>NC_091982.1:98600640-99969624 GCF_044704955.1 Pristiophorus japonicus | reverse complement strand
TCCGATCCAAGGCTTCAAGGCGAGTGTCAGGGTACAGAAGGATGCTAGATGGGTTTACTACAAGCCACGTTCTGTACCATACGCACTCAAGGAGAAAGTTGAGCAAGAACTCAAAAGACTAGAGACTGAGAACATTATTTGTAAGATAGATCAATGTAATTGGGCTACACCCATTGTTGTTGTACCTAAGTCTGATGGTAAAGTAAGATTGTGTGGTGATTATAAGGTAGGTTGTAAACCAGGTTCCAGAGGGTAATGCCCCAATACATTGCCTAATATAGAAGATTTGTTCACAACACTGACAGATGGTCAGATCTTCTCAAAACTGGATCTTACGAATGCCTACTTACAGCTTGAACTAGATGAGGAGTCCAAGTCATGTTTGACTATAAATACTCATCTAGGCCTATATCAATTTAATAGGCTACCATTGGAGTGTCTTCTTCCCCTGCCATATTCCAAGGGGTGATGAACCAGATTTTGCAAGGTATTGAAGGGGTAGTATGTTATTTGGATGACATACTAATTTCAGCACCAAATAGGCAAATTCATAATAACATATTGAATGAAGTCCTCAAACGGCTAGAGAAGCACAGAGTACGAGTGCCTGCTCGTAAGTGTGAGTTATTTAAAAACTCAGTGGAGTACTTAGGGTACAGAGTAGACAAAGATGGTTTACATCCAACCATGGAAAAATTGGATACAATTAGAAATGCACCCACTCCCAGGAATGTCACTGAACTTTGTTCATTCTTGGGTCTTTTGAACTATTGTGGGAAGTTCCTACCAAATTTGGCTACCGTATTACATCCACTGAATGAACTTTTGAAAAAACAAGTCCAATGGAAGTGGTCAAAGGAAAGCGAAACAGCATTCGAGGAGTGTAAAAACAAATTGGTAGAGAGCACCATGTTAGTTTACTACGACATAGCTAAGGAGATTAAGCTAGCATGTGATGCCTCTCCATATGGAGTTGGGGCAGTAATCTCTCATGTATTAAGTAGTGGGGAGGAGAGACCTATTGCTTTTGCTTCACGCACTCTCAGTGCCAGTGAGAGAAATTATGCGCAAATTGAAAGGAAAGCTTTGGCATTAATTTTTGGGGTCAAGAAGTTTCACAAATTCTTGTACGGTCGTAAGTTTACCATCGTCACGGACCATAAGCCCCTAACAACAATCCTCCATCCAAAGTCCCCAGTTCCAACATTAGCTGCAGCCCAAATGCAGAGATAGGCTTTGATTTTGGCAGCATATACATATGATATTGAATACAGATGATCAGCTGATCACAGTAATGCTGACGCAATGTCTAGATTGTCTTCCCCATCACAAGTTACACCCGATAGGGAAGAGGTGTTTTATTTTTCATACATTGATGAACTGCCAGTCACAGCTGAAGAGATTGGTAGAGCAACCAAACGTGACCCCGTGATGTCAAAGTTGTATGAGTATATTGCAAATGGATGGCCAAACCAGGTAGCAGACAAAGATACACATCCATTCTTCATTCGTAGGAATGAATTATCAGTCAATAAAGATTGTATCATGTGGGGTGCAAGAGTGGTTATACCAAATAAATTCAGGTCCAAATTATTAGGAGACCTCCATGACCAGCACCTGGGAATATGCTTGACCAAGAGTTTTGCACGCAGTTATTTATGGTGGCCAGGTCTTGATAAAGATATAGAGTACATCGTGAGTCAGTGTACGACATGTCAATCGGTAAGCAAGCAACCACCACCTGTACTATTACAGCCATGGAAATGGCCTTCCAGGGTGTGGCAAATGCTACATATTGATTTTGCTGAGTTCGATGGACAACAATTGTTCATTGTAATTGATAGCCATTCAAAGTGGGTTGAGGTATTTGCAATGTGGAAAATAACAACAAGTAAAACATTGGACATTTTACAAAAATTATTTTCTGCATTTAGCCTCCATGAAGAAATTGTTTCGGATAATGGACCACAATTTCGTTCAGAAGAATTTGCACAATTCACGAGCAAAAATGGTGTGAAACATACCAAGGTTCCACCATACCACCCTGCTTCAAATGGTGCAGCAGAGCGCACTGTACAAATTGTCAAACGTGCCCTCATAAAACAAATGTTAGATCCAAATCCAAGGAAACGACAGTTGTCATTGGATCACAAATTAGCTAATTTTTTGATTACATATCGAAATACTCCTCATACAACTACTGGTAGAACACCAGCAGAGTTGATTCTCAAACGACAACCATGAACCAGATTCTCATTGTTAAAGCCAAATTTGGCACAGTCTGTAGAAGAGACACAATTAAGACAACAAGAGAATCATGATAAAAGCAGAGTAAAAGAGAGAAGAGTGAAATTAAACCTAAGGTGTGAATGAAGAACCATCACCATAAATGGTTAAATTGGTTACCCGGAAGAGTGATGAAGATATGTGGTCCTCGCACATGTTTGGTAAAGATGTTTGACAATGGACAGGTTAGGTTTGTCCATATTGATCATATTTTACCTACAGACATGGAAGGAGTTGAAGGTGCAAATGATTCAATTATTTCTGACTCATCAGATAGTTTTGATATACCAGTAGCAAATCCGAAATTCAATATACTGGAAACAAATCCAGGAAAGAATCAGAGTGAAAGTCTGAGTCCGAGTGAAGAAAACAAAGAGCCTGAAGTTAGAGTGAGTGCAAATGAAAATCAAGGAAATTCCATGGAGGAAAATGTTCCTCAGGTTGAGCCTCAAATGAGTGTTAAAATCAACACCATGTTTGGAAGGTTCTGTTCGAGAGCGAAGGTATCCTCTTCGAAACAGGAAACAAGTGGTTAAGTTAAATTTGTAAATATGTATAAAAATGAAGTTATTTATGATGTTTGTCATGATGGCTTTTTCATTAAGGAGGGAGAAGTGTAATGTTTGTCAGCTTGTAATGCTTGTAGCTCCACACTGTGGATGTGGACGTATTGTGTACTGCAACTGTATAGTTAAACATTAAACAGAACAGGCTTTCCGGAGAGTTTCGTGAGAGCAACCTGCATGTTAGGAAGCTGTGTGTGCTGTGGTCTGTGAAGATATCACAAATCTGACTGCAAGTGACCTACATTTGTCTTTACTAATCTTTTTCTCTTCACATATCTGTTGAAGCTTTTGCAGTCAGTTTTTATATTCCCAGCAAGCTTCCTCTCACACTCTATTTTCCCCCTCCTAATTAAAACCTTTGTCGTCCTCTGCTGAATTCTAAATTTCTCCCAGTCCTCAGGTTTGCTGCTTTTTCTTCCAATTTATATGCCTCTCCCTTGAATTTAACACTATCCTTAATTTCCCTTGTTAGCCAGGGTTGAGCCAGCTTCCCCATTTTATTTTTACTTCAGACAGGGATGTACAATTGTTAACATTCATCCATATGATCTTTAAATGTTTGCCATTGCCTATCCACCGTCAACCCTTCAAGTATCATTCGCCAGTGTATTCTAGCCAATTCACGTCTCATACCATCGAAGTTACCTTTCCTTAAGTTCAGGACCCTAGTCTCTGAATTAACTGTGTCACTCTCCATCTTAATAAAGAATTCTACCATATTATGGTCACTCTTCCCCAAGGGGCCTCGCACAACGAGATTGCTAATTAGCCCTTTCTCATTACACATCACCAGTCTAAGATGGCCAGCCCTCTAGTTGGTTCCTCAACATATTGGTCTAGAAAACCATCCCTTATACACTCCAGGAAATCTGCCTCCACCGTATTATCGATGCATTGTTTCGAGAATATCTAACTCTGTCTGTGCACTGTAACATGATCCGCCACGGGCCAGGCACTGAGAATGGTACTATTGCCCTCAGTTGACTACCGATGCCCACCACCGGGGTGGAAACGGCGCAGCCTGCAGACCCACTCGCAGTCATGGAAGTGCTAGAAAGCGAGGTGTCAACCGTAATGGTCCCTCAGTTTAGGACCTGGACCAGCCAGGATCCCATGTTACCGCCTGCCAAAGATGATCTGCTTGACAGGATGTTGAAATCTATACATCGCAAAGATGATAGGCCCATCCCATACTGCAAAATAAGGCAGGGTGGCTACACACAGTCGGTGGTCCGGGGCCCCCATACTACGGCCCAGGGTCCACGGGGGCCACTAGGCCTCCCGCCACTACCAAAAGTCTCAAGGCCATTGCGGCCATCCTGGGCTTGCTAGACCTCAGGTTCAGCGACAATAGCCCGGAGCAGGCAGCCCAAATCACTAAACCAGCACCACACATATCACGGTAGACTCTCTACAGACCCGGCTATCCTGGGTGCTACGCAGTCACTAGACAGAATCACTCAGATCTGAGCCTTCCATAGGCCATCAGCAGAGAACACACCATGTGACATCAGAATAAGTGATGCAGACTGTGTTCAGGGCCCCAGTTGGGCCACTAGCACCGCATTAGCCAAGGAGGTGAATGGAGTATATGTGATGAAAACGGAGCATTTGATTGTAAAACTGTGCACGGGGCTCACGCATAAAGCATCTGGACTAGACCAAACTGTGAACTACAGATAATCAGGAACCACTGTGAAAGGACTTGGCCACCAGCGACCCACTAACATGATCAACTTTGCCGTCAACCACGAGGATGAACCCACCACGTCAGCACTTCAACCCAGGCAATCGATCCAGGGATGCAGGGCGCCAGGTCACCTCAATTTACAAATAACTTGCACAATAAGACTTTGCAGGGGGAGTGATGTTATGTATGTATGTAAACCTTACCAAAATGTAAGACTTGCCACTAGGGGACACAGCTGTGGGAGACCTAAGGGTCATCTGTGCACCCTGGGGCAAGCAGGTATAAAAGATGATTCACCATGTTGCTTCCCCACTCTGGAGTCTGAATAAAGAGACCAAGGTCACAACAATTTGAGCTTGCAATATAGTCCTGTGGATTTATTCTGAACACAACACAGAGCATCCTTGTATGCTGTCTGTCATGTCTGGCCCACGCACACAGCAGCCCTCAAGCAGACTTGTTGTAGGCACTGAGACCTCATTGAGGAGGAGCAGTAGGCATGGGAAGAGGTTAAAGGATGGGGGGAAGGTCAGGCCAAGTCTGATTAAGGACTAGGACCACGTTGGGTACGTGCACTGAAAATTGTTAATCAGGCCTATATATAGTTATGGTACATTACTGCACTTCATTGTGGTTGAGAGCGTTGCAACAGGATGTTGCATTTTGTTTGTTTGTGTGGTGGTGTGATTGTTTGTTTGTTTCAGTAAAATGTTACTTCGACTGTTTGCCATTAGCGTCTTGTGAATCATTGTAAACATCATCGGAGATGTGCCATTATGGTGGCACATAGCATGGCCAGTATTAGCTGCATCCCTCAGCTTCCTCCATTCAAGAGAACCAATCCATTATGAGCTGCCAATGTGTGGCTCTTTTTCCGGTTGCATCGCCACGCTGCCTCCCCCATGGATGGTGTGGCTATCCAATGGGGGCCCGGGTTCCTCCTCATCCTCCTCCTCCTCCTGAGGTTAGCCTGCAAACCCTACTAGCAATGCCTGGGTCCTCATGATAGTCAAGTTGAGTAGCATGCAGCACACCACAACGAATTTGGCGACATGTTGAGGGCAGTATTGAAGGCTGCCTCCAAAGCAGTCCAGACATCAGAAACACTGCTTCAGCACCCCTAGTGTCTGTTCAATAATGTTGTGGGTGGCCGCATGGCTCTCATTGTAGTGCTGCTCTGCTTCTGTGGCGGGGTAGCAGATGGGGTTATGAGCCACGTGGCTAAACCTTCACTTCTCTACCTCTCTTTCTTCCTTTAAGACATTCCTTAAAACCTACTTCTTTGACTAAGCTTTTGGTCATCTGCCCTAATTTTTCCTTATGTGGCTAGCTGTTAAATTGTGTTTAATAACACTCCTATGAAGCACTTTGGGACGTTGTATTAAATGAAAGGCGCTATGTAAATACAAGTTGTTGTTGAAGCCCTGCACCAGTGGCTGCAGCGTGGCTGGTGGCAGGCTGCTGCCTATCAGTGGGGTAGACTGCAGATGTCCTTGCAGGACGACGCCGAGTGCCTCTGGGCCGAGAGGGCCCGGCTTTGGACTGCACATCCTCGCCATGGACGCCAACCTATGCTGGCTGACTGGCAGGAAACAGAACGGGCACTGGCGGAGTGGTGGGGTAACATGCTGTCAATGTGAGAGAGGACACCAGGGTTATACTCAACAGAGCTACTCCCCCCTCCCCCGGGGTGGTGCCTCAGTATTCCTAATAATCTGTTGGAGGAGAGTTTGCTGGACTGCTGCGAAACCCAGTAAACCCCTTTCCACACTGGTAAACACAGCCATGATGGCAGCAAGCTGAACCTGCCTGAGAGCAGTCTGAGCTTGCATGATAAAAGTCTGAGCTGCCACTGCAGCACTCAAATGTTGGGTGGCTTCTACTTGTGCTACAATGGAAGCTGCGACATCGGCCATCAGATGCTGCATCATGGTTGGGTGCACAAATGCACTAATGGATCTGCCCACCACATCCACGCTGGAAAGGATGGGCTCCAAGCTCTGCCCAAAGTCCTGTGCAAGGTTGGTGGCGGACTCCTCCATGCTCCTTGACATTGGACCCTGGCTTTCCTATGGGGAGTGTCAGTATATGACCTGTTGGCTGCGAGTGACGGTGCTGTGTCTTCATCGTCAGTGCCTTGCAACTCTTCGATTTCTTGCTCCTCCACCAGTGCCTGGCCAGTGGGCAGTTCTTGGCTATCTGAAAGGAATAAAGCACAAGGATAAGGTTGTGGTGAGGGGAGAGGGACGGAAGCAAGAGATGCCTGCTTACACCATACACAGCTTGTAAATCAGAAGAGGTTGTGGGATGAGGGGGAAGAGGGATGTGAGAAGGAGGATTACGTATGAGAGTACCGGCACCTTGAATTCAGTCACTCACAGTGCGCTCACACTGGGCTGAACACCACAAAAATGTTAATCAGCAGGCAGCACGAAGTTAGCGTGCTACCTGCATTACTTTGAACTGGCACGGGTTGATCGTGCGTCGCAATGACCGTGTCCGTTTTCGGGGGCAAATGACTTTTTAGGCCATGATTTTAGCACATTGTTTGTACACTGGCAGATATTTTGTACAAAAGCTATTTCAGTTTTTATATCTTAAGGACAACTACATTAATCTGTATTCAGATTATCGGAACTCTGCAGCTCAAGCCGATGATTTTGATCTGTAAATAGATTTTCATCTTCTATTTATATTTGGTACACAAGCAGGATATATAGATTTTGGGTAAACTAACATTAGCACAAAAATGACTTGCATGCAATGTTAAATGTTTGAACAGTTTTACTTAAACATAAGAACATAAGAACATAAGAATTAGGAACAGGAGTAGGCCATCTAGCCCCTCGAGCCTGCTCCGCCATTCAACAAGATCATGGCTGATCTGGCCGTGGACTCAGCTCCACTTACCTGCCTGCTCCCCGTAACCCTTAATTCCCTTATTGGTTAAAAATCTATCGATCTGTGATTGGAATATATTCAATGAGCTAGCCTCAACTGCTTCCTTGGGCAGAGAATTCCACAGATTCACAACCCTCTGGGAGAAGAAATTCCTTCTCAGCTCGGTTTTAAATTGGCTCCCCCATATTTTTGGGCTATGCCCCCTAGTTCTAGTCTCCCCGGCCAGCGGAAACAATCTCTCTGCCTCTATCTTGTCTATCCCTTTCATTATTTTAACTGTTTCTATAAGATTACCCCTCATCCTTCTGAACTCCAACAAGTAAAGACCCAGTCTACTCAATCTATCATCATAAGGTAACCCCCTCATCTCCGGAATCAGCCAAGTGAATCGTCTCTGTACCCCCTCCAAAACTAGTATATCCTTCCTTAAGTAAGGTGACCAAAACTGCACGCAGTACTCCAGGTGCGGCCTCACCAATACCCTGTACAGTTGCAGCAGGACCTCCCTGCTTTTGTACTCCATCCCTCTCGCAATGAAGGCCAACATTCCATTCGCCTTCCTGATTACCTGCTGCACCTGCAAACTAACGTTTTGGGATTCATGCACAAGGACCCCAGGTCCCTCTGCACCGCAGCATGTTGGAATTTCTCCCCATTCAAATAATATTCCCTTTTACTGTTTTTTTTCCCAAGGTGGATAACCTCACATTTCCGACATTGTATTCCATCTGCCAAACCTTAGCCCATTCGCTTAACCTATCTAAATCTCTTTGCAGTCTCTCTGTGTGCTCTACACAACCCGCTTTCCCACTAATCTTTGTGTCATCTGCAAATTTTGTTACACGACACTCTGTCCCCTGTTCCAGGTCATCTATGTATATTGTAAACAGTTGTGGTCCCAGCACCGATCCCTGTGGCATACCACTAACCACCGATTTCCAACCCGAAAAGGACCCATTATCCTGACTCTCTGCTTTCTGTTAGCCAGCCAATTCTCGATCCATGCTAATACATTTCCTCTGACTCCGCGTACCTTTATCTTCTGCAGTAACCTTTTGTGTGGCACCTTATCGAATGCCTTTTGAAAATTTAAATACACCACATCCATCGGTACACCTCTATCCACCATGCTCGTTATATCCTCAAAGAATTCCAGTAAATTTGTTAAACATGATTTCCCCTTCATGAATCCATGTTGCGTCTGCTTGATTGCACTATTCCTTTCTAGATGTCCCGCTATTTCTTCCTTAATGATAGCTTCAAGCATTTTCCCCACTACAGATGTTAAACTAACCAGTCTATAGTTACCTGCCTTCTGTCTGCCCCCTTTTTTAAACAGAGGCGTTACATTAGCTGCTTTCCAATCCGATGGTACCTCCCCAGAGTTCAGAGAATTTTGGTAGATTCTAACGAATGCATCTGCTATAACTTCCGCCATCTCTTTTAATACCCTGGGATGCATTTCATCAGGACCAAGTGACTTGTCTACCTTGAGATCCATTAGCCTGTCCAGCACTATCCCCCTAGTGATAGTGATTATCTCAAGGTCCTCCCTTCCCACATTCCCGTGACCAGCAATTTTTGGCATGGTTTTTGTGTCTTCCACTGTGAAGACCGAAGCGAAATAATTGTTTAAGGTCTCAGCCATTTCCACATTTCCCATTATTAAATCCCTCTTCTCATCTTCTAAGGGACCAACATTTACTTTAGTCACTCTTTTCCGTTTTATATATCGGTAAAAGCTTTTACTATCTGTTTTTATGTTTTGCGCAAGTTTATTTTCGTAATTTATCTTTCCTTTCTTTAAAAGCCATTCCTTTTTCCTTCAATTTTGAAACTCATTCAATAGATTATACAAATAAGATGGGGAAATGATACTCATTCATCAGCTTTCATCATTTCATGTTACAAATTAAATTATTTTTCGGGGATGATTGTGTCCTGCCAATCTATACGGAGGCCTGAGCAAGGATCTAGGCTGAGCCCACCTCACCTTCCATCTCAGAAATCCCGATGAAGGTGAAAAAAATCTCAGTCAGAGAACAGAGATGGGATCATGGCATCGAGTTGACACTAAGTCCACCATAAGGACTGAATCATGAGTAAGGTAAAATTGTAGAAGTCATTTTTATGTTCGATTATTGGGCAGCATTTCATGCTCAATATTAACATTTGGGGAGTAGTTGCTCCCTTTAGACCTTCCAAGTTGCTCTTTACACAGGAGGTAGATCGCAAACTGTGTGTAATTCTTCGCAATGATAGGCGTATTAAACTGTGCATTTCAGTATTAGCTGTCAATGATGAATGTAACAGCAGAAGGGGAAATAACAGCTTTTAGGTGGGAACAAATTAGCAATGATAAAAGCAACAAAGTAATTATTAGTACCAATTATCATCAACAACTTGCATCTGTAAAATGTCTTTAAAGTAATTGAATGTCCCCGAGGCACTTCATTATATGAGAGAATGGGCTGAGTGGTAGCCGGAGAATTGGGAAAGTTGAACCAGAATCATTTTGAGGAGGCTTTTAAAGTTGGGAAGGAAAGTGGCAAGATGAAAAGATATAGGGAGAGCGTTTCAGAGGGTCGGACCCACGGCTGAAAGCTGTGGCACCAGAAGAGGTTTGTCAGGAAAGTGGGGCGGAAGGGCGGGGGATGGGGGGAAGGAGACGATGAAAGGAGACCCAGTAGGAAGACTATCGGATGTAAGCCAGGATGTAAGGCCAGGGACGTTTGTAGATGTAATGAGTGACATGTAAATGAAGATGAGTATTTTGAATTCCATGAGTCGCATGCTCTGGAGATCAGCGAGGACAGTGTTGATGGGTGAACAGGATTTAAATTGGGACAAGTGCCGGATTTGGGATAAGTGCCAGCTTGAGGTGGTCAAAAAGTTAACGAGCCAATTCAAGGAAATAAGTGGCTGCTGAGAATTCTAACTTAACAATGGGTGTAAAATTTCCTATCTTGGATGAAAAGTGAATATGTGAAAGAGATGAATGGAAGGTACAAATAATTTCACAGAGCTAGTAAGTGACTGTTTCTTAACATATAAGTACCAGCATACTAGATGTTAAAAAAAGGTGCTAACATGTAAATGGATGAATACTTGCAATCAGATGTCTATGGTATAGTTCAACGTAATATTGTCATAAAGGCTAAGAGCAGAACAGCAACACAGATGTGCAAGTCTCGGGAGAGGGACAGATTTGCTCTGTGCATTATAAGGAACCAAATCGTAAACCTTCTTTCATAACACCATGTTCACAATTGTGCTGCACATAACACACAGAGTAAATCATCTTTTCCATCCCCTGTCCTCCCAAACTTTGGGGCCACAAGAAGTTCAATAGATTATATTGAACCAGACAGAAGTTTTGTCTTCTCGTTTCAACTTTATTTCATAGTCAAATAGTTCAGAGTTCATAGTTTCATTCATAGTCAAATAAATAGAGGCAAGCAGGGAAGCTCAGTCCCATGGCGTGCACATCCTGTGCCATGTGGGAAAACCTGGAAGCTTCGCGCAGCCTGGACGTCCACACGTGCAGGAAGTGTCACCAGCTACAGCAATTCGAACTTCTGGTTTCGGAGCTTGAGCGGCAGCTGGAGTCACTGCAATGCAGCCGCGAGGCTGAAAACTTCTTGGATAGCACGTTCTATGCTTCTAAAGGTGGCCATGAGAGGGAATGGGGCCAGACAGAAGAGGAGGACCAGGCAGGTAATGCAGGAGTCCCCTGAGTGCATCTCGCTCTCCAACCAGTATTTTGTTTTGAGTAGTGGTGGGGGCGATTGTTCCTCTGGGGAGTGCAGCCAGAGCCAAGTCAACGGCACCACGGGTGGCTCAGCTGAACAGGGGGGGAGGAAGAAGAGTGGAAGAGCTATAGTGGTAGGGGATTCGATAGTTAGGAGAGCAGTCAGGCGTTTTTGTGGCCGCAGACGTGACTCCAGGATGGTATGGTGGCTCCCTGTCACCGAGCGACTGCAGGGCATTCTGTGGGGACCAAGTGAACAGCCAGAGGTCATGATCCATATCGGGACCAATGACATAGGTAGAAAGAGGGATGAGGTTCTGCAGGCAGATTTTAGGGAGCTAGGAGAGAGATTAAAAAGCAGGACTTCAAAAGTAGTAATCTCTGGATTACGGAAGACCAATTGCAATAATTACAAAGGAGTCTCCTTGCTGTCTGTCACAGGGAAAATTATCGCAAGAATCCTCCTCAATCATCTCCTCCCAGTGGCTGAAGAGCTCCTCCCAGAATCGCAAAACGGATTCCGCCCACTTAGAGACACAATGGACATGATTTTCACCACGTGACAAATCCAAGAAAAATGTAGAGGCCAGCACCAACCTCTGTACATAGCCTTCTTTGACCTCACAAAGGCCTTCGACTCTGTGAACTGAGAGGGATTATGGAGTGTCCTCAAATTCGGCTGTCCTCAAAAATTTGACACCATCCTCCGCCTGCTTCACGATGACATGCAAGCTTACCAATGGATTCACCACAGACTCAATACAAGTACAGACCGGGGTCAAGCAACGCTCTTCTCAATCTTTCTCACTACAATGCTTCATCTAACCTCCAACAAGCTTCCCACTGGAGTGGAGCTAATTTACAGGATGAACAGGAAATTGTTCAACCTCCGTCGCCTCCAGTCGAGTAGCACAGTTGTCCCAACCTCTGTCATTGAATTACAGTATGCAGACGTTGCTTGTGTTTGCGCAGACTCAGAGGTTGAACACCAAACCATCGTTGTCACATTTACTGAAGCATACCATAGTCTGGGCCTTACATTAAACATCTGTAAGACAAAGGTTCTCTACCAACTTGCCCCACCTCACAGTACTGTCCCCCGATCATCACGATCCATGACAAGACCTTGGAAAGCGTGGACCACTTTCCACACCTTGGGGGTCTCCTGTCGACGAGGGCCAACATCGATGACGAAATCCAACACTGCCTTCAGTGTGCCAGTGCAGCCTTTGGCCACCTGAGGAAAAGAATGTTTGAAGACAAGGTCTCAAACCCGGCATCAAGCTCATGGTCTACAAAGCAGCAGTGATTCCTGCCATCCCTTATGCTTTAGAGACATGGACTATGTACAGTAGGCACCTCAAAGCTCTGGAAAAGTACCACTAGCGCAGCCTCTGAAAATTCTGCAAATCCATTGGCAGAATAGGCACACCAACGTCAGTGTCCTCTTTCAGGCCAATATCCCCAGCCTCGAAACATTGACCACGCTCAATCAGCTCCGAACTCCGTCTCGGCATGCGAGCCCCAAGGGGACAGAAACGCTTCAGGGACACCCTTGAAAAAATGTAAAATCCCCAACGACCCTTGGGAATCCCTGGCGCAGTGGAGAAGAAGCATTTGGGAAGGCATCAAACACTTTGAGTTTCTTCGTCGTGAGCACGCAGAAGTCAAGTACAAACAGCGGAAGGAGCATACGATAAACCAAGGACCCCACCCACCTGTTCCTTCAACAACCACCTTCCCCACCTGTGACAGAGTCTGTAGATCCCACATTGAACACATCAGCCACATTAGAACTCATATTCGTGTGGAAGCATTTCATCCTCGACTCCTCGGGACTATCTAAGAAGACTCCTGGTGCCACGTGCTAGTGAGTATAGAATAGAAGGCTAGGACAGATGAATGCGTGTCAAGAGGGATGGTGCAAGAGTAAGGGCTTTAGATTCCTAAGGCATTGGGATCATGAAACCTGTACAAGCCAGATGGATTGCACCTCAATAGAACTGGTACCGATATCTTCGCGGGGGAGAGGGGTTGGGATTCTAGTGCTGCTGGGGTGGGTTTAAATTTGCTTGGCAGAGGGATGGGAACCTGAGAATAGATTCAGTAGGGAGAGAAGCAAAGCTGGAATTGGAAAGTAGAAAAGTAGAAAGTAAATTTGGAAGACAGAGGAAACAAGCGATAGAACATAGACAACAAGGAAGTTTGGCAGTGCTAAGTGGTATATACTTCAATGCAAGGAGTATAGGGAATAAGGCAGATGAGCTGAGAGCACAGATAGACACTTGGGTGTATGATATTACAGCTATTACTGTGACATGGCTGAAAGAAGGGCAGGAATGGCAGCTCAGCAGTCCTGGTTACAGGGTTTTCAGATGGGATAGAGAGGGGGGTAAAAAAGGAGGGGGTTTGCAGTATTGATTAAAGAAACAATTACAGCTGTGAGGAGTGATGATATGTTAGAGGGATCATCAAATGAGGCCATATGGGTTGAATTGAAAAACAAAAAAGGGGCGATCACACTGCTGTGAGTGTATTATAGACCCCAAACAGTCCGAGGGAGATAGAACAGCAAATATGTTGGCAAATTTCGGAGAAGTGCAAAAGCTATAGGGCAGTAATAATAAGGGATTTCAAATGCCCTAATATTAATTGGGATAAAATTACTGTGAAAGGTATAGAGGGTGCGGAATTCCTAAAATGCATTCAGGAGAACTTGTTTAGCCAGTATGCAACAAGCCCAATAAGTGAGGGGGCAGTTCTGGACTTAGTTTTAGGGAATGAAGCTGGGCAGGTGGAAGGGGTGTCAGTGGGAGAGCATTTTGATGCTAGTGATCATAATTTAGTTAGATTAGGGTAGTTATGAAAAAGGACAAAGGGGGACCAGGAATAAAAGTTCTCAATTGAGAAAAAGACAATTTTGATAAGCTAAGAGGTGATTTAGCCAGAGTGGACTGAAAACAGCTACTTGAAGGTAAATCAGTATCAGTGCAGTGGGAGGCATTCAAGGAGGCGATCCGGAGGGTTCAGAGCAAGTATGTTCCCTAAAAGAAAAAAGACAGGACTAACAAATCTAGAGCCCCCTGGATGTCAAGGGACATACAGGGTAGGATAAAGAAAAAAAGGGAGGCTTATGACAGACGCCGAGGACTCAATACAGCAGAAACTCGAGAGGAATATAGAAAGTGCAGGAGTGAAATTAAAAAGGAAATTAGGAAAGCAAAGAGAGAGCATGAAAAAATGTTGCAAGTAAAATCAAGGAAAACCCAAAAATGTTTTATAAATACATTAAGAGCAAGAGGATAACCAAAGAAAGAATAGGGCCTATTAGAGACCATAAAGGTAATGTGTGTGTGGAGGCTGAAGACAGTATGGTTCTTAATGAATACGTTGCGTTTGTCTTCACAAAAGACAGGGGCGATACAGACATTGCTATCAGGGAGGAGGTGTGTGAAATATTAGATGAAATAAACATAGTGAGAGAGGAAGTATTAAAGGGTTTAGCAGCTTTGAAAGTGGATAAAACCCTCGGCCCGGATGATATGTATCCCAGGCTGTTAAGAGAAGCAAAAGAGGAAATAGCAGAGACTCTAACCATCATTTTCCAATCCTCCCTGGCTATAGGTGTGGTGCCGGAGGCACCATGTGGCACAAGATAGCCGCCGGGGTGACAGCTCCCAAGGGAGCTCCCCTGCTAAACAACTCCCACATTCTACCCTCCGCAACTTTTCACCCTCAACCTTCCCCCTTCCAATGTCTAAACTTCACTTAGCCCTAATATACTCTAATAGGGGGTCTTAAACATTTAAATCCTTACTCTAAACCCAACCCTGCATATCCTACAAGTTTGGGCCTACCTCAGGCTTCCCTCCACACCACCCATCGGCTGGACCTCCTGCGCCGATTGGGCGACTTGACGCAACTGGGCCTCCTGGCTGGACCTCCTGCGGCGACTGGACCTGGCTATCTGGCTTCCACCACCCCCCCCCGCCTCCAGCGGTGATCGGAACACCTCCAGGGATGGCAGATGAGCCTTTACTTCACAATGGAGTCTGGGCCTCCTCGGCGATGGCTGGACCTCCTACGGCAACAGGCGACCTCCTCCTCAACAGTGACCGGGTCGGCTGGCCTCCCCACCACCTCCTTCAGTGACGACTGAAGCTCTTCTTTCCCACTGGTGACCTGGCCCCCTCTCTTCCTCCAGCATGTTGTGAGTTCCATGGCTGTGACTCCCCAGCCGCCTGCCCTCCCACTCTGAACCCCACTGGGCCACTGACCTTTCCAATGCCTGCCCCCAACTAAGCCTCAGGCTACCTACCATCAAGGGCGCTACCCAGCGCCGAGCCTACGGCCAACATCTTGCCATAGGCATCTAGGCCCATATAGCAGTGTCCGGTCTCCAGTTATCTTGGAACTCCTTGCCACTGGACCAAGACCTCGCTCAGCTAAGCCCACATGGTAGCCAGTGTGCAACGACCACCCCCCATTAAAAGAACTCACACAAAGGCATATTCCACTCCTCTAACATGAAGTTCGGGACCTGGAACGTCAGCACCCTCATGGACAACTCCAACAACTGTACTGCCATAGTTGCCCGGGAACTTAGACGCTTTAATATCGACATCACCGCCCTAAGCGAGACCCGGCAAGCAGGGGAAGGCCAGCTCAAGAACAAGGTGAAGGTTACACCTTCTGGAAACGGAAACCAGAGGAAGAACGCCACCTTCACGGAGTGGGCTTCACCATCAAAAACGAGCTGGTCGACCGCCTCAAAGACTCTGCCTGTGGGGCGAATGAACGCCTCATGATTCTCCGACTCACCCTATCCCGGAACCAGTGTGCCACAGTCATCAGTGCAAACGCCCCAACACTCGATGCAAAAAATGAGGCCAAAGAGGGTTTTTACTCCAACCTCTCAAAATCCCTGTCCTGCGTCCCTGCGGGTGACAAACTGATCCACCTCAGTGACTTCAATGCCAGAATCGGCAAGGCCACAGACCTCTAGGGAGGCGTGATTGACAGAGAGGGGGTAGGGAAAGCCAGCGGTACCCTACTCCTGAAAAACTGTCTAGAACATGAACTTGTCATCATCGACACCTTGTTCTGCCAGAGGGGCAAATACAAGGCATCGTGGCAACACCCTCGCTCCAAACACTGGCACCTGCTTGACTATGTCATCGTCCGAGCCAGGGATCGCAAGGATGTGTGCATCACCCGCGCCATGACAGGAGCTGAAGACTGCTGGACGGACCACTGCCTAATCCGATCCATCATCAACATCAATATAGCCCCAAAGCGGAGGGGACAGCAGAAGCTGGGGCATTAAAGGTCCCAGCTAAGACAGCTCTATACAGTCAGCTCCTCACAGCTAACTTGGCGTGCCTTGATGACCCCAAGATGTAAAATGTCCACAGTGCTTGGTCTGCCCTCCAGGCCTCCATAACCAGTGCCTGCAAAGAGACGCTCGGTCACTCAACCAGGAAACACCAGGACTGATTTGATGAGAATGATCAGGAGATTCAAGAGCAAGCGCAGGGCATTTCTGTGCCTTAAACAACAACCCAACTCGGAAGCAGCAAAGCAGCATTACAGACAGCTCAAGGCTGAGGTCCAACAAAAAACCCGGGACCTAAAGAACAGGTGGTGGATGGAGAAGGCAAAGGAGATACAGCAGCTGGCCGAGAGCCATGATATGCAAGGATTCTTCACCGCAGTCAAGGCCACCTACAGTCCAAAGACCCAAGGCCCCACCCCACTCCTGGCCAAGAAAGGGGAAACACTCACCAAGGACACTGAGGCAGTCAGAGCCCACTGGAAGGAGCACTTTGAAGATCTCCTCAATCGAGACTCTGCCTTTGACTCGAGTGTTCTCGACTCCATTCCGCACCTTGCGACCCGCCACCACCTCAGTGAAACCCCAACGTTGCATGAGGTAGAAAAAGCCATGAGACAGCTGAAAAACAACAAGGCTATGGGAGTGGATGGAATCCCTGCTGAGGCACTGAAGTATGGTGGAGAGGCACTGTTGGCGTGAATACATGACCTCATCTCTCTCATCTGGAGGGAGGAGAGCATGCTGGGACGTCTTAGAGATGCAGTGATTGTGACCATCTTTAAAAAAGGGGACAAGTCCGACTGCAGCAACTACAGAGGAATCTCCCTGCTATCAGCCACTGGGAAAGTCGTCACGAGAGTCCTCTTCAACTGTCTTCCTCCTGTGGTCGAGGAGCTCCTCCCGGAGTCGCAGTGTGGATTTCATCCCCTACGGGGCACAACGGACATGATTTTTGCAGCGTGACAGCTGCAGGTAAAATGCAGGGAACAGCACCAGCCCTTATACATGGCCGCCTTCGACCTTACAAAGGCCTTTGACACTGTCAACTGTGAGGGTCTATGGAGCGTCCTCCTCCGTTTCGGATGCCCCAAAAAGTACATTACCATCCTCCGCCTGCTCCACGACGACATGCAGACCGTGATCTTACCAACGTATCCATCACAGAACTGATCCATGTCCGGACTGGGGTCAAGCAGGGCTGCGTCATCGCCCAAACCCTCTTCTCAATCTTCCTCGCTGCCATGCTCCATCCCACAGTTGACAAGCTTCCCGCTGGAGTGGAATTAAACTACAGAACCAGAGAAGAGGGTTTGGGCGATGACGCAGCCCTGCTTGACCCCAGTCCGGACATGGATCAGTTCTGTGATGGATCCGTTGGTAAGGATCACGGCCTGCATGTCGTCGTGGAGCAGGCG
The DNA here is from genome assembly GCF_044704955.1 of Pristiophorus japonicus. Lineage (NCBI taxonomy): Eukaryota > Metazoa > Chordata > Chondrichthyes > Pristiophoridae > Pristiophorus > Pristiophorus japonicus. Next base: position 99,951,680 of record NC_091982.1, on the reverse strand, counting down.
GAGGATGGTGATGTACTTTTGGGGGCATCCAAAAGGGAGGAGGACACTCCATAGAACCTCGCGGTTGACAGTGTCAAAGGCATTTGTAAGGTCGAAGAAGGCCATGTATAAGGGCTGGCGCTGTTCCCTGCATTTTCCCTGCAGAACCAGTGGGAATCTGTTCAACCCTCGCCATCTCCAGGCCAGATCCAAGACCACCCCAACCTCTGTCGTCGAGCTACAGTACAAGGACGAGGCCTGCGTCTGCGCACACAAAGAGGCTGAACTCCAGGACATAGTTGAAGTATTTACTGAGGCGTACGAAAGCATGGGCTTTACGCTAAACATCAATAAGACAAAGATCCTCCATCAGCCTGTCCTCATCACACAGCACTGCCCCCCCCAGTCAACAAGATCCATGGTGCAGCCCTGGACAACGTGGACCACTTCCCTTATCTCAGGAACCTCCTATCAACAAGAGCAGGCATTGTCGACGAGATCCAACACTGCCTCCAGTGCACCAGTGTAGCCTTCGTCCGCCTGAGGAATAGAGGGGTTGAAGACCAGGCCCTCAAAACTATCATCAAGCTCATGGTCTATGGGGCTGTAGTAATACCCGCCCTCCTGTATGGCTTAGAAACATGGACCATGTACAGTAGACACCTCAAGTCGCTGGAGAAATACCACCAACAATGTCTACGCATGATCCTGCAAATCCTCTGGGAGGACAGATGCACCAATGTTAGCGTCCTCAACCTGGTCAACATCCCCAGCATTGAAGCACTGATCACACTTGATCAACTCCGCTGGGCAGGCCACATAGTTCGCATGCCAGACACGAGACTCCCAAAGCAAGTGCTCTAGTCAGAACTCCTTCACGGCAAACGAACCAAAGATGGGCAGCGGAAACATTACAAGGGCACCCTCAAAGTCTCCCTGATAAAGTACAACATCCCCACTGACACCTTGGAGTCTCTGGCCATAGACCGCCCTAAGTGGAGGAATTGCATCCGGGAAGGCGCTGAGCACCTCGAGTCTTGTCGCCGAGAGCAGCAGAAATCAAGCGCAGGCTGCGGAAAGAGCATGCAGTAAACCAGTCCCACCCACCCCTTCCCTCAACGACTATCTGCCCCACCTGTGACAGCGACCGTGGTTCTCATATTGGACTGTACAGCACCAAAGGACTCATGTGAAGCGTGGAAGCAAGTCTTCCTCGATTCCGAGGGACTGCCTACGATGATGATAGTGCTGGAGCACTGGAGGACTGCGAACGTGGTACCTTTGTTTAAAAAGAGAGAAAGGGATAGATTGAGTAATTACAGGCCAGTTAGCCTAACCTCAGTAGTGGGAAAATTATTGAAAACTTTCTGAGGGACAGGATAAGTCTTCATTTAGAAAGACATGGATTAATCAAGGACAATCAGCAGGAATTTGTTATGAGAAGGTCTTGTCTGACTAAACTGATTTAATTTTTTGAGGAGGTAACAAGGAGGGTCAATGAGGGTAGTGCATTTGATGTGGTGTATTTGGATTTTAGCAAGGCTTTTGATAAGGTTCCACATGGCAGACTTGTCATGAAAGTAAAAGCCCATGGGATCCAGGGCAAAGTAGCATGTTGAATCCAAAATTGACTCAGAGGCAGGAAGCAAAGTGTAATAGTTGCTAGGTGTTTTTGTGGCTGGAAGACTGTTTCCAGTGGGGTTCCACAGGTCTAGGTCCCTTGTTTTTTGTGGTAGATATCAATGATTTCGACTTGAATGCAGGGGGAATGATTAAGAAGATTGCAGATGATACTAAAATCAGCTGTGTGGTTGATAATGAAAAAGAAAGCTGTAGACTGCAGGACAATATCAATGATGGGCAGATGGGCAGAACAGTGGCAAATAGGATTCAATTTGGAGAAGTGTGAAGTAATGCATTTGGGGATGGCAAGGAATACATAGTAAATGTGTTCTGTATCCATAAAGCATGCACTCCCATGTTCCGCCATCAGGGAGCGCAGCCCTGAAGTCCCAAGGGAGCATCCCTTGGGAGCACTGGATATAAGCTGGCCCCTAAGGCCTGTTACTCACTCTGGAGTGTCTTAATAAAGACTGGGATCACTGTTACTTTAACCTCCCTGTGCGCTGTCTCATCTGTGTTAGGCACACAACAACTGGCGACGAGTACACGAATCCAACTCAAAGATGCAGCAAACTGTGGGCATCCTGGAGAAGCTCTCGGAGGGTGAGGACAGGGAAGCCTATGTCGAACGGCTAGACCAGTACTTTGCAGCCAACGAGCTGGACGGAGAAGGAAGCGCTGCAAAAAGAGAACGGTCCTCCTCACGGTCTGCGGGGTACCGACCTACAGCCTCATGAAGAATCTTCTGGCTCCGGTGAAACCCACAGATAAGTCGTATGAGGAGCTGTGTACACTGGTTCGGGAGCATCTTAACCTGAGGGAGAGCGTGCTGATGGCGAGGTATCGGTTCTATACGTACCAGCAATCTGAAGGTCAGGAAGTGGCGAACTACGTTGCCGAGCTAAGGCGACTTGCAGGACAATGTGAGTTTGATGGCTACCTGGAGCAAATGCTCAGAGACTTTTTTGTACTGGGCATTGGCCACGAGACCATCCTATGAAAACTTTTGACTGTAGAGACATCGACCCTCAGTAAGGCCATTGCGATAGCACAGGCGTTTATATCCACCACTGATAACACCAAACAAATCTCTCAGCACACAAGTGCTACTGATGTTCATAAATTAACGGGAACTGTGTTTGCGAGCAGAAATGTACAGGGCAAAAACCACGAGTTTGCAACTGCCAGCAGGCCTCAGGTGACCAAGATGACTCAGAGTCTGCAACAAAGGATGAATGCAAGGCAATTCATACCTTGTTGGCGTTGTGGAGGCTTCCATTCAACCTATTCATGCCGCTTCAAAGGGTATGTTTGCAAGAGCTGTGGAACAATGGGGCACCTCCAACGAGCTTGCAGACAAGCTGCAAGCTCTGCAAAACGTGCTAGCCACCACGTGGCAGAGGAAGATCGGTCCATGGTGGATCAAAGCAATTTCAAGCCTCACAGAAAGGAGGCAGATGCTGAAGTACATGGGGTGCACACATTTTTGATGAAATGTCCACCTATAATGCTAAACATAAAATTGAATGGCTTACCCGCAGCCATGGAATTGGGCACTGGTGCTAGCCAATCCATCATAAGTAAAAAGATGTTTGAGAGACTGTGGTGCAACAAGGCATTCAGACCAGCCCTGAGCCCCATCCACACGAAACTGAGAATGTACACCAAAGAGCTTATCACTGTCCTGATCAGCGCCATGGTCAAGGTCACTTATGAGTGCATGGTGCATGAACTGCCACTCTGGATTGTCCCAGGCGATGGCCCCACACTGTTTGGAAGGAGCTGGCTGGGCAAAATCCACTGGAACTGGGATGACATCTGAGCACTATCACATGTCCATGAGGCCTCGTGTACCCAGGTTCTGAACAAATTTCCTTCCCTTTTTGAGCCAGGCATTGGAAACTTTTCCGGGGCGAAGGTGCGAATCCACTTGGTCACAGAGGCACGACCCATTCACCACAAGGTGCGAGCGGTACCTCACATGATGAGGTAGAGAGTGGAAATCGAGCTGGACAGGCTGCAACGCGAGGGCATCATCTCCCCAGTGGAATTCAGCGAGTGGGCCAGCCCAATTGTTCCAGTACTCAAAAGTGATGGCACAGTCAGGATTTGCGGCGATTATAAAGTAACTATTAATCGTTTCTCGCTATCGGACCAATACCTGCTATCTAAAGCAGACGACCTATTTGTGATGCTGGCAGGAAGCAAGACGTTCACCAAGCTCAACCTGACTTCGGCCTACATAACGCAGGAGCGGGAAGAGTCTTCGAAAGGCCTCAGCTGCATCAACACGCACAAGGGACTGTTCATCTACAACAGATGCCCGTTTGGAATTTGGTCGGCTGCAACGATCTTCCAGAGAAACATGGAGAGCCTACTCAAGTCGGTACCACGCACGGTGGTTTTTCAGGACCACATATTGGTCACGGGTCGGGACACCGTCGAGCACCTACAAAACCTGGAGGAGTTTCTCCATCGAAACATAGAAAATAGATGCAGGAGTAGGCCATTCGGCCCTTCAAGCCAGCACCACCATTCAATATGATCATGGCTGATCATTCACCTCAGTACCCCTTTCCCACTTTTTCTCCATACCCCTTGATCCCTTTAGCGGTAAGAGCCACATCTAACTCCCTCTTGAATATATCCAATGAACTGGCATCAACAACTCTCTGCGGCAGGGAATTCCACAGGTTAACAACTCTCTGAGTGAAAAAGTTTCTCCTCATCTCAGTCCTAAATGGTCTACCCACTATCCTAAGACTGTGTCCCTGGTTCTGGACTTCCCCAACATTGGGAACATTCTTCCCGCATTGAACCTGTCCTGTCCCATCAGAATCTTATACGTTTCTATGAGATCCCCTCTCATCCTTCTAAACTCCATGTATAAAGGCCCAGTTGATCCAGTCTCTCCTCATATGTCAGTCCAGCCATCCCTGGAATATTAGTCCTTCAGTGAAACACCTGTGAACTCATCCCTTTTCAGCATGGAGGCAGGTCATCCTCGCTTCGAGGGACTGCCTATGATGAGACAACTATGTGTCTTGTTAGACCTTTCAGAGGGCAGTGACTGCTCGCTGACCGACATTGGCTCCCGCCATGGCAACGCCTTGATTTCAAAATTGTCATCCTGGTTTTCAAAACCCCCATGGCCACTCGCCCTCCCTATCTCTGTAATCTCCTCCAGCCCCACAATCCCCCGAGATCTCTGCGCTCCTCTAATTCTGCCCTCCTGAGCATCCCTGATTATAATCGCTCCACCATTGGTGGCCGTGCCTTTTGTTGCCTGGGCCCCAAGCTCTGGAACTCTCTGCCTAAACCTTTCTGCCTCTCTATTTCTCTCCATGTCTCCTTCGACATTATAGCTAACTTCCTTACATAGAAACATAGAAAATAGGTGCAGGAGTAGGCCAATCGGCCCTTCGAGCCTACACCGCCATTCAATGAGTTCATGGCTGAACATGCAACTTCAGTACCCCATTCCTGCTTTGTCGCCATACCCCTTGATCCCCTAGTAGTAAGGACTACATCTAACTCCTTTTTGAATATATTTAGTGACTTGGCCTCAACAACTTCCTGTGGTAGAGAATTCCACAGGTTCACCACTCTCTGGGTGAAGAAGTTTCTCCTCATCTCGGTCCTAAATGGCTTACCCCTTATCCTTAGTCTGTGACCCCTGGTTCTGGACTTCCCCAACATTGGGAACATTCTTCCTGCATCTAACCTGTCTAAACCCGTCAGAATTTTAAATGTTTCTATGAGATTCCCTCTCATTCTTCTGAACTCCAGTGAATACAAGCCCAGTTGATCCAGTCTTTCTTGATATGTCAGTCCCACCATCCCGGGAATCAGTCTGGTGAACCTTCGCTGCACTCCCTCAATAGCAAGAATGTCCTTCCTCAAGTTAGGAGACCAAAACTGTACACAATACTCCAGGTGTGGCCTCACCAAGGCCATGTACAACTGTAGTAACACCTCCCTGCCCCTGTACTCAAATACCCTCGCTATGAAGGCCAACATGCCATTTGCTTTCTTAACCGCCTGCTGTACCTACATGCCAACCTTCAATGACTGATGTACCATGACACCCAGGTCTCGTTGCACCTCCCCTTTTCCTATCTGTCACCATTCAGATAATGGTCTGTCTCTCTGTTTTTACCACCAAAGTGGATAATCTCACACTTATCCACATTATACTTCATCTGCCATGCATTTGCCCACTCACCTAACCTATCCAAGCCACTCTGCAGCCTCATAGCATCCTCCTCACAACTCACACTGCCACCCAACTTCGTGTCATCCGCAAATTTGGAGATACTACATTTAAGCCCCTCGTCTAAATCATGAATGTACAATGTAAACAGCTGGAACCCCAGCACAGAACCCTGCGTTACCCCACCAGTCACCGCCTGCCACTCTGAAAAGTACCCACCCACTCCCACTCCCCGCCTCCCAGCTCTCAATCCATGTCAGCACACCACCCCCAACCCCATGTGCTCCAACATTGCACACCAATCTCCTGTGTGGAACCCCGTTGAAGGCCTTCGGAAAGTCCAAATACACCACATCAACTGGTTCTCGCTTGTCCACTCCACCGGTAACATCCCCAAAAAACTCCAGAAGACCCGCCAAGCATGACCCCTCTTTCACAAATCCATGCTGACTTGGACCTGCAGCGACGGGATCGCGTAGGGCTGCGGCTGAAGAGGTCGAAATGCAACTTCATGGCAACAGAAGTTGAGTTTTTGGGGAGAAAGATTGCGGCGGACAGCATTCGACCCACGGACGCCAAGACAGAGGCTATCAGGAATGTGCCCAGGTCACGGAACGTCACGGAGCTGCGGTCGTTCCTGGGACTCCTCAACTATTTTGGTAACTTCCTACCTGGGTTAAGCACCCTCTTAGAGCCCCTACATGTGTTATTGCGTAAAGGTGAAAACTGGGTATGGGGGAAAAAAACAAGTAATTGCTTCTGAGAAAGCCAGAAACATTTAATGCTCCAACGAGCTGCTTGTATTGTATAACCCGTGTAAAAGACTCGTGCTAACATGTGATGCATCGCCGTATAGAGTCAGGTGTGTATTACAAGCTAACGTTGCGGAGAAGTTGCAACCTGTCGCCTATGCTTCCATGAGCTTGTCTAAGGCCGAGTGGGCCTACAGCATGATTGAGAAAGAGGCATTAACGTGTGTGTTTGGGTAATGAAAATGCATTAGTACCTGTTTGGCCTCAAATTTGAGCTGGAAACCGATCACAAGTCCCTCATATCCCTGTTCGCTGAAAACAAAGGGATAAATACTAATGCCTCAGTCCGCATACAAAGGTGTGCACTCGCGCAATCAGCGTATAACTGTACCATCCGCCACAGGCCAGGCACCGAGAACTGTGCGGATGCTCTCAGTTGGCTACCATTGCCCACCATGGGGGTGGAAATGGCGCAGCCAGCAAACTTGTTGATGGTGGCGCAGCCTGCAGACTTGTTGATGGTCATGGAAACATTTGAAAATGATAAATCACCTGTCACAGCCCGCCAGATCAGGACTTGGACCAGCCAAGATCCTCTGCTGTCCCTAGTAAAAAACTATGTAATGCATGGGAGCTGGGCCAGCATCCCCGTTGAAATGCAAGAGCTAATCAAGCCGATCCAGCGGCGAAAGGACGAGCTGTCCATTCAGACAGACTGCCTGTTGTGGGGTAACCGCGTAGTGCTACCAAAAAAGGGGCAGGGAGACATTCATCTCGGATCTCCACAGCACACAACCGAGTATAGTAATGATGAAAGCGATAGCCAGATCCCACGTGTGGTGGCCCGGTATCGACTCTGAATTAGAGTCCTGTGTACGGCAATGCAGCGTGTGTGCTCAGTTGAGCAACACGCCCAGAGAGGCAACACTAAGTTTGTGGTCCTGGCCCTCCAGACCATGGTCGAGGATCCATGTCGACTATGTGGGCCCGTTTCTCGTTAAAATGTTCCTGGTGCTGGTGGATGCTTTTTCAAAATGGATTGAATGTAAAATAATGTCGGGAAGCACTGCTACCGCCACCATTGAAAGCCTGAGGGCCATGTTTGCCACCCACGGCCTGCCTGACATATTGGTCAGTGACAACGGACCATGTTTCACCAGTGCCGAATTTAAAGAATTCATGACTCGCAATGGGATCAAACATGTCACCTCGGCCCCGTTTAAACCAGCCTCCAATGGGCAGGCAGAGCGGGCAGTACAAACAATCAAACAGAGCCTCAAATGAGTCACAGATGGCTCACTCCAAACCCGCCTGTCCCGAGTACTGCTCAGCTACCGCACGAGACCCCACTCGCTCACAGGGGTGCCCGTGGCTGAGCTACTCATGAAAAGGACACTTAAAACCAGACTCTCGCTGGTTCTCCCCAACCTGCATGATCAGGTAGAGAGCAGACATCAGCAACAAAATGTAAATGATGTTCGCACCACTGTGTCACGGGAAATTGATCTGAATGACCCTGTGTATGTGCTAAACTATGGACATGGTCCCAAGTGGATCGCGGGCACGGTGATAGGTAAAGAAGGGATTAGGGTGTTTGTAGTCAAAATAGACAATGGACAAATTTGCAGAAAGCACCTGGACCAAACGAGGCTGTGGTTCACAGACTGCCCTGAACAACCCACAGCAGACACCACCTTTTTCAAGCCCACAACACACTTCCAAAGGATCAACGACACCACGCCGGACCAGGAAATCAAACCCATCATGCCCAACAGCCCAGCAAGGCCAGGTTCACCCTGCAGCCCTGCAGGGCCAACAACACGCCAGCCCAGCGAGGACACAGCCAACACATCAGAACAGACATTTGTACCGAGGCGGTCCAGCAGGGAAAGAACAGCTTCCGACCACCTCACCTTGTAAATAGTTTTCACTTTGACTTTGGCAGGGCGGGGGGTGGGGTGGGTGATGTTGTGTATCTGTAAAGCATGCACTCGCATGTTCTTCCAGCAGGGAGTGCATCCCCTGAAGTCCCAAGGGATCCCAGCATCCCTTCGAGCACTGTATATAAGCCGGCCCCTAAGACCTGTTACTCACTCTGGAGTGTCTTCATAAAGACTGAGGTTACTGTTACTTTAACCTCCCTGTGTGCAGTCTCATCTGTGTTAGAACACGGAGAAGTGTAGAGGACCAAAGGGACCTTGGAGTGCTTGTTCACAGGTCCCTGAAGGTACCAGGCCAGTTAGATAAGGTGGTTAAGAAGGCATACGGAATATTTGCCTTTATTAGCCAAGGCATAGAATACAAGAGCAGGGAGGTTATGCTTAAACTGTATAAAATACTAGTTAGGCTACAGCTAGAGTACTGTGTGCCGTTCTGGTCACTACATTCCAGCAAAGATGTGATTGCACTCGAGAGGATACAGAAGAGATATACGAGGATGTTGCCTGGAGTGGAGAATTTTAGCTATGAGGAAAGGTTGGATAGGCTTGTTTGTTTACTTTGGAACAGAGGAGGCTGAGGGGAGGCCTCGTTGAGATGTATAAAATTCTGAAATTTCTAGATAGAGTGGATAGAAAGGACCTATTTCCCTTAGCAGAGGGGTCAACAACCAGGGGCATAGACTTAAAGTAATTGGAAGGAGGTGTAGAAGGGATTTGAGGGAAATTTCTTCATCCAGAGGGTGGTTGAGGTCTGGAACTCACTGCTTGAAAGGGTGGTAGAGGCAGAAACTCTCACCACATTAAAGGATACTTGGATGTGCACTTGAAGTGCCGTAACCTACACTGCTATGGAGCAAGAGCTGGAAAGTGGAATTAGGCCTGACAGCTCTTTGTTGGCCAGTGCAGACACGATGGCCGAAATGGTCTCCTATCGTGCTGTAAATGTCTATGATTCTATGAATCAAATACAGTGCTTCAACATATCCTCACATTCCGAGTACAGTCACTGTTCTGTAGGCAAACGCCAAAGTCAATTTGTGCATTGCAAGGTCCCATAAACAGCAAATGAAAGACTAGATAATCTATTTTTGATGTTGGCTGAGGGAGAATAATGTTGGAAGTGAACTTGAAAATAAAACTGAAGACAAACAGAATTTTTAACAATTACTTCAGGCGATCCAGAGAGGGAATGCATTCTTATATAGAAAGTAGAGCAGCAACGATAATGTTTCAGCTAATGCCTTGTTATAAAGAATATATTACAAAATACTTTTCATCATCAAAACTTGGCTCCTCAAATGAAAAATGTTACTTTGGACAGTGAGTGTTCAATATATTATCACAGCTTTTTATCTTATCCACTGGTGCGAAGTTGTACAATGAGAAACTCGGGAATTTGGGAAACTTGTAATTCAAATTTACTGATCCAGTCATCAGAAGCTGCAATATTACAATTGCTTAGTCTGGCAATTGAAGGTAGTACAAGGAGCAAGTCATTCAATGAATGTTACACTGTTATATTTTCAGTAACTCACAGAAACACACACAGCCTTAAGATGGCAGAATATACCAGAACTCACCAGAGTCAGGTGACTTGTTCCCTTTGTTATAAACAGCACTGGCTGCAGTGCCAGAGTTCACAGGTGGAGCTATATATATGACACTTCTCCCTCCTTAATGAAGAAGTAATTATAACAAAATAATCATCATACATAATTTGCATGGTTATACATAACAAAAAATATGGACTTACTTTGTCATATTTACAAATCAAGCTTAACCACTTGTTTTCTGTTTCGCTCTTGAGCAGAACCTTCCAAACATGGTGTTGAATTTAAACTCATTCAAGGCTGATCCTGAGGAAAGTTTTCCTCCAAGGGATGCCCTTGATTTACATTTGAACTCTCTCTAACTTCAGACTGTTTGTCTGCCTGACTCGGACTCAGACTTTAATTCTGAATTTCTCTTGGATTCGTTTCCAGTACATTGGATGTAACATATACTACTGGTGTATCAAAACTATTTGATGAGTCAGAAGTAATTGAATCATTCCTACCTTCAACTACTTCCATGTCTGTAGGTAAAATATGATCAATGTGAACAAGCCTAACCTGTCCATGATCAAACATCTTGACCAAATATGCGAGGACCACATATCTTCACCACTCTTCCTGGTAACCAATTTAACCATTTATGGTGATGGTTCTTCACTCTCACCTTCTGATTTAATTTCACACTTCTCTCTTTTACTCTACCTCTATCATGATTCTCTTTCTGTCTTAATTGTTCTCTTCTACAAACTGTGCCAAGTTTGGTTTTAACAATGAGAATCTGGTTCATGGCTGTCGTTTGAGAAACACTCTGCTGGTGCTCTACCAGTAGTTGTGTGAGGAGTATTGCAATACGCAATTAGAAAATTAGCCAATTTGTGGTCCAATGACAACTGTCATTTTTTTGGATTTGGATCCAACATCTATTTGATGAGGGCACATTTTACAATTTGTACAGTGTGCTCTGCTGCACCATTTGAAGCAGGGTGATACAGTGGAACCTTGGTATGTTTCACCCCATTTTTGCTCGTGAACTGTGCAAATTCTTCTGAACGAAATTGTGATCCATTATCAGAAACAATTTCTTCTGGGAGGTCAAATGAAGAAAATAATCTTCGTAAAATATCAAATGTTTTACTTGTTATTTTCCACATTGGAAACCCCTCAACTCACTTTGAATGGCTATCAATCACAATGAACAATCGTTGTCCTTCTAGCTCAGCAAAATCGATATGTAGCCTTTGCCACACCCTGGGAGGCCATTTCCATGGTTGTAATTGTACTTGCTTAACAATTGACATGTCATACACTGACTGATGATGTACTCTATATCTTTATCTAAACCTGGCCACCATAAGTAACTGCGTGCAAAACTCTCGGACCAGCACATTCCCAGGTGCTGGTCATGGAGGTCTCCTAATAATTTGGACCTGAATTTATTTGGTCCACTCTTGCACCCCACCTGATACAATCTTTATCTACTGATAATTAGTTCCAATGAATGAAGAATATCATTGTCTGTTACCTAGTTTGGCCAGCCTTTTGCAATATAATCATACACCTTTGACATAACTGGGTCACATTTGGTTGCTCTACCAATCTCATCAGCTGTGACTGGCAGTTCATCAATGTATGAAAAATAGAACACTTCTTCCCTATCAGGTGTAACTTGTGATGGGGAAGTCAATCTAGATATAGCATCAGCATTACTGTGATCAGCTGATCATCTGTATTCAATATCATATGTACATGCTGACAAAATCAAAGCTCATCTCTGCATTCGGGCTGCAGTTAATGTTGGAACTGAGGACTTTGGATGGAGGATTGTTGTCAGGGGCTTATGGTCCATAACAAACGAAAACTTATAACCATACAATTATTTGTGGATATTTTTGACCCCAAAAATTAATGCCAAAGCTTCCCTTTCGATTTGCGCATAATTACGCTCACTGGCACTGAGAGTGCGTGAAGCAAAAGCATTGGTCTCTCCTCCCCACTACGTAATATATGAGAGATCACTGCCCCAACTCCATATGGAGAGGCATCACATGCTAGCTTGATCTCCTTAGATACATAGTGAAATAACATGGTGCTCTCCACCAATTGCTTTTACACTACTTGAATGCTGTATCGCATTCTTCTGACGACTTCCAATGGACCTGTTTTTTCAATAGTTCATTCAGTGGATGTAATACTGTAGCCAAATTTGTTGGAGCTTCCCATAATAGTTCAAAAGATCCAAAAATGATCGAAGTTCAGTGACATTCTTGGGAGTGGGTGCATTTCTGATTGCATCCAGCTTTCCCTTGGTTAGATGTAAACCATATTTGTCCACTCTGTACCCTAAGTACTCCACTGAGTTTTGAAATAACTCACACTTGCAAGCAGACACTCGTACTCTGTGCTTCAGGGCTGCTGACCAAGGGTGGTGTGGCTCTTTGTCAGCCGGCACGGACACAATAGGCCGAAATGGCCTGCTTCTGCAATGTAAATTTCAATGTTTCTATGTTTCTCTAGCTGTTTGAGGACTTCATTCAATATGTTATTATGAATTTGCCTATTTGCTGCTGAAATGCATGTGTCATCTAAATAACATACTACCCCTTCAATACCTTGCAAAATCTGGTTCATCACCCCTTGGAATATGGGAGGGGCGGAAGACACTCCAAATGGTAGCCTATTAAATTGATATAGGTCTCGATGAGTATTTAGTCATGCATGACTTGGGCTCCTCATCTAGTTCAAGCTGTAAGTAGGCATTCGTAAGATCCAATTTTGAGAAGATCTGACCACCTGTCAATGTTGTGAAAAATTTTTCTACATTTGACAATGTATTGGGGACATTACCCTCTAGAACCTGGTTACGGTTACTTTACAATCACCACACAATCTTACCTTACTATCGGACTTAGGTACAACAACAATGGGTGTAGCCCAATTATATAGATCTATCTTAGAAATAATGTTCTCAGTCTCCAGTCTTTTGAGTTCTTGCTCAACTTTTTCCTTGAGCGCATATGGTACAGAACGTGGCTTGCAGTAAACCGATCTAGCGTCCTTCTGTACCCTGACACTCGCCTTGAAGCCTTGGATCCGACTACCTGTTTTGCAGAACACCTTCAGATAATTCTTGATGACATCATGCTTTGATGCAAATCTCGTTTCAACACGAAAAATCTCACGCCAATCCAGCTTCAGTGATCCCAACCAATTTCTTCCTAGTAAGGCAGGACTGTCTCTTGCCACTACTAATAGAGGCAAGCTCTGAAATTGATCCTTGTATTTCACCGGTACAGTGATATGACCTACCACAGGAATGTTCTCTCCCAAGTAGCCTCGCAGCTCTAGCTTGGATTGCTCCAATGGGAAATCATGCAATTTGTCGAGGTATACCGATTCCGGTACTACACTCATGGATGCACCAGTGTCGATTTCCATGGGTATTTTGGTTTCTGCAACATCTATGTGGATTATGATACTTTTCGAATGGCTGTTAGTTAACCTTGATGATGTTTAGCTCCAAAATCTCCTCATCCTGTTGTTTTTCTTCCATGCTATGTAGTCTCTGGGGATTTCTACACATAGCTTTGAAAGCTGATTTACCCTTCAGTCGGCATGACTTCGCAAGATGTCCAGTTTTCCTGCAGACGAAACACTCTGCCTTCACATATGGACAACTTTGAGCAATGTGTTGTCCCAGGCACAGATAGCAGGACTTCAATGCTCAGTTACCATTGCCAGTTTCTGAGACTTTGGGGCCCAGCTGCCTTTTACTTTTAGCCTGCAGGCGATTCACCTCGGTTGTCTGACGACTGAAAACAGTATGAAACTCTCGGGAATATTGGTCGGCCATGTTCATTGACATAGCTGTCTGACAAGCTAAATCAAAATTCAAGTTAGGAGTTGTTAATAACTTTCTTCTGATCGCATCATTTTTCATCCCACAAACAAAGCAGTCACGCAATGCTCGGTCCTGAAAGTTTCCAAAATGGCAGTGAATAGATAGCTTTATTAATGCTACAATGTACTCACTGATATTTTCTTCAATTAACTGATCTCATATTCCAAAACGTTAACTTTCAGCAAATTCCAGGGGCTCAGGGCCATAGTGCTGTTTCTGCTTAAGAGTTGTGTCTTTTGGTTTGTCAGGCACAAGTACATTTTTCAAGGTTTCATACACCTCGGGCCCTGCTTCAGTTAAGAAAATAGCGCTTTGTCATTCCAACACCACCCGGTTATGGTTTTCATCACTGGGGACTTCGATGATATTATTTGTGGTGAAAAACATTTCTAGCCACTCCAGATACGCTCTGAAACTTTCACCATCACATTGAAACTCCCCCAAATGCCCTATTATTCCTATAGGCATGGCCATCTTGACTCTGGCAGTTCAAACAAGTGTGCTTGTAATTACCTTGGATTTGTAGCTATTAATCAAAACAGAGAAGCTCTCAAAGTCTGTCTCCTCCTGAATCCTCCATCAACAAACGTTTCAGCTTTTTTTTCCCAATAAACCCATCCTCGTCGCCATTGTTATATTTTCAATAATTCACTGAAACATACACAGCCTTACGATGGCAGAACATAACAGAACTCACCAGCATCAGGTGACCTGTTCCCTTTATTATAAACAGCACTGGCTGCAGTGCCACAGGAGTCCACAGGTGGAACTATATATATTACACATTACGAGTGGTTGCAAATAGAAGACAGCAGAAAAAGCATTGAAGAAACATAGAAATTTACAGTGCAGTAGGAGGCCATTTTGGCCCATCGTGTCCACGCCGGCCGACAAAGAGCTGCATGGCCCTTGGTCAGCAGCCCTGAAGGTTATATATAAACCTATGAACAATGATGGAACGGCAAAGAGCACCCAGCCCAACCAGTCCCCATCACACAATTGCGGCACCCCTTATACTGAAACATTCTACACTCCACCCCAACCAGATGCATGTGATCTCCTGGGAGAGGCAAAAACCAGATAAAAGCCCAGGCCAATTTAAGGAGAAAAAAATCTTGGAAAATTCCTCTCCGACCCATCCAGGCGATCAAAACTAGTCCAGGAGATCACCCTGGCCATATTCGATTCCCTGCAGTACTTACCATTATATCTGAGCCAGCCAACAAAAGGTCATCCAGTCTAATCCCAATTACCAGCTCTAGGTCCGTAACCCTGCAGGTTATTGCTCTTTAAGTGCCCATCCAACCATCTCTTAAAAGTGTTGAGGGTTTCTACATCCACCACTCTTCCAGGCAGCGAGTTCCAGATCCCCACAACCCTCTGCATAAAGAAGTCAAATCCTCTATAAACCTTCCACCAACCATCTTAAAACTATGCCCCCTCGTAATAGACTCCTCCACCAATGGAAATAGGCCCTTACTATCCACTACGTCCAGGCCCCTCAATATTTTGAACACCTCAATGAGGGTGGGTTGGGAAAGTTTGTCAGATGAACAATATTACCACAGAGGCTAATTCAGAACATTTGAAGATTTGAGTACATTGCTGGTTCCAACATTAGTGAAACATCTTTCCACACATGTGGGGCTGGATTTTCCAAAGGTTTGCGACCATTTTAGCGCTTGGGCGAAGCACTAAAACAAGTTTTTTGGCACTAAACGAGGCAAACAAAATTTTGCGCAGGGGCGGAACTTTCAGCAGTGGTTTTATGGTGACTCGAAAACATAGCGCCAGCCCAATGTTTTGAGCGTTTGGATGACATCAATTGTCGTGCAATGCTGCGCTAGCATCCCGGGCAGAACTTTCGAGCATATTGCCCGAGTTAGCGTCCGCTGGGAATCCGGCAGCAAAAAGCAGTTGCACCCAGAGCGTACCCGGAGCTAACAGCGCCATCTTGAAAACTGAGGATAGATAAGATTATTGCAGCTTCGTAAGGATATAAAATTGTTGAAGTTAATTAAATATAAAAGTTTACTACAGTGCTGATCTTTTTTTCTGTAACTCAAAACCTGAGTATATTATTGGCATTTGGAAGGAATAGATAATGTCACTTTTTACCATGCTTTAGTGACTAATGATATGTTGTTAAATTTTCTGTACTGTGAAAACTTTTTCTTGTATTTATGGATCACTCTGTCAAACACGTGTTGCTCAGTTCATTGGCATTACTGGGCTTGAAAGCCAATTCTAATGACTCACTACTGTCCTGGCCGAGATCAGCAAACTTCGTGCAGGCAAGTGGGTTAAGCCGGAGACATTTATGATCTGCAGACCCGTTTTCAATGTTCCATTTTCTTCATCTCGTGAAAGTGAGTGGAGGGCTAGGGAAAGCCACAGCCAGGTGCTCCATGTTCTCACTCATCATCCATACTTGTGCAATTTCTAGAAGGTTCACTAAATCATCTATCGTTGTCGTGGGACATAAGCCAATTATATGTGGCTTTTGCTGTCTTGACTAAGTCACTATCGAAAAGGATGCAAATAAGAAGGCTACATTTATCATAGTGATGTTTATAGTTTATAGTTTACAATTGTCAGTTTATAGTTCACTGTAAAGGAAATTTCAGGACGTTGTAAAAGATGGGGGCTCTACTATGTCAACCATTATTCTTGGCTGCTATATCTATATGGCGTTGAGCTGCAAGAAACTTATTGCTGATCATTTTGAACTTAATCGAAGAGGTCGCAGACATATGAGAAGGAGGCCTTACCCCCAAACGAGTTTGCAGGGAACATCGCTCATACCAGCAGCTCTCTGAGGCACAGTGTGTTAGAAGGCTGCGGTTCCGAAATGAAGTGCTGACAGAGATATACCAGCTCTTAAATGCAGACCTACAGCCTACCAGTGGCAACAGGACTGCACTGCCCGTCGAGGTGAAGGTGACTGTGGCACTTGCCTTCTATGTCTCCGGCTCCTTTCAGGCATCAGGGGGACATATGTGCCATCTCACAGCATGCTGAACATTGCAGCATTGCACTCACGCAGGATGGACTTCATAAACTTTCCAATGACCAAGGAGGCCGAGAATGAAAGAGCTGTAAGCTTTGCACAAATTGCTTGCTTCCCCAAGGTTCAGGGTGCTGTTGACTGTATGCACATCGCCCTGCGAGTACCTTTACACAATCAAGAGGTTTACCGAAACCGAAAGGGATTCCACTCCATGAACGTTCAGATCATCTGCGACCATACTCAGTGCATCATGGCAGTCAATGCCCAATATCCAGGGAGCATTCATGGTGCTTTCATCTTGCGTGAAAGCAGTGTCTCAGGCCTGTTGCAGTGTCAACTCAAGACAAGGGCTGGATGCTGGGGGACAATGTTATGGCCTTGCCACCTGGCTCATGAGCCCCCTCCAGAACCCTCAGACAGAAGCCAAGCATCGCTATAATGAGAACCATGCAGCCACATGCAACATCGTCAAAAAGAGAATTGGAGTACTCAAGCAGCACTTCTGATGCCTGGACCACTCTGGAGGCTGCCTGTAATACTCCCCTTAGCAGGTCTCTGAGTTAATTGTGGTGTGCTGCATACTGCATAACTTGGCCATCATGAAGGGACAGGATTTGCCAATGGGGATTGCAGGACCACCTCAGGAGAGGGGAGGGAGGATGAGGAGGAGGACAAGGATGAGGATGAGGAGCCTGGCGAGGAACCCATGCCACCACCTCCCCCACCACAACCACAGGGGAAGCATCGTGGAAATTTCGCCACTGCAAAAGGCTTACGTCAGCAGTTGATAATCGAACACTTTGCTTGAAAAGTGAATGGCATGTTTAACTTTTGCCTGGCCACTCTATCCCACCATGTTGACTATTCCTCCTCTTATTCTGCAAATGAGACACTACACAGGAATGGTTAAGGTAAACAATTTTCTCAAAAATGTAAACTTTTAGAACTTTGTAAATGTTGAAACAAACTTTAATAAACATTGAGAGCTTTTATATCTTAACATTAACATAATTTGAAAACCTTTAAAACATTAAGAAAATAACAACAACAAGAATAACAACAACAAGAACAACACAACAACCCCTACCTCCAATATCTGTTAGCACAGGATGTCCCCCCCCCCACCCCCCACCCCTTACTCCTAACCCCCTCCCTCGCCGGCTCCCCCTACCCAAAGTGGTACCAGTTCATGCAGCAAGGCGGCCACAGTCCTGTTGTATTGGGGGGAGAGACATCTGGGGATGCACTAGAGAAGCTCGGGGTATGGAAGGCCCGGCTTCTGAGTGGCAAGCCTCTTGCTTGGCGTCACCAGTCACAGATGGTGTAGATCTGGGTGTGACACTGGGGACTCCAGTATCACTGGTGAAGGCCATCAGTAACATGTGGGCATTGACAGCCTCGCAGGTTTCGCGGCTCGCACCGACAACCTGCGACCCTACCTCCGTAATCGTCACAGTGAGTGTCTCGATGCTCGTGGGAATCCTACCCAAGACCTTGCGGAGCTGGTGGATGAGTTGCATGCTCTCCCTGGATAGCGACACCATGTCCAGTTGCACGTCTACCTGTCTGTCAGCAGACCGACTTTGCCGACTTACTCTCCAGAGAGACAGCATACGGGATTCGACCCCAGAACTGCGTTGCTGCACGCCACTGGTCCCAGGAGTGTCAGATGTGTCAAAGCCTGAGAATGTTTGATCATCTTCGGATTACATGTTTCGCGGTGCCAAAAGAAGTGTGGAGTGCATCTGCTGCCCCTTCCCCCACAGTCGGATCCTCACTGGTGTCCTCTTCTTCTTCCACCTCCACCCCCCCGCCCCCCCACATGATGGCCTGATATGGAGGGTTCATCAGAGGGATGCGGTGCCTGTGACTCTTCATCTGGAAGTAGAAAGCAACAGAGGAGTGGTTAGCAGCAGGGGAGGGGGTAGGGTGACATGAGGAAGGTCACATAACACAGGATCATTTGAAGGACCACTGCTACTCCATTATACGTAGTACACAAACACTGCATCACATTGCCCCAACCTTAGCCCAGGGAGTGTGGAGGACGTACCATAACTTTCCAATCAGGGTTCAGCACCCCCACGGGCAGTTGCCCGACCGTCGGTGCCAATGAGGCCTGCCACTCATTACTCCACATGGGTGAGTGGTAGGGTGTGAGTCCGCCACTGCTCCTGGCAGTTATGGGACTTGTTTGCCTGTAAAGATGAAAATGGGAATGCTTACCAGAGAGTCCATCTGCTCTTGTCGCACACACAGATAGCCACCAAAGCACTTATACAATACTGTCTGAATGTAATACATTCCTCTGTTTAATGGCTTTGGAAGTTGCACTTGGTTCATCAGGAGGACATTGAAGTGTGGAAACATCTTATGAGATCTCAGAAAGCAATCTTCATAATGTGTAAAGATCATTCATGGCAAATAAAGGCCTACCTATGTGTCATGCATTTTAGGAGGCAATCCACAGAGTGCTGAGAGACAGCAACGGCATGAAAACAAAGAGTGTGTCAGAGTTATAATTTCAGTAATGAAGGAGTGTATGAATGAAAATGGTACTCACTCTGGCGACCCTCGTGAGATTGTAGAATTATTTTCAACACTGGTCCGGCGTCCTCGCAATAGTACTGGTGGCAGAGACCTCCTCTGCGATCTCCTCCCATATTTTTCTGAAGATTACTGGGAGGGGTCTACTTGCATCCCTCCTATGTAAATCTCCCCATCTGCTCCCCTCATTTGTAAGCCTCCTCGCCAGCTGTCTATCTTCTTCCATACTGCTGTGCTTCTCCATGCTCAAAATCAAAAGTCAAATGGCTATATCAGCCTCGGTGCTCCCTGTCTGTGTTAACATTTGCGATCGGACAGCTGACCAGAAGCGTGGGAAGAAGAAAACATATATATTTGCGCATGTGCAGAAGGGACGATTTTTTTCGACGGTGGAACTTTCGGCTCTGGCGCACAAAATCTGTTGTGCAACGCCGGAGTTAACACTAACGCTAATGCTCAATACCATTTGGCGAAAGTTGCGTGCTCTGGCGCTAACGCTAACCCAGCGCTAAAAAAAAAATATTTTGCTGCGATTTGCGCCCGAAGATGGGCAAAATCGCAAAAACCCGGAAATCCAGCCAGAAGAATGGTCACTTGGAGAATGTCCCAGAGCCTCCCAATGTCTGGAACTGTATCCCAGCAAGAGTGAATGGGAGTAATTTTACATTGGGTGCTTGTGTAAAATGGGCGTTATCTGTTCAGCCACCCTTTATACATCTCTCCCCATTTCCATTTCCATTTCCATTTGTCAGTAGAAATGAAAATCCTGAGAGAGGTATAATGGGTGGCTGAACCACTTTACACTATCACCCAAAGTCAAAATTATCTTGTTGCCTTCAAAGGCAGAGGAACGAAGAGTGATGGGAAATTTGAAAATAAAATAAATTCTTGATAACATTTCAGCAGTTTTAAACATTTCAATTAGTTAAAGATTCAGTCAATCTTTTTTGCTTCCTATTCGAACCCAGGTTACAATATAGAACTGATTTACATGACCAGTTGTGCTGGCTGGTACTATGTATGCACCAAGTACGCAGCAAACAGTGCATCAGCAATGCAGCCAGGAACACATGAACCACACCCCTCACCTCTTCTACCTCCTATCTACCATATCTGTAAAGTTGCAACAGCAACTTGGTGGCTGCCAAATGGAAAGACTTTCTTTATCTCACAATGACTGTTGTCACTAGATCATTATAGCTCCTCAAACTGCTTGCATGTTCTGCATGGTCATGTATGGTCCCTCATGCTACATGTTGCTACCATCTGTAGGGAAGGCCCAAGGACATAGTGTCCAAGCACAGATGCTGTGCTTCTGACTGACGCTGTGTCTACTGCTATTGAGACTTTGGGTTCCAATTTGCAGAGGGTTCTCATTTCTGGCCACAAGAGGCGAGAGGATTGGTTTGAGAGGACCTTGATGGTGAGCTTGCTAAGTGTCTGTCCAAACATAGGTCCTTGACTAGATGCAAGGAGCATCCATTAGGTGGTGGCATGGCAGAAAATGATGAGCAATTTGTTCAACTCAATCAAAGGTTTGTAGAAGTAGCAAACAGGTGCAGGGAGCCAAATTTCTGGTAGTTATTCTACAGTCATCTGAGGACCCAACAGAAAGAGGGGCATTGCCACAGTTAAGTCATAAGGCACACACTGCAGAGCAGCACTGTGCCATCACACTTACTCCTCCCACTAAGGGGCCACATAGAAGGAGTACAAGGCTAGGAAGCAGATAACACACAGCCCATACTTTCAACAAGGGCAAATTCTATGGTATTAAACATTAAAGCAGAGACACAAAACCTGGTAAGGGAAATAAATGTTGGAATGTACTGTGTAGATTTATTCATAGAAGGGACATATCGCTACTGGTGGAGAGGAGACATGAAGGTTGATAACAAAAACAGAGGTGATTTGGCCTAGCATGTTGGTAATGGGGCTAGTATATTCCAGAGAGGACAGTTGGACTGTTGATGCAGGGAAGCTTTTATGTAAAAATCATGTCAATCAAGAATCGGCACACCAACCTTCCTGGCTGACTTCATTTTCCTCCTCCTCAGTCTCTACCAAGGCTTCTGCTCCTACTAAATGGGTACCCCTGCTATGATTTCCAAAATTATGCAGAATATAGCAGATGCTAACAGTTTGCAGACCTATTTAAGGCTATAGAACAATGCCATACCTGATCTGTCCAGATAACAGAATCCATGTCCTCTGTTCCACCAGAGTTCAGGTGGAGCCATGTGCCTCATTGTACTTTCTCTTTACCTCAGTGAGAGGATTGCTCACTCTTGTTAATAGCCAGATAGCCCAGGAGTAGTCTTGATCCTGCAGGAGCCATCTTTTCTGTCTGCCTGCTGCTTCGTATAAGGTTGTTACTGTGGACTGGCGCAAGATGAAGGCATTGTGGCCCCTGCTCTAGTGTGGTGTAGTTACTTGCATTATTCTGTTTCTGTGATCTGACACCATCGGTATGATTCTGGAATGATAACCTTTGCGATTCATATATGCCATATGATTGTTGTTGGGTACTTGATGACTCATCAGTGAGACCCTGCAGTTCAGGAATGCCTGCTAGCTGGTGAAGTTGTTCATGCTGCTGCCCTTTATCCAAAGGGATGACGACAAAAGTGTTGTCCCTGGAAAAGAAGCTTTCTCGTGCATCCCCGACTTCCTTCATCCCACCATTGCCAGCCCCAAGGTCTGGAATTCCCTCCCTAAACCTCTCCGCCTCTGTATCTCTCTCTCCTTCTTCCTCTTGAGCAAGTCTATCCTTGTGTTTCTTTCTTTGGCTTGGTGTCAATTTTTGTCTTTTTACACTCCTGTGAAGCACATTGAGATGTTTTATTATGTTAAAGGCACGATATAAATGCAAGTGGTTGTTGTTGTTCTGTGACTACTTAATCCATCAATGGGCTGAAGTTTGACTCGTGGTGTAGTAACTCACTGCATCCACAGGGCTGTTGTTTTGCTGGATCTTGTTTGCACGTCTGGCTCCAGTAAAAGAAAGAGGAGAAGGGATTGAAGGGCGGGAGAGAAGGGATTGAAGAGTGGGAGGAGCTCGGAGAGGAAGGAGCTCAGAGAGAAAGTCAGGAACTCAAGGGGAGAACGTCAAGAACTTGGGGAATGGCAGAGGTCAGGAGCTATGGGAAGGTCAGAAGCTTGGGGGATGGGGTCGGTCAGGAGCTCGGGTGGGGCGAGAAGGTCACGAGTTCAGGGTAGGGGAGAGGTCAGGAGCTCGGGGAGAGAAGGTCAGGAACATGTTGGTCGGGGAGCACGGTGAGAACAGTGGTGAGGGTGTAAGAACATGATTCAGGTCTAAAGGAGGGGACGATGAGAACAAGAACATGATTCAGATGGGAAGATAGATCATGTTCTCCAACCCTCTGTTAGGCTTGGATCATGTTCTTCCACTCCCACCTCCCTGCTCCATGTTGTCCCTCTCCTTCCCCCCACACCCCCCACACCCCCCACCCCAGATCGCAGCAGTTCACGAAGGCAGCTCACTACCACCCTCTTGAGGGCAATTAAGAATGGGCAATAAATAATTGAACTTTAAAAGATATTCCATGTTGGTCCTACAACATGCATAACATTACATGTATGTGTTATTTGCCCGACTCGACTATTCCAATGTTCTACTGGCCAGCCTCCCATCTTCCACCCTCAATGAACTTGAGCTGATCCAAAGCTCTGCTGTATCTGTAGTGGGGTCACCCCGGAGTTTCCAAAACTATTGGTCTCACGATGAGCTCCACTGTAGTTTCTTGCAGCTTTGCTTTTGATGCAACATGTCCCCCATTTAAAATGGGCATGAGTTGGCACCTGTTTGTTCAAGAGGGGCCCTTTTTAAAAGTGGGAGTGATTGCTTTTGTTGGAAGATTGCCTCCTGCTGCTGTTGCAAATCAGTCACTCTGTTTGTTCATGTAATGACTGATTGTGCTATCGTGTTGTTTCTGCTCCCTGTTGCTTGTTTTGCGATACAGGAATTCTTTTTGCACACATCTCCAGTCACAGCATTGTTGCAGCCACCAGCTGTTAACCTCAGCCTCAACAACACTGCTCAGCATGGGCCTTCCGATCATTGTCCTGTATTTGGAGGAGGAAGAGGGAAGAAAGACCAGTGCACCTCAGTCACCTGCCACATCCCTGCAATTGGATAAATAACTGTTTTTTGATCCAAGCCTTGGCATCTCCGAGGAGTTCCACTTCACTGCCCCATTTGACCAGAGAGGATGTTGTCCATTGTGGCATCTTTTCAGTACTCTTGGCTCGGTGGTAGTACTCTCACTTCGCAGTCAGAAAGTTGTGTGTTTTACCCCATCCCAGAATTTGAGCTGATTATCCAGGCTGACACACACGTGTGGTACTGAGGGAGTGCTGCATTGTCTGTTATGCCTGATGTGCCGTATTGCAGATGAGATGTTAAAGCAGATGCCATGTCTGCAAGTCCAAGTAGTCATTAAAGATTCCCTTGCCAATTTTTCGAATATGACCAGGAATATTTCCTGGTGTCCTGGTCAGCATTCCTTCCTCAACCAACACCAGCAAAAACAGATTAACTGGTCATTCATCCCATTTCTGTTTGTGGGAACTTGCTGTGGGAAAATTGGAGTCTGTGTTTGCCTATAAAATAACAGTGACTACTTTTCTAAAGAAATTTATTGGCTTTGAACACTTTGGGACATCCTGAGATTGTGAAAGGCTCTATGTGAATCCAATTTCTTTCTTCCCGATCCCCTCTCCTCTCTCCCACCCTTCGATCCCCTCTCCTCTCCCCCCAAAATTTTATGCCCTGACCTTCTCCACTTGGAGCCAAGGAAAGTGTTTCAGCACAGGGCAGCGCACCGTTTGGTTCTGCGCATCTGTGACCGGATCAAGTGTGCATACGCAGCATCAATTAGGTTTGCATTGCACAGTAATAAACGGATGTGCATGCGCAGAGGGAGGCAAAAATGTCATGCAAATAATCACTCTGAGCATTTATTGCCTATCCCTATTTGCCCTTTAGATGTGGTGGTGAGCTGCCATCTTGACCTGCTGCAGCCTGTGTGGTGAAGATTCTCCCACAGTGCTGTTGGAGAGGGAGTTCAGAGAATTTTGACACAGCGACGATGAAGGAACAACAATATATGTCCAGGTCTTGCAGGTGGTGTTCCCATGCACCTGCTGCCCTTGTCCTTCTAGGTGGTCGAGGCCACAGGTTTTGGAGGTGCTGCCAAAGAAGCCTTGGCGAGAAGCTGCAGTGCATCTTGTAGATGGTACACACTGCAGTCACAGTGCACCAGTGGTGGAGGGAGTGAATGAATAAGATGATGAATGGGGTGCTGATGAAATGGACTGCTTTGTCCCGGATGATGTCGAGCTTCTCGAGTGTTATTGCAGCTGCATTCATCCAGGCAAGTGGAGAGTATTCCATCACACTCCTGACTTGTGCCTTGTAGGTGGTGGAAAGGTTTTAAGGAGTCAAAAGGTGAGACACTCGCTACAGAATACTCAGTCTCTGAACTGCTCTTGTAGCCACAGTATTTATGTGGCTGGTCCAATTAAGTTTCTGGTCAATGGTAAGCCCCAGGCTATTGATGCAGGGGGGGGCGGCGGTGAGGGGGGAAGGATTTGACGATTGTAATGCCGTTGAATGACAACATGGCTACACTCTCTCTTGTTGGAGATGGTCATTACCTGGCACTTGTGTGACGTGAATGTTACTTGACACTTATCAACCCAAGCCTGGATGTTGTCCAGGTCTTGCTGCATACAGCCATGGACTGCTTCATTATCTGAGGAGTTGCGAATGGAACTGAACACTATGCAGTCATCAGCGAACATTTCCAATTCTGATTCCTGCAGTGATGTCCTGGGGATTGGTTTCCAATCACCACAACCATCTTCCTTTGTGCGAGGTATGACTCCAGCCAGTGGAGAATTTCCCCCTGATTCCCATTGACTTCAGTTTTACGAGGATTCCTTGATGCCATATTCGGTCAAATGCTGCCTTGTTGTCACCTCACCTCTGGAATGCAGCTCTTTTGTCCATGTTTGGACCAAGGCTGTAATGAGGTCTGGAGCCAAGTGGTCCTGGTGGAACCCAAACTGAGCCTCAGTGAGCAGGCTATTGGTGCGTACATGCCGCTTGATAGCACTTTCAGTGACACCTTCCATCACTTTGCTGATGATTGAGAGTAGGGGGGATGGGGTGGTAATTGGCTGGATTGGATTTGCCCTGCTTTATTGGTACAGGACATATCTGGGCAGTTTTCCACATTGTCGGATAGATGCCAGTCTTGTAGCTGTACAGGAACAGCTTGGCAAGAGGTGCGGCTAGTTCTGGAGCATAAATCTTCAGCACTACAGCCGGGATGTTTTCAGGGTCCATAGCTTTTACTGTATTTAATGTGCTTAGCCATTTCTTGATATCACGTGGACTGAATCAGACTGGTTGAACACTGACATCTTTGATGGTGGGACCTCAGGAGGAGGCCAAAATGGATCATCCACATGGCACTTCTGGCTGAAGATGGTTGCAATCGGTTCAGCCTTGTCTATTGCACTCACATTGCTGATCTCTGTCAGCCTTGAGGATGGGAAGATTCATGGAGCCTCCTCCTCCCATTAGTTGTTTAATTGTCCACCACCATTCACAATTGGATGTGTCAGGACTACAGAGCTTTGATCTGACCCATTGATTGTGGGATTACTTATCTCTGCCTATATTGCATGCTGCTTCCACTGTTTAGCATGCATGTAGCCCTGTGTTCACAGGTTTCTACTTCATTGTCAGGTACACCTGGTGCTACTCCTGGCATGCTCTTCTACACTCCTCATTGAACCAGGTCTGGTTGCCGGGCTTGATGGTAATAATAGAGTGAGGGATATGCCGGACCATGAGGTTACAGAATGTGCCCATAATAAAAAAAAAGTTGGATCTTTTCCCATGGATTTGGAATACAGCACTGCCTGTATTTGGGCCGACCTTCTATCAATGAGAGGCTAAACTGTCTGCCCTCTCAGGTGGTCATAAAAGTTCCCATGGTACTATTTTGAATAAGACCAGTGGAGTTCCCACATTGCCCTGACCCATATTTATCCCTCAACCAACATCACTAAAACAAAATATCTGGACATTATCACATTGCTGTTTGTGGAAGCTTGCTGTGCGCAAATTGGAATTTCCTACATTACAATAGTGACTACACTTCAAAAGTATTTTATTGTCTGTAAAGCACTTTGGGATATCCGGAGGTTGTGAAAGACGATATAAATGCAAGTCCTTTTTCTACCAGTCTGATTGTGTACTGCTGGCAAGGAGAGTCTTCCCAATAACAAGATCAGGGAATTGGCCCTTACGTCTTTCCTTAAACAAAATGCAACATTCCAATATCTAGATGAAGTAAACCTATAAGATTTTAAAAAAATGTGTCAGCTACTGCGTATTTCAGGGTCCGTAAGACTCTGTTTTATGTATTTAAAATAAAATGAAATTAAAAATTATAAGCCCTGTTCTGAGAATGACATTTTAGAAAGCAGTGATAGTGATTTTAATTTGCTATTTTTAAATACATCATAGGTAGGTCTGAAGAGTACATTATATTTATGGAATGAAAAGAAAAATAAAATCTGTTTTTAGGTTGCATAGATTTGACCGGCACTTAGAAAATATATCCAGTCATTACTCTGTATCTCGCTGGTTTTAATTGCTACTAGATTAAACCAATTAATGTTATGACCCATGTTTCCCATGCTTCCTGTCACAGAGATGCTGCAATTTATAATGATCCATTCCTTGAACCATGTACAAACATACCATGTGAGCCTGTCGTTCAGTATATGTCTGCCCATCACAGGCACTTTAATAATGGGGGCAAAATTGCGGTCAGAGGCTTCCTTTGGACAAACACCTCCGACCCCCAAAAAATCTACAAAAATATTCAGTGGTCCAGAAGCAATGTAGGATTGCAGTCGGAGGCCTTCATTCGCAGTGCAGCATACGCGAACATGTCCTCCAGGTACATATTCGTATCCTGGAATCACGTGGGCCTAGACCACCAATCACTATTCTCATCGATAATAATGGGAGCTCTGTTTTTCCGAGCTCCTATTACAGGTTGAACTCCCTTATCCGACACCATTCCTGGCAGCTCTCTGACATGAACAAATTGAAGTCCTTCCTCGCTGCCAACTCCCGCAATGGCTGGCTTGACCCCGCAATCCACCGGCCACGCCCCCCACCCCCCAACGATCTCTCTGCCGCACTCCCAGCCCCAACCCAGCCAGCCCCGATATCCCCTTGTTCAGTACCTGTACCATCCAATTTAACGTGACCTCACTCATCCGGCGAAATCCCTTATCCGGCACAGGCCAGGTCCGGAGGATGCCGGATAAGAGAGGTTTCAACCTGTACTATCAATGAGAATAATCCACTAAAACAAGAAACACAGCACAATAAATAAAAATAAACACTTCACATATTTAAAATTAATTGAGATTAAATGTAATTAAATGTTTTAGAAAAAAAACATTATTTAAAATATTTTTTTAAAATGTGTTTCAATAGGGTTAAAAATAAATTTACCTTAATGGGCAGAGTTTTTAATATAAAAATGAGTGATTAAATTTAATTTTTCTATGTTTTAAAACTCTTACACTGATAAAAGTAGGCTGTATGCCTGCTTTTACCAGGCATAAGAGTTTGAAGGACATTCGCTGGGCATGAGTTGGTCAAAAAGCCCAATCTCTGCCCCGCAGATGCCCTGCCTGTGGGGATGCGTAGGATCTGTCCATTGCATTGCGTCCCTGGAACCGATATTTGCGAGGCCCGGCGAGTGTGTGCGCACATCGTACGCAGCCAGATAGGCTGCAACTTTCAACCATTAAAATCAAAATGCACGTTCTTTTTCCAGGTTATACAAAAATCACTTTTGTTGCCGCAGAGTTGGGATATTTGCTTATGGAAGGTTAAATATAAATGTTAAATGAAAATTTGTAGTTAAAACAAATCATGCACATTTAAAATTAGTTTTTGTAAATTTTGGCCCGGATTAAAATGTTTAAAATTATTTTTCAAAAAATTAAATTTTTCTTGTAAATGCTTCATTAAAGGAAATTTTAGTTAAATTGGAAAATGGGAACTTTATTTTTATTCCTGTTGCATAAATGAGTTCATTATTTGGGGATTAGGTTCATATTGTGGGGATTCTTTTCGTCAATTCAATCCCCATAAGCATATGAGGAATCCTCCTCTCTGATAGGAGGATCTGGCCCACGTGATCCCAGGGACGCTTCCGAACCGCCTGCATCCCTGGGATCCATTGGCCTTTATGTAGGCATATGCCTGCAGGTCCAGGACCCGGAGTCTCCAAAGCCTGAGAGCCAGCAGTTAGTTTTGGATGCTTGTTCAGGTTGGAGGCGTACTCCAGAGGTACGCGTCAGACTGCAAATTCCAGCCTCGTGTTTTTAGTACTGCAGGAGCATGTTTTTGTGAAAATGGATCAGAAAGCAGGAATAACTAACCCACTTCAACTGGCAGTGACTGCAGATTTACTGACCTTCACCCCACGAGGTGACTCTCATAAAGGCCATCCTTACTGTTAGTGGAGAGTGGCAAAGATTTTCCCCAAGTCAAAATATTTTAGAAAAGAGTAATATTTCATGGTAATTTAAACACAGTTTTGTGGTTATAACAATGTCCTTGTAGAAGGCCTCATCATTATTCTGTACAGATTCTGGAAGCTGTATTGTTCAGAATGAAAACTGTATATTTGGAGACAGTTGCCAAGGCTAAACTTCACACTCTGGAACTGAATCATTTTTGATGTTGTGTGCCCTGATGGTAGATTCTGTTTAGAACAATACTGCGACCTTTATTGATCATTGTGCTTTTTAGCTACACAGGTCAAAAACAATGTGGTGAAAATTCCTCCGGTCATTATGTGCAGCAAGATAGGAAGTGTGCTCTGTTTGGTAATTCCAGTAAATTTTAAATACATTTTAAATACATTCTTATCAAGGAGAAGATCATTACAAACACAGTTAGAATATCGCTGTGCTTAACGACCAAGGAATCCTTGCCCCATCATTGATATTGTGTGGGTTCTTTTCCCTGATAGAATTATTTTATACCCTCTTTAGCTTGTGCAGAAAAAAACATATTCCAACTCTCCCACAGAGCTGGAAGCACAGAGAGCAACATGGTTCCAGGTTTTAATCAAACAAAATCTACCATTGTGACACATAATCACCACTGCCAAGGGCACCGACAACATTGCGTAACAAAGCAAAATTCCAGTTGAAAAATGTGAAGCGTAACCTTGACAACAGTCTCCAAGTACTTGCTTTTTGTTCCCCTTAAAAATGCCATTTAAAGAATATGAA
Organism: Pristiophorus japonicus; assembly: GCF_044704955.1. NCBI lineage: Eukaryota > Metazoa > Chordata > Chondrichthyes > Pristiophoridae > Pristiophorus > Pristiophorus japonicus. The sequence goes on along the minus strand of NC_091982.1, from coordinate 99,921,797 downwards.
GAGTACTTGGCTTGCTATGTGCCTAATAACTCCGATATCAATGGGTTGAAAATGGTGTAACAGAATTTTCACTAAGATGACCAGTCAACAATGAAGTTTTAAGTGAATGAATAGAAAAGCAAAAAGTAAGGGGCCCTCCCCAATGGCTCAGTTATCAAATGTGCTGCCCAGTGTATGACTGAACCGCACAGACCAGGGAAACCCGCGAGTTTGTACTCCTGTGGTGAATCAGCTAATCTCAGAAGAGATTACAATTGGCCTCAGCATCTTTGAGAAAGAAAGATAGACTTGCATTTATTTAGCGCCTTTCATGACCACCGGACGTCTCAAAGCGCTTTACAGCCAATGAAGTACTTTTGAAGTGTAGTCACTGTTGTAATGTGAGAAACGCGGCAGCCAATTTGCGCATAGCAAACTCCCACAGCAATGTGATAATGACCAGATAATCTGTTTTTGTTATGTTGATTTAGGCTAAACAGGAGAAAAATCGACCAATGTGTGCGGACATTGGGTGAGAACAAGATCAAATACCGCCGGATCGCCTGGATTGACAACAGCCTTTCCTGTCGATTCGGTTATCATTGTTTCTGAAGTTGCAGTATTGATTGCTGTGATCCTGGAACATTCCTCTGCATCGACTCAGCTGTTATGTTTGTTTGCAGCTCATTTGCGAGGAGATGGTTTGTTGTGTTTAATGGGTATCTGTGATGTCGTTATGAAGGGTGCTTCATATTTGTTTTAATCATCGTTTGCACAATGGTTAATTAATCATACTTTTGTAGAAGGAGAGTTCAGTCTGTCACTCAGACCAAATCTGGCTGAGGCTCAAAGACCTTGCTCCTCATTTCGACCTATCGTACACCAAGCCTTTTTTATGAATAGTGTTTTTCTTTCCTATTTTATAATTACATTTCCACACAAACTATGAGATGGTGACCTTCTAATTATTCTGCTAGTTTCAACTCGGTTTGCCTGTTTCTATTCCATATTGCCCTTGCTGCAGATCATATGGCTATAGGCAACCGATCATTTGCCTGTTGCCTATCAGCGAAGAGAGTGGGGATGGGGACAGCCTTTATGTTGTGAGGTGACAGTCATTGCTTTTGTCTTGTATACAGTTCCGTAAAACTTTATGAAAAACTAATATTCCCCATATTATTTAGAAAAATGAAAAGAAAGACTTGCATTTATATAGAGCCTTTGACGACCACCGGACGTTTCACAGCGCTTTACAGCCAATGAAGTACTTTTTGGAGTGTAGTCACTGTTGTAGAAGCTTAATATTAAGATCAAATTGCGAGGCATTTCAAAGGGTAGCTATGTCTTATTAAATATAGCAGTTCACAAAGACAGTAGACAAGAAATATAATAGTGGACAATTGTGTACAGTGCTGGTATGATATTGCTCTGTATGCTATTTCAATATAGGCATTAATAACTCATTTCAAAAGGGCTAGTGCCTCTACTAAAGTAACAGATAGAGGAATGTCAATGCAAGTGCATTATGTGTTCATCCATGAAAATCACCAACAGTAATTACAGCACTGTTATCTGCAACATTGTGTCCAGCAATCTCCTAAATGAAATCATTTTGATCTCTAAACCAATTTGCTTTGTTTCCACATCCAGTCACAAAATTATTCCCCTAGGACAAGTTTTCTACTTCAAAGGTTCAATCTGTAATTTACGGGGAGATTTTCAGGGTGTCCATTGGACACAAATGGGGCAGGGGACGCTCCATAAATGGTAAGGGTAAGACTTATCCCCATTGCCTCCACCGATGCCATCTTCACAAGGGCCTATGGCCAGGTGACCAGAGCGCCCGCCTTAGTCAGTAGACCTACTTAATATGCAAATCCGAGTCCATTGATTATATATAGGACCACGATGGCCACTTTAGGACACAACAGGTTGGAGTTTGCCACGTGCACACATCACCCAGTCTCATCTGGCAGTCCAGCTGAAGTGGAGTCCAGAAGGAAAGTTTTTATTTATTTTTTGAGGCTTGAAGCAGCAAAAATTACTTGCCTTCAGACAGGGATGCCAGAAAATAACATGGGCCGCTGCCATAACTGGGACCAGGAGGAGGCCCCACAAGGAAAGCTTAGGCCTCACCTGCCATGGACGCCTCCCTTTATGAAACCTCTGCAGGACAGCCACGACAGCTGATCCCAACACCTATCGATTGTCCCCGAGCGGCCTCCAGGCCATGTGATTTGCTGCCCCATCAGCACGCGGGATTTAAATAAGGTCTGGCAGTTAAAATACCCTGGGCCACATTTCTGGTTCAACGGGTTTCTAACTCGTATTGCTCAAAACTGGCCCGGAGTTAAAATCAGGCCTAATATCTATTTCCGCGTATCCCAAATCAGTGGTACTCATTATGTTGTTTGATATTACTCATTATGTTGTTAAGTTGTGGTCCAGGAGCAGCCAGGTCAGAGTCGAGGAGCGGTGGGGTCATGGCCCAGGAGCAGCGGAGCCAAGGATTGGTGGGGTCGTGACCCAGGAGCGGCGGAGTCAAGGAGTGGTGGGGTCGTGACCCAGGAGCGGCGGAGTCAAGGATTGGTGGGGTCGTGACCCAGGAGCGGCGGAGCCAAGGAGTGACAAGGTGGGAGTCGAACAGCCCAGCAGCGAGGCAGAGGACAGGAGCGACGCAACATATAACAACAGCGGGTTCGCGGCCCTGGGAAGGTGCAGCATGGGCCAGCCAACACTGCGACCTATGGACAGTAGGAATATGTGCGTACTCGGTCTGTGCAACAGAGCTTGGTCTTCAGTCGTCTTGGTTAACCCTTGCCACTGGACCAAGATCTTGCTCTGTCAAGCCCAGGTGGTGGCTGGGTTGCAACGGCCATCACACGTTAAAAGAATTCACGCACCAGCATCTTCCACCTTTCAGGATGTTGTTCGGGAAACACCTGTGGACTCATCCCTTTTTGGTGTGAAAGTGGGTCATACTCGATACGAGGGACTGCCTAATACTACTCCTACTCATTATGTAAGCCCCTTGATGCTCATGCCAAACCTGCTAGTACTGGACTACGGCTATGGGAAGCTACCGGAGTTGAGATTCAGCAATGTTTCCACTACTCTGGGAAACAAGGCAAGGAATTATTTTGCAGAGGAGCAGGACTATCCTCACACCCATGGCCACTCAGCGAAGCATCACTGTGAAATGATCAGATTTAGGCACGCGTGCTCTGAGGAATCATGTGGAGAGACCCACATCCCATTGCTCCACAGTAGAGGATGTTGGAGCTTTTTTGAGTAGGCCATGAGCAAGTCTCTGCTTGGGTATTACAGTCCTAGACAGAACAATTGGACATAGCTAAATGGACAAATCTTAAAAATTGGTGATAAAACAATAAAGATGAAAGCATTCTATGTCCTGGTCATATAATTGGCAATGTCTTGCTTGAGCTTCCACTTGAATGTGTAAACTTTTCTAGTACGTACAATAACACTGCAAGGCAATACCGGAACATCCTGAGTGCTCAGGTCCTTTTTATATTGGCCCGGATTTAGTAATCAGCGGCGAATAACTGGCACTTGCCAGTCATTATGTTTACAGCTTCCCACAGTATTTTAGTGGGCTTTTGCTTAGCAACTTATGGTAGAGAGTCATTTCAATGCAGCACCCTCTACATGGGATTTGGGACCAGTGTGAGCAGGTTAAGCAACAGTGTGTCTCTGCAACCAATCAGAATGAAGAATCCTCACTGAGACATGCATGGCAGAATTTTGCAGGGGTCAGCAGGCACGATCAGTGATGGGTCGGGTGGGAAAATGCCTTTTTTTGACAGTGGGTCAGGACTCCGCTGTCAACCCGCCGCCACGAGCATTTCCCAAATGTCTGGTCTGTCAGCACTGAGCAGACCTGACACCCAGCGGCAGGGGAGGCAATTCAGGTCATTATGACATTGTTAACAGAGGATTAAGAACTATTTTCAACTCACCTTCAGATTTTACCAGGTCGCCAGTAGGGTCCATGCTGCTCCAGGTTCATGTCAGCTAACCAGTATGGGAGTTGAATGGCCATGACATTATCTCATTCCTTGTTGCTGGAAATTTGCAATAAAAGCTTCCATCTCACAGCTGTTTACTTTCGAACCTCAGAAGCTGTTGCTTGCAGCATTTGTACAACAGATTGAGCTTTATGCAGGTTGCAAGTGTTTGGAGCAAACTATCCATCCAGTGTCATCTCATTGGAACAATGACTCTCACCATTGACAGATTGCGTCTGTCATCTCAAGTTCACCTGCCATCTATTACATCGGAATGACTACAGTTTATACAGACTTACCTTGGACCTCAGAATCCCACCACAATCAGCCCCAACACCAGCAGCACTAGGCATACCAGTAGCACCAACAACAACACCAACCTTCTCCGCAATCAACTGATACTGCAGAGGACAGTGGGCATCAGCACCCAACCACATTGTTGCCCGGGATGTCATCGATGACCTCACCATGGCCACATTTACTTCACTTGATGCTGTACAACCTGGCTGCCACATGATGTGCCAGGTTAGCACCACCCCACTCTACACCATAAAACATCCCGACAAAGCTCAACCTTTTCCTTTCACACTCACCACCATTGTTGGGGGTAGCGTTATGTCTCACCATTCACTGCAACTCACTAAGCCACACAAATCTATCCAAGAGCGCTAAGTGTAGAAAAAAAAGATTTCAATGTTTGACAGCACATTAACAGAAACTTCACATAAACATAGAAACATAGAAACATAGAAAATAGGTGCAGGAGTAGGCCATTCGGCCCTTCTAGCCTGCACCGCCATTCAATGAGTTCATGGCTGAACATGCAACTACAGTACCCCATTCCTGCTTTCTCACCATACCCCTTGATCCCCCTAGTAGTAAGGACTTCATCTAACTCCTTTTTGAATATATTTAGTGAATTGGCCTCAACAACTTTCTGTGGTAGAGAATTCCATAGGTTCACCACTCTCTGGGAGAAGAAATTCCTCCTCAACTCGGTCCTAAATGGCTTACCCCTTATCCTTAGACTGTGTCCCCTGGTTCTGGACTTCCCCAACATTGGGAACATTCTTCCTGCATCTAACCTGTCTAACCCCGTCAGAATTTTAAACGTTTCTATGAGGTCCCCTCTCATTCTTCTGAACTCCAGTGAATACAAGCCCAGTTGATCCAGTCTTTCTTGATAGGTCAGTCCCGCCATCCCGGGAATCAGTCTGGTGAACCTTCGCTGCACTCCCTCAATAGCAAGAATGTCCTTCCTCAGGTTAGGAGACCAAAACTGTACACAATACTCCAGGTGTGGCCTCACCAAGGCCTTGTACAACTGTAGCAACACCTCCCTGCCCCTGTACTCAAATCCCCTCGCTATGAAGGCCAACTTGCCATTTGCTTTCTTAACCGCCTGCTGTACCTGCATGCCAACCTTCAATGACTGATGTACCATGACACCCAGGTCTCTTTGCACCTGCCCTTTTCCTAATCTGTCACCATTCAGATAATAGTCTGTCTCTCTGTTTTTACCACCAAAGTGCATAACCTCACATTTATCCACATTATACTTCATCTGCCATGCATTTGCCCACTCACCTAACCTATCCAAGTCGCTCTACAGCCTCATAGCATCCTCCTCGCAGCTCACACTGCCACCCAACTTAGTGTCATCCGCAAATTTGGAGATACTACATTTAATCCCCTCGTCTAAATCATTAATGTACAGTGTAAACAGCTGGGGCCCCAGCACAGAACCTTGCGGTACCCCACTAGTCACTGCCTGCCATTCTGAAAAGTCCCCATTTACTCCTACTCTTTGCTTCCTGTCTGACAACCAGTTCTCAATCCATGTCAGCACACTACCCCAATCCCATGTGCTTTAACTTTGCACATTAATCTCTTGTGTGGGACCTTGTCGAAAGCCTTCTGAAAGTCCAAATATACCACATCAACTGGTTCTCCCTTGTCCACTCTACTGGAAACATCCTCAAAAAATTCCAGAAGATTTGTCAAGCATGATTTCCCTTTCACAAATCCATGCTGACTTGGACCTATCATATCACCTCTTTCCAAATGCACTGCTATGACATCCTTAATAATTGATTCCATCATTTTACCCACTACCGATGTCAGGCTGACCGGTCTATAATTCCCTGTTATCTCTCTCCCTCCTTTTTTAAAAAGTGGGGTTACATTGGCTACCCTCCACTCCATAGGAACTGATCCAGAGTCAATGGAATGTTGGAAAATGACTGTCAATGCATCCACTATTTCCAAGGCCACCTCCTTAAGTACTCTGGGATGCAGTCCATCAGGCCCATGGGATTTATCGGCATTCAATCCCATCAATTTCCCCAACACAATTTCCTGACTAATAAGGATTTCCCTCAGTTCCTCCTCCTTACTAGACCCTCCAACCCCTTTTATATCCAGAAGGTTGTTTGTGTCCTCCTTAGTGAATACCGAACCAAAGTACTTATTCAATTGGTCCGCCATTTCTTTGTTCCCCGTTATGACTTCCCCTGATTCTGACTGCAGGGGACCTACGTTTGTCTTTACTAACCTTTTTCTCTTTACATATCTATAGAAACTTTTGCAATCTGTCTTAATGTTCCCTGCAAGCTTCTTCTCGTACTCCATTTTCCCTGCCCTAATCAAACCCTTTGTCCTCCTCTGCTGAGTTCTAAATTTCTCTCAGTCCCCGGGTTTGCTGCTATTTCTGGCCAATTTGTATGCCACTTCCTTGGCTTTAATACTATCCCTGATTTCCCTTGATAGCCATGGTTGAGCCACCTTCCCTTTTTTATTTTTATGCCAGACAGGAATGTACAATTGTTGTAGTTCATCCATGCGGTCTCTAAATGTCTGCCATTGCCCATCTACAGTCAACCCCTTCAGTATCATTCGCCAATCTATCCTAGCCAATTCCCGCCTCATACCTTCAATGTTACCCTTCTTTAAGTTCTGGACCATGGTCTCTGAATTAACTGTTTCATTCTCCATCCGAATGCAGAATTCCACCATATTATGGTCACTCTTCCCCAAGGGGCCTCGCACAATGAGATTGCAAATTAATCCTCTCTCATTACACAACACCCAATCTAAGCTGGCCTCCCCCCTAGTTGGTTCCTCGACATATTGGTCTAAAAAACCATCCCTTATGCACTCCAGGAAATCCTCCTCCACCGTATTGTTTCCAGTTTGGTTAGCCCAATCTATGTGCATATTAAAGTCACACATCATAACTGCTGCACCTTTATTGCACGCACCCCTAATTTCATGTTTGATGCCCTCCCCAACATCACTACTACTGTTTGGAGGTCTGTACACAACTCCCACTAACGTTTTTTGCCCTTTGGTGTTCTGCAGCTCTACACATCTAGATTCCACATCATCCAAGCTAATGTCCTTCCGAACTATTGCCTTAATCTCCTCCTTCACCAGCAATGCTGCCCCACCTCCTTTTCATTTTATTCTATCTTTCCTGAATGTTGAATACCACTGGATGTTGAGTTCCCAGCCCTGATCATCCTGGAGCCATGTCTCCGTAATCCCAATCACATCATATTTGTTAACATCTATTTGCACAGTTAATTCATCCACCTTATTGCGGATACTCCTTGCATTAAGACACAAAGCCTTCAGGCTTGTTTTTTTAACACCCTTTGTCCTTTTAGAATTTTGCTGTACAATGGCCCTTTTTGTTCTTTGCCTTGGGTTTCTCTGCCCTCCACTTTTCCTCATCTCCTTTCTGTTTTTTGCTTTTGCTTCCTTTTTGTTTCCCTTTGTCTCCCTGCATTGGTTCCCATCCCCCTGTCATATTAGTTTAACTCCTCCCCAACAGCACTAGCAAACACTTTCTCTAGGACATTGGTTCCGGTCCTGCCCAGGTGCAGACCGTCCGGTTTGTACTGGTCCCACCTCCCCCAGAACCGGTTCCAATGCCCCAGGAATTTGAATCCCTCCCTGCTGCACCACTGCTCAAGCCACGTATTCATCTGCGCTATCCTGCGATTCCTACTCTGACTATCACGTGGCACTGGTAGCAATCCCGAGATTACTACTTTTGAGGTCCTACTTTTTAATTTAGCTCCTAGCTCCTTAAATTCGTTTCGTAGGACCTCATCCCTTTTTTTACCTGTGTCGTTGGTACCAATGTGCACCACGACAACTGGCTGATCTCCCTCCCTTTTTAGAATGTCCTGCACCCGCTCCGAGTCATCCTTGACCCTTGCACCAGGGAGGCAACATACCATCCTGGAGTCTCGGTTGCGGCCGCAGAAACGCCTATCTATTCCCCTTAAAATTGAATCCCCTATCACTATCGCTCTCCCACTCTTTTTCCTGCCCTCCTGTGCAACAGAGCCAGCCATGGTGCCATGAACTTGGCTGCTGCTGCCCTCCCCTGATGAGTCATCCCCCTCAACAGTACCCAAAGCAGTGTATCTGTTTTGCAGGGGGATGACCACAGGGGACTCCTGCACTACCTTCCTTGCACTGCTCTTCCTGTTGGTCTTCCATTCCCTATCTGGCTGTGGACCCTTTCCCTGCGGTACGACCAACTCACTACACGTGATACTCACGTCATTCTCAGCATCGTGGATGCTCCAGAGTGAATCCACCCTCAGCTCCAACTCCGCAACGCGGACCGTCAGGAGCTGGAGGCAGATACACTTCCTGCACACATAGTCATCAGGGACACTGGAGTCGTCCCTGAGTTCCCACATGGTACAGGAGGAGCATAACACCCGACCGAGCTCTCGGACTGCCGCCGCCTCTCGCTGCCGCTGAGCCTTTTATAGGCCTCACCAACGTCAGGAACTCCTGCCTCTCGGACTGCCGCCGCCTCGCGCTGCCGCTGAGCCTTTATAGGCCTCACCAACCACAAACTCCCGCCTCTCGGACTGCCACCGCCTCTCGCTGCCACTGAGCCTTTATAGGCCTCACCAACCACAAACTCCCGCCTCTCGGACATTGGCTAAAACACACAAGTGCTTACCCATGTGCATTATTAGGTGGTGTGATTGTACTGGGATGAGTGTGAGGGGTGGCTAGTGAGATGGGGAAGTGATAATGTAGATCGAGAGGGATGGGTGGAGGTGCAATGTAAGTTGGTGTGAGTAATGATGTGCAGGAGTAGGGTAGGGAAGGCAGAGTGATGGGGATGTGATGAGTGGCACAGCAGGATGAGGTTGAGTGTGGCTTTGCAGTAACGTGTTGTGATCTACTGAGATCATTGAAAGGTTATTGCCACTGCAGCCTGATCCTCCTGATGACATTCGTGCTTGTTCCCTCCTGTGCACTGTGCAACCAGGCTGCGTTGACTTCCTGGAGAGGTCTCTTACGCTTATTGGAAGGGAAGAGAACCTCCCTGCCTGTTGTGACTCCCTCCATAACCATATTGAGGGAATCATGAGAGAGCCTGGATGTAGCCGTGAACCTTTGTGCAGTGCTTGTCAGTGTTGAAGCACCTCAGTGCTGTAGAACACTGACAGCACAAATGCCAAAATAAATTTACATGTGGGCCCTTTAAGGAAACCAGCTGATGTCACATCATCAAATTATGTCATCAGACCTGCTTCTTTCAGTTGGCCGGGTAACACGCTGGGCAGGCTGAACAAGCCCAATCAGGAGGAAACCATTTTGGATAGCGGGATGGAGCCAGCAACGAGAGCGGGACCCGCCACTGACATCGCCCACCACGGACCGGCCGAATTTAGTCAAATCCAGCCCGCAGAGTCTAAACCAGTAAGTGCCAGTTTGAATATTTAATTTAATGTAAAATCATTCACAGAGAGTGAAATAAAGAGAGTGAAAGAAAGATGGGATTAAAAGAGAGAGATAAGAGACAGAAGGGAAAAGTTTTTTAAAAGTTTCACATTTTTATTATTTTTAAATTTCCAACAATAATTAACATCTGAACGAGTTGGACTCCACACTTGTAAAGTACTTTTTCAATGCTAAAGAGGTTGTTTAGTAGTAATTAAGGCTTACCACCAATGCTCCTGTTACGGTGTGCACGGTAATCTCAAAGGTCCCACACAGGCCGCTCACCAGTTTTTACATGAAATACCGCCAATGCGCAGACTTTGAAAGAGACCGTGCATTAAAAGAAACTGGCTGTGCAGAACAAAGCGCAGCTTACAGTCAATGTTCCCCTTTAAGCTGCGGTGCTGTGCAGCGTTCCAGGAATACAGCACAGCCAGCTTGCCAGCTTTACAATGCCAAAATTGAACACGGGCAGTATTTGGAATGGCCTGCACCATTAAAGGGGCTATGCAGCGCTGAAATAAATTAGAGGGAACATTGCTTAAAAGGATCATTGCTTACCAGGCCATTAAAAGTTCACTTACTCTTAAATATATAAGCCCTAACTCTCTGTGGTGTGTTTAGTGGGTATCTAGTAGGTAAGAGCTGCAACTTCATGCCCTTCATGAATTTTAATGCAGAATCTCCCAGCGAGGTATCAGTGCACCAAAGCTTATGGAGGAGCAGGGAAAATCAGACAGCAACTTCCTGATGTCCGCGCTTAACTGCTCAGGTGCGGATGTCAGAAGTTGCTGTCCGATTTAAGAACATAAGAACATAAGAATTAGGAACAGGAGTAGGCCATCTAGCCCCTCGAGCCTGCTCCACCATTCAATAAGATCATGGCTGATCTGGCCGTGGACTCAGCTCCACTTACCCGCCCTCTCCCCGTAACCTTAATTCTCTTATTGGTTAAAAATCTATCTATCTGTGACTTGAATACATTCAATGAGCTAGCCTCAACTGCTTCCTTGGGCAGAGAATTCCACAGATTCACAACCCTCTGGGAGAAGAAATTCCTTCTCAACTTGATTTTAAATTGGCTCCCCCGTATTTTGAGGCTTTGCCCCCTAATTCTAGTCTCCCCTACCAGTGGAAACAACCTCTCTGCCTCTATCTTGTCTATCACTTTCATGATTTTAAATGTTTCTATAAGATCACCCCTCATCCTTCTGAACTCCAACGAGTAAAGACCCAGTCTACTCAATATATCATCACAAGGTAACCCCCTCATCTCCGGAATCAGCTTAGTGAATCGTCTCTGTACCCCCTCCAAAGCCAGTATATCCTTCCGTAAGTAAGGTGACCAAAACTGCACGCAGTACTCCAGGTGCGGCCTTACCAATACCCTATACAGTTGCAGCAGGACCTCCCTGCTTTTGTACTCCATCCCTCTCGCAATGAAGGCCAACATTCCATTCGCCTTCCTGATTAACTGCTGCACCAGAAAACTAACTTTTTGGGATTCATGCACAAGGACCCCCAGGTCCCTCTGCATCTCAGCAGGTTGTAATTTTTCCCCATTCAAATAATATTCCCTTTTACTGTTTTTTTTCCCAAGGTGGATGACCTCACATTTTCCGACATTGTATTTCATCTGCCAAACCTTCGCCCATTCGCTTACCCTATCCAAATCTCTTTGCAGCCTCTCTGTGTCCTCTACACAACCCGCTTTCCCACGAATCTTTGTGTCATCTGCAAATTTTGTTACACTACACTCTGTCCCCTCTTCCAGATCATCTATGTATATTGTAAACAGTTGTGGTCCATCACCGATCCCTGTGGCACACCACTAACCACCGCTTTCCAACCCGAAAAGTACCCATTTATCCCAACTTTCTGCTTTCTGTTCGCCAACCAATTCTCTATCCATGCTAATACATTTCCTCTGACTCCGCGTACCTCTATCTTCTGCAGTAACCTTTTGTGTGGCACCTTATCGAATGCCTTTTGGAAATCTAAATACACCACATCCATCAGTACACCTCTATCCACCATGCTCGTTATATCCTCAAAGAATTCCAGTAAATTTGTTAAACATGATTTCCCCTTCATGAATCCATGCTGCGTCTGCTTGATTGCATTATTCCTATCTAGATGTCCCACTATTTCTTCCTTAATGATAGTTTCAAGCATTTTCCCCACTACAGATGTTAAACTAACCAGCCTATAGTTACCTGCCTTTTGTCTGCCCCATTTTTTAAACAGAGGCGTTACATTAGCTGCTTTCCAATCCGCTCCAGAGTCCAGAGAATTTTGGTAGATTATAACGAATGCATCTGCTATAACTTCCGCCATCTCTTTTAATACCCTGGGATGCATTTCATCAGGACGAGGGGACTTGTCTACCTTCAGTCTCATTAGCCTGTCCAGCACTACCCCCCCTCGTGATAGTGATTGTCTCAAGGTCCTCCCTTCCCACATTCCCGTGACCAGCAATTTTTGGCCTGGTTTTTGTGTCTTCCACTGTGAAGACTGAAGCAAAATAATTGTTTAAGGTCTCAGCCATTTCCACATTTCCCATTATTAAATCCCCCTTCTCATCTTCTAAAGGACCAACATTTACTCTTGTCACTCTTTTCCGTTTTATATATCTGTAAAAGCTTTTACTATCTGTTTTTATGTTTTGCGCAAGTTTACCTTCGAAATCTACCTTTCCTTTCTTTATTGCTTTTTTAGTCATTCTTTGCTGTTGTTTAAAATTTTCCCAATCCTCGAGTTTCCCACGAACCTTGGCCACCTTATATGCATTGGTCTTTGATTTGATACTCTCCTTTATTTCCTTGGTTATCCACAGCTGGTTATCCCATCTCTTACCGCCCTTCTTTTTTACTGGAATATATTTTTGTTGAGCACTATGAAAGAGCTCCTTAAAAGTCCTCCACTGTTCCTCAATTGTGCCACCGTTTAGTCTGTGTTTCCAGTCTACTTTAGCCAACTCTGCCCTCATCCCACTGTAGTCCCCTTTGTTTAAGCATAGTACGCTCGTTTCTGACACAACTTCCTCACCCTCAATCTGTATTACAAATTCAACCATATTGTGATCACTCATTCCGAGAGGATCTTTTACTCCTTAATAACAATGAGCACTGATAGCCTCACTGTTATTTCTACCACAAAATCCAGTGCAATATTTTGTGCCTTCTTTAGAGTAGCCTAGTGTAGTAGCTTACTATGAGATAGTAATACCTTTCTTACTACCTTATTCTCTCTTAGATGAAGTGGTAAACAATCTATGCTTGTATTATTGGAATTTATATTATTGCACTATACTTTAAATAGTGATAAACATTGTGCCTATGTGCCTGTATTGCAGTTGAGCCAAATATAATATTTCTGGGGTGCTTATTTTAAGTTAGAACAATTGCAGAAAGGCAAAACCTGTTGTGTACGTAAATAAACAGACTAACTGAAACAGGAGTCACGTAACTTAACTGTGCCCTTTAATAGCAACTCCCAAAATGGTGTCCCAAATCCAGCATGTTTACAGCAACTGTGAATAGCCCCCGCAGGGTCCTAATACTTGTCTAGTGAGGGTTCGTGTAACAAACAAATATAGTTTGAACACAACGTATTTCCCCCCTTCTGAAAACACAGTCTATGAACCGACAAAGTCCTTGAGGCCATGTTCTGATACGTTGAGACCGGCATGGAGCTTGTGGTGTTTGATCGAGGTTTTCGGTTGGGAAACAGAACAGTGCCTCTGTTCCATCCTGCTGGTCTGTTGGCCTGTGAGTTGGGATCAGTCTACGAGCATTCCATCGAGTTCCATTATTGAGCTCGTAGGTGTGAGGGCTGAACTTTCGCCCGACCTGTTTTGGAGGTGAAAGTGAAGATGCGAGCTTATGACTACGGTTTGGGCACTTAACTCTGACCCAATCTCAGTTCTTCAGTTGGGCCTTTTGAGCGCATCGTTTTGTGTCAGTGTATGACTTTGCTTTTCATTGGCGTTCCGAAATCTGAGATGCGAATGTGGTTATCTTTGCACTAGGTTTGGTTGGGGGTTTGAGAACGTCCAGTAGCCAGCGAAGGTTCCGCCCAATTATGAACTCAGCGGGTGCCTTCCACGTTAGCGAGTGTTTTGTTGAATGGTATGTGTGGACAATGGGGTTTGAACCGTTTCGTCGAATGTTTGGCTTGCTGTGAGGTTGGTTTTCAAACCCTCTTTGATGATGTGGTTTAATCGCTCAACACCTCCGTTGCTTTAAGGATTGTACTGAGCATTAAGACTGAGGAAATCTGCGAACTAGTCGGACACAAACTGTGGTCCATTGTCAGTGATTCTGACCTCTGGGAGGCCAACTTCATGAACATACGCTGCAGAATAGTGTCGATCGTTGATGAGGTTTCTGAACTTGTTGCGATTTCTGGCCATTTGGAATGCAGGTCATGTACTACAACAAGGAAACGCTGGTGCTGTGGAGCTGCTTCATCTGGGCCGAAGATATCCAACTGAAGTTGTTGCCATGGTCTTTGTGGCCATGGAATGGGCTTCATTGGCGCTGGTCGGATGTTTGTGGCCTTTTCGCTCAGACTGTATGCTTCGCAGTGTGAGATAAATTCCTCGATGCGAGTGTCAATCCCTGGCCACCATACTGAATCGCGACGTCTCTGCTTCATGCGGACAATGCCAGCGTGTCCATCGTGTGCCAATGAGAGAACGCGCTGTTGAAGTGACTTGGGAATTACTGCTCTATCACCATGAGCTAGGTAGCCATTGTTCCAAATGGAAAATTCATCGCAAAGTCTGTGGAAGGTTTTCAGTTCTTCCGGAATTTGCTTAAGCCACTCAGTCTGGAGGAAGTGGCACATGCGCTGGAACGTAGCATCATGCTGTGATTCGGTTTTGAGTTCGTCACATGAGACATGGTTTCTGATGGAGTGAGTGATGATCAATGTGACATATGTGTCTTCATCTGTGAACAAGTCAGCACCAGAGTCCGAAGCAGGTGTCAAGCGGCTGAGCATGTCAGCTACGTGGTTGCGACTACCAGCGATGTACTGGACATCAAAGTTATACTGATGAATGCGATCTGACCATTGGCTGATTCGTACTGGTCTGTGCCCAGATCCAGTTGTAGCGAGCAGCGTAATTAGCTCTTGGTGATTTGTACGGAGGGTAAATTTCCTGCCATAGAGGTAGATGTGCCAGCATTCACATGCGTAGATTCAAACGAGTGCTTCGCGTCCTCCTGTAGAATATTTACGTTCTTCAGATGAGAGCGTGTGAGAGACGAAGGCTTCTGGGTGTTCCAGGCCATCAATCCATTGCGAGAGCACAGCACCCATGGTGGTGCCTGCTGCATCCGTGGTGACGTACGTAGTGGCATTTGGATCAAAGTGCGCGAGGATAGGTGGGGATGTGATTTTCTCCTCAAGCGTGGTGAATGTCTGACCCTAGTAATCTGGCCATTCCCAAGGGACATTCTTGCACAGCAACTTGCGAAGTGGTTCGGCAATGTGTGCTTAGTGCGGGACGAGCTTCAGATAGAAGTTGCAAGTCCAAGGAATAATAATAAGGTGGATGAATTAACTGTGCAAATAGATGTTAACAACTGTATGGTGTGATTGGGATTACAGAGACGTGGCTCCAGGATGATCAGGGCTGGGAACTCAACATCCAGGGGTATTCAACATTCAGGAAGGATAGAATAAAAGGAAAAGGAGGTGGGGTAGCATTGCTGGTGAAGGAGGAGATTAATGCAATAGTTAGGAAGGACATTAGCAGTGGAAGTTAGGCCCGCGATCCGTAGTGGGTGGCTTATTACTAGCCCTGGGTCTCTGCTGTGATTTCCGCTTTGAACAAACGCCTTGCACATGGGCTGTCGCTGCAGTCTGCTGCACAGGGGGAGCAGGGGAATTGATCGCTTTTGAATCGGAAAGCGCTGGTTCGATTTGGATGGCCAACCTAGTTGTTTTATTCAATGTCATTTTGTCATCCTCCATTAGCAAGCATTCCTGAATGCGGGGGATCGTTGTTTTCTCAATAATTTGATCCCTGGACATTTGCTCTGTGAGTGTTCCAAAGTTACACGGAGCGTCCAGTTCAGTTAATGAAATTATATACTGTTTGATTGGTTCACCGTTCCCTTGCCCCCTTTGATGAATTTTGTATTTCTCCATCACTATACTTTTCTTTGGCCCAAAATATTTTTCTAGGATGCTTTCGTAGGACTCCGTGTCTTCGATTTGGCCAAAGCTGCATTGACCTTCGGTGCCGAGGCAGTGGATAAGTATTGCACGGCAGCGAGCTGGTGTTACGTTGTTGCCGTCTAACCCACTCGCCGTGATGTAAGGAGAAAAGCTTTTTATTATCTCAGTCATGGGATTGGAGAATCCCCGGGATCCTCGGGATCCCCGGGTGTGGAGACGAAAGACAGGGGGTGGTGGTGGCAGAGAGTAGGGAGATTAATTTGATTTATCCTCGTTGCCAAATTATTTTGTGTACGGAAATAAACTGAAACAGGAGTGATGTAACTTAACTGCATCCTTTATAGCAACTCTCGAAATGGTGTCCCAAACCAGCATGTTTACAGCAACTGTAAATAGCTCCGTCCGGGTCCTAATGCTTGTCTAGTGAGGGATCGTGTAACAAACAAAAAGAGTATGAACACAACAAAACTCATTGAAAAGATACCATGTTCTAGCATTTCTTCATTTTGCTAGTAGGTAATATATTTCTGTAATTTTGTTTCTGTGGAACCTGCAATATAACTTTTGCAACTTTGTGGTTGAATTATATTTTATTTTTCTATATTTTATATTAAAAAAGAATATGCAGTAGCTGAGACAGTATCTCGGCAGCCTCTTCCTCTCTCCCTATGATCACAGTTTACAGGGTCTGTAATTGGTTTCTGTGATCATTTAGAAGTTTATTTGAATATCAAAAGTGATTTTTAAACTCTGTGTTCCCTGTGGCAATGGATGTAAAGTAAATTCACTTATATGCCATTTGGACATACGTAAGATCTGTTTAAAAACGTATTTATGTATTTATTTTCAAAGCCCTGATTCTGCTTATTTCAACAATAGTCTAGCCTATTTAATGCAAATCTCTGTATGTGAAAAAGAATAATATTAGTAAGAAATCACTGGATAATATTTGTCTATATGCATGTCAAATTATTTTCATGAGCTATATTACTCAGGAGAACATTTCATATTCAGTGCTGTATAGGTAAGTAATAAAAAGTTAAATAAAATAAATAATTATATTTATGTAACGGCTTTCATGACCTCAAGATGTCCCAATGCGCTTTACAGCCATTGAAGTACTTTTTAAACGTGTAGGCATTGTTGTAATCTAGGAAATGTGGCAGCCAGTGTGCACACAGCAAGTCCCAAATGCTGCAATGAGGTAATGACCAGATCATTTGTTTAATGATGTTGGTTGAGTAATGAAATTTGTCCAGGACTCTGAACTCCCCTGGTCTTCTTTGAAATAGCGTCATGGGATCTTTAACGTTCACCTGAGAGTGCAGATGGGGCTTCGGTTTAACGTCTCATTTGAAAGACGGTACCCCTGACAGTGCAGCACCTCCTCAGTACTGCACAGTACTGAGTCAGCCTGGATTATGTGCTCGAGTCTTTGTAGTGGGAGCCTTCAATAGATAATTATCAGAAACATGTAATCACCTTAACAGCTAATGTGCTTATTCATGCTGCCTGCAATTTGAAAGGTTACTTTGACAAGCATTGTGCAGTGCTCACATGCGGACAAAGACTTCCTTTGTGTGCTCGGTGTAGCAAAATTGTAATTCGTGTTTATAAAGACCAGTATTACCATTTAGTTGCACCTTGTACACAGAACAAATCATCCCCCATTGTTACTGCTGAATTATTACTATGGTATTTCCTGAATTTTTCCATGGTAATTCACACCAGGCAGTAAGTTATTCCACCCAAAAGAATTTTGCATGCAATAATGCAATTTTAACACCTTCACAAATAGAAAAGAACCACATGACCTATATTTCCAAATGGGACTTTGTTTCCGCAGGTGGTAAATGACAGGAAATGGTGTGCAAAATCATACTTGTGTATAAGCTGTGCTTCAGCAAGCCTGAGATCCACATGCCTGCGATGAAATATTGCTAAAGAACAGAAATTTAAAGTAAGTCACTACAGCTATTGGGCATGTATGGCTCAGAGACCTGGACCATGTACAGCAGACACCTCAAGTCGCTGGACAAATACCACCAATGATGTCTCCGCAAAATCCTACAAATCCCCTGGGGGGACAGATGCACCAACATTAGCGAACCTCGATCAGGCCAACATCCCCAGCATTGAAGCACTGACCACACTTGATCAGCTCCACTGGGCACACCACATTGTCCACATGCCAGATACGAGACTCCCAAAGCAAGCGCTCTACTCGGAACTCCTTCACAGCAAACGAGCTAAAGGTGGGCAGAGGAAACGTTACAAGGACATCCTCAAAGCCTCCCATAAAGTGCAACATCCCCACTGACACCTGGGAGTCCGTGGCCAAAGACCGCCCTAAGTGGAGAAAGTGCATCCGGGAGGTCACTGAGCACCTCGAATCTCATCGCCGAGAGCATGCAGAAATCAAGCGTAGGCAGCGGAAGAAGCGTGCGGAAAACCTGTCCCACCCTCCCTTACCTTCAACGACTATCTGTCCCACCTGTGATAGGGACTGTGGTTTTCGTATTGTACTGTTCAGCCATCTAAGGACTCATTTTAAGAGTGCAAGCAAATCTTCCTCAATTCCAAGGGACTACCTATGATGATGGTGGGCATTAAAACGCTTGCAATAAACTAACTCAACAGTAATCAAGCTTCCAAATTCCGACAGGACGCAGAAGGCCGCAGGAAGTGGCTCAGTGACCCCAAAAGGGCAGAAATGTCCCAATACATAATAAATATATGTTCAAGTGAAGAGTGAAGCTTTAGCATGTGAGAAAAAATACTGAGTACGGCCAAAGGCAAAGTCACCAGCCTTTTCCAACTTGCAAAAAAGTATTGCAACATATCTGATATGTTACATTCTACATTATAGGGCTGGTGTTCCTGACTTCTGACCCCAGAGAAGGCCCATCGAGTGTATTATGTCTGCAATGCACTTAAGAATGACTCTACGAGGCAATGTGTTGTTCTCAAACTGTAGTGACCTTGGTCCTTTATTCGTAACTGCAGAGTGAGGCACAAGCATGGTGAGCAGCCTTTTATACTGTGCCCTGCACACCTAGGCAGGTGACCCCCAGGTCTCCCACCGCAGAGCCCTCTGGTGGACAGCCTCTGCCATAAGGGAAGGAAACACCAGTCTTCACCAGTTGCATCCTCTAGTAGCACCAGCATAGTATATACACAGTGTAAACCTTTTTGATAGTACATCAGGTAACAAGTCTCCATCTTATGCAACTATACAGTGACTACACAGGGAGTATATCTATAGTCTGCATATATAAGAAGTAAATATAGTCTGCATATACAAAGAAGTAAAAAGAAATCGAAGTGTGACGTCACAGCCAAGTGGGTAAGTGATTGGCTGGTGGATTGGTGAGTATTTGATCTTTTTCTTCTTTTAGTATCAGTAGGAAACCTTTGGCATTGTTGAAAAATTAAGTTAATCTGAGGGTTAAGTCATGGCAGGAGAGTCCAGACCCGTGTCATGTTCCTCCTCTGCTACGTGGAAAATCAGGGACGCTACCAGTGTCCCTGCCAACTACATGTGCAGGAAGTGTATCCAGCTGCAACTCCTGACAGACCACATTGCGGCACTAGAGCTGCGCATGGATTCACTCTGGAGCATCCACGATGCTGAGGATGTCATGAATAGCACGTTTAGTGATTTGGTCACACCGCAGGTAAAGGTTACTCAGGTAGATAGGGAATGGGTGACCATCAGGCAGAGCAGTTGAAGGAAGGTAGTGCAGGGGTCCTCTGCGGACATTTCCCTCTAAATCAGATATACCGTTTTTGGGTACTGTTGGGGGAGATGACTCATCAGGGGAAGGCAGCAGCAGCTAAGTTCATGCCACCATGGGTGGCTCTGCTGCACAGGGGGGCAGGAAAAAGAGTGGGAGAGCTATAGTGATAGGGGATTCCATTGTAAGGGGAACAGATAGGCATTTTTGCGGCCGCAAATGAGACTCCAGGGTGGTATGTTGCCGCCCTGGTGCAAGGGTCAAGGATGTCTTGGAGCAGCTACAGTGCATTCTGGAGGGGGAGGGGGAAAAGCCAGCTGTCGAGGTGCATATAGGTACCAACGATATAGATAAAAAAAGGGATGAGCTCCTACAAGCTGAATTTAGGGAGCTAGGAGTTAAATTAAAAAGTAGGACCTCAAAGGTAGTAATCTCAGGATTGCTACCAGTGCCACGTGCTAGTCAGAGTAGGAATTGCAGGATAGTTCAGATGAATACGTGACTTGAGGAATGGTGCGAGGAGGGATTCAAATTCCTGGGGCATTGGAACCGGTTCTGGGGAGGTGAGACCAGTACAAACTGGACAGTCTGCACCTGGGCAGGACCGGAACCTATGTACTAGGCCAAGTGTTTACTAGCGCTGTTGGAGAGGGGTTAAACTAATATGGCAGGGGGATTGGAACCTATGCAGGGAGGCAGAGGGAAGTAAAAAAGGGACAGAAGCAAAAGGTAGGAAGGAGAAAAGCAAGAGTGGAGGGCAGAGAAATCAAGGGCAAAAATCAAAAAGGACCACATTACAACAGAATTCTAAAAGGAAAAAATGTGTTAAAAAAAACAAGCCTGAAGTCTCTGAGTCTCAATACGAGGAGCATTCATAATTAGGTGCGCAGATAGCTGTTAACGATATGATGTCATTGGGATTACGGAGACATGGCTCCAGGGTAACCAAGGCTGGGAACTCAACATGCAGGGGTAGTCAATATTCAGGAAGGATAGACAGGAAGGAAAAGGAGGTGGGGTACTGTTAATAGTTAAAGAGGAGGTTAAGGCAATAGTAAGGAAGGACATTAACTTGGATGATGGGTAGAGCTGCGAAGCACCAAAAAACCAGAAAACGTTAGTTGGGGTTGTGTACAGACCACCAAATAGTAGTAGGGAGTTTGGGGATGGCATCAAACAGGAAATTATGGATGCATGCAATAAGGGTATAGTAGTTATCTTGGGTGACTTTAACCTACATATTGATTGGGCTAACCAAACTGGTAGCAATATTGTGGAGGAGCATTTTCTGGAGTGTATAAGGGATGGTTTTCTAGCCCAATATGTCGAGGAACCAACTAGAGAGCAGGCCATCCTCGACTGGGTCTTGTGTAATGAGAGAGGATGAATTAGCAATCTGGTCGTGCGTGGCCCCTTGGGGAAGAGTGACCATAATATGGTAAAATTCTTCATTAAGATGGAGAGCGACACAGTTAACTCAGAGACTAGGGTCCTGAACTTAAAGAAAGGAAACTTCGATGGCATGAGACGTGATTTGGCTAGGATAGACTGGCGAATGATGCTTAAAGGGTTGTCGGTGGATAGGCAATGGCAGACATTTAAAGATCACATGGATAAATTACAACTATTGTACATCCCTGTCTGGCGTTAAAATAAAACAGGAAAGGTGGCTCAACCGTGGCTAACAAAGGAAATTAGGGATAGTGTTAAATCCAAGGAAGAGGCTCATAAATTGGCCAGAAAAAGCAGCAAACCTGAGGACAGGGAGAAATTTAGAATTCAGCAGAGGAGGACTGAGGATCTAATTAGGAGGGGGAAAATAGAGTATGAGAGTAAGCTTGCAGGGAACATAAAAATTGACTGCAAAAGCTTCTATAGATATGTGAAGAGAAAAAGATTAGTGAGGACTAATGTAGGCCCCTTGCAGTCAGAATCAGGTGAATTCATAATGGGGAACAATGAAATGACAGACCAATTGAACTAATACTTTTGTTCTGTCTTCACTAATGAAGACACGAATAACCTCCAGAAAATACTAGGGGACCGAGGGTCTAGCGGGAAGGAGGAACTGAGGGAAATTCTTATTAGTCAGGAAATGGTGTTAGGGAAACTGATGGGACTGAAGGCCGATAAATCCCCAGGGCCTGATAGACTGCATCCCAGAGTACTTAAGGAAGTGGCCCTCGACATAGTAGATGCATTGGTTGTCATTTTCCAACATTCCATGGACTCTGGATCAGTACCTATGGATTGGAGGGTAGCTCATGTAACCCCACTTTTTAAAAAAGGAGGGAGAGAGAAAACAGCGAATTATAGACCGGTTAGCCTGACATCGGTGATGGGGAAAATGCTGGAATCAATTCTTAAAGATTTAATAGCAGAGCATTTGGAAAGCAGTGACAGGATTGGTCCAAGTCAGCATGGATTTATGAAAGGGAAATCATGCTTGACAAATCTTCGAGAGTTTTTTGAGGATGTAACTAGTACAGTGGACAAGGGGGAGCCAGTGGATGTGCTGTATTTGGACTTTCAAAAGGCTTTGGACAAGGTCCCACACAAGAGATTAGTGTGCAAAATTAAGTCACATGGTATTGGGGGTAATGTATTGACATGGATAGAGAACTGGTTGGCAGACAGGAAACAAAGAGTAGGAATAAATGGGTCCTTTTCAGAATGGCAGGCAGTGACTAGTGGGGTGCCGCAAGGTTCAATACTGGGACCCCATCTATTTACAATATACATTAATGATTTAGACGTAGGAATTGAAGGTAATATCTCCAAGTTTGCAGATGACACTAAGCTGGGTGGCTGTGTGAGCTGTGAAGAGGATGCTAAGAGGCTACAGGGTAACTTGGACAGGTTATGTGAATGGGCAAATGCATGGCAGATCCAGTATAATGTGGATAAATTTGAGATTATCCACTTTGGTGGCAAAAACAGGAAGGCAGATTATTATCTGAATAGTGACAGATTAATAAAAGGGAAGGTACAAAGAGACCTGGGTGTCATGGTACATCAATCACTGAAGGTAAGCATTCAGGTACAGCAGGAAGTAAAGAAAGCAAATGGCATGCTGGCCTTCATAGCTAGGGGATTTGAATATAGGAGCAGGGAGGTCTTACTGCAGTTGTACAGGGCCTTGGTGAGACCACACCTTGAGTATTGTGTGCAGTTTTGGTCTAGTCTGAGGAAGGACATTCTTGCTATTGAGGGAGTGCAGCAAAGGTTCACCAGACTAATTCCTGGGATGGCAGGAGTGACATATGAAGAAAGACTGGATTGGCTAGGTTTATACTCACTGTAATTTGGAAGAATGAGATGGGATCTCATAGAAACATATAAAATTATGATGGGACTGGACAGGTTAGATGCAGGAAGAATGTTCCCAATGTTGGGGAAGTCCAGAACCAGGGGTCACAGTCGAAGGATAAGGGGTAAGCCGTATACGACTGAGATGAGGAGAAACTTTTTCATCCAGAGAGTGGTAAACCTGTGGAATTCTCCACCATAGAAAGTTGTTGAGTCCAGTTCATTGGATATATTCAAGAGCGAGATAGATGTGGCCCTTACGGCTAAGGGGATCAGTGGGTATGGAGAGAAAGCAGGAGTGGGGTACTGAAGTTGCATGATCAGCCATGATCATATTGATTGGCGGTGCAGGCTCGAAGGGCTGAATGGCCTGCTCCTGCACCTATTTTCTATGTTTCTATGTTTCTATAACATCACTCTCCCCCAAGTCCTTTGTGCCGCTACCTTTGCTCCATGTTCTCTGGCTTAGCTCTTCCCAAACTTAAGTGCCAATCGCCCTTGCACCTTGGCAGTGCTTTGGCTTGGCTCGTTCCTGTTAACCCCCAAGTCCTTTTGCCACAACTTTGGGTAGTGGTTACCAGTTTGGATGGTTCGATGATGCAGTGGAGGTTCCACTGGGTTCTGGGTGTGATCCATGTATGTGTCCATGGCTACATACATCCATTCCCCCGGCCCCCCCACCACCTCCCCACCATAGCGAGATCATGCAGCTGGCCCGCTACATTAACATAGAGGATCAGACACAGTACAAGTACAGTTTGTATCATGACACCTTGGTTCAGTGACTTACATTCATTACGTTTTGCGATCGTGCGCCAGGATTGGGTCGATTGCATTCATGTTTCAGTCATGGTCAGTACTGAGGTAGCAGTACAGGTATGCGAGGACGCAGGTTCTCGAGCAACCGGATGGGGTCCTAGTCGTCTGATAGTGGCGCTGCGCCCCCTGCTAACAGGGTGGGCTTGGTTCGCTCACCTAGCCAGGACTCAGGGCCTTTGCTTTTGCCTAGTGGTGGGCAGAGCCACAGATGTGTGTGGCCTCCCGGTTCTCCTTTGAGAGCTGCAGAATCTTCTGCCTGCTCTCTAATGGTGTTGGGAACCTGGCTGTCCCAGGTCCCGTTTGGGGAACTCGTTGGTTCTGATCTTTCACTCCCGGACATGGCCGAAATAGCGACTGGGTCTGGTGGCTGCGCCGTCTTCACCTGGGAAGTGGGTAATGGCGGCTGACTGCGCGTATTGGCGCCGTTTTCGTTTCCGAATAGTGTGGCGAATAGTGCCATCGGGTGCCTGCAGCGTGGGATAGACCTGGGGCAGGGTATCAGGATCAGTGCCTTCACCCTCCTGAGGTCGCTGGCCTATAACTTGTGGGGACACCTGCGGCAGGGCATCAGGATCAGCACCTATATCCTCCCGAATTCACTCGCTGCTACTTTTGAAGACACTCTATTCCCGACATCTCGCAACAACATTTTACACTTTACGTTAGGACAGGCACTGACATCTCGCAACAACATTTTGTTCTTTACATTAGGAATAGTACCGACATCTCGCAACAACACTTTGTTCACACTCTTAATCGGTTCGTTACATTGATTGCCATGCATACAATTTCTCTTTAAGTTTAGTTGGTTCCTTTAAGAGAACCCTGCTGGCTTTACCCCAATCAAATCCTTTGTTAGACACCATGTGTTGGTCCCTCAGCATTGCATCTCGTGATATGGCCGCGGCCATCTTTTTTTTCAGCCATGCTGCATCTCGTTGCAGCAGGGACACCATCTTGCCTCTGTCCTCGAGGTCGACTGCGTTGATCCTTCTCTCCCACGATTCTGCCACAAAAGCTGGAAGGGTACCTGTGAATTCGATCTTCCTCCCCAGGAGTCCTGCCACTGGAGCTGGGAAGGTACTTTTAGGTCATTCTGGTCGGATCATTGCCACACAGTCGAGATGGACGGTCTGTGCCTCAGGTGCTGCGCTGGTCTGTTCTCTGGTGCCTGGCCCAAGCGAAGGTGAGGTTTTGCTCTACCTCTGAGCACGGGGGACATCGATTGCTGGTGTGAAGGGGTCTTCCCTTTTCCACTGGATCTTCCCCATCCACCTTCTTCCGAGTAACATTGGACCATCACCTGCAACAATCCACGGAGGTAACTTGTGCACCACGCCATTAGGGATTACACGCACATCCACACTACCAAGGACTGGGATCAGTTCCTTGGTGTAGGTGCGCAACTTTTCCTGTACTGGAACCAGCTCGGGTCATTTTTCGTTCCACAGCCTCTCGATGGCATCCTGGCTTAGCACTGACTGGCTCGCTCCCGAGTCCACTTCCATGAAGACTGGAACGCGTTTATCTCGACTTCCATCTTCACTGGAGGACAATCGGTGGCGCAGGTATACACTCCATACACTTCTTCTTGGGGTTGAGTTGGCTTTCTGGCAAAATCATCATACTCCCAGCTGGATTCAAAGTCATCTACCGACTCCTCTGCTAGAAGGTGAGTCGTATTTCTTTTACACATATGCTGGAGGTGGCCCTTCGTGTTACAGGCTTTGCATACGTATTGTGCAAACCTACACTGGTGAGCCCTATGGTTTCCTCCGCAATGCCAGCATGGTGCTACTTGATTAGCACCCCTCGGCGGACTCTGAGTTCTGGAGCCCTGGGCAGAGCCACGTTCTATAGTCTTGCCTGTGAAAGGCACCATTCTGTGTACAGTACTTGCCGGGTTTGAGTCCACAGGATGAATAATTTGCTTGGTGCTGCAGCTCGAGGTCATGAACTGGTCATGAGGACTGATGCTGATGGCCTTCTGCAGGTTGTCTGTGGTGTGGGCAGAAACTAGCTTGTGAAGGAGGCCCTCGTGGCCAATTCCCATAATGAAGATGTCTCGCAATGCTTCGCTGAGGTGCATGCCGAAATCACATGGTGCCGCAAGTCTCGTGAGGTTGGCAGCATATTTTGCAATCAGGTCTGCGATGAGTGTAGAATCTGTGCCTGGCTGTGAGGATACTCTGTTTTGATTTTAGTTGGTCGTGAATTAGTTCAGTCAGCTCATCGTATGTCTTATCCTTGGCCTTCGTGAGTGCCAGCAAGTCTCTGACGAGGCGGTAGACCTCGGGCCCACAACTGATCAGCATTATGGCCTTGCGCTTCTCCGGCAATGTGTCCGTTTCCCCTACCAGATCATTTACCACGAAATATTGCTCGAGCCTTTCCATGAAGGCAACCCAATCATCATCCTCTGTGAAGTCTGTGCCAAAGGTAGCCATAATCGCGTGAAAGTCCTTATTCTCGTCCCCAGTTATTATGTCTGTAATGCACTTCTGAATGACTCCACGAGGCACTGTGTTGTTCTCAAACTGTAGTGACCTTGGTCGTTTATTCGTAACTCCAGAGTGAGGCACAAGCATGGTGAGCAGCCTTTTAGACTGGACCCTGCACACCTATGCAGGGGACCCTCAGGTCTCCGCGCAGTGCCCTCTGGTGGACAGCCTCTGCCAGGAGCAGGGAACACCGGTCTCCACCAGTAGCACCCTCTAGTGGTGCCAGCATCGTATATACACAGCGTAAACCTTATTGAAAGTAGATCAGGTAACGTCTCCATCTTATGCAACTATACAGTGACTACACAGAGAGTATATCTATAGTCTGCATATATAACTGAGTGCCACTTAATGTGGGACAGGATAAGCAACAATAAAAAGGTCCGGATCTTACACTCCATTTTCTGTGCGTTATTGGCACTGGAATGGCACTTTAACGCAGGGTTGTGAATTGATGAGAAACCCACTTACATTGAGCTCACCCTGTTTCCGAGTGAGCCTGAGGCCTATCGCTGATGCTCTAATGATGCCTGGATCTGAGTAGAATAAATAGTAATGAGGATGACTGATGGAGGAGTGGCCAAAACTCATGACTTCCACCCAGTGCACCATTGGTAGCTTACAAAAAATAGAAAGGGTGTACCTGTTGACAGCATCAGCTTATATGGGTGGAAGCAAATTACTTTCACAAGCTTCAAAGGATGATTTTAATTTAGATCCTAAAGTGTTTTGTTGACTGTTGCACCTCTGGCAGGCTAAGAGCCTGATAGATCAACAAGATACTTTTCCTACCAGCCAAAGCAAGAATTCTGACTCAGATTTTCTACTCTTCACCCAGAGAAGAAGCAGAAGTGGGACAAGAAGGTGTGTCAAGCAGCGTGGGATTGTGTAGTGTTGGTGATGGGTCCCAGAATGCACCTGTCCCTGTTCAAGTAAATGTAAAATATAAGCAGAAAATGCTAGAAATAATCAGCAGGTCAAGCAACATCTGTAGAGGGAGAAATAGAGATAACGTTTCAGTTTGGTGACCTTTCAGCAGAACAAGTAAATGTAAATGTAGTCCTTGCATCTTTATGATGTCACTTGCGATGTCTGCCACCCGCTTCCCCCTTCTGCCATTTTGGACGTTTGAACCCAGAAACTGGTGTTCAATGTTGCCTGGATGGTGGATGTTTATATTGAAGCCAGAAACTGTGCTACTGATTGTGAGTACCTCCGTTGTTGGAACTTAATTTCACTATTGCTGAGGTCACCTCTGTTCTCTGCAGGATCGCGTGTTAGCTTCGCTACTGTGAAGGATCAGTGATCATTATTCCTGACATCCTGCCCCCAACCTTTTTGTCCCATTGCCCTTCCCCCAATTCGCCCAGCCAACAAAACTGTCTGCAAGCCAGGCACCCATGACTTGCCTCTCCCACGGCCCATGAGAATCCCAATAGTCCTAGCTGCCATGGAATATGAGAAGAAGCAGAAACGGAGGGGAAACGGCTTTGGTGCAACTGCACAGAGGCATTTGCCCCCCTGTCTGTACCACCCACTGTGAGGTACAGAGAGTTTTGTAAGCCTCATAGTTGAGCAATACTGGAAGAGGCTGAGGTTCCCAAAGGAAGTATTTCGGGAGTTTTGTCAGATAGTCGTTGTGGGTCCCAGTTGAAGTAATGTTCACTCCGTTTCTGTGCTGGGTTGCTGCCATGGCACCCCACACCCTGGTAGTGTAGTGGTGGCCCCTTCTCCCTAATGCAGAGTCCCCATTGTGCCCTTCCCTTTAATGGAAGGGGAGGCCCCTATGTTCCCGCCAGTGCTACGTGTCTCTCTACGCAAAGTGCAAGAAAATTCACATTGGTTAGCGGCCCGGACCGGCCCTCCAGAGGAAGTGGAGTGCGAGATTTTGCCCCCCCAGGGACACTAATGTGAGGCGCAAACACTCCAAATTTCTCCCCCCAAGTGTTTCCAGCAATGTCAGCATCTACTGTCTCCACATTGGTAAAACCTAGCACACCGTTGACAGATTGCTTCTATCATCTCTACTTCACCTACCATCTACTCCATAAGCATGGGTGCTGTTTATATGGACTCACCTTGGTCTTTAGAATTGGACCACGATGAGCCTCAACACCAGTTGCACCAGGCAACCCAGCAGCACCAACAACAACACCAACAACCCTCTCCTCAAACATCTGATGCTGGTCAGCACAGAGGGCATCAGCGCAGGGCTGCATTACACCAGAGGCGATACTCCCAGCACAGGGTATACAGGCAGAGGATGAGCTTCCTCAACTTGATTGAGCACCATTGCCAAAGAAGGCTCAGCCTATCACACCAGGTCATCGCAGACATTTGCACATTGCTGGAGCAAGACCTGCAGCCCAGAGGAATGGGTGGACATGCCTTACCAATGGCTGACAAAGTCACCAGTGCCCTTAACTTCTTCGCCTCAGGCTTCTTAGGCATCTCACAGTAGGCTGCATTACCACAGATGCATTACCCAGATTACCGATGCCCTCTTTGACAAGACAGCCAATTATTTCAACTTTGCCACTGATAAAGCCGGTGTTACTGAGCGTGCGCTCGGCTTTGCCACTCTGGCTGGCTTCCCACAGGTGCAGGGTGTCTTCGGCTGCACACATGTTGCCATCAGTCAGGAGTGTTTGTCATCTGCAAGGGCTTCCACTCCCTTAATGTGCAACCATAAAAAGATCATCATGGATGTGTGCACCAAATTCTCTGGCAGCTGCCATGAGGTAAACATGTTCCCACAAAGAAAAAGGATAGAACTGCCAAAAATAGAGCCCCCAGGATGACAAAATGCATAAGATAAGGCAAAAAAGGTAAGCCTATATCAGATATTGTGAGCTCAATACTGCAGAAAGCCTAGAAGAGTATAGAAAGCGCAGGGTTGAAATTAAGAAAGAAATTAGGAAAGCAAAAAGAGGGCAAGAAAAATACTGGCAAGGAGAATCAAAGAAAACCCAAAGATGTTTTACCATTACATAAAGAGCAAGAGGATAACTAAGGAAAGAGTAGGGCCTACTGGGGACCAAATGGTGATGTGTGTGTGGAGGCGGAGGTGTGGGTAAGGTACTTAGTGAATACTTTTACAAAAGAGGGGGACGATGCCGACGTTGAAGGTCAGGAGGAAGATAGTGAAATATTGGATGGGATAAACATAGTAAGAGAGGAAATTTTAAGCGGTTTAACATCCTTGAAAGTCGATAAATCATCAGGACCGTCTGAAATATATCCGAGGTTACTAAAAGAAGCAAGGGAGGAAATTGCGGAGGCTGTGACCATCATTTTCCAATCCTCCCGAGCTACAGGTGTGGTGCCTGATGATTGGAGGACTGCTAACATTGTACCATTGTTTAAAAAGGGAGGAAGGGATAAACTGAGCAATTACAGGCCAGTTAATTTAACCTTGGTGGTGGGCAAATTACTGGAATCAATTCTGAGGGACAGTATAAACCTTCATTTCGAAAGATACAGATTAATCAAGGACAGTCAGCATGGATTTGTTAAGGGAAGGTTGTGTCTGACTAATTTGATTGAGTTATTTGAGGAGGTAACAAGGAGGGTCGATGAGGGCAGTGTGTTTGATGTTGTCTACATGGATATTAGCAAGGCTTTTGATATGGCCCCACATGGTAGGCTGATCAAAAAAGTAAAGCCCATGGGATCCAAGGGAGAGTGGCAAATTGGATCCAAAATTGGCTCAGTAGCAGGAAGCAAAAGGTAATGGTTTTATGACTGGAAGGATGTTTCCAGTGGGGTTCCACAGTA
This sequence comes from Pristiophorus japonicus, assembly GCF_044704955.1. Classification (NCBI taxonomy): domain Eukaryota; kingdom Metazoa; phylum Chordata; class Chondrichthyes; family Pristiophoridae; genus Pristiophorus; species Pristiophorus japonicus. Next base: position 99,891,695 of record NC_091982.1, on the reverse strand, counting down.
CTCAATCCCTTACTTTTTGTAGTATATATTAATGAGTGAGACTTAAATGTAGGAGGTACGGTAAAGTAATTTACAAGTGATACAAAAATTGGCGAAGTAGTTGACAGTGAGGAGGAAAGCTTTAGACTGCAGGAAGATATCGATGAACTGGTCAGTTGGGCAGAAAAATGGCAAATGGAATTCAATCCGGAAAAGTGTGAGGTAATGCATTTTGGGAGGGGCAACAAGGCAAGGGAATATACAATAAATGGGAGGATACTGAGAGATGTGGAAGAACAGAGGGACCTTGGAGTATATGTCCACAGATCCTTAAAGGTAGCAGGGCAGGTCTCGATAAGGTCATTAAAAAGGCATATGGAATGCTTTCCTTTATTAACCAAGGCTAATACAAGAGCAGGGAAGTTATGCTAGAACTGTATACAACACTAGTTAGGCCACAGCTGGAGTACCGCGTGCAGTTCTGGTCAGCACATTACAGGAAGGATGTGATTGCACTAGAAAGGGTGCAGAGGAGATTTATGAGCCTGTTGCCAGGACTGGAAAACTTTATCTATGAGGAAAGATTGGATAGGCTGAGGTTGTTTTCCTTGGAACAGAGGAGGCTATTTAATTGAGGTGTATAAAATTATGAGGGGCCTGGATAGAGCGGTTAGGAAGGACCTATTTCCCTTAGCAGAGGGGTCAATATTCAGGGGGCATAGATTTAAAGTAGTTGGTGGAAGAATTAGAGGGGACGAGGAAATATTTCTTCACCCAGAGGGTGATGGGAGTCTGGTACTTACTGCCTGAAAGTGGTAGAGGCAGAGACCCTCATCACATTCAAAAGATACTTGAATGTGCACTTAAAGAGTCATAACCTACAGGGCTACGGACCTAGTGCTGGGAGGTGGGATTAGGCTGAGTAACTCTTTTCGACAGGCACAGACAAAATAGCCTCCTTCTGTGTCATAATTTACTATGATTCTATGAGTCTTTCGACCTGCGCCAGTCCACCCTCCCTCAGCTCTTCGCTTTATCTCCAAACAGATTTTTCGTCTGGCTGCTTGGAGACAAGGGCTATCTACTGAAGAGGTGGCTGATGACACCCTTAAGAAGGACAAGTACTGAGGGCCAGGAGAGATATAATGAAAGCCACATGTCCATCAGATATGTCGTAGAGCAGACAATAGGCATGCTGAAAATGCACTGCAGGTGCCTTGACAGATCTGGAGGAGCCCTTCAGTATGCACCAGCCAGGGTCTGCAGAATCATCGTAGTCTGCTTTGCCCCCTGCACAACATAGTGCAGAGCGAGAATTAGCGCTGCATGAGGAGCAAGGCTCTGAGGTGGAGCATCAGCTGGATGAGAAGGAGGAGGAGGATCAGGAGGAATCTGTGGTCCAGATCCCATGAGCACCCAAACACATTGCTGTCCAGGAGGCCAGCGATGGGCTCATCATGGCCAGATTTACTTAACTTTACACATTACACCCATATGGCTGGCACATGCTGTGCCAGGTTGGCACCACCCCACAGTAACACCAGAAAGCATCCCTACAATGACCAAGCTATTCCTTTCACATTGACCACCATTGCTGGAGGTAACATGATGTCTCACCATTCACTCCAACTCACTAAGCCACTTCCAAAGGTGCACACAAATTTGTCCATGACCAGAAGTTGGTGCAAAGTGGCTGCATCTTGTGGAACGTCAGCTCATATTTGTTGAGCTGGAGTCTGAGGTGAAGACATTGCGGGGCATCAGGGAGGGGCAATGTTACCTGGACACATTGATCCAGGAGGCGGTCACATCCCTTAGGTTAAGTAGTGGAAAAGGTCAGGGACAGGAGGGTGTGACTGCTACTCAGGCAATTAAGGGGACCCCAGATGCAATGCTGGGGAAGACTCATCATTTGTCCATATCCAACAGGTATGAGGTTCTTGCTGCCTGTGTGGATGAGGGAAAAGCCTTCAGGATGGATGAGCAAACTGACCATGGCACCATGGTGCAGGAGGCCATTCAAGTGGGGGGAGTGAAAGCTATTGTAGTTGTGGTAGGGGACAGTATAGTCAGAGGGATAGATACTGTTCTCTGCAGCCATGACTGGGTGTTCCAAAGATTGTGCTGCCTGCCTGGTGCCAGGGTTAAAGACATCTCTTCATGGCTGGAGAAGAACTTTGAGTGGGAAGGGGAAGATTTAGTTGTCATGGTCTATGTAGGAACCAACAAAATAGGTAGAACTAGGAATGAGATTCTGTTGTGAGTTTGAGGAGTTGGTGTCCAAATTCAAAAGCAGAAACTCTAAGGTAAATCTCTGAATTTTTACCTGAGCCACGTGCCAATTGGAATAGGGATAAGCAGATTAGAAGGTTAAATCCATGGCTGGTGTGGGAGGCAGGGGTTTTGCTTCATGGGGCACTGTCACCAGTACTGGGGAAAGAGGGAGCTGTTCTGCTGGAGCAGGCTCCACTTAAACCAGGCTGGAACCAGTGTCCTGGCAAATTGAATAACTAGGGCAGTAGTCAGGGCTTCAAACTAATGAAGGGGGGGTATGAGAATTCAGGAAAGAGTGAATTTAAAAGCAGCAAGAGAAATGTCAAGGCTCCAGAGCAGAGCAGAGTTTTGGGTAAAAACAAGCAGAGTGGGTCAGGAAGGGTCACAAAGAGTTACAAAGCTAATAGGGCATCAGTGACTAAGGTGACATCAGGAAAAATGGAAAAAAGTCAAAGCTAAAGGCGTTATATCTGAATGCACAAAGCATTCGTAATAAAATAGATAAATTAATAGAGCAGATAGAAATTGATGGGTCTGATCTAATAGCCATTATGAAGACATGGTTGCAAAGTGACCAGGATACTTAACTTTAAGAAGAGATAGGCAAAATGGAAAAGCAGAAGGGGTAGCTCTGATAATAAAGGTGACAAAGGATCTTAGCTTGGAAAATCAAGAAGTAAGATAAGTTTGAGTGGAGCTAAGAAACAGCAAGGGGCAGAAAACATTGGTGAGAGTTGTTTATAGGCCCCCAAACAATAGTGTAATGTAGGGCGGAGTATAAATCTGTAAATTAGAGGTGCATATAACAAGAGTAATACAGTAATCATGGGGGACTTTAATCTACGTATAGACTGGCTAAACCAAATTTGCAGTGAAGGTGCAGCGTTGAGAATTCGGAGTTCCGGAATCCGGAATGTTCCAGAATCCAGACCGATCAGTGGCAGGGTCGTCCGGAATCTGTAAAATGTTCCAGAATCCAGATCCGACGACCTTGCCGACCTTGGAGCTCCGCCACTGTCCAACCTCTGCCTCGCCTCGCCATCGCTCGCCTCGCTCCACCGCCACTGCCCTTACCTCCAGGTCTCCTCGCCGGCCCGCCCGATGACCTCCTCAGCGGGGCCCTTGCCTGAACACCTCCTCTGCGGGGCCCGCCCAAACACCTTCTTGACGAGGCCCGCCCAAACACCTCCTCGGCAGGGCCCGCCCGACAACATCCTTGACGGGGCCAGATTGCCCGACAAGCTCCCTCCCCACCCCTTTCTGACATTCCAAAATCCGGAAATACCCAAACCTGGGCTCGGGTGATTCTGGATTCGTGACATCGGAAAACAAATCGAAAGTCTGGAAAAGCCCGGAATCCGGAACAGCCTCGGTCCCGAGGATTCCGGATTTTAGGCGCTACACCTGTAATAGCATAGAGGACAAATTCATGGAATGTATACAGGATGGTTTTCTAGATCAGTATGTTGAGGAACCAACTAGGGAACAGGTTATTTCAGATCTAGTATTGTGCACCGAGAAAGGGTTAATTAATAACCTTGTAGTAAAGGAAACCTTAGGGAAGAGTGACAATAATATCATAGAATTTTTCATTAAGTTTGAAAGTCATTTACTTAAATCCGAAACTAGGGTCTAAAAACAAAACAAGGCAAACTACGTAGGTATGAAGGACCAGTTGGCTAAGGTAGATAGGGAAACTACATTAAAAGCAATGGCTAGCTTTTAAAGAATTAATACATAATTTACAACAAATATACATTCCTTTAAGGCACAAAAACCCCACAGGAAAAGTGGTCCAACCATGGCTAACAAGAGAAGTTAAAGAAAGTATTAGATCAAAGGAAGAGGATTATAATGTTGCCAAAAAGAGAAGCAAGCCTAAAGATTGGGAGAATTTTAGACTTCAGCAAAGGAGGACCAAGAAATTGATAAGGAAAGGGGAAACAGAATATGAGAGTAAACAAGCGAGAGACATAAAAACAGATTGTAAAACATCTACAGTTATGCAAAAAGGAAAAGATTAGTGAAAGTAAATGTGGGTCCCTTACAAGCTGAGACAGGAGAAATTATAACGGGGAATAAGGAAATGGCAGAGAAATTAAACAAATTCTTCATCCTGTCTTCACAGAAGACATAAATAACCTCCCGGAAATAGTGGAGTACCAAGGGTCTAGCGAGAATGAGGAGCTGAAAGAAATTAGTATTAGTAAAAAAATAGCACTGGAGAAATTAATGGGACTGAAAGCCGATAAATCCCCTGGACCCAATGATCAACATCTTGGGGTTTTGAAAGAGGTGGCTATAGAGATAGCGGATGGATTAGTTGTCATCTTCTAAAATTCCATAGATTCTAGAATGATTCCCAAGGATTGGAAAGTAGCTAATGTAACCCAGCTATTTAAGAAAGACGGGAGAGAGAAAATGGGGAACTGCAGACCCCTGATGTTAGCCTGACATCAGTAGTAGGGAAAATGCTAGAATCTATTATTAGGGACGTGGTAACAGGGCACTTAGAAAAAAGTAATAGAATTGGGCAGTCAACACAAAATTTTGAAAGGGAAATCATGTTTGATGAAACTGTTCGAGTTTTTGAGGTTGTAACCAGCAGAATATCTAAGGGGAAACTAGTGGATGTGGTGTATTTGGATAGTCAGAAGGTATTCGATAAGGGGCCACACAAGAGGTTATTAAACAAACATTAGGGCTCATGGGATTGGGGGTAATATACTAGCACAGATTGAGGATTGGTTAACAAACAGAAAACAGAGAGTAGGAATAAACAAGTGATTTTCGGGTTGGCAGACTGTAACTAGTGGAGTGCCGCAAGGATCGGTGCTTGGGCCCCAGCTACTCACAATCTATGTCAATGATTCGGATGAAGGGACCAAATGTAATATATCCACTTCTATATTGACATCGCCTCTAGAGAGTACATCTATGAGCATCTGCCCTCTATTCTCCATAGATAGCCATTTATGCTCCATAGAGACCATGTTCTCCTGTGAGTGGCGTACTAGCTGCTCCATGTACGTGGCCATCCTTTCCATGGAGGAGCCTGCAGTCACTATCGCCTACGACATGGTGGTGCTCATGTTGGAGATGGATTCCTCCATTCTCTGAACATTTGCAAACATCGCGGTCGCAAAACCTGTCAGAGCCTCCTGCACTTCTTGCTGCACCTCCAGGATCTCCCCCTTTCTGGATGACCCCCGAGGCTCAGCGTCTGCATGCAGCCGAGCAGAGCTGGGAGTGTCCTGCACCCTCTGGTGAGGAGCCTCCACTGCTGTCCCTGTCTCCACCATTCCTCTTGCTCACTTGTGAGTTGTGAGACACCAGGTGGCAACACTACTCTATCTCGCATGGGATCCCACCGAGGTGTAAATATCTGCGCTGGTGCTGGGTGTGCCCTCAGAGGCTGGAGGCTCCTCTGAGGAGTCATTTTCCCCTTCCTCCTGGCTCTTGATGGACCTGTGGGAGAGTAAAGAGATGAGTTAGATATGTCATATCAAGAATGGGTGCAGATACCACATCCACATGATGACCAGTCACTGGCTGCTGACATCAGTCCCCATAAGAGTGACATATGGGGATTAACCTATATATCTGTATGATATTTAATTCTGTCGCCATGTTACTGAAATGTCCCCATCTCCCCGTCTCCCACCTCCATCTGCTCGGCGTCTCCAGACACTTCCAAGGCACCTTTTGTCTCCTCTATTGCTGTTAAGGTGGCCAATGATGGAGGGTCACCTCTGGTTCTCATCCTCTCCCTCTTAATGTGTGCTCTCTTCCTGCAAGGAGGGAAAGAAGAGATGGTTGAGTGAGAGTGATGGAATGGGTGTAAGGAATGAATGGGTTACATCTCTAGAGGATGACTATGATGGAGTGGGGTGGCAATGCCAAGTGGCCTCCTTGTGTGTTGTTATTAGTTGGTATGATTGCATTGGGATGAGGTGAGTATGAGGGGTGGCTCATCAGATGGGGATGTAATAATGTAGATAGAGAGAGAGGGATGGCTGGGCGTGCAATGTCTGTTGGTGTGAATAATGATAAGCAGAAGAGGGTTGGGAAGTCAGAATGATGGGGATGTGATGAAAGGTACAGCAGGATGAAGTTGAATGTGGCATTGTACTCAGTTTCCTGATCTAATGAGATAATTGAAAAGTTTGCAGTACCGCACCCAGGTCCTCCTGACCACTTCCCTGCTGTTGACCTCCTCTGTTACTTGGAGCCAGGCTCCTTTTGTCTCCTGGGGAGGTCTGTTCCACCCATATGTGCTCTCACTCCCTCCACAAGTACATGAAGGGTGTCATTGGAGAATATTAATACAGCACTTTTTCTCGGTGCAATCATGTTTGGCACTCTTTGTAGCAGTCCAACAGCTCTGTTCTGTCTGCACTGCCCTAGATGAACCTTCAAATGCAATGTGTCCATGGCTGTATCCCGGCTGAAAACGGGTCATCATTGACGTCACCATTTAATAAAGCTGGGTAACGCGCAGGGCTGCCTTAATAGGCACCATTAACGAAAAGTCAATCTCAGGAGCGGAGTGGAATGAGGAGTGATGTCCGCTCGCACCCGACCCGCCCAGCTACTGAAAATTCCAGCTAATGAAATCAAGCTGTCCGAGGAAAAGGAGGAAGTTTATGGGATGCAACAGAAGACTGGAGAAAACAAAATCACCAGATAAAAGGAAGCCAACATCCAACAGGCTTAGCACAGCCAGGAAGGGAGAAAGACTACCTCTTCTTTTGCAGTTTCATCCACAGGGCCATCTTTCATAAGGCTAATATTATCCATAGTTTGTTCCATCTTGGAACAGGACTTACATCATTTACACTCCAAACGCCGTACATTGAAACACCAGGAGGAAGGGAATGCTCCAAGGGCATGTGACACTGAAAATATTTTGAAGATTGGCTTGAACAGATTGACTCATGATAGGAAGAACATATATCAACAACAACAATTTGCATTTATATAGCACCTTTAACTTAATAAAATGACCCAAGCGACTTCACAGAAGTGCATATATCACACCATGCAAGTTAGTTGCGCACACTATTAGCCAAGCAGTTGCCCATTTAATCAAGTTATTGGCTGGTCTTGAACCAATCATTTTCCTCTGTACAATTCAGGGATGTAATCAATTTGATTCATTTCACACCTTTATCTAGCCTAATGGGATTGTAGGGACATCTTTGAATGACACGAGCTGATGTGTCGCTCTGTTGAGAGGCTGACACTGAGTTAGAATGCTTTATTCCAAGTAATGTACTGTGAGCAAGGCTTACATTTTCCAGCAATGATGATCAGTGGTAAAATTAACTATTAATCTTTCCTTTTTGCTACGTAAAATGTCAATGTCATTTATTTATCGCCTTATGCAATATTACGAAACTGGTTACCGTTCCAAAATGTTTTGATTAAAGTGAATGCAGTGAGGTGGCCTGAACTGCTACAAAAGCAAAATACTGCGGTGCTGGAATCTGGAATAAAAGGTTCTGACAAAGGGTCAACGACCCAAAATGTTAACTCTGCTTCCTTTCCACAGATGCTGCCTGACCTGAGATTTCCAGCATTTTCTGCTTTTGGCCTGAACTGTTATTTCCTGAAGTATGCTGGCAGAGGTGATATGTAATTACTCCCTGGATCTTCATTTTTTTCAGTTTGAGCATGGGTGGCAGTCACAATTACTCAATGTAATTTGCTGTCCATTTAAAATAGTGACATAATATTAGGTAATAATTACAGAAATCAAACCTTGAAAAAAAATCCTAAAACTCTCCCATAGAAACATAGAAACATAGAAATTAGGTGCAGGAGCAGATCATTCAGCCCTTCGAGCCTACACCGCCATTCAATAAGATCATGGCTGATCATTCAACCTCAGTACCCCTTTCCTGCTTTCTCTCCATACCCCTTGGTCCCTTTGGCTGTAAGGGCCATATCTAACTCCCTTTTGAATATATCTAACGAACTAGCCTCAACAACTTTCTGCAGTAGAGAATTCCACAGGTTAACCGCTCTCTGAGTGAAGAAGTTTCTCCTCATCTCGGTCCTAAATGGCTTACCTCTTATTCTTAGACTGTGACCCCTGGTTCTGGAACTCCCCAGCAATGGAAACATTCTTCGTGCCTCTAACCTGTCCAATCCCGTCAGAATTTTATATGTTTCTATGAGATCCCCTCTCATTCTTTTAAACTCCAGTGGATACAAGCCCAGTTGATCCAGTCGCTCCTCATATGTCATCCCTGGAATCAATCTGGTGAACCTTCGCTGTACTCCCTCAATAGCAAGAACGTCCTTCCTCAGATTAGGAGACCAAAACTGAACACAATATTCCAGGTGTGGCCTCACCAAGGCTCTGTACAACTGCAGTAAGACCTCCCTGCTCCTATAGTCAAATCCTCTATGAAGGGCAACATGCCATTTGCCTTCTTCACCGCCTGCTGTCCATGCATTCCAAACTTCAATGACTGATATACCATGACACCCAGGTCTCGTTGCACCACCCCTTTTCCTAATCTGTCACCATTCAGATAATATTCTGTCTTTATGTTTTTGCCCACAAATTGGATAACCTCACATTTATCCACATTATACTGCATCTGCCATGCATTTGCCCACTCACATAACCTGTCCAAGTCACCCTGCAGCCTCTTAGCATCCGCCTCACAGCTCACACTGCCACCTAGCTTAGTGTCATCTGCAAACTTGGAGATATTGCATTCAATTCCTTCATGTAAATCATTAATGTATATTGTAAATAGCTGGGGCCCCAGCACTGAAACCTACGGCACCCCACTGGTCACTGCCTGCTACTCTGAAAAAGACCCATTTATTCTGACTCTCTGCTTCCTGTCTGCCAACCAGTTCTCTATCCACGTCAGTACATTACCCCCAATACCATGTGCTTTAATTTTGCACACTAATCTCTTGTGTGGGACCTTGTCAAAAGCCCTTTGAAAGTCCAAATACACCACATCCACTGGTTCTCCCTTGTCTACTCTACTAGTTACATCCTCAAAGAATTCTAGGAGATTTGTCAAGCATGATTTCCTTTTCATAAATCCATGCCCACTTGGACCGATCCTGTCACTGCTTTCCAAATGTGCTGCTATTTCAGCTTTAATAATTGATTCCAACATTTTCCCCACCACCGATGTCAGGCTAACAAGTCTATAATTCCCTGTTTTCTCTCTCCCTCCTTTTTTTAAAAGTGGTGTTACATTAGCTACCCTCCAGTCCAAAGGAACTGATCCAGAGTCAATAGAATGTTGGAAAATAAACACCAATGCATCCACTATTTCTGTGGCCACTTCCTTAAGTACTCTGGGATGCAGACTATGAGGCCCTTGGGATTTATCGGCCTTCAATCCCATCAATTTCCCTAACACAATTCCTGACTAATAAGGATTTCCTTCAGTTCCTCCTTTTCGCTAGACCCGTGAACCCCTAGTATTTCCTTAGTGAAGACAGATCCAAAGTATTTGTTCAATTGGTCTGCCATTTCTTTGTTCCCCATTATAAATTCACCTGATTCTGACTGCAAGGGACCTACACTTGTCTTCACTAATCTTTTTCTCTTCACATATCTATCGAAGCTTTTGCAGTCAGTTTTTATGTTCCCTGCAAGCTTCCTCTCATACTCTATTTTCCCCCTCCTAATTAAACCCTTTGTCCTCCTCTGCTGAATTCTAAATTTCTCCCACTCCTCAGGTTTGCTGCTTTTTCTGGACACTTTATATGCCTCTTCCTTGGATTTAACACTATCCCTAATTTCCCTTGTTAGCTATGGTTGAGCTACCTTCCCCGTTTTATTTTTACTCCAGTCAGGGATGTACAATTGTTGAAGTTCATCCATGTAATCTATAAATATCTACCATTGCCTATCCATTGTCAACCCTTTAAGTATCATTTGCCAGTCTATCCTAGCTAATTCACGTCTCATAGAAACATAGAAACATAGAAGATAGGTGCAGGAGTGGGCCATTCGGCCCTTCGAGCCTGCACCACCATTCAATGAGTTCATCGCTGAACAATCAAAGTTACCATCGAAGTTACCTTTCCTTAAGTTCAGGACCTTAGTCTCTGAATTAACACTGTCACTCTCCATCTTAATAAAGAATTCTACCATAATCACATCATAGTGAATCACAATGGAATACACAAGCTCTATAAATGATTACAATTTTCTATGTAGAAAATTATATATTGCACATTTTTTGACTAAGCATTTGTGTAACAGAATGGGAATTGGTAAACTTTACTTCACGTGTGTCTTGCAGAAAGATTATTCGTAGGCAAGCGGCTTGATAGAATTAGGGGTCATAAATATAAGATAGTCACTAATAAATCCAATAAGGAGAAACTTCTTTACCCAGGGAAAGTGGAACTTGCTAGAACATGGAGTAGTTGAGGCAAATAGCATAGGTGCACTTAATGGGAAGCTAGATAAATGCATGAAGGAGAAAGGAATAGAAAGATATGCTGATAGAGTTCGACAAAGAAGTGAGAGGAAGCTCATGTGGAGCATAAACTCCAGCATGGACCTCTTGGCTGAATGGCCTGTTCCTGTGCTGTACATTCTATGTAATTCTCTGAAATGAATAGAATTGTGTGTATACATACTTCTGATATTAAGGTAGATTGGCTTCTAATTATTTACAGCTCCCAATGCTGCTTTCAGTGTATGTGGGAGTTACCCGACTGCAAGGACCAGAATATCCAGAGCACGCTGCTGATAGGGCAGCAGTGTGGTATGTCTGCAATAAGCCTGAACTGTAACAGCTCAGGTAATGATCACATGCCATCCAAGTTGTGAGGTATACGGTCAGGTTGGAGCATGTGGCAGAATTCTGCCATTCCCTGTAAGGTGGACTAGATCCTGCACAGATAGAGTTCCTTGGACAAATATAGGTTAGTGTGCCTCTGCTTGTCTGTAGGTGGGAGAGTAATGTCCGGTGAGCACAGTCCTTCCGTGATGCATTCTCACCTGCCGTGAGCCGTCCATTGCTCTTCTACTCTCTTCCTCCTGACAACATGAAAATAACGGGAGTCCCACAGGGAAACTCCAAATTAGTAATGGAGCTTGTGGAACCAATTGGGGCTGGATTTTCGGCTTTGATCATTTCGGGTCGGTAATGGAGGCGGGGCGGTAAAGTTTGCGCCCAGGAATAGTTTGCGCCTCATTCAGCAACTTTGGGCATCTGGCCCTGAATGTGGGGCGGAGCACTAAGGGAGGCGTTGCACACCTCTCTTAGGGCAGTAGGCCAGCTGAGCATGGGAAAATCCAGAGCTAAAGAGCTGACCCGGAAGCATTCTGGGGAGAAAAAAAAACCGGCAAAAACATTCCCAATACATAGCCCACGCCACTACAACATAAATCGCAAATAAATAAGAGAGAAAACAATACACTTACCTGAGGACGGCATTACGTACCTCGCTGTAGCTGCTTCAGCTTGGAATGCCTGCTTTCCCAGATGTTCCTACCAGGACTCGCTGTGGGGTGCTGCGGGTCAGGCGGGAGTCAAAAATCGATCCAGTGTTGCAACCAGGGGCATTGCGTACCGGCTCCCCACTTCCGGGCGGTAATGCTCCGTGCCCCGCCGAAACCGGCCCCGAAAACCCCGGCAGGGTGCTGGAAGCTGGCCACCTACCCAGAAGAGCTCACAGCCATTGCCACCCCTCCGGGGTGAAAACAGAGGCAGGCAGCAGTGGAATATCCAGCCCAAAGTCTCCTGAACAACTAATGGGGGGAGGGAGGGAATCCCTCCACTTTCATAGCATCCTTTAAATCTTCTTAGTTTGGTTTTGTCTGTCTCTTTAAGTCTTCACTTCTGCATTGAACAGCTGCCTAACCATACTGGACACCCATTGTACATGGACTATTAGCTAACAGAGACCAGGTTTGGCATAAACACTGGGAAAGGCCCGGGATATTTATATGATGGCGTCCTATCTTCGTTAACATAATTAAATTAAACTCCACCTCTGCCCAGAAGGAGCTTGCTGTGCTGCTTAGAATCTCTCCCCTGAAATGTGTGTGATGCACATTATGGGTAGAGATCGAATTAAAAGGATATTTCTGCCCAAAATTTGTTTTCCATTACACTCTGAATATATTTGGGGTGGAAGAGAGCCAAAAGTTGGGGCTACTGTGTTTTGATTGGTTGTTTGGTAGTGTTAAAATGTTGGCCTGGTCGGCTTTCCTTTCAAATATTTTTTGGGTTTTAGCTACCATTATTGGTGAGCGAACCAAATGTATTTGCCAATAGGTTTAAACACACCCTCTGTGAAGGTATATATTAAGCAGAAGTTGACTTGATCGTGGCATGTTACAAAGTATAACAAAGTATATATGGCTTAGAAACAGGCCATTTGGCCCAACAGGTTCCACACAAACCTCCTCAACCCCTTTATGTAACCCCATCAACATATCCTTCTAGTGCTTATCTAGCTTCCCCTTAAATGCATCTGTGCTATTCGCTTCAACGACTCTTTGTGATAGCGAGTTCCACATTCTCACCACTCTCTGGCTAAAGAAGTTTCTCCTGAATTCCCAACTGGATTTATTAACAATTCTCTTATATTCATGGCCCCTAGTCCTGGTCTCACTCACAAGTGGAAATATTTTTTCTACATCTACCCTATTAAACCCTTTCATAATCTTAAAGACCTCTGTCAGGTCACGTCTCAGTCTTTGCTTTTCTAGAGAAAAGAGCACCAGTCTACTGAATCTTTTCCGATAGGTAACGTCTCAGTTATCATTCTAGTAATCTTTTTTTGCACCTTTTTCAGTGTCTCTATGTGCTTTTTATTATATGGAGACTAGAACTTTTCACAGTACTCCCAAGTGTGGTCTAACCAAGGTTCTATACACGTTTAACATAACTTCTCTGCTTTTCAATTCCATCCCTCTAGAAATGAACCTCAGTGTTTTGTTTGCTTTTTTTCATAGCCTTATTAACCTGTGTGGCTAATTTTAGTGTCTTGTGTATCTGTGCCCCCAGATCCCTCTGTTCCTCTACCCCATTTAGACACTTATTTTCCAAGGAGTGGTTACTTCACACTTATCTATATTGAAGTTAATTCGCCAATTACACGTCCATTCTGCAAGTTTATTATGTTATTATGTGCAAGGTGATGAACCAACAGTCGCAACTAAGTGTGATGCCTCTGGATATTAAATCGAGAACAATTACTGTCACCTCCAACCCTAAACTTATAAATGATTCCTTTCACTCTTTCTACCAAAATCCTTAATGTTCCAATTCAAACACTGACTGGTCTGAATAGAATCTATTCTAGAGGAGTTAATGATCTGTGAGGAAGATTAGAATACTGTAGAGGAAAATATCTCAGTGGATGACATCATCAACTATTAAAAGGATGAATATGGTGAAAATCCCATCTGCAGGATAAAATTTGGGACAATTTTATCAAGAGGTACTGCTGGCTGGGATCCTTGTCTGCTGATCAGTACATTGAGAAATTGTGGGTGCACTGCCAATAATTTTCAGTTTATTTGCAGCACATGACAATGTGTGTCCAGAAAGATCCCAGCTCACTATCCTGTCAAGCCGAGAAGCAGTATCAGGATTGGGTCAGGGAGAATGGAACATAGGCACCTCGGAACATAGGGACATGGGACATAGGAACAGAAGTAGGCCTTGCAGCCCCTGAAGTCTGTTCCGCCATTAAATTAGATCCTGACTGATCTGTACCTCAAATCAATTTACCTGTCTTAGCTCCAGATCCATTGGTAAACTTACTTAACAAAAATCTATGGATCTCAGTCTCTAAATTGTCTCAGCAATGAGTAAGTGGCAAGGGAAAAAAAATAAAAAGAACATAAAATTTTTTATAAATATTGGGCAGCGCACATGAGATTTCCTGATAGATGCTCCCAGTGGGCGAGACTACCTGCCATAAGCGTGAATTCATAAAATTATCACAACTCCATGTTTTTAATGAGTCTTTAATATTACTGATTGGTGCATGTTAATCACATGATGCGGTGGGCCAATAGGTTTTTCAACATGATTACCACGTGACCTCATAGAACAATCAGATCCTCATAAGGTCATAGAGCAGCCAATATTTTTAATGTTCTATTTTGTAATAATTCTTAATGTATTTACCCTAAATTCCCTGAACCTGCTTATCCACCTTATGAGATAGCAATTTGTCCTGGGTTTTTCCTGCCCGCTTTGCTCTATATGACTTGAGCTGCAGAAGCCAGCCTCCTTATTATCACTCATGGCAAACAGCCTCCATCTGTCTTACAAGCAACGTTAGTGGAGAAAGAAAGAAAGAAAGACTTATATTTATATAGTGCCTTTCATGACCACCAGAAATCTCAAAGCGCTTTACAGCCAATGAAATACTTTTAGAGTGTAGTCACTGTTGCAATGTGGGAAACGCGGCAACCAATTTGTGCACAGCAAGCTTCCACAAACAGCAATGTGATAATGACCAGATAATTTGCTTTTTTATGTTGATTGAGGAATAAATATTGGCCAGGACACTGGGGATAACTCCCCTGCTCTTTTTCGAAAAAGTGCCGTGGGATCTTTTACATCCACCTGAGAGGGCAGATGAGGTCTCGATTTAATGTTTCATCTGAAAGACGGCACCTCCGACAGTGCAGCACTCCCTCAGCATTGCACTGGAGTGTCAGCCTAGATTTATGTGCTCAAGTTCGTGGAGTTGGATTTTTGAACCCACAACCTTCTGACTCATAGGCGAGTGTGCTACCCACTGAGCCACGGCTGACACGTAACTGCTTGAATTTTACAAAGATTTTCTCTTATCCTGATGAGTACAAAATTGCCCATCAGTGAGAACATTTTACGTGATATTATTTTGAGATACATGTCTATCGCTTCAGCCTTTTGGCTAAGGTAAACTGTTCGCCATTTAAATGCAGGACTCTGAACTGTGTTCATCCTTTTAGCAGTGGGGAGAATTAGGCTTTGTGCAGTGCCTGATCAGTGTACCTTTGTTTCCCCTGTTATCTTTCATCTCTTGTTTTCTCTCTGCATCTCTTATTTTTGGTACAGAAATCTCTGAAGGAAAAAACTCAATAAAACAAAATGTGTAATAAAAGGCTTACCCACAAAAGTAATATGAAAAAAGGTACTGGCCCATCACGATGAAACTTTCTTCCCAGAGTCACTGCGCAAAAGAGAATTAATGATGTGTCCCTTCATTCTCCCCGGTCATGAAAAGATGCAATCTTTCATGATAGATGTCCCTAAAATACAGCAAGATATGGTTCAGAACATTTGGTACAGTATTTACTTCAGAGCAAATTACTGACATTTTCCTAACAGGAATGAGTTTCCTTTAACGATCCCTGCCATGTGCCCCTCCCCTTTTCCGTGTGCTCCCACCACAGCTCTTGTTTCTTTGCTATCTCGTTCAGCTGGGTTGTGTGGCCTCGGCCTTCGATTTTTTTGCTGGAGGTTATGTGCTATTGGCAAACTGTAAGTTGATAACGTAGAGTGACTGTACAAGGCTTGAACCAAGAGAAAAGCTGCAGCGGATTGAAATCTTTACATTACAATCATACCCCTGAGTGGTTTGCTTTTCTTAAAGCATCTCAGTGACCATCAGCTGCTTAAAGCCTGGCAACCCCCTTCTGTCTTTCACACGATTTCCTTTCTCTCAAGCTAAAGCCTGCTTCAGGCAACAGGACAGGGAAAATAATTTATTTACCTGTAAAGTCAACTGCCTGTAGGCCTCACAAACAGAGCTGTGGTATTACTGAAATATTTAGATCCCAACATGCCCCACAAAATGGAGGAGGTAATGATTTTTTTGAAAGAAAAATGTGCGTACATTTTTTTTGCTAGGGTTTTAAATGTGGATTTAATAATTGTGTACTAGTAATATAAAGGACTCTGTGCAGCATAGATAATGACATTAAAAGAATTTCTAATGTAAATGTGGTAATTAGAGGGGATAGTGCTTCTTTTTAAACAACATCCCTGGAGCTTTGAAGTTTATAGAGCAGATATCTAAAGATATAGCCACAGGCTGACATTGCATCCACATTTCATGCTGACAATATATTATATGAAAGGAGAAATCTGTAAGCTCTAGGAAACAGCAGAAGCCAGTACCTTATTAAAAACTGCAGTGTTTCTGTCCATGTATCACAGGCTTGACTGACAGCAAGAAAATGTAAAAGCCACAAACCACCAATATCCACACAGAATCCAGGCTGACATGCCGGTGTTGTGCTGAGGGAGTGCTGCACTGTTAGATGTGCTGCTTCTCGGATGAGACGTTAAACCAAAACCCCTGTCTGTCCTCTCGAGTGGGCATTATAGATCCCACAGCGCCATTTCGAAGAGGAACAAGGGTCCGGTGTCCTGGATAGTATTTATCCCTGAACCAACAACACTAAAAAACAGATTATCTGATTGTTATCTCATTGCTGTATGTGGCACCTTGCTGTGAACAGATTGGCTGCCATGTTCCTTACATTACAGTAGTGACTACACTTCAAGAATAATTTTATTGGCTGTGAAGTGCTTTGAGTCATCCTGAAGTAATGAAAGGCGCTATATAAATGCAAGTCCTTTCTTTATGGTAGACATGCCAGGAACAAGGTTTTAAATCATTGCTGCTCTCTATATTTGTTTATAATAGGTACAAAGCAATGAGTAACTCACAGTAAAAAGTAAATTGCCAATATAAATATTGGGCACGGAAATTTCCAGTAATAAACTCTAGATTATTTCTCAGTAAGCATACAGTAATCACATAACAATCATGAACATTAGTGGGCATTGAGAATAAGAAATTTGGCAGTCAGTAACAAATTTAACCAAGCAAACAGACTGAAAAGCTGCACAAAAAACTGAAGCTGTATATATAAACAGTGAGAGGTTCCATGCCGGGATTTCAAGGCTGCAATCTAATCTTCTGTTTCAGGTGATAGTTGTAAACAACTTGTTTATGAGGTTATCCGGACCTCCTGAGAAGTCACCGTGATAATTTGCGCTTCTTTCCAATACTTTATATTGATAGAATCATAGGGGGAGAAATTCTCAGGGTTTGCGACTACTGGGGGATGGCCCTGGAATCACGCCAGCGCTACACAAAGATGCTGCGAAGTATCCCCCAGCCGCCCCTGAGAGGAAGAGGAGGGCCCGACATTGCGCTCCACTTCCTCTCGGGGGCGTTAACCATAATTTCACTTCCGGGGCGGGACTTCTGCGCCGGGCGCAGGATGTCCCGCCTCGCCAAGGTTACCATCCCCAAACAGGACCATATGCAATTTCGGCTCCATAGAATCATAGAATCATACAGCAGGAAGACATTTGACCCATCATGCCTATGCTGGCTCTCTGAAAGAGCTATGTAATTAGTCCCACTTCCCTATTCTTTCCTCATAGCCCTGATTTTTTAAAATTTTTAAATAGAGTGACATTTGGAAAGCAGTGACATGGTATTGGGGGTAATGTACTGGCGTGGATAGAGAATTGATTGGCAGACAGGAAGCAGAGAGTTGGGATAAACAAGTCCTTTTCAGAATGGGAGGCAGTGACCAGTGGAGTGCTGCAGGGCTCAGTGCTGGGACCCCAGCTCTTTACAATATAAATCAATGATTTGGATGAAGGAATTGAGTGTAATTTCTCCAAGTTTGCAGATGACACTAAACTGGGTGGCGGTGTAAGCTGTGAGGAGGATGCTAAGAGGCTGCAGGGTGACTTGGACAGGTTATGTGAGTGGGCAAATGCATGGCAGATGCAGTATAATGTCGATAAATGTAAGGTTATCCACTTTGAGGGCAAAAACATGAAGGCAGAATATTATCTGAATGGCGACAGATTAGGAAAAGGGGAGGTGCAATGAGACCTGGGTGTCATGGTTCATCAGTCATTGAAAGTTGGCATGCAGGTACAGCAGGCGGTGAAGAAGGAAAATGGCTTGTTGGCCTTCATAGCGAGGGGATTTGAGTATAGGAGCAGGGAGGTCTTACTGCAATTGTGCAGGGCCTTGGTGAAGCCTCACCTGGAATAATGTGTTCAGTTTTGGTCTCCTAATCTGAGGAAGGACGTTCTTGCTATTGAGGGAGTGCAGCAAAGGTTCACCAGACTGATTCCCGGGATGGCTGGACTGACATATGAGGAGAGACTGGATCAACTGGGCCTTTATACACTGGAGTTTAGAAGGATGAGAGGGGATCTCATAGAAACGTATAAGATTCTGACGGGATGGGACAGGTTAGATGCGAGAAGAATGCTCCCGATGTTGGGGAAGTCCAGAACCAGGGGACACAGTCTTAGGATAAGGGGTAAGCCATTTAGGACTGAGATGAGGAGAAACTTCTTCACTCAGAGAGTTGTTAACCTATGGAATTCCCTGCCGCAGAGAGTTGTTGATGCCAGTTCATTGGATGTATTCACGAGGGAGTTAGATATGGTCCTTATGGCTAAAGGGATCAAGGGATATGGAGAGAAAGCGGGAAAGGGGTACTGAGGTGAAGGATCAGCCATGATCTTATTGATTGGTGGTGCAGGCTCGAAGGGCCGAATGGCCTACTCCTGCACCTATTTTCTATGTTTCTATGTTTCTATGAGATCCAATTCTCTTTTGAAAGTTACTATTGAATCTGCTTCCACCACCCTTTCAGGCCATGTATTTCAGATCATAACAACTCGCTGCATTAAAAAGAATCTCCTCATCTTCCCCTGGCTTTTTATAGTAATTATTTTAATTCTGAGTCCTCTGGTTGCCAACCCACGTTATAATTTTCAACACCTCGATTAAATCGCCCCTTAACCATCTTGGCTCTAAGGACGACAACCACAACTTCTCTACTGCCTCCAGATAACTGAATTCCCTCATCCCTGGTACCATTCTAGTTAATCTTCACTGCGCCTGCTCCAAGGCCTTTGCATCCTTTCTAAAGGGTGGTGCCCAGAATTGGACACAATACTCCAGCTGAAGTCTAGCCAGTCATTTATTCTCATTTTTACTCTAATCAACAGCCCCCACAGGAGAGCCTGCACTACCCATGATCAGAAACGTAACCGTATGTGATTAGAATATAGGATATCGTGTGCCACAAAGTGAACAATTCGTCCTCCTATTGCAACCATACTTCTGATAGTAGATAGGATTCTGCTACAGCTCTTATCACTATAGAAGATGGATAATATCGTTCAATTGAGACATATTTCATGACATGCTAACCTGTCAAATAGGCTCATTTATGAATATTTACAGAATAAAGCAGTTTAGGTGAGATAGTAAATATTCCAAAATAGTGCTGGGACTTTAAACAAACCAGTCTACTGAGTTCCTTCTAGATTCTAACACAATAGAAGGAAATATTTTGCATTTATGTAGCACCTTATCACATCTTCAGGATGTCCCAAAGCAGTTCATATCCAATGAGTTACTTTAGAAGTGTAGTCGCTGTTATCTTGTAGGCAATTACAACAGTCAATTTTCACACAGCAAGGTGCCACAAACAACAACGGAGATGAATGAGCAGTTAATCAGTTTTTGGTGACATTTGTCAAAAGAAGAATATTGACCAAGACATCTGACAAACTCCCTGGTGTCCTTAAAATCAAATCACTTACATCCAACTGAAAAGGCAGATAGGGCCCTGGTGTATTGCTCCAACGTTGCAGCATTCCCTCAGTATTGCACTGTTGTGTCAGCCTACATTATACACTAGAGGCCGAGAGTGGGTCTCGAATGCAGCATCTTCTGACTGGTTGGCAAGAGTGCTACCAACTGAGCCAAGCTGACACAATTATGAGTGAGTGAATGAAGATGAAGCAATCCTCAGAAAGGAAAGAAGCAATCCCGTTCCTCGGGAATAACAGAACTTGGCTTTTGTAGGAAATGTGTAAGTGTAAGTTCACAGAGCCTAATTTACCACCATGCACCACGACAAGATAGACCAAACTGCGGACACACGAATATGCTTTTTTCATGTTCATAATCCCTTTCAAGAGCAGTGGCTTGTTTTGAAGGTCAGGCTGTCTCATGAAGGTAATTGGCTGAGAAATGCCATCAACCTTTGTTGAACAGGACCACCTGGGGGTGTTGATGGGGACTGCATATATACTTCATCTGGGTTGGCAGTTCTGACACAATTTCAGCCAGCAGTAGACATCTGGCACATTCTATTCACACCTGATTATCAGAACCTTCAACTTAGTGCATGTATATCTGAGAAAAAGCAATCAGCCTTCTACCCACTTTGTTCCATTGAAAGGAATCCTTTCTACAAACCCATGCATCTCATCTGTGGTGGAACTTCCATTTTGTGTCTGGCATTTTCAAACTGCCATTTTTAAAAGTAGGTGTAAACAAGAAAACTCCATGGACAAAGAGTTCTGCTTTCCCTCAATTATTTCCAGATATCCAGTATTCTACATATCAAACATGCAGCACAAGGAACCAAGATTCTCCATGCACGAAAGTCCCTTCATATTGTATGATAAATTTTATACCAAAGTGCTTTCGTCAGAATTAATTTCAGCCTCATTTCTACCACATGAAACATCTTACTAAGAGCTTTGACTGCTGTCACTGACACTGTTAAAGACAAAATTCATTTTTAAGAACTGAAACGAGGTATAGTAATGATAACTGCAAAACTGTGTGTAATTCCAGGGCAAAATATTAACAAATACTGTTTTGTTCCTGAAATAAATGAAAGTAAGTTTGATGTTATTAAAGAAAAACAATCCTTTTTCAGATCTCAAGCATTGAAATACCTGTCTTGCATCCCTCAGTGAAACCAAGCATTTACGTGACATTCGGGGAGGCATCTATCCACATACTTTGCTAATTTTGTTCTTTCTGCGAGGAAACCCAACAGAGCAGAATCTGAACCAGGTGCTCTTAAATAAAACAGTGGAGCCCTTTCTATAATTAAATCTCATTTGCTGTCAATGTTTTTTTCCCCCGCGATATCAGGGGCTGGCTGGTTGAGCATTACTGACTGACAGTTTGGTCAGACTAACAAAGAATCCCGTTCAAGCTCGGTGGCATGAATAGTTTCTCCCTGTGTTATAAAGCGCTCTGTTAGTTTCGGGTCAGGATCCTGCAATGAAACTGATTAATTTCTTGGTCAAAAATAACATTTTTTCCCTTTAGCTATTTAAAAAAACTCAGTCGGTATGGAGATTAGTAAACAGTGCTTTATGACTGGAGACACCAGTTTGCATTAATATGTAAAGCACAAATAATCAAAAATGAATGCTCACATTTTCACTATACTCGAATATTTGTTTCATTCCATTTAATTACATGATAAGGGAATTGGGACATTGGAATTGTTTCACAATATCAAAGTTCACTGCAAATGGGATTCTACTGCGTGTACAGTGTTGATTGCTACCTAAAAAGTTGAAATTGTGATACATTTTTTTCCCAGATTTGTTGGAGAACTTAAAATAAAAGATACTCCAAGGACTAAAACTGTAAAATAAAGGGTAAAAGACCAAACTTCAGAGATAGCTGATGAAATTAGTAGCTTATGCACACCTAGTGCCATGCCATATATAATCCAAATGCTTTACCATACATGGGCCTCTCAGCACAAACAAGTATTAAGGCTTACAATGGATGTGAAGGCCATAATTACTTATAGTGAAGTCAATGATCAGAGAACCCTGGAAGGAAACTGGAATTGGCCTACAAACTAAAAGAGAAATGGCTCCACAATTATCTACGGTATCGAAATGCAGAGAACTAGGGCAATATTGTAAACTGGAGCTGTTTTTGTTATTATTACATATTAACCCAACAACAGAGTTCGGCCAATGGAAACTGAAACCAGCGAGATATCCTAGAAAAGCGCTTTGATGGTTTTTAAGAAATATGTACAGAATTTGGACTGGGGTGCATACTTGTAAACAAAAACTTTCATGCAGCCTCATGTCTGCTCCAGAAACTCTAATTTAATTGTTTTTGAACATTTGCCCTAACAGCATCTGCCTTAGGACAGGTGGGAGTTTTTATTGTACATTTCATGCTGTGCACTAATGAGCTGGATCAATGGCCACTCAACTTCACAGATGTAATTCCCATGGTCATGCAGGAAAATCTGAAAGATAGGGTTAAAAATATTCTTAAGAACCTGACAAATACCTCATAATCATCTTAATTAGCTCAGCCGCCTCTACCGTTCGGTTTGCTGCTGCGCTGGCAAATGTGCCTGAGGGAAAGGCGCATGGGGGCATGATGATGGCGGGTTCCCTCCTGCCCGTACAGACACCAGAAAACTCCGGCCAAAGTTAACGCTTCAGGTCAATGATCTTTCATCAGAACAGTTTGGAAGATGTGTTTGGTTATGAGGAAAGGTCATCGATTTGAAACGTTAACTATATTTCTCTCGGCACAGATGCTGCCTGACCTGCTTAATATTTCCAGCATTTTCAATGTTTATTTCAGATTTCCAGCATCTACAATATTTTGCTTTTGTGGTGGCAATGGTTCTGCTGTTGCCATTTACTGCCTCTCTAGATCCATCTTTTGTTTCTTTATTTATCGCATTCGCCCCCCCCCCACCTTTTGCATTGCCCATCATCCCTTTTGTCATTGAAATCTCTCCTGCCTTCCAACCTATCACAAACCTTCTCTTTTGTTCTCCCCCCACCCCCTTTCCCTGCCTATGTACTTGCTTGAAACCTGTTACATTTCTAACATTTTCCAGTTATGACGAAAGGTCACAGACTTGAAACGTTAACTCTGTTTCTCTCTCCACAGATGCTCCCTGATCTGTTGGCTATTTCCAGCATTTTCTGTTTATAGTATCAGATAATGGATTTGGTGCTAATTTAATGAATGTATCCTACTGACAAAGAGCCTTGGCAACCAGCCATGCATGCTGGGAAATTACAGGCAAGCTGCCCACCGCATTCTACACATTAAAGTCTTCTCTTCTGCTGCTGATTGCTAATGTTTGTGAAGTTATAACTCACTGCACTTGGGGCATGGGAGGGGCCTTTTTGAATTACTTTAGTTTGCTTATAGAGTACTTATGTATTTGATGTACCCTGTTGGGAATTTGAGAAGTAAAAGGATGAAGGATCCCACCTTCTCTCTCAGCTGCTGCACATTCCCACTGTTCACCACCTTTGTACCAAATGCTTGCTATTTTAATTCTGTTTTTAATGAATGGCTATAGTATTAGTTTAAAATTTTAGTATTATTTGATGTATTTTTTCTATGATTTGTGCACCAGTCTATGAAGGAAATGTATATATACGGAGGGAAGCAGCAGTATGATTGTTCACAAAAATGGCTCAGAAATCGCTGGAAAGGTAATGGTGAATTAACGGCACCCACCATTATTAGTTCACAAACAACCCAGCAATTTGCGGCAAAGAAGAGATACGCCTCGAGTTCTGATGCTCCACAAATTGTCCAATGATTTCCGCCGCTCCACTGTTAATCTAGACAAATCTGAAAAAATTGCAACCTCGCCGTGAACCTCGCCATTGAAATGAATTGCATGTCATGAAATTGCTGGATTTGCACCATCACCAATTAATCTCGTCGCTGCCAGTTAGAGCAATGACGTGATTTATGGTCCTGTTATGAAACTCGACCACGGAGGCCCAGAAAGGGAACAAATTAAGCTGTAGCGTCTCACTCCTGCAGCTAGTGCATTGTTCTTAGAGATTGTTTAACTTAAAAAAAACATCTGTCTTGGCAGTGTTGCCATCCCATACTCGTGGTAGTGTTGGGAAGTCCATAATTTTTAAGATGCAAAGCTGTTTACTCTCAGAAATGCAAATTAGATGAATTTGTTTCAGAAAATAATTTTGGGATACAGTATATGAGTAAGAATGTTTGTCCATTTTGCAAATCTAAGGACCAATACAACAATTCCCAAATACAGCCGGCTTACAACTACTTCTTCTTCAGCTTGTTCTTTTAATTTTTATTCTTACTTTTCCTTCCTGTCTCTTGTTTCTGACTTTCTTAATCCATTCTCTTTCTTTCACTTTCTGTATTCATCTTTCGGTATCCAACTTGACTCATTTCCTTCTCCCTTGTCCACTCTGTTTTGTTCTCTATCCTTAAATTTCATTGGTTGAGGCGATAGACAATTTGGCATGATGTTCACAAGGTCCCAGATACAACGTTAACATCACTGCATATTTTCAATTCGTATTTCCAGCAATTTCTGGCACTGTGAAGTGTGTGGTAAAAAGTCCAATTCATGTTGCTCGCCGTGAGATGCGCCATTGGTCTCATTTGCTGCAGGTGGGCTCTTGCTGTGTGCAACGTACATGCCACATTGACAAAAATAGTTTGTTGGCCACGAACATTTTTTGAGATATCTTGAGGAGGCAAATGGGGCTATGTAAATATAAGTTCATTCTTTCTAGGGAAGGCCATAAAATGCTAATTATAGTGAATATACATTTTTGAAAACCAATCTCTGAACCACAGCTACTATTGTAATCCCGCATCAAAGCGAAGTGGCTGATGAAGTGGAGCAGAACTTATGCAGCAACAACTTAAAGCCTGCCTTCCAGGTTATCAGGCATTTGAGAGGGCACAAGAGTAATTCATAGGACAACCCAATCAAGAAGATAGAGGAATTCTTCTGCAAACAGAAGAGGAAACATTGAAAAAGTGACAGGAGCATTTCAGTGCAGCTTTAATCCATCTTTTTGTTGTCCCTGCCTGTCCTTGGGTGCCTTATGTCTTGGGCCTAGCTTACCTCAGAACATGGCTACATCTTGTCCCACCAAAAATAAAATCAAGACCACCATTTAAAAACAACAAGGCATGTTTCCATCATGCCTGTCACGTTGAAGTACAGCATTAACCCCATCACACAAGGTCTGCAGTCATTCTCTATTTTTCATGCTGACCATTCCAGTGCTATTGTCAAAGAATAAAATGGAAGCATTGACTATCTCCTTACAATGGAGAAGTACCAGCTATCACCTAAACACTCTTATGTAAGTCCCTCGAACAATTTTGTGAATGTCATTTGACAAAGCTATTGGCTCTATTCAAGTGAAGAGCCAGATTGTACTGCCAGATATAGAACTAGAGATGTCACTGTGCTTCTATGTCTTTATCCCTTGAGTTCTCAGCTGTTCAACAATGCTTTGGTGGATCTCAATTTAGCATTTGACTCAGTGGATTGTGAGGCTCCATAGAAAATTTTAGAAGGCATTGAAATGCCTCATCCTCTCCATAATCTCACCAAAGAGTTCCAAACAAATATAAATGGTTACTAGATTTGTGATCAGTGGTTGCAATTTATCTCCTTCTGCCATCTGCATCTCGGCCTAAAACAAAATTATATCTTCCTACCATCTCTCTTCTGTGGTCTCCCACTTTACCTTTTACAATGTGTGCACCATCTCCTTCCTACTCGATGGGGCTCTGAGATCTGTACCCCTTTGAAAAGTTTTCACATGTGATGCTAACATTACATCCTGAACAATTAGTTCAATTTAATCTGGAATGCAGAAATTACCTCCAGGACCAGCTAATTCACACCATTGTCATGTTTGAGGACAGATCCTTGACCTCATTTGGCCACTGGTTCATCTTTATGGGTAGACTCTTTTCCATAAGACTCTGTCTCTGTGTGTGGTCTCCAAGAAAGCCAGATGCCCAGTAGAGCTGCCCAAGAACTTGCGTCAGCCTCACCAGGATCTGTCAAGTTGAATGGGCCTTTGGCTTGCTGGTGAGTGACATTCTGCAGTCACAATGCAGGACACATGGAGATTTAACAAACTATAAATAGCTGTGCTATGTTAATGGACTATTTGCATTCTGCGAGATTTACAAACAGCTGTTGGGTTCATTGATTTGCTGGTAAACATACAGACCTGGCCAGTGCTTCCTAAGCTTGCACAATCTCAACAATACTCAAATTATTAATGCAAACACTGATCATAACAACTGACAGCTGAAATGATTCAAATTTTAGAACAAATAGCCTAAAATGATTATTTTGTGCAATAATGGGAATTATTGACGATGTTTCTACTTGTGGGGAATCCAAAATTAGTGGTAATAAATATAAGATAATCATTAATAAATCCAAAAAGAAATTCAGGAGAAACTTCTTTGCCCAGAGAATGGCTAGAATGTGTAACTCTCTACCACAGGGAGTAGTTGAGGCATAGACCAGTTGGGCCGAATGGGATGTTTCCGGCTGTAAATTATGTAATGGTGCCCAGGTTTTGATTTGGGAGCATTGTTAGACAAGCAGCTGAAGTGAACTTACTCATTAGGAATTTCCTTGAGGGTCTCCCAATTGGTTACTGTAACTTTGGTGTAAAATTGACGGAGACTCTGTAAACGGGGTTTCTGCTAATCTTCCGCTGAAGTTAAGGTGGACCGAGCAGGAGAGACTCCAAAGGAAATTACCGGCAAAGTTTTAAATGGGGGTGGGGGGGTTAGGTGAACCTCCTCACAGATTTTGCCACATTTACAATGCTGGGACAGTAAAGGAAAAAACTTGGGTGGAAGAGACTTCCACCGCTTCTGCACCCTTAAATTGCTTCCCCCAAATTTATTGGCACTCCCTGTGACTCGTCTGCTGATCCCCGCTGAGCTCATTTACATACTAATGCTTGTCAGTTAGTGGTTCTATCAATGTGAATTTTCTGGCTAACTTACACCTGATCCAGTCAGAAGTGAGGAATTTGTGAGCTTTGAAGAGTCTCTGGACTTTGATTACTGATTACTGTTCCTCTTTTTCCCCCTTTGCTCAGAGTGCTTTTCAAAATTAAAGGTGCTTCTCACATTTCAAGATTATCAACCATTTTGCAATGAACTGATTAGGCTATGATTTATATTCAATTTTTATTCTTGTGAGTAAGTCCACAAAGGTTTAAAACCAATCTTAAAGCCAGAGCTGGAGAAGAAGGAAATGCCTATTATAACATTGTCAGTCTTCTGATATGACAATATGGGGTGGGTGGACCATCCAACCATCCAAGCTCATTGTGTTGGGATCACATTATGCAGCCGCTGGTTGCTAAGGCCTCCACCCGAGGGGACGGTAGCCAGTTTTACGGGTAGCTGTACTGCCAACCACTAGACAGGAAAGCAGTCAGGGGTTCAAACTGACAAACTTCCTGGTCCAGTAACAGTGCACATAGAACAGGGAAACAAATACATGAGATCAGTTAGTAAGGTCTGCCAAGAGAGGTATATAGGCCATATTAAGAAAGAAAAATCAGACCAGGCTTAGTCTAAATCAGTGATGGGGTTGACCAAAAGTATGTGCTACTCACCCCATTAACAAAGGCATTGGGGTTGAGTCGCGACAGGGATTCCCTGATCACCCACTGTAACTTTGCTGGAAGATCTGCAGAAACCCCGGCAACACAATGCAAATAGCCATTTATGCTGTTTCTCCAGGATTTCCGCTGAAGTTACAGTAAGAATTTCCGCTGAAATTCCAGGCGCTTGTGTTGCGGTTTATTACTCTCCGTATTACGAGGAGGGACTAAATTTAAGTAGAAGTAAGCTGAGCTTTGTCATTCTACAAATTTGCTTACTGACTGCAAAATAAAATAGCTTAAGGACTTTTGATCAGTCCGCCATGCAGAAGATTGAAGAGCGACAGGTGAGGACACGACAGTGAATTGCAGTGTCCGCGCCGTATAGCAGGGAAGTCTCATTGTTGCATTGAGGGCCATGGTGACTTTCACAGGCGTTGGCAGTGCTCTGCGGATAGATGTGGCCCACAGACCCTGAATAAGCAAGTGGCAGAGAGCCGTCACTACATTCTGGCTTAGCCTAAATCTCCGAAGACACTGTTTTTCTGACATTGTCCGGACTATCAGCCCAGGTTGTCAGTCGTGGCTCAGTGGGTAGCACTCTCACCTCAGAGTTAGAAGGTTGTGGGTTCATGTCCAACTGTAGAGACTTGAGCATATACTCCAGGCTGACACTTCAGTGTAGTACTGAGGGAGTGCTGCACTATTAAGGGTGCCATCTTTTTGAATGCAACGTTAAACCGAGGCCCCATCTGCCCTCTTGGGTGGGCATAAAAAAATCCCATGACATTATTCAAAGAAGAACAGGTGAGTTCTCCATGGCCAAAATTTATCCCTCAACCAAGATCACTAAAATAGATTATCTGGTCATTATCTTGTTGCTATTTGTTGGACCTTGCTGTGCGCAAATTGACTGCCACATTTCCTACCTGGCAACAGTGACCACACTTCTCAAGTACGTAATTGGCAGTAAAGCGATTGCGATGTCCTGAGGTCATGAAAGGTGCTATATAAATGCAAGTCTTTCTTATTATACCTGCTGTACTCAGTACCAGTGGGAGGGCACTAAGTACCTTGTATCCTCTTGACATCGTTGGGCAACTTTTTCCTAGTCTTTGTCATTATCCGCCACCTAGTGCGAGGCAAGAAATGTCACTAAAATCAATTTCTATTCTTAATATTGTGCGAGTTCAACTGTTCATTAAGCCAGATCATCCAGCAATTAATCTAACCAGACAGAAGCAGCGCGAGTTCGGCGAGAGGCGGAAGTTCCGGGGATCAGAGAGGCCTACAAAAGGCCAGCAAGACCAGGAGCAGTGCGAGTTCGGCGAAAGGCAGGAGTTCCGGGGAACGGAGAGGCCTACAAAAGGCCAGTGAGACCAGGAGCAGCGCGAGTTCGGCGAGAGGCTTGTGCAGCTACAGGGAAAAGGCAAAAATGAAGTAGAAAGAAAAAGAAAGGTGACGTCACAGCCAAGGGGGTAAGTGATCGGCTGGTGATTGGTGAGTAGTTTTTCTTTTTTCTCTTCTATAACAGTGAGTAAACTTCAGCATTATTGTTGCCAATTTAAGTATATCTAAGGATTAAGTCATGGCAGGAGAGCTCGGTCACGTGATATGCTCCTCCTGTACAATGTGGGAACTCAGGGACACTTCCGGTGTCCCTGACAACTACGTGTGCGGGACGTGTATCCGCCTCCAGCTCCTGACAGTCCGCGTTGCGGAATTGGAGCTGAGGGTGGATTTACTCTGGAGCATCCACGATGCTGAGAATGATGTGAGTAGCACGTGTAGCGAGTTGGTCTGACCGCAGGTGAAGGGTCCACAGCCAGATAGGGAATGGAAGACCAACAGGAAGAGCAGTGCAAGGAAGGTAGTGCAGGGGTCCCCTGCAGTCATCCCCCTGCAAAACAGATACACCGCTTTGAGTACTGTTGAGGGGGATGACTCATCAGGGGAGGGCAGCAGCAGCCAAGTTCATGGCACCGTGGCTGGCTCTGCTGCACAAGAGGGCAGGAAAAAGAGTGGGAGAGCGATAGTGACAGGGGATTCGGTTGTAAGGGGAATAGATAGGTGTTTCTGCGGCCGCAACCGAGACTCCAGGATGGTATGTTGCCTTCCTGGTGCAAGGGTCAAGGATGTCTTGGAGCGGGTGCAGGACATTCTGAAAAGAGAGGGTGAACAGCTAGTTGTCATGGTGCACATTGGTACCAACGATATAGGTAAAAAAAGGGATGAGGTCCTACGAGATGAATTTAAGGAGCTAGGAGCTAAATTAAAACGTAGGACCTCAAAAGTAGTAATCTCGGGATTGCTAACAGTGCCACGTGCTAGTCAGAGTAGGAATCGCAGGACAGCTCAGGTGAATACGTGGCTTGAGCAGTGGTGCAGCAGGGAGGGATTCAAATTCCTGGGGCATTGGAACCGGTTCTGGGGGAGGTGGGACCAGTACAAACTGGACGGTCTGCACCTGGGCAGGACCGGAACCAATGTCCTAGGGGGAGTGTTTGCTAGTGCTGTTGGGGAGGAGTTAAACTAATATGGCAGGGGGATGGGAACCAATGCAGGGAGACAGAGGGAAACAAAAAGGAGACAAAAGCAAAAGACAGAAAGGAGATGAGTAAAAGTGGAGGGCAGAGAAACCCAAGGCAAAAAACAAAAAGGGCCACTGTACAGCAAAATTCTGAAGGGTCAAAGTGTAATAAAAAGGCAAGCATGAAAGCTCGGTGCCTCAATGCAAGGAGTATTCAGAACACAGGAGAGGGCTCTGAGCTAGTTAGAATGGGTGAGAGCTCAGATGAACAGGATCCCAAGAAAGAATGCAAAAGGCAGGAGGCAACAGAGTAGAGTAGCACTGGAGTAAGTGTAAACCACAAGGTGATAGGAAGGGACAATATGTATGAATATAAAGGGGCTGCAGGAGGGGTCAAAACTAAAAATCATGGTTTAAAAACTAGTATTAAAACACTCTACCAAAACGCACGCAGCATTCAAAATAAAGTAAATGAGTTGACGGCACAAATCATTACAAATGGGTATGATTTGGTGGCCATTACAGAAACGTGGTTGCAGGGTGGCCAAGACTGGGAATTAAACATACAGGGATATCTAAAAATTCGAAAAGATAGACAAGAAGGGAAAGGAGGTGGGGTAGCTCTGTAAATAAAGGAAGATATCAGGACAGTTGTGAGAGACGATATTGGCTCTAATGAACAAAATGTTGAATCATTGTGGGTGGAGATTAGAGATAGTAAGGTGAAAAAGTCACTGGTGGGCTTAGTTTATAGGCCCACAAATAATAACTTCACGGTGGGGCGGGCAATAATCAAGGGAATAATGGAGGGATGTGAAAAAGGAACGGCAGTAATCATGGGGGATTTTAACCTACATATCGATTGGTTAAATCAAATCGCATGGGGTAGCCTGGAGGAGGAATTCATAGAATGCATGCGGGATTGTTTCTTAGAACAGTATGTTACAGAACCTACAAGGGAGCAAGCTATCTTAGATCTGATCCTGTGTAATGAGACAGGAATAATAAACGATCTCCGAGTAAAAGATCCTCTCGGAATGAGTGATCACAGTATGGTTGAATTTGTAATACAGATTGAGGGTGAGGAAGTAGTGTCTCAAACGAGTGTACTATGCTTAAACAAAGGGGACTACAGTGGGATGAGGGCAGAGTTGGCTAAAGTAGACTGGAAACACAGACTAAACGGTGACTCAATTGAGGAACAGTGGAGGACTTTTAAGGAGCTCTTTCATAGTGCTCAACAAAAATATATTCCAGTGAAAAAGAAGGGCGGTAAGAGAAGGGATAACCAGCCGTGGATAACCAAGGAAATCAAGGAGAGAATCAAATTAAAAACCAATGCGTATAAGGTGGCCAAGGTTAGTGGGAAACTAGAAGATTGGGAAAATTTTAAACAACAGCAAAGAATGACTAAGAAAGCAATAAAGAAAGGAAAGATAGATTACGAAAGTAAACTTGCGCAAAACATAAAAACAGATAGTAAAAGCTTTTACAGATATGTAAAACGGAAAAGAGTGACTAAAGTAAATGTTGGTCCCTGAGAAGATGAGAAGGGGGATTTAATAATAGGAAATGTGGAAATGGCTGAGACCTTAAACAATTATTTTGCTTCAGTCTTCACAGTGGAAGACACAAAAACCATGGCAAAAATTGCTGGTCATAGGAATGTGGGAAGGGAGGACCTCGAGACAATCACTGTCACTCGGGGGGTAATGCTAGACAGGCGAATGGGACTCAAGGTAGACAAGTCCCCTGGTCCTGATGAAATGCATCCCAGGGTATTAAAAGAGATGGCGGAAGTTATAGCAGATGCATTTGTTATAATCTACCAAAATTCTCTGGACTCTGGGGAGGTATCATCGGATTGGAAAGCAGCTAATGTAATGCCTGTTTAAAAAAGGGGGCAGACAAAAGGCAGGTAACTATAGGCCAGTTAGTTTAACATCTGTAGTGGGGAAAATGCTTGAAGCTATCATTAAGGAAAAAATAGCGGGACATCTAGATAGGAATAGTGCAATCAAGCAGACGCAACATGGATTCATGAAAGGGAAATCATGTTCAACTAATTTACTAGAATTCTTTGAGGATATAACGAGCATGGTGGATAGAGGTGTACCGATGGATGTGGTGTATTTAGATTTCCAAAAGGCATTCGATAAGGTGCCACACAAAAGGTTACTGCAGAAGATAAATGTACGTGGAATCAGAGGAAATGTATTAGCATGTATAGAATTGGTTGGCTAACAGAAAGCAGAGGGTCGGGATAAATGGGTCCTTTTCGGGTTGGAAATCGGTGGTTAGTGGTGTGCCACAGGGATCGGTGCTGGAACCACAATTGTTTACAATATACATAGATGACCTGGAAGAGGGGACAGAGTGTAGTGTAACAAAATTTGCAGATGACACAAAGATTAGTGGGAAAGCTGGTTGTGTAGAGGACACAGAGAGGCTGCAAAGAGATTTAGATAGGTTAAGCGAATGGGCTAAGGTTTGGCAGATGGAATACAACGTTGGAAAGTGTGAGGTCATCCACCTTGGAAAAAAAAACAGTAAAAGGGAATATTATTTGAATGGGGAGAAATTACAACATGCTGCGGTGCAGAGGGACCTGGGGGTCCTTGTGCATGCATCCCAAAAAGTTAGTTTGCAGGTGCAGCAGGTAATCAGGAAGGCGAATGGAATGTTGGCCTTCATTGCGAGAGGGATGGAGTACAAAAGCAGGGAGGTCCTGCTACAGGGTATTGGTGAGGCCGCCCCTGGAGTACTGCGTGCAGTTTTGGTCACCTTATTTAAGGAAGGATATACTAGCTTTGAAGGGGGTACAGAGACGATTCACTAGGCTGATTCCAGAGATGAGGGGGTTACCTTATGATGATAGATTGAGTAGACTGGGTCTTTACTCGTTGGAGTTCAGAAGGATGAGGGGGTGATCTTATAGAAACATTTAAGATAATAAAAGGGATAGATAAGATAGAGGCAGAGAGGTTGTTTCCACTGGTCGGGGAGACTAGAACTAGGGGGCACAGCCTCAAAATACGGGGGAGCCAATTTAAAACTGAATTGAGAGGGAATTTTTTCTCCCAGAGGGTTGTGAATCTGTGGAATTCTCTGCCCAAGGATGCAGTTGAGGTTAGCTCATTGAATGTATTCAAATCACAGATCGATAGATTTTTAACCAATAAGGGAATTAAGGGTTACGGGGAGAGGGCAGGTAAGTGGAGCTGAGTCCACGGCCAGATCAGCCATGACCTTGTTGAATGGCGGAGCAGGCTCGAGGGGCTAGATGGCCTACTCCTGTTCCTAATTCTTATGTTCTTATATATAACTGTTTCAACTGGCATGTGCAGAACTGGACAATGAAACAATGCCGCAACAGGTAGCAAAAATCCCAACTTTAATCGCTTTACTTAGTGTAGCGCATGATTTGCACTCTACAACACACAACAGCCACTTCTATCGGAGCAATTTTGACACACTCTCAAGGCAGGAATAAATTTTTACACCAAGGCACACTCTGTGCATTAATGGTCAGTAGAATCGACAGCACAGGAACTGGCCATTCAGCCTAACTGGTCAGTGCTGGTGTTTACACTCCACATGAGCCTTCTTCCACAGTAATGACCTCTTCCCACCCTATCTATGATCCCTCTGTTTCCTTCTACTTCATGTATGCCATACTTAAAATGTACTTCTGCTTCAATCATTCCATGAAGCAGTGAGTTCTACATTCTCACCACACTCTAGATAAATAAATTCTTACTAACTTTTTTATTTCATCGGTTATTGTCTATCTTATATTTATGTTCTTAGTTCTGGACTCACCCATCGAAACAATTTCTCCACATACACCCTATCGAACCCCTTTATAATTTTAAATACCTCTATCAGGTCTCTGATTAGTCTTCTCTTTGGCCAAAGGAAAATGCAGCAGTCTGTTCAATCTTTCCTGATAGCTGCAGTAACATCCTGGTAAATATTTTCTGCACTTCCAGTGCTTCAATATCGATTGTTCTGGTATGGACACCATGGGGGCCCAAATTGCCCCTCTCCTTAAGGCCTGTTATCACCGCAAATCAGCAGCCATGCTATGGAGTGAAGTGACCGCCAACTTTTGGTGGAATAGCTGATAGCCCAATTTCCCTTCCCGAGGTTTCCCAGCGGTGCCCTAATCCCCGCTTTACCGCTCCGATTCTTCCGATCCGTCTAAAGCGCGTCATCACTGTGCGTACTGCCGATCTAACCCATCAACGGCAACATTCCCCTTGGAAAATCTTTGGCGGTGCCAAACCAAGCTTTTTCCCAGTGGTCCAGTGAGACTGTGGCCTTCTACAGCAGCGGTGTGGCTTCCCTTAAAGAGGAGGGTGCACTGCCGTGGCCGCCATGTTTTTTTTTAATCGTCCGACTGCCATGTTAGCCCGACAATTATGCCCTCAGGTTCTGAAGGGTCACCAGCAGGCAGCCTGGCACCCCCTTTTGGGTGCCAAGCCGTTGGCCTGGCCGAAACCTTACCTGGTGACCCAGTGGGCCGAAGTTTTATCATCGCTGAGGCTCTCCCCTTTAAGTGAAGGGGAGAGCTGTGGTGACACGGTGCCATGAAAACGTAATCGCGGCGGTCACTCCGCACCGCCCCCAAATTCTGTCCCTCAGGTGTTGTCACCATTCCCATTATGATCGAGTTCTGGATCGGAGAAAAAAACAACCAAAGAGCTGAATGTCGCTCAAGGGGCGACCTAAACCGCAGCTGCTGTAAAAACCATCGAAACAGGGTGGGAGCACCTGATTTCGGGCGGGGGGAAATTTCAACACATGGCAAATCTAAGTGTGCTCAGGTAGCATCTGTGGAGCTAGAAACAGAGTTAACGTTTCAGGTCAAATCTGACAAAAGGTCATTGACCTGAATCTGTAACACTGTTTCTCACTCCACAGTTGCTGTCTGATCTACTGAGCATTTCCTGTTTTAATTTCAGATTTTCAGCATCCGCAATATTTTACTTTTGCTATCTAAGTGTGGTCTAACCAAGGATTCGACATAAATGTAACACTCCCTCCCTGCTTTTGTATTCTATTGCTCCAGAAATGAACCCCAGTACCTTGTTTGCACTCTTTATGGCCTTATCAACTTGTGCTGCTACTATTGAAATTTATATCTCTGTATTCTCAGATCTTTTTGCTCTTCTACACCATGTTGTTTCTTGCCTTCCAAAGACTAAGTGGCCTCATTATTCCACCGACCAAAATGAATCACCTCATACACAAGTAGTGCATGCCTTAAAACTAAGACATACAGTAGTTTCTACCTGAAGAATTTAGTGAGCAGAACCAATTATTCTATCGTGTTTGAGAATAACCAAATAAATATCAAATATCACGCATGGATATTGTAAGGAACTATGGGGCTAATTTTCAGCAAGGTCTCCGCCCGCCTAAGTGGCACCCAAAGTGCCGTCGATGGCCGCCGAGGTACCGGACGGAACTTTGGGCGGGATATTCATGGCCAAGGTCCCACGAAGGTCAGCGGGCGGGAGCTCTCATTCTCAACGGCAGAGGCACTTGCCGCCCAAGTGCTATCGAGGATGGAGTCGGGCCCATGGAGGGTCGAAGACCTGAAATGAAAAATCACCAATTACAAGACACAAAAACTATCCGAAGACCTTCAGAAGATCCCATGCAAGTAAGTCGCTGTTGAACATTTTTTTTTAAATGTTCACTTACCTTTTTTTCAGGTTCTTCATACTCACCATCGGGGACAGACCAGCCTCCAGCCAGCAGTCCACCCCCGTTCTGCGGCCGAGTCCCGCCAACTCCTGCCCACAGGAATCTGGGAGCTCGGCGGGCGGGAGCTCAGTTGCACCACTCGGCCGTCCGCTGACATCAGCGGGAGGTTCCCGGCATCTCTCTCCTCCCGCCTGTTCCAGGCCGCCTCCAAAGTGGCACTGAGCGGATCTGGAGGAGGAATGGGCGGAATTCGGCGGCAGCGGGCGGTGGATGATGAATTTCGGCCCCTATATTAGGTCTCCTCAACAACAACAACTTATATTTATATAGTGCCTTTAACGTAATAAAATGTCCCAAGGCGCTTCACAGGAGTGTTACCAGAAAAGAAAACAAAATTTGACACCAAACCATATAAGGAGATGATAGGGCAGATGACCAAAAGCTTGGTCGAAGCGTTAGGTTTATGGAGCGTCTTAAAGGAGGAAAGAGAAATGGAGAGGTGGAGACATTTAGGGAAGGAATTCCATAGCTTAGGACCCAGGCAGCTAAAGGCATGACCGCCAATGGTGGAGCAATTAAAATCGGGGATGTTCAAAAGGCCAGAATTGGCACAGTGTAGAGATCTAGGGGGATTATAGGGCTGTAGGAGATTACAGAGATTGGGAGGGGCAAGGCCATGGAGGGATTCGAAAACAAGGATGAGAATTTTAAAATTTAAAAATATAAATTCGGTCTCCTCTGTTCTTGTTTGATGATCGCACAGTTATTTTAATTCCACTACTATAGATGGAAATGGTGTAGTAATTTACAATAAATTTAAGAGCTAGGTATTTGACTTTTTGGGTAGTGTAACGTATGTAGGCACCTTTAGTAATGACTCCATGAGGCAGGGTATGATACTTAAACTGTGCAGTCCTTTATTTGCAGCTCCTGAGTGCAGACAACAAGCTGTGTGTTCCTTTTTATACTGGGTTACCTGCAGTGTGCAGGTAACCCTTAGGTCTCCAGCAGCAGCACCCTCTGGTGTACAGGCAAGATGTAAACAGTGTAAGGGTACATTTAGTGTTGCATAACAGTGTTATAGATATCACACTGTAAACAGGCATGCATACACAACAGGTAGAGGATTAAATTCTGCAATAACTTACCAGTAATGTAACAGGATATATTGAGTTCTAATGAGCCTGTCTATCATTTTTCTGAACACCAGCAAAACACATTTAATATTGCACTACTGTCAAATCAAAATGCCAGAATTTCAATGAAACATATAATGGGCTCAATTTTCCTCAAGCCTGTTTTCTGGCGTATTGCCCATTTTTTTAGGCCAGAAATGCGCGAGAAATATTTTTCCAAAGTTTCCCCGACGTATAATTCCAAAGTTTCCCCGATGTATAATGCCACACAGCGTGTCCAGTCGCCTCGGGGGGTGGAGCCTGCTGTCGATGCCGAAAAAACCGTGTCGCATCTTCTGCACATGCGCGACAAAAAAGTGACTCCTATGACATTATTTCAATGGATGCACATGTGTAGTACAGCTCCGGGTTGGCAATTGGCCATTTTAAAGAGCCAGTTGTGTGTGTGAGAAGGAATGCTGTGTGAGAGCATTGGAAAAATCGGACCTGCAGCAATACAAGATGCAACACGGTGCAAGGACCAAGAATTTCTGACAGGATGAAGTGGAGGCACTAGTTACTGTGATTGACACCAGATGGCAGGAGCTGGACACCAGCAGGGGTCACATAAAATTTCCACCCAAAGAAATGAAGAAACGCTGGAACCAAGTTGCAGAAGATTACTATGTAATGGTGACCACCACGAGATCTGGAGGCCAGTGTAAAAAGAAATGGCAGGACTTTGGTCAAGTAGTTAGTGTAAGTAATATTTTCATTTATTCAATGCAATTGCAATTGTAAATGTGACCATCTGTATATGTCTCACCCAGCAGAAAGACACGTTCTCTAAAAAGTTGCATTTTCATCTATGTAGAGGAAGGTGGCACATAATAAAAGGGAAAGAACTCGAACAGGAGGAGGCCCGGCAAATCTTCAGCCACTGACACACTTGGAAGAGAGGGTCGCTGCTTTGATGGGTCCTGCCTGGAGAAAAGCAATCACCACTGCACAAGCTGGACCCACACGCGAGGGAGAGAGTAAGTCCTGCAAATTCCACAGTCTGGCTTTGCTAAATGTTAAGAATTGTGCACGCTAGCCATGCTTCGGTTCCTGGGGATGTCTCCGTCAGTTACGCTTCGTTTGATGCAATGTGCTATCATTCATCGCGGTCCTTCAAATCAGCCTGCTGCCTGCGCTGTGTGAGCCTACTCATGCCACCCACCCTGCCCCTCCTCTGCTGCTAACCATTTGTCTGTTCTGTTATATTTTGCAGCACTTGAGGCCGACTCTTATGACGCAGAAGAAGATTCAGACGAGGACGAGCCTGGAGAAGAATATCTTACAATCCCAGCCTCTAGACCAAGAGCATGGGGGTGAGGGGGAGAGGGAGAGGGAGGGGGAGGGGATGGAGATGGATGAAGCCCCCACTGTTTTACTGACTTTGGTGGAGGTGCAGGTGCCACCATTGAGGTGACAGCCCCTTCTGTGATTAGTGGTTTGAGTGTTGGTGGGACATTCCATGGTTTCACACCTTCCGAGGCTGCGGGTCTCAGTGTTGAGGTGCGAGCCACACACGTGGGGAGGAGGGTAAGGAGAGCTCAATCACGCTCTCCTGAGGTGCAGGATCTAACAGATGTGGTTCAGATGATGGCAATGAGTACGCAGAGCATTGACCTTACGCAATCACTCCTGGACACCATCAGTAGGGTGAGTGATGAGGTAGCGGGGCTGTCGGGAGAAGTAACAGCAATCTCACAAGAAATAGGAACAATGTCCGTGACTATGCGTGAGGGAATATCTCAGTCAACTGAAACCATGTCAGCGATCATGAGTGAGGGAATGTCACAGGTAGCTGATGCACTGTCAGTGAACATCAGGGAGGGAATGTCAGAGTTGCTGCAAACACTATCACTGAACATGAGGGAGGGAATGTCACAGGTAGTTGAGACACTGTCAGGGCACATGAGGGACGGCATGTTGGAGTTAGCTGCTGCAATAAGGGAACACGCCCAGACCCCGCACCCACTGACAGAATCAACTGCCACTCCCACTCCAGCTTCTGAAGGGCTCTCCACATTGCCTGCCACCCCCCACCTCCCACCAACAGGTGCGCATTACCCAAAATCTTAGAAAGAATAAGCTTGGTACCAATCCCAGAAACACTGCACCACCGCCTTAGGGCAGGGGTGGTGGAGTCACCAAGAACAATCGCGGCAGGTGGTCTTAGAATAAGGCGGAGGAGAGATGGGTGCAGCCTTTCTTTGCTGCTGCTGCTGCTGTTGTTGTTGTTTGTATTATTATTGTTACTGTTGTAACTGTTCTCAAATAAAAAGATTTTTGTAAGTTATGTAAATTTACAAGTTTAAAAGTTAGTAAGTGATCTTAAAGTTTGTAAATGATCATAACTGAAAACTTTAAAGTTTGATAAAGAATATTTTTATTAAAGTTAAATTAAGTACAAAGAACTGTTTGTTAAACTTTTGAATAAAATATATTTTACATTAAATCTGAATCATTTTCATTATTTGTTCCATTATTAAAACAACTTTTGGAACTCAAGAAGAATCATTTCAATAATTTGTTCCATTAACACAACACAACATTACGGACAGGTCCAAACAGTAAACATGGTCCATATGGAATAGTTGTCGCTGAGCCTTCAGGCAGCAAAGCGTTCATGGATGAACTGCTGGCGCAAGGCTCGAGCAATCGTTAAAGGGGCACTACGGCCTGCCCTCCTCCACTGTCGTGCTTCGAGTTCAGGTACTTGCATGGCTTCCTCGTCCTCATCCTCATCCTGCTCGTCATCTGCATCTTCCTCATCATTATCATCAGCCATTCTCACTGCAGGTGGGTCTTCTCCTACCAGCTGCTGCTGCCTCATGATGGCTAAGTTATGCAACATGCAACACACAATAGTGAACTGATCGACAATCTCAGGGGAGTACAGCAAGTAGCCTCCGGAATGGTCCAGGCATCGGAAATGCTGTTTCAAGATGCCAAAGTCCTCTCTATGATGCTGCGTGTTGCAATGTGCGTCATGTTGTATCCCGGTCAGCTTCCGACCGGGTTACACGTAGGGGCATCATGAGTCAGGTGGCAAGGCCATATCCTTTGTCTCCCAGTAGCCAGCTCTGGCCTTCAGGCTGCTGCTGAAACATGGCAGATATAGCTGTCACGTAGGATGAACGCATCATGGGTGCTCGCAGGGTATCTTGCGATGCATGTTGTCACACACGAGCTATACATTAATGGAGTGGAAGCCTTTTCTGTTCCTGTATATCTCAGAATCCTCCAAAGGTGTTCGCAAGGCGATGTGGGTACAATCAATGCAGAGAGTCGAGAGGCCGATAAAGGCCAGTGCGACCAGGAGCTCGGGGAGTCAGCGAGAGGCGAGAATTCCGGCGGCAGAGAGTCGAGAGGCCTATAAAGACCCAGCTTGTGCAGCTGCAGCAGGGACAGAAGGCAAAAAAGAAGTAGAAAGAAATCGAAAGGTGACGTCACAGCCAAAGGGGTAAGTGATTGACTGGTGATTGGTAAGTAGCTTTTCTTTTTCTTTTCTATTTCAGTAAGTAACCTTTAGCATTGTTGTTGCCAAATTAAGTTAATCTAGGGGTTAAGTCATGGCAGGAGAGCTCGGATACGTGTCATGCTCCTCCTGTACCATGTGGGAAGTGTATCCGCCTCCAGCTCCTGACAAACCGCGTTGCGGAACTGGAGCTGCAGGTGGATTCACTCTAGAGCATGCACGATGCTGAGAATGATGTGAATAGCACATTTAGTGAGTTGGTCTCACCACAGGTAAAGGGTACACAGCCAGATAGGGAATGGAAGACCAACAGGAAGAGCAGTGCAAGGAAGGTACTGCAGGGCTCCCTTGCGGTCACCCCCCTGCAAAACAGGTACAACGCTTTGGGTACTGTTGAGGGGGATGACTCATCAAGGGAGAGCAGCAGCAGCCAGGTTCATGACACCGTGGCTGGCTCTGCTGCACAGGAGGGCAGGAAAAAGAGTGGGAGAGCAATAGTGATAGGGGATTCAATTGTAAGGGGAATAGATAGGCGTTTCTGCGGCCGCAACCGAGACTCCAGGATGGTATGTTGCCTCCCTGATGCAAGGGTCAAGGATGTTGCAGAGCGGTTGCAGGACATTCTGAAAAGGGAGAGTGAACAGCCAGTTGTCGTTGTGCATATAGGTACCAATGACATCGGTAAAAAAAGGGATGAGGTCCGACGAGACAAATTTAGGGAGCTAGGAGTTAAATTAAAAAGTAGGACCTCAAAAGTAGTAATATCAGGATTTCTACCAGTGCCACGTGCTAGTCAGAGTAGGAATCACAGGATAGCTCAGATGAATACGTGGCTTGAGCAGTGGTGCAGCAGGGAGGGATTCAAATTCATGGGGCATTGGAACCGGTTCTGGGGGAGGTGGGACCAGTACAAACCAGGCGGTCTGCACCTGGGCAGGACTGGAACCAATGTCCTAGGGGGAGTATTTGCTAGTGCTGTTGGGAAGAGTTAAACTAATATGGCA
Organism: Pristiophorus japonicus; assembly: GCF_044704955.1. Lineage (NCBI taxonomy): Eukaryota > Metazoa > Chordata > Chondrichthyes > Pristiophoridae > Pristiophorus > Pristiophorus japonicus. Next base: position 99,850,290 of record NC_091982.1, on the reverse strand, counting down.
GGGGGATGGGAACCAATGCAGGGAGACAGAGGGAAACAAAATGGAGACAGAAGCAAAAGACAGAAAGGAGAAGAGTAAAAGTTGAGGGCAGAGAAACCCAAGGCAAAAAACAAAAAGCGCCACTTTACAGCAAAATTCTAAAGGGTCAAAGTGTGTTAAAAAGGCAAGCCTGAAGGCTCTGTGCCTCAATGCGAGGAGTATTCGGAATAAGGTGGACAAATTAACTATGCAGATAGCAGTTAACGTGGTTGGCATCACGGAGACATGGCTCCAGGGTGGCCAAGGCTGGGAACTCAACATCCAAGGATATTCAACATTTAGGAAGGATAGACAGAAAGGAAAAGGAGGCAGGAGTGGTGTTGCTGGTTAAAGAGGAAATTAATGCAATTGTAAGGAAAGACATTAGCTTGGATGATGTGGAATCGGTATGGGTGGAGCTACGGAATACCAAAGGGCAGAAAACGCTAGTGGAAGTTGTGTACAGACCTCCAAATGGTAGTAGTGATGTTGGGGAGGTCATCAAACAGGAAATTAGGGGTGCATGCAATAAAGGTGCAGCAGTTATCATGGGTGACTTTAATATGCATATAGATTGGGCTAACCAAACTGGAAACAATACGGTGGAGGAGGATTTCCTGGAGTACATAAGGGATGGTTTTCTCGACCAATATGTCGAGGAACCAACTAGGAGCGAGGGCAACTTAGACTGGGTGTTGTGTAATGAGAGAGGATTAATTAGCAATCTCGTTGTGCGAGGCCCCTTGGGAAAGAGTGACCATAATATGGTGGAATTCTACATTAGGATGGAGAATGAATCAGTTAATTGTCCAGAGCTTAAAGAAGGGTAACTTTGAGGGTATGAGGCATGAATTGGCTAGGATAGATTGGCGAATGATACTTAAGGGGTTGACAGTGGATGAGCAATGGCAGACATTTAGAGACTGCATGGATGAACTACAACAATTGTACATCCCTGTCTGGCGTAAAAATAAAAAAGGGAAGGTGGATCAACCGTGGCTATCAAGGGAAATCAGGGATAGTATTAAAGCCAAGGAAGTGGCATACAAATTGGCCTGGAAAAGCAGCGAACCCGGGGACTGGGAGAAATTTAGAACTCAGCAGAAGAGGACAAAGGGTTTGATTAGGGCAGGGAAAATAGAATACGAGAGGAAGCTTGCAGGGAACATTAAGGCAGACTGCAAAAACTTCTATAGATATGTAAAGAGAAAAAGGTTAGTATAGACAAACGTAAGTCCCCTGCAGTCAGAATCAGGGGAAGTCATAACAGGGAAAAAAGAAATGGCAGACCAATTGAACAAGTACTTTAGTTCGGTATTCACTAAGGAGGACACAAACAACCTTCCGGATATAAAAGGGGTCATATGGTCTTGTAAGAAGGAGGAACTGAGGGAAATCCTTATTAGTTGGGAAATTGTGTTGGGGAAATTGATGGGATTGAAGGCCGATAAATCCCCAGCGCCTGATGGTCTGAATCCCAGAGTACTTAAGGAGGTGGCCTTGGAAATAGCGGATGCATTGACAGTCATTTTCCAACATTCCATTGACTCTGGATCAGTTCCTATGGAGTGGAGGGTAGCCAACGTAACCCCACTTTTTAAAAAAGGAGGGAGAGAGAAAACAGGGAATTATAGACCGGTCAGCCTGACATCGGTAGTGGGTAAAGTGATGGAATCAATTATTAAGGATGTCATAGCAGCGCATTTGGAAAGAGGTGACATGATAGGTCCAAGTCAGCATGGATTTGTGAAAGGGAAATCATGCTTGACAAATCTTGTGGAATTTTTTGAGGATGTTTCCAGTAGAGTGGACAAGGGAGAACCAGTTGCTGTGGTGTATTTAGACTTTCAGAAGGCTTTCGACAAGGTCCCACACAAGAGATTAATGTGCAAAGTTAAAGCACATGGGATTAGGGGCAGTGTGCTGACGTGGATTGAGAACTGGTTGGCAGACAGGAAGCAAAGAGTAGGAGTAAATGGGTACTTTTCAGATTGGCAGTGACTAGTGGGGTACCGCAAGGTTCTGTGCTGGGGCCCCAGCTGTTTAAATTGTACATTAATGATTTAGACGAGGGGATTAAATGTAGTATCTCCAAATTTGTGGATGACACTAAGTTGGGTGGCAGTGTGAGCTGTGAGGAGGATGCTATGAGGTTGCCGCGTGACTTGGATAGGTTAGGTGAGTGGGCAAGCGCATGGGCAGATGAAGTATAATGTGGATAAATGTGAGGTTATCCACTTTGGTGATAAAAACAGAGAGACAGACTATTATTTGAATGGTGACAGATTCGGAAAAGGGGAGGTGCAACGAGACCTGGGTGTCATGGTACATCAGTCATTGAAGGTTGGCATGCAGGTACAGCAGATGGTTAAGAAAGCAAATGGCATGCTGGCCTTCATAGCCAGGGGATTTGAGTACAGGGGCAGGGAGGTGTTACTACAGTTGTACAGGGCCTTGGTGAGGCCACACTTGGAGTATTGTATGCAGTTTTGGTCTCCTAACTTGAGGAAGCACATTCTTGCTATTGAGGGAATGCAGCGAAGGTTCACCAGACTGATTCCCGGGATGGCGGGACTGACATATCAAGAAAGACTGGATCAACTGGGCTTGTATTCACTGGAGTTCAGAAGAATGAAAGGGGATCTCATAGAAACATTTAAAATTCTGACGGGTTTAGACAGATTAGATGCAGGAAGAATATTCCCAATGTTGGGTAAGTACAGAACCAGGGGTCACAGTCTAAGGATAAGGGGTAAGCCATTTAGGACTGAGATGAGGAGAAACTTCTTCACCCAGAGAGTGGTGAACCTGTGGAATTCTCTACCACAGAAAGTTGTTGAGGCCAATTCACTAAATATATTCAAAAAGGAGTTCGATGTAGTCCTTACTACTAGGAGGATCAAGGGGTATGGTGAGAAAGCAGGAATGGGTTACTGAAGTTGCATGTTCAGCCATGAACTCATTGAATGGCAGTGCAGGCTCGAAGGGCCGAATGGCTTACTTCTGCACTCATTTTCTATGTTTATATGTTTCTATGTTTGGGAAGCCAGCAATCCTGGAGAAGCCCACAGCCCTGTCACACATTGCTTGGGTGGTCATGGGAAACTTTATGTAGTCATTCCTCCATGCATATACTGCAGCTGTCACCTGCCGAATGCAGACATGTGTTGTTGAAAGATGTAGCTTGAAATGATCCGGAGGCATAAAATGAAAGTGCAGCTATAACCTTCACTTCAACTGACAAAGCAGTCCGCCTGATGCTTATAGGTTGCAGGTCTGCTTTCATCAACTCACAGATCACAGTTACAACTACTTTGCGGAAACGCAGTTTTCTGACACAGACTGCATCACTCAAGCGCAGGTATGAACATAAAAACATCTGCTTTGATATGCCCAACGTGGGTAAGGCCTCCTGACCAGCACCCTTCGGGCTCTAATGTTCCTCATGCGATGACGTTGAATTAATTGTCTCCTACATAGCACCATCATGCAGACGGCTCCCACAAGGTATAGCATTGTCTGTATTGCCCTGATAGTTAAATTTTACCTTTGTAAGAAGTTCAAAATGGCAGGAAGGCATGACAGGTTCTTTCTTCTCTCTCTCTTAAAGGTATGTATGGATGGACCGCACCCCAGGTCTTGTGCCTTCTCCTCTACACCCCTCCCGCAACTCAGTGCAGTCTTGTGACTTCTCCCCCTCTCCCCCCTCCCCCAACCTCATTGCAGTTTTGTGCCTAGTCCCTAGTTCCGATCGCCATCTCCTTCCGCGGGCTCAGTGCCGAAGCCTTCCGATCGCCACCTCCCCCCCAGCCTCCCTCCACCGCCCCTCTGGCTTGTTTTCCAGCCGAGCCCCGAGCCCCTGTATCCGGGTGCTGAGCTGATTCTGACGGCCGACGCTACAACTCCCCTTCCAGTCTTGCTTGAAGATGTTCGGTGGTGGCGCGTGAGCAAAAAAAAATGAAAACTTCAGAAATCCAAGAAACTTCGATGTATTCCGTTGAAAGGTAAACAAAGTTGAACTCTATTATGGCTATTTCAAGTGTTAGAGACTCCCTCCAAAAACTTCGATGGGAAACAATGGCGTCTTTCAGCACTGATTTCTCAATGTGTGCTGCTTTCTGTTAACTCACCAGAAGGTTTTTCAGAAGTGGCCAGAAACGCTGACCTAGAATAAAAAAATTGGGGCAAACTGCGAAAAATGCTGAAAACTGGTGCACACATGATGTCAAAAAAACTACCGTAGAAAAATCGTAACTAAACCAGTTACACTGGCGCAGATTCCAGGGGGAAACTTTGAATTAAATAATTACGGCAGAAAAAAATGGCACGCGCCAAAAAAATGGCGCAAATGACCTGGGAAATTTGAGCCGATTGTATTGGGCAATATGGTCTATCTCAAGGCACAATATTAATGACAAGATATACTAACTGTAAACAATTATCAGCCCTGTCTATAATGTTTAGAGTACCAATAATGGACAACAATGGTGAAGATTAAGGAGAGCACTTTACCAGAACCCACGTGGCCAGCAGGACTTTGCAAGGCAGCTGGTGCAGATTAGAAATGTGTGGGTGTGGCGCCCTGACTTTCTGCCGATCGAAATCAGCAGGCAGAAAATTACTGGCAGAACACCCATTTTCCCAACGGCACCAGCTGCGTGTGAGTGGTGGTGATATTGGATCTTGTAAAATCCAATTTTAAACGAGAAGTTTTATACAAAATAAACCTGCGTAAAAAGTATACTGATGGCGGAACATTTCTGAGGATCGACGTCGGGTGCAGCAAGTGAGAAATTGAGGCCATGTTACCGGTGTGCTCGGGAGCCTCATTTGCATTGAATGCTGACTAAAATGAGGTCCCTTGTCCCAACCTCTGACAATAGGCAAGGGACTGCAAACAATGTGCTACTTATCCAATTGTTCTGGAACAGGGCCTGCTGACACAGGCTTCTTGCGGTTAGGTACTGTGTTCATTGGGAAACGTTTTATTTTGTGTTTCTAGTACATTGGTCACATGCCTTCACTTTGTCTTTGTGACCAATTCTTTCACTGCCCGCTCCTTATTACACCTTGCCCTCTAATGGGTAGCTGCAGCACTTGAAAACATGCCCTCTGGTTAGATTTTTCTGATCTCCAGCCCAACCTTTCTGAGCCAGAATTCCCTGTGCTTGTAGCCTGTTGAAATTAGGAGGAGGAACTCTCATCCAGAAATTGGGTTAGTCCAGCTCAGCTCCATTTTTGCAGGCCGCAGAAAATCAGCACTACGGTTTCCAAGTGCAAATAGCTGTTGCCAAGTTCGGATTTCATACCTGTATAAACTAAGCTTTGATCTTTTATTATTCTGTATGCAACACTGTTCCACCACACATATTAGTATCATTAATTTTCTTACATCTCAACATTCACCAAGTCCAGTCAAATTCAGCTTATCGGCAGAATATTGCAGAACATAATAAGAACATAAGAATTAGGAACAGGAGTAGGCCATCTAGCCCCTCGAGCCTGCTCCGCCATTCAATAAGATCATGGCTGATCTGGTCGTGGACTCAGTTCCACTTACCCGCCCTCTCCCCGTAACCCTTAATTACCTTATTGGTTAAAAATCTATCTATCTTTGACTTGAAAACATTCAATGAGCTAGCCTCAACTGCTTCCTTGGGCAGAGAATTCCACAGATTCACAACCCTCTGGGAGAAGAAATTCTTTCTCAACTCGGTTTTAAATTGGCTCCTCCGTATTTTGAGGCTGTGCCCCCTAGTTCTAGTCTCCCCTACCAGTGGAAACAACCTCTCTGCCTCTATCTTGTCTATCCCTTTCATGATTTTAAATGTTTCTATAAGATCACCCCTCATCCTTCTGAACTCCAACGAGTAAAGACCCAGTCTACTCAATCTATCATCATAAGGTAACCCCCTCATTTCTGGAATCAGCCTAGTGAATCGTCTCTGTACCCCTTCCAAAGCTAGTATATCCTTCCTTAAGTAAGGTGACTAAAACTGCACGCAGTACTCCAGGTGCGGCCTCACCAATATCTTATACAGTTGCAGGAAGATCTCCCTGCTTTTGTACTCCATCCCTCTCGCAATGAAGGCCAACATTCCATTCGCCTTCCTGATTACCTGCTGCACCTGCAAACAAACCTTTTGGGATTCATGCACAAGGACCCCCAGGTCCCTCTGCATCACAGCATGTTGTAATTTCTCCCCATTCAAATAATATTCCCTTTTACTGTTTTTTTTCCCAAGGTGGATGACCTCACATTTTCCGACATTGTATTCCATCTGCCAAACCTTAGCCCATTCGCTTAACCTATCCAAATCTCCTTGCAGCCTCTCTGAGTCCTCTACACAACCCGCTTTCCCAATAATTTTAGTGTCATCTGCAAATTTTGTTGCACTACACTCTGTCCCCTCTTCTAGGTCATGTATGTATATTGTAAACAGTTGTGGTCCAAGCACTGATCCCTGTGGCACACCACTAACCATTGATTACCAACCGGAAAAGGACCCATTTATCCTGACTCTCTGCTTTCTGTTAGCCAGCCAATTCTCTATCCATGCTAATACATTTCCTCTGACTCTGATGCCTCGTACCTCTATCTTCTGCAGTAAACTTTTGTGTGGCACCTTATCGAATGCCTTTTGGAAATCTAAATACACCACATCCATCGGTACACCTCTATCCACCATGCTCGTTATATCCTCAAAGAATTCCAGTGTTAGTTAAACATGATTTCCCTTTCATGAATCCATGTTGCGTCCGTTTGATTGCACTATTCCTATCTAGATGTCCCGCTATTTCTTCCTTAATGATAGTTTCAAGCATTTTCTCCACGACAAATGTTAAACTAACCGGTCTATAGTTACCTGCCTTTAGCCTGCCTGCTTTTTTAAACAGAGGCGTTACATTAGCTGCTTTCCAATCCGCTGGTACCTCCCCAGAGTCCAGAGAATTTTGGTAGATTATAACAAATGCATCTGCTATAACTTCCGCCATCTCTTTTAATACCCTGGGATGCATTTCATCAGGACCAGGGGACTTATCTACCTTCAGTCCCATTAGCCTGTCCAGCACTACCCCCCTAGTGATAGTGATTGTCTCAAGGTCCTCCCTTCCCACATTCATGTGGCCTGCAAATTTTGGCATGGTTTTTGTGTCTTCCACTGTGAAGACGGAAGCAAAATAATTGTTTAAGGTCTCAGCCATTTCCACATTTCCCATTATTAAATCTCCCTTTTCATCTTCTAAGGGACCAACATTTACTTTAGTCACTCTTTTCCGTTTTATATATCTGTAAAAGCTTTTACTATCTGTTTTTATGTTTTGCACAAGTTTACCTTCGTAATCTATCTTCGCTTTTTTTATTGCTTTTTTCGTTATTCTTTGCTGTTGCTTAAAATGTTCCCAATCCTCTAGTTTCCCACTAACCTTGGCTACCTTATACGCATTGGTCTTTGATTTGATACTTTCCTTTATTTCCTTGGTTATCCACGGCTGGTTATCCCTTCTCTTGCTGCCCTTCTTTTGCACTGGAATATATTTTTGTTGCGCTCTATGAAAGAGCTCCTTAAAAGTCCTCCAGTGTTCCTCAATTGTGCCACTGTTTAGTCTGTGTTTCCAGTCTACTTTAGCCAACTCTGCCCTCATCCCACTGTAGTCCCCTTTGTTTAAGCATAGTACGCTCATTTCTGACACAAATTCCTCATCCTCAATCTGTATTACAAATTCAACCATATTGTGATCACTCATTCCGAGAGGATCTTTTACTAGGAGATCATTTATTTTTCCTGTCTCATTACACAGGACCAGATCTAAGATGGCTTGCTCCCTTGTAGGTTCTGTTACATACTGTTCTAAGAAACAATCCCGTATGCATTCTATGAATTTCTCCTCCAGGCTACCCCGTGCTGTTTGATTTGACCAATCGATATGAAGGTTAAAATCCCCCATGACTACTGCCTTTCCTTTTTCACATGCCTCCATTATTCCCTTGATTATTGCCCGCCCTACCATGAAGTTATTATTTGGGGGCCTATAAACTACGCCGACCAGTGACTTTTTCTCCTTACTATCTCTAATCTCCACCCACAATGATTCAACATTTTGTTCATTGGAGCCTATATCATCCCTCACAACTGCCCTGATATCATCTTTTATTAAAAGAGCTACCCCACCTCCTTTCCCTTCTTGCCTATCTTTGTAATGATTTGTGCCGTCAACTCATTTACTTTATTTCGAATGCTGCGTGCATTTAGGTAGAGTGTTTTCATCCTAGTTTTTAGACCATGATTTTTAGTTTTGACCCCTCCTGCAGCCCTTTTATATTCAGTGGCCCTTTTTGTTTCTTGCCTTTGGTTTCTCTGCCCTCCACTTTTACTCATCTCTTTTCTGTCTTTTGTTTTTGTCTCCTTTTTGTTTCCCTCTGTCTCCCTGTATTGGTTCCCATTCCCCTGCCATATTAGTTTAACTCCTCCCCAACAGCACTGGCAAACACTCCCCCTCGGACATTGGTTCCGGTCCTGCCCAAGTGCAGAAGTCCAGTTTGTACTGGTCCCACCTATCCCAGAACCTGTTCCAATGCCCCATGAATTTGAATCCCTCCCTGCTGCACCACTGCTCAAGCCACGTATTCATCTGTGCTATCCTGCAATTCCTACTCTGACTAGCACGTGGCACTGGTAGAAATCCTGATATTACTACTTTTGAGGTCCTACTTTTTAATTTAGCTTCTAGCTCCTTAAATTCGTCTCGTCGGACCTTATCCCTTTTTTTACCTATGTCGTTGGTACCAATGTGCACCACGACAACTGGCTGTTCTCGCTCCCTTTTTAGAATGTCCTGCACTAGCTCGGAGACAACCTTGACCCTTGCACCAGAGAGGCAACATACCATCCTGGAGTCTCGGTTGCGGCCGCAGAAACGCCTATCTATTCCCGTTATGATTGAATCCCCTATCACTATCGCTCTCCCACTCTTTTTCCTGCCCTCCTGTGCAACAGAGCCAGCCACGGTGCCATGAACTTGGCTGCTGCTGCTCTCCCCTGAAGAGTCATCTCCCTCAACAGCACTCAAAAAAAAGCAGTGTATCTGTTTTGCAGGGGGATGACCAGATGGGATCCCTGCACTACCTTCTTTGTAGTACTCTTCTTGCTGGTCTTCCATTCCGTAGCTGGCTGTGGATCCTTCTCATGCGGTAAGACCAACTCACTACATGTGCCACTTATGTCATTCTCAGCATCGTGGATGCTCCAGAGTGAATCCACCCTCAGCTCCAATTCCGCAACGCAGTCCGTCAGGAGATGGAGGCGGATACACTTCTCACACACGTAGTCGTCAGGGACACCGGAAGTGTTCCTGAGTTCCCACATGGTAAAGGAGGAGCATAATACGTGACCAAGCTCTCCTGCCATGCCTTAACCCTTAGATACCCTTAAATTGGTAACAACAATGTTCCAGTTTATTTACTGATATAAAAAAGAAAAAGAAAAAAGAAGAAAAGTTACTCACCAATCACCAGCCAATCACTTACCCCTTGGCTGTGACGTACCCTTTTGATTCATTTCTACTTCTTTTTTGCCTTCTCTCCCTGCTGTAGCTGCACAAGTACGCCTTTTATAGGCCGCTCCGATGCTGCTCCCGCCTCTCACCAACTGCCGCTGCCTGTGGAACATCCACTGGGCCTTTTATAGGCCGCTCCGACGCTGCTCCCGCCTCTCACCAACTGCCGCTGGCTGTGGAACACCCACTGGGCCTTTTATAGGCCGCTCCGACGCTGCTCCTGCCTCTCACCAACTGCCGCTGCCTGTAGAACACCCGCTGGGCCTTTTATAGGCCGCTCCGACGCTGCTCCCGCCTCTCACCAACTGCCGCTGCATGTGGAACACCCGCTGGGCCTTTTATAGGCCGCTCCGACGCTGCTCCCGCCTCTCACCAATTTCCTTGTTAATGTTTTACAAAATTTGCAAAGCATGTCAATCGACAGTTTTAAAGAATAATGAGCCCTGGTGTAAATTATTTGACTTAATTTCGCAGCACGCTTAAATGATTTTGTTGTGAATTGTTGGATTCTCTATCAAAGTACAAAGTCTGTTGAAGAAATGTCAATCACTCAACAACCTAAGGGAGGCAGTGGGTAGGCAGCAGCCATGTCGAAAAAAATCTAATACTTTATTGCCAGAGCACTGAATTGTCTTGCTTTGATCAAAATAACCAATGATGAAGAGCTTCCTGTAAATATTAATCTTTCCCATAATGATGGTTTGACAGGTAAACCCAATTCATCATCAACTTCAGAAGCATATAATTAGGCCACCATGATCATTAATCATTGAGAGTCAGGTGACTAGACGAAAATCATTTTAGTGCATCATCATCATAGGCAATCCCTCAAAATCAAGGAAGACTTGCTTCCACTCTAAAAGTGAGTTCTCAGGTGACTGAGCAGTCCAATACAAGAATTACAGTCTCTGTTGCAAGTGGGACAGACAGTGGTTGGAGGAAAGGGTGGGTGGGGAGTCTGGTTTGCTGCACGCTCTTTCCGCTGCCTGCGCTTGTTTTCTGCATGCTCTCAGTGATGAGACTGGAAGTGCTGAGCGCCCTCCCGGATGCTCTTCCTCCACTTTGGGCGGTCTTGGGCCAGGGTCTCCCAGATGCTGGTGGGGATGTTTCACTTTATCAAGGAGGCTTTGAGGGTGTCCTTGAAATATTTCCTCTGCCCTCCTGGGACTCACTTGTCGTGTAGGAGTTCCGAGTAGAACGCTTGCTTTGGGAGACTTTTGTCAGGCATGCGGACAATGTGGCCCGCCCAACGGAGCTGGTCGAGTGTGGTCAATGCTTCGATGCTGGGGATGTTTCTTTGTTGGCCTGAGCAAGAACACTGACATTGGTGCGTCTGTCCTCCCAGGGGATTTGCAGGATCTTGCGGAGGCATCGCTGGTGGTATTTCTCCAGTGATTTGAGATGTCTATTGTACATGGTCCATGCCTCTGAGCCATACAGGAGGGTTGCGGACCATAAGCTTGGTGCCAGATTTGAGGTCCTGATCTTCAAATACTCTCTTCCTCAGGTGGCCGAAGGCTGTGCTGGCACACTGGAGGCGGTGTTGAACCTCGTCGTCAATGTCTGCCCTTGCTGATAATAGGCTCCCAAGGTATGGAAAGTGGTCCACGTTGTCCAGGGCCGCGCTGTGGATCTTGATGACTGGGGGGCAGTGCTGTGTAGTGGGGTCAGGTTGATGGAGGATCTTTGTCTTATGGATGTTTAGTGTAAGGCCCATACTTTTGTATGCCTCGGTGAAGATGTAGATGATGACTTGGAGTTCAGCCTCTGAATGTGCACAGGCGCATGTGTCATCCACATACTGTAGTTCGACGACAGAGATTGGGATGGTCTTGGATCTGGCCTGGAGGCGACGAAGGTTGAACAGGTTCCCACTGGTTCTATAGTTTAGTTCCTGTGGTGGTTACGATACTGGTCTAGCAACGTGGAGGTCGTGAATTCAAAATTCCATCGGGGCAAGTTGTGAAAATGAGTTGAATAAATCTGGTCAATTGTGGGCTAGCACCAGAACAAGATGATCATGGAAGCTGCTGATTGTTACAAAAACCCAACTCATGGAATCATATAAATGTACAGTACAGAAGGAGGCTATTTTGGCTCATTGTGTCCATGCCGGCCAACAAAGAGCTATCCAGACAAATCCCATTTTCCAGCTTTTGGTCCGTAGTCTTGTAGGTTACGACACTTCAAGTGCACATCCAAGTACTTTTTAAATGTGGTAAGGGTTTCTGCCTCTACCACCGTTTCAGTCAGTGAGCTCCAGACCCCCACCACCCTCTGGGTGAAGACATTTTCCCTCAAATCCCCTCTAAACCTCCCTCCAACTACTTTAAATCTATACTCCCTGGCTGCTGACCCCTTTGCTAAGGGAAATAGGTCTGTCCTATCCACTCTATCTCGGCCCCTCATAATTTTATACACCTCAATAAGATCTCTCCTCAGCCTCCTCTGTTCCAAAAAAAACAACCCCAGCCTATCCAATCTTTCCTCATAGGTAAAATGCTCCAGTCCAGGCAACATCGTCGTAAATCTCTTCTGTACCCTCTCCAGTGCAATCACATCTTTCCTGTAATATGGTTACCAGAAATGCACACAGTACTCTAGCTGTGGCCTAACTAGTGTTTTATACAGTTCAAGCATAACCTCCCTGCTCTTGTATTCTACGCCTTGGCTAATAAAGGCAAGTATTCTGTATGCCATCTTAACCACCTTATCTACCTGGCCTGCTACCTTCAGGGATCTGTGGACATGCACTCCAAGGTCCCTTTGTTCCTCTACACTTCTCAGTGTCCTACCATTTAATGTGTATTCCCTTGCCTTGTTAGCCTCCCCAAATACATTACCTCACACTTATTCGGATTGAATTCCATTTTCCACTGTTCTGCCCACCTGACTTGTTCATTTATATCTTCTTGCAGTCTACAGATTTCTTCTTTATTATCAACCACACATCCGATTTTTGTATCATCTGCAAACTTCTTAATCATATCCCCTACGTTCAAATGCAAATCATTGATATACACCACAAAAAGCAAGGGACCAAGTACTGAGCCCTATGGAACCCCACTTGAAACAGCCTTCCAGTCACAAAAACACCCATCAACCATTACCCTTTGCTTCCTACCTCTGAGCCAAATTTGGTTCCAACTTGCCACTTTGCCCTGGATCCCATGGGCTTTTACTTTCATGACTGGTCTGCCATGTGGGACCTTATTAAAAGCCTTGCTAAAATCCATATACTCTACATTAAATGCACTGCCCACATCAAGCCTCCTTGTTACCTCCTCAAAAAATTCAATCAAGTTAGTCAGACATGACCATCCCTCAACAAATCCATGTTGGCTGTTCTTGATTAATCCATGTCTTTCTAAATTAAGATTTATCCTGTCTCTCAGAATTTTTTCAATAATTTTCTCACCACTCTGGTTAGGCTGACTGGCCTATAATTACTCGGTCTATCCCTTGCTCCCTTTTTAAACAAAAGTACCATGTTAGCAGTCCTCCAGTCCTCTAGCACCATAGCCGTAGCCAGAGAGAATTGGAAAATGATGGTCAGATCCTGTGCTATTTCTTCTTTTGATTCTCTTAACAGCCTTTAATACATATCATCCTGGCCTGGGGATTTATCCACTTTCAAAGCTGCTAATCCCCTTAATACTTTCTCTCTCACTATGTTTATTTCATCTAATATATCACACTCCTTCTCCCTGATTGCAATGTCTGCATCGTCCCTCTCTTTTGTGAGAACAAATGCAAAGCCTTCAATAAGAACCATACCCACGTCTTCCACCTCCACAGATAACACAGGTAACACAGATTACCTTTATGGTCTCTAATAGGCATTACGCTTTCTTCCATTATCATCTTGCTCTTAATGTATTTATAAAACATCTTAGGGTTTTCCTTGATTTTACTTGCCAAACTTTTTCATGCTCTCTCTTTGCTTTCCTAATTTCCTTTTTAATTTCACCCCTGCGCTTTCTATACTCCTTTAGAGTTTCTGTAGTTTTGAGCCTTTGTTATCTGTCATAAGCCTCCCTTTTTTACTTTATCCTACCCTGTATACCCCGTGACATCCATGGGGCTCTAGATTTGTTAGTCCCATGCTTTTTCTTTAAGGAAATATACTTGCTCTGAAGTCTCCAGATCTCCTCCTTGGAGTGCAGTGGCAGGTCAGAGTGCAAAGGTAAGAGTATAGTAAGTGGGAGAGTTTGGGCATGTGGGAGCGGGAGGTGTTGCTTTGTTTTGTTTTCCCCACCAGTGCTGACTCCCAGACCTGGGAGGAAAAGAAACCGAAGTGTGATGTCACAGCAAGAGGTTCGGGGACGTCGGAGCTGCCTATAAAGGCCAGCTGGTGCAGCTGCAGCAGGGAAAGAAGGCTAAAAAGAAGATGAAAGAAATAAAAAGGTGACCTCACAGCCAAGGGGGTAAGTGGCTGGTGATTGGTGAGTAGTTTTTTCTTTTTCTTTTCTTTTTCAGTAAGTAACATTTAGCATTATTGTTGCCAAATTAAGTTAATCTAAGGGTTAAGTCATGACAGGAGAGCTCAGACACGTGTTATGCTACTCCTGTACTATGTGGGAAGTCAGGGACGCTTCCAGTGTCCCTGACGACTATATATGCGGGAAGTGTATCCAGTCGCAGCTCCTGACAGACCACATTGCAGCATTGGAGCAGCGGGTGGATTCACTCTGGAGCATCCATGATGCTGAGGAAGATGTGAATAGCATGTTTAGTGAGTTAGTCTTACCGCAGGTAAAGGTAAACAGCCAAATAGAGGATGGGTGACCAACAGGAAGAGCATTGGAAGGAAGGTAGTGCAGGGGTCCCCTGCGGTCATCCCCCTGCAAAGCAGATACACCGCTTTGGGTACTGTTGAGGAGAATGAATCATCAGGTGAGGGCAGTAGCAGCCAAGTCCATGGCACCGTGGGTGGCTCTGCTGCACAGGAGGGCAGGAAAAAGAGTGGGAGAGCGATAGTGATAGGGGATTCTATTGTAAGCGGAATAGTTAGACATTTCTGCGGCCACAACCGAGACTGCAGGATGCTATGTTGCCTCCCTGGTGCAAGGGTCAAAGATGTCTTGGAGGGATGCAGGACATATTGAAGAGGGAGATATAGATACCAACGATATAGGAAAAATAGGATGAGGTCCTACATGATGAATTTAGGGAGCTAGGAGCTAAATTAAAAAGTAGAACCTCAAAAGTAGTAATCTCAGGATTGATACCAGTGCCACGTGCTAGTCAGAGTAGGAATTGCAGCATAGCTCAGATAAATAAGTGGCTTGAGCAGTGGTGCAGAGGGAAGGGATTCAAATTCCTGGGACATTGGAACCGGTTCTGGGGGAGGTGGGACCAGCAGAAACCGGACGGTCTGCACCTGGGCAGGACCAGAACCAATGTCCTAGGGGGAGTGTTTGCTCGTGCTGTTGGGGAGGGGGTTAAACTAATATGGCAGGGGGATGGGAACCTATGCAGGGAGACAAAGGGAAGTAGAATGGGGGCAGAAACAAAAGATAGAAAGAAGAAAATTAAAATGGAGGGCAGAGAAATCCAAGGCAAAAAGCAAAAAGGGCCACATTACAAAAAAATCCTAAACAGTCAAAGGGTGTTAAAAAGACAAGCCTGAATTCTCTGTGCCTCAATGCGAGGAGTATTCGGAATAAGGTGGACGAATTAACTGCGCAGATAGCAGTTAACGGATATGATGTAATTGGCATCACGGAGACATGGCTCCAGGGTGACCAAGGCTGGGAACTCAACATCCCGGCATATTTAACATTTAGGAAGGATAGACAGAAAGGAAAAGGAGGTGTTGTGGCGTGGCTGGTTAATGAGGAAATTAATGCAATAGTAAGGAAGGACATTAGCTTGGATGATGTGGAATCGGTATGGGTGGAGCTACGGAATATCAAAGGGCAGAAATCACTAGTGAGAGTTGTGTACAGACCACCAAACATTAGTAATGAGGATGGGGACAGCATTAAACAAGAAATTAGGGATGCGTGCAATAAAGGTACAGCAGTTATCATGGGCGACTTTAATCTACATATTGACTGGGCTAACCAAACGGGTAGCAATGCAGTGGAGGAGGATTTCCTCGAGTGCATTAGTGATGGTTTTCTAGACCAATATGTCGAGGAACCAACTGGAGAGCTGGCCATCCTAGACTGGGTGATGTGTAATGAGAAAGGACTAATTAACAATCTTGTTGTGCGAGGCCCTTTGTGGAAGAAATTCTTTATTAAGATAGAGAGTGACACAGTTAATTCAGAGACTAGGGTCCTGAACTTGGGGAAAGGTAACTTTGAGCATATGTGACATGAATTGGCGAGAATAGACTGGTGAGTGATACTTAAAGGGTTGACGGTGGCTCAATGGCAAATATTTAAAGATCAAATGGATGAACTTCAACAATTGCACATCTCTGTCTGCAGTAAAAATAAAATGGGGAAGGTGGCTCAACCATGACTAACAAGGGAAATTAAGGATAGTGTTAAATCCAAGGAAGAGGCATATAAATTGGCCAGAAAAAGCAGCAAACCTGAGGACTGGGAGAAATTTGTAATACAGCAAAGGAGGACAAAGGGTTTAATTAGGAGGTGGGAAATAGAGTATGAGAGGATTCTTGCTGGGAACATAAAAACTGACTGCAAAAGCTTCTATAGATATATGAAGAGAAAAAGATTAGTGAAAACAAAGGTAAGTCCCGTGCAGTCAGATTCAGGTGAACTTATAATGGGGAACAAATTGAACAAATACTTTGGTTCTGTCTTCACGAAGGAAGACACAAATAACCTTCCGGAAATACTAGGGGACCGAGGGTCTAGTGAGAAGGAGGAACTGAAGGATATCCTTATAAAACGGGAAATTGTGTTTGGGAAATTGATGGGATTAAAGGCCGATAAATCCCCGTGGCCTGATGGTCTGCTTCCCAGAGTACTTAAGGAAGTGGCCATAGAAATAGTGGATGCATTGGTGATCATTTTCCAACAGTCTATCGACTCTGGATCATTTCCTATGGACTGGAGGGTAGCTAATTTAACACCACTGTTTAAAAAAGGAGGGAGAGAGAAAACGGGTAATTATAGACCAGTTAGTCTGACATCAGTAGTGGGGAAAATGTTGGAATCAATTCTTAAAGATGAAATAGCCGCTCATTTGGAAAGCAGTGACAGGATCGGTCCAAGTCAGCATCGATTTATGAAAGGGAAATCATGCTTGACAAATCTTCTGGAATTTATTGAGGATGTAACTAGTAGAGTGGACAAGGGAGAACCAGTGGATGTGGTGTACTTGGACTTTCAAAAGACTTTTGACAAGGTCCGACACAAGAGATTGGTGTGCAAAATCAAAGCACATGGTATTGGGGGTAAGGTACTGACGTGGATAGAGAACTGGTTGGCAGACAGGAAGCAGGGTGTCGGGATAAACAGGTCCGTTTCAGAATGGCAGGCAGTGACTAGTGGAGTACTGCAGGGCTCAGTGCTGGGACCGCAGCTATTTACAATATATATTAATGATTTAGATGAAGGAATTGAGTGTAATATCTCCAAGTTTGCAGATGACACCAAACTGGGTGGTGGTGTGAGCTGTGAGCAGGACGCTAAAAGGCTGCAGGGTGACTTGGACAGGTTAGGTGAGTGGGCAAATGCATGGCAGATGCAGTATAATGTGGATAAATGTGAGGTTATCCACTTTGGTGGCAAAACCACAAAGGCAGAATATTGTCTGATTAGGAAAAGGGGAGGTGCAATGAGACCTGGGTGTCATGGTTCATTGGTCATTGAAAGTTGGCATGCAGGTACAGCAGGTGGTGAAGAAGGCAAATGGTAAGTTGGCCTTCATAGCTAGTGGATTTGAGTATAGGAGCAGGAAGTTCTTACGGCAGTTGTACCGGGCCTTGGTGAGGCCTCACCTGGAATATTGTGTTCAGTTTGGTCTCCGAATCTGAGGAAGGATGTTCTTGATGTTGAGGGAGTGCAGCGAAGGTTCACCAGACTGATTCCCGGGATGGCGGTACTGACATATGAGGAGAGACTGGATCAACTGGGCC
Source organism: Pristiophorus japonicus (assembly GCF_044704955.1). NCBI lineage: Eukaryota > Metazoa > Chordata > Chondrichthyes > Pristiophoridae > Pristiophorus > Pristiophorus japonicus. Next base: position 99,832,655 of record NC_091982.1, on the reverse strand, counting down.
TTTATACACTGGAGTTTAGAAGGATGAGAGGGGATCTGATAGAAACTTACAAAATTCTGACGGGGCTGTACAGGTTAGATGCGGGAAGAATGTTCCTGATGATGGAGAATTCCAAAACCAGGGGACACCGTCTTAGCTTAAGGTGTAGGCCATTTAGGACTGAGATGAGGAGAAACTTCTTCACTCAGAGAGTTGTTAACCTGTGGAATTCCCTGCTGCAGAGTGTTGTTGATACCAGTTCATTGGATATATTCAAGAGGGAGTTAGATATGACCCTTTCGGCTGAAGGGATCAAGTGGTATGGAGAGAAAGCAGGAAAGGGGTACTGAGGGAATGATCAGCCATGATCTTATTGAATGGCGGTGCAGGCTCGAACGGCTGAATGGCCTACTCCTGCACCTATTTTTATGTTTCTATGTTTCGAATGCGTCCCACTGCTCTGACACTGATTTACCTTCAAGTATCTGTTTCCAGTCCACTATGGCTAAATCACCTCTCAGCTTATCAAAATTGTCTTTTCCCTAATTGAGAACTTTTATTCCTGATCTATGTTTGTCCTTTTCCATAACTACCCTAATTGAATTATGATCACGAGCACCAAAATGATCTCCCACAGATTCCCCTTCCACCTGCCCAACTTCATTCCCTCAAACTAAATCCAGAACCGCTCCCTCCCTTGTTGGGCTTGCTACATACTGGCTAATAAAGTTCTCCTGAATTCATTCAATAATAAGGGAGATTGCTCCTTATATCCGGTTTTGCTTACTTGTGATGATAGCTCACACTACATGGTAGACTTTTATGACCTCTGAAATGATCTAGCTAGCCACTCAGTTGTATAAACAATTGCAATTTGGCAGGCCAACCATCTTCTCAAGATAAGTAGAATTGAGCAATAAATGTTGCCTTGCCGCCATGGCCCAAATACCGAGAATAGCTTAAAAAAATCTTCAGATAGCTTCACAGAGGTCATCTGAGCACAAAACTTTAAAATGTGAATATTCTGCTTTGCATTATTAATGCCTGCTTCCTAACTAAAATTAGATATTGGTCATACTCATGAACCATGTCCTATGCAACTTGAATCATGGCTCACTAACTCTACTTGGCAGTTTCATTCTCACCCAATATGTGTTCTATACAATCCATGTTTGTTGCATTGTTCTGTTCTGGTTCCATCATGCTTGATATTAAAGAAAATAAAGCCATTATGTCACATCCAATGACCTGCACAGTCACTGCTGGTGTACACAGAAGTGACCTCCCATTCTTTGTCTAAGTGTTACAGTTTATATTGGCTACATTATTTGGAAGCATTGAGGTGGCTTCCATATGTATGCAGATGACATTCACCTTTACCTCTATTGATCCAGAGGCAGTTGCTATACTCCCTGGCATTAAGACCTAATGAACTAAAACTTTCTCCAACATAATGCCAGCAAATCTGAAGCCATCTTTTTCATTTCCTGACAACATTTATTTGCCCTTGGCCTTGATTAAATCTATCTCCCAGAGGCCACCTCAGGTTAAGTTAGGAGGTGTGAGACTTGCTGCTTTCTCCCCCACATCTGGTCTATAATCAAAACTACTTTCTTCCATCACTGCAGCATTCCCACCTTTTCTCCTGTCTCTCCCCCACTATTGCCCTAGTCAATCCCTTAATCACCTCACGTCCTGACTTTTCTAGCCATGCCCTTAAAGAATTAAAAGAATGGTATCCAATCTTTACAAATTACAACTCATTTGCAATGCCATGGTCTGTGTTCCCATCCACCTTTGTATCACCCCCTTCCATTCCAAACTCTATTGTCTTCCCATGTCCAACAAATTAACATCAAGATCCTTTCCCTTGCTTCCATCATCATCATCATAGACGGTCCCTCAAAATGAGGATGACTTGCTTCCACACCAAAAAGGGATGAGTTCACAGGTGTTTCAATGGACCAAATATTCCAGGTACTGAACTACAATTTGAAGAGTGGAAGATGCCTGTGCATGGATTTTTTTAATGTGTGGTGGACATTGCACATCAGCCACCACACGGGCTTGACAGAGCTAGATGGAAGCCCTTGCTTCCGTCTCCTAAATGAATGCCCTCAGTGATTCTCTCCAGTCAAATGTTGCCATATGCATGTTCCGCTCTGCTCCTCTGAAGTTGGATTTCTCCTTGTTTCCTGCTCCACTCTGCCATCTGGAACATCTCCTCTAGATCCCTCCTTGCTTTCAGAAGTCTCTGCAAAACCCTTCTCTTTCACCATTCCTTCACCCCCACCCAAACTTCTTGGAACATAAATTTCCACTCCTGCTCCATTACTTCCTCTCGTAACGTAAAGTACTTTGTGGTGTCTCTCCGAACGTAAGTTATTGTCCTTGATAGCAAATATTTTCACTACATATAGCTGAAAATTTGGAGCTTCTCGTCGAGATTATTTCTGGCAGTCAGGAATCTATATAAGATGAAGGTGAGGACATAGGTAAATGAAGGTAAATGAAGAATAAGTCTGCTCTCACAGAGACAATAAAATGAGTAACAGCAGGAGATTGATGCCTAGATATAGTCATGTCTTCTCTCCCATATCTTCTTGCGTTACCTATAGTGTCACAATGATATATAAACTGAGTTCCTAATATACATTCCTAGCTGTCTCTCACAAAGCTCTGCTGGTGCAAAGCTGGTACCATTTTGTCTGAAACCAGAAGGCCTAACAGGCATTCTCAGTATGCGTTCTTATTGGGAGATCAGAGCATGCCACAAAGAGCTAACAGACGTTCTGATTTAAGCATTTTAATAAATCTTCTGAGTCATCCAGATACCTGAAATCATGTTCTCTAGTAGATTAGTTTTCTGTTTTCATTTTTTTTTTAAATCTCCTTTGACCAGTCATTGCTCTAGCCATGATGATTCTAGAGTGACACTGGCTCAAGCCAGAACCACTCTGGGGTGACACTGGCTCAAGCCAGGACCACTCTGGAGTGACACTGGCTCAAGCCAGTACCACTCTGGGGTGACACTGGCTCAAGCCAGGACCACTCTGGAGTGACACTGGCTCAAGCCAGTACCACTCTGGGGTGACACTGGCTAAAGCCAGGACCACTCTGGGGTGACACTGGCTCAAGCCAGGACTGCTCTGGGGTGACACTGGCTAAAGCCAGGACGGCAAGTTGGGCTTTGCCAATCTAGCGTGCACAAAATGTGCAGAATGACTGGCTCTCTCTACATTTCACTCTCTCTCTATGGAAAGGCATTTGTCCTTTACTTGGTGCCACACCCTGAGAAAACATCTGAGACCAGGATCTCACTATGTCGGCAATTATGCACATGAATCCCCAACCTAATACGGGACATGGCAAATCTAACTTTTTGTAATTCTATTCACTCTCTGGAATTCAGGTTTAGTGATCCAAGTTCCTTTAATGCTACAATGCAAGCCCTTCCCTTGAATATACCTTTCTTTGTGTTATGTGAATGGGGTTATCTTCCATTGTTTAAGGCTATTAATAATAGTAGCCATGAAAGACTTTCTTCTGTCTCAGAAAGTTTAGATGATGCTGACTAAGGCGGAATCTAGGGTCTTGGCAGAACCCTGTATAATTAGCCTATCCATTCACAACATTGTTTGTATCACGAACTACCAGTGAGAATAGACAGTGAGAATCGGCAAAAAAGCAGGCATCCCCTGTCCCTATAATTATTCTTTAAAGCTTTTCATTCGCTTACTGTTGCTGCTCTGCAGTCCAAAGTGAACAGATACAGTAGCCTAGTCAGCCGAGGAGTGGCAGACAAATAACCTGCTCCATTACTGTTCTGTATTGTTAGATTATACCTATGATGTCTGCTACATTAATTTGGAATAAGTCAGTAGCATAGAAGATGAATACTGCAGTCACCTTTACTGCCACTAATCAGGTGGTTGTGACTAAAATCTCTCTCTAAAGTAGCCTGCAAGATTTGACAAAGGTCCATTGTGTTGTCTGTTTGCTAAGTTGGCAGTGCTGAATATTGTCTGTTTGACAGCCAGAAAGCTGACACATAGTGGATGTGGCCTCTACCTCCTCAATGCCCTTATTTACACAGCTGCAAGTTCATCCAGTCAGCCTACATATTTTGTGAACTTTATGTAGGTGTATTCAGCATTTACTCATACGTCAAACTTGAATAGAAGCAGCTCTCAACTGCTCACATTACTTGCCCTGATTCTTTCACCTAAAAGTTGCATGTGAGTGAGTTTTTTTCCTATGGTCATACTTAATGAGCTTTTGAACACAGATTAGGACTGTGGGCAAATGGTACATATTCAGAATATGCAAAATGAATGAACACTTGCTGCCATATGTCTAATTATAGCAGGGGAATAGTATCTACTTTGTTGCAGTGTATGCTGAAAATCTGAAGAGTCAACACATGTTGGCACATTATGATAAATCTTTGACACATGTAAATTGGAAAGAAAGAAATCCACGAATATAAAGTCTTGAACATCTTCCCATTAACATCTAATTATGTTCTAAGCATCTAACACTTATGTTGTTTTTGAATGTGAGATCATTGGGGATCAAGGGCAAAAAGCTGGACAACTAGGCCAGAGGGAAGTCACGAACCGACTGTGACTAAAGAGAAAAGCTGCTTAGAAAGAGAATCTGCCTGATATGACACATGGAAAAAAATCATTTTATCAAGTCTGTGGTCAGTTGTTGCAGGTGAAAAATGGGCAGATCTCACTAATTTAGAAGGTGCAATTCATGGTCTCTTCCTACTGCTTGGAAGACATAGAACTTCTTCATTTAGCGTAAAACCTGGGACTGAGCCATGACATTATGTGGACGATGTAGTTCGTGAATCCTTTTCTCTGATCCAGACAGGCTCAAGGCCCAGTGAAAGATGGAAGTTTTAGGAACAAAGCAAATTGGTTGATTGTTTTTCATCACTGGAATGTTTGAAGCAATCACTATATTTTTGCAGACATTTTGCACTTCGTATAGATATGTGTTGGACAGGCATATCTTTTAACTGGGTAGCTAGCCAGATAGATAGAAAAAAGAACAACCTATCAAGTCTTAAGGAGTTTCATAGCCAATGAATTACTGTTATGTAGCCAAATCTTTGCAAAAATGCAAATGAATTATTGCAGACTGGGTAGTGGAATGTGTTTAAATGATTTTCTTTTAACTTTTGGATCTGAATTTGAATCTGATGCCTCGATAAAGCCATAACCAATTTCTACTGCTATAATTCTCGTTCTCTCCAAAACTGACATGTTTCTCTTAAATCTCTCTCTCTCTCTCTATCTCTCCCCATTCATCCCCCATCTCTCTCCTCTCTATTCCCCTCAACAACCCGCCTACCCCTCGGCTCAGTTGGTAGAACTCTTGCTTCTTAGTCAGTAGGTTGTGATTTCAAGCCTCACTCCAGGACATGAGCACATAATCGAGACAGACAATTCAGTGTAATACTCAGATAGTGTCATCTTTTGCATGAGAGGCTGAACTGAGTTTTGGTCTGACTGTCAGCTAAGGATCTCATTGCACTATTCAAAGATGAGCAGGACGTTCTCCTGGCTAACACTCCTTCCTCAACCATCACCACCAAAATCAGACAAACTGATTAATCACATCATTTGCTGTTTGTGGGACCTTACTTAACGCAAATTAGCTGCCACATTTGGCTACATAACAAAAGTAATTCATTGGCTATGAAACACCTTAAGGCTTTTCATGTTACTGGCCTAATTTTCATAGTTTATTATTGTGATATATTCACAGAGCGCAGCACACAACACAGCTTTCTAACATGGCAGGCAGCTCTCGGAAGACTACAGAACCACCTGCTTCTGTTTATTATTAACTCTGTAGTTGCAGTACACAATACGTCCACATCCACAGTGTGGCGCTACAAACATTACAAGCTTACAGACATTACACTTCTCCCTCCTTAATGAAGAAGTTATTATAATAAACATCATACATAACTTGCATGTTGATACATAACAAAGGATATGGATTTATTTTTTCCATATTTACAAATTTAACTGAACCACTTGTTTTCTGTTTCGAAAAGGATACCTTCGCTCTCGAACAGAACTTTCCAAACATGGTGTTGAATTCAAACTCATTCGAGGCTCCTCCTGAGAAACGTTTTCCTCCAAGGAATTTCCGTGATTTTCATTTGAACTCACTCTAACTTCAGGCTCTTTGTTTTCCTGACTCGGACTCAGACTTTCATTCTGATTTTCTCTTGGATTTGGCTCCAGTACTTTGGATGTAGGATTTGCTACTGGTCTATCAAAACTATCTGATGAGTCAGAAAAAATTGAATCATTCCCACCTTCAACTCCTTCCATGTCTGTAGTAAAATATGAATCAATATGAACAAACCTAACCTGTCCATTATCAAACATCTTTACCAAATATGTGCATGGACCACATATCTTCACCACTCTTCCTAGTAACCACTTTACCCATTTATGGTGATGGTTCTTCTATCTTACCTTCTCATTTAATTTCACACTTCTCTCTTTTACTCTACCTCTATCATGATTCTCTTTCTGTCTTAATTGTGTCTCTTCTACAGACTGTGCCAAATTTGGTTTTACCAACGAGAATCTGGTTCGTGGCTGTCGTTTGAGAAATAACTCTGCTGGTGTTCTACCAGTAGTTGTGTGAGGAGTATTACAATACATAATTAGAAAATTAGCCAATTTGCAATTCAACAACAACTGTCGTTTCTTTGGATTTGGATCTAACATTTGTTTTATGAGGGCATGTTTTACAATTTGTACAGTGTGCTCTGCTGCACCATTCGAAGCAGGGTGGCATGCTGGAACCTTGGTATGTTTCACCCCATTTTTGCTCGTGAATTGTGCAAATTCTTCTGAATGAAATTGTGGTCCATTATCCGAAACAATTTCTTCTGGGAGGCCAAATGAAGAAAATAAATTTTGCAAAATGTCTAATTTTTTACTCGTTGTTATTTTCCACATTGGAAACACCTCAACCCACTTCGAATTGCTATCAATCACAATGAGCAATTGTTGTCCTTCTAGCTCAGCAAAATTGATATGTAGCCTTTGCCACACCCAGCGAGGCCATTTCCATGGCTGTAATGGTACTGATGGTGGTTGCTTGCTCACCAATTGACATGTCGTACACTGACTGACGATGTACTCAAAACCTTTATCAAGACCTGCCACCATAAATAACTGCGTGCAAAATTCTTGGTCAAGCACATTCCCAGGTGCTGGTCATGGAGGTCTCCTAATAATTTGGACCTGAATTTATTTGGTATAACCACTCTTGCACCACACATGATACAATCGTTATTGACTGATAATACATTCCTACAAATGAAGAATGGATGAATATCTTTGTCTGTTACATGATTTGGCCTTCCATTTGCAATATACTCATACACCTTTGACATCACTGGGTCACGTTTGGTTGCTCTACCAATCTCTTCAGCTGCAAATGGCAGTTCATCAATGTATGAAAAATAAAACACTTCTTCCCTATCAGATGTAACTTATGATGGGGAAGGCAATCTAGCCATAGCTTCAGCATTACTGTGATCAGCTGATCATCTGTATTCAATATCATATGTATATGCTGACAAAATCAAAGCTCATCTCGGCATTTGGGCTGCAGCTAATGTTGAAACTGGGGACTTTGGATGGAGGATTGCTGTTAGGGGCTTATGGTCCATAACAAGAGTAAACTTATGACCATACAATTATTTGTAGAACTTCTTGACCCCAAAAATTAATGCTAAAACATCCCTTTCAATTTGCACATAATTACTCTCACTGGCACTGAGAGTGCGTGAAGCAAAAGCCATTGGTCTCTCCTCCCCACTACTTAATACATGAGAGATTACTGCCCCAACTCCATACAGAGAGGCATCACATGCTAGCTTAATCTCCTTAGATATGTCATAGTAAACTAACATGGTGTTCTCTACAAATTTGCTTTTACACTCTTTGGATGCTGTATCACATTCTTTTGACCACTTCCAATGCACCTGTTTTTTCAATAGTTCATTCAGTGGATGTAATTAGCCAAATTTGGTAGGAACTTCCCATAATAGTTCAAAAGACCCAAGAATGAACGAAGTTCAGTGACATTCCTGGGAGTGGGTGAATTTCCAACTGCATCCAGTTTTCCCATGGTTGGATGTAAACCATCTTTGTCTACTCTGTACCCTAAGTACTCCACTGAGTTTTTAAATAACTCACACTTGCGAGCGGACACTCGTTCTCTATGCTTCTCTAGCCGTTTGAGGACTTCATTCAATATGTTATTATGAATTTGCCTATTTGGTGCTGAAATTAGTATGTCATCTAAATAACATACTGCCCCTTCAATACCTTGCAAATCTGGTTCACCACCCCTTGGAATATGGCAGAAGCCACTCCAAATGGTAGCCTATTAAATTGATATAGGCCTAAATGAGTATTTGTAGTCAAACATGACTTGGACTCCTCATCTAGTTCAAGCTGTTAGTAGGCATTCGTAAAATCCAGTTTTGAGAAGATCTGACCACCTGTCAGTGTTGTGAACAAATCTTCTATACTCGGCAATGTATTGGGGACATTACCCTCTAGAACCTGATTACTTATAATCACCACACAATCTTACATTACCATCGAATGTAGCTACAACAACAATGGGTGTAGCCCAATTACATCAATCTATCTTAGAAATAATGTTCTCAGTCTCTAGTCTTTTGAGTTCTTACTCAACTTTCTCCTTGAGCGCATATGGTATGGAACGTGGCTTACAGTAAACCAATCTAGCGTCATTCTGTATCCTGACACTTGCCTTGAAGCCTTGGATCGGACTGCCCATTTTGCAGAACACCTTCGGATAATTCTTGATAACATCATCCGTTGATGCAAATCTCGTTTCAACATGAAAAATCTCACTCCAATCCAGCTTCAGTGATCTCAACCAATTTCTTCCTAGTAAGGTAGGCTTGCCTCCTTTCACTACTATCAGAGGCAAGTTCTGAAATCGATCCTTGTATTTCATCGGTATGGTGATACAACCTACCACAGGAATGTTCTCTCCTGAGTAGCCTTGCAGCTCTATCTTGGATTTTTCCAATGGGAAATCATGCAAATTGTCGAGGTACAGAAGTGGAATCAGTATGGGTGGAGCTACAGAATACCAAAGGGCAGAAAACGCTAGTGGGAGTTGTGTACAGACCATCAAACAGTAGCAGTGAGGTTGGGGACAGCATCAAACAAGAAATTAGGGATGTGTGCAATAAAGGTACAGCAGTTATCATGGATGACTTTAATCTATATATTGATTGGGCTAACCAAACTGGTAGCAATGCAGTGAAGGAAGATTTCCTGGAGTGTATTAGGGATGGTTTTCGAGATCAATATGTCGAGGAACCAATTAGAGGGCTGGCCATCCTTGACTGGGTGATGTGCAATGAGAAATGACTAATTAACAATCTTGTTGTGCGAGGCCCCTTGGGGAAGAGTGACCATAATATGGTAGAATTCTTTATTAAGATGGAGAGCGACACAGTTAATGGATAGGCAATGGCAAACATTTAAAGGTCACATGGATGAACTTCAACAATTGTACATCCCTGTCTGGAGTAAAAATAAAACAGGGAAGGTGGCTCAACCGTGGCTAACAAGGGACATTAAAGATAATGTTAAATCCAAGGAAGAGGCATATAAATTGGCCAAAAAAAGCAGCAAACCTGAGGACTGGGATAATTTTATAATGCAACAGAGGAGGACAAAGGGTTTAAATAGGAGGGGGAAAATAGATATGAGAGGAAGCTTGCTGGGAACATAAAAACTGACTGCAAAAGCTTCGATAGATATGTGAAGAGATAAAGATTATGAAAATAAATGTAGGTCCCTTGCAGTCAGATTCAGGTGAATTTATAATGGGGAACAAAGAAATGGCTGACCAGTTAAACAAATACTTTGGTTCTGTTTTCACAAAGGAAGACACAAATAACCTTTTGGAAATATTAGGGATCTGAGGGTGCAGTGAGAAGGAGGAACTGAAGGAAATCCTTATTATGCAGGAAATTGTGTTCGGGAAATTGATGGGATTGAGGCCGATAAATCCCTGGGGCCTGATGGTCTGCATCCCAGAGTACTTAAGGAAGTAGCCCTAGAAATAGTGGATGCATTGGTGATCATTTTCCAATAGTCTATCGACTCTGCATCAGTTCCTCTGGACTGGAGGGTAGCTAATGTAACACCACTTTTTAAGAAAGGAGGGAGAGAGAAAACGGGTAATTATAGACTGGTTAGCCTGACATCAGTAGTGGGGAAAATGTTGGAATCAATTTTTAAAGATGAAATAGCAGCACATTTGGAAAGCAGTGACGGGATCAGTCCAAGTCAGCATGGATTTATGAAAGGGAAATCATGCTTGACAAATCTTCTAGAATTTTTTGAGGATGTAACAAGTAGAGTGGACAAGGGAGAACCAGTGGATGTGGTGTATTTGGACTTTCAAAAGGCTTTTGACAAGGTCCCACACAAGAGATTGGTGTGCAAAATTAAAGCACTTGGTATTAGGGGTAGTGTGCTGACGTGGATAGAGAACTGGTTGGCAGACAGGAAGCAGAGAGTCGGGATAAATGGGTCCTTTTCAGAATGGCAGGCAGTGACTAGTGGGGTGCCGCAGGGCTCAGTGCTGGGATCCCAGCTATTTGCAATATACAGTAATGATTTGGATGAGGGAATTGAGTGTAATATCTCCAAGTTTGCAGATGACACTAAGCTGGGTGGCGGTGTGAGCTGTGAGGTGGATGCTAAAAAGCTGCAGGGTGACTTGGACAGGTTAGGTGAGTGGGCAAACGCATGGCAAATGCAGTATAATGTGGATAAATGTGAGGTTATCCACTTTGGTGGCAAAAACACGAATGCAGAATATTATCTGAATGGCAGCAGATTAGGAAAAGGGAAGGTACAATGAGACCTGGATGTTATGGTACATCAGTCATTGAAAGTTGGCATGCAGGTACAGCAGGTGGTGAAGAAGGCACATATCTTGGGCATTTGAGTATAGGAGCAGTGAGGTCTTACTGCAGTTGTACAGGGCCTTAGTGAAGCCTCACCTGGAATATTGTGTTGTTTTGGTCTCCGAATCTGAGGAAGGACATTCTTGCTATTGAGGGAGTGCAGCGAAGGTTCACCAGACTGATTCCTGGGATGGCAGGACTGACATGTGAGGAGAGACTGGATCGACTGGGCCTATATTAACTGGAGTTTAGAAGGATGAGAGGGGATCTCATAGAAACACATAAAATTCTGATGGGATTGGACAGGTTAGATGCAGGAAGAATGTTCCTGATGTTGGGGAAGTCCAGAACCAGGGGATATTATCGAAGGATAAGGGGTAAGCCATTTAGGACTGAGATGAGGAGAAACCTCTTCACTCAGAGAGTTGTTAACCTGTGGAATTCCCTACTGCAGAGAGTTGTTGATGCCAGTTCATTGGATATATTCAAGAGGGAGTTAGATATGGCGCTTATGGCTAAAGGGATCAAGGGGGATGGTGAGAAAGTGGGAAAGGGGTAGTGAGGTGAATGATCAGCCATGATCTTATTAAATGGTGGTGCAGGCTCGAAGGGCCGAATGGCCTACTCCTGCACATATTTTCTATGTTTCTATGTTTCTATGTTCTTCCATGCTGTGTAGTCTCGTGGGATTTCTACTCATAGCTTTGAAAGCTGATTTACCCTTCAGTCGGCACGCCTTCGCAAGATGCCCAGTCTTTCTGCAGAAGAAACACTCTGCCTTCTCATATGGACCACTGTGAGCAATGTGTTGTCCCAGGCACCCATTGCATGACTTTGGTGCTCTGTTAGAATTTCCAGTTTCTGAGAGTTTGGGCCCCCACTACTTTTTACTTTGAATCTGCAGGCGATTTACCTCGGTTGACTGACGACCATAATTATCATGAAATTCTTGGGAATGTTGATTGGCCATGCCCATCAACCTCGCTGTTTGACAAGCAATCTCAAAACTCAACTCATCCGTCGTCAATAACTTTCTTCTGATCGCATCATTTTTCACCCCACAAACAAAACGATCCCGCAATGCTCGGATTTGAAAGTTTCCGAATTACAGTGAATAAATAGCTTTTTTAATGCTACAATGTAATCACTGATCAGTCTTTTGATTTCGTATATCGAAACGATAGCTTTCAGCAATTTCTAATGGTTTGGGGTTAAAGTGCTGCTCCAGCTTCATTAAAATCTCTTTAAGCATTGTGTCCTTTGGCTTGTCAGGCACAAGCAGATTTATCAGCGTTTCATACAATTACGGATCCACTTCGAATAAGTAGACAGGTCGCTTCCGTTCTAACACAGCCCAGTTCTGATCTGCATTCTCTGGAACCTCGATTATATTATTTGCAGTGAAATACATTTCTAGCCGATCCACATACACTTTAAATCTTTCCTGGTCGTGTTTATATTCACCCAAATGTCCCATAACTCCAACAGATGCCACCATTTAAACTCTGCAGTAACTAGTGTGCTTGGTTTTTACCTCGGATTTTGTAGCTTTTTCTAAAGACAGTGAAGCTTCCAAAGTCTCTCTGTCGGCTGGCTGAATCCTTCACCAACAAAATTTTAGCTTTAAATCATCCGAAAAATCCCATCTCGCCACCAAATGTGATATATTCACAGAGCACAGCACACAACACAGCTTCCTAACATGGCAGGCAGCTCTCGTAAGTCACCGGAACCTCCGACTTCTGTTTATTATTAACTCTGTAGTTGCAGTACACAATACATCCACATCCACAGTGTGGAGCTACAAACATTACAAGCTTACAGACTTTACAATTATATTAACCCTTCGCATATAGAATATTTGTGCCTACTGAGAATTTTTTTCTGGGTTGTGGGTTGCATGGCATGTGGATGCCTGAATTCTCTACCATCCATGGGCCAGTCCCTCGGGATGTAAGTCTCCTTTGAGCCTGAAACGCAATCTCTGAAACACTTGCTTTAATATAAACTTCCTTCAACATTTCCCTGATTATCTACATTACTAGAGAATATGGATGCATGTCTACTAAGACTTTTACGAGCATGGATTAGATGATCATTAGGGATTAGATTCAACTCAGGAGAAACTATAAAAAGGCTGTCTGCTTATATTACTGTGGCTTCAACTCCATAAGCCCAGAGTCATTGGCAGGAAACATCTGGTGGCACACCAACTCAACATGTGGAACATGACCATGGCAAAAAATGGAAAATAATTTACAAAGATATGCCACTCTTTGTAGCTTTAAGAAAGCAGATGCAATTAAACACAAAATAGTTCAAATTGTCCATTTGGTGAATTAAATAGAAATGTATTTTTTTAGGCCACTTTGATTTCACAGTTCAGGTTGCTGTTCATTTCATTCTGTCCTGCAGTTCTTTCCTACTGTTTCATTCTTTCTAAGCCCTGTATTTTCTGAAAAGTACGTCATTGTAAATTGGACCTTTTTGTGCGATAATGCACAATCTATATCCCTGTACTTCTGTAACTACGAGATCTATTATCTTGCATCTGTACCATCACATGTCTATGTCACCTCACAGCCAATATTGTCTTTACTGTATGCAGTCTACTCATCATCATACTATATTGGTTACTATTTAAAAGAAAGTACCTTCTGGATGAGATGATAAAGTGAGGCTCGTCTGCCTGTCGAGGTGGTCGTCAAAAAACCCATAACATGGAAGCAGAGCAAGGTATTCACCTAATGCCTTGGGAGATATTTATCCCACAACCAACAGCGGCAAAACAATTTTAAAAATGAACTTTAAAATGAAGGATGTGGGTGTTGCTGGTGGGGCCAGCATTTATTGCCCTTGAGAAGGTGGTTGTGAGCTGCCGCCTTGAACTGTTGCAGTCTATTTAGTGAAGGTACTCCCACATTGCTGTTTGGTAGGGATTTCCAGGATTTTGACCCAGCAACAATGAAGGAACAGTGATATATTCAGGATGGTGTGTAACTTGGGGGGAAACTTGCAGGTGACGGGGTTCCCATGTGCCTGCTGCCCTTGTCCTTCTCGGTGGTCAAGGTGGCAGGTTCGGGAGGTTCAGCCTTGGCAAGCTGCTGCAATGCATCTTGTAGATGGTACACAGTGCAGCCACGGAATGCCGGTGGTGGAGGGAGTGAATGTTTAAGGTAATGGATGGGGTGCCGATCAAGTGAGCTGCTTTGTCCTGAATGGTGTCGAGCTTCTTGAATGTTAAAGCATCACTTATACAGGAAAAGGAATTTAAAAAGGAAAGTGTCATGTATCTTACATTATTATATATAACTGTATCCTAACATGCTATACATGACTGTAATAAGATATGACCTGTAACCACCAGCATACCTTACCACCAGGGGTGAACTTGCAAGAGACAGGTATATAAGGATAGGTCTCAGGCAAGTGCAGCATTCCAGAGCTGTGAAATAAAGGTGCAGGTCCAGAGTGACCTTGACTTCACCACATGCCTCGTGTGAATCTGTACTGAGGGGACAGGACTTTACAGTGGCAACGAGTTACGGGATTACAGAATCCACAGAATGACGAACAACGGATCAGATGAAAAGTACAATGCAGGAGAAAATTGGGAGGACTTTATAGAAAGGCTCCAACAAAGCTTTGTAACCAAAGACTGGTTAGGCGACGATAAGGCAGACAAGAGAAGAGCCCATCTCTTGACCAGCTGTGGCTCGAAAACATACGCTTTAATGAAGGATCTGTTGGCACCCGAGAAACCAGCAAGCAAGTCGTTTGAAGAATTGAGCACACTGGTAAGAGACCACCTGAAGCCAGCGAGCAGCCCACACATGGCCAGACACAGGTTCTACAACTACAGACGCTGTGTGGGCCAGAGCATATCCAACTTTGTGGCGGAACTTCGGAGGTTGGCTAGTTTATGTGAGTTCTCCGATGAACTGAGGAGAGAAATGCTGAGAGACTTTTTCATTGAAGGAATAGGCCACACAGGCATATTCCGAAAGCTCATAGAGACCAAGAACCTGACCTTAGAGGCAGCAGCACTGGTTTCACAGACATTCTTGGTAGGGGAAGAAGAAATGAGGTTGATTTACAATGCAGGTACGACAACTAACGAAATATCGGAACAAGAAGTTCACAGCACTAAACAAGCTGCTACCCCCACACACAGACAAAACCGGGAGAACAGGCTCTCGACAGCAGGCAGAAGCCATCAAGGGCCACAGGAACGGCCGTTCACACCTCATCAACCCACAATGCGAGCAATCAACTACAAACTGAGAGAAGCTCAAGAGAGATCAGCCAGATGCAGCTCATTCCTTGGGAACACTTTGAACAATGGAACAGGTCTGTGCTGGAGGTGTGGGGGTGGGCACTCATCAAGGGAATGTTGATTTCAGCAGGCTGTTTGCAGAAATTGTGAAAATACAGGGCATTTGGCCCGCATGTGCAAAAAAACGGCAGCTCGCCTGGTATACGAATTGGATGGGTCGGAAAGCGGACCAGAAGATGGTGGGGACAGTATCCGGGACACTGATGTACAGTAGGTCAACATGATCAATGGCCGTTGCTCCTACAATAGGATGCCTCCTATAATGATGAGGGTCCTACTCAACGGGATATCTGTCAACATGGAGCTGGATATGGGAGCGAGTCGATCTCTCATGGGCGCTCAACAATTTGAACAACTGTGGCCGCATAAAAGAGACAGACCAAAACTCACAAGGATCGACACTAAACTAAGGACCTATACCAAAGAAATCATACCAGTCCTCGGCAGCGCCATGCTCTCTGTCACACACAAAGGGACAGTGAACTGACTTCCCCTGTGGATTGTCCCCGGAGACCCCCCAGCACTGCTGGGGAGAAGCTGGCTGGCAAAACTAAACTGGAAATGGGATGATGTCCATGCCACGTCAATAGAGGAATGGACCTCCTGCTCAACAGTTATAAAGCGATTTGAACATCTCTTTCAGCCAGGTGTGGGCACTTTCAAAGGGGCCAAAGTCAAAATGTACATCACACAGAATGCTAGACCGGTCCATCACAAGGCCAGAGCTGTACCCTATGTGATGAGGGAAAAGATTGAACATGAACTAGACAGGCTTCTGCGGGAAGGCATTATATCACCTGTGGAATTTAACGACTGGGCAATCCCATCGTCCCAGTCATGAAGCCTGATGGATCCGTACGAATCTGTGGGGACTACAAATCTACCAAAAACAGAGTCTCCCTACAGGACCAGTACCCGCTGCCCAGAGCGGAGGACTTATTTGCCACATTGGCTGGAGGAAAACTTTTCTCAAAACTAGACCTCACATCTGTGTATATGACACAAGAATTGACTGAGGAATCCAAGCTACTCACCACCATCAACACACATCGAGGCCTTTTCATGTACAATCGATGCCCGTTCGGCATCAGGTCAGCAGCTGCCATATTCCAGCGCACATGGAGAGTCTGCTCAAGTCCATCCCGGGGACGGTTGTATTTCAAGACGACATACTTATCACGCGCAGGGACACCGACTCCCATCTCTGTAATTTGGAAGAAGTACTAAAGCGGTTGGATCGGGTAGGCTTATGAGTCAAGAAATCCAAGTGCCTGTTTCTCACACCCAAGGTTGAATTTTTGGGCAGAAGGATTGCCGCTGATGGAATCCGCCCAACAGAGTCCAAAACAGAAGCAATTCGCCTGGCACCCAGGCTCCAGAATGTCTCAGAATTGCGCGCCTTTCTCGGGCTACTCAATTACTTTGGGAACTTTATGCAGAACTTAAGCACGCTGCTGGAGCCTCTCCACGTGCTACTCAGGAAGGGGTGCGATTGTTTTTGGGGGGATGCCCAGGAACGCACCTTCAATAAGGCACGCAACCTTCTGTGTTCCAACAGTGTTTTGACTTTCTTTGATCCAGGTAAAAAGTTAGTTCTCACATGCGATGCGTCAGCGTAAGGGGTCGGGTGCATTTTGCAACATGTCAATAGTGCGGGCAAATTATAACCCATAGCTTATGCCTCCAGGTCACTTTCGCGGGCGGAGCGCGGGTACGGAATGGTAGAGAAGGAGGCGCTCACGTGCATGTATGGTGTCAAAAAGATGCACCAATACCTTTTTGGGGCCAAGTTCGCGTTAGAAACCGACCACAAGCCCCTCACGTCCCTCCTATCCGAGAGCAAGGCAATAAATGCCAACGCCTCGGCGCGAATTCAACGGTGGGCACTCATGCTGGTGTCCTACGACTATACCATAAGGCACAGACCAGGCACAGACAACTGTGCCGACGCGCTCAGCAGGCTACCCCTGGCGACCATGGAAGGGTCTGATGAACAGGACTGTGAGATAGTCATGGCAATCAATGCCTTTGAGTCCACAGGTTTGTCCATGATGGCTCGCCAAATCAGAGCCTGAACGGCCAGCGACCCCTCGTTATCCTTAGTAAAAAGATGTGTCCTAACCGGTGACTGGGCAGAGGCTCGCGATGCCTGCCCCGAGGAATTAAAACCTTTCACATGCGCATGCATGAGCTATCACTACAAGCAGACTGCCTGATGTGGGGCAGCCGAGTAGTCATGCCTCTGCGAGGCAGAGAGGCATTTGTCCGGGAGGACTTTACAGAAAGAGACACTGTCAATATTTAAAAGAATCAGAGCGGTTCTTAAGAGTTGTATTTTGTTCACTCGCAGAGTTGGATTGCATACTTGGTCTTCTAAATATAGGCCTGGATTATACAGCTGGTACTTATTTACATGTTTCATCTTTTGTTAAGTGTCTCCTCTTTTCTTGAGTGTCAGCTGTGGCTCAGTAGGAAGGACTCTCTCGCCTGGGTCAGAAGGGTATGGATTCAAGTCCCACTCCAGAGACACGAGCGCAAAAATCTAAGCTCACACTCCAGTGTCGCGCTGAGGGAATTCCTTTTTGAATTCCTTATCACCGAGAAAGAAACTGCTTTTTCTTTCTTTTCTCACTCAAGAGATTGAAGGGGGAGAGAGTAGATCTCACTGTGCTTAGAAAGATGGAATTGCGATGGTCCTATTTTTCCAAGTTCAGCGGCGACTTAGGTCCTTCTTTGAGACTTGTGTGTGTCAGCCGTGGCTCAGTGGATAGCATGATTGGAGCATGTGCAAGTACAGCGGGAGCTACAAGGTCGGGGCGAAGGAATGGCGAGAGATTGTCAAGCAACGTGATCGGGGCCCAGGAGAGGCGTGAGTTCAGGGCCCAGAAGGGGCAAGGGCCCAGCGGCAGCACGGACCAGCCAACACTGTGATTATGTGTGCGCACTAGATCCGTGCAACAGAGCTGGTCTCCAGTCGTCTTGGTTAATCCTTACCACTGGACCAAGGCCTAGCTCTGCCAAGCCCATGTGGTGGCTGGTGTGCAACGGTCACCACATGTTAAAAAAATCCACGCACAGGCATCTTCCACCCTTCAACATGCAGTGCGGGACCTGGAATATTATATCCTTCATTGAAACACCTGTGAACTCATTGAACTCATCTCTTTTTGGTGGAAGTAAATTATCCTCGATACGAGGGACTGCCTAAGAAGAAGAAGAAGACATCCAGGCAAGTTCCATCGCACTCCTGACTTGTGCCTTATAGATGGTGGAAAGGCTTTGGGGAGTCAGACGGTGAGTCATTCACCACATAATACTCAGTCTCTGACCCGTGCTTATTGCCACAGTATTTATGCAGCTGGTCCAGTTAAGTTTCTGATCAATGGTGACCCCCAGGATGTTGATGGTGGGAGATTTGGCGATGGTAATGCTGTTGAATGTCAAGAGGAGGTGGTTAGACTCTCTCTTGTTGGAGATAATTATTGCCTGAAACTTGTGAATGTTACTTGCCACTTATCCAAGCATGAATGTTGTTCAGGTCTTGCTGCATGCGGGCATGGACAGCTCCATTATTTGAGGAGTTGCAAATGGAACTGAACACTGTGCAGTCATCAGTGAACATCCCCACTTCTGACCTTGTGACAGATGGAGGCAGCTGAAGATGGTTGGGCCAAGGACGCTGGCCTGAGGAACTCCTGCAGTGATATCCTGAGGATGAGATGATTGGCCTCAAAAAACTACAACCATCTTCCGTTGTGCTAGGTATGACTCCTGATTACCATTGACTTCAATTTTACTAAGGGTGCTTGATGCCATACTCGGGCAAATGCTGCCTTGATATCAAGGGTCCTCACCTCACCCCACCTCTGGAATTCAGCTCTTTTGTCCATGATTGGATCAAGGCTGTAATGATGTCTGGAGCCGAGTGGTCCTCGTGAACCCAAGCTGAGCATCAGTGAGCAGGTTATTGGTGAGTAAGTGCTGCTTGATAGCATTGTCAACAACACCTTCCAACACTTTACAGATGATGGAGAGTAGACGGCAGTTGGGTGGATTGGATTTGTCCTGATTTTTGTGGACAGAACATACCTGGGCAATTTTCCACATTGTCGGGTAGATGGCAGTGTTGTAGCTGTACTGAAACTGCTTGGCTAGAGGTGCAGCTAGTTCTGGAGCACAGGTCATCAGGGTCCATCATCTTTACTGTATTTAATATGCTCAGTCGTTTCTTGATATCACGTGGACTGAATCAACTTGGCTGAAGACTGGCTTCTGTAATGGTGGGGTCTTCAGGAGGAGGCCAAGATGGATCATCCATGTGGCACTTCTGGCTGAAGATAACATAAGAACATAAGAACATAAGAAAGAGGAACAGGAGTAGTCTATAAGTCCCCTCAAGCCTGCTCCGCCATTCAATAAGATCATGGCTGATCTGATCATTGACTGAGCTCCACTTCACCGCCCAATCCCCATAACTCCTTATTCCCTTATCATTTAAGAAACTGTTTATTTCTGTCGTAAATGTATTCAATGTCCCAGCTTCCATGGCTCTCTGAGGCAGTGAATTCCACAGAGTCACAACCCTCTGAGAGAAGAAATTTCTCCTCATCTCTGTGTTAAATGGGCGGCCCCTTATTCTAAGTTCATGCCCTCTAGCTCTAGTCTCCCCCATCAATGGAAACATCCTCTCTGCATCCACCTTGTCAAGCCCCCTCATAATCTTATATGTTTCGATAAGATCACCTCTCATTCTTCTGAACTCCAATGAGTAGAGGCCCATCCTCCTCAACCTTTCCTCATAAGTCAACCCTCTAATCCCCGGGATCAACCTAGTGAACTTTCTCTGAATTGCCTCCACAGCAAGTATATCCTTTTGTAAATATGGAAACCAAAACTGCACACAGTATTCCAGGTGTGGCCTCACCAATACCCTATATAGCTGTAACAAGACTTCCCTGCCTTTATACTCCATCCTCTTTGCAATAAAGACCAAGATTCCATTGGCCTTCCTGATCACTTGCTGTATCTGCATACTATCCTTTTGTGTTTCATGCACAAGTACCCCCAGGTCCCGCTGTACTGCAGCACTTTGCAATCTTTCTCCATTTAAATAATAACTTGTTCTTTGATTTTTTCTGCCAAAGTGCATGACCTCACACTTTCCAACATTATACTCCATCTGCCAAATTATTGCCCATTCACTTTGTTATGTATGCATGTCAATGTTGTAATGATGTATTGTAACACTAGACCTGAATGTACCTTCACCCTCTCTATACCTTTCCTGTACATCAGAGTGTGCTGCTGCTGGAGACCTAAGGGTCACCTGTACACTGCAAGTAACCCAGTATAAAAGGGAGCTCACCTCTTGGTGTCCTCACGCTAGGAGCTGCAATAAAGGACTACAGTCTGTACAGTTCAACTGCCATACCCCTGCCTCCTGGAGTTATTAACAGAGTGCTTTCATACACAATAACTGGTGACGAGGTCACGAATCCTACGCACAACATGTCTAATCTCAGCAACTTCCAATAATTCACCGATGGGGAAGATTGGGACGCCTTCGTGGAAAGGTTAGAACACTTCTTCATTGCCAACGACCTGGATGGGGACTCACCGGCCACACTGGTGAACAAGTGCAGGGCCATCCTGCTTAGCAGTTGTGGGCCCACTATCCACGGCCTCGTCAGGGACCTATTAGCCCCAGCGAAGACAACAACCAAGAGCTATGGGGAGCTCGTAACCCTGATACAGGAGCAACTAAAACCCAAAGAAAGCATCCTCACAGCCAGGCACCGGTTTTACACTCACCGGCGACCCGAAGGCCAAGAAATTGCGAAGTATGCTGCAGATTTAAGAAGGTTGGCTGCACCGTGTGATTTTGGCGACCACCTCACCGAAGCATTAAAGGACATATTTGTTATTGGAATCGGCCACGAGGACCTCCTCCACAAACTGCTTTTTGCGGACTTCACAGGCACCCTGCAGAAGGCAATTAAAGTGAGCCAGGCCTATTTGATTTCGGTCGGCGACTCCAAGTGAATGATGACCCACACCCAGGACTCTAAACCGACAAGCACATTGAACAGAATGGCGACTTTCAAAGGCAGAAATGCTGCCCCGAATCCCGCAACCCTAAATCCACCACATGGGACCAACCGACTAGCCCTGTGCTGGTGCTGTGGAGGAAACCACAGGGCCCACTAGTGTCGCGACAAAGACTATACCTGCAAAGGCTGCAATGCAAAAATTCACCTTCAGAGAATGTGCAGAAAAAGTTTTACTCACGGCGTTGCTGAAGAGTTGGATGATCACCTGTGCTCCGACACTGATGAAGAAGAAACTGCTCAACCCCTGGAAGAAGAATATGGAATTTCTACCTGCTCCACCGAGAGATCCCCATAGAAGATGGAAGTGGACATCAACAGAGTTCCAGTTTCGATGGAGATCGACACAGGGGTGAGCCAGTCTTTGATGAGCCAGACGACCTTTGAAAAATTTTGGATCAATCCTGCCAAACGACCAAAACTGTCTCCTGTCCAGGCAAAGCTGCTCACCTATACCAAAGGCACCATCCTAGTCGTTGGCAGCGTGGACATCCAGGTCTCCCAGGGCGGTGTGATAAACAAACTCCCCCTGTGGATTGTTGCCGGTGATGGTCCAACGTTGCTGGGAAGAAGTTGGATGAAGCAGGTCCAATTCGGTCGGAGTGACGACGGCCTCCAGGCCCCAGCGATCGACATCCCACACAGTCCCGAACTTGGATCCATTGCTGCACCTAGAAATCCAACCGTCCAGCTCGACTGCGCAACGATGACTGCACAGCATCGTAGCGAGCTCACCCAAACCGAACGTCCAGACCTCACCTTCCGGGCCGATGCAGGACTCCGAGGGAAGAGGATCGGCGGAAAAGGTGAATTCCCGACGTCTGTGGCCAAACCTGAGAAGCAAAAGATCACACAGCCGACCTCGAGGAGAGCGAGAAGATGGCAGCCGCACCACGAGGCGAAGAACCCAAAATCAAAAAGGCCACGACCAGACCACGAGGGGTAGTGTTGGAGGAGCGACACGTGGCACCGAGCGGCAAACCTGATTGGAAGGCCCTCTTAAAGGAGACCGGTCACCCAAAGAAATTAAAGGGAGAGTTTCTCTCTAAAGATGCCAAGGGCTTTAAAGTTAAAAGTGCAGTAAGCGAATGCAGGTATGCTAATGTAACGTTGAATTGTGATGCCGGAGTAACTGATGAAAAAATGTAATGAATGCTTGTGAAAGTGATGTTAAGAACAAGTTTGTACTGTTAAATGATGATGATAGAAATTTTAATATGACAAATGTAACCCTGCATGGAGACCCGATATACAAGAAAGTGATGTAAGTGCTGAAAGTAACAATGTAAAGAGAGATAACAATGTAGAATCGACTATATATGATCGGAGCCAATGTGTCATGTATGCAGAAAGTAGACTGTTAAAGGACACCGGGTTCTACAGGTACAATGTAAATGCCAGAGTTATCCCCCCGTGGGAGACCCCCAGGTCCAGCGGGCTACCTGACTTGTATCCTGGACTGTTGCGACAAATGTGATGCCCAGGAAGGGCTCACACACACCCAGTGAGAGCAGACCCACTGCAGGGACAGCGGTCAATGGGCAGCACAGCCACCACCACTGGCAACCTGCCCCAGATCGGCCCTACACCCCCTGGCCACCAGGGCCAGCACCGGGAGCGCGAGGCCAGTACCTTCCAGCTTTCCTGGCGGACCCTGGGATGACCAGACTTCCACCACCAATGGAGGACAAGGAGACCACACAGTCCTGTGGCCCTGCCCACCACCAAACACCACCACTTATCCACTCTACAGTGTATGTACCCCACCCATTGCACTGGCTCCAACACTGAGGGATTCTACAACAGTGACACCCACATGGTCTGCATGTGAGGAGGGGGGAAATGTATGAGGCCAGCCTCAAGCACAGGGATCACACCTGGCACCCACACAACCCTCACCATAACCTCCCACAGCCGACTATTGATCACCTCCCCAGGTCATAGCAATAAGGACTTGGAAAAGGCTTCGGGGGGAGTGTTGTTATGTATGCATGCCAACGATGTAATGATGTATTGTAACACTAGACCTGAATGTACCTTCACCCTGTATATACCTTATCTGTACACCAGTGGGTGCTGCTGCTGGAGACCTAAGGGTCACCTGTACACTGCAGGTAACCCAGTATAAAAGGGAGCTCACCTCTTGGTGTCCTCACCCTAGGAGCTGCAATAAAGGACCACAGTCTATACAGTTCAAGTGCCATACCCCTGCCTCGTGGAGTCATTAACAGAGTGGTTACATACACAATACACTTAGCCTGTATATGTCCTCCTGCAGCCTCTTTATGTCCTCTTCGCACATTGCCCTTCCTCCCATCTTTGTATCATCAGCAAACTTGGCTACATTACACTTAGTCCCCTCTTCCAAGTAGTTAATATAGATTGTAAATAGTTGGGGTTCCAGCACTGATCCCTGTGGCACCCCACTCGTTACTGATTGCCAACCAGAGAATGAACCATTTATCCTGACTCTCTGTTGGTTGCAAATGCTTCAGCCTTGTCTTTTGCAGTCACATGCTGGTCTCTGCCATCATTGAGGATGGGGATGTTCATGGAGCCTCCTCCTCCTGTTAGTTGTTTAATTGCCCTGGTGATCTTTATTATTGCTAGTGGTGGGGCCTTGCTGTCCAACAAATTACATAGAATTACATAAAATATATAGTACAGAAACAGGCCATTCGATCCAACAGGTCCATGCCGGTGTTTATGCTCGATTCGAGCCCCCTCCCACCCCTCTTCATCTAACCCTATCAGCATATCCTTCTATTCCTCGCTTCCTCTGATCATTCGCTACTGATGCTGGCTGCTGGATTTGATTCTGTGAATGTCCTGTGAATATAAAAGGCACTGTATACTTGCAAGTTCTTTCTTTTGTTCTTTTTTCATTTCATATTAGCAAAACAAAATGCACATAAATTAAAAATGGCTATGGGGTTTTTCATTGGTTGTGAGCTTGTAACTGACTGAATCCAGATCAAGATTGCTTGCAGCTCTGCAACTAACTACAGTCTATTCCTTACTCTGTATTTTATATTGGAAGACGAAATGCCATGATCAAGGACCAATTAGTTAAGTAATTACCTATTAACTGTAAGTTATAGCATTGCTATCCATGGTAGAACACTCCCACTGGTCCTGTTTACTTGAAATCTTTGTGTTTCGATAAAGTGCTTTTCATCCAGGGGGTTGTTCCTTTAATGTTTTTTTTTTATATATTCCCTGAATCTTTAGTTGTGATTGCAGAGGAAGGTTTCATTGTATCTTATTGACAAATTCTGGAGACTACTTTTTAATTCATGTGTTCAGATTTATTGGCAAAGCGTGGCTTAAATGATGTTAGTCACCGTGTCAGAAAGTTTTGCAATTTATCGATAAATTTTCCTGCTAGAATTTATTAATACTTTTTCTAACATAATTTATCACTCAATTTATGGCAGTGCATGCA
Source organism: Pristiophorus japonicus (assembly GCF_044704955.1). Lineage (NCBI taxonomy): Eukaryota > Metazoa > Chordata > Chondrichthyes > Pristiophoridae > Pristiophorus > Pristiophorus japonicus. The sequence continues at coordinate 99,807,771 of NC_091982.1, read as the reverse complement.
CAGCGTCGATCAGTAAACATCAACCAGGGATAGCAAGCAAGGAAACTTGTGAGAATAAAATCGCTAAACTTGCATGTTCTTCATGCTTGCCTCCATAGCTGGGAGTCGTACAGCCCGGGAATTTCCTTGGATCTGCTCCCGCTCTGCTGCCGTAATTGCTCCGGAAGTGCGATGGAAACCCTGCCGTGTATACGTGTCAACGGGATTTACGGTGAGCTTATGGCAATAGAGTGGGAGCAGCCATGAGGACATTTTGGGGCCACAGAAGCCTTTAGATTTATTGACAAAGCCAATAGCCTATTGTTAATAATTATCAAATCTTTTAAAATGAATACCTGAGATTCCATACTTAAATGAGTGGCTGCATCCAAGAACACTGTGGAGAAGGGTTGCTGCTTGTGCACCAGTGGAGTGAGCCAATTGACGATGGAGTTCATTCCTTTAGCCAACTGTGCCCACCTCAGCTGCATAATGTTATACTGACAATCAGTGTGCATTTGATCATTGCCACACATCGCACACCTTTATGGACAGTGTCCGTGGCCTACTTCAGCAAACACATACCATTCCCTCCAAGTTTCCAGGATGTTGAGGGAAGAGGGGAGCTTAGCAAGGGCCATAGGTGTTATCTTGGATTGGAGGTTGGTGGAGTGGAGGAGATTTCGGAGCTGCTTCCACAAGTTAACACCCAAAACGTTCTCTTTGTTTTTCTCTCCACAGATGCTGCCTGACCTGCTGAGATTTCCAGCATTCTCTGTTTTTATTTCAGATTCCAGCATCCGCAGTATTTTGATTTTTTAATTTTAAGTTAATTACCGTTGCCTTTATTGAAGCGGGCTCATTTTGCTGGAACCTTCCGGCAGCCAACTCGACCTTTGCAGGCAGATTAATTAGCCAGTACCAGCAGCTCCGAGGAAATTGCGGGCCACACAATCCTTCGGATATGTTGACAAATCTCATGACATTATTAATATTTATCAAATAATTTTAGCTTAATATGTGATAATCCATACTTAAATAGATAAGGTCGCAGATAAATTATGACATTTCACCTAAACTGTTTTGTAATAAAAATCAGTCTGAGAGCAGCAGCTTATGTCAGGATGTTATCATCGAGACAGAGATTTCTGATATTAATTTCAAAACTAGCACACTGTAAACCAGATGCACACCGAGCTACTGAGCCTGCTTTCTATCAGAAACAGTCAGCAAGTCAGCCTCTCCTCTGGTATTAATCACTCGAGAAGCTGATTATTTTTACCTCGGTAGAGCAGCTGATGAATTTGTTTAAAGACTACAGTTGTATTTTTGTATTTCATTTTGGAAATATAACAATAGGTTTCTTTCTAAAGCTATTCCAAGAATACTAAAAATTAAAAAAATGATCGAAAGTTCATCAGAGTTAATTCTAATTTGCAAATGTACAGAAAATCTTTGGTGAGAATGTAATCTGAGTAAAAATAATAAGTACTTATCTTGATCGATGAATATGTTGTTCAGTACTCACAGGAACTGATAGTGCACTCTAGGGTCCCTCTAATGCCTATCACATACCTTACAAATCTCCTCATTCTAAGTGCAGTAGGAGTGCCAGTTTCTATCTATGGCATGGGTTTATCATGGTGTTAAAACATTAATGCAGATGGTTTGAGAACAGCAATTATTGGAAAATAGATCCATTTACTCTAAAGCCAGATAGTAATTTCCAAATGGTTTTGTTGCTACTTACTTTGGTGTCAGTCTTTGATCAATGGTAGTACTCTCAACTCAGAAGGTTGTGAGTTCAAGTCCCACTATAGAGACCTGAGCACATAATCCAGGCTGACACTCCAGTGCAGTGTTGCACTGTCGGAGGTGCCGTTTTTCACGAGGCGCTAAACTGAGGCACTATTTATAGAAGAGCAGTGGAGTTCTTTCTGGCCAATGTTTATCACTCAGCCAACATCTAAATAAGATGCTCAGGTCATTCATTACCTCATCACTGTGCAAATTGGCTGCATATTGCCTGCATTACAACAGTGACTGCACTTCAAAAAGTACAGTGTTTTGTGAAAGGACCTATCTAAATGCAAGTTCTTTCTTCTTTACAGTTAGACCAGGTGGATGATTGCGATGAAAGCCATTTTTGAATCATTGTGCACATTTGAATATTGAAACTAGCGCATGAGGAAGCATCGTACTTCAAAAGAGAGATTTGCCAACCATATTTTAGACACTATGGGACCAAAATTGCTCCTCTCCTTAAGGCCTGTTACCACCACAAATCGGCGGCCATGATGGAGTGAAGTGGCTCCCGCCGCTAGCCCAATTACCCTCCCAAGTTTTCCCGGTGGTGCCGTGATCCCCCCCACTCCCCACCACTCTGCTGTTGCCAATCCGTGGTAAGCATGTCATCACCGTGCACACCGCCGATCTACCCCCCACCCCCGCCGATGGCGAAATTACCCTCTGAAAATCTTTGGCCCGTCCAGCGGTGCAAAACCCTGTTTTATCACAGTGGTCCGGTGAAGCTGTGGCCTTCTGCTGCGGCTTCCCTTAAGGGGAGGACACACTGCCGCTGCCGCCATGTTTTTTTTTGTCGCCAACTGCCAGGTCGGCCTGACAATTATGCCCCCGTGTTCGGCTGGGCCACCAACAGGCAGCCTGGCGCCCCCTCTTGGGTGCCAGGCCACTGGCCCGACCGAAACCTTCCCTGGTGGCCCAGTGGGCTGTGTATTTTATTGTCTCTTAAACACTCTTAGTTCACCTTAACTCTATTTATTTGGGAGATCTCAGACAGCCATGTGGAGCTTTAAAATGGCACTCCTTCACAGACCCTCTCTCTCAATACAGCTCCCTAAACCTCCGAGCTAGAAGCAATATACATTTTATCGATACCTCCTAGCTAGAGGGCGTTATACAGTATCTCGTTACAGGCTGAAGATTTAAAATTGCAGAGGCTCTCCCCTTTAAGTGAAGCGGGGAGCAGGGGTGACGCAGCGCCGTGATGATGTCATCACGGTAGTCACTCTGCAACGCCCCCATTCAGAGCGACTTCCGGATCCAAGGAAAAAAAAATGAGTCAAATGTTGCTTAAGAGGCGACCTGAACAGCAGCTGCAGTAAAAACCATCGAAACGGGGTGGGAGCATCCCGTTTTGGGCGGGGGGCAATTTCTACCCCTATGTGCTACACCAACCATTGAATTATAACGGTGAGTTATTCTGAATGCAGAATTGTTGAATGGGTGTACAAGAAATATGACAGTGGGAAGGGGTATTGTACTATAATCGGGCCCTCGATGTAACAGATAGAGATTGGACATTTTAGAAACAGTTACAGTGGGAAGGGTGAGCAGCCACAGTGCTGAGAAGTTTCCATCCACGTATGAAGGAAGTTAAATGATTGGCTTGGAAGAAGAAATGGTACTGCGAATAATTTTTTTTTTCTGTGACAGCTAGATATATATAGGTAAATAAAACCTAGTTACTCTGCAGCAAAAGTAATAAAAAAATGAGAGAGCTTGCATTTAAAAACCACCTTATCTCATCCCTAGGATGTCCTCAAATGCTTTCTAGCACAGGGTTACATTTGAAATACAGTCACTGTTGCTATGTGGGCAAAAACAACAGCCAATTTTCTCTTCTTCAAATATTCATGGGATCTTTTATGTTCACCTGCACATGCAGACAGAGTCTCAGCTTAAAGTCTTATCGGCAAGGTGGCCCCTCTGACAATGCATTGCATTGCACATGCTTAGATGCCTGGGGTCGGTCATGAACAACAACTTCCTGACGTAGAAGTGAAAGTGCTACCCAGTGAGCTAAGCTAACAGCTAAGGCTAAACAAATTCCACTTCTGTCCACCCAGCACATGTCGGAACAGATAATGCAAAATTGCACAATCCTAGCCTGTGATTTCCATCAGAAACTACGTTTGGTATACACCTCTAATTCAGATTTAAGTCCTATTCATCAGAACTGAGAAGGCTAGTTAGCAGGCTGCAAGCAAAAATGGGCAAGAGAAAAAAATACTTTTATATGTGCATCAAAACTTATACAGCAACTTATCATTGTGACATTTCTAACACACCCATGTGCATGCCCTTGTGCAACTAATAATGTTTCATCTTCCTTTTCCTATAATTCCTACACAATGCAATCCCTGTTGCTTCAACAGGGGTAGAGGCAGGCTGCTCACTTCCCTGCTCTGACTGCTCAGATGCTGTTGGCTGATGTCCTCTGGGTTTTGGAGCCTGTGACGGCCCTGACAAAAGCTGCTCAACTTGCACCTGTGCAAGGGCAGTCTCAGCCATCGGGACAGGAGGCAGCATGTGGGGCACTGACTGGTAGGGGTGCGGTTGGGGGGGGGGGGGAGCGGTGCAGGGAGGTGGGGGGAATGGGTGAGAAGTGCAAGTGCTTTGAGCAGAGTCCCCACTTCTATGTCCTCTTTCGACATCATCCCCCTCATGGCCCATCCAGCACTACCCTGCTAGCAAGGAGCTGGAGAGCATATTTCTCAACAATAGTTCAGCACTGTTTTTGATCTATCCTAGTTAAGGTGGCATCCAGAGAGTGCAAGCTGTTGATGAGGGCAAACATGGTGTCTGATGCTGCATGCAGGTGGCCCCTCTTTCCATGGACAAACACATCACAGCTAAGGCCTGCGACGTGCTGCCAGTCATGCTGGAGGTGGACTCCTCCATCTGCGGACTTGCGAGAAACCATCAGCGGAAGGTCGGGCCATAAAAGGCGCGGCGAGTGGCCCCTGGACAGCATGGAGGCATGCCGCTACAAGGTACAGCGCGAGCTTGTGCAGGAGCTAGACAGCGAAGAGTGACGTCAGCAAGGTCCAGGTCAGTGATTGGAGCATGGGCAGATGCAGCAGGAGCGGCAAGGTCTGGGCGAAGGAGCTGTGGAGAGACTGTGGAGGGATGTGATCGGGGCCCAGGAGAGGCGTGAGTTCGGGGCCAGGAGCCCAGGGGCAGCACGGGCCAGCCCACACTGCGATATGTGTGCGCACTAGGTCCGTGCAGCAGAGCAAGTCTCCAGTTGTCTTGGGTAATCTTTGCCACTGGATCAAGACCTAGCTCTGTCAAGCCCTTGTGGTGGCTGGTGTGCAACGGCCACCACATGTTAAAAATTCCATGCACAAGCATCTTCCACCCTTGAGGATGTAGTTCGGGTCTTTCATTGAAACACGTGTGAACTCATCCTTTTTTTTGGCATGGAAGCCAGTCATCCTCATTTCGAGGGACAACCTATGATAATGATGGACTCCTCCATTCTCTCTGCATTGTGTGCACACAGCTGGAAATCCTGCCAGAGCCTCACGCATTTTTTGCTGCTGCTCCAGAATCATCCTCTTTGTCGACGGTGCCCGAGTTTTTTCAGCATCTGTGTCCAGCTGAGCATAGCTGGGAGCGTCCTACACCCTCTGACTCTCCACAGCTGTCCTTGTCTTCACCGTCTGCTCTTGCTCACCTGTAATCTGTGCGACACCAGGTGACAATGCTACTATCTGTCTTGATGGTCCCACTGACACGTGTGTATCTGTGCTGGTGCACTTGAGTAAGAAGGTTAAAGGGAATTAGGAGGTTCTGAGGAATCGGGAGTTCCTCTGTCTTACGGTATAGATTGTAATATTGACCGCTTATGTATAACCCGCTTATGTATGTAAAGCATGCTTATACACTCGCTTACATTGGGCTAGTAAGAAGGAAATAGCGAAGCCTGATGGGTAATGAATCATCTGAAATAGCCAACACAGCATTGACCCTTAGCACAGAAAATAGAAAATGAAAACTCATTCAGTACGGAGAACAAGGACACAAATATTTGGGAACATAAACTGTAAACAGAATCTGACAAATGAAAACTGTATCCCGAGTTCTCTCTGGAAAAGATAAGGAAGCCAATATTTTTTTAATCGAGTTACTGCACACGTCATAGGGACTATGGCAAAGTTCATATCACTGAACAACATGATTGACATGTGATGAGAGATGGACAGGTGGGAACGAACCACTCAGAGCTAGTCTGATAAGAGTCAACAAATCAATGTAACTTCGCTGATAGCAATAGACCAATCAATGGTTTTGTAGGAGGGTAGCACTCCTCGAAAAACTGTACAATTGTAATTGAAACATTTTGTACTTTGAAGGTTCCATGTTTGAACTTTCCCTTGCATTTGCTCGAAATAAACTAGTTGTACTGAAGGCTTCGTTTGATGGATTCTCTGGTCGTTATACAGGCGGGGGTGTCGATTCCTTATATCAGGGAGTCCACCTTTAAGGAGAGAAGTCTTCTTTCTCCCCAACTGTGTGCATTAGTCCTGTAATGGTGTACCCTCAAGAGTTAGTGATCTCCTCTGAGGAGTCTTCTTCCTCCTCTGACTCCACCACCTGTTGTACACTTGATGGGCCTGTGGGAGATTAAGGACATGAATTAGAACTGTCATGGTAAGAATATTTTAAGTTAACATTGTGCACATGGCCCTATTTTACTGTTTACTGCCCACTGTTCCCTGTAAGGTGTGCGGGTGCGGGGCCGTGTACCAATCTGTAAGGTCCCATCCTGCGCACTTAAAATCAAAGACTGCATGCAGTGAACTGAAGAGCTGGAGTGGGGGAAGGGGCCGAACACACAGAGAATCGTTTGTGACCGCACAGAGCGGATCCGAATTGGAATGGCATTTGCTAAGACACGGAGCTCTGGAACCTGGTAAGCATAGTCTCGGGATTCTGTCAATACGTTTTCCACAGAGACACGTGTAGTCCGATCCCGGGGACTGAGCGGCAGCCGCATGTTCGAGCAACACAAGAGGAGACACACACCTGTACAATGGCCACAGGAAGGAGGCTAAAGCAAACAATCTTTCGGTCAGCGATGAAACAAAAATTGGAGAAAAACAAATGTAACATTTGAAAAACTGTTTGAAGCCAGAAAAAAAAATGAAAGTCATGTAGAATGTCCCGTGGTAAGTTCCAGTTAAATTTTGCCAGGTATTGTCCTCTTTTTGAAAGAGTTTATCATGGTTATTTAAATCATATTGTGAGAGAAGGACAAAAGTTTGTACCGCTACTTATAACTCAGGATCTGTGAGAGACGGAGGGAACGGCAGCAGAAAAAGAGGAAACAACTTCTCCAAAACCGATCCCAACTCATCGCCATGGCTGGGGATAGATAACTGCACCACCTTCTTAGGAAGTTTAACCACTTTATTCACTTTCTTATTTGAGGTCCGTTTGGAATTAATGTTCATTCCCACTCAACAGTGGGAAAAAACTCCCTGGTGCAGTGGTACATCAACAACAATCTCAGCAAGAACTTCAAATCGACTGGGGAAGTGAGGAGGAGATGAAAAAAAACTTGTTAACATGTAAATAACCGAAGGACAATTTTAGGGAGGGAGGAGTGTAATATAAATTAATAAATTACCCTAAGTAAATTGCAAATCAAAGAGGAGATGTAAAACAAAAACAATATATATATTATAACATAAATGACTGAAAATTAGAGATTTTGGGAAGGGAAGAGGCAAGTTACTTCCAACTTAAACACGTTTCATAAAGTGGCAGACAGATACTGTTGCAAACAGCATGGGGCTCTGTATCTTTCAACATCCCTAAAATGTGTCATATTTTTACCTCATGTAAATGAAGTGATACATTGCTTCATTAAACTTGGTGTATTACAGTGATGCATCACGCTTAGGCTGCAGGAAGCTATTCATCTGGAGTGCAGTGAGCATCAGGCAACGTAATCCAAGCCTCAGACCACCCATGGCAGAACTGCTAGTATTTTGCATTTATTTTGACATTATCTCTCTGACTCACATCCTGTCCCAGCTCTGTCCCAGTATTAGCTGACCTGATTTGAATGAATTCTCTCTGAGTCGAAGACTAGATCCCAAGCGGGAGAAAAGGAGTGGATGAATGTTCCAGATCTTCTTATGCCAGTGAATGTGCTCACAGTCGAGGTTGGTTTAAATATACCAATTTATTGCATTCCATTCTGAAGTGGCACCACAGCTTCAGGAGCACTCCACTCCGTCCATGATTCATGTTGCAGCCACATGACTTCATGGAGGCTAAATTAGGTCGTGTAGCGCCTGGTTTTTGACACTGCAAGGTCAAGTAAGACTCGCAAATGTGTTTCGAGATGCACGTGCACACCTCCGACGGGAAGTGCGCAGGATGCTATTTTGGGAAAGGGGTTTGCACGTGCCAAAGACTGCCGTCAGCATGCAGAGCAGCCACATCATGGCACGAATCAGTGTGCAATGTTGATTCGAAGCCACTGCTGCCATTTTCCACATTCCACCTACGCACCGCTGAACATGATGTTAAACGGAATAAAGGACCCCCCACTAGCAAAGGGATCATGAACTAATGAACAAGGACACATTGCCTGTGGCTTCCAAGATGACTGTGGCTCTTAACCTTTATGTGTCCAGCTCCTTCCAGGCTGCTGCTGGAGATATACGCAACATCTCGCAGTTTGAAGTGCACTGCTGCATAAGGGACATCACTGAGGCTCTCAATACACAGAGAGACAGCATCATCTCATTCCCTCTTGGCAGAGACATGAGGGAGTGAGCACGTGGGTCTGCATGGATTGCAGGCTTCCCCATGGTGCAGGGTGCCATTGACTGCACGCACATTGCCTTGCATGCTCCTTATCTGTAATCTGCCATTTTCATGAACCGAAAAGGATTCAGCTCCCTCAATGTGCATCTGGTGTGTGACCACAGGCAGCTCATCATGCAGGTGACTGCACGGTATCCTGGCAGCAGTCCCCATTCCTTCATTCTGTGACTGTCCTCTTTGGCAGCTGTATTTCAACCACCATTGCAAGTCAAAGACTGGCTACTGGTGACAAGGGTCATCCATCATCATCATAGGTAGCCCTCGAATTGAGGATGACATGCTTCCCCGTCAAAAAGTTCACAGGTGTTTCAATGAAGGACCTGATATTACAGGTCCCGAACTAAATCTTGAAGGGTGGAAGATGCCTGTGCGTGGATTTTAACGTGTGGTGGCTGTTGTACACCAGCCACCACGTGGGCTTTACAGAGCTAGGTCTTGGTCTAGTGGCAAGGATTGACCAAGACGACTGGAGACCAGCTCTGCTGCACAGACCTAGTGTGCGCACATATCGCAGTGTGGGCTGGCCCGTGCTGCCCCTGGGCCCTCGCCTCTTCTGGACACAGAACTCACGCCGCTCCTGGGCCCCGATCACGTCGCTCTACAATCTCTCACCGCTCCTTCGCCCCGACCTCGCCGCTCCTGCTGTACCTGCCCACGCTCCAATCACCGACCTGGACCTTGGTGATGTCCCTCTTCACTGCCGTGGCTCTCCTGCTCCAGCACGTGCTGCTCCCTGGAGTGGTACACCGCCATGCTGCTCCTTCCGTTCCCGGCCTGTGCCGACGGTACTCGCAGGCCGGGGGCCGCTCAGCCTTTGAATGTGACCCCCTGCTCACAGTATTCCTGCTGATGCTAGCCCCAACATTGGTGACAGCAAATGAGGTTGTGTTGCTGCCTTCAGAAGTTCCAACCCATTTAAGTGAGCTTGTTTTTGATGTTATGTTCAGAGAGGCTGCTATCCCTTCTGGCATCAGGGTAGTGCTGTTTTTAGCCCATTTGTAGATGTGACAAGCAATGCAGCACTCCCTCAGCACTGCACTGGAGTGTCAGCCTAGATTTTCTGCGCTCAAGTACCTGAAGTGGGACTTGAACCCACAACCTTCTGACTCATAGGTGAGTGTGCTACCCACTGAGTTTGCTTTAAAACTTGAAAATGCTTTGTTCTTAGAAGTAAAAGACTCTCTAGTCCAAAGGGGATGCGGATGCTGCATTCTCTGCTCCTTCATGTTGTGACTCAGCCTGAAACTGCCTGCCTGCAGCAAAGAGCCTCCAGACGTACCAATAAATATTTGTAAGCCTTCCTTAAAGACTGGGGAGGATTAGTACAAGGGTCATCCACTCATGAAATGGTTCCTGACTCCGGTCCAGAACCCATGCACATGGTCACAGCAGATCTACAATGAGAGCCAAGCTGCCACAAGGAACATTATGGAGCAGACCATCACCATTCTCAAGCAATGCTTCCGCTGCCTGGAGGAGCCCTGCAGTATTCAGCTGAGCGGGTATTAAGATTTATGGTAGTAAACTGTATGCTGCACAACCTGAACATTGAGGGCAGTGCCCTTGCCACCAACCCTATCAGGTGACAAGCTGAGGAGCAGGAGCACGAGGAAGAGGGAGTGGAGGAGGAGGAAGTACAAGAGGATGTAGTGGAAGAGGAAGAGGAAGGGAGGCTACAAGGTAAACAGCCCCTTTCTGCCCCGGTTCTCCATGATCAGATCATTCATGAGTGACACCAATAACCTCATCCACACCTCTCCATTCACCAACAGTCCTACATTCCTTATCTTTTCTCTATCACTGACAATCACATTATCCTATTTCAGACAATATAAAAATAAAAAACAACAGAAAATGCAAATTCAAATCCAATTTTATAAATTCTACTCATTGGAATGCAGAAGAATGAGAGGTGATTTTACAGAAACGTATAAGATTATGAGGGGGCTTGACGAGGTGGATACAGAGAGGATGTTACCACTGATGAGGGAGACTAGAACTAGAGGGCATGATCTTAGAATAAGGAGCCGCCCATTTAAAACAGAGATGAGGAGAAATTTCTTCTCTCAGAGGGTTGTGAATCTGTGGAATTCGCTGCGTCAGAGAGCTGTGGAAGCTGGGACATTGAATAAATTTAAGACACAAATAGACAGTTTCTTAAACGATAAGGGGATAAGGGGTTATGGGGAGTGGGCAGGGAAGTGGAGCTGAGTCCATGATCAGATCAGCCATGATCTTATTGAATGGCGGAGCAGGCTCGAGGGGCCTTATGGTCTACTCCTGCTCCTATTTCTTATGTTCTTATGTAAAAATGCATACAAAATCAAATCAATCACCCTTGTGCATTTCCTTTGGTGCATCTCTTTAAAAAAGGAAGCAGACAAAAAATAGGAAACTATGGACCAGTTAACCTAACATCTGTCATTGGGAAAATGCTGGGGTCCATTATTAAGGAAGCAATAGCGGGACATTTGGAAAAGCATGATTCAATCGAGCAGAGCCAGCATGATTTTACGAAAGGAAAATCATGTTTGACAAATTTGCTGGAGTTCTTTGAGGATGTAATGAGCAGGGTGGATAAGGGGGAACCAGTGGATGTGGTGTATTTAGATTTCCAGAAGGCAGGGACTGCCTATGATAATGATGATGACATAAGAGGTTACTGCAAAAGATGAAGTTGGGGGTAATATATTAGCATGGATAGAGGATTAGTTAACTAACAGAAATGGATAATTTTCCAGTTGGCAAACAGTGATTAGTGGGGTGCCGCAAGGATCGGTGCTGGGTCCTCAACTATTTACAATCTATATTAATAACTTGGATGAAAGGACTGAGTGTAATGTAGCCAAGTTTGCTGATGATACAAAGATGGGTGTGAAACCTGTTATGTATTGTCCATGTACATTAAATGTAGAGTTACAATGATGCGCCACAAGGAGCACTGTGGTGGGAGACCCGAAAGTATCTGCGAGACAGAGTATAAAAGGTTGCACACCACACCGGAGGGACACTCTGGAGTTACACAATAAAGGACCAAGGTCACAGCAGTTACTACAACACCAGACTGTGTGGAGTCAGTGATTTGAGTGCGACATACATCACAAATTGGCGACAAGGAGACGGACGAGCTCTTCACGCAACCATGGCTACTTTGTGCATGCTGAAGGATTTCACAGAGGGTAATGACTGGGATGCCTTCACGGAAAGGCTCGAGTACTATTTTATAGCAAACGACCTGACGGGGGACATGAACGCACTGATAGAGAAGCGTAAGGCGATATTGCTGTCCAGTTGTGGCGATGAAGTTTACCGTCTCGTCAGGGATTTGCTGGCACCCGCGAGTGCCAAGGGCAAGTCATATGAGCAGCTGATTGAACTCATTCGTAACCAACTGAAACTGAAGGAGAGCATCCTCATCGCCAGGCACAAATTCTACCACCACTGCAGACCTGAGGGCCAGGATGTCACCAAATATGCTGCGGACATCAGGAGACTTGCGGCGCCGTGCGATTTTGGCACACACCTCAACGAGGCGTTGCGAGACATCTTTGTTATGGGGATTGGCCACGAGGGTCTCCTTCGCAAGCTGCTTTCTACTCAACCTACAGTCAGCCTGCAGCAAGCCATCAACATCAGCCGGGCATTTATGACCTCGACTTGCAGCACCAAGCAGATGATCCACACGGTCTCGAACCCGGCAGGTACTATCCGCAGGATAGCGCCTGTCACGGACAAACTGCAGAACGTGGCTCTGCTCAGGGCAGAGAGCACGGAGCTCAGGGTCCTGGAACTCAGAGTCCGCCGAGGAGGGCTAATCGAGTAGTACCATGCTGGCGCTGTGGAGGAGGCCATGGGACTCACCGGTGCAGGTTTGCAGAGTATATGTGCAATACCTGCCACACGAAAGGTCACCTTCAACATATGTGCAAAAGAAACATGACTCACCATGTGACTGAGGCGATGGTAGATGATCTGCTATCCAGCGAGGAGCATTGCGGTTTGGCTCAATGGGCATCCCAGCCCCAGGTAGAAGAAGATGATGCGTTTGGACTGTATACATGTACCGACGATTCAGCCCCAGTGACTATGGAAGTCAAGATTAACGGAGTCCCAGTGAGTATGGAAGTGGACACGGGGTCGGGTCAGTCGCTGATGAGTCAGGAAACTTTTGCTAAACTGTGGATCAACCAAGCTGCACGACCCAAGCTGGTCCCAGTCACGACGAAACTGCGCACCTACACCAAGGAACTGATACCTGTTCTTGGCAGAGCGGATGGGCAGGTATCTCACGGTGGCGAGGCGCACGGTTTACCTTTGTGGATCATTGCAGGTGATAGGCCGACGCTACTCGGCAGGAAATGGACAGGGAATGTCCGTGGGAGCTGGGAAGACTTCATTCCTCCACAGACCGCTGTCCCCCGTATTCACAGGCAGAGCAGGCCTCCACCTACGGATGGCTGGCAGCAAAGGAAGCGTGTGTGGGTTTGGGCAGAGCAGCGGCGGCCGTTGACTCTCCCCTGCAAAGTCTGAGAGTGAGAAAGAGGTGCTGGAACTAGCAGCAGCGCCAACCGAGCTGGAGAAGAGAGCAGGGCTTCTCCAGCAGCCAGCGTTGCAGAGGCGGCTGTTCGCGGGGCTTGCAGCGGGAGGATTGGCTACGGCAGTGAGGAGGTTGGCTCCGGAGGACGTGTGTGTGTGTGTGTGTGGTGGCTCCCGGGCAAAAAGGTCAGCTGCGTGGGATGCTCTAGAGGATGCGGCAGTGCGGGGGCCAGTGCGTTGCGGCTCCCGGGTGCGTTCAGAGTGTGGTGGCTCTCGAGAGAGAGAGAGGGAGAGCAGGCAGCAGCACAGCAAGTTCAAGATGGCAGCGAGCCTCGTGGCAGCAGAGTTCTGCAGAGAGAGGCAGGCAGGCACCAGCAGAGCACCTAAAATGGCGACGCCCAGTAGAAACCTCGTGGGAAAAACAAAATTGCGTCTTAAAAGGGAAATGTACCCGGAGTCTTAAAGGGGTCTTACACCGTTGTGGTCCCCACAAAGAGACTTTTGTAAGGGCAAGAGTGAGTCAAAATGATTACTGTAATTTATATGATGATGTGATTTATGACAAGAGTTAATATTTTGATGCTAAAATGATTACTGTGATTAAAATGATTGATATGATTGGTAAAAAGAGTTAATATCACAATGCACAGTTAAAAGGGTTAATGGATCTGTGACTAATGGATTAATGTGATTTCTAATTTTATGTGATTTATGCAATTGTTCAGCGGCTGCAGACAAGCCGCAAAGGCAACTATTTTCTGAGAACAGAGGTAACGCACTAGTTGCCATTCCCTGTCTCAGTGCAGCCCATTACCTCGGGCAAAAAGGGGCAGTATGCCGCCACCATACCTCACCCAGCGGAGCTGGGATTTAATAACTGTTCAGTGTACCTGCAACCTTTTGATATAACTCTTCAACGCATCTATATGTATCATACAAATGTACTGTCCATGTGTACCTGCTTTCTACTGGAGATTGTGTTTGTGTATTTGTATCACCCATGTAAGGACTGCAAATACCACATGCTTGCACCAGATTGCAAGCATAATCTCTACTTGGGGGGGAAGAGGGAAGTGGATGGTCATGGACTCACACTCATCAATAAACCAGGACGAACAAGGCCGAGGTTACCGGCAATTTGCTTTTGGAACTGGGGGTGGGGGAGTGAAATGTTATGTATTGTCCATGTACATTAAATGTATAGTTACAATGGTGTGCCACAAGGGGCACTGTGGTGGGAGACCCGAAAGTACCTGCGAGACTGAGTATAAAAGGCTGCCCACCACACCTGAGGGACACTCTGGAGTTACACAATAAAGGACCAAGGTCACAGCAGTTGCTACAACACCAGACTGTGTGGAGTCAGTGATTTGAGTGCTACATACATCACAAAAGCAAATTGTGAGCATACAAAAAATCTTCAAAGGATATAGACAGGCTAAGTGAGTGGGCAAAAATTTGGCAGATGGAGTATAATGTGGGAAAATGTGAGGTTATCCACTTTGGCAGAACAAATAGAATAGCAAGTTATAATTTAAATGGAGAAAAATTGCAAAATGCTGCAGTACAGAGTAAGCTAGGTGTCCTTGTGCATGAAACACAAAATGTTAGTATGCAGGTACAGCAAGTAATCAGGAAGGCAAATGGAATGTTGGTCTTTGTTGCAAGGGGGATAGAGTATAAAAGCCAAGAAGTCCTGCTACAAATGTACAGGGTATTGGTGAGGCCACATCTGGAGTACTGTGTACAGTTTTGGTCTCTGTATTTAAGGAAGGATAAGGGAGGCTATTCAGATAAGGTTCATTAGGTTGATTCTGGAGATGAGGGGGTTGACTTATGCAGATAGGTTGTGTAGGTTGGGCCTTAAGAGAAGTAGTAGCAGGGATTATGGATGCATTGGTTGTAATTTACCAAAATTCCCTGGATTCTGGGGAGGTCCCAGCAGATTGAAAAACTGCAAATGTAATGCCCCTATTTAAAAAAGGAGGCAGACAAAAAGCAGGAAACTATAGACGAGTTAGCCTAACATGTGTGGTTGGGAAAATGTTGGAGTCCATTATTAAAGAAGCAGTAGCAGGACATTTCAAAAAGCATAATTCGGTCAGGCAGAGTCAGCATAAATTTATGAAGGGGAAGTCATGCTTGACAAATTTGCTGCAATTCTTTGAGGATATAATGAACAGGGTGGATTAAGGGGAACAAGTGGATGTGGTGTATTTGGACTTCCAGAAGGCATTTGACAAGGTGCCACATAAAAGGTTACTGCACAAGATAAAAGTTCATGGGGTTGGGGGTACTATATTAGCATGGATAGAGAATTGGTTAATTAACAGAAAACAGAGAGTCAGGATAAATGGTTCATTCTCTGGTTGGCAACCAGTAACTAGTGGGGTGCCACAGGGATCAGTGCTAGCACCCCAACTCTACAATCTATATTAACGACTTGGAAGAAGGGACTGATTGTAACGTAGCCAAGTTTGCTGACGATACAGAGATAGGAGGAAAAGCAATGTGTGAGGAGGACACAAAAGAATCTGCAAAAGGACATAGACAGGCTAAGTGAGTGGGCAAAAATTTGGCAGATGGAGTATAATGTTGAAAAGTCTGAGGTCATGCACTTTGGCAGAAAAAAAATCAAAGAGCAAGTAATTATTTAAATGGAGAAAAATTGCAAAGTGCTGCAGCACAGCGGGACCTAGGGGTACTTGTGCATGAAGCACAAAAGGTTAGTATGCAGGTGCAGCAAGTGATCAAGGAGGCCAATGGGATGTTGGCCTTTACTGCAAAAGGGATGGAGTATAAAAGCAGGGAAGTCTTGCTACAGCTATTCAAGGTATTGGTGAGTCCACACCTGGAATACTGCGTACAGTTTTGGTTTCCATATTTAGGAAAGGATATACTTGCTTCAGAGACAGTTCAGAGAAGGTTCACTAGGTTGATTCCAGAGATGAGGGGGTTGACTGATGAGTAAAGGTTGAGGAGGTTGGGCCTCTACTCATTGGAATTCAGAAGAATGAGAGGTGATCTTATCAAAACGCATACGATTATGAGGGGGCTTGACAAGGTGGATGCAGAGAAGATGTTTCCACTGATAGGGGAGACTAGAACTAGGGGGCATAATCTTAGAATAAAGGACCGCCCATTTAAAACTGAGATGAGGAGGAATTTCTTCTCTCAGAGGGCTGTAAATCTGTGGAATTCGCTGCCTGAGAGAACTGTGGAAGTGGGGACATTGAATAAATTTAAGACAGAGATAGACAGTTCCTTAACCGATAAGGGATTAAGGGGTTATGGGGAGCTGGCAGGGAAGTGGACCTGAGTCCATGACCGGATTAGCCATGATCATGTTAAATGGCGGAGCAGGCTCAAGGGGCCGTATGGCCTACTCCTGCTCCTATTTCTTATGTTCTTATGTTTTTATGTTCTTATACTCATTGAAGTTCAGAAGAATGAGAGGTGATCTTATTGAAACTCATAAGATAATGAGGGGGCTTGACAAGGTGGATGCAGAGAGGATATTTCCACTTTTAGCGGAATCTAAAACTAGGAGATATAGTCTTAGAATTCGGGGCCGCCCATTTAAAAATGAGATGAGAAGGAATTTCTTCTCTCAGAGGGCTGTAAATCTATGGAATTCTCTGCCCCAGAATGCTGTGGAGGCTGGGTCTTTGAATATATTTAAGGCGGAGATAGACAGAAATTTGAGCAATAAGGGAGTAAAGGGTTATGGGGAGCGGGCAGGAAAAGACCTTAGTCCATGATCGGATCAGCCATGATCGTGTTAAATGGCGGAGCAGGGTCGATGGGCCAAATGGCCTCCTCCTGCTCCTATTTCTTATGTTCTTATGTTCTTCTGTGTGTCTTTGCCTATCCTAGTGCTCCTACATAGTGCTAACCCAGTGGCTGCAGCATGGCTGGTGGAAGGCTGCTGACCTTCAGTTGAGGAGACTGCAGATGGAGGGAAACCTCGAGCAGCTGTGGGCCTAGCGGGCCCAGCTTCAGACCTGGGCTGCAACAATCTGGGCTGGCTGCTTGACGGGCAACAGTGAAGGTACTGATGGAGTGGCAGGGGTAGGAGCAGGAATGCTGTTATCCTGGTGAAAGAACAGCAGGTTCGTGCTCCGTGGAACCACTGCTACTGTCTCGGGGCAACACCTCAACAGTGCTGCTGATCTGTTGGTGAACAGATTAATGGACTACTGTGATGCCCTGGATGCCCCTTTGAACAGTGGTATCCAGAGTCATTATGACAGCAGTCTGAGCTTGCAAGGCAGCACTCAGACATTTGATGGAAGCTGTTTGCACTGCAATGGAAGCTATGACATCAGCCATCAGACATTGCATCACGGTGAGTTCCACAGGTGTGCTGATGGAGGTGATCACCCATCCCATGCTGGAAAGGATGGGCTCCAAGTTCTGCGCAAAACCTTGTGCCAAGTTGGCGTTGGACTACTCCATGTTCCTTGACATTGTGCGCAGGCTTTCTGGCTGGTCTTCCAGTTCACCAAGCAGCTGGTTATGTACACGCATCAGCCTTCATCTATAACTTGGGCCCTTGAAGTCTTCAGCTGACTCATCTGCAGCTGAACTATTGTGTGCTCTCGCTCTCTGCTGAACTGGCACTTGTGATATCTTTTCCCCCCCACCCTGGCTCCTTCACACTTCACCCCCCTCTAGCCGTGCCTTTAAAATACGTGCGGCCTAAGTCTCTGAGCTGATGGCTGCGGGAGTAAGATCGATTGACGGTGTCGCTTCATCTTCATCGTCTTCTTCCTCTTCCTCCTCTGACTGGGACGGTTCCAGTTCTTGGGTATCCAAAATGAAAAAGGTCCAGGATTGGGTTGTGGTGAGGGGACAGAAGAAAGTAAGAAGTGTATGCTTACAACATCTGCAGCTTGTGAGTCAGAAGACATTGCGCAGTGGGAAGAGAAAAGGAGGATAAGTTTTGCAGATACCCTCGACATTGATTCCTTCAGCCCCACCAATGGTCACGTCCTCAGCGATGTCCCTTCCTATGATAGATAGCACTGTCTCCTCCATGGGGGTCCATGGGGGTTAAAATGTCGAGGCACACTTGACCTCCTCCAGCTCTTTCCTGGTGCCTTTGTTATGCACCACCTTCTCCTGCAAGAAATAGGGAAGTATGTCAGGGAGTGTTGTGCAATGTGTTTGGATGATGTTGCTGTCATGGTTGAATAACTGCCAGTGTGTGCAAGCTGCGAGTTGAGCGTGTGTGGCTTGCAACAGTGCTAAGTGTTTGAGGGTGAGATAAAACATATGAATTGAGAGGTTGAGTATTGAGTAATAGAAATTATTGGTAGGTGGTTGATGGGGGTGTCGTGAATTGAGCAGTGGATGAGGCCAGTGATGCAGTTGGTAGGATGTGCCATTCAAAGATTTAACTCACTCACCTTGACCAACCGTGTCAAATCATTAAACTTCTTATTTCATTGCAACCATGTTCTTGGGAGCAACACTTTTGGTATTGACCTTCGCTGCACTTCTTCTCACTGCTTTCTGAACATATGTCTGGAAGGCTTCCTGCACTGCTGCGGATACAAGATATCTCTCCTTCTCTCCAGGTCTTGCACCAAGACCTCCAGTGCATTATTGGAAAATCTTGGTGCATGCTCTTTCACATGTTAAGCCATCTTTCAATCTTTTACAGCACAGATTCAATTCACAAAGGACTCCCACCACATCTTCCAGTCACAATGCACCTCCACCTCCAAATTAACGTGCTGCCTGCAACACAATGAATGGGCTTGGGTTAATCACATACCGTGATCCCAGTGCCCATTTTTGGGAGTTATCCAAATTAACCCACAATGATTCTCTGAATCCATGCTCTCCACTATGTCGCTGTTAACTCCCAGGATGGCTTGCTACTCTCCTTACTGGTGGAAAAACTATCACGGTCTTCATTTAGTGGTTTTGCAGCCATCCCCAGAATTTGATATTTATGCTGAAAGCGAGAGAAAAAAAAAAACAACAAATGGAACTTTTTCTGCCTGCTTCATGTTAAAAATGAAAAAAAAATAGCCTGCTCAAAAAACAGATTCGCAAAACAGATATCGGTCAAAACAGGTAAGGACGGCGTATTTCCTTCCCTAAAGAGCATTAGTGAACCAGATGGGTTTTTAACGACAATCTGACAGTGGTTTTTTATTACAGATTTATTTAATTAACGGAATTTAAATTCCCCAGCTGCCATGGTGGGATTTGAACTCACATCTCTGGATCATTAGTCCAGGCCTCTGGATTACTAGCCCAGTAATTATGGGCCCAAGTTTGCCTCCAGGGTTAGAACAGCACATCGCCGTGTGGTGCGCCGACTTTTTAAAACAGAATCGGCACCTATTATTTACCTTCGTATTCTCCCCTCCGTCTGGTCGATCCAGGCTCTTGGTGCAGCTCAGCAGAACGCATGATGGACTGACCTCTGCACATGTGCGCTAGAATGTGCGCGCATGTGCAGTAGCTCCAAGCCCCCGAGGCTGTGTGGGAGGGGCCCGAAGCACGCCGCCCCTGGCCGAATGGGCTGCCAGGGTGAAGATCGGACTCAGGTCTCCCTCCCTCCTTCCCATATAACTTACCCCCCCCCCTCCCTCCCTCCCTCCCATTTAACTTCCACCCCCCCACCCTCCCGTTTAGCTCCCGCTCACCCCTCCCTCCCTCTCTCCCATTTAGCTTCCACTCCCGCTCCACCCACCTCCTCTCCCCGCCCCCATCCACATCATCGTCGGCAGAGCCCGCCTGCCCGGCATCTTGCTGGGGCGGCCCTGCCGAAAGTCTTCGGCGGCCTGGCTCGGCTTCTAAGTCCTCGGCGGGGCCCGCCCGCCCCGCCTGAAGTTTTCGGCGCAGCCCGTTCAGTCTCCCTCTCCCCCCCTCTCTTCACCCCTCCTCTCTCCCCTCCCTCCCTCCGCCTCACTCCCTCCTCCCCCTCCTCTCTCCCTCCCTCCCTCTGCCTCGCTCCCTCCTCCCCCTCCTCCTCTCTCCCTTCCTCCCTCCCCCTCTCTCCCTCCCTTCCCCTCCTCTTCCTCCCTCTCCCTCCATCCTCCTCTCCCTCTCCCTCCCACCCACCCCTCTTCCTCCCTCTCCCTCCATCCTCCTCTCCACCCCCTCCTGCCCTCCTCTCCTCCCGCCCTCCTCTCCCTTCTCTCCCTCCTCCTCTCCCCCTCCCTACCCCCTCCCCCTCCTCTCCCCCTCCATCGCCCCTCCTTCCTCCTCTGCCCCCTCCCTCTCCTCCCTCCCCATCGCTGTCAGAAACACAGAGACACTGACAGAGAGAGAGAGACACTGACAGAGAAAGTGACACTGATAGAGAGAGAGACAGAGAGAGAGACACTGGGGAGGCCCCATCCCAGCATGCTGTTGGAGGGCTCCCGGTGCTGCAGTCGGTAAGTAGAAACTTAATTTTTTATTTATTGATTGATTTTTTTATTATTTTTTTAATTTTTAATTTTTTAATTTTTTTTGATTTTATTGGTTGATTTATTGATTTATTTATCATTTATTATTGATGATGGCTCTTTATTTGTAAAAGTGAAGTGTTTAATGTTTGTAAAACCCCCTCCCCCCCCATCTCTCGTTCTCTACGCCTGATTTATAAGTGGAGGCAAGGTTTTTCTGAGCGTACAAAAATCTACACTTACTCAATTCTAAGTTAGTTTGGAGTAAGTTTTCACTGCCTAAACTTGCAAAACAGGCGTAAGTTCTACAATGAAACTATTCTAACTCACTAGAACTGGAGCAAACTAAATGCCGAGAATTGCAATTTCTAAGATGCTCCATTCTAAACTAGTTGCTCCAAAAAAATAGGAGCAACTCAGGCCGAAACTTGAGCCCATAACCACTATGCTACTGTTCCCGGTAATGCAGAAAGAATTAACTCTGATTAGGAACATTTGTCATTTGACGTCACAAGAAAAGGATCATAAAATGTTGGTTAATGAGTTTTAACCTACATATATTTTTCACTCTCAATCAACTTAATTTAGTTGCCCACCTGCTTGCTTCACTAAAGTTGATGACTATTGGCTAACTATTGGACTTTGGTTTTGTAACATATATTTTTTAAATTATATTTACAGAGTGCTCTGGATGATTGAAAGTATTTAACTTGCATTTTAATAATTTAAATGATTCAATAATTTGAATTAAACAATGCAATCAACACACAAAGTGCTAATTTAGTGCATAATAATAATTAATAGGTAATGTGAATGAAACAAACTTTGAATAATAAGTGGACTGTAAATACAATCAGCTAGTCGCTTGCCATCTTGCAAAGATTGGCCTTTTGGAAAATCATATCCGTATTGTGTGTACTGGTGGAAGTTATTCTCACACATTGGTTATGCATCTGACATTATCAAATGAATGAAAGGTTCCTTGCAGCCTATCTACAATTACATGCCCAGCAAATCCATTCCAGCTGCACACACTATGGAAATGCTTGGAGTCAGCAGAAGAACATGCTGAAAGGCAGATAGAGAAGGCATCAGAATCGTATGCCATAGGTAGTGCAATATGTTTGATTTATATTAATGCCTTTGTATTTAGTTGGGGCTAAAAGCATCTGGCTAACAGTTACATGCTGAAGCTGCGTCTTAGCAAAACCATTCATCAACAATATCTAAATATACATGATGCCAGATTCTAGCATTACTTGGTTTTTTGATATTTGATTAGGTTTATTCAGTCCCAAAAGCGAATATGCGAGTTGAATTAATTTTTTTTAATTTTATGCCACTTTTACAAAAATATTACATAAATATGGATCATCACTGCACTGAAACTGGGAATTCAGAACAAATACTAGTAACTTCATCTGAGTGCATTAAAAAGAAATAGATGAGGAAATTGTGGGTGAATTTGTTATTATCTCTGAAACCCTTTGGTGTTGGAGGTCATGTTGCAGGAATGGAAGAGCACTACACCTTTATTCAAAACAGGAGAAAGGGACACGACAAGCAAAGTATAAAATTACCTGAATCCACCATCAGGGACAGAGCAGTAGAAATTTTCCCCAAAAAGGCTGTGGGTCTAAGACAATTGGAGTTTTCAAGATTGGGTGCTTGAGATTAGGTAAAAGGATATCAAGGGATCTGGAGCAAAGGCAGGGAAATAGAGCTGAAGTGCAGATCACCCGTTGTCTCACTGAATGGTAGAGTAGGCCCAAAGGGGCTGAATGGCTTACTCCTGTTCCTAATGTTATTATGTTAGGTGAGGGTTTGGTCAGGTATAAGCTGATTAGGCAAGAGTCCGACTTGTACACAGTCGGTCATGTCTACTGAACCTTATAGAGATACTTGACAGAGACATGGAGGTAGAGCATTGAGGAGAATCATTGTATCTCATGTACTTCGATTTCCAGAAGGCATCTGATAAGGTTCCACACAAAGAATTGACAGTGAAAACAGAGGTTCAAAAATCTGAAACAGTTTGATGGCCTGGGAGGGAACGGATGATCAGTGCCAAGTGATGTCCCCCAGGGATAGACACTGCACCCCAGCTTTCCAAATCCATGTTTTTTATATGCAGTACAAAAATGTGACATAGAGGGGAATACATTCAAGTTTACAGATCATACTGAGTTGGAAGGTATAGAAAATTGTGAAGAGAATAAAAAATTGAAAAAGGACATAGGTAGACTAAGCATGAGGCCATTTTAACCTAAAGTGTGAGATAGTAAAAATGGCAGATGGGAGTGTAATCTAAATGATAAAGCCCTGGGAGAAGTGGTCCACTTATAATAATCATTAAATGCTAGGTGCAAAAAAATAACTAAAGGCCAATGAGATGTTGGAATGCATCACAAGAGGTTTAGAACATAAAAGCAAGGAAGTCATACTGTAATTATACAAGCTACTGGTCATACACTAAATATTGTGTTCAGTTATTCAAATATTGCCTCACCTTTGGAAGGATACCTTGACCTTGGAGAAAGTGCAGCAATGAGTGGCTAAGTGTGGAGGTGAGGGTTGATCTGAATGAGACGTTTCTTATGATGACGAGAGTTGACAGTGTCGATACGGAATGATTTTTCCCTCTGGTAGGAGAATCCAGAATAAGGTAAGATTATCTTAGAATTCAAACCAGGTCAGTTATAAGTGAATCTAAGAAAATTATCTTCACACAAAGGGTTTTGAAAATGTGAAACCCTTAACCTCAGATGGCCATAGAAATAAAGCCATTTGAGGTAGTTAAAAGGGAGCTAGATACTTGAGTACTAAGGAGGATAAGGGATGTGAAGAAAAGGCAGGCAGTTAGGATCCAATATCACCAATAAGCATGGCTAGCAAAATGGAAAGCAGGCTGAAACGCCTAAAATGTTTACTCCTGTTCCAATGTTGCTCAGTACTTCTCAACTAGTTACTAACACTTGACAGAGATGGTCATGAACCTTTATGGTGAGAGTTTCTGTTGGTCTAGCCCAGTTGACTAATCCAACTGGTACCAAGAAACTAATAATGGCCATGTTTCTGAATATCGAGTTGGCATATGTGCGCTTTCTTTTTAAGAAGTGATGGCATCCCAAATGTCAGAAAAATTCTGTTGTACCAGAAACAGGTCCACAAAACTATCGACATATTTTTCAATTGTCTATTTGAAACATAGAAACATAGAAACATAGAAACATAGGGCACAAGTTTCGGGCTGCGCCTATAACGGCGCAGCCCCGACCTGGACGCCCGTTTTTCGTGCCACAAAGTGCACCTAAAAAAACCTTACAGATTCTCCAGTCAGGCGCGGTGCAGCACGAGCAGTTGGGGGCGGAGCTAGGTCCCTGCGCTAAAAACAGTGCCGGGACCTCTGCACATGCGCGCTACAGTGGGCGCGCATGTGCAGTAGCTCCAGGCGCCCAAAACTGTGTGGGAGGGGCCCGAAGCACGCAGCCCCTAGCCCTGGCCGAATGGCCTCACTGGGGCTGCGTGCATAAGGCTGCCTCCCACGCCCAGCTCCTGCTTCCTCCCGACTCGACTCCCGCTTCCCGCCCCCGCCCCCCGCCCCTGGACCGGACCGGACCCGCGCTCCCCCACCCCCCCACCCGACCTGACCTCCCTCTCCCGCACTCCCTCCCCCCCGACCTGAACCGAACCGATCTCCCTCCCACCACCCCCCCCCGACCCGCGCTCCCGACTCTCCCGACTCCCCCCCCCCCCGCACCCGGACCCGACCCGACCCGACCTGACCCGCGCTCTACCCTCCTCCCCCCCCCACTCGACCTGACCTCCCTCTCCCTCCCTCCAAACTGACCTCCCTCCGTCCCCCCGACCAGACCCGCACTCCCGACCCCGACCCGCGCTCCCCCCGACCCGACCCGCGCTCCCGACCCCGGACCCCGGACCCGACCCGACCCAATGCCACCTACCTGTAAATCTGGTGCTGGGGACGGGCCCGGCCCGTTCAGCCTCCCCCCCCTTCTCCTTTCCCCCCTCTTCTCTTTCCCCCCCTTCTCCTTTCCCCCTCTTCTCCTTTCCCCCCTTCTCCTCCCCCCTTCTCCTCCCCCCTTCTCCTTTCCCCCCTTCTACTTTCCCCCCTTCTCCTTCTTCCCCTTCTCCTTTCCCTCCCTTTCCCCCTTCTCCTTTCCCCCTTCTCCTCCCCCCTTCTCCTCCCCCCTTCTCCTTCTCCCCCTTCTCCTTTCACCCCTTCTCCTTTCCCCCCTTCTCCTTTCCCCCCTTCTCCTTTCCCCATTCTCTTTTCCCCCCTTCTCCTGCCCCCTTCTTCTTCCCCCTTCTCCTTCCCCCCACCTTCCCTTCCCCTTCTCCCCCCTTCTCTTTCCCCTTATCCTCTCCCCCATTTCCCCTTCTCCTCTCCCCCATTTCCCCTTCTCCTCTCCCCCCATTTCCCCTTCTCCTCTCCCCCCCTTCCCCCTTCTCCTCCTCCCCCTTCCCCTTCTCCTCCCCCCTTCTCTCCCTCTCCTCCTTCTCCCCCATCCCTCCCTCCCCCCGCACCCTCCTTCCCCTCCCCCTGCCCACCCCTCTCCCTCTACCCCTGCTCCCCCCCTCTCCCTCTACCCCCCTCCTCCCCCTCCCCTCACTGTCAGAAACACAGACACTGACAGACAGAGAGTGAGAGACACACACAAACAGACAGACAGAGAGATAGAGACACTGACTGTGGGGGGGGGGGGGGGATCCCAGCATGCTGTTGGAGGACTCCTTGTGCTGCAGTCGGTAAGTAGAAAATGTTTAATTTATTGATTTAAAAAAAAAATTATTTCTTATTAATTTTTTTTGATTGATTTTTTGGTTGATTTATTGATGTTTTTATCATTTATTATTGATGATGGCTCTTTATTTGTAAAACTGAAGTGTTTAATGTTTGTAAACTTTCCTTTAAACCACCCCCCCCACCCCCATTCCCTACGGCTGATTTGTAACCTACGCCTGATTTTCTAAAGTATAGACAAGGTTTTTTCGAGCGTACAAAAATCTTCACTTACTCCATTCTAAGTTAGTTTGGAGTAAGTTTTCACTGCCGAAACTTTGAAAACAGGCGTAAGTGGCCGGACACGCCCCCTTTTGAAAAAAGAATTCTGTTCCAAAGTGAAACTGTTCGAACTGACTAGAACTAGAGCAAACTAAATGCCGAGAATTTGAATTTCTGAGATACTCTGTTCTACACCAGTTGCTCCAAAAAATCAGGAGCAACTGAGGCCAAAACTTGGGCCCATAGAAAATAGGTGCAGGAGTAGGCCATTCGGCCATTCGAGCCTGCACCACCATTCAATCTGATCATGGCTGATCATTCACCTCAGTACCCCTTTCCTGCTTTCTCTCCATACTCCTTGATCCCTTTAGCCGTAAGGGCCATATCTAACTCCCTCTTGAATATATTCAACGAACTGGCATCAACAACTTTCTGCGGTAGAGAGGTTAACAACCCTCTGAGTGAAGAAGTTTCTCTTCATCTCAGTCCTAAATGGCTTACCCCTTATCCTTAGATTGTGTCCCCTGGTTCTGGACTTCCCCAACATCGGGAACATTCTTCCTGCATCCAACCTGTCCAATCCCGTCAGAATTTTATATATTTCTATGAGATCCCCTCTCATCCTTCTAAACTCCAATGAATAAAGGCCAAGTCGATCCAGTCTCTCCTCATATGTCAGTCCAGCCATCCTGGGAATCAGTCTGGTGAATCTTCGCTGCACTCCCTCAATAGCAAGAACGTCCTTCCTCAGATTAGAAGACCAAAACTGTACACAATATTCAAGGTGTGGCCTCACCAAGGCCCTGTACAACTGCAGTAAGACCTCCCTGCTCCTATACTCAAATCCCCTAGCTATGAAGGCCAACATACTGTTAGCGCGAATGTACCCTCCAAGAATCACTCGTCACTCAGGGTCGGTCCATACATCAAAACGGTTTATTACGCCGGCGGGGAGATGAAGCCACCGGATGATTCAGGCACTTCTCTCCACAGAACAAAGGATTTCATGGATTTTTATATGTTTTACAACAGTTTACTACAGTTACATCGGCTCATTTTGGCCGGACACTATCCAATCATATTGATTATACATTACATATTGATTCAATTAGACCAATAGAATTGGTCTCTAAGCACTAAGTGGCTGCGTGATGGCTGCGTGATTGCCTCATGTGTTGCTAAGAATTACTCATAGTGTTCTGACTTTGTCCAGTCCCCCCTCCTCCCTTATCTTACTGTCATTGGGTGCTGTCTTTGGGCAATCTCCTTATCTCAATCCTGTTACAGAGTCGTATTGTTCTAACATGAGCCAGGACATCTTGTCTGAGGTCTGAAAGCCAGTTGATTAGAACTCCTTTTTTTTATGTGTATTCCTGTGTGAGAAACAGCAGTTATCAGTAACTAGGAATGCAGTCTCTTTCGGCTAGCTGAAATCTCTTGAGGCTTTGTTGAATCTTGGGCAGCCATCTTCATACATTTTACACACATATTTAATTCTAACATTATGCATATTTAGTTCTAACATTATGCTACAGATGCCTTTGCTCTATTGGAAAATCTCTCTAACAATCCCCCCTTAGCTCCCTGAAACCGACACTAATTTATATTATGTTATTTTATGCTTTTGTATCACCTGGTACTCCCTGCTTCAACGTGCTGGCCAGTCACATGATTTCAGGAGTCCCAGTTGTTTTAGATCAAATTAATATAGTTCGAATCGCCCCTTTTGCCTGTCACACAGACTTCCTTGCTTATCTGAGCTTTGGTGCTAATCCTCTGTTGTTGTGCATAATATCTGCAGGACCGGCAAGCCATGACACCCATGTGGGATAGGGGCCTGCTCTGGCTCGTCATAGTCCTGCAGGTGATCATGGAGCGGATCAGTAACGTTAATGATTTCGGTACCTCGCTGTCTAACTTGGATAGTGTGGGCTTGCCCTATAGTGATGGGTCGTAGGGGTGTAAAGCAGAAGTTTGGTTGCGGGGTCTGGCATTGCAAGCCGTTATACTAATATGAGCGTTCCGTGGTGGAGACACAGTATCTCCCTTTGCCTCCGTACTTGGCCCGGGCAAAATGTGTAGGGGCAGGTACTATTTCCAGAACGCATCCATCGGTTCGATTGAAACCACACTCATCTAATTCTCCCTGTCCCACCGGATGGGGACACACCGTGATTTCGCCCCTCTGGGGATAAAGGGGAAATGGACCTGATTTGGCAGTTTGGGATTGCTAGGTATACTCTGGTCAGTCCCTTCAGAGTGCAGTTATCCAGTGACCCCTTCAGCTTGGCTAGCTGAGCCAGAAGTGAGCTGTCTGTCCAGTCTGGTACCTCCCCGCTTTGGAGATCAGTTCGAGGTTGTGTCGTATCTGTCCTACCATCCATAAACCATAAGCGTGACAGAGTTGCCCTTGTTGGAGCTTTCCGGTATCTTCCTTTTCTCTGTCAACTAGACGATTAATTGTTTTGGCATGTGTCTCGATTACTTAAATTCCATCAAACTGTATCTCCATGCCTTCCCTTCCTAAGTCTGCTTGGTCTTTCTGATTCTGCTCTGCCCGCTCTAGCAGTTCCCTCATCACCTCTTTAAGTTGTTCCACCTTTTCATTCAGCCCTTGTATATCCAGTGAGGTCCCGGTATTAAAGCCGGTAGCAGCGTCATTAATTATTTCCCTCTTATGCCTTTGCACCTGCTCTTGTCCTCGGAACCTACGGGTGCCCATGGCATCAGCAGCCTGCTGCATTACAACCTTACTTAATACACTATACATATTCCTTGCCTGTTCAGTACAATATTCCAGCATTCGTATGCCTGAGATATTGATCAGAACAGGCACAATTTCATGCTTAACATTATACGTTAAAATAAGTTCTGTCCTTGCTCCAGTCCTTGGCTGCTGGGATACATATTCCATCAGTTAAATTAAACAAGATCCCATAGTTTGGGTAAGTGTGTATTTCCTGCATTTGCTGCATCCCCCGTAGTCCATCCGGGTTTTCTGATGCTTGTATGAGTGTCGAGATCCCTAGTATCATGCTGCAGAGCTGAAGTGGCTACTGTGAATCCATCTCGGTGGGTGTTTCATCTGCAAATTTTAAACAGATCCTGGTCTTCACCAGGTGTTAGGTTCTGGTCTACTCATCTTTTATCCATGCATGTTGAGGTCACTCTGTGAAATCAGAGGTAAGGGTTAGGTTGGGTTTGTGGACTACACTTACCCACCGTGGGGTACATTGGCTCTATTGCCGTAGGTGATGGTGCTTACACTGCGCACTGCACTATCCATCTGGTCCCATTTTTTTTAAATCCCTTCCAGCTTATTTATCTTTGCTTTTAACTCTTGAATTTGTTTTGTTTGAGTATCTATTTCTTTATTTGTATCAGGCAAGTATTATTACATAGGCTAGTTCTATTTTATTTTTATTATGAAGATCCCAGAAAGCTGAATTTAGGGAGCTAGGAGTTAAATTAAAAAGTAGGACCTCAAAGTTAGTAATCTCTGGATTGCTACCAGTGCCACGTGCTAATCAGAGTAGAGGGAGCAGGATAGTTAGAATAAATACGTGGCTTGAGCAGTGGTGCAAGAGGGAGGGATTCAAATTCCTGGGACATTGGAACAAGTTCTGGGGGAAGTGGGACCTGTACAAAAGGGACGGTCTGCACTTGGGCAGGACTGGAACTGATGTCCTGGGGGTAACATTTGCTAATGCAGTTCGGGAGTGTTAAAACTAATATGGCAGGGGGATGGGAACCGATGCAGCGAGATAGGGCGAAGTAAGATGGAATCAGAAACAGATGGCAGAAAGGTAAAAAGCAATAGTGGAAGGCCGAGTAAACAAAGGCAAGAAATAAAAAGGGCCACACTACATCATAATTCTAAAAGGACAAAGGGTGTTAAAAAAACAAGCCTGAAGGCTTTGTGTCTTAATGCAAGTAGTATCCGTAATAAGGTGGATGAATTAATTGTGCAAATAGATGTTAACAGATATGATGTGATTGGGATTACAGAGACGTGGCTCCAGGATCATCAGGGCTGGGAACTCAACATCTATGGGTATTCAACATTCAGGAAGGATAGCATAAAAAGAAAAGGAGGTGGGGGAGCATTGCTGGTTAAAGAGGAGATTAATGCAATAGTTAGGAAGGACATTAGCTTGGATGATGTGGAATTTATATGGGTAGAACTGCAGAACACCAAAGGGCAAAAAACGTTAGTGGGAGTTGTGTACATACCTCCAAACAGTAGTAGTGATGTTGGGAAGGGCATCAAACAGGAAATTAGGGGTGCATGCAATAAAGGTGCAGCAGTTATCATGGGTGACTTTAATATGCATATAGATTGGGCTAACCAAACTGGAAGCAATACGGTGGAGGAGGATTTCCTGGAGTGCATAAGGGATGGTTTTCGAGACCAATATGTCGAGGAACCAACTAGGGGGGAGGCCATCTTAGACTGGTTGTTGTGTAATGAGAGAGGATTAATTAGCAATCTCGTTGTGCGAGGCCCCTTGGGAAAGAGTGACCATAATATGGTGGAATTCTACATTAGGATGGAGAATGAAACAATTAATTCAGAGACCATGGTCCAGAACTTAAAGAAGGGTAACTTTGAAGGTATGAGGCGTGAATTGGCTAGGATAGATTGGCGAATGATACTTAAGGGGTTGACTGTGGATGGGCAATGGCAGACATTTAGAGACCGCATGGATGAACTACAACAATTGTACATCCCTGTCTGGTATAAAAATAAAAAAGGGAAGGTGGCTCAACCGTGGCTATCAAGGGAAATCAGGGATCGTATTAAAGCCAAGGAAGTGGCATACAAATTGGCCAGAAATAGCAGTGAACCCGGGGACTGGGAGAAATTTAGAACTTAGCAGAGGAGGACAAAGGGCAGGGAAAATAGAGTGTGAGAGGAAGCTTGCAGGGAACATTAAGACGGACTGCAAAAGTTTCTATAGATATGTAAAGAGAAAAAGGTTAGTAAAGACAAACGTAAGTCCTTTGCAGTCAGAATCAGGGGAAGTCATAACGGGGAACAAAGAAATGGCAGACCAATTGAACAAGTACTTTGGTTCGGTATTCACTAAGGAGGACACAAACAACCTTCCGTATATAAAAGAGGTCAGAGGGTCTAGTAAGAAGGAGGAAATGAGGGATATCCTTATTAGTCGGGAAATTGTGTTGGGGAAATTGATGGGATTGAAGGCCGATAAATCCCCAGGGCCTGATGGACTGCATCCCAGAGTACTTAAGGAGGTGGCCTTGAAAATAGCGGATGCATTGACAGTCATTTTCCAACATTCCATAGACTCTGGATCAGTTCCTATGGAGTGGAGGGTAGCTAATGTAACCCCACTTTTTAAAAACGGAGGGAGAGAGAAAACAGGGAATTATAGACCGGTCAGCCTGACATCGGTAGTGAGTAAAATGATGTCATAGCAGCGCATTTGGAAAGAGGTGACATGATAGGTCCAAGTCAGCATGGATTTGTGAAAGGAAAATCATGCTTGACAAATCTTCTGGAATTTTTTGAGGATGTTTCCAGTAGAGTGGACAATGGAGAACCAGTTGATGTGGTGTATTTGGACTTTCAGAAGGCTTTCGACAAGGTCCCACACAAGAGATTAATGTGCAAAGTTAAAGCACATGGGATTGGGGATAGTGTGCTGACGTGGATTGAGAACTGGTTGGCAGACAGGAAGCAAAGAGTAGGAGTAAATGGCAGGCAGTGACTAGTGGGATACCACAAGGTTCTGTGCTGGGGCCCCAGCTGTTTACAGTGTACATTAATGATTTAGATGAGGAGATTAAATGTAGTACCTCAAAACTTGCGGATAACACTAAGTTGGGTGGCAATGTGAGCTGCGAGGAGGATGCTATGAGGCTGCAGAATGACTTGGATAGGTTAGGTGAGTGGGCAAATGCATGGCAGATGAAGTATAATGTGGATAAATGTGAGGTTATCCACTTTGGTGGTAAAAACAGAGAGACAGACTATTATCTAAATGGTGATAGATTAGGAAAAGGGTGGTACAACGAGACCTGGGTATCATGGTACATCAGTCATTGAAGGTTGGCATGCAGGTACAGCAGGCGGTTAAGAAAGCAAATGGCATGTTGGCCTTCATAGCAAGGGGATTTGAGTACAGGGGCAGGGAGGTATTACTACAGTTGTACAGGGCCTTGGTGATGCCACACCTTGAGTATTGTGTACAGTTTTGATCTCCTAACTTGAGGAAGGACATTCTTGCTATTGAGGGAGTACAGCGAAGGTTCACCAGACTGATTCCCTGGATGACGGGACTGACATATCAAGAAAGATTGGATCAACTGGGCTTGTATTCACTGGAGTTCAGAAAAATGAGAGGGGATCTCATAGAAACGTTTAAAATTCTGATTGGTTTAGACAGGTTAGATGCAGAAAGAATGTTCCCAATGTTGGAAAAGTCCAGAACCAGGGGTCACAGTCTAAGGATAAGGGGTAAGCCATTTAGGACCGAGATGAGGAGAAACTTCTTCACCCAGAGAGTGGTGAATCTGTGGAATTCTCTACCACAGAAAGTTGTTGAGGCTAATTCACTCAATATATTCAAAAAGGAGTTAGATGTAGTCCTTACTACTCGGGGGATCAAGGGGTATGGCGAGAAAGCAGGAATGGGGTACTGAAGTTGATGTTCAGCCATGAACTCATTGAATGGCGGTGCAGGCTTGAAGGGCTGAATGGCCTACTCCTGCACCTATTTCCTATGTTTCTATATTTCTATATTTTCTCTATCTGTCAGGTGAGTCTTCTTTATTTTGGAAATCTTTTCAAACTTTAAAATCATTATCAATGGAGAGTGTCTTTTACCTCTTCCAAAAATTTTTTTTTCAATTAAACTAATATCTTTTTCACAGCCAATATCAACTAGTATTTAGTAAGTTATGTCTTTTTCCATTGCAAACACTTTTTTTTCAGCACCTATTTAGTACGTTACGTCTTTTTTTTTCAGATCTCCTTTCTTCAAATTAGATATTTTACACAGAGAGCTCGTGTCTCCGTAAATTTGTTAATTTAAAATCATCAGACAATCGAAGACACTTTTTCTTTCAAATTCATTCAATTTGTTTTCTTTCAAAGTTGCATCTGTATCTTTCTTATCGTCTTTTCCATAACTCGAACGGAGTCGAGTACGTAGGCTTTGAGAGCTGCTTTTCATTATCTCAAATGTTCCAGTTTCAAGGCTGTTTCAATGTCCTTTTTTTCTAAACTGCTAAAGTTTGCCGTTTTAACATTTTATTTTTTTTTCACAAAAGTCCCTTTTACACCTTCGCCGATAGCTCGCCACTCGCCCAGGAGTTTGACCTGATCCCTGAAGGTATTTCTAGATTGTTTCCAAACCTTTTCGTTTTATTTCTCTTTTTTTTTTAAGAGATCAGATTTACTGTGCCTTCTCTTAATATCTCAAAAGTCCAATTCAAATTTTGTAATGCCAATCTTTTATTTAAAACTCTTTTTACTGAGCTAGAAGCTTTCATGTCAAGGTTTTACATAAAGGAAAATGGGAGTGTACTTCCCCAGCTCGCAGCCTCAAGAGACCCACGCAGGCTTTTTTTAAAAAGGCCTTCTTTATCTCCTAGACTAAATTTATGTCTTTCAACCCAATGTAATCAATGATCGCAGGTTTTCTTTCGACAAGTAAGTAAGCGTGTCAAATAATTTTTTTTTTTTTTAAACCACCGGGACCATGTATTTTTTTATCTTTTGCTCAACAAACCTATCCTTTGTGCATTTCCTAGCTCCATAACTTATCATCCGAATAAATCCACACCTGCGTTTTTAACTTAAAATATAATTCAATTCTAGGTTCACACTTTCTTAAAACTTCCCACATACAGAACAACACTGCAAAGGGTTAAAAAGCTTTCACTCTGTTTGAAAAAGTGGGCGGAGCTAAAACAAACAGATAGCTCCACCACTTTTCCAAACAGGCTTTCAGACACGTGAAAAAATCATTCCGCAGTCAAAAATCACACAAGCACTCTCACTCAAAGACAGACAGTCACAAAAGTCTCTCTTCATTCAACAAAGCTTATTGTTTGGCCAGCTCTATTTTTGGATCCATACATCACTTAAGATAGTCACTATCAGGGTTTTTTTTTTTAAATAAATGAATACATGATGATAGGTTAATACATGTTTGATTTACTTTCTCTGTTAATATTACATGGGCCCGGAGGATCAGGACCAAGGATTTTTCATCTTTATCTTTCCTTTCCTGTTTCCACCACTCTCGCTGATCTTCCAGTGAGTCGTGCGGTTGCCAACCTAATGTGATCATTCGACTTATCATCCTTTTCTGTTTCTCCGCCAAGTGGCAGGTAAGGGACCCTTCGGGTCCCCACTTGAGTTCTGTTGTTATATTGGCCATGTTTGGTATTTAGTATTGGGGACAGTTAGAGATCTAACTCTCAGCGGTCCACCTTCACCAGCGTGACTTGTAGTAGGCTGTTTCTAACTCGCAGATATTGAGTTTGGGTAGCTCATTAAAGATCTAACTCTCAGAGGTCCACCTTCACCAACGTGACTTGTAGTAGAACATCTAACTCTCAGCGGTCCGCCTTCACCAGCGTGACTTGTAGTAGAACACCTAACTCTCAGCAGTCCGCCTTCACCAGCATGATTTGTAGTAGAACATCTAACTCTCAGCGGTCTGCCTTCACCAGCGTGACTTGTAGTAGATCACCTAACTCTCAGCGGTCCGCCTTCACCAGCATGATTTGTAGTAGAACACCTAACTCTCAGCGGTCTGCCTTCACCAGCGTGACTTGTAGTAGATCACCTAACTCTCAGCGGTCTGCCTTCACCAGCGTGACTTGTAGTAGATCACCTAACTCTCAGCGGTCTGCCTTCACCAGCGTGACTTGTAGTAGATCACCTAACTCTCAGCGGTCTGCCTTCACCAGCGTGACTTGTAGTAGATCACCTAACTCTCAGCGGTCTGCCTTCACCAGCGTGACTTGTAGTAGAACACCTAACTCTCAGCGGTCTGCCTTCACCAGCGTGACTTGTAGTAGATCACCTAACTCTCAGTGGTCTGCCTTCACCAGCGTGACTTGTAGTAGATCACCTAACTCTCAGCGGTCTGCCTTCACCAGCGTGACTTGTAGTAGATCACCTAACTCTCAGCGGTCCGCCTTCACCAGCGTGACTTGTAGTAGATCACCTAACTCTCAGCGGTCTGCCTTCACCAGCGTGACTTGTAGTAGATCACCTAACTCTCAGTGGTCTGCCTTCACCAGCGTGACTTGTAGTAGATCACCTAACTCTCAGCGGTCCGCCTTCACCAGCGTGACTTGTAGTAGATCACCTAACTCTCAGCGGTCTGCCTTCACCAGCGTGACTTGTCGTAGATCACCTAACTCTCAGTGGTCTGCCTTCACCAGCGTGACTTGTAATAGACCGTTTCTAGCTACTGTCAGGTTAAAAATCTGCTATTACACAAACTCGTACAATTCTTAAAACACATTTAAGCAATTCCCGCAGTGCTCCATGCCTCCTTAACCGTTTTGCCTGTTGGTCCGACCCTTCTTACAGGTTGGATATTGCATCAGCCTCCGGACACCACCTGGTCCCTTACCCCCCGGGATCTATTGCCAATACTCACCCGGATTCTCCAGTGATGTCCCAACGACCTCTGAATTATCCTGTTCGTGACGCCATTGTTAGCATGAATGTACCCTCCAAGAATCACTCATCACTCAGGGTCGGTCCATACATCAAAATGGTTTATTACGCCGGCGGGGAGATGAAGCCACCAGATGATTCAGGCGCTTCTCTCCACAGAACAAAGGATTTCATGGATTTTTATATGTTTTACAACAGTTTACTACAGTTACATCGGCCCATTTCGGCCGGACACTATCCAATCATATTGATTATAGATTACATATTGATTCAATTAGACCAATAGAATTGGTCTCTAAGCACTAAGTGGCTGTGTGATGGCTGCGTGATTGCCTCATATGTTGCTAAGAGTTCCTCATAGTCTTCTGACTTTGTCCAGCCCCCCCTCCCCCCTTATCTTACTGTCCTTGGGTGCTGTCTTTGGGCAGTCTCCTTATCTCAATCCTGTTACAGAGTCGTATTGTTCTAACATGAGCCAGGACATCTTGTCTGAGGCCTGAAAGCCAGTTGATTAGAGACATCTGCAGAACTCCTTTTTTTAAATGTGTATTCCTGTGTGAGAAACAGCAGTTATCAGTAACTAGGAATGCAGTCTCTTTTGGCTAGCTGAAATCTCTTGAGGCTTTGCTGAATCTTGGGCAGCCATCTTCATACATTTTACACACATATTTAATTCTAACATTATGCATATTTAGTTCTAACATTATGCTACAGATGCCTTTGCTCTATTGGAAAATCTCTCTAACAATACCATTTGCCTTCTTCACCGCCTGCTGTACCTGCATGCCAACTTTCAATGACTGATGTACCATGACACCCAGGTCTCGTTGCACCTCCTCTTTTCCTAATCTGCCGCCATTCAGATAGTATTCTCCTTTCGTGTTTTTGCCCCCAAAGTGGATAACCTCACATTTATCCACATTATACTGCATCTGCCATGCATTTGCCCACTCACCTAACATATCCAAGTCACCCTGCAGCCTCTTAGCGTCCTCCTCATAGCTCACACCACCACCCAGTTTAGTGTCA
Organism: Pristiophorus japonicus; assembly: GCF_044704955.1. Classification (NCBI taxonomy): domain Eukaryota; kingdom Metazoa; phylum Chordata; class Chondrichthyes; family Pristiophoridae; genus Pristiophorus; species Pristiophorus japonicus. The sequence goes on along the minus strand of NC_091982.1, from coordinate 99,771,470 downwards.
TCTGCAAACTTGGAGATATTACACCCATTTCCTTCATCCAAATCATGAATGTACATTGTAAATAGCTGGGGTCCCAGCTCTGAGCCCTGCGGCACCCCACTAGTCACTGCCTGCCATTCTGAAAGGACCTGTTTATCCCGACTCTCTGCTTCCTGTCTGCCAACCAGTTCTCTATATACGTCAGTACATTACCCCCAATACTATGTGCTTTAATTTTGCACATCAATCTCATGTGTGGGACTTTGTCAAAAGCCTTTTGAAAGACCAAATACATCACATCCACTGGTTCTCCCTTGTCCACTCTACTCGTTACATCCTCAAAAAATTTCAGAAGATTTGTCAAGCATGATTTCCCTTTCATAAATCCATGCTGACTTGGAACGATCCTGTCACTGCTTTCCAAATGCGCTGTTATTTCATCTTTAATAATTGATTGCAACATTTTCCCCACTACTGATGTCAGGCTAACCGGTCTATAATTACCAGTTTTCTCTCTACTCTATTAAAAAAAAACTACATTTTAAATGAGATGTTTTCCACATAGCTGGAAGCAGCTTTTAACTGCTAAGGAGAGATCATTAGTGAGTATTCATCAGAATTAAGATATTATGGAGCTTGCTTGCTGAGAATCCAGGAATTGTATGAGCCCTGTGTATTTCTGATTCTTTCAGCAGTGTGTAGGGTGGCACTAAATCCAGAAAGCTCTTCTCTTTAATTATTAACAACTTTTAAAATTAAATCTACTTAAAAAAAGATCGTATGTTGACATGTCTAATTTCTTGTGTACAGTGTATTCAGCCAGAAGTCGCAATAATTGTGACATCATCTGGCAGCAAAAGGCTGTTTGCAACCAGTCTAAAATACTTAATGATTGTTGTCAGGTAACTGGGGCCATTATATTTAAAACTCATTTGTTTTTCAGTGTGGAAGTTGTAAACCAGACAAGGGGTGTAATAGTGTAGAAATAACAGTTGCCGATGTTAGAGGACAGGCACTCAGAATGTGTACAAATTACCTCTGCCTGCCAATTTAAAGGAACCTGTTAAAAATAAAGTCAAATTCTTCTGATTATAACAGACGAAATGTGTTAATTGTTGCAGAACTAAGATCACTAACAATCATTACCAGGCTAGCATTGTTCAATTATAAGTTGTTTGGGCATTAGTATTTTCGTTTGGTACAGAATAAGAAAAAGATTTTCTCGCTGCAACTGTCTCATTTTCCATTCATAGTTATTTTTCCAATGTTCTCCCCTCCACTCACAAAGGTGTGAACTCTTGCTGGGATTCCTCACTCAGTAGACCATTCTTTAAATGTGAGCACAGATTGAAGGTTTCAGTACAGCTAAGGCCATTTCTGTCCTCACCTGACATCCACACATTTACACCTTCCAACACAAGTCACTGGGCAGTATTCAGGAACACGAACCATGGCTGATTTTTCTCCTATTGCTGAAGAAAATTGTATATTCCTACCTTAGATCAGCTGAAGTAGCTTAGGAAATCGGACTTATGCCCTTCTGACCGGTGTGGATGATGTGATCAGGGAAGTTCTGTGGTAGTGCAGGAGATTTTCTTATTGTCATTAACACTTATTGCACATGTTTTTAGATTTGAATGTGGAAATTTATGGTACCATGACTACATTTAGTAACATTCCTACTTATAGCAGCAGCATTTCCAGGGGATTCTATCTTTCCGAGGTAAGCTATTTGCTTTGGTTCTGATGCATGGTTCCTCGGGTGCTGCCTGCCCTCAGATACCTCATACAAGTGGCTACTCCTTATGTTTGAACCTAGATAATGAGCGTTGGCATGCTGATTAACTGTGGGGAAACCACAATTGAGCCTGATCCTTTGCTCCTGTTGCCGACTAACACTTTCCAGTAGAAACCACCCCAGAGACAAACCAGGCATAGGATGTTTCTCCTCCCCAGCACAGTGACACAGAAGGCAGCTGCAGTGCCCGCACTACCAACCCAGTTGAGATCAAGCAGCTCAATTTAAACTCGGCAATGTGCCAAGCTGGATTCCTCATGGTCCACATACCACTCGATACCACTGCATGCAAGCCATTAGGAGGCTTGGGCCTGCCATTACTTGAATGTTTATGTGATATATGTACATAAGGTCTGCCCACCAACAGGAGGCACTCCCAACGGAGGTCCTAGGGTCATAGGTACACTTGTGCTGGGTCCGGTATATAACCTGAACTTCACCTTTGGATCTTCACTTCTGGAAGCCATTAAAGACTGACCAGGTTTCATCCTTCACAATGTAAATTAAAATCTGACATACCATGGCACACACCCTCCTGCAAGAGCTATTTGGACTTTGAAGTCTGAGCAGAATGCGGGAGAGCTTGCAGTGGGGAGTTCACAATCTTTCACATTTCTTGGTTGTGACCAAAGATCCAGCTCTACTGGCAATAGTTTCTGGGTGAAATCTAAGAGATCACCAAGCACCAAGCACACATTCATGCCAGGCGCAGCGCACTGTCTTTCCTCTAAACCACAATGCACCAGTGTATCCCCATGAGGGGTTCCACCCACCTACCTCAATCGAAGAACGATGGAAAATAGCCCAGTCTGCAAACAGTAATACTTACTGAGCCTGGGCCAGGAGAGATTCTTACAAATCTGATTCTCATCTTTGGCCAACTGTCATCAGCTGACAGCTGTGCAGATAATACTTACAACCCAGCCTAGAAACTACTCAAGAGGAACATATGCCAACGCACTTTCCAATGGAAGCTCATAAACCTATGGCATCAAATTTAAAAATACATAATGGAACAGGCAGCCACGACAGTAACACTACTCACTGAAAGTTGGCATCTGTAAGCTGCTTTGTAAGGCTTATCCTTATTGCTATATATCGATATGATGTATGTGTTCAGATGTGTATATATATAGATCCTCATTAACTTTAATAGGAGTTGCAACTTTGGGCTAATCATGGAGCCAATCTGGAGATAGCAGACCCCATATAATACTCCTCACCATCGAGCTATTCTGCAGTTTGTCAGCAGCATATTTTCCTCCAGTCAACTCTCCAAAGCTGGTGTCAATTTAAGATCTGGTTAAGGGGCAGGGCTCTCCTCCTAGTCAGTGATGTCACAGAAACAGCATAGAAGGAAGGAAGCCAAGTGATAGGTCCTTACTATACAGTATAAATGCACACGAGGCCCATACTTGAGAGAAGGTCACTCTGTGACAAGTCACCTTTATTACGAAGACCTCAAGAGAGTGATAGTGGGTGGAGCTTCCCCTTTTAAACCGGAAAGTCCAGGTTAGGAGTGCCTCCCACAAGTTCACCCCCTGTGGTCAATGTTCTCAAGATGTACAACTTAGGTCAGCTTATACATGGGTTACAATGACAGTTGAATACATGACATCACCTCCGCCCCAAAGTCTTATTGGAATCACAGGTTAAGTCTCTCTGGTGGTTTACGCTCCCTTGTAGAGCGCCTGAGTTAGGGCTCCGGTTGTTGGGTGCTGGCCTGAGTGTCTGCTGTTTGCGGTGCCTCAGGCCTGTCCGGACTGCCCACAGTGACTGGGCTCTCCTCCACTGGTTCTGGTGTTCGGTCACTTGTGGTGGAGTAAACTCTACATCGTGTTCTTCCTCTGCTTCTTCTATGGGGTTGCTGAACCTCCTTTTAGTTTGATCCACGTATTTGCGGCAGATTTGTCCATTGGTAAGTTTAACTACCAAAACCCTATTCCCCTCTTTAGCAATTACAGTGCCTGCAAGCCATTTGGGCCCTGCAATGTAATTAAGGACAAACACAGGGTCATTGACATCAATACATCGCGCCCTTGCATTCCTGTCATGGTAGTCACATTGTGACTGATGCCTGCTCGCAACAATTTCTTTCATAGTAGGGTGTATAAGGGATAACCTGGTTTTGAGCGTCCTTTTCATTAGCAGCTCTGCGGGTGGAACCCCTGAGAGCGAGTGTGGTCGGGATCTATTGGCCAACAGGAGGCATGATAAGCAGCTTTGTAGTGAACCCCCTTGGAATCTGAGCATCCCCTGTTTGATTATCTGCTCGTTCCATCTGGCCGTTTGAGGCCAGCTTGAACGGTGCCGTTCTGACATGGTTGATTCCATTGCCTGCCATGAAGTCCTGGAATTCAGTGCTTGTGAAGCACAGGCCATTGTTGCTGACCAAGACATCCGGTAGACCATGGGGGGCGAACATTGCCCATAGACTTTCTACCGTGGCAGAGGATGTGCTTGAAGTTAAAATGGCACACTCAATCCATTTGGAGTAGGCGTCTACTACAATCAAAAACATTTTTCCCATGAAAGGACCTGTGTAGTCCACATGGATGCGTGACCATGGCTTTGCGGGCCAGGACCACGAGCAAAGGGGGGCTTCCCTGGGCACATTGCCCAGCTGAGCACACGTGTTGCACCTGCGAACACAACGTTCCAGGTCTGCATCTATCCTTGGCCACAAAACGTGTGACCTGGCAATTACCTTCATCATGACAATGCCCGGGTGCTCATTGTGAAGTTCTCTGATAAACACCTCTCTGCCCTTCTGGGGCATGACTACTCGGTTTCCCCACAGTAGGTAATCGGCCTGAATCGAGAGTTCATCCTTGCGCCTATGAAACGGTTTAAACTCCTCAGGGCATGCCCCGTACATGGCTGCCCTGTCCCCATTCAGGACACATTTCTTGACTAAAGACAGTAGCGGGTCTTTATTTGTCCAGACTTTAATCTGGCGGACTGTCACAGGTGAGCCTTCGCTTTCGAAAGCTTCAACAGCCATGACAATCTCAGCATCATGCTCAGTTGCCCCTCAGTGTGGCTAGTGGGAGCTTGCTGAGTGCATCAGCACAGTTTTCAGTGGCTGGTCTGTGCCGAATTATGTAGTCATAGGCGGCTAACGTAAGTGCCCACCTCTGTAAGCGGGCCGATGCATTTGCATTTATGGTCCTGTTGTCGGCCAAAAGGGACATTAGAGGTTTGTGATCTGTCTCTAATTCAAATTTCCTGCCAAACAGCTACTGGTGCATTTTTTTATACTGCATATACACATGCTAGCGCTTCCTTTTCTACCATTCCATAGCCCCTTTCTGCCTAGGACAGACTTCTGGAGGCATAAGCTACTGGCTGTAACTGACCCTTGGCATTCACATGCTGCAACACACACCCAACCCCATAGGACGACGCATCGCACGTTAAAAGTAGTTTCTTGCATGGGTCACATAACGTTAACAGTTTGTTGGAGCATAACAAATTGCGTGCTCTATCAAAAGCCCTTTCCTGGCTGTCCCCCCAGACCCAATCATGACCTTTGAGTAGGAGCACGTGTAACGGCTCTAACAGAGTGCTCAATTTGGGAAGAAGGTTGCCAACATAGTTCAGGAGCCCCAGGAACGAACGCAGCTCCGTCATGTTACGGGGTCTGGGTGCTCTCTGGATCGCTTCCGTTTTGGACGCAGTAGGTCTGATCCCATCTGTTGCTACCCTCCTCCCCAGGAATTCTACCTCTGGAGCTAAGAAACATAGAAACATAGAAAATAGGTGCAGGAGTAGGCTATTCGGCCCTTTGAGCCTGCACCGCCATTCAATAAGATCATGGCTGATCATTCACCTCAGTACCCCTTTCCTGCTTTCTCTCCATACCCCTTGATCCCTTCAGCCATAAGAGCCATATCTAAATCCCTCTTGAATATATCCAATGAACTGGCATCAACAACTCTCTGAGGCAGGGAATTCCACAGGTTAACAACTCTCTGCATGAAGAAGTTTCTCCTCATCTCAGTCCTAAATGGTCTATCCCTTATCCTAAGACTGTGTCCCCTGGTTCTGGACTTCCCCAACATCGGGAACATTCTTCCCACATCTAACGTTTTTCACTTCACCTTTTTCAGTCGCAGCCCTACCCGGTCCAGTCTGCGTAGCACCTCCTCCAGGTTATGGAGGTGTTCTTCAATATCTCAACCCATGATGAGGATGTCGTCTTGAAAAACCACCGTCCTTGGAATTGACTTGAGGAGGCTTTCCATATTTCGCTGTAAGATCGCGGCGGCCGAACAAATCCCGAACGGACATCTGTTATACTCAAAAAAAACCTTTTGTGTCGTGATGGTGGTCAGCTTCTTCGATTCACTCGCCAGCTCCTGGGTCATGTAAACTGAGGTCAGGTCCAATTTTGAAAAAAGTTTGCCACCGGATAGCGTTGCAAAGAGCTCCTCCGCTCCTGGTAGTGGGTACTGGTCTTGGAATGACACCCGAGTGATGGTGGCCTTGTAATCGCCACATATCCTGACGACCCATCCTCCTTGAGCACCAGCACAATCGGGCTCGCCCAGTCACTAAATTCGACTGGTGAGATGATGCCTTCCCTCAGCAGGCGGTCCAATTCGCATTCTATCTTTTCCCGCACCACGTACGGCGCCGCTCTGGCCTTGTGGTGTACTGGCCTGGCTTCCGTATTTATGTGAATCACGATCTTGGTCCCCATGAAAGTGCCGATGCCGGGTTGAAATAATGAGTCAAATTTGTCCAGGACCTGTGAGCATGATAGTCAGAGTAGGAATCGCAGGATAGCTCAGATGAATACGCGGCTTGAGCAGTGGTGCAGCAGGGAGGGATTCAAATTCCTGGAGCATTGGAACCGGTTCTGGGGGAGGTGGGACCAGTACAAACCGAACGGTCTGCACCAAGGCAGGACCGTAACCAATGTCCTAGGGGGAGTGTTTGCTAGTGCTGTTGGGGAGGAGTTAAACTAATATGGCAGGGGGATGGGAACCAATGCAGGGAGACAGAGGAAAACAAAAAGGAGACAAAAGCAAAAGACAGAAAGAAGATGAGTAAAAGTGGAGGGCAGAGAAACCCATGGCAAAAAAACCCAAAAAGGGCCACTGAATATAAAGGGGCTGCAGGACGGATCAAACTAAAAATCATGGTTTAAAAACTAGTATAAAAACACTCGACCTAACCGCACACAGCATTCAAAATAAAGTAAATGAGTTGACGGCACAAATCATTACAAATGGGTATGATTTGGTGGCCATTACAGAAACATGGTTGCAGGGTGGCCAAGACTGGGAATTAAACATACAGGGGTATCTGACGATTCGGAAAGATAGACAATAAGGAAAAGGAGGTGGGGTAGCTCTGTTAATAAAGGATGATATCAGGGCAGTTGTGAGAGATGATATTGGCTCTAATGAACAAAATGTTGAATCATTGTGGGTGAAGATTAGAGATAGTAAGGGGAAAAAGTCACTGGTGGGCGTAGTTTATAGGCCCCCAAATAATAACTTCACGGTGGGGCGGGCAATAATCAAGAGAATAATGGAGGCATGTGAAAAACGAATGGCAGTAATCATGGGGGATTTTAACCTACATATCGATTGGTCAAATCAAACAGCACGGGGTAGCCTGGAGGAGGAATTCATAGAATGCATACGGGATTGTTTCTTAGAACAGTATGTTACAGAACCTACAAGGGAGCAAGCTATCTTAGATCTGGTCCTGTGTAATGAGACAGGAATAATAAACGATCTCCGAGTAAAAGATTCTCTTGGAATAAGTGATCACAGAATCGTTGAATTTGTAATACAGATTGAGGGTGAGGAAGTAGTGTCTCAAACGAGCATACTATGCTTAAACAAAGGGGACTACAGTGGGATAAGGGCAGAGTTGGCTAAAGTAGACTGGAAACACAGACTAATTGGTGGCACAATTGAGGAACAGTGGAAGACTTTTAAGGAGCTCTTTCATAGTGCTCAACAAAAATATATTCCAGTGAAAAAGAAGGGCGGTAAGAGAAGGGATAACCAGCTGTGGATAACCAAGGAAATAAAGGAGAGTATCAAATTAAAAACCAATGCGTATAAAGTGGCCAAGGTTAGTGGGAAAATAGAAGATTGGGAAAATTTTAAACAACAGCAAAGAATTTCGAAGAAAGCAATAAAGAAAGGAAAGATAGATTACGAAGGTAAACTTGCGCATAAAAACGGACAGTAAAAGCTTTTACAGATATATAAAACGGAAAAGAGTAACTAAAGTAAATGTTGGTCCCTTAGAAGATGAGAAGGGGGATTTAATAATGGGAAATGTGGAAATGGCTGAGACCTTAAACAATTATTTTGCTTTGGTCTTCACAGTGGAAGACACAGAAACCATGCCAGAAATTGTTGGTCACAGGAATGTGGGAAGGGAGGATCTTGAGACAATCACTATCACTAGGGGGGTAGTGCTGGACAGGCTAATGGGACTCAAGGTAGACAAGTCCCCTGGTCCTGATGAAATGCATCCCAGGGTATTAAAAGAGATGGTGGAAGTTATAGCAGATGCATTCGTTATAATCTACCAACATTCTCTGGACTCTGGGGAGGTACCAGCGGATTGGAAAGCAGCTAATGTAACGCCTCTGTTTAAAAAATGGGGCAGACAAAAGGCAGATAACTATAGGCCAGTTAGTTTAACATCTGTCGTGGGGAAAATGCTTGAAACTATCATTAAGGAAGAAATAGCGGGACATCTAGGTAGGAATACTGCAATCAAGCAGACGCAGCATGGATTCATGAAGGGGAAATCATGTTTAACTAATTTACTGGAATTCTTTGAGGATATAACGAGCATGGTGGATAGAGGTGTAACGATGGATGTGTGTATTTAGATTTCCAAAAGGCATTCGATAAGGTGCCACATAAAAGATTACGGCAGAAGATAAAGGTATGCGGAGTCAGTGGAAATGTACTAGCATGGATAGAGAATTGGCTGGCTAACAGAAAGCAGAGAGTCGGGTTAAATGGGTCCTTTTCGGGTTGGAAATCGGTGGTTAGTGGTGTGCCACAGGGATTGGTGCTGGGACCACAACTGTTTACAATATACATAGATGACCTGGAAGAGGGGACAGAGTGTAGTGTAACAAAATTTGCAGATGACACAAAGATTAGTGGGAAAGCGGGTTGTGTAGAGGACACAGAGAGGCTGCAAAGAGATTTAGATAGGTTAAGCGAATGGGCTAAGGTTTGGCAGATGGAATACATTGTCGGAAAGTGTGAGGTCATCCACCTTGGGAAAAAAACAGTAAAAGGGAATATTATTTGAATGGGGAGAAATTACAACATGCTGCGATGCAGGGGTACCTGGGGGTCCTTGTGCATGAATCCCAAAAAGTTAGTTTGCAGGTGCAGCAGGTAATCAGGAAGGCGAATGGAATATTTACCTTCATTGCGAGAGGGATGGAGTACAAAAGCAGGGAGGTCCTTCTGCAATTGTATAGGGTATTGGTGAGGCCGCACCTGGAGTAATGCGTGCAGTTTTGGTCACCTGATTTAAGGGAGGATATACTAGTTTTGGAGGAGGTACAGAGACGATTCACTGGGCTGATTCCGGAGATGAGGGGGTTACCTTATGATGCTAGATTGAGTAGACTCGGTCTTTACTCATTGGAGTTCAGAAGGATGAGGGATGATCTTATACAACATTTAAAATAATGAAAGGGATAGACAAGATAGAGGCAGAGAGATTGTTTCCACTGGTCGGGGAGACTAGAACTAGGGGGCACAGCCTCAAAATACGGGGGAGCCAATTTAAAACCGAGTTGAGAAGGAATTTCTTCTCCCAGAGGGTTGTGAATCTGTGGAATTCTCTGCCTAGGGATGCAGTTGAGGCTAGCTCATTGAATGTATTCAAGTCACAGATAGATAGATTTTTGACCAATAAGGGAGTTAAGGGTTATGGGGAGCGGGCGGGTAAGTGGAGCTGAGTCCACGGCCAGATCAGCCATGATCTTGTTGAATGGCGGAGCAGGCTCGAGGAGCTAGATGGCCTTCTCCTGTTCCTAATTCTTATGTTCTTATGTTCTTATGTTCTTATGATACTCACTGCACAGAAGAAATTGCATTGACTTCGCCCCATTTCCAGTTCATGACAGCAAGCCAACACCTCCCCAGTATTGCGGGACCGAACCCCGGGACAATCCAGAGTGGCAACCTGTTCTCCGAATCTTTGTGGGTCACGACTACTGTGGCGCTACCTAGCACCGGAATGATCTCCTTTGTATAGGTCTGTGGCAGTGCGTCAAACGGCAATAATTTTGGCCTCCTGGCCTTGGACACCCATAACCTTTCGAACTGTTTGATACTCATCAGGGACTGGCTGACCCTCAAGTCTAGCTCCATTAATACTGGGATACCATTGAGGAGCACTTTCATCATTATCGGTGGCGTCCAGGTATAAGAACTGTATATGTGCTCCACATGAACTCACTGAACTTCAGCTTCCAGCGATTTCCCCCAGTATTCATTTGGCCTCGTAGGGCTTATATCGGCCCGTCCTCCTCGTACATCAACCTGGCTGCAGGCTTCCTGCACTTACGCGCCAAGTGACCGCTGACGTTGCAGTTTCTTCAGGTGCATTGCTGATACCTACATGCTCTGGCTGGGTGTTTGCCTCCACACCTCCAGCATGAGCTGGAGGCCCCATTGTTGGAAACAAAAGGTCCATTACCAGTCGATCTTCTATGACTGTCTCTGTAACTGTCCTTAAGCGCACCATTAACAGGTGTTGATGGTCCCATTACTGGCCACATTGTCCATTGTGATGGCATGAATCGCCGTTCAGTTAGCCATTGTCTCTGTTGAATTCCCCCTTTGGGTTCGACTGCATGCTGGGCATGTCCGATTGCCCTTGTCTGCCTAGAGAACTGTGTGCCACGTTAACAATGTTGACTCCCTGTCGTTTGTCGCATTTGAGCCAAGATTTTTGCCATAAATCATTCTGGTCTCTTCTTCCCCTGAGATAAATGTCTGGGCTATCAGAGCCACCGCTTCCAAGGACAGGTCTTTGGTCTCAATCAGTTTCCTGAAAACCCCAGCGTGCCTGATGCCCTTAATAAAAAAGTCTCGTCGCATCTCCGCTCTGCATGCATCTGGGAACTTACATAGGCTCGCCAATCACGGGAGATCTGCCACGAAGTCTGGAATGCTTTGCCCTTCTTGCCGCCGGTGCATGTAAAACCGGTGTCTCGCCACGTGCATGCTGTTCACCGCTTTAAGGTGTTCCCCGATCAACTTACTGAGCTCTTCGAATGTCTTGTCCGCCGGCTTCTCTGGCGCTAGAAGGTCCTTCATCAGGAAGTACGTTCTGGATCCACAAACCATCAGGAGATGAGCTCTGCATTTGTCGGCCGAATCCTATCCCAACCATTCCTTAGTGACAAAACTTTGCTGTAGTCTCAATAAAGTCATCCCAATCATCACCAACACAGTACCTCTCTTCTGTGCTGCTATTGGCCATGCTCGCATGGTTTAAATCCCAGTTTCTCGTCGCCAATGATAGGTCCTTACTCTACCGTATAAATGCACACGAGGCCCATACTTGAGAGAAGGTCACTCTGTGACCAGTTACCTTTATTACGAAGACCTCAAGAGAGTGATAGTAGGTGGTGCTTCCCCTTTTATACCGGAAAGTCCAGGTTTGGAGTGTCTCCCACAAGTTCGCCCCCTGTGGTCAATGTTCTCAAGGTGTACAACTTAGGTCAGCTTATACATGGGTTACAATGATAGTTGAATACATGACACCATGTATGGCAGATCCCATTGGGACAAGTCATTCAAATGAATGTAATGTGAATATAAATTTGAATATAATATAATGTTAATACAGTGGGTTGGACGCAAAATTCAATTCATCATCTGTTCTGTCTGTAAATGATGGTTGTTTTCAATAGGTCACATAATATTACATACCAAAACACCATCTAATTCTTCAAGTATCCCCCACCCCCATGCAACACGACACCACTGGCTCCCTCTGCAACAATTGTTTGCTCGAAGCAAAAAGACTGGATAAAATTCAGGTCTGTAATGCTGTTCGTGGGATTAGCTGCATTTTTATTTTTGTTTATGGAATAGCATGTATCAGTTTTGTCCACTGAAGCACCTCCACCCCCCACCCCGCCCCCAGGTCTCGCAACTTCCTCACCACCACCTTACACCATTCACTGAGAGTAAAACCAAGTCTAATGTCCACTACTGAAATCAAAATAGGACTTAACCAGCACCCACCCAAAGCAAAATCGAGCCACATGCCCCCACACTGAAAGGCAAATTAGGGCTTGATGGAGGGAAAGCAAATGCACCAATCCCCTTCCCCATCAAGAGCAGAATCCTGGCCTGCCAGTGAAATGATATTCCAGAACAGTCGCCAGCACTTGCTAGTTCCCTCCCCTTCACTGAGGTAAATTACCTGCTTTTGTTCCCTCTGCTATTGTTCCCCTCTCCTCCTCACCCTTGCTTACCTCCCCTCTCTCCCTCTTCTCCAACTTCCTCTTTTCTTCTCCCCCTCCTCTTCTTTTTCCTGCTCTCCATTTTGCCATCTCCTCCTCTTCCTTTTCAATCCTCACTTCTTCTTCCTTCCCATCATTCATCTGTTGCCTCTTACCTTTCCCACGTCGATCCAATCATCCCACTGCCCTCTAACCCTGCTTAAACTGACCACCGCTCGTGGTCTTGACTCCCTTGTCCAATGTCTTGCCATGGATGATTGGTTAGTAATCATTGGGAAGCACTTTGAACAAAAAACAAACCCCTTGTGGCCTTCATAAAATACAGTAAAAACAAACAGCTATCAGTACTTTTGTTTTCCTCTTCTTGCACATTCCCTACTTTTATATTATTTTCTATTACTTGTGTCTATTTTGTGTTTATTTATTCAAGGTACATATTTTCCTCTACCTCTTCCAATCTGCTATTCATTTACAGAATCATCCCAATTTTGCTTAAAGTGTGGAAGGTAAATTTCTTTCAAATACTCATTCGGGTCTAACTATCTTTCCTTCTGCTGGAAAATGTAATTTTAGTGATTTGTCCCGACAATTTGACCTTGTTTCACAGACATTGATAATGTATGGTCTTCGCCTAATGATTAAGCTGTTTCATGTTGCATTTTGTAACAATGATTATTTTGGAAATTCTTTTGTGCCGGAGCCATTTTTATTAAAATATTTCAACATACTCCTGTTATGAGCAGATCACTTTTTTGAGCCAAGCCTGCTTCTGATTTTAATATATAAATTATTTTACTAACATTTTAAGCTGATGCTCACTGGGATGTGGCCTACATATGAGTAGAGATTTGCACACCATGTTGTTTCTATTAGCAGTAAAAATGAAGTCTGACTCATCAACAACGATCAAATGGTTTATATCCTATTGTTAAGTTGTTTAATTTGCATCATTATAACAAATGTTCCACTAAGTGGATTAACAAACTACTTGTTTATTTGAGAACTTTAATAAGCCTCTTAAAAAATAAATCTTTAGGTTGGATCTCAATTGAAAGCTTGAATCTATAAGAACGGTGCACCAGCATTTTGGCTTGAGATGATAAAATTAGGGATCAGTTTATATGCCAGTGTATTTCTAAATTTGTAAAGGTATTGAAATTTAACAATTGAAGTAATTCTTTGATGTATAAATCAATGCTCAGCCATATAATTGCACTCTATGGTTGCCTTTATCAAATCTGAAAATGATGCCTGGGTCAGAGCTGTCAGCAGACCATATTGTGTAAACCCTCATGTTTAAAATCTTAAAGGGATATTAAAGGGATTTGATGGGGTAGATACAAAGAAGCATATTGCTCTGGTGGGGGAATCTGGAACAAGGGGGGCATAATCTTACTCCCCTGTAATTAGACAATGGAATGGTTAAAAATGATTGATGTGAGATATCTACTGGCCCATTGAAATAAGGTATATAAACGGGCAACCGAGAGAGAGAAACAGGCAGACTGAGGAGAGTGTTTTCTCGAGGTGGAACCCATGCTTGCTTCGGCCTGACACTTGTTCAAAATCAAACCTCTGACATGGACCCTATGCTTGCTTCGACCTAACACCTCCACCAGCTCGGGATCTGTTCTGAGACCACCGTTCTGCCTCAATGCCCGTCCGTTCCCGGTCCGTAGACCATTCTCATTTATCACAGATTATATGTCTACTATATGTATCTTAATCGTGTGTTGTAACTGATTATGCTTATAATTGCTGCTCCTTAATAAAATGCTTTACAACTCCTAAGACCCTTTTGGTAATCTGTATGTGACCTGTGATCCAAATCTTACATTGGTGTCAGAAGTGGGATCACAGAGTAGGAAGTTGTAAAAATCTCTGTTCGAGGATCGGGGAGACTTGGTCGACCATCCGTGATTGCCGCTAAGACTGGGTAGGGGACTCTCTGAAAAGAGAGAGAGAGGAAGCGTGTTAAATAAGTAAAACCAGAAATACAATGGCGTTGGCAAATCACCAGGAGCAGTAAATAGACAGCTTAACAGAAAACTGACACGTCTGCGGTGACGTACCTTCGAATAATCCTGGAAGATAGCTATGATTATATTATTGATGGACTCTCTGAGGATGTCCAGAAACATAAATTTAAGACAAAAAAAAAGGCCATGATAAGTTAGCATACAGAGCACACTTATGCGCTTTGTAAGGATTGCAAACTTTTACAAAAGGCACAGGAAGAGGCCACAAACTAAAAATGATTTAATACAAGCTTTTGGGATTGACTGGATAAGGGAGAAAAATGCGCCAGCCTGGGGCAGATGTTGACTCATCACCAATTTCTGCGGTCGAGAGCCAGATCTGTTTATGCATAGAAACAAAGGGATTGATATAATTCATGAAATCCCACAGAAGCGCCCCTGGATTGATTGGCTGGAGGGCAAAAAACAGTTCCCCCTATAGAGACCACAGATCTGCAAGAAACCAGGACAACAAAGGATCCCACAAGGCACACATTTTTGGAGAATGGGGTACTTAAGATAAGGAGTTATTTTTTGCCCTGTAGACTTCATGTGAAAATTGGGGACATCCAGGCCCATCATCGCAGTCAGTCAAATGGATCACTACAAACAACGGATCGATCCAGACACATTAACAGAAACCCCAGTTCAGCGGGTGTTTTATTCATAAAATGGATATACATACACAAGTTGGAAGCAGCTCGGTGCGAACGGAAAGGAATGAAATGAACACGGAAGGAACAGAAGAGAAGAGAATGACCAGAAGAGGGAGCATCGAAGAGGAACAACCGGTCACGGAACCAACGATCATGAACCTACAATCTACGGTTATAGCAACTAACTGGACGGGTGATTGTATGTCTTCGGACAATTCTCTCAGAAGCCTTGTTCTGTATTTTTTAGTTAGTTTTTGTGTAATAAAACTGACAATTGGGCTAAGCCTAAACTTTGCGTCACGTGTAGTCCTTTCCTGTAATTCCCGAGGTCTACGAATCAAGGTAGAGTGTAAAACGAACACACTACAGCTTCACAATTAAATAAGAAAAGTAAGAGTTAAAAGTACAGAGAGACAAGCTGCAAAAAGAAAGCAATGGTTGGCAGGAATGCATCGCTGTACTGCACAAACAGGTACATAAGAACATAAGAACATAAGAACATAAGAAATAGGAACAGGAATAGGCCATACGGCCCCTCGAGCCTGTTCCGCCATTCAATAAGATCATGGCTGATCTGATCATGGACTCAGCTCCACTTCCCCACCCGTTCCCCATAACCCCTTATCCCCTTATCATTTAACAAACTGTCCATTTCTGTCTTAATTTATTCAATGTTCCAGCTTCCCTTCTCTGAGGCAGCGAATTCCATATCTGAGAGAAGAAATTTCTCCTCATCTCTGTTTTAAATGGGCGGCCCCTTATTCTAAGATCATGCCCCCTAGTTCTAGTCTCCCCCATCAGTGGAAACATCTTCTCTGCATCCAAATTGTCAAGCCCCCTCATAATCTTATACGTTTCGATAAGATCACCTTGTAATTCCAATGAGTAGAGGCCCAACCTACTCAACCTTTCCTCATAAGTCAACCCCTTCATGCCCGGAATCAACCTAGTGAACTTTCTCTGAACTGCCTCCAAAGCAAGTGTATCCTTTCGTGAATATGGAAACCAAAACTGCACGCAGTATTCCAGGTGTGGCCTCACCAATACCTTATATAGCTGTAGCAAGACGTCCCTGCTTTTATATTCCATCCCCTTTGCAATAAAGGGCAAGATACCATTGGCCTTCCTGATCACTTGCTGTACCTGTATTCTGTCCTTTTGTGTTTCATGCACAAGTATACCCAGGACCCGCTGTACTGTGACACTTTGCAATCTTTCTCCATTTAAATAATAACTTGCTCTTTGATTTTTTATGCCAAAGTGCATGACCTCACACTTTCCGACATTATATTCCATCTGCCAAATTTTTGCCCACTCACTTAGCCTGCAGATGTTTTGTGTCCTCCTCACACATTGCTTTTCCTCCCATCTTTGTATCATCAGCAAACTTGGCTATGTTACACTCAGTCCCTTCGTCCAAGTCGTTAATATAGATTGTAAATAGTTGGGGTCCCTGCACTGATTCCTGTGGCACCCCACTAGTTACTGGTTACCAACCAGAGAATGAACCATTTATCCTGACTCTCTGTTCTCTGTTAGTTAGTCAATCTTCTATCCATGCTAATATATTACCCCCAACCCCGTGAACTTTTATCTTGTGCAGTAACCTTTTATGTGGCACCTTGGCAAATGCCATCTGGAAGCCCAAATACACCACATCCACTGGTTCCCCTTTATCCACCCTGTTTGTTACATCCTCAAAGAATAACAACAAATTTGTCAAACATGACTTCCCCTTCATAAATCCATGCTGACTCTGCTTGACCGAATTTTGCTTTTCCAAATGTCCTGTTACTGCTTCTTTAATAATGGACTCCAAAATTTTCCCAACCACAAATGTTAGGCTAACTAGTCTATATTTTCTTGCTTTTTGACTGCCTCCTTTTTTAAATAGGGGCATTACATTTGCAGTTTTCCAATCTGCTGGGACTTCCCCAGAATCCAGGGAACTTTGGTAAATTACAACCAATGCATCCACAATCTCTGTCGCTACTTCTCTTAAGACCCAGGATGCAAGCCATGAGGTCCAGGGGATTTATCTGCCTTTAGTCCCAATATCTTACTGAGTACCACCTCCTTAGTGATTGCGATTGTGTTAAGTTCCTCCCCCGCTATAGCCCCTTGCCTATCCACTGTTGGAATATTGTTAGTGTCCTCTACCATAAAGACTGATACAAAATATTTGTTCAGTGTTTTTGCCATCTCCATGTTCCCCATTACTAATTCCCTGGCCTCGTCCTCTAAGGGACCAACATTTACTTTAGCCACTCATTTCCTTTTTATATACCTATAAAAACTCAAAAAACGATTGTAACAGAAGGTCCATGACAAGGCGCATTGTGCACAAAAAAAGCTGAACCAAATACTGGAACAAAATATAGAACTACAGACAGAAAATACCAGGTGGGTGAGAAGTTCGAGGATGCAAAGGGGGCTCTAAGGAAATTAAACCGGCGCCAAACTCTCATCCAAAGCAGACCACATCCCATGCTTAGAAAAAATCCAACAGCTTCAGGCACAAATTGGTCAATTGCAGGCAGTGGTGCCTACGGTTAAACCGAGAGATCCCGGCCCTTGTTGGAACAACATTGCTGAGGACCCCATTCCCTCTGCTCCACCTCCACCGCACAAGGATAGCAAGGCAGGTGAAATGAGACCAGTGTATGTGGTCACCCGAGGTAAGGCAGCACGTGAGCCGAAGCACCAGGCTGACCGAGACCCAGACAGCAACCAACTCTGCTCAACCACTGATAACGAGATAGAAACTATCACCACCAGATAAAACGATGTCAAACATTTAGGGAGGAGGGCATCGACTTCCACTGGCTCCTAGCTAACGCCAAGCAGGGCCCTACCGAAAGCCTGAATGCCTTCGCATATAAACTCCATGGCATCTCCCAGTGCACCAGAGGTGGTGGAGGGAACTACCTTAAATACCTGGGCTTCAAAACTCTCTTTTTAAACAGCCGCCAACCGTTGGTCCATAACACGCTCGGGCATTTGTATCTCCAAAGACACCCCCTGGGAACAGATACGTACCCTGCCAGGACTGCTTGGGAACAGACCCATGCCAATATTCAAAGAGCATCCACTAAAGTAAAACTAGCGGCCGTTGAAGGCCCGCTGCCTGGCCAGAGATCAGAGCTCTCCAAAGA
Source organism: Pristiophorus japonicus (assembly GCF_044704955.1). Taxonomy (NCBI): domain Eukaryota; kingdom Metazoa; phylum Chordata; class Chondrichthyes; family Pristiophoridae; genus Pristiophorus; species Pristiophorus japonicus. The sequence continues at coordinate 99,753,375 of NC_091982.1, read as the reverse complement.
CCCCACGACAGAAAAGGGTGTCCCGGTGCGCTGCTAATTCTGCAATCGCCTAGGCCACTATGCCCGTCAAAGCTACACTCCTCTGCGATGGACAGGCCCCGACTCGGTCGAGCAGCAATGAGAGAGAATGGAGGCAGCTATAGGGGCCATGCAGATTGGTCAGGGGGCTCAACCGATTGCCGTGGTGCATCAGCAACCCAAGCCGATGGTTTCACTTCCACCTCCCCTATGAGTCCTACAGGCGCCTCAGGGGGTGGTAACTCCTCCTCTCTGATACAATAGTACTGGGAGACCGGTAGTCCACACAGTTGATGCTGGAGGCCATTAACAATTAATGTTACTCAATTTTGGCTCCTCCACCACCATCATTCATGATCCCCACCCCGACCCTACAAAAGGTGTGCCCTTAGTTTTAGCGAGCTTTGAAAATTCAATCCAGACTTCGATACAAGGATCCCTTCCCTTGGCGCTAAAGCAGGATGTTGTTCACAAGGCAAGTTCACGACTAACTCCCCAGTGTGGCCAGTTAGAAAACTGCATGACTATCGGATGAATATTGACTATCGCCAACACAACTCAGTCACCCCCACGTTGGTTTGGGAGACACCCGCCCTACTCCCCCAGAATCCCAGTGGCAGTAATCAACACAGAATGAGAGTCAGTAGAAAACATCAGAAATTGAAAATTGGCTTATGGGAGAAAGGATTAAGTAGTTATGGTGGAAGAAAGAAGAAAAGGAAAGATCATTGTGTCTCTTTTTCGCTGTTCTACGGGTTTATTTTTTGTTTTCAGTATGAATGTTAATGTCTTTTTACAAAGCATGTGTGAATGTTTTAGAAGTTACTGTATTCCATTAGTCTGAAAGAATGTCTTTACAAATTAAGTGTCTGTTAAGTTTGTTTTAGTTCCACCCACTTCTCTGCACGGAGCTAAAGGTCTTTGTAATCTTGTCTTTGAATTGGCAGTTTGAAGACTGTATGAATATGTTCAGTGTATTCATTTCAATTCATTAAGATTGTACATCTAGAATTGGGCAAAAAAAAATGTTGAACTACAATTTAAGTGATGCTGATGTGGAAAGAAAGTGAGAAAAGGCAAAAGAGTGTGAAATTGCGTACCGCCCGATTGGGCCACGAGGCAGGGCTTTCTGCGGCAGGTACAGCTTCACGGGGCACTACCGAATTTTAGCTCCGGGGTGAAAATGGGTCGCTGCGCATGGTAATGACTCCGTCATAGCCAGTGCAGTGGCCCCCGGGCGCTACTGACAGGAGCGGGGCATTACCGGCAGGAGCGGGGCATTATCGGTTAGCGTCGCCGCTAAAGTCCTGTGGAATTTCGCAAGAGTCGGAAGTGGTGTCACATTAGGACAAAAAGTCGGTACCTCCCGTTAGGGAGGCGCAAACGACCCAAACTTTTCCCCCTAAGTTTCAGTCTAAGATTTAACCTTGGAGTCATGGTTGCTATAGCAATTTCCATAGCATTTTGATTTGATTTGTTTAATTGTGAAAACTAATTTTTCTCCAGTTATATTCAATATTTTTTTTAGTACAGGTTGAACCTCCCTTATCCAGAACTCCCTTATCCGGAACCAGCCCTCATCCAGAACCATTCCCGGCCACCGGGTAGCACATGCGCAGAATTCCAACATGAACAAATTGAAGTCTTTCCTCGCTGCCGACTCAAGCAATCGCTGGCCTGACCCCGCGATTCACCGCCACCTCCCCGGCCCCATGATCTCTCTACCGCACTCCCAGCCACAAGCCAGCCAGCCCTGATATCTCCTTGCTCAGGACCTATACCATCCAATTTAACGTGACCTTCCCTCGTCCGGAAAAATCCCTTATCCGGCACAGGCCAGGTCTCGAAGGTGCCAGATATGGAAGGTTCAACCTGTAATATGAAAAGGCATCTAAAGAAAGGACAAAGAGAAATATGATGTAATTTACTGGATCTTTGGAATCTAAAAATGCTGTCTTCCCAGATGAGGATGTTTTATTTAATGACCATAACTCACGATAGATGGGGCATTGTATACAGATTGTTAACAGGTTTATTGGGTATGAAGTGAATAGTGACAGTGTAGTGACTTCTTGATTTCATCTACGCCAACGATATCCCTTGCAGGGGGTTGTAAGAATGTGATCCATCTTCCCTGAGTTCCCTCTCTCCCCTCTGATCCCCCCCACCCGTATCTCTCCCCCAGTCTCTCTCTCTCTCTCTCTCTCTCTCCCCCAGCCTCTCTCTCTCCCCTAATTTCTCTCTCTCCCTCTTTCCTCCAAGTCTCCCTCTCCCTTTCCCTGCGCCAGTCTCTCTCTCGGCCCCCTGCTGCTTCTCTGCCCGCCACCGCTCTCGGCCCCCCGTCGCCACTCTCGGCCCCCCTGCCACCGCTCTTGGACTCCCACCGGCCCTCTCGGCCATCCGCGACTGCTCTCAGACCCCCGCCGGCCCTCTCGGTCACCCGCTGCCGCTCTCGGCCACCCGCCGGCCCTCTCGGCCTTCTGTGATCGCTTTTGGCAACATGGAATGAGAATGGGGCCGCACTTCCGGTGTGGCACTTCCAGTTCAGATGGGAGGCATCGGGGAGCAGAGCTTGACAGACGCATGCGCAGAAGAAACACAGAACAAATAGTTACTCCCTAAAAAATTATACTACAAATGGAATTTTCTTAGCTTTCTCGTGAAAGTCAGGAAAGTGTAGTTACGGATAGCTAAATTGATACCTTTCTCTTGGAGACACTTGTGTCCTTGCTATGTACCTTTCATGCAAACTGCATTGATAGCATGACCACCAACCAAGACATCGGGACCATGCAGTGGCAGATGAGCAAAGATTTCCAGATGACTACAATATTGAGCTACTGGTATGAGTATGCAATTGTGATTCACACTGAAGAACGGGTCTCAGACATGCTCAGATACTTGATAACAGCAAGACATTAAATGCCTAATGTGGCTCAGGAGAGTGAAACAACTTTTACGGCATTGGCACATACTCCATCGAGAAACTATCTAATTAATGAATCAATCAGGATAGAGTTAAACACACTGTTAGAGGATTGAAATTGAAGTTGAAGTGGGGAGTTGTATGGAATTTGGATTGGGACAATTGAAGGTTAGGAAGAAATAAATTTGGCAAGAATTATCTACAAGATGGATAAGAGCAAAAGAGAGATCTGAAAAATCTTTTAAGTCCATGGCTTGTTCATTAGATGTTAACCTGTAGTTTTGCTGGAAATGAATGTAAGACTGATTTTAACTGTGACTGTAATAATTGTGTTTTATAGGTAACGGAGTGTGGGAAAAGCCAGTACAAATCCAGTATGAGGTGGTTTTGGTGGTGCCTCCTGTGTCACTACTTCCACAACTACCATGCATTATGGGTCTAACAGGATCTGTCCCATTAACAGCCCCAGTTTTTGCTTTGCACCACATCTCCCCTGTTGTCTGAGGGCTTCAGTGAGCTTGTGATGTGACTGAATTGAAATTGAAAGCATAGCGGAAGATTCACACTGATGGGATATTGGGCTCAATATATCAGCACACCCTTAGATATGTATTATTTCACACGCTCTGGTAGTTCTCCAGCTTGATATATGTACCTTGTGTAGTAAAACTGTGATGCATAAGCCAATTGTTTACTCATGCCTATGTACCAGCATTAAAAAATTAATTGAGAACACCAAAAGAGAAGATCTGAAGCAACGTAGAGGAGACCACAGGTGGGGTAAGATCAAGAATGATAGAAGAAACAGAGGATACCCCAGGAGGGGCCGAATTGGAACACCAGATCAGTGAATTAAATTAGAGTAAGGGGTCAGAGGTTACTCTTCCCCCTCAAAGGAATGGACTGTAAGAAAGAGTGAAATCTTCATTTCTGAGTCTCCCTACTAACTAACGCCCAAGTTGAGAAAGCAATAAGCAAATTAGTCAAAAGCCTATTATGAGTAGTCAATAAGAATATTTTCTTCTCAAAATAGGGAATGTGTAACAAATCATGAAACCGAAGAAATTACAAATTATAAAAGAAATAATGATTTTATAAAAGAAGTCAACATCATCATAGGTGGTCCCTCGCCAGAAAGTGATGAGTTCACAGGTGTTTCAATGAAGGGCCTAATATTCCAGGTCCAAAACTATATGTTGAAGGGTGGAAGATGCTTGTGCGTGGAATTTTTAACGTGTGGTGGCCGTTGCACACCAGCCACCATCCAGGCTTGACAGAGCTAGGTCTTGGTTCAGTGGCAAGGATTAACCAAGACGACTAGAGACCAGTTCTGCTGCACAGACCTATTGCACACAAATATTGCAGTGTGGGCTGGCCCATGCTTCCCCTGGGACCTCACTTCCTCTGGGCCTCGAACTGATGCCTCTCCTGTGCCCCAATCACATCACTCTGCAATCTCTCGCCGCTCCTTCACCCCAACCTCGCCGTTCCTTCGCTCTGACTTTGCCGTTCCTGCTGTATCTGCCCACGCTCCAATCAGTGACTTGAACCTTGGTAACATCCAATCCAGTTGCCCTCTTCATAGCCGTCGCCCTCCAGAACAGGCTCGCGCTGCACCTTGAGGTGGTATATCCACGCTGCTTGTTTGAAGGCCCCAACCTGCTGATGGTCCTTGCAGGTAGGGGCCGCCACGCCGAATGCCAGGTCAGGCTCTACGCTGCTCCTTTGAAGGCCCCGACCTGCAAGGACCATCAGCCCACCGAAAGAAGGTATATAAACGGGCAACTGAGAGAGAGAAACATGCAGACCAAGGAGACTTTCTTTGAGGTGGATCCCATGTGGGCTTTGGCCTGACACCTTGTTCAAACTCAAACCTCTGAGGTGGACTCCCCCATGCTTGCTTCGGCCTAACACCTCCCCAGCTCGGGATCGGTTCCGAGACCACCGTTCCACCTCAATGCCCGTCCGTTCCGATCCTGGGCTGTAGATCATTCTCATCTGTCATGGGTTGTATGTCTACTATATCTATCTTAATCGCATGGTGTATCTGATTATGCTTATAACTGCCACTCCTTAATAAAATGCCTTACAACTCCTAAGACTCTTTGGGTAATCTGTGTGTGACCTGTGATCTTAATCTCATGGAGGCACAGAGCAGTTGTGCTCTAATTGATAGAGTAAATAAGGAGAAACTGTTTCTAGTGAGGAAAGGGTTGGTAACCAGAGGATATAGATTTAAGGTAATTGGCAAAAGAACTAGAGGTGACATGAGAAAACATTTTTAATGCAGCGAGTTGTTAATCTGGAATTCACTGTCTGAGAGGATGGTGGAAGAAGATAGAGTAATAACATTCAAAAGGGAATTGAATAAATACTTGAAATGGAAACATATTCTGGGCTATGGGGAAAGAGTAGGAGAGCAGGACTAATTGGATAGCTCTTTCAAAGATGAGATGACCTCCTCCTGTGCAGCACCGTTCCATGATTCTATGAAGAGGCTCTGGTCTGAATGGCTCACTCTTGTTCCTTCTGTGATCATGTGCCAGCAATTGAGAGAAGTTTAGCAGCAGAATTCCTGTCTGAGAATTGAAAGAAATAAAGGATTTGATAATCTGCTCAGCAATACTTTTAATGGTCATTTAATGCCAAGTAGATGATATTAGTCTGACTTAAAATAGTTATGTAGCAGTAAAACCAGTCTGCATTTCAAAGCAATGTTTTAACGGGGTATTAAAATGTTAGGACCTGTAGAGTAAAAACACCATTTAAACTAATTATTTGGAGATGAATTCTAGATAGACAGCAATTAACAAATAATAACATGGATGATTGATGAACATATTTTGCTCACTACAAACTCACTTTGCATCAAAATACAGTGATATTGTTGTTTTGAATGTGCACTTACTGAATGCATGGTTTTCTTCCTGGTTGTAAAGTGCTGTGAGACATCTTTCTGCCCACCAGGAGCCATCATACATGCAATCTGTTTTTGGGTAAATGTCCAACATTTACATAGACAGTACAAGTGCATTTTGACATTTGGCATCAGGATTTAATATCACCAAGTCTCCTTGGAGAAAAGAGTGCTAAATTGGACTGAACATTCCAGAAGCAGTTACAGCTCCACCTATGCAAATGAAGAGCCAACAAGTTAAACCATAGACAATTGCAGCATGGAAGGAGGCTTTTCGGCCCGCCATGTCTATGCTGACTCTTTGCCAGAGCAATAGTCCCTGCCTCAATCACTCCCTGTGGAAAAGCATTCCATGATCCAACAGCTCTCTGCATAAGGAAACTTCTCCTAAACTCCCCCCTCAAACACAGTGATAATTCTAAATTGAGGACCTTTGTCACCCACTCACCAGCCAGAGAGAATCAGTTCTTTAACTTCTGTGACCTCCTTTCTAACTTTCTTTGCTCCAGTGGAAATAGTCCCATTATCTCAAATCTCCCCTCATAACTGTAGTGTCCCATAGGAAAAGGAGTAGACCATTCAGCCCCTCGAGCCTGTTCCGCCATTTAATGAGATCATGGCTGATCTGCGATCTAACTGCATATACTGCCTTTGGCCCATATCCCTTAATACCTTCGGTTAACACAAATCTATCAACCTCCGATTTAAAATTAACAATTGATCCAGCATCAATTGTTGTTTGTGGAAGTCAGTTCCTAACTTCTACCATCCGTTCCTTACATCATTCTGATGAATCTATGCTATACATTCTTTATGGCTTTAATGTTCTTTCTATAATGGGGTACCCAAAACTGCACATAGTACTCTAAAGGTGGACTAGCCAATACTTTATACTACTTTATCATTATTTCTTTACGCTTGTACTCAATGCCCCAAATGAAACCCGAAATGCTGTTGGCCTTTTCTATAACTTTATCTCACTGGACTTGTACTTTCAGAGAATTGTACATTGGGACTTTTATCCACATCCTTCAGTGTATATTTCTATTCTTTGTTGTTCCTCTTCAAACGTGTTACCTCACATTTATCCACATTAAATTGCAACAGCTACCTGCCTGCCCATTCTGCTAACCAATGTATTCCGAAGTCTTTGATAGTCCTCCTCATTGTTTGCCAAGCCTCCTACTTTTGTGTAGTAGCAGATTTTGCGATGTTGTTCCTGATACTGAGAACAAAAGTGAACCTAGCACTGACCCCCTGGTGACACTACTTCCAAACATTCTCCCGTCTGAGCAATACCATTTACCAAAACGCTTTGTTTCCTGTCAGCCAACCCATTTTCTATCTGTAGTGAAACCTTTATCCTAAATCTTATGCCATAAGCCTGAATTTCTCTGAATGCCTCTTGTGAGACAACTCATTGAATGTCTTCTGAAAATCCATTTAATTGGTCACTTCAAAAAAACTATTACATTTGTCAAACATGACTGGCCATTAACATGCTGATTGGTCATGATTGATCCATGTATTTCTAAATGCTCATTCACTTGATTTCAAATTATGGATTGCATATCCTCCTCTAGTTCACCGACATTCTCACATACCATCATTTGTAAAATAAAACACCAGGGGAAAGAAATTTGGTTGGATAGCGCTCCTCACGAGAGGCGCTGCAGGGGCTTTGAAGGGTTTGCAGCCGAGAGCATTGACATTCACGGCACTCGGTAAATTCAGTGTGCCGGTACTTGCGGCGCCGAAGAGTATTGGCCGGGAGCGACGCACTGGTGTGCAGCAACCCCAGTATCGACACGGAAGCAAAATTTGATTTGCGCGGTACCCGTCGTGATCCAGTGACCCTGCCAGAGAAAGCTGGCATGCAGAGCTGTCCTGGGGCACTAAGGAAAGGAATGTCTGCATGAGGTAAGTGTGATTGATATTTTTTTTTTTTGCGATTTAACTTTATTTGAGGTGAGTAATGTATAGGGAATGTTTTTTGTTCTGATTTTCTTTTTTGTAGGCAGACCTCTCTTTGGTTGCTACGAAGCCGGCTCTTTAGCACAGGATATTCTGTTGCACACCTGGCCTAGCGCCCTCCGCTCCACTCTCAGGGTGCAAAAAATTAATTTTTGCTGTTCCTGTCACTAAAAAATCTTTGGCGCTAAATTTAGCGTCCGCCTGACATTAGCGCCTTTGGAAACCTCCAACCAAATTTTTAGCCCCAGAATTCTTAAGTTTCTGGCCCGCCAGTGCATGGGGTCCCCGATAGACTGGGGGAAACCCGGAAGTCCTCTGTGACATCACGGACAGGTTCAGCGCCCAGAAGCGAGCCTGATTGACAGGCTGGCTTCCAGTTAGGCAGGCAGTGCTGCATCAGAAGCCACGGCAAGCAGGTAGGTGCGAACCCCAAGCCGGGGGATTGGGGGATTCCGAGCCTGGGGGGGTTCTGATCCCTGAAGGGGGGAAATCCAATCCCTGAGTGGGGTCCGGTCCCCGACCCTGGCGGTCGGGAGGGTTGTATGGCCCACCAGGATTGCTCCCCAAGGCTGTCCGCACCTCGCTGCAGCGATTGGGAATCCCGAGACCCGGGATCCCCAGCTGGCCACAGGTAAACCTGCATGGGAGGTTAAACCAGAGGTTTCAGGGCCTCATTATCATATTTAAAGTGCCAAACCGCCTCCTGACCGCAGGTTGGCTGCCCAGCCCCCGGCCCACCTCCATTAAACCCAGAAGTGAGCGGGGAGGAAGTGGGTTCCGGTTGAGATTTAGATTTATAATACTGGAACTTCCCTTCCCACCCCCAACCACTCGTTTTTTTCAGGTTAACCCCCACCCCACCTTATCTCTGCATTGCTTTTCAATGTGGTAAAGGCTACATTATAGTGAATGTGGACTATTTGTATGGATATTGGACATTTTAGATATACCGGTAGTTATTGTCATTCTTCACATGTTAGATTTCTGCACAGTAATTTTCCCAACTACTTGGAGATCTTATGGTAAATTAAACTGTAAGTTTATTGGACATCCATGACTTGGAATATATAGTCGTTGCTTCTTCTGAAACGTACTTTTTGTCATTACTACCATCAACATACAGGTTCTTGCAATTAACTGCACCTCTCAGAATACATAAAAGTTCTTTGTAAGGCCGTGAAATTTGAATGTTACGTTTGGCACTAGCAGTAAACTGCAATGCGGATTTATGGAAACTGCTGTATTTACATTTAACGGTAGCTATTTATCATCAAGACTGAATTTAATGGGTTTTAATGAATGGAAGCCACAGTTTCAACTCTGGAATTACTAATAGTGCAACATACTTTGATACTGTGACAAATCCCACAAACAGCATCAACCAGAATGTGTGATGTAAATCCCCCTAATTGTGTCAGTGACCTGTCATGCAGGAAGCCTGGTGAATCTAGCCTTGGTGAAATTACTTCACTTTGACACTAATCTGACACACAAAATAATTCTGACAAAAGCAGACTGTCAGCCTGGCCTTGAAGATTTGATCTTCTGTGCATTTGCGAATAGACCTTTTTCATTTTCATGCTGTTTTCAGTGGAACCTCATTTTGTAAAATAAATAGAGGAGCGCTAATCCACGAGAATGAAATATAACCTATGTGCATAATGATTCATCTGTCCTCAATTCAAGTAAAATTATGGTAAGTAAACTCTCTGACTCTGAATTTAAATTATGAAATTGATGATCTAGCCATCACTTTTAAGTCTTTGACTTTTTTTAAAGCCCGTGTCAAAAAGACCAGCACTGGGAATACGGATCTCTCCAGTCAAACAAATATCATGTTTCTTCTTTCCCTTTTAAGTAATGAAACACAAACACACACAGACTGTTGATGTGTATGCTGCACAGTTTTATTCTATTTACTGTACAATGTAGATTATACAAATTATACAAATGCAACTGTTTCAATAAGAGTGGCAAGTGTACAATTGATGAAATAATGATTTTGCACGCTAGCATTTAATACAAGAACTTTTCCAATTTATAATTTTCTCAAATAGATATAGATTCACTTAGAATTGATTAATCGAAAGACTGATTACAGATCTAGCCGAGACTTCCAGATAATGATTTTGTAGAATTTGTTTTGTTTTATTTAATGTATTTCTTTCCTAAGAAGTGTTAAAAAGGCTGTTGTTCTTTCCTTACTTCACCGCCTTCAATGTGCCAGTGCAGCCTTCAGTCGACTGAGGAAAAGAGTGTTCGAAGACCAAGATCTCAAACCCGGCACCAAGCTCATGGTCTACAGAGCAGCAGTGATTCCTGCCATCCTTTATGCTTCAGAGACATGTACTATGTACAGTAGTCACCTCAAAGCACTGGAGAAGTACCACCAATGATGCCTCCACAAAATCCTGCAAATCCATTGGCAGGATAGGCATACCAACGTCAATATCCTCTCTCAATCCAACATCCCCAGCATCGAAGCATTGACCACACTCAATCAGCTCCGATGGGTGGGCCACGTAGTCCACATGTCTGATACAAGATTCCCGAAACAGGCACTCTACTCCGAGCTCCGTCACGGCAAGCAAGTCCCGGGAGGGCAGAGAAAACACTTCAAGGACACCTATGATGCTTCCTTGAAAAAATATAATATCCCCACCGACTCTAGGGAATCACTGGCCCATGACCGCTCAAAGTGAAGAAGAAGCATTCGGGAAGGTGGCAAACATTTTGTGTCTCTTCATCGGGAGCACGCGGAAGCCAAGTACAAACAGCAGAAAAATCAAGCACTTCACCCACCCGTCCCTTCAACCACCACCTGCCCTACCTGTGACAGAGTCTGTAGATCCCGCATTGGACACATCAGCCACCTTAGAACTCATGTTAGTGTGGAAGCAAGTCACCTTCGACTCCGAGGGACTGCCTAAGAAGAAAAAAACTTCAAAGAAGGTTACTCAGCCTGGTTGTTCCTGTGAAAGCAGATCCGATAGGTAATTTTAAAGTGCTCATGGAGTGTTTATTTGTGGAGCACTCAATTCAATGCAGCTGTTTAGTAGCCAGTATATAGTGCAAAATTGTAGTACCTGCAACACTGAGCCACCAAATGTTGCGTGTGCAAATAGTTTGTTACAGTTCGATGTGATTTCTTACTGTTATCATGTGTTGTTACCCTTTCTCCTCAGTAAAACCTTCACTGTCTCCCATCCTGGTCAGTCCCCTGATACAGCTTCCTTCTTTGCTCCCTCTGGTCCAAGGGGTGCTGACTTAAGCACATTTGGCACACAACTGACTTAGTCATCCATTACTAGATATGGCTGGATCAAATGAAGCTCTACTAGACCTCACTCTCTTCTGCCAAAACAACTAATTATTCCAGGATTATCCTGGAATGCAAAGATGATCACCATCTTATTATTTCCATTATCAGTTGTCTTCTTAAAACCTCTCTCCTTCCCCTCCACCCTCGCTGTGATGGGAGGAGCTCATGGATTTCTTTATCATCAAGATAGAGAAAATCAATTCAGTTGCCTTTGCTGTTTCCCTCCTCCTCCTTGCCCACCAAGGCAAACCTCTCCACAGGCTTCCCCCATCACCTCCTCCTCCTGCTTCCACTATAGCCCTGAACCTCAATCTCTCTCGTTTCTTTCCCATCTTCCCAATTGGACTCAGCAAACTTACACCAACCATGGAACTGACCTCTTGCTTCCACGAGCTCACTACCATTAAACACCTGACTACCCAACTTCCCTTTCTGGCCTCTAGATTCGCTAACATTGTAAATATTTTCTCTGCTTACGCACTGTTCCCCTCCATTTCAGAACAACCTCATTATCCCTTTCTAAAAAAAATACCCTCAACCCTTCTATCCTTGCAAACTATTACTCCATCTTCAATCTTCCTTTCTTCTCCTGGATACTTGAATGTGCCATCACCTCCCAGATCCCTGCCTGCCTCTCCCATAACTCCTTGTCTGAATACCTTTCACAGCACCAAAACATCCCTAACTAAAGTTGCAAACACTCTCTGTGATTGTAACTATGATGCATTATCCCTCCTTGTCTTCCTTGACTTCTCTGCAGCCTTTGACAAAGTTGGACCACACCATCCTCCTCCAATGTCTCTATTCCATTGCCCTGCACCATGCGACTGTGTTTACAGTTCTACTCTTGCCTCTCTGATTGTAGCCAGAGCATTTCTACCTGTGGCTTCTCTTCCTGCCCCACCACTGTCACCTCAGGAAACCCAAACGATTCAATTTTGGATCCCTGCTCTTCCTCATTTATATAACAGTGATATAATTTGACAACATGGTGTCAGCTTCTACATGTACACTAATAATATCCAGCTCTACCTCTGCAGCACACATCTTGTCCCATCCACTGCCTTTGTGCCTAGGCCCTATGCTCTGGAAATTACCCCAAATCACTATCTCTCGGCCTTTCTCTCTTCATTTATGAGTCTCCTTAAACTCATTCCTTTTACCATGCTTTTTCTTTCTCCTCCTAATATCGCCGCCTTTGACTTGCCATTTGTTTTTCTTAAGCCTCTGTGAAAATGATTGGAATTGTTTTCAACATTAGAAACACTGTATGAATGAAAATTGGCTGATTGTTATGCATGAAAATCACATGTGATTCCACAAAAAAATTCTCCCTTTTGTATCATTGATACATAATATCATTACAAGATATCTGTATTCCACATCAATGAAATGTTAAGAAGAATTAAGGGGGTGGGACTTTTACAGAGTTCAGTTAGCTCTGATTGGATGCCTGAAGACAGCTCAGATTACAGAGCTCGGTGAGTGTCACAGAGGAAACAAGGCATTTGTACTTTCCATTACAAAATTGGTCAGTCTCACAGAGATATTATAAATTGTGTTTCTTCCATTGTTGTATTACCTTTTTTGTACATGTGGATTTTTCTCTCTCTCGATCTCTTTCTTTCCATCTGTCTTTCTCTCAAGTAGGCATAAAAGTCAGCCGGATATGAATAAAAACAAATATTGTTCTCTACAGAAGTGGTTTCACTAAAGCCAGGCCAACAATACAGATACCACATTAATAGGCTGTTAGAAAATGAGTATTTTCTCAGCAAACCAAAAAAAACAGCTGTGCAATGAAATGATATTCTGGTTTACAGTTTCTTCTCTGCTTCTTACATGGTTAGAGGTTAGAGGTGACTGGCAGCATGCAGATAATATCCGGGAGTTAAAATCGCCCAGGTCTCACACTGCTGAGGTTGGGATGACTTAGGGATGGGTGTTTGCTTGAATTCCACTCCATGTTAAAATCAGGACTAATATCTTTGCTTATTTTCTGCTATTGAAGCATTTTGACACAATTACATGACATTTCATGAAAAGAAGTGGTTATTCAACATATCTTGGGAAACCTGGTGTGAGTCAGCAGAACCTTATGATGCACTCTGGCCTTGTTTCCGAACTGTGGTCAACCAGGACTGTTGAAACCGTTTACACCGTGTGTGCGTAGGCATGTGGTGTGTCAAGATTAGCAGAGATATCGTTCATAAAGAGATAGGTAACAATCACGGGAAAAAGCTTGATACACAAATGAAGGTAACCTATCAGGAAAGGTGACCACCCAAATGACAAAACAAGAGTAGTTGTGGAGGATGATCATGGCATCGATCATGGGCTTTCCATATCACTAAGGAAGGATAAAAGAAAACAGAATTAGCCAGTGAGGAAACATACCGTCCAAGAAGATAGACATTAGGAAGAATCTTTGTGAACAAAGAGATTGATCACCTCAGCATTCCGAATGCTGTGCAGCCCATTCAAAGGTTGAATGTATATTATCCATTAAAGCTAAGGGAACTGTATCATGATATTAAGTTGACAATTATATTCAGAATTGTATGACTTCAACTAAAATGTAAAGATTGTTGTGAGAAACTCAATACTCCTCTCTGTATATTAAGACCGAGAGATGTGGAAGTGAATAAACTTGCATTATTTGCCAATTTAGGAGAAATTCTATGTAAATTTTAATATACAATTTATCACAATCAAATCAATTGTTAGACCGGAGCTTTGATGGTGTTTATGCTCCACACATGCTTCCTCCCACTCTACTTCATCTAACCCTATCAGCACATCTTTCTATTCCTTGCTCTGCCATGTACTTATCAAGCCCCTTAAAAGGTGCTAGATTATAATCTCTGCAAGGGCAGAAAGTGAAAAGCACAGATTTCAGACTGTCGTAGCTGGGCTATTTACATAAACTCATCAGTTCATTTGAATAGTGGTATTTTAAAAAGGTTGAATTGTATCGTAAACAGTGAGTTTGGACTGGTTCGTGACAATCAAGTGAAGGCTGAGATTAGACTGCAGTCTTGAAATCATTATCTTCTTTTTTATCATTAAGTTTTGCTGTGATTCTGCATCTTGAAGCTGCGTGAGGGACAGAATATAAGGGCATGATTCATGTTGTTAAGTACTGACCATTTTCTATGCAGATTGTTGCTGCTTTTATGCTAGTGAATAGAAACTCTTTTCCCCTACTGGGAGCAGGGATTTAAATTAAGCTTGATGGAAGCCAAGTTCCTGTTGTTGATACAAATGTTTAAGGTACTGTATTTTTAGTCCCTCAAGGACCCCTGTGGTTGACAGCTAAGAGCAGTGCAGCATGGGATGTTCACAAAGGGATTGAAGATCTTTCTGACATTTAGTGCTGCAGGTTTTCAGAACAATACTCTGTGATTGATTATAATCTGCTATGTATTGAAGGGGAAGCCAGATCAGTATATGATGGTGAAAGGAATAGAAAGATATGCTGATCGGGTTAGATAGAGTAGGATGGGAGGTGGTACGATTGGAGCATAAACACTAGCATAGACCAGTTGGGCTGAATGGCCTATTTCTGTGCTGTAAATTGAATGTAATTCTCTTTATTATAAATGAAGAATTTCATCACTACAACTACAAAATCAAAAATATTGAAACTATGTGAACGAATAACGTCAATACAGAATTATTATTCACAGGAAAATAAATGTTAAAATGAAATAAAAACAAAAATAAGACTTACATCTTATCACACTGAAATGTCCCAAAGTGTTTATAGAAATTCATTATTTTTGGAATGCTGTGACTGTTATTCAGCCAAAAATAAAACTCAAGAAGTTGAAGATTATTCCACTTCTGTGAAATGACTGGATACAACTATTTTCTTTTCCGATTCCTATTTACTAATATAGCCTGATATCGGGGGACAAGGTTCAATTTTAACTTACCACCTGAGCATAGAACTGACATTGCAGGTCGACCACTCACTATAGAAACTGCCCGAATGTCCTTTTTTCAATTAAAAGGGAAATCGGGCAGTTTCTATAACAACAACAACAACTTGTATTAATATAGCATCTTTAACATAGTGAAATGTCCCAAGGCACTTCACAAGTGTATTATCAGATTAATAGTTTGACACCGAGCCACATAAGGAGAAAGCAGGGCAGCTTGGTTAAACAGGTAGGTTTTAAAGAGCGTCTTGCAGGAGGATGGAGAGGTAGAGAGGCACAGAGGTTTAGCTAATAGGTGCCCCACCCACAGTGTCAGTTTTGCGCTCCAGCAGTTAAGTTAAAACTTATCCCAGAGTCTTTTGCAAAGCTTTAGCATTCTCATTAAAGTCCTAGGAGATTTTTATTGGAAAAAAACTAGTTTGCACGTTGGTTGCTGCAGTAGATTAGACACTGGCCTTCCACTTCTGAGCTCCAATTTATTCCAGATTCATACAGTGAACGTCTCTTTGTCTACTGGCCCTAAAGATTCTTTGTTGGATAATTTTGGGCAACCTCAATTCAGTTTTATGCTGTAGCATAAGTTCAATAGAAAATGAGTCTCAATTTAATTTCAAAGACTGCCTCCTTCTGTATCAGCCATGGCTCAGTGAGTAGCACCCTCGCTTGAGTCAGAAAGTTGTGGGGTCAAGTCCCACTCCAGATACTTGAGCACAAAAATCTAGACTGACATTCCAGTGCAGTACTGAGGGAGTGAGGTGCTGTCTTTCAGATGAGACGTTAAACAGAGGCCCCGTCTGCCCTCCAATGTGGATGTAAAAGATCCCATGTCACTATTTTGAAGAAGAGCAACGGGTGTTATCCTCGGTGTCCTGACCAATACTTATCTCTCAATCATCATAACAAAAACATATTATCTGGTCATTATCACAAATCGGCTGCACTATTTGCTACATTACAATAGTGACTATATGTCAAAAAGAATGTCATTGGCTGTAAAGTGCTTTGGGATGTCTGGTGGTCGTGAAAAGTGCTATATAAATGTAAGTCTTTCTTTTCTTTACTTCCACCTCAATAACATTTCCTATTTATGCCTCAGCTTATGTGCTGCTGAAACCCTCATCCATGCTTCTGTTATCTCCACACTCTACTACTCTAATGTTCTTCTGGCTAGCCTACCACTTTCCACCTTCTATCAACTTTAGCTCATCCAAATTTCTGCTGCCCATAACCTTACCCATACCAAATGCAACTCACCCATCATCCCTGTGCTCACTGACCTGCAATGGCTCACAGTCCAACAACACCTTGATTTTAAAATTGTTATCCACATGACCTCCCTCTCTCGATAACCGATCCCAGCTCTCCAATACTCCAAGAACACCATGGGCTCGACTTTCCACTTAGATCGCTACCGCCAAAAAATGGGTGATGTTACAGCCAGAGCGATGTTACAGCCTTCAGGATCGCTGGAAGATCACCCATTTTTGGCATCGCTACTTTCGGCTTTGTTTGGGGGGTCGATAGCCCAGTGATAGATCAGTGATGTGAAATGGACCTCAGTGATGTGGAAGGCAAGGTTTCCCTAGCAACGGCCTTCTGCGCATGCGTTTTTTTTTTTTGTAACCAAATTTTCCCGCGATTTGGGAGGTCAGGGTCATCCACGCATGTGCAGAAGGCAAAGGGAGGGGGGAGAGAGAAAGAGAGCGAGAGGAAAGAGAGAGGATAGAGAGAGGAGAAGAAAGCAGAGTGTGATTGTGACAGAAAAGAGATAAAAATAGATTATTTCAAAGCAGTTTGCTTGATATAATAGAAACTAATGTCATCATCATCCATCAGCGATATTAGTGTCCATGATTTGGAGAGGGGGAGGAGGAGGACAAAGCCCTTTTCGGATGAGGCCAACGAGGCCCTCGTCCAGGAGGTGAATACCCGGTGGGCTGAATTAACCCGAGGTGAGCATGGGAAACCGCCATCCTGGACGTACCGTAAGATTTGGGGCGAGATCGTCGATGTGGTCTCGTCGGCGTCCCACGAGGCAAGGGGGTCCGACCAGTGTCGGAAGCACTGGAACAGTCTGGTTGCTTCGGCAAGAGTAAGTATGAAATAGCTTTTAAATTGTAATGATCCACATAATATGTAAATCACCTGGATTGAAATTAAGCTGGTCATTCTTGCATAGCGAGAGGATTTGAGTATAGGAACAGGGAGGTCTTACTGCAGTTGTACAGGGCCTTGGTGAGGCCACACCTTGAATATTGTGTACAGTTTTGGTCTCCTAATCTGAGGAAGAATATTCTTGCTATTGAGGGAGTGCAGCGAAGGTTCACCAGACTGATTCCTGGAATGGCAGGACTGACATATGAAGAAAGACTGGATCAACTAGGCTTATATTCACTGGAATTTAGAAGAATGAGAGGGGATCTCATAGAAACATACAAAATTCTGATGGAATTGGACAGGTTAGACGCAGGAAGAATGTTCCCAATGTTGGGGAAGTCCAGAGCCAGGGGTCACAGTCTAAGGGTAAGGGGTAAGCCATTTAGGACCGAGATGAGGAGAAACTTCATCACTCAGAGAATTTTGAACCTGTGGAATTCTCTACCACAGACAGTTGTTGAGGCCAGTTCACTGGATATATTCAAAAGGGAGTTAGATGTAGCGCTTATGGCTAACGGGATCAAAGGGTATGGAGAGAAAACAGGAATGGGGTACTAAAGTAGCAAAAATGATCAGCCATGATCATATTTAATGGTGGTGCAGGTTCGAAGGGCCGAATGGCCTACTCCTGCACCTATGTTCTATGTTTCTATAAACTGCAGTGGCCAGTCACCTTTACCCAGACTGTGTCAGTCTCTTCAGCTGCTGTCACTTATACAGTGACTCAGCCTGAATTGGGGGAGAGCTGCCCTAGGACACTTTGGGACATTAGCTCCTGTCATTGCCAAGTTCACCAGCTGTCCTGATTCCCAACACCCCCAAGGGCCCTTCAATGGAGATTGTAGTCGAAAGAGATGCTTGTGTCAAGCATTTGATTCTAAACACGATCTTTGTTATAACCATGCATCAATTGTGGATACAAACCCTATGAGCATATAACGTTAGAAAATGTTGTCTTATCATGATGCTATCTAGTCAATTAGCTTATGCCATGCTCTTGTCACGTTTGCAGAGGAAGATATCTGGTCCCTTCCCTGTCTGCTCCCCATAAACCTTCATTCCCTTATCATTCTATCTCCGACTGATCCAGTCTACACAGCTCTTTGGGGCAGTGAATTCCACGTAGATGTACTACCATATGATGTATTAATATGTAACGTCTCTCGGTCACATTTATTGTAGTAGTGCTTCTCCTCTCCTGCGTATGCCAGCGCAGCTCAAGCTTCATTTGTACCCTTCTGTTCTAATTGTGTTTTGCAGGTCGCCCAGCACCAGAGGCGCAAAGGAAGGCCACACCGTCAGCTGCCCATGCACCAGCAACAGCGCCACCACCATTGGAGGTGCTCATCACCACGGGTGGTGAGGAGGAGGATGAAGAGGAGCACGAGACAACCAAACTCGCAGTCTTAACAGAGGAGGATGCCACTTGCACCCCTCTGACAGTTGTATCTGCGGCCAATTCGTCGGCTTCGACAGAAGAAGTAGCGAGACCACACGGCTTGCAGCCGGCGACACCAAAGCGTTTATTAGTGCTCACGCCGACCCCACAGAGGTCGAGTCAGCGAGATCAGCACACGGCCCCACTGGCTGATCGCATTGAGGGCTTGACCAGACTGTGCATGGAGAGTGCTGCGATAAATTGCGAGTTCCTCCAAGCGTTTGGGGTTTTACATGGAGAACATGTCCCGGGTGTCCGCTCGCATATCGGAGGATATGCAACAGATGATCCGGGAAATGCATGAGCAGACCGCTGCCGTCCATGCCTTGCGGCTGTGATAGTGTCGAGAGACGGCACTGCACCCCAAGGTGCCATCCCACCAACCACCAGCACCTCCACCACCCCAAGAGTCGATCGAGCCACTGTCACCTCCCACACAGCAGAAATTCTTGCCATCGCCCGCTGCATGCCCGACTCGTCCCACTACCCGGGGACCTAAACGGGGGGGGGTTAAGACACGGCGGGGAGGGGGAGGTAAAGGACCTGGAGGGAAACGTGGCCGCAGGTAAGGAGGGGGGTGTTTGGGATATATGTTATTGTTATTATTCTTGTTTTTTATTGTTGTTGAGTGATTGCGTGGGGGGTGGGGGGGGGTGAGATGTTACATTTCTAAAATAATTTTTTACATCATTGTTAAATTAATAACATTTTTTATTGAATGTTACAATTGTTGTGCAGTATCTTCTAATAACGTAAGGTAAGGTAAAACATGAATACAATTGTTGGAAAACAATGGCCAGGCCAGGCAAGGAATAAATGTAATGTAACTGTAACTGTAACTGTCAGCAAAAGCTTTCATTTATGAACTGCTGACGCAAGAGTTTTGCAGCCGTGTAACTCCCACGGGGCGTTTCCAGTCTTGTGGGGGAGCGTGGGGACATGGGTTCATCGCCAAGCTGATTGTCCTCCCCAAGGTCCTCGTCAACCTCCTCCTCCTCCTCATCTGCCTCTTCTGCCTCCACTCTTTCATCAGGTGGACCCGCAGCCCCATCTGCCAAATATTTGTCCTCTCCTTATAGCTATGTTATGCAACATGCAGCACACCACAATTAACTCAGCTACCTGGTCAGGGTGGTATTGTAGGCTGCCTCCAGAGTGGTCCCGGCATCTGAAGCTCTGCTTCAGCATTCCAATTGTCTTTTCAACGATATTGCGTGTAGCTATATGGCTTTCATTGTAACGCTTCTCGGCTTCCGTCTGGGGATTACGCAGGTGGGTCATGAGCCAGCTGGCAAGGACATATCTTTTATCCCCTAGCATCCAACCGTGGCTGACTGTTAAACAGGTCAGAGACAGCACTCTCACGCCGGATGTGTGCATCATGGATGCTGCCTGGAAAATTAGCATTTACTGCCATGATTATTTGGTTATGGTCGACAACAAGCTGACATTCCGGGAATGGACTCCCTTTTGGTTACGAAACACCTCCGCATCCTATAAAGGTGTTCTCAGGGTAATGTGCATACAGTCTATTGCTCCCTGCACCTTGGGGAAGTTTGATATTCGCGAGAAACCAAAAGCCCTCCCAGTTTGTGCCCTGCTGGTCATAGGGAAGTTTATAAAGTCCATCCTTTTGAGCGTAAAGGGCTTGAGTCATCTGTCGAATGGAGCAATGTGTGGCATGCTGAGTGATACCACAGATATCGACAGAAGCCTGAAAGGAGCCCGATGCGTAGAAGGATAGTGTGGCAGTAACCTTTACCTCAACGGGCAGTGTGGTCCTGATGGTGCTGGTAGGCTGAAGATCTCCTTTGATGAGCTGGCATATCTCCTCGATGACCTCCTTTTGGAAGCGCAGCCTCCTAAGGCACGTGTTCTCAGACAAGTTCAGGTATGATTGCTTTTCCCTGAAAGTTCGTTGGGTATAAGTCTCCTCCTCTGCAGCAATCTGCCAGTTCTTTGATTGGGCTCTTCACTACACCCCAACTTCAGACTCCAGCATGTGAGCATTTACAAATAATGGTAGAGAAGTTACAGACCCCATCACTATTGCTATAAATGGCTTGTGTACGATAATAAATATAAATATAAATGTGAGTAGATCAGTCAATAAATAAGGCCCTTAAATAACTCACAAATTATAACCCCTTCTTTAAGCAGCCTCTCACTTCCTCTGCGTTCAAAATGGCATCCGTAGTGCCGAATTCTGTGAAGAGTTCCAGGTCGGAGCAATTTTTCTCCAGCGATGTCCAACGATCTTCTCGGCGAGCGATCAGCCCGGCGATGTGTGGGCGATGTGGCGAAAGTTGGCGATCACCTCGGTGATTGAAATTCTTTTGTGCCGAAAGTTGGGCTGGCGATCTTTGGGCGATGTCCCAGCCCAACTTTCCACTTTTCAGATAAAATGGGCGATAGCCTGGCTATTTGGGTGATAAATGGGCGATAGCCCAGTGATCTCAAGTGGAAAGTCTAGCCCCATGTTCCTCCAACTTTGACCTCATCATCTCCCACGCCCTTTGCCCCACCATTGGTATCCATGCCATCAGTAATGACTGTACTGGGGAGATGTTGAAAGAAGCAGAGGTACTTCACTGGAGGAGTGGAAAATCAGAGGGCAAATCCAAATATTCTGATCACATCCACATCCAGCTGGCTGGTTATTGTGCAGCATCAGTCGAGTCCGGGGCATAGACTTTATCGGGGAGAAATTGGGCTCTATTGCACCTCCCATTAGCACCTCTGGGGGCAATAAAGGGGCACAAATGGGTTTGCGACCGGGCGTGGTGAGATCAGCGACTCCCACTAAATTCGGACGGAGTTTTACAGCGTAGGTAAGACATTGTGCGCCCGATCTCCTGCGCCCAGAGATCATGATGTTATTGCCTTATGCATTGCCACGGTAGCGCCCCGGATGAAAAATTCCCTCTCGCCCCTTGCTTGTGCGCTTGCCGTTAATAAAGACAGGTAGAGGAGGCGGCTTTTAGTCGGATATCGGCCGGAGGAGCGTTATTTAAAGACGCCAATATCTGGTTTAGATTTAGTCAGCTAACACTGCTGCCTTGTTACTTTCACAAAGGTAAACAGTCCTTTTGACCGACTTGAGCTTTTGGAGTTTAACGAGTGTGCTGGCTCATAAAGATTCTTGAGTTTCATTGAGGGGAGATTTGAGTGCAATATTTGGATCCTTTCATGGCGGCTGTACTGACACTGGATCTCGCCCTCCAGCATCAACAGCGGAGCCAACTGAGGCAAAGAGAAAGATTGCAAAATGTAGCAGAGGTCGGAGTGCCAACAGGACTCTTAACAGGAGTACTTACCCAACCAGGGTATTCCGGCAGCTGTTCTCCAACATGCGTTTCACCAAGGAACAGTGTGTTCGAAGGCTGCGCATCAGCAAGGGCATAGTTACAGAGCTCTGCCACTTCCTGCAGCCACACAGTGAGCCTCAGACCAGTGTGACCACGGATCTCTCAGTGGCAGTCAAGGTCACCATCGTGCTCAATTTTTATGCTATTGGATCCTTCTAGTGTGCATCAGGCGACATCTCCAACATCTGCCCAGTTTGCCGTCCATTGCTCCATCCACCAGGTCACAGAAGGAGAAGGGACTACATTTCCTGCCCCATGACCAGAGAGAAGCAGCTGGAGTGTGTATGTGACTTTGCCAGGATAGCGGGCTTCCCCATGGTACAGGGCGCCATTAACTGCTTAGCGGGCACCGCACCACAATCCTGAGGTGTCCTTTAACTGCAAAGGCTACCAATCACTGAATGTGCAGTTGACGTGTGACCACACACGCAGAATCCTCACCGTCAATGCATGCTATCCTGGTCACGATGCCTTCATCCGGTGCCTAACCTGTGTGTCAGCTCTCTTCCAGCCACCACATCAAACTCACGGCTGGCTACTCAGAGTCAAGGGCTATCTGCTCTCCACCTGGCTCATGACTCCCTCCACGACCCCAGCACACATGCCCAGCACTCATATAGAAACATAGAAAATAGATGCAGGAGTAGGCCATTCGGTCCTTTGAGTCTGCAACACCATTCAATAAGATCATGGCTGATCATTCACCTCAGTACCCCTTTCCTGCTTTCTCTCCACACCCCTTGATCCCTTTAGCCGTAAAGGCCAAATCTAATTCCCTCTTGAATATATCCAATGAACTGGCATCAATAACTCTCTGCGGTAGGGAATTCCACAGGTTAACAACTCTCTGAGTGAAGAAGTTTCTCCTCATCTCAGTCCTAAATGGCTTAACCCTCATGCTTAGACTGTGTCTCCTGGTTCTAGACTTGCCCAACATCAGGAACATTCTTCCTGCATCTAACCTGTCCATTCTCATCAGAATTTTACATGTTTCTATGAGATCCCCTCTCATTCTTCTAAACTCCAGTGAATACAGGCCCAGTCGATCCAGTCTCTCTTCATATGTCAGGCCTGTCATCCCGGGAATCAGTCTGGTGAACCTTCGCTGCACTCCCTCAATAGCAAGAACATCCTTCCTCAGATTAGGAGATGAAAACTGAACACAATATTCCAGGTGAGGCCTCACCAAGGCCCTGTACAACTGCAGTAAGACCTCCCTGCTCCTATCCTCAAATCCCCTAGCTATGAAGGCCAACATACCATGTGCCTTCTTCACCGCCTGCTGTACCTGCTTGCCAACTTTCAATGACTGATGTACCATGACACCCAGGTCTTGTTGCACCTCCTCTTTTCCTAATCTGCCGCCATTCAGATAATATTCTGCCTTCGTGTTTTTGCCACTAAAGTGGATAACTTCACATTTATCCACATTATACTGCATCTGCCATGCATTTGCCCACTCACCTAACCTATCCAAGTCAGCCTGCAGCCTCTTAGCATCTTCCTCACAGCTCACAACGCCACCCAGCTTAGTGTCATCTGCAAACTTGGAAATATTACACTCAATTCCTTCATATAAATCATTAATGTATGTTGTAAATAGCTGGGGTCCCAGCACTGAGCCCTGTGGCACCCCACTAGTCACTGTCTGCCATTCTGAAAAGGATCCATTTATCCCGACTTTCTGCTTTCTGTCTGCCAACCAGTTCTCTATCCACACCAGTACATTATCCCCAATACCATGTATTTTAATTTTGCACACCAATCTCTTGTGTGGGACCTTGTCAAAAGCCTTTTGAAAGTCCAAATACACCACATCCACTGGTTCTCCCTTGACCATTCTACAAGTTACATCCTCAAAAAATTCCAGAAGATTTGTCAAGCATGATTTCCCTTTCATAAATCCATGCTGACTTGGACCGATCCTGTCACTGCTTTCCAAATGCGCTGCTATTTCATCTTTAATAATTGATTCCAACATTATCCCCACTACTGATGTCAGGCTAACTGGTCTATAATTACCCGTTTTCTCTCTCCCTCCTTTTTTAAAAAGTAGGGTTACATTAGCTACCCTCCAATCCATAGGAACTGATCCAGATTCGATAGACTGTTAGAAAATGATCACCAATGCATCCTTAAGTACTCTGGGATGCAGACTATCAGGCCCCAGGGATTTCAATACCATCAATTTCCCGAACACAATTTCCCGCCTAATAAGGATTTCCTTCAGTTCCTCCTTCTCACTACACCCTCGGTCCCGTAGTATTTCTGGAAGGTTATTTGTATCTTTCTTCGTGAAGACAGAACCAAAGTATTTGTTCAACTGGTCTGCCATTTCTTTGTTCCCCATTATAAATTCACTTGAATCTGACTGCAAGGGACCTATGTTTGTCTTCACCAATCTTTTTCTCTTCACTTATCTGTAGAAGCTTTTGCAGTCAGTTTTTATGTTATCGGCAAGTTTCCTCTCATACTTTATTTCCCCCCTCCCAATTAAACGCTTTGTCCTCCTCTGCTGAATTCTAAATTTCTCCCAGTCCTCAGGTTTGCTGCTTTTTCTGGCCAATTTATATGCCTCTTCCTTGGATTTAACACTATCCTTAATTTCCCTTGTTAGCCACGGTTGAGCCACCTTCCCCATTTTATTTTTACTCCAGACAGGGATGTACAATTGGTGAAGTTCATCCATGTGATCTTTAAATGTTTGCCATTGCCTATCCACCGTCAACCCTTTAAGTATTACTTGCCAGTCTATTCTAGCCAATTCACGTCTCATACCATCGAAGTTACCTTTCCTTAAGGTCTGAACCCTAGTCTCTGAATTAACTGTATCACTCTCCATCTTAATAAAGAATTCTATCATATTATGGTCACTCTTCCCCAAGGGGCCTCGCACAACAAGATTGCTAATTAGTCCTTTCTCATTACACACCACCCAGTCTAGGATGGCCAGCCCTCTAGTTGGTTCCTCGACGTATTGGTCTAGAAAACCATCCCTAATACACTCCAGGAAATCCTCCTCCACTGTATTGCTGCCAGTTTGGTTAACCCAATCTATATGTAAATTAAAGTCACCCATGTTAACTGCTGTACCTTTATTGCACGCATCCCTAATTTTTTGTTTGATGCTGTCCCCAACCTCATTGCTACTGTTTGGTGGTCTGTACACAACTCCCACTAGCGTTTTCTGCCCTTTGGTATTCTGCAGCTCCACCCAAACAGATTCCACATCATCCAAGCTAAAGTCCTTCCTTACTATTGCATTAATTTCCTTTTTAACCAGCAATGCTACCGCACCTCCTTTTCCTTTCTGTCTATCCTTACTGAATGTTAAATATGCTTGGAAGTTGAGTACCCAGCCTTGGTCACCCTGGAGCCATGTCTCCGTGATGCCAATTATATCATATTCATTAATTGCTGCCTGTGCAGTTAATTTGTCCACCTTATTACGAATACTCCTCGCATTATGGCACAGAGCCTTCAGACTTATCATTTTAACACCATTTGCCCCTTTAGAATTTTGCTGTAGTGTGGCTCTTTTTGATTTTTGCCTTGGGTTTCTCTGCCCTCCACTTTTACTTTTCTTCTTTCTATCTTTTGCTTCTGTCCCCATTTTACTTCCCTCTGTCTCCCTGCATAGGTTCCCATCCCCCTGCCATATTAGGTTAACCCCTCCGCAACAGCTCTCGCAAACACTCCCCCTAGGACATTGGTTCTGTTCCTGCCCAGGTGCAGACTGTCCGGTTTGTACTGGTCCCACCTACCCCAGATCCGGTTCCAATGTCCCAGGAATTTGATTCCCTCCTTTCTGCACCACTCCTCATGCCATTTATTCATCTGAGCTATCCTGCAATTCTTACTCTGACTAGCACGTGGTACTGGTAGCAATCCTGAGATTACTACCTTTGACGTCCTACTTTTTAATTTAACTCCTAGCTCCCTAAATTCAACTTCGAGGACCTCACCCCGTTTTTTACCTATATCATTGGTACCTAGATGTACAACGACAACTGGCTATTCACCCTCCCCCTCCAAAATGTCCTGCAACAGCTCCGAGACATCCTTGACCCTTGCACCAGGGAGGCAAGATACCATCCTGGAGCCTCAATTGCGGCCATAGAAACATCTATCTATTCCCCTTAAAATAGAATCCCCTACCACTATAGCTCTCCCATTCTTTTTCCTGCCCTCCTCTGCAGCAGAGCCACCCATGGTGCCATGGACTTGGCTGCTGTTGCCCTTCCCTGATGAGTCATCCCCCCCAGCAGTACCCAAAAAGGTGGAGCTGTTTTGGAGGGGGGTGACCGCAGGGGACCTCTACACTACCTTCCTTCCAGTGCTCTTCCTGTTGGTCATCTATTCCCTATCTGTCTGTGTAACCTTTACCTGCGGTATGATCAACTCACTTAAACATGCTATTCACGGCATCTGCAGCATCGTGGATGCTCCAGAGTTAATCCACCCACAGCTCCAGTGCCGCAATGCGGTCTGTCAGGAGCTGCAGCACGATACACTTCTCGCACATGCAGTCGTCAGGGACATTGGAAGCTCCAAGACTTCCTTGACTCTTGCACCCTGAGTTTCCACGTAGCACAGGAGGAGCAAGATACGTGTCTGAGCTCTCCTGCCATGACTTCACCCCTAGATTAACTTAATTTGGCAACAACAATAATAAAGGTTACCTACCGATAATGAAGTCATTCTGCCACAAGGAACATCATTGAGCAGACCATCGGAGTGCTCAAGCAATGGTTCTGTTGCCTTGTCCTTTGCCATTGCACCTATCAACTCGGAGTGCATGATCATCACCATTCTTGTGTACGCCTCCCCACCGATGTCCTCATCTGAGTCCTGAGCAGCAGAACTCGCACGCGAACTCTCCCTCCTGGGAGATGGCTCCCGAGGTATCCTTTCCCCTTGGCCTTGCTGCAGCCCACTCGTCCCCAGTGCATCACCCAGTGCAGACACCTCTACTAAACTTGCCTCTAAAGATCGCGTAGTGCCAGCCTCTGAGGTGGTGCAGTGTCGGGGTGCTTGGGTCCTCCTCTTCTCCTTCCTCACTCTCAGTGGGAGGCTCAGGGACAGGCTATTCATCTGGTTGCTGATTATTTTAAAACATAAAGGCACAAGACTCACGTTAAGGTGAGGGCAAGGGGGCAAGGAATGCAGACAGCATCAGGAGCTAGAAAGTGATAAAGACTTGTGGTGTGAATGGGAAGTGGGATGAGAAAAGGAGAGGGTATGAAGATACTGGTTTTGCCCCCAATGAGGTTGACATCACCGATGGCCACGGTGCCCAATGAGTAGCAGCACTCACTCCTCCAGGTCTGAGAGCCGCTGGAGCTGCGCATTACCCCCGCCTGTTCTCTGCTGCTCCCTCCTATTGTGGTCCATCTTGGCTTGCAAACAAAAATAATATGTGTGAGTTAGAGTCCAGCTATGTGTTTGGGAGATATGCCTGCAGTCATTGAATTGCTGTGACTGTAAGCAAGACGTGAGATGTGGATGTGAGTTGAATAGATGCAGATACATGGTGGGAGTGTGGTGCTTTGCTCTGCGACTGAGGTTCAGATGCTGGTATGTATCACCTGTTGAAGCATCTACTTACCATGACCAGCCGACTGAAGTTGTTGAATTTTTTCAGACATTGTGTCAGGCTGGGTTGCACTACACTACTGGCCGAGACCTCCTGGGCCACTTCCCCCACATTGCCCTGAAAACCTGGGGCAATGGCCTCCTTCCAGTGGCCGGGAATAGCACTGCCCTTCTTCGCTCCACTCCAACCATCAATGCCTCCAATGCCACATCTGTGAAATTATGAGCTCTCTCCCTGGGAGTGAGGTCAGCCATTGCCATCAGGGGATTCAGTTGCTCGGAACTCACCTTCACAGCCAGCAATGTTGGTAATGAGGATGTAACCTCCTCTTTAAGAGCTGGAAGGAGCCAGTGTGAAGGAACTCTTTTGAGTTTACCTGAAAAAAAACATAAACATTAAACCGTGCCACCCGCCTGGGTGACACAGCAGACATTTTCAAGGCCACTTTTTTTTCTCTTCTTTTTTTGTGTTTTTTTTTTTAGTTTTTCTTTGGCGCTAAAATCAAATTTTTCCAAGTGCCCCCTATAAAAGGGGAGGGGGACACTAAAAGCACCGGCAATTAAAACAAATTAAACTTTAAAACGTAAAATCAAATTAAAATTTGGTTGCCGGGCGTGATGATGCACTCCAGTCCCTCCGGTGCCCACCTCTCGCGGAAGGCCGCGAGCGTACCGGTGGACACTGCGTGCTCCATCTCCAAGGACACCCTGGACCGGATGTAAGAGCGGAAGAGAGGCAGGCAGTCAGGTTGAATGACCCCCTCGACCGCCCGCTGCCTGGACCGGCTGATGGCACCCTTGGCCGTGCCCAGGAGCAGTCCTACGAGGAGGCCTTCGGACCTACCCGCTCCCCTCCACACAGGGTGCCCAAAGATCAGGAGAGTGGGACTGAAGTGCAGCCAGAATTTCAGGAGCAGCCCCTTCAAATAATAAAACAGGGGCTGCAACCTTGTGCATTCCATAAAAACATGGAACACGGACTCTTCCAGACCGCAGAAATTGCAGGCGGCCTGGGAGTCCGTGAACCGGCTTAAAAATTTGTTGCACGGCACTGCTCCGTGCACCACCCTCCAGGCCAAGTCCCCGATGAACAGTAGGAGGACCCCTGCGTAGAGTGCCCTCCATCGGGGACCCCGCCTCCTCCGGACGGCAAGATGGTACGCCATGGCGTGTCCGGACGGCCGGCGAGGATGGTAAAGTTGAGAGTGTGCAGGAGCAGCCCATACAGGAAACCCCTCCGCGCGGAACTGAAAGGCACGGAGGGGATTTCCCCGAGGCGGCTCAAGTTGTGAGGCGTCGGCCCCCGAGGGAGGTTCCGGGGTTTGACGCCGATGAGGAATTCCATCCGGACGGGGGTCAGTTCAGACGGGATCTCCCCACGTGCTTGAGCCTCCTCGATGCACCTAACGGGGTCAGGGCCCAGAGCTGTTTTTAGCGACTCGATGGCATCGGCCGCGTGGCGGACGTTGGTAGAATTTAGGCACCGCGCCAGCGTGTCTGGCGCCATCCAGCCCGCTCCTCCGCCATCGAGCAGGTCCCTGACCCTGGTCACCTCACCAGCCACAGCCCTCTCTTCCGACCGCCACATAAAACCTCGGTCGTGGAGGTACGGATTCCCGAGCAGCGGCTCCTGCAGGACGGCCGCCACTCCAGACTTTGTTCCAGACCCTGATGAGTTCCTTGCAAAAGACAGGCAGCTCCCGGAGGGCGGTCCTGACACCCCCCAAGTTCACAAACAGGAGCTGCGTGTCGTAATTGAGGTCGCGCTGCTGGCGGAAGAAATACGTCGCCAGAGCACACCACCTAGGAGGGGGCTCGACGTAAAGGTATCTCTGCAGGGTCTGAAGACAGAAAGTCGCGAGCTGGGCGTTGACGCACACCAACGACTGACCGCCCTCCTCAAGCGGGAGACTCAAGACCGCGGCAGAGACCAAGTGCTTCCTGTTGTTCCAGAAGAAGTCCACCAGCTTCTTCTGTATCTTGGCGACAAACGCAGGGGGAGGGGTCAAAGTGACCAGCCAGTACCACAACATTGCGGCCACCAGCTGGTTTATGACTAGCGCTCGACCCCTGTAGGACAGCACTCGGAGCAGTCCTGTCCAGCGCCCTAGGCGAGCGGCGACCTTGGCCTCCAGCTCCTGCCAGTTCTCCGGCCAGGCTCCCTCGTCTGGGCTAAGGTAGACTCCCAGATAGAGGAGATGGGTCGTGCTCCAAGCAAAAGGCCTGAGCTCCTCCGGCAGGGAGTCCACCCACCACTGACCCACCAGGAGTCCGGAACATTTCTCCCAGTTGATTCTGGCGGAGGATGCGGCCGAGTAAATCTCTTGGCACTCACGCATCCTCCGCAGGTCAGCGGGATTCTCTACCGCGAGGAGCACGTCATCGGCGTAAGCCGAGAGGACGACCTCCACGCCCGGCCCTTGCAGAGCCAGTCCCGTCAACCTCGTCCGCAAGAGGCGCAGGAAAGGCTCCACGGCGTATAACTGGCCGGACATGGGGCATCCCTGCCGCACCCCTCTCCTGAAGCGAAGGGGCGCATTCAAGAACCCATTAACCTTAATCAGACACTCCGCGGCGGCGTACAAAAGTCGGATCCGGGCAACGAAATGCGTCCCGAACCCGAAGGCGCGCAGAGTTCCGA
The DNA here is from genome assembly GCF_044704955.1 of Pristiophorus japonicus. Lineage (NCBI taxonomy): Eukaryota > Metazoa > Chordata > Chondrichthyes > Pristiophoridae > Pristiophorus > Pristiophorus japonicus. The sequence continues at coordinate 99,723,075 of NC_091982.1, read as the reverse complement.
GCAGATAGTCGTGATCCACCCTGTCGAACGCCTTCTCTTGGTCGAGGGATAGGAAGGCGACCGACAGACCAGCCTCCTGGGAACAATGGATGAGGTCCCGGACCAGATGGATGTTGTCGTGGATTGTCCGGCCCGGGACCGTGTAGGACTGGTCGGGGTGGATCATGTGGTCCAGCACGGCACCAAGGCGAGCAGACATCGCCCTGGCGAAGATTTTGTAGTCCGTGCTGAGGAGGGAGACCGGGCGCCAGTTCTTAAGGAGGCGGAGATCGCCCTTCTTAGGCAGCAGGACGATGACTGCCCTGCGCCAAGAGAGGGGCATCTCCCCGGTCGCCAGACTTTCCCCCAGGACCCGCGCGTAGTCACCCCCCAGGACGTCCCAGAACGCCCTGTGGAACTCCACGGTCAGCCCGTCCAGCCCCGGGGATTTTCCCCTCGAGAGCCGGTCGAGGGCACCGGTCAGCTCCGCCAGGCTTAGCGGAGCTTCCAAATTTTCGGCGCCCTCCGGGCTGACCTTCGGCAGGTCCTCCCACAAAACTCTACGCGCTTCCTCGCTGGACGGATCCGGAGAGAACAGAGCCCCGTAATATTCACGGGCCCTGTTGTTGATGCCCTCCGGATCCGAGACGAGAGAGCCGTCGTCGGCCAGCAGCGTCAAGAGCTGCTTACGGACACTCTGCCTTTTTTCCAGCGAGTAGAAGAAGGGGGAGCCACGGTCCAGATCCCGCAGGAACCGGATCCGCGACCTCACGAACGCGCCTCGGGACCCGACGAGCTGCAGGTCCTTCAGTGCGGCCTTCTTCGCTTCGTACACCGTCCGCAGAGCCGGGTCCTGGACGACTTGACCGAGACGGGATTCCAGGTCGAGCACCTCTTTTTCTAGGCGCCCGACCCTGGCCGCCCGCCTCTTGGTCGACCCCCTCGCGTACTCTTGACAGAAGACGCGGACGTGAGCCTTGCCCACGTCCCACCATAGCCTCAAGGAGGGGAAGCCCCCCTGCTTCCTTCTCCAGTCGGACCAGAATCGACGGAACGAGTCCTGGAACCGCACGTCCTCCAGCAGCCGGTTGTTAAAGTGCCAGTACGCGGACCCCGTCCTCGCGCGGAGCGAAGCGAGCTCCGCCCACACCAGGTGGTGGTCCGAACACGGCACCGGCCGCATGGAGGCCGCCGGGACGCAGGAAACGTACGCCCGAGACACGTAAAGGCGGTCGACTCTGGACCATCCTACTCCAGGCCTCACCCAAGTAAAGGCGCTGGAGTCGGGGTGGAGATTTCGCCAGACGTCCACCAAGTCGAAGGACCCGACCAGGTCCCTCAACTTCTCCATCGCCGTCATGCACTGTGGGGCACCGGAGCGGTCCCTCGCCTCGAGGGTGCAGTTAAAATCTCCCCCGAGGACAATGCAGTCGCCGACGTCGACGGAGCCAAGAAGAGCGGACACCTCTTCAAAGAAGCGCGTTTGCTGCGGGCCGGGCTGAGGGGTGTACACGTTCACGAGATGGAGCGGCACGTCCCCCAGGCGAACCGTTACATGCAGCAATCGGCCTGGCACGGGCTCCTCGACCCCCAAGATCTCCGGCTGAAAATGCGGGCCCAGCAAGATGGCCACCCCACTAGAAATGGCGGTGAGGTGGCTCATGCGGACCTCTCCTTGCCATTCCAGGAGCCATGTGGCTTCGTCTCCCGGAACGGTGTGGGTTTCTTGCAGGAAGCACACCGCATATTTCCCCTCCCGCAGGAGCGAAAAATTGTCAAATCTATGGCGTGCCCCTCTGCCGCCGTTGATGTTGAGGCTGGCTATGGTTATCTTCATGGCAAAAGCATAGTGCAACCTCTACCTTAACCTATTGTGGGGGAGGGAGCGGAGTCTTTTGTTGAACTCCGCTCCCTCCGCAGCCCAGCGAGGAGTCCCTCTAGCTCGCGCAGCTCAATGCGTTGCTCCTTTGTCAAGGGCCCGCCCGCGGCCAAGGTTTTAGCGGCGGCGCGGACGGACCCCTTGATCAGCTCTGGCTCGGACTATTTTTCCAGGGCCAGTCGGGCTTGGTCGCAGCGACCCCGGCTCTGGGCCAAAAAGTCCCGGAGTTCCTTTGCAGGAATGAGGAGGGCCTCAGCGGCGGCCGCGAGCAGATCCACCGCCTCCCTGGCGGTGGTCTCTAGGTCTTCACCCGCGTCCCCCACCGAGTCCCCGTCCTCCTCCGGGAGGTGGCCGCCAGCAGCCGGCCCATCGACCGCACAAGGTACGGCAAATGACCCGGCCGCTCCAACCGGCCCTGGCTCTGCCCCGATCCTTCCCCCAGGATCGTCGGCAGAGGAGTCCCCACTGGGCTCTTTAAAAAATTGTGCTGGGTCGGGAAACGACAGTGGAAGGGGTTCCCCCTCCGCCCCAGGAACCGGGGAACAAGGAGAGACCCGGCCATAGGAAATCCCCAGGCTCCCCAAGTGCTCCAGCTCCAAAGTAAGGGGCGAGGGTGGGTGTTCCTCCCCCTCCCCGCTGCCACCCCCCGGCCCAGCATGTACAGTTTCATTAAAATTCTTGTTAATTTATGTTTCTGCCGGGTCGAGCAAATCCCAGGGGAAGTTGGATATTGGCTGGGCGGGCTCAGGTTCGGCCTTTTCGGCCCCGCCCGCCTCAGTCCCCGGGACGCCCGGCCCGGCGGCAATGCTTTCCTCCGCGATCCCCACGCCCCCCACGACAGGCAGATCTTCCACGCCATCCCCGGGAGGCAGAGGCTGGGCAGCCTCAACTGTCTCACCCTCCCCGGGGACAGACTCCTCCCGCCTACGGCGCTGCTTGGGGGCGCTGGTGGGGGACGCGGGACACGCGGCGGGCACCGACTCCTCCACGGAGGGATGTTGTTCCCTCTCTGCCTCAACGGAGCGGCGCCTCCTTTTGTTGCTGGTGGTGCGCTGAGGCAGGGAGACCTCCATGTCTGCCGAGGCCTCCCGCTCCGCTCCCCCCTTTTCCTTTTTTTGCCCGCGCCCGGGCCCCTCTGCGGTGTTGTTCAAGGGCTCGGACACGGGCTCAGGGCACCCCGCGCTCGCCGGTGGCTGGGTTGGGCCGAGCGCGGTGGTCAAACATTCTGGCGCACCGAGGGGACCCGCCTCCAGATGTTTCGCCTTGTTCCGCGCCGCCTTTCCGGTCGGACGCTCTCCCTCCCACCCCCCCGCCGGAGGCCCTGAAAGCAAAGGCCTCCGACGATGCCCGCACACCTACGGCTCCCGGCACGCGGACGCAACTAGGGGGAGGGGTGGCGGCGGCGCCAGCCTTGGCCGCCTTCGGTGGTTTGGCGGCCTTGGAGGCGGGGCAGTTCTTACGAACATGCCCCACCTCCCTACAGGCATGGCACCGCACGCCGTCCGACGTCCAGAAGACGCAGTAGGCAGTCCCCTCATGCACCACATTAAAGTGCCCTTCCGTCGTCTCCTCCCGCGCAAGCCGGACAAAGAGCTGGCGGCGGAAGGAGAACACGTGGCGCAGGCTGTTCTCCCTGAGGCCGAGCGGTATGGGGTTGATCCCCGACCTTACCTCCCCCAGTTGGTGTAGGTGAGGGAGGAGGAGCTCAGCGGGAACAAAGGGCGGGACGTTTGACACGATGACCCTCTGCGCGGTGGCCTCGAGAGGGTCCACCGGCAGGAACGTCCCGCCCACCGTGAGCCCCTTTTCGATGGCCAGGGACACCCCCCGCTCCGACCCCAGGAAGAACACGGCCTTCCCAGACATCTTGGAGGCTGCGACAATGGCCGAGGGGCCGACTACCCCAGCCATCGCCCGCACGCACTCCTCGATGCTCATTGTGGGGTGAGTGTAGCTCTTGACCCCGTGTTTTTTCGTGATTAGTTGAAAAGGTGGCAGGGCAGCGGGTGGCGCAGGAGGTGCCGTGGATGTGGACACCGCCTGCGCATATGTCCTCGCTGGCCCCGCCACCTGCGTGGATGGGGTCGCCATCACGGGGTCCCTTTAAGGGCCACACCCACCCCAAAGTCACAGGACTTAATGGTCTTGATTGGCCTCGTATATAGACTGAGCAGAGGAGCTCTTAACGAGGCACACCTCTCCCCTAGTTGGCAATTGGGGAGGGGCCTTGCTCCCTCTGCTCAGTTGTTTTTTTTTTGTTTGGTTTTTTTTAAATTAGGAGGAAGGGGTCTCAGAGAGAGAGGGGAGAGACAGAGAGAGAGATAGAGAAAGGGGGGTGCGGAAAAGAGGGAGGCTGCGAGGGCAGGTCTCCCCTCGCAGCTGTGGGTGGGTGCAATCCCCAGATGGCAAAACACAAATAGACAGTGTGAAGGATCATTGTTGAATTCATTGCACCTGAAATTCATTATTGCTCTGTTAGTAGCACCCCTGTAGCACCCTACTGAGGTCATTAGCGTTTGATTTAGCACTTAACTCCCTTCCTGGGCCGCTAACATCCAATTTAGTAGTAGTTCAGAAAACTGCATTCCTGGCGCTAAAATTGAAAAAAATATCAAACGTTAACATCCCAAACGGGGCACTACCGAATTTCCCCCCCTATGCTCTCAGTTGGAAAATGGTGCAATGTTGCATGCTGTGGCAGACCTAAAATTACAGGAAGAAAATGAATACATATGGAAGAAAAAAAAATACGTTTAAACAAAAATTGCATTTGACTTCTATAATAATTGTGCTCTTCTTATATTTGCATACAATCCCTTAAAAATGATGACAGCTGCAATATATACGAGAAAATAATATGATGATTTGAATTTCATATCTTTTAATCCAGTATATATAGGCCAGAAAGAGTTATCTCTTTAATCTTAAATTGAATTTGAATCATGTATTATGTTTATCTTTTAAGCAGTCTGTTGGGACACTTACAAACAAATGGATAATATAATTTCTAATATCTTCTAAACAAAGAGGAGTAGACCAAGGAAACTGCAAAACCCCAGACAATGCAGAATCTGTGGACTGGCGTTAGATTTTTGAGAATAAAATAATCTGTAGTAATTAGGAGAGAAGAAATAATTTGTATTTATATAGTGCTGTTCACGCCCTCAGGATGCCCCAAAGTACTTTACAGACAATGATGTACTTTTGAAGTGTGGTCACTGTTGTAATGTAAGGAAAGATGACAGCTAAATTGCACACAGCAAGGTCTCACAAATAGCAATGACTTAAATGACCAGATAATGTTTTTATTAAAGTGAGGGTTGATCAGGACACTGGGAGAATGTCCCTTTTCTTCATCAAATAGTGTCATGGAAACATTTACACCCACTTGAGCTGGCAGACAGGTCTTCGGTTTAACATCTCATCCAAAAGACAGCACCTCCGACAGTGCAGCACTCTCTCAGTACTACATTCAGACTTTCAACCTAGATGTGTTCAAGTCTCTGAAGAGTGGTTGCAACCAACAACCTTCTGAACTGAGAACTGAACTGAAACCAACTGAATTAAGAGTGACACTATTCCTGCAGATTTTGAAATTGCATTGTGTGAAGATTAGTTTAGTGTGTTCCTATGATCACTATCTTACCGAGGGCTTGCCTATGATGATCTTACCAGTGGAGCAAACTCATTTAAAATAAACAGGTTAGTGTCTTCGCTAAAATAGCAAACAGAGGTATTGCACTTGAATCTGTGAAACATTCAGATGCCAATCTTGATGTTGCATAATTTCAAATTACTTTGGGCCAAATTGGTCCTTCCCCTTAAAATTGGGAGGCTTGAATTTAATTCTCCCATAGATAATTTATCTTTACTAGCAGGCAAACTTTATTATAGCAACAACAATAACAACTTTTTTATATAGCTTCTTTAACATAGTAAAATATCCCAAGGCACTGCACAGGAGAGTTATCAAACAAAATTTGATGTCGAGCCACATAAAGAGATATAAGGGCAAAAGACAAAAAGCTTGGTCAAAGAAGTAGATTTTAAGGAGCATCTTAAGGGAGGAGAGAGAGGTAGAGAGGCGGTGAGGTTTAGGGAGAGTATTCCAAGGGTTGGAGCCTCGGCAGCTGAAGGCGCGGCTGCCACTGGTGGAGCAATTAAAATCAGGGCTGCTCAAGAGGCCAAAATTGGAGAAGCACAGAGATCTCGGAGGGTTGTCGGGCTGGAGGAGGATACAGAGATAGACAGATATTAGCAATGCGCACTACTGTACTACTTTCCTAAAACCACTGTTACAACTTTAGAATATAGAATGTTCCCTTCCTGTGTATCCACTGTTACAATCCTCATCTTGTATTAGGACAGCAGAATCTCCCTTTCTGTTGTGGCAGGTGAAATTAAACATAGGGATGAGAGACCAGTAACCAAATGCAAACAGAAAAGCAGTAAAACAGCACAAAATGAAAATCAGTACATATATATAAATGTTTGGGATTTTATTAAAGGCTATAAAAGTCTTGCTGTTCATATAATTTGCATATAAAGGTTGGTTCTCATGAACCTCTTATATTCATTAGACAATGCAGGAGAGGAAAATTGGAAAACTAAATATGTGGTTGGAAGATTAATGAAGGAGAGAAGATTTCAAGTTTGTCAGGTAGTGGAACCACTTTTAGAACAGTAGATGGCTGCACATGAGGGATGAACAAGAGGTAAGATGCTGGCACCAAAAATAGATTGAGCTGTATTCATTTAAACAAGTAAGTTCAGGGGGTGGGATGATCAAACTTACCTATAAACAATCGGGGAAAGTGGTTAAAATTAGCATAGTGATGAGGCAAAGCAGCTTCAAATAGTAGGGTCAAGAAGGAAGTAGGAATGAGAAATTGAAAGTGAGGAAATAATTTAGAAAAAAAGAAGGAAAAATATACTGATGAATATGAATGGACCAAGGTTGTGGTGTTTCTATGAAAATGTACAAATGACTAGAGTAAAAGTCGGGAAACTAGAGGCAGTAATTAGAATGTAGGACTATAACATAATATATGATATAATGATATGAGAAACTTGGTTCCAACTGGGTTGACACTCAGAACTAAATATTTGCAGCTATAAAATTTTCAGGAGATAGAGAAAGATAAGAGAGAGAAAGAGTGGCCTTGTTAATCATGGAACTGATCACAGCTGAAGAAAAGAAGGCTTTTATTGATGATGGAGTCCGCTTGTAGAATACATTATAGAACATCAATTAGTGAGAAACACATTAAGGATGAAATTTGTAGGCAATTTGGAAAGGTTGGAGTAATAACTGAGTTGCGATAAAGGGGGACTTCAACTGTACTGAGGTTGACTAGCATATCACTAATGTTTATTGTAAAAATGTAGAGTTTCGTAGGCCCCGATATTGGTGGCCATACCGCCCACTGCTGCCTGCTGCTGCCAACTGCCCCCGAGTATTGCTGCCGTTTTTCTTTCTCTCCCACTTGGGCTGGAGCGGACAGGAGGGGAGGATCTCTGGCAGCCAAGTCACGTAGTTGGCTCCCACCCACTGAGATGCCAGATTGGTGGGGGTGGGAGTCGGCGCCAGCAGGGCGAAGGACCGCTGCGTGGAGGCTGTTCTAACCCCGATGGTACGTATGAAGACAGGAACATCTTTAAAAACATTTTTTTACATCGACTTACCTGGATGGGATCCCCTGAAGGTGTTCTGGTGATTTTTTTTTTGGTAATGTTTTTTACTTTTCAGAGATCCTTCCTCTCTGGGTCCGAGTCCATCCTCAGCGGCACTTGGGCGGCAAACTCATTTGCCGCTGAGATCAAGAACTCTCGCCCGCTGCCGCCCAGATTGATGGCGTAAGTCGTTATTTTGCCGTTGGGTGATATTGCCACTTCTTTTAGAGGAATCTTTCAGGCAAAGTACCGCCCGGTCTCTCGGTGGCCATTAGTAGTCCTTTAGGCGGAAAATGGGCAGGCCTTGCAGCTCATTAAAACCGGGGCCTTAAAATATATCTAGGACTGTTTCCTTTGTCAGTTTGTCAAACAAAGATGAATACAGTGCTAGATCTGCTTCTGGATTAAATAAACCAGACAAATAAATAACCTGAAGGGCAGAGAACTATGGGGAAATAGTGATTGGAACAAAAGTTTTCGACTAGGCATTAAATAATTTCAATAAGATGAAAGGGCATGCAGCCCACATTAAAAATAGCAGATCAAATACTGGATCAGGAATGTGTCATGTATCTCACACTACTGTACATAACTGTATCTTATCATGCTATACATGACTGTAACTGTAGATGACCTGTAACCACAAGCTTACCTTACCACCAGGGGTGCACTTGCAGGAGACACTGGATACCTGTCCCAGACAGGTACATAAGGACAGGTCTCAGGCAAGTGTGGCATTCGAGAGCTGTGTAATAAAGGTGCAGGTCCTGAGTGACCTTGACTTCACTATGTGGCTCGTGTGAATCTGTACTGAGGGGACAGGACTTTACAGTGGTGACGAGTTACGGGATTACAGAATCCACAGATGAAAAACACAATGCTGGAGATAATTGGGAGGACTTCATAGAAAGGCTCCAGCCAAAGCTTTGCAACCAAAGACTGGTTGGGCGACGACAAGGCAGACAAGAGAAGAGCCCATCTCTTGACCAGCTGTGGCTCGAAAACATATGCCTTAATGAAGGACCTCTGGCATCCGAGAAACCAGCAAGCAAGTCGTTTGAAGAGTTGAGCACACTGGTAAGAGACCACCTGAAGCCAGCGAGCAGCCTACACATGGCTAGACAGAGGTTCTACAACTACTGACGCTGTGTGGGCCAGAGCATATGCGACTTCGTGGCGGAACTTCGGAGGTTGGCTAGTTTATGTGAGTTCTCCGATGAACTAAGGAGAGAAGTACTGAGAGATTTTTTTATTGGAGGAATAGGCCACGCAGGCATATTCTGAAAGCTCATAGAAACCAAGAACTTGACCCGAGAGGCAGCAGCACTGGTCGCACAGACATTCTTGGCAGGAGAAGAAGAAACGAGGTTGATCTGCACTGCGGATACGACAACTAACGAAACATTGGAACAAGGGGTTCACAGCATGAAACAAGCTGCTATCCCCACACACAGACAAAAACAGAAGAGCAGGCCTTCAACAGCAGGCAGTGGCACCAGAAGCCATCAAGGGCCACATGAACAGCCGTTCACACTTCATCAACCCACAATGCGAGCAATTAACTACAAACTGAGAGAAGCTTAAGAGAGATCAGCCAGACGCAGCTCATTCTGTGGAAACAATGGAAGCGGTCTGTGCTGGAGATGTGGGGGAAGGCACTCATCAATGGGGTGTCGATTTCAGCATGCTGTTTGCAGAAACTGTGACTATACTAAACAGTACGTAAACCCGGGAGTAATGGCTGGCCTTGTTCCTGTGGTTCTCTCGCATACACTGTAACAAAGAACGTTATTGGAAACCATCGGTTAATTAAAACATTCGGCCACTGTACACTGAAGAGCACATATACCTATCGGTTCTATGGAACCATTGTAGCTGTGTCAGCTGCGGCTCAGTAGGGAGCACGTCGTCTCTGAGTCAGAAGGTTGTGGCTTCAACACTTGAGCACAAAAATCTAGGCTATGCTGTGCAGTGCTGAGGGAGTGCTGCACTGTCGGAGGTGCCATCTTTCAGATGAGACGTTAAACCAAAACCCCGTCTGTTCTCTGAAGTGGACGTAAAACATCCCATGACACTACTTTGAAGAAGAGCAGGGGAGTTATCTCCGGTGTCCTGGCCAATATTTATCCCTCAATCAGCAGAACAAAAACAGATTATCTGGTCATTGTCACATTGCTGTTTGTGGGAGCTTGCTGTGTGCAAATTGGCTGCAGCATTTCCCATGTTACAACATTGACTACACTCCAAAAGTACTTAATTGGCTGTAAAGTGCTTTGAGATGTCTGGTGGTCGTGAAAGGCGCGATAGAAATGCAAGTCTGTCTGTCTTTCTTTCTTGTATCTCAGGTTGTTATATTTCAACATTCACTGCAACTCACTAAGAGGAGATTAATGCAATAGTTAGGAAGAACATTAGCTTGGATGATGTGGAATCTATATGGGTAGAGCTGCAGAACACCAAAGGGCAAAAAACATTAGTGGGAGTTGTGTACAGACCTCCAAACAGTAGTAGTGATGTTCGGGAGGGCATCAAACAGGAAATTAGGGGTGCATGCATAGGGGTGCATGCATAAAGGTGCAGCAGTTATCATGGGTGACTTTAATATGCATATAGATTGAGCTAACCAAACTGGAAGCAATATGGTGGAGGAGGATTTCCTGGAGTACACAAGGGATGGTTTTCTAGACCAATATGTCGAGGAACCAACTAGGGGGGAGGCCATCTTAGACTGGATGTTGTGTAATGAGAGAGGATTAATTAGCAATCTCGTTGTGCGAGGCCCCTTGGGGAACAGTGACCATAATATAGTGGAATTCTACATTAGGATGGAGAATAAAACAGTTAATTCAGAGACCATGGTACAGAACTTAAAGAAGGGTAACTTTGAAGGTATGAGGTGTGAATTGGCTAGGATAGATTGGCGAATGATACTTAAGGGGTTGACAGTGGATGGGCAATGGCAGACATTTAGAGACCGCGTGGATGAACTACACCAATTGTACATCCCTGTCTGGCGTAAAAATAAAAAAGGGAAGGTGGCTCAACCGTGGCTATCAAGGGAAATCAGGTATAGTATTAAAGCCAAGGAAGTGGCATACAAATTGGCCAGAAATAGCAGCGAACCCGGGGACTGAGAGAAATTTAGAACTCAGCAGAGGAGGACAAAGAGTTTGATTAGGGCAGGGAAAATAGAGTACGAGAGGAAGCTTGCAGGGAACATTAAAACGGACTGCAAAAGCTTCTATAGATATGTAAAGAGAAAAAGGTTAGTAAAGACAAATGTAGGTCCCCTGCAGTCAGAATCAGGGGAAGTCATAACGGGAAACAAAGAAATGGTAGAACAATTGAACAAATACTTTGGTTCGGTATTCACTAAGGAGGACACAAACAACCTTCCGGATATAAAAGGGGTCAGAGGGTCTCGTGAGAAGGAGGAACTGAGGGAAATCCTTATTAGTCGGGAAATTGGGTTGGGGAAATTGATGAGATTGAAGGTCGATAAATCCCCAGGGCCTGATGGACTGCATCCCAGAGTACTTAAGGAGGTGGCCTTGGAAATAGCGGATGCATTGACAGTCATTTTCCAACATTGCATAGACTCTGGATCAGTTCCTATGGAGTGGAGGCTAGCCAATGTAACCCCACTTTTTAAAAAAAGGAGAGAGAGAGAAAACAGGGAATTATAGACCAGTCAGCCTGACATCGGTAGTGGGTAAAATGATGGAATCAATTATTAAGGATGTCATAGCAGCGCATTTGGAAAGAGGCGACATGATAGGTCCAAGTCAGCATGGATTTGTGAAAGGGAAATCATGCTTGACAAATCTTCTGGAATTTTTTGAGGATGTTTCCAGTAGAGTGGACAAGAGAGAACCAGTTGCAGTGGTGTATTTAGACTTTCAGAAGGCTTTCGACAAGGTCCCACACAAGAGATTAATGTGCAAAGTTAAAGCACATGGGATTGGGGATAGTGTGCTGACGTGGATTGAGAACTGGTTGGCAGACAGGAAGCAAAGAGTAGGAGTAAATGGGTACTTTTCAGAATGGCAGGCAGTGACTAGTGGGGTACCGCAAGGTTCTGTGCTGGGGCCCCAGCTGTTTACATTGTACATTAATGATTTAGACGAGGGGATTAAATGTAGTATCTCCAAATTTGCGGATGACACTAAGTTGGGTGGCAGTGTGAGTTGCGAGGAGGATGCTATGAGGCTGCAGAGTGACTTGGATAGGTTAGGTGAGTGGGCAAATGCATGACAGATGAAGTATAATGTGGATAAATGTGAGGTTATCCACTTTGGTGGTTAAAACAGAGAGACAGACTATTATCTGAATGGTGACAGATTAGGAAAAGGGAAGGTGTAACGAGACCTGGGTGTCATGGTACATCAGTCATTGAAGGTTGGCATGCAGGTACAGCAGGCGGTTAAGAAAGCAAATGGCATGTTGGCCTTCATAGCGAGGGGATTTGAGTACAGGGGCAGGGAGGTGTTACTACAGTTGTACAGGGCCTTGGTGAGGCCACACCTGGAGTATTGTGTACAATTTTGGTCTCCTAACTTGAGGAAGGACATTCTTGCTATTGAGGGAGTGCAACGAAGGTTCACCAGACTGATTCCTGGGATGGCGGGACTGACATATCAAGAAAGACTGGATCAACTGGGCTTGTATTCACTGGAGTTCAGAAGAATGAGAGGGGATCTCATAGAAATGTTTAAAATTCTGACGGGGTTAGACAGGTTAGATGCAGGAAGAATGTTTCCAATGTTGGGGAAGTCCAGAACCAGGGGTCACAGTCTAAGGATAAGGGGGAAGCCATTTAGGACCTAGATGAGGAGAAACTTCTTCACCCAGAGAGTGGTGAACCTGTGGAATTCTCTACCGTAGAAAGTTGTTGAGGCCAATTCACTAAATATATTCAAAAAGGAGTTAGATGTAGTCCTTACTACTAGGGGGATCAATGGGTATGGCGAGAAAGCAGGAATGGGGTACTGAAGTTGCATGTTCAGACATGAACTCATTGAATGGCGGTGCAGGCTCGAAGGGCAGAATGGCCTACTCCTGCACCTATTTTTTCTGTTTCTATGTTTCTATACAGGGCATCTGGCCCGCATGTGCAGAAAAACGGCAGCTCGGCTGGTATACGAATCGTAAGGGTCGGAAAGCGGACCAAAAGACGGTGGGGACAGTACCCGGGACACCGATGTACAGTGGGTCAACATGATGAATGGCCACTGCTCCTGCATCAAGACGCCTCCAATAATGATGAGGGTCCTACTCAACGGGATACCCGTCAACATGGAGCTGGATACGGGTACGAGTCAATCTCTCATGAGCGCTCAACAATTTGAACAGCTGTGGCCGCACAAATGCAGCAGACCAAAACTCACAAGAGTCGACACTAAACTAAGGACCTATACCAAAGAAATCGTCCCAGTCCTTGGCAGAGCCATGCTCTCAGTCACACACAAAGGGACAGTGAACCGACTTCCCCTGTGGATTGTCCCCGGTGATCTCCCAGCATTGCTGGGGAGAAGCTGGTTGGCAAAACTAAACTGGAAATGGGATGATGTTCACGCCATGTCGTCAGAGGAACGGACCTCCTGCTCAAAAGTCTAATTCGATTCGAACATCTCTTTCAGCCAGGTGTGGGCACCTTCAAAGGGGCTAAAATCAAAATCTACATCACACAGGATGCTGGACCGGTCCATCACAAGGCTAGAGCTGTGCCCTATGTGATGAGGGAAAAGATTGAACATGAACTGGACAGGCTTCTGCAGGAAGGCATTATCTCACCCGTGGAATTTAGCGACTGGGCAAGTCCCATCGTCCCAGTCATGAAGCCCGATGGATCCGTACGAATCTGTGGGGATTACAAACCTACCAGAAACAGAGTCTCCCTACAGGACCAATACCCGCTGCCCAGAGCGGAGGACTTATTTGCCACTTTGGCTGGAGGAAAACTTTTCTCAAAAGTAGATCTCACATCTGCGTATATGACGCAAGAATTGACCGAAGAGTCTAAGCTACTCACCACCATCAACACACATCGAGGCCTTTTCGTGTACAATCGATGCCCATTCGGCATCAGATCGGCAGCTGCTATATTCCAGCACAACATGGAGAGTCTGCTCAAGTCCATCCCGGGGACGGTTGTATTTCAAGACGACATACTTATCATGGGCAGGGATACCGACTCCCATCTCCACAATTTGGAGGAAGTACTAAAGCGGTTGGATCGGGTAGGCCTAAGAGTTAAGAAATCCAAGTGCCTGTTTCTCGCGCCCGAGGTTGAACTTTTGGGCAGAAGGATTGCCGCTGATGGAATCTGCCCAACAGAGTCCAAAACCGAACCAATTCGCCTGACATCCAGGCCCCGGAATATCTCAGAACTGCGCGCCTTTCTCGGGCTGCTCAATTACTTTGGGAACTTTATGCAGAACTTAAGCACGCTGCTGGAGCCTCTCCATGTGCTACTCAGAAAGGGGTGTGATTGGTTTTGGGGGGACGCCCAGGAACGCGCCTTCAACAAGGCATGCAACCTTCTGTGTTCCAATAGTGTTTTGGCTTTCTTTGATCCAGGTAAAAAGTTAGTTCTTACATGTGATGCATCAGCGTATGGGGTCGGGTGTGTTTTACAACATGTCAATAGTGTGGGTAAATTGCAACCCATAGCCTATGCCTCCAGGTCACTTTCGCGGGCGGCGCGTGGGTACGGAATGGTGGAGAAGGAGGCGCTCACGTGCGTGTACGGTGTCAAAAAGATGCACTAATACTTTTTGGGGCCAAGTTCGTGTTAGAAACCGACCACAAGCCCCTCACGTCCCTACTATCCGAGAGCAAGGCAATAAACGCCAAAGCCTCGGTGCGCATTCAACGGTGGGCACTCATGCTGGCCTCTTACGATTACACCATAAGGCACAGACCAGGCACAGACAACTGTGCCGACGCGCTTAGCAGGCTACCCCTGTCGACCACGGAAGGATCTGACGAACAGGACTGTGAGATAGTCATGGCAATCAATGCCTTTGAGTCCACAGGTTCGCCCATGACGGCTCGCCAAATCAGAGCCTGGACGACCAGCGACCCCACGTTATCCTTAGTAAAAAGATGTGTCTTAACGGGTGACTGGGCAGAGGCTCGCGATGCCTGCCCTGAGGAGATCAAACCCTTCCATAGGCGCATGCATGAGCTGTCGCTACAAACAGACTGCCTGATGTGGGGCAGCCAAGTAATTCTACCTCTGCGAGGCAGAGAGGCATTTGTCCGGGACCTCCACCGCGAGCACCCGGGGATTGTTCTCATGAAGGTCATAGCCAGATCCCACGTTTGGTGGCCTGGCATTGACGCGGACTTGGAGCTCTGCGTCCGTCGGTGCACCATTTGTGCCCAACTCAGTGATGCTCCCAGGGAGGCCCCCCTGAGCCCCTGGCCCTGGTCCACCAAACCCTGGTCGCGGGTGCACATCGACTACGTGGGCCCATTCATGGGCAAAGTGTTCCTCGTAGTTGTAGATGCATTTTCAAAGTGGATCGAATGCACCATCTTAAACTTGAGCACCACCTCCACCACTGTGGCGAGCCTTGGAACCATGTTTGCAATGCACGGCATTCCTGACATATTGGTCAGTGATAATGGACCGTGCTTCACCAGAATTCCAAGATTTCATGAGTGACCACGGCATAAATCATGTTAGGACGGCACCGTTCAAGCCGGCCTCCAACGGCCAGGTGGAGCGAGCAGCGCAGATCATTAAACAAGGCATGCTCAAAATCTAAGGTCCCATGCTGCAGGGCCACCTGTCGTGACTGCTGCTGACATACCGTTCTCGTCCACATTCATTGACTGGAGTTCCCCCCGCGCAACTATTAATGAAACAGACCTTAAAGACAAAACTCTCATTAATCCTCCCAGACATGCATGAAATCTTTGAGGCAAAGCGCCGTAAGCTAACTGAGTACCATGACTGAAATTCGAGGGGGAGGTGAAATGAGTTAGGGGACAAAGTGTTTGTAATAAACTATGGCAGGGGTCCCAAATGGCTTGCAGGGACAGTAACAGGCAAGGAAGGAAACAGGCTACTGGTGATAGAAATGGACAATGGCCAAACCTGCCGGAGGCATGTAGACCAAGTCAAAAGTAGATTTACCAACAACACTGCTGAACCAGAAGCAGACTACAATGTGGAACTCACACCACACCTGGTGGACAGACAGAGGGAACAACCTGAGGAAGGGGCAATCCCAACAGACAGCCCAGGCAAGACACCAACAATCATACTGAATGAAACAGACAGTCCAGGCAAGATACCAGCAATCACACCAGAAGAAAAACAGGCACCAAGGCAAACAACTGAAGCACAACTCAGACGCTCCACGCGAGAGTGTAGACCACCTGAGAGACTGAACCTATAAAGACAATAAGATCTTGGGGGAGGGTGATGTCATGTATCTCACATTGCTGCACATAACTGTATCTTACCATGCTATACATGACTCTAACTGTAGATGACCTGTAACCACAAGCTTACCTTACCACCAGGGGTGCACTTGCAGGAGACACTGGATACCTGTCCCAGACAGGTACATAAGGACAGGTCTCAGGCAAGTGTGGCATTCGAGAGCTGTGTAATAAAGGTGCAGGTCCTGAGTGACCTTGACTTCACTATGTGGCTCGTGTGGATCTGTACTGAGGGGACAGGACATTACAGAATGCATAAGGACAAAAGGGTGGCACTTCTTACACTATTGTTGCAAAAGGGGGAAAGGTAAAAGTCTGCAAATTATAGGCCTGTTGGTTTTAGCTTGGGTTTAAGCAAACTCCTTAGACCTAGAATACCAATGAAGTTTGTGAAAGGTAGGGGTAATCATGGATAAGCAGATAAGATTTGTAAAGGGCAGTTCATGTTTGTCTCATTTAATTGAATGTTTTGTAGAAATCACGAAGTATAGAATCATAGAATGGTTACAGCATGGAAGAAGACCGTTCGGCCCGTCGAGCCCATGCCGGCTCTCTGCAAGAGCACCTCAGCTAGTCTCACTCCCCTGCCCTTTCCCTGTCGCCCTGCAACTTTTCTTCAGGTACTTGTCCAAGTCCCTTTTGAAAGATAAAATTGAGTCAGCCTCCACCACCCTTTCTGGCAATGCATTCCAGATCTTAAGCTCTCGTAAAAATGTTTTTCTTATGTCGCCTTTGGTTCTTTTGCCAATCACCTTAATTCTGTCCTCTGGTTTTTAACCCTTCTGCCAATGGGAACAGTTTCTTTCAATCCAATTTATCCAGACCCCTCATGATTTTGAACACCTCGATCAAATCTCCTCTCAACCTCTCTGCTCTCAGGAGAACAACCCCAGCTTCCCCAGTCTATCCACACAACTGAAGTCCCTCATCCCTGGAATCATTCTCGTAAACCTTTTCTGTACACTATCCAAGGCCTTCGCATCCTTCCTAAAGTGCGGTGCCCAGAATTGGACATAACACAGAACCAAAGTATTTTTTAATTGGTCTGCCATTTCCTTGTATGCCAACATGAATTCACCTGATTCTGACTGCAAGGGACTTACAATAGTCTTCACTAATCTTTTTCTCTTCACATATCTATTGAAGCTTTTGCATTCAGTTTTTATGTTCCCTGCAAGCTTACCCTCGTACTCTATTTTCCCCCTCCTAATTAAACCTTTAGTCCTCCTCTGCTGAATTCTAAATTTCTCTCAGTCCTCAGGTTTGTTGCTTTTTCTGGTCAATTCATATGCCTCTCCCTTGGATTTAACACGCTCCCTAATTTCCCTTGTTAGCCACGGTTGAGCTACCTTCCCCTTTTTATTTTTACACCAGACAGGGATGTACATTGTTGTAGTTCATCCATGTGATCTTTAAATGTCTGCCATTGTCTATCCACCATCAATCCTTTAAGTATAATTCGCCAATCTATCCTAGCCAATTCACGCCTCATACCATTGAAGTTACCTTTCTTTAGGTTCAGGACCATTGTTTCCGAATTAACTGTGTCACTCTCCATCTTAATAAAGAATTCTACCATATTATGGTCACTCTTCCCCAAGGGGCTTCACACAACCAGATTGCTAATTAATCCTCTCTCATTACACAAGACCCAGTCTAGGATGGCCCGCTCTCTAGTTTGTTCCTCAACATATTGGTCTAGAAAACCATCCCTTATACACTCCAGGAAATCCTTCTCCACATTACTGCTACCTATATTTGAATTAAAGTCACCCATGGTAACTGCTGTACCCCTTTGCACGCATCCCTAGTTTCCTGTTTGATGCCATCCCCAACCTCCCTACTACTGTTTGGTCATCTGTACACAACTCCCACGTATGTTTTCTGCCCTTTGTTGTTTCGCAGCTCGACCCTTTTAGATTCCACATCATCCAAGCTAATGTCCTTCCTTACTATTGCTTTAATCTCATTTTTAACCAGTAATGCTACCCCACCTCCTTTTCTTTCCTGTCTATCCTTCCTGAATATTGAATACCCCTGGATGTTGAGTTCCCAGCCTTGGTTACCCTGGAGCCATGTCTCCGTAATCCCAATTACATCACATCTGTTATCAACTATCTGTGCAGTTAATTCACCCACCTTATTACGAATTCTCCTTGTATTGAGACACAGAGCTTTCTGGCTTGTTTTTTTAACACTCTTTGCCCTTTTAGAATTATGTTGTAATGTGGCCCTTTTTGATTTTTGCCCTTGAGTTCTCTGCCCTCCACTCTTGTGTTTCTCCTTCCTACCTTTTGTTTCTGCCCCCTTTTTCCTTTCCTTTGCCTCTCTGCGTAGATTCCCATCCTCCTGCCATATTAGTTTAAACCCTCCCCAACAGCACTAGCAAACACTCCGCCTCGGACATCGGTTCCGTTCCTGCCCAGGTGAAGACCGTCCGGTTTGTACTGGTCCCACCTCCCCCAGAACCGGTTCCAATATCCCAGGAATTTGAATCCCTTCTCGTTGCACCACTCCTCAAGCCACATATTCATCTGAACTATCCTGCAATTCCTACTCTGACTAGCACGTGGCACTGGTAGCAATCCTGAGGTTACTACCTTTGAGGTACTACTTTTTAATATAATTCCCAGCTCCCTAAATTCAGCTTGTAGGACCTCATCCCATTTTTTACCTATATCGTTGGTACCTATATGCACCACAACAGCTGGCTGTTCATCCACCCCCTCCAGGATGCCCTGCAGCAGCTCCGAGACATCCTTGACCCTTGCACCAGGGAGGCAACATACCATCCTGGAGTCTCGTTTGCGGCCCACAGAAACATCCCTTTACAATAGAATCCCTTATCACTATAGCTCTCCCATCCTTTTTCCTGCCCTCCTGTGCAGCAGAGTCACCCATGGTGCTATGAACTTCACACTTTACTGCGTTAAATTTCATCTGCCACGTGCCCATCCATTCTACCAGCCTGTCTATGTCCTCTTGAAGTCGATCACTATCCCCCTCACTGTTCACTATACTTCCAAGTTTTGTGTCATCTACAAATTTTGAAATTGTGCCCTGTACACCCACATCAAAGTCATTAATATATATAAAAAAAAGTACAGACCCTTGGGGAACACCACTGTATACCTTCCTACTGTCTGAAAAACAACCATTCACCATGATTCTCTGTTTCCTGTCTTTAGCCAATTTAGCCCATTTCTTATCCATTCTGCCACTGTCTTTTTTATTCCACGGGTTTCAATTTTGCAGGCAAACCTATTATGTGGCACTTTGTCGAACGCCATTTGGCAATCCTTATACACCACATCAACCGCATTGCCCTCATCAACCCTCTTGGTTACCCCATCAAAACACAATTTGACTTTAACAAATCCATGCTGGCTTTCCTTAATTAACCCACACCTATCCAGGTGACTGATAATTTTTTCTCTGATTATTATTTCTAAAAGCTTCCCCACTACCAGTGTTAAACTAACCGGCCTGTAGTTGTTGGGTTTATCTTTACACGGGCAGCTTCACGGAGCATGAGACAATTTCCGACGTGGGGCGTAAAGGGGTTGCCGCGCACGACAATTACGTTATCACTGGAGGCACGGTAGCCCGGGGCACTACTAGCGGGGCGCGACGCTATCATTTTCACGCCTCCACTAACTCCCACGCAATTTCACGGGAGCCATTATCACCCCCACCCCGGGTGAAAACAGACCAATTTCGGCCCCAAAAGATTTGGAGCAGATATTGTACCTACTGATTCTCAAAAGGCATTTGAGAAGTGGCACTTAGTGACTTGGTGCGAAACCGAAGGCAAATGGTATTAAAAACAATGTAGCCATATAAGTAGAGGGATGGCTAGGGGACCGAAATCAGAGACAAGTTAAATGGATGTTTGTCAAATTTCTGGGATGTAGGTGTAATCCAAGGATCTAAGCTGGGACCACTTTAGTTTGCCATTCATATAAATAATTTGGACAGAGATTATAACATCATTCCAAAGGGAATTGGTAAAAACAATATTCTGAAAGGGAAGAAGATAAAAGGATATGGGGGAGACAGAGCAGGGATTTGAGTTGATTGCTCCAGTGACCAGCTGGCACTGGCATAGGCACAATGGGCTAAATTCTGTGCTCTAATTTCAATGATTCTGTGACTTATGGTATGCTGCAGTGTAATATATTTGCTATGAGCAGAATTTATCATGTGCAGCATGAATTATATCAACAATACAAGATCACTGGCATTTCATTACTTTATGTATGATGTGTTACTATTTACATTGCACTGGTTACTATTTACAGTGCAATTATTAGTTCTTGTTAACTTCCTGGTCCCAATAACTTTTGATATAAGCAAATATCACGGATTCATGGAAGCTAGAAATATGAAAGTAAACAGAACAGTGGCAGATAAAACTTGTAACGCACTGCACATAAGAAGAAAAACAATAGGCAGGAGCACTCCATGAATGGTGCTAAAATAGCCAAGGAAAAAGTTGGAAGAAAGTAGTTTTGTTTCTCAATGTGTCTGTGGAGTAGCAATGAGCAAAGTAAATAACGCTCTGAACTATATAGCTAAACCAATAGAATATAGGGCCGGAATTTTCCCATTTGAGGGCGGTTCGACATTAAAAATCATGGAAACAGCCAGCGCGTCGGGAACCCACCGTTATCCTGCCAACTTCGGCATTTTACTTGGCCGCGTTTCCCAGTGTGCCGTGGACCCGCTCAGTAGAGGCGGGTGACCTCACTGAAGTGTTTAAATGCTGGTTGAGAGATCCTTCACAGGCTTTTCAACATCAGGTTTTGACTTTAAATTCATTGCATCATAGAAGTTTACAGCACTGAAGGAGACCATTTTGGCCCATCGTGTCCATGCCGGCCAACAAGAGGCTATCCAGCCTAATCCTACTTTCCAGCTCTAGGTCCGTAGCCCTGCAGGTCATGGCACTTCAGGTGCACATCCAAGTACTTTTTAAATGTAGGGATTTGTGGGAAAATTTCTTCACGCACTCCTTTCAGGCAGTGAGTTCCAGACCCCCACAACCCTCTGCGTGAAGAAATTTCCCTGCAAATCCCCTCTAAACTTTCTACCAATTACTTTAAATTTATGCCCCCTGGTTGTTGACCCCTCTAAGAACTATATCTTGGCCACTCATAATTTTATGCACCTCAATGAGGTTTCCCCTCAGCCTCTTCTGTCCCAATGGAAACAAATCTAGCCTATCTAATCTGTCTTCATAGCTTAGATTCTCCTGGCAACATCCTCATAAATCTCCTCTGTACCCTCTCTAGTGCAGTCACATCTTTCCATCTTTCCTGTGATGTGGTGACCAGAACTGCACGCAGTACTCCAGCTGTGGCCTAACCAGTGTTTATACACTTCAAGCATAACCTCCCTGCTCTTGTATTCTATGCCCCAGCTAATAAAGACAAGCATTCCGTATGCCTTCATAACCATCTTGTCTACTTGGCCTGCTACTTTCAAGGATCTGTTACTTTCAAGGATGCACTCCAAGGTCCCTTTGTTCCTCTACACTTCTCAGTATCCTACCATTTAATGTGCATTCCTTTCCTTGTTAGCCCTCCCAAAATGCATTACCTCATACTTCTCTGGATTAAATTCCATTTGCCACTGTTCTGTCCAGCTGACCAGTTGATTGATATCTTCCTCCAGTCCGCAGCTTTCTTCTTCATTATCAACCCCACAGTCGATTTTAGTATCATCTGCAAACTTCTTAATCATACACCCTATATTTAAGTTTAGATCATTGATATATATCATAAAAAGCAAGGGACCTAGTACTGAGCCCTGCGGAACCCCACTGGAAACATCCTTCCAGTCACAGAAACATCCATCAACCATTACCTTTTGCTTCCTGCCTCTGAGCCAATTTTGGATCCAACTTGCCACTTTGCCCTGGATTCCATGGGCGTTTACTTTTGTGACAGGCACATCAGGATGAAGGTGAGTGTGGCATTGCACTTACCTTTCCTGACCTCATGAGATCCACACTAGATCCACATCCTCCTCACGACATCCCTGCTGCTGACCTCCTCTGTGATCTCCAGCCAGGCCCTCTTTGTCTCTTTGGATGGTCATTTTTATCTATCCTCAGGGAAGAGGACCTCTCTGTGTGCTCTTATTGCCTGCACCAGCACTTCCAGGGAGGCATCTTTGAATCTTCGTGCTACCCTCTGGCTTGCCTCCATCACCCACAGATTTATCAGACTTATTCACTTATTTTGAGCTCCTGGAATCACCTTGAACACTCCAACATCAACCTTCAAATGAGGTGTGCAAGGCTGCTTTAAATATCCATGCTAAAAACAAGACATCGGTGCCGTCATCAAACCTGCTCCATTTAATAGGGCCAGGAAACATGTAGGTGTTTTTCAATTGTGGCCATTAAGTTCAAAGCGCAATGCAGGATGTGTTGCTCAGAATGCGCGACGCGGCCCGCATTCACCCTACCCGACTCCAAGATACAAATTCTGGCCTAGGTCAGAGAAGTCGTTCTTAAACTGTACAAATCTATGGTCAGAGTGCGTTGTCTGGTCCTGGTCACCGATATATACAGAGACTTTCAAATTGGTGCGAGGAAAGACATGAAACTGATCGCCAGTGTCAGATCACCGAGTTATAGGTAAAAGACTGGAGAAACTTAGGAGGTTATTTTGGGGAAACAGTGAAAACAGTCACTAAATGGCTGCTATACTAATAAGCCATAGCTGTTTATAAGTCTGCTAATTGATGCTAATTGATGATTACCATGCTTTAAACGTGCCTGAAGGCGCCAAAATGGTGATCTCCGTTTAGCACTCAAGCGCTGATTGGGAGCAATTTTCCTGGAGCAGTATATATATAGCCTCCATGCACCCATTTCCTGAGAGCTTAGATGAAAATTGGCTCGAGCCAAGGCTTGGCGAATCCTAAGTATGACCAGGGGGCACAGCTGGCGTTTAACCAACTATACCTGTGCGGATTACCAGCATAGAGCACTAATGAACGTCTTGCTGCTTGTTGAGCCAGGACCATCCTAATTGTTGGAGGACTGGTCTGCCAGTCCAAGGTTACCTGGAGATGAGTTCTAAGGGTGACAGGTCTTTTCCCACCAGATTCCATCAGTGAGCTGTCCTGACTGATTTCTAATCAACCATGCTCTGGAACATCGCATGCATTCCATGCTCAGCTATCCAATTACTGAACGTCCATTGCCAGACATGTCATCTTGGAGCCATGATATTGCACTCATACATGCCAACCATCAATTGTGTAAGCAGACAGTTAGCTTTTCAACCTATGTGTCAGCTTGTTGGCATTTTGCAAGAAAAATAAGTATTTTTATACTGCCATTGGAGGATGTTAGTATCAACTCATTAGATCATTGGGATATAGGACTGGAATCTGTCAGAATCAAATAAATTGGAGGGTGGGAATGGTACCAATCAGGAATTACTTTCTTCCATTATTGCTGTGCATAAAATAGTGGCAGAAACATTTTGTATGTGCTATTGGTTTCTGAGAGTCCCAGTTACAGGTGTGTTTATTTCGTGTCCATTGTAAAAGAAGTTATATATAACAAATAAGCTACGGAAATTCAATTTCGTAAAACTTTTCATTTTCCTCGAAAGGAACTTCTAGCACATGTCTGGCTGTTGTATTAGGCGAAGGTTTTTTCAATCCTGGTTCAGCTATTGTTTGAGGTAGATGTTTCCAGATGTGAATGTATTAATTGGCTTTCTTTCACAAGGCAATGAAAATAAAGTAGGTTGGAGTGAATATGTATTTTATGTAATTAAAAAATTAGAGTGAAATGCGCTCTCAAAATCACAGCAAGCTCCAAGGTGCCAATAAATGCACCAAATCAAATGCCAAAAAACAAAATGTTCTAGAATGCCTCATAGAAATAAATCTCATGTCTTTTGCACTCTCATTCCTTTTCAGTGACTTCTAAATCACCATTACTGCCAACTGTGCTTTTGTGTAATGCAATAATTTTTTGTAAACCCACAGCTTAGGTTCTGGAAACCCTTTCAGCCATGTCTTAATGCACTCTCAGTCTCACTCCTTTCCTTCACATGTCAAAAAACATAATCAAGACTCTTAGCTTTTGGGAGGCAATGTCAGATTTCTTGAAGCTGTTGGCCAGCTTTTCTTAGTTTTCCTGGTTGGCTTGTATGTCCACTTAGGGATGTAACTTGTAATTAAGGCCTAGGTTCTGCTGCTTCTTGTATTTAACATGAGTGGCCTTGGCTTCAAGAACATTTCCATGTTCAGCACCGTCCACTGGTTTCAGCATGTCACTTGGCTCAGTCGAAATATTTTACAGGTTATAAGATAAACTGATGCATCTTATAAACCTCCTTTCATTCAAAGGCATCTTCCTAAACATTAACATTCATCTATATCATTCTCAGCTTTATTTCAAATTACAGATTGCAAATTTCAAAGGCCACAGCACTATTCCATACTCTAGTACATGCCCCGTGTCAAGTGACAGATGTGGCCATGGACAGCAGGACTATCCGACCTGACAGTGATGGTACTATTTATTAATCCTCAAGTGACAAAGGTCTGTGTCAGCAAATCCATCCATCATTTTCTAAGGACTTTTTTTCTTCTTGGCAAATCTGCACAACATGCCCCAACCGGTGACTGTGAAATTGTAACAGATCGCAGACAGAGATGATTAACTGCACATTTATCTGAGCTTGACACTAGAAACCCTTTCAGGCAGTTAATGCCAAATTCAGGCAGTTCTGGAAAACCACCAGATGAGAGATAGGGTTGAAAAGTGCCATCCATTTATTTGCAACCATGTGGCAAATTGGGGAAGATTATTGATTGATCTTTTATCCAGAGATAGTTTTGTCAGAAAGGTTTATTGAGTTTCTGACTGACTCACTAATTGCATCCAACATGATATTTTCTTATTGTATTGTTATCAGAGGTAAAAAAGCAGCCAGTGTATGTGGCATTATCTATAACCTTCGTACTGGATTCACAGAATATGATATTTCATAAAAGAAGGCTGTTTTTGTCCTGATCTGTCAATGGCCATTAATTTTCTTTCTTTTACAATGATCGCAGATCCTTTATCTCTGAGTCAATAGCTTAAATGATTCTGTCGCACTGTGTAGATTCTGCGAAGAATAGCATCTGATTACTCAGTCAACAGAATGCTTATGTCTTTGGATCTCTGCATTACTGTTACAAATACTGGGGTAGAAATTAGCAGCGTGCAGTCAAACAGAGAGGTCCATAACCAGCTTGAAATGGGGCCACAGGCCTCATCCACATCTTCAGACGAGCTACTCCACAGGTAGCTCGCCCCACAAGAAACCACAAGAAAAATCAATTTGAAAGCCAGCAGTGGGACTCAGCTAAGTGCCAGGAGAGGTGTCAGATTGGGTAACAGAGGAGGGGCAGCGGGGGGTGGGGGGCTGATCACCAGGACTGTGGTGTTGAAGCGAGTACTCTCGCTCCTTCAGGCCTCACAGAAAGACTTATTTTAGGCTCAACACCTACCCCGCTCATTGGGACTTATTTTAAAAAGTGGTCCTTCAAAAGATGTTCGGCCCCTCGTTAACATATGTATGGGCCATAATGTCTGTTTAAATGGTCCTCAAGTGGGTTAAGCCAAAATTACTGACTTTCTTTTTGGCTTGAAGACTGAGAAGGACCACACACATTTTCAGCATGCTGATAACACTTGTAAGGCTAGGGTCTTCGATATTCTCTATGATACAGTGGTGCTCATCACTTCTGCCAACAGTCTGAGAACCTTGCCATTGGCTTGTACTACCCAATATCTAACTATTTGATAGCAAAACCCAGGGTGTAACAATAGTCTCCTCTTGTGCTCTGAACTGGATATTTATGTCTTTTAAACTTTCGAAAGGTGGACCAACTGGTGAACTGAGGCGTGATGCAAATCGTTAAGCTACTTTATTTCAAAGCATGTGTCACTACACAACACCAATTATAATCAGATTCACATATTTCAATCAGTACAACTTGTCCTTGAATAATAATACCAAAATATAAATATATTACACTTCCCTACATCTGTGGCTTACTTTGCTTGACTTAAACGGAGTAATTCCTAAATATTCTCTTCTGCCTTCGAATGTTCTCCCAGCTGTTGCTGGGCCTGACTGCCTCACAAGCTATCTGGACTTTGTAGCTTTTTCCAGACCAAACTTCTTTTGTGACCTTCTGTTTTAAAGTCCTGACTGACTGCCCATGGCTTGACTCCGTTGACTGGGGCAAGGTATAAAACGAGCAACTGACCCGCACCCACCCAGTTCACGATGGGTGGGTTAGGTTCATATTGGGCCTCTGGGGCTGTGAGTTATGAAGAGAGGCTGGAGAAAGTTTAAGGTTTTCAACCCGGACAGGAGGCATCTGAGAGGTACTGTGGTAGATGTATGCAAGATAGTTAAGGGAATGGAAAAGGTGAATCCAGAATATTACTCCAAATTAAATTGCAAGAGTAGGAGAAGGAGATGCAGGGCTAGAAATTGCATCGCGCCCCATTTCAGGCGATAACGTTTGCGGGATAACGTTTGATCCTGCCAGGAACTTCTGCTTTAGCGCTCCAAGAGGGAAGTGGAGTGCTAAATCAAGTGCTTCCACTTCCCTTAGAGCGCTAAAGGGAGTGAGAGGGGCGGCAGAGCGCTGCACAATGTTCCATGCAGTGCTGGCACTTTTACAGGCTCCTTCCCTCCCTTAAAGGGAAGGGCTAAAGCTGGGTTTATTGAAGCCTAAGGCTGTATATGTTCGTCGATGGCACTTGCGATGCACGCATAGCAGCCCCAAGCACTCTAAGAGAGTGCAGGGCTGAGCAATTGCTGGTTCCAAAGAAATCAAATTGCAACACACTGGGTACATGATTAAATATTGCCGTACCTGACCACCACTGCCTTTAATTAGCGCTCCCCAAGCTGCTAGCCGAGGTGGCAACATCTGCAGCTGCTGTTGTTGATGCTTGTCAATGCTGCAGGGAGCAGAAGCGAATTCTACATCCGGGGCGGTAGCGGGGCGCCATGCATGGTATGATGTCACGATCATCAGGGCGCAGGAGATTGAGGCTGTAAGTTTTAGGGCCAGCGCTAACCCGCCAGGGAAGTTCGCGGGCATCAGTGACTTTGCCGTGCCTGGTTGGTGAGCCCTTAATGCCATGTTACCGCCCCCGGAGGCACTAATGGGAGGCGCAAAGAAGGCCAATTTCTCTCCCACAGGCTCAAATGAGTAAAAGGTAAATATCAGGATAAAAGGATATTCTACTTCAGCCAAAGAGTGATTAGCACATGGAATGGACTCCTGGGTAGAGTGCTGGAGGCAAAAGCTTTGGAATTATTTAAGAACCAATTGGATACTGAAATGCAAGGACTGCAGCGTGCTTTTAGATGGATGAATCAAAATCGGCCAAGTGGCCTCCGTCATCTGTAATTATCTTGTGATCTTTCACTTGTTTCAGTTAATTGATGCTGAATGTTCCAGTTAATTGTAGCCTTGAGTTAACTTCTTAAAACAAAATACCAAGGACTGATTAATTGTAACTGTAGATGGGGGTTTCCCTTGGAACCTATTAATTCAATCATATGATGCAAGGTCATTCCATGTGAGTACAATGAATGTTTACACAGAGAAAGCTTGTCATCTGATAAGTGATCCTTATCTAACCTCTAGCCTCGAACTTCTTTCCTTTGCAATCTTTCTTGTACCCATTGATACTACGATGGTAAGTGTAGGGGATGGTGTGTGGGGTCAGGTTCACCTCTGACCTTCTGAGCGGTTCGAATCGCTCCCACTCCCTGGGTTATAGACTTTGGATTTATTTGGGGGATGTGACAAAGTGCAAGAGACAACTGGTTTGGTGCAAAGAACTTCGATTTTATTACGGACAAGAAAATACAATGTCAAGCTTGTAATCATTCAAATAAATAGCACTATATCACACATTCAAAGGGGTTACAGAAATAATACACCTCCCACCTCCCAATGCCTAACTCTGACTAGGTTAAACTCCAGGGCAACAGGGACTATGCTCACCAATCCTTTATTGTCAGTTGGCTGTGGTTCACGATTTCAGGGTTCGCTGGATTCTGTAGGTTCTGCTTGCCATACCCCAAACATCGTAGAGGACCTCTGACTGTGTAGTCTTCAGTTGGGTGGTATCCGCTGATGCGGTAGGGTGCGTATTGGATGTATGGGGTGAGTACCCACTTTCTTTCATTAGCAATAGGTTTCAAAAGTCTCTTTAGATAATGCTTCACCTGTTGGTAGTCAGGACTAGATTGTAGAGTGGAAACTTTCGAATCTTCGGTTTCTTTTTTGAGGAGTTTTGTTTGGGAGTTGGTCGATTGCGGTGTTTTTGATGGTACCATGTTGGCTGTAGTCGGTTGCTGCCGCGATGGTGATGTCCGGAGTTACTGGGGCTGCTTTCTCTGCCGTGGTGATGTTTTTCATTTCTTCTCGATAGCAGCGCAGTGTGGCCCCAGGAGTGTCGTCAAGGCTGGAGAGGCTTGTTAAAACTGCTGCGGTGGTCTCTCTCCTTTCTCCCTCTGATGCATTGCCTAAATTTCAGGGCCCCAGTTATACCTTGAGAGCTGTTCTAATCTTCGCACCATGTCAGCCCAGATTCTTTGTTTAATTTTTGGCGGGCTTGATATCTCTGTCATATTTTGGCGAGCCCATTAATGTTAACCTGTCTCGGATGTGTCGATCTTTTAACTTTGTTTCTTGGTGGGGAAAAATTAGCTTTGGTATTTGCAATGTTTGCCTAGGCCTAGGTTTTCCATGTGGGCTGGATGTGCCATTGTCATTATGTATATGCTGGATGGGTTCCCTGCTCATGGTGATGGTTGGCTATCTCTGGGTTGATTGTTGCTATGTTAATGTCTCCCGGGGAGAAGGGTTTTCGAGTTTACACAATTCCCAAGACAATTTGTTTTAGCTTCAATACCCCAGACAGTCTCAATACTCAAAACTGGTTCCTTTTGAAGGATAGTTATCCTTTAGTTTTCAGCCCTTCCTACACAGACCCAATCTGCCTTGTAAAATCCCAAATTCGATTAAAACTTGTAGTTTCTTCCATGTGCATTTCAGGACCTCAAACCTTCTAGTTGATAGTTCCAAATTAAATTTCCTTTCCAATGAGTCCAAATACTGTCGGGGGGGGGGGCGGTTTCCCACAAATTTTGCAACATCACAGTCCCCCTGTGATGCTCTACATGCTAGAGTGTCATGCTAGGTGAGCAAAATTCCTAGTCTCCCGAGAGCCAACCTTCCCTGTATTTACCTAACTAAAACTTAAACGTGCATCCCCCTTTGAAATGCAATGCAGTTTACAGGCAAATACAGTCATTCCAATCCTGTTACAGCATAGAGGGGGTCCGACGCCCCTCCATTACCCGTTTTACAAAAAATAAAGATACATTTTTAACACATTTTTAAGTAACATTCTTACAATACTCGATCTTTGTGTTTTTACAGCAGGTGAAAATTAAAACAAATCAAACATGGTAATATGGTGTTACCCCTCCCTGTGCGATCCCCAAGTTTAGCCAGGGAGCGTACAGCACCCTTTGGTGCCTGACCTGACAGCCTCTGCGCTTCACTCAACAAGTAAGACACCATAAGTAAAGAATGATCGCGAGTTGACATACAACCAAAACGTAGGAAACTGTTCTGATCCTGACAGGAACTTCTATATTCCTGAAAATGTCCCACCAAGGTGGAATTATGATCTCTAGAATTTTTCTCCTTATCTCAATTGTTTTCTGTTCCAGAGTGTGAGATTACTACAGCTTCTAGCAGAACGGTAAGATGTTCGGGTAGAGGGGGAATTTCATAGCCAAAATGTACAACATAATCTTGCAGGTTTGTGATGTTTTCTCTCACAGTGAGATGAACAGTGGAGGGTTCGGGAATGGGGACAATCCGTTCCTGGGCCACTTGAACTTCTGCCTCGGGTTTAAAGCAAAAACTGCTGTCATTGATCAGACACCAGAAGTGTTGTCCATGTTGGTAGTGGGGCACACTGGTGGTGACACAATATGTCCCAGCCCCTATGTATGCTACCTGTGGAGGAACATGGTCCTGTGCAATTACCTCCATGATACAGTTGATAGGCTGTGTGCCAGCAGCTTTAAACACACACTCTGGTTTAGAATAGGCGTTCAAGTGCTGGGGACACAATATTATGTGTGCACCCTGGCTCCTCCACCCGGAGAGGTCAGTACCTGTCATAGCGTGCTCCCACTTTATTACATACGGTGGGACCGCTGTGAAACGAGCGTGTGCACCTCCTTGAATGACTCCAATGTTTTCCACCCTGTATACCGGTGCAGGTCGGGCAGTTCCACCCATGACCGGCATCCTTAGTACTATCCCCATGATGGTGTGATTAGGACGCCTGCAATCTACTGGGACACGGTGGGCTTCAGAAGCTAGGCAGATCTGGTACGGGCTTAGTGAATTACTGTACAGGTGGAGGGCTGCTAGGTGCTTGTTACTGATCCAGGAGGGGACTACACCTTGTTTTAAATCCTCCAGGTTGTTGTGGTCCTCACCCAACAACCATGCCCCATACAGCACGCACACCTCGTTCTGTGCAGCCTGGTCTGAAGCATTCCTATCCTCCTGTATGAGTGCATTCACTGTCTGTGCATGTTTTTCCAGCTCAGTCACGATTTATTTTAAATGGACCGTCATAGCCTGGTCCTCGTGTAGCTCTGAGCTGACTACTGTGTTTTCCTCTCTCAGGATCTTTCTCAGTTAATTCTTTAGACCATTTATCTGCGTTTGCAGTTCTACATCGTCCAGGCTATTTATCACAGAGGATCCTGTATTATATGCAGTAAAAGTATCGTTCAAGGTTCCCCTTCTAGGTCACCCCGTGCCCATGCAGTCCCTAGCGTATAGGGTGTATGGATCTGCTTTGTCTACATTGCCAAAGTCTAACTCATAAAACTTCTTGAACATTTCTCTGAGTAGGGCCTCATATAGCTATTCTGTTTCCTTTGGGCACCATGCAGGTAAGTGCACCTCAGTAAGGTTTAAGATAACTGAAGCTATTGCATAGTGTAGCCCCTGGTATAACACCTTTTCGGTCGGTACCAATACTAATCCGGTCCCTTGGTGGTGGTCATCTTTCTATTATTGTTCGCACTGATGGGGTTGTGGGCAGGGGTTTCTTAATGTGTGCTTTTAGTTCGGTGGCATAAATTGGGAGTGGGGAGTGTGGGACCGCACACCCGTGTAGGCTAGAATCCCACCCCATCCTCTCCCCGTCATCTAGCCATTGTCTGGCGAAGATGATTGATATGCCTGCGGGACAGATCTCCTCTGACCCCCACATGCAGACGTAAATTCCCTGTTCAGACTCCCACCACTTGTTCCAACACACCTTCACTCCTCCCCATGTCCCCGTGATGGTACGGTACATGTCATTACCGAGTTTTTCCCAGTCAGATTCCTGGTCTCCCGCATCCTTGCTCAGCTTCCTGAGCCACCACCATCTACCCAGGGGAATCTGTCCTTTACAAGTCAAACACACACGTTTTCCCTCTGTAACACTGACCCGCGCAGCAACGACCCATATTCTGGGGCATAGAACGGATGCCTCCCCATAAGTAAACCCATCCTGGCTGGAGTAGCGAGTGGAATTAGACCCCAGCCACCCTGGCCACCTTCCCTCGTGGGCGTAAATGGTGAGCTCTTCCACACCCCCTGCAGTCTTGATCGATGCTCTTTCTCCTCAGCACCCATAAATGAGGGATTCTTCCACGTCTCCTCGGCCGCCGCTGCTCACCCTTATCAAGGCGAGCAGGAACAGGACCCTTTTCATGTTGTTCTCCTTCCTGTAGGGGCACATAAAACACATTGTCCAGCCCTGAGAAATGCTCTCTTGCTTGACAAAAGGTGATTGAGTTCCAATTTGGGCTTATTTCTTCTCGGAAAACACAATTAAGTCTTTAATCAACTAGCTGTCTTTTCCAGTTCCCGTAGGAACTGATGTCTGTTCTCAATTTTGTCTCATCTTACTCTTATCGTTCTTGTAGTGCCCCTTTTACTACCTACAAGATGGGGTCTTTTCCTTTCCCCAAGAACTGTTACCGTTGCTTCCGTCAAATATTACAAGGCCGATGTCACTAATTTGGCACCGACTGGCATCCGGAGCTCTTCCATTACATATTTATACAAATGCTTTTATCCTATTTTACTCGTTTCACTACTTCCATATGCGTGGTTTACTTTCGGTCGTGGTGACCCTAAAAGAAAACCTTACACTCATAATCCTATGCTCGATTCTTATCATTCTAATTATGTACATCTGCTATCCATCTCCAGGTGGCTAGGTTAACTCCTGTTGTTCTCCTTTCTTCTCTGGCGTCTGGATTTCATTGCAAGAGGGATGGAGTACAAAAGCAGGGAGGTCCTTCTGCAACTGTATAGGGTATTGGTGAGGACGCACCTGGAGTACTGCGTGCAGTTTTGGTCGCCTTACTTAAGGAAGGATATACTGGCTTTGGAAGGGGTACAGAGACGATTCACTTGGCTGATTCCGGAGATGAGGGGGTTACCTTATGATGATAGATTGAGTAGACTGGGTCTTTACTCGTTGGAGTTCAGAAGGATGAGGGGTGATCTTATAGAAACATTTAAAATAATGAAAGGGATAGACAAGATAGAGGCAGAGATGTTGTTTCCACTGGTCGGGGAGACTAGAACTAGGGGGCACAGCCTGAAAATACGAGGGAACTAATTTAAAACCGAGTTGAGAAGGAATTTCTTCTCCCAGAGGGTTGTGAATCTGTGGAATTCTCTGCCCAAGGAAGCAGTTGAGGCTAGCTCATTGAATGTATTCAAATCACAGATAGATAGATTTTTAACCAATAAGGGAATTAAGGGTTACGGGGAGCGGGCGGGTAAGTGGAGCTGAGTCCATGGCCAGGTCAGCCATGATATTGTTGAATGGCGGTGCAGGCTGGAGGGGCTAGATGGCCTACTCCTGTTCCTAATTCTTATGTTCTTATGTTCTTATGTTTCCAGCGGGGCTGGCAGCAGGTCAGCCTGTACCGTGGGACCTGGAGTGTCCTGACTGGAGATGGTCTGAGTCCCACACAAATGGGGGAACGCCCCCTCCGGTGCTGCAGCACACCGCCCCTTTGGGGGTGGCTGCACAGTTAATTTCGTCACCCGATGGTTCTACCTGGTCGAGGTCTGCGGGCTGGGGACTCCCAATTAGTGGCTGGTCCACCACTATCTCTTCTGGGGGTCCCTCGTCGCCCAAGACAACGTCCGGGGATCCCTGCTCGCAGGTTGGTCCCTGATCCTAGGTACCCCTTTGCAGCTGGTCCCTCTCCCAGGGCTGAACCACTTAAATTGGGGCGCTGGTGCCACGGTGCCTTAGGCCATGGCGTGCGGAGAGTCCTTCTCAGGGTTCTAACTACTGGGGATGCGTCCGAATCCCAAATGATTGGGGGGATAACTCCTCCAGTAACGTAGTCCACCACCCCTCTAGGTGCAGTCTGTGGGATCTCCACAGTCGGGGGCCGCTGGCTGAGGATCACTTCCTTTGGTACAGTTCACTGTTTCTGGCTGTCCCTTATGCTTAGCTGCTATCCTGGGGTTGAAAAGTTCGCACTGGTTATGTGGAACCACTTTTTACGGCGGGGCATTTTTACAGCATAGACCATGGGGCTTGCCTTGTTGACAATGTGGTACGGCCCCATGTACAGTGCTTCAAAAACCCCTATTCGAGCGTAGTTCTTTAACATGACCTAGTCCCCTACCTCCCATTCCTGGTGTTTGCGGGGTTCGAGCAGCATTCGGTTGCTCCGATGCTGTTTTCCCATGTTGTTAGCAGCCTGCCAGTGAATCTGTTTAAGGTGTTCAAACAGATTCCTGACAAAGCTGTCCTGGCCCACTTCCCTGAGCTGACCTTCCGTGAGTATCGGGGCTAATACATGGGTAGGGGTTCGCAAGGCTCTGCTGGTCATGAACTCATACGGGGAATACCCCGTGCTCTTTGACTGGCCGGCCCGGATCCCCATGAGGAATAGTGATAGGACCTCTACCCACTTCTTGGGTGAGTCTCCCGTCTCCTTACGTAACCTTTCCTTTAGAGTGCGGTTTAAACGCTCCACAGGCCCGGATGACTGCGGGTTGTGGCCGACATGCCATTTCCCCTCGATGCCGAGCATCTTAAGGGTCTCCTGCATCACCTGCACAGTGAAGTGACTCCCTTGGTCGGACTCCACATACTGGGGTAGTCCCCATCAGGGGAACACCTCCCTTACCAGGATTCTAGCTGTCCCTAATGCAGTGGCTGTTCGGCATGGGAAGGCTTCCACCCAATTGGTGAACACGTCCACCAATACTGGGCAGTACTTGTAGCCTCCCTGGGCAGTGGGTAGGAGCCCGATGTAATCAACCTGGATCGACTGCCAGGGTCCCTCTACCCTCCTGATATGTCCCATAGACACCTTTCTTTTCTGGGGGTCGGGGTTGTTGGCAGCTGGCGCAGAACTTGCGGACATCTTCCCTAAGTCCCGGCCACCACCCTGCCTGTTCCACCCATTGCCAAGTGGTCTCAGGTCCGGGGTGTCCTGCTCATGGACCCTCGTGGGCTAGCTGGAGGAATTCTCTCCGGTGTTGTTGCGGAACCACCCATTGCTCCCCCCTGAGGCAGCATGCCTTCTTTAATGGTGATCGCTGCGGTGCTGTATGGCCGTCTACCTTTTTCCCTTTAGCTAGCGTGTTCAGGACAGTTTTGAGGACGGGGTCTTGAGTCTGGACCGTTTTCAGGTCCGGGTCAATGCTACCCCCCCCCCCCTTCCTGTCGTCCCAATCCTGCCCCTGACTTCTGCGATGGGGCCTGGATTGTACGGATCCCAGAGCTTGCCCATGCGGACACCTTGCTTGGCCAACATGTCAGCCTGCTTTTTTCCATCGCTACGGGGTTCAGTGGTGGAATGTGCCTTCACTTTATGTATATAAACCTTCCCTTCCTCCCCCATGGCTGTCATGATCTTTTCCAGTAAAGGCTTAATTGCCAGGGGTCTCCCGCCTGCAGATGTGTAACCGTGATGGGACCAGATAGCCAGGTACTCGGTACACGAATTGCATGTGAACATACTGTCCGAGCAAATCGTGTATGGGGTGGGGAATTCTTCGGGGTGTGTAACCACGTACACCACCGCTGACAGTTAAGCATGCTGGGCACTCATAGTACTTGGGAATTTAATCGCCAGGGCAATGCCTGCCTATGGGTCATACACTCCGCAGCCTGTGAGTCGTTCACCCGCAGATACCGTGCTTGAACCGTCCACATAGATCTCTCGGCCTGTGGGGTTTAACCCGGCCCGAAAGCCTATGTTAATTTCCCATAACCCTTCTACTGAACACCGGTGGGCTGTCCATGGATAGATCATGTTGGCTGCGAGCCTTGGCTCGCAGAGACCCTTTACCCTTAGGTACATCTGAGAGAAGAGTAGGGTCCAGCGAGCAATGCGGGCACTGCTCACCATCCTGTCCTTGATTCTCCTGTTCAGGAGAATTTGTGTGGGCTTATGGTAGGTAAGGAGTGTGATAGGAGACCCCCCCCTGTGAAGATCAGTGATCTTTTCATAGTCGAGTGAGTGGCTAGGAGGTGCCACTCACAGTTGGATATCCCTCCTCCACGTCCGTGAGTATCCTGGAGGAGTAAACCATTGGTCTCAGCCGGCCGTGGCGCTTCTGGAGCAGTACTGCGCTCAGACTGTCTCCGCTGGCTGCTACCTTCAGAAAGAACCCTTTTCCCCCAAGAATAGCCCCGAGAGCTGGCGCGGTCTGCAGGTCTTTCTTGAGTTGGATAAATGCTGCCTCGCAACCTTCGTCCCAATCCCACTCCACTCCCTTGTGTAGGAGTCAGAGCAGAGGGGCTGCTGTGGCTGTATAATCATCAATGAAATCTTTGCAGTATCCGGTTAGCCCTAGAAAAGATCTTACTCCTGTTACTGTGTTGGGGGCTGGTAACTTCTGCACTGCTTCCCTTCTAGCTTTGTCAATGGCCCTTTCCCCAGCACGCACAGCCAGTTCCAGGAATTTTACTTCGTTCTGGCCGATCTGCACCTTCTTGGGATTCACTTTAAATCCTTCTTCTTTCAGCAGCTCCAGCAACTCAACCAGCAATGGGCCATGCTCCTCCCCCTCCTCAGTGAATAGGAGCAGGTCGCCCACATACTGTACCAGCTGCTGGGGTCTGCTGAAGCTCTTTAAACAGTTGGCCATACACTGGTGGAAAATACTGGGGCTGTTGTGGAAGACCTGAGGGAGACAGTTCCAAGTGTATTGCTGTCCTTTAAAGGTAAAAGCAAACTTGTACTGATCTTCCCTTCTTAAAGGGATGGACCAAAACCCGTTGGAAATATCCAGCACTGTGAAGGTGGTCGCGGAGGCTGGGATACTCCAAATGAGGTCGGCGACGGCAGCAACGGTGGGCGCACAGGCGGGGATGTTACGGTTGAGTACTCGATAGTCCACCATGGCTCTCCAGGAGTTGTCCAGTTTCTTAACCGGCCACAATGGAAAGTTCACCTGGGTAGCTATTGGTCTCAATATCCCCTGTTTAACCAAAGAACCCAAGGCTGTTTCCATGTCTGCCTCCGCCTCCCTGGGAAAGTTATACTGTTTCTGCGGTTGGGTCATGGGGTCCCCATCTATGCTAACCTCAACCTCGTTTATTCTCCCATAGTCGTGTTTGTGAATGGCAAAAGCTGCAAGGTTTGCCCTTACATACTCTTGGTACTCCATCGGAGTGTTACTGACCAGTGATTCAAGGTCGTAACCCTCCTTTGGCTTCATGGTGCACATCGTCCCTTTTCCCCGTTTTTCTGGGATAACCACCACCTCACTCTCCTGTCCCGTACATTCTGCCCCCCAAAGACAGTGGTTTCTTAAATCCACTAGGATCCCCTGGTCGAGAATGAAGTCACTCTCCAGGATCCCCCTCCATTCCTGTTCTCACTTCATCAGGACACAAGTTCACTTGGTGGGGAGTGTTCCCAAATGAATAGAGAGTGGAACGGAAAATGAGACAGCCTGCTCGGCGCCTGTGAAATCCACCAAGCTGTAGGGGATCCCGCTAGACAGAGATGAGATGGCGGGGTTAGCTGCATAAGCAAGGATGCTTGATGCACCGGTATCCAGCAGATAAGTCCCTTTCACCTTTTCCACTTCCATCTGAACGGTCGGTCTCCCCCACGCATCGTACTCGAGGGCACACAGGCCTGTCCTAGTGTTTTGGCTGGAATGAGGCAGATGGGATTTCGGTACCCGTGGCGGTGGCTACCCTCCCAGGGCCATCTAGCATTGTTCGGAGCGCAATCATGAATGTGTCAATTGTGTGGGGAGCAACTGGTTTCTCAGTCTCGGTCTTTTGGGCAGGGGCTGGAGAATTCTTCCCTGTGCAACTCTTCCATAGATTCCTACAACCCTTTCTCCAGTGCCCACTCTTTCCACACCCGAAACAGGTACGTTTTGTATCGGAGGTGTTGCCCCCCTCCTGGCGCCATTCCCTCTTATCCTGACTAGGTCTGGTTTCATGGACCCTTCCCTTGGGCAGGTGCTCTTCCGTCCCCCTGCCGTTCCGGTAGGCTAGGATCAATTGCCTGACCACTCCCTGCTCGGTGGCCTGGGGATCTCTCTAGTCAAACCAGGTCTCAGCCTTTATTCTGATCCATGGTGAATTGTTTGCCACCAGGCTTCAGAGCCAGCGGGCTCCTTCGTCCCGAGTTAGGTGATCTCGGTTGAGGTCCCCACCACAGGCGCTCTGGCCACAGTCTGTCTGCGAAAGCCTACGGGGTTTCCCCTGTGAGCTGCATTGTCTTTTCCACTCTGGAGACAGGACTCCCATCATTACAACCCATGGCTTCTAGAATATCTCCCGAGATGGCGGCACAGTTGCTCTTCCCCCTTTTGCTCTTGGCAGAGAGGGACTGGTACAGCTTGCCGTCCAGGGATAGGAGGAGCATCTTTGCTATCTCGGCATCATCACACACGTTAATATCCCCTGCCTGTTCCACTTCCATAAAGTGGACCGAGGGGTCTCCCTTTGGCGTGAGCTTTCCCAGGTGACTTATCATAGCCCTAAGCTGTTGGGTAGTGTGGGGAACCACAAATTGACTTTCCAGGGGCCCCTGATCCCAAGCACCGTTGGGCGGACCAAACTTCTGTTGCCGGACCGGGCACATCGGCCCCGGCTCTGGCTCTTCCTGCTCCGGCTCGCCCACCTCTCCCTGCTGCCAAACCAAGCTGAACCTCGGCACCACAGGTGATGGTGCTCCGCTATCCCTGTCTGCCCTGCAACCCGCCCACCCCTCCTGCTGCCAAACCGGTATCGTCACCGGGGCCACAGGTGGTGGTCGAACAGTTTTCTCCTTCTCTTCCAGGTTTACCCAGGCCGTACCCGGGTTTATTAGGCATACCATGCCTTTGGCTTTGGACAGAGCAAGGGTTAAACTCTTGATTTGTTGCTGGCATGGACCGTGGCCTCCTGACTCAAACCCATTAGTGCTGGCTACTTTATAAGTTGCTTGTACGTCTCTTAACTTCTCCTCCAGCTCTTTTACATGAAGGGTAAGGCGAATGTTTTCCTCCCGCAGTTTCTTTTCATTATTCCTAACCTCGGTAACCTGACACTGAAAATAGTCCTGGCTGTTCTTGAACCTCTCCATTAGCTAAGCCTTTCCATGCTTCAGCTTACGGAGTTCTCCCCATAACCTTTCTCCTGCCATAGCTCTTTCATGTGATGTCTCTGCACATTCCCATAGTTCTGCCTGCAGTGACTCGATGGTTTTGTCGAAGAGTTGGACCTGTCGCTGTAGACAGACCAACCAAATTGCCTTTTCTACCGATTAT
Source organism: Pristiophorus japonicus (assembly GCF_044704955.1). Classification (NCBI taxonomy): domain Eukaryota; kingdom Metazoa; phylum Chordata; class Chondrichthyes; family Pristiophoridae; genus Pristiophorus; species Pristiophorus japonicus. Next base: position 99,684,173 of record NC_091982.1, on the reverse strand, counting down.
TTTTCCTTGCTTGCTGTCCACTGGGCTGCAGCGTCTCCCGGCGCTCAGCATGCAATAGACCAAGCACCCATTCTTTAGTGACATTCACTTTCTTGTACACATAGGAGGAAATCCTCTCTTCCATCTTAGTTCTCTTCTCCAACACAGCACTCTCTGCATCACATCCCTTATACCAAAGTCTTGCCGTGGTCACCATTCTGTAGGGGGTGGTGTGTGGGGTCAGGTTCACCTCTGACCTTCTGAGCGGTTCGAATCGCTCCCACTCCCTGGGTTCTAGACTTTGGATTTATTTGGGGGATGTGACAAAGTGCAAGAGGCAACTGGTTTGGTGCAAAGAACTTCGATTTTATTAAGGACAAGAAAATACAATGTCAAGCTTGTAATCATTCAAATAAAGAGCACTATATCACACATTCAAAGGAGTTACAGAAATAATACACCTCCCACCTCCCAATGCCTAACTCTGACTAGGTTAAACTCCAGGGCAACAGGGACTATGCTCACCAATCCTCTATTGTCAGTTGGCAGTGGTTCGCGATTTCGGGGTTTGCTGGACTCTGTACATTTTGCTTGCCGTACCCCGAATGTCGTAGAGGACTTCTGACTGCGTAGTCTTCAGTTGGGTGGTATCCGCTGATGCGGTAGGGTGCGTATTGGATGTATGGGGTGAATACCCACTTTCTTTCATTAGCAATAGGTTTCAAAAGTCTCTTTAGATAATGCTTCACCTGTTGGTAGTCAGGACTAGATTGTAGAGTGGAAACTTTTGAATCTTCGGTTTCTTTTTTGAGGAGTTTTGTTTCGGAGTTGGTCGATCGTGGTATTTTCAATGGTACCACGTTGGCTGTCGCGATGGTGATGTCCGGAGTTACTGGGGCTGCTTTCTCTGCCATGGTGATGTTCTTCCTTCTTCTTCGATAGCAGCGCAGTGTGGCCCCAGGAGTGTCGTCAAGGCTGGAGAGGCTTGTTAAAACTGCTGCGGTGGTCTCTCTCCTTTCTCCCTCTGATGCATTGCCTAAACTTCGTTAAAACAGGTCCCCAGTTATACCTTGGGAGCTGTTCTAATCTTCGCGCCAAATCAGCCATGATTCTTTGTTTAATTGTTGGCGGGCTTGATATCTCTTTGTCATATTTTGGCGAGCCCATTAATGTTAACCTATCTCGGATGTGTCGATCTTTTAAATTTGTTTCTTGATGGGGAAAAATTAGCTTTGGTATTTGCAATGTTTGCCTAGGCCTGGGTTTTCCATGTGGACTGGATATGCCATTGTCATTATGTATAAGCTGGATGGGTTCCCTGCTCAGGGTGATGGCTGGCTGTCTCTGGGTTGATTGTTGTTATGCTAATGTCTCCCGGGGAGAAGGGTTTTCGAGTTTACACAATTCCCAAGACAATTTGTTTTAGCTTCAATACCCCAGACAGTTTCAATACTCAAAACTGGTTCCTTTTGAAGGATAGTTATCCTTTAGTTTTCAGCCCTTCCCTCACGGACCCAATCTGCCTTGTAAAATCCCAAATTCGATTAAAACTCGTAATTTCTTCCATGTGCACTTCAGGATCTTAAACTTTCTGGTTGATGGTTCCAAATTAAATTTCCTTTCCAATGAGTCCAAACACTGGGGCAGGGGGGGGGTTTACCACGAATTTTGTAACCTTACATTCGTGCTCCTCTGAACTTTCCTCTCTTGTTCCTCCTAAACAGCAGATAAACTGTTCTTCACACTCTCTCCTTTCTATTGCTTTAAAATCAAATCTATGTCCAAATCGTATTCCTTCCCAGGAAGTAGAAACTGTAGAGTTCCTTCCCTCCTTATGTATTCCCTTACTCCTACATATTACAGGCTGCTAGGTTTCACGCCTGAGGTCAACTAGTTCTTGATTTTCTTGTTTTTGCACCCTGCAGTTCTTGCATTGCTGTATCCATTTGGTTCTTAAATAATTCCAGGGTTTTTGCCTCCAGCACTCTACCCGGAGTCCATTTCTTGTACTAATCACTCTTTGGGTGAAGAGGAATTTCCTTTTATCCTGATATTTACCTTTTACTCATTTGAGCCTGTGGCTCCTTCTCCTCCTCTTTCCATTTAATTTAAAGTAATATTCTGGATTCACCTTTTCCATACCCTTAACTATCTTGTAAACATCTACCAGATCACCTCCCAGATGGCTCCTTTCCAAATTTGGGCGTAAAAAAATTGCGCAAAGTTTGCTAATTTAGCAGTGAGACGACCTGCACCCAGTCTGCCCAGGTATTGGTCCCATGCCCAGATTCGTGGGGCCCATTTATTAGGACTTCTAAAACAGGTGTTAGGCCGCTTGAATATGTTAATTTGAGAGCTAGTGAAGGACCCCTTTACAAAATGAACCATCGATGAACGGCGAAGGCGTCGGGCCTACTCAGCTCAGGATTCTTCATCCACCCCCGTGGCCACCAAGGAAAAGTAAGTTGTGGAAACATTTCTCCATTTAAAAACCCTCCTGTGGAGCAAGCGTGCTCCCTGCCCCTCCCCGCCCACCCCTAACTCCACAGGTCTTGCGTTCGCATCCGACCCCCATAGCTCGCTCCAGCCCTCCTCCTGAGGGCTGATGCCCGCGAGCAGGCGGCTCTTAATTGTTTTTTCCCAGCTGGGAAAGCAGCTTTTTGGAGGCGTGAATAGTGCTGTCAGCTCACTCTGAGTCGGTAGATGAGGCGCAAGGGCCAATTTCAATTGATTTTCTTAGTTTGGGTATGCACTGCCGACTTAAAAATTGTCCCAGATTAATTTCTAATACCTATCTTTTTCCCTATGTTGCTGTCCTCAAAGGGCACAGTGCTACGCGGTGAGACACATAGCACTGCTGTATACAGGGCCCGCCCCTTCTTTAAAGTGGAGGGCCCAACTACTGACACTGCGGGTGGGAAACAGAGCTATCCCTGGACCACTAGGGAGCGGGATGCCGTGACGGGGTGCAGCACGGAAACCACGATCAAGGACAAAGGAGGCCGAGAATGGCAATTCGGCCATTTTTTTTTACAATCCCCACCTCCCCTTTAATTATCGCCCCATGAGCAGCCTACAACCTGGTATGCGCCCACTGAAGGTGTTGTGAGCAACGCTCGCGGCAGCTTCAGCGGATGCTGCCAAATTTTTGCTCGGGGGCGAAAATGGGTTGCTGCACAATGTGATGACAGGGCGCTATCAGATTCCACCACCACGAAACTCCCGCACAATTTCTCAGGAGTCTGTAGCGGCACTGCGCCTGGACGAAAAGTCGTTTGCGCCCCGTTAGCACACCCCAAGGGTGCTAACTGGAGTCACAAATGCCCCGAATTTGTTCCCCAAAGAGGCCTTAGAAAAGAGTCAGTCGAGGACCACTTGTTAATACTTGTTCAGCACCTCGAGTCTCATCGCCGAGAGCATGCAGAAAACAAGCCCAGGCAGCGGAAGGAGCGTGCGGCAAACCAGTCTCCCCACCCACCCTTTCCTTCAACCATTGTCTGTCCCACCTGTGACAGAGACTGTAATTCCCATATTGGACTGTTCAATCACCCAAGGACTCACTTTTAGCGTGGAAGCAAGTCTTCCTCAATTTCGAGGGACTGCCTATGAGTATTCACTGGAGTTCAGAAGAATGAGAGGGGACCTCATGGAAATGTTTAAAATTCTGACAGGTTTAGACAGGTTAGATGCAGGAAGAACGTTCCCAATGTTGGGGAAGTCCAGAACCAGGGGTCACAGTCTAAGGATAAGGGGTAAGCCATTTAGGACCGAGATGAGGAGAAACTTCTTCACCCAGAGAGTGGTGAACCTGTGGAATTCTCGACCACAGAAAGTAGTTGAGGCCAATTCACTAAATATATTCAAAAGGGAGTTAGATGAAGTCCTTAATAGTAGAGGCATCAAGGGGTATGGCGAGAAAGCAGGAAGGGGGTACTGAAGTTGCATGTTCAGCCATGAACTCATTGAATGGTGGTGCAGGCTAGAAGGGCCGAATGGCCTACTCCTGCACCTATTTTCTATGTTTCTATGTTTCTATGTTTCTATGATGATGATAATGATGAAGGCCTCATTTAAAACCTTTCGTTATTATGGGCCCAAATTTGGCCCACCCATGTTTTCGGAGCACTCACGTGAGATGCGTCGACTTCCTACGATCCAAATGACACCAAAAAGATATCCCGGGATCCAGGCACCTCTGCCGATTCTCCCGGGGCTTGGCGCGGTGTGGCGAGTCCATTGGGGGGGCGGAGCTAGGGCTCTGCGCCTAAAAGAGTGCTGGCAGCTGTCTGCAAGTGCAGTAGTGTGTTCGCGCATGCGCATTACCTCCTCCCATGATTGTGATGATGTGTGCCTGCAGCATGGGACCCAACGTGTCCCGCCCTTATCCCGGACCGAGTGGCCTGCCGGCTGCTGCCTTCCCTCGGAGAGAACTCCAGTCCCTCAGAGAGAAGTCAAGTCCTCCGAGAGAAGTCCAATCCCTCAGAGAGAGAAATCCAGTCCTTCGGAGAGAAGTCAAGTCCCTCAGAGAGAAGTCCAGTACCTCGGAGTGAAGTCAGTACCTCGGAGAGAGTAGTCCCATCCCTCGGAGAGAAGTCCCATCCCTCGGAGAGAAGTCCAGTCCCTCGGAGAGAAGTCCAGTCCCTCGGAGAGAAGTCCAGTACCTCTGAGAGAAGTCAAGTCCCTCGGAGAGAAGTTCAGTACCTCGGAGAGAGAAGTCCAGTACCTCGGAGAGAGAAGTCCAATCCATCAGAGAGAATTCCAGTCCCTCGGAGAGAAGTCAAGTCCCTCGGAGAGAATTCCAGTCCTACCGAGATGTCTAAAACGGGTGTCGGTGGCTGGTAATGCTCCCTTTTGAAAAAAAAACTAAACTTAAAAAAAATCCTAGCTAACTCACTTACACTAGCGCAAATTAAATGTGCAGAATAGGGATTTTTAAGATGCTCCAGAAAAATCAAGTTGCTCAAAAAAAAAACGGAGCAACTCCTGGGCAAATTTGGGCCCAATGATAGGCTCCAGGATCTGGGTCTTTTTACTCTAGAAAAGTATAAACTTTGGGGAGACTTGATTGAAGTACTGAAAATGATGACTGTGTACGTGTGGGCAGATTATTTGAATGAGATAGGTAAGGGGGAACGAGGGGACATGCGTATAAGTAAAGTAATCATAGAACTAGGTTAGATCTCAGGAGTTTTTCTTTACCCAGAGGGTTATTGATCTTTGGAATAAGCTGTCAGTTTGTGCAGAGTGTGAGGCTTCACTGCACACATTCTAAAGGGAGCTGGCTGGTTCTTGGTCACTGTTATCTCCTGGAGCTCATTTTTGATTGCCTTTGGGAGTCAGATAGGAATTTCCCCGAATTGGCCCAGGGTATTTTTGCTTCTCCTGGAAGATGACTTGTCTACTGGTGGGTGGGGGTCATTGGGAGGTCATGTTGCTTAGTTACAGCACAGTTGAACGGGACAGACTGGATGAACCAGCTGCTCTTTTTCTGAACGACTTTTTCGTATGTTTGTAAGTATCCCTTGCCACTTAAAACGGCCTCACCTGAAAATTACACTTAATCTTGGCATTGCCATGGGACATGGATTAGTGTTTATATAGAGGGAGGAAAAGGGGCAGTTAAGTGTCTGGAATGTCCCCCAGATCGGGGGGCACTTGATCTAATGTTTATTTTGTTCCCCCCCCCCCCCAAAAGAGTTATAGAGGGAGGGAGAGAGAGAAGGAGAGGGAGTTTTTTTTTAAGGGTTTGATGGTATTAATAATCGACAGTAAACAGTGTGACATTGGGCTCGGGCATGCTCCCTCGGTGTGCTGATGAGCAGCAAGAAGCATTGATGGCAGGAGTGGGCAAACCAATATTAATCAAAGGGATTAATTTAATCATTAAAAAATGATTCTGTGGCTAGGAATCTGTGAGACAAAGGGAAATGTTAATAATTAGGAGTTTTTATAGACTTCTAGAAATATGGAGGAACTTGATGTGGGATTTTCAAGAAATAAGAAAAGCATTGATGAGGGAAAGTGAGGGAAAGCCAATTAATTAGGGCTGTTTAAAATATTCTGGGGTACAAATTGCCCCGCCTCCCCCCCCCACCCCACCTGAAACGAGTCGCTCCCATCCAGTTTTGGTGGTTTTACCGCAGCTGCGGTTCAGGTTGACTCTTTCTCGAAATTGCACTCTCTGGGTATTTTTTTGTTTTGATCCGGAAGTCGGTCATAAAGGGGGCAGTGACTACACCTGAGGGGCAAAAACGTGGCAGTGACAGCAAAGGGAGAGTCTTTACGATTTTTAAACTTCGGTCCACTGGGCCACCGGGGAGGGCTTTGGCCGGGCCAAGGGCCTGGCACCCAAGAGGGGGTGCCAAGCTGCCTGTTAATGGCCTGGCCGAACCCGGGGGGGGGCATAATTGTCAGGCCGACATGGCAGTCGGCTGACAAAAAAAAACATGGCGGCAGCGGCAGTGAGCCCTCCCCTATAAGGGAAGTCGCACCACCGCTGTAGAAGGCCACAGTCTCACTGGACCACCGGGACAAAACAGGTTTTGGCACTGCCAGGCGGGCCGAAGATTTTCCAAAGGGAATGTTGCAGTCGGGGGGGGGTTAGATCAGCAGTGTGCACGGTGATGTCGCCAATCAGCAACCGCGGAGTGGTAAGGGGGGGAATCGAGGCATTGCACTGAAAACGAAGGAGGGCAATTGGGCTAGCAGTGGCCATTCCACCAAAAATCAGCAGCCGCTCCACTCCACAACATGGCTGCCGATTCGCAGCAGTAACACGCCTTAAAGAAAGGGGCAATTTCGGCCTCTCTAAGTTCGGTGAAGTGATGGGGAAGACCTTTAAAAGTGGAAGATAAATCGTGGAGTTAGTGTAGCAGTGTTCTTGACCTAGCAGGACTCTTCCTTCACTAATGTTTCATTTTAGTCGGTGAGTGAAGTCTTCTACTGAAAGGGATAAAAGGCCATATTTGATATAGCATTTAGATATGATGAAACATTTTGAGGATCGGAGCACTAGGCTATCAGTAATCACAGGATTATTACATGTGACCTAGTTCATGGGCTACAGATAGCAGTAGTGAAAAGAATGGACAGCGAAAGATTTCAGGAGAATTGATTTTTAAAGCAGTGATGGAATAGCTGGGGATGAAAAATTGAGAAATAATTTGGTGAAGACAAACACTGAGTAATACTTGAATGTTTTTAAGGATATATGACAGACAGTGTGCAAAGGAGATCTATACCATGGAAAAGCTGAATGTCAAAGAATATCAAGTAGTTAAATGAGTATGCACAAAGGAAAAATGTTTTAAGGAACATGGGGGTGAAATTCGGGTCAGCCCCATTTCGGGTGGTGACCAAGATAAGGCGAGACTTTCTGCGCCCGGCACGGAGGTCCTGCCCCGGCTGTGAAATTGGGGGTATCGCCCCCGAGAGGACATGAAGTGCAATGTCGGTCCCTTCACTTCCTCTCGGGGGAGGGACCAGGGTGGTAAATGCGTTATCGCAAGCACAGGGCCCTTCCCTTTCCATTAAAGGGGAGGGTACGCTGCGAGCTCTACAGAGGGGCAAGTGGCCTCCACTATGCTACGGGGAATGCGGGGTGCCGTGGCTGCAGCCCGGCACAGAAGCAGAGTGCCTGACTGCACCATCGTGGCATCGACCCCGCAAAATAGAGCACCAAAGGCCGGACCGGTAAGTCGGCCAGGAAAAAAAAATGGCGCCGTGCCATTTTTACTTTTCGCCCCACGAGCAGAGTGCCACCTGGTTCGTGACCCACGAGGCTGGCACTGACATTGGCCATGGCGGCCTCACGGGGCGCTGTCCAGTTTCCGCTGCGGAGTGAAAACGGATCATTGCGCATGGCGATGATGACATCATCACCCGGCACCGCAGCCCGGGGTGCTGCTGGCGGAAGTGGGGAGCTGCTGGTTTTGCTCCTCCATGAACTCCCACACAATTCCACGGTAGTGCCCCTGCCCCATGGGCGAGAAATAATTTGCGCCCCTTTAGCGTCCCCCCATGGGTGCTAACGGGATGCGCAAACGATACTAATTTCTCCCCCATAGTGTTGTGGTACAATCTATTGGAAAGCCAACATGCAGTGTTACAGTAAGAGGGAAAGCAAGTTGATTCCTTGGCTTTGCTGAGTTAACAATCTCAGCTGTATTGTTAGTACATGGAGGTCAGTTATCTCTCCAAACTGTGGTGTTCACAGTGAAAAAAGGAACACCAGAGAATAGTAAGCACTAGGTCACGATCACATACCTCCAAGTCTCCAGTTTTTGAGTGACATCAACAGATTCATGTGAGAAGGTCACCTTTCTCTGCAGTTAAAAAGAGTAAACAAGAGGGGTGAAAAAACAAGGCTGAAACACCGTCAAATAAAAGACTTAAGGAGACAAGGAAGGTTGAAGAATGAAAAATCTATAAAGGCAAAATAACAATATGAGATGAAAAGAGAAAATTAGAAAAGAAAACCAAAATGGATAGTAAGGTAAATGAAAAGCAGATTCTGTGGGTCCATAAATTGGGGCCAAGTTTCGGCCTGAGTTGCTCCTGTTTTTTGGAGCAACTGGTTTAGAATGGAGTATCTTAGAAATTGCAATTCTCGGCATTTAGTTTGCTCCAGTTCTAGTCAGTTAGAATAGTTTCAGTTTGGAACAGATTTTCTTTTCAAAAAGGGGCGTGTCCGGCCACTTACGCCCGTTTTGAAAGTTTAGGCAGTGAAAACATACTCCAAACTAACTTAGAATGGAGTAAGTGTAGATTTTTGTACGCTCAGAAAAACCTTGTCTACACTTAGAAAATCAGGCGTAGGTTACAAATCAGGCGTAGGGAATATGGGGGAGGGGGGGGTTTAAAGGGAAGTTTACAAACATTAAACACTTCAGTTTTAAAAATAAAGAGCCATCATCAATAATAAATGAAAAAATACATCAATAAATCAACCAATAAATCAATCAAAAAAAATTAATAAAAAATAAATTTAAAAAAAATCAATAAATAAAACATTTTCTACTTACCGACTGTTCCTCCAACAGCGTGCTGGGACGCCCCCCTCCCCCCCCCCCCCCCCCGGTGTGTCCCTGTCAGTGTCTCTACCTCTCTGTCTGTCTGTGTGTGTGTCTCTCACAGCGAGAGGAGGGGAGGAGGAGGAGAGGGGTGGAGAGGAGGGGGAGAGGGGAGGAGGGGGGTGGAGAGGAGGGTGAGAGGGGAGGAGAGGAGGGGATTGGGGGGAGGGGATGGGGGTGGGGGGAGGAGGGGGGGCAGAGGAAGAGAGGGGGGCAGGGAGAAGGGAGGGGGGGAGAGGGCAGGGAGAAGGGAGGGGAGGGGGGGCAGGCAGCAGGGAGGGGAGGGAGAAGGGGGGCAGGGAGAAGGGAGGGGGAGGGGGGAGGGGGGAGGGGAGAAGGGGAGAGGAGAGGAGAGGAGAGGAGGGAGAGAGAGAGAGAGAGAGAGAGAAAGAAAGAAAGAAAGAAAGAAAGAAAGAAAGAAAGAAAGAAAGAAAGGAGAGGGAGGCTGAACGGGCCGGGCCCGGCCGGGCCCTAGACGGCCCCAGCACCGGATTTACAGGTAAGTGGCGCCGGGTCCGGGATTGGGAGCAGGAGGTCGGGAGCGGGAGCAGGGGGTCGGGAGCGGGAGGTCGGGGGGTGGGGGGTCTGGAGCGGAGGTCAGGGGCAGGGGGGAGAGGTCAGGGGCGGGGGGGGTGGTCAGGAGCGGAGGTCGGGGGGGTCATGAGCGGAGGTCGGGGGGGTCGGGAGCAGAGGTCGGGGGGGGGTTGGTCAGGAGCAGCGGTTGGGGGGGTGGGGGGGTTAGGAGCGGAGGTCGGTGGGGGGGCGGGTCGGGAACGGGGGGGCAGGTCGGAAGCGGGGTGTGGAGGGGTCGGGAACTGGGCGGGGTTGGGAGGGAGCGAAGGTCGGGGGAGGAGCGGAGGTCGGTGGTGGGGGAGGTCGGGTCAGGTCGGGGAGGTCGGGGGGGTCCGGTCCAGGGGATCTGGTCCGGGGTCGGGGGGGCGAGCGGGAGTCAAGTCGGGTTGGGTTCGGTCGGGAGGAAGCAGGAGCTGGGCGTGGGAGGTGCAGCCTGATCCACGCAGCCCCAGTGAGGCCATTCAGCCAGGGCTAGGGGCTGCGTGCTTCAGGCCCCTCCCACACGGTTTTGGGCGCCTGGAGCTACTGCACTTGTGCGCCCACTGTAGCGCGCATGTGCAGAGGTCCCGGCACTGTTTTCAGCGCAGGGGCCTGGCTCCGCCCCCCACAGCTCGTGCTGCGTCACGCCCGGCTCCAGAGGACCTGCAGGGAGCCGGAGAATAAGTAAGTTTTTTTTCGGCGCACTTTGTGGCGCGAAAAATGGGCGTCCAGGTCGGGGCTGCACCATTCTAGGCGCGGCCCGAAATTTGGGCCCATTGTGAGCAAAGTATCAAAGAACAAATAGAGATCCTTAAGGAGGAGAGAGGTAAGCATAGCAGAAAGCTTGCTCGAATCTCTTCTACAACTCTCATGCAAAACCTTTCTTTAACTATTTGTTCACAATAATTTTTACAGCAGAATATGTTGGCAGATTCCCTCTGTAGGTAATTAAAGTCGAAAGGCAAGCATCTCTGTTCAATGCAAGGCAGCAGTTTTAAGACAAATGGGATATTAACACATGTAGGTTGATCTAAAGACTTCAAGCTCAGTGGAATTCTACTTGCAGTGCCTTGCTGAGCTGACAGGTTGAACTTGTTTTATTAGTTCGAGCTAGCATTAAGTGTGAGTTACGCGATAATAATTTGGGGGCTCAATTTTCTAATGTAGCTTTTCTGGCACAAAACCTTTTGCTACAGGTATGCAAAGCAGGAATCTAGTCACAAGTTCTGATTGCTAGATTCAAAGCTTGCATGATTATCTGTCCATTACGCAGGCTGCAAATTGCACACACTTACCTCACACGCCCAAATTCTCCCTACGCATTCATATGACAAAAGCACTAAATTGTAAATTTTGTGTGTAAGCATGACTGAATCAAGGGTAAATTTGCGCCCACATTCCTAACCTAGCCCTGGTAGTAAATATTTCAGTCATACATTAATGCACAGACTCTGCCTTGATGCTTAAGCCAGTAGTAAAATACTGGAGGGTGTGCCAGAGTTCCAAGGATGAGCAGAGCAGAGTTATTGCATAAAGGATGAGTTTTTCAATGGTGTCTACAAAAGAGTGCTGGATCACGTCCAGCATTGTTAGATCATTTGGAGGAGGAGCAACAGGCGGAGACCATCACCTGAGAAATTTTCGGCCAGAGGTGGTATACAGGACTCACTACTATCTGATTCAGCAGAAGTGCTGCTGACAAGTCAGCTTCCTGGATCTCAGCAAGGTTTTGACAGAGGCTGCACTTTAAAAGGATTACAACACAATTATAGGGCTCAATTTTTCCGGGTCATTTGCGCTGTTTTTTTGCCGCGCCGTGTTTTTTCTGGTATAATTATTTAATTTAAAGATTCCCCCTGGAATCTGCGCCGGTGTAACTGCTTTAGTTACGATTTTTTTTAGGTTAGGTTTTTTTGACGTCATGGGGCGTTCCCTCATGTTTGCGCCAGTTTTCAGCATTTTTCGCAGTTTGCCCCCAAATTTTTTATCGTAGGTCAGCGTATCTGGCCACTCCCGAAAAACCTTCTGGTGAGTTAACAGAAAGCAGCGCACATTGAGAAATCAGCGCTGAAAGACGCCATTGTTTGTCATCAACGTTTTTGGAGGGAGTCTCTAACACTTGAAATATCCATAATAAAGTTCAACCTTTTTTACCTTTCAACGGAGTACATGGAAGTTTCTTGGATTTCTGAAGTTTTTCATTTGTTCTTTACTCACACGTCACCACCGAACGTCTTCAAGCAGGGATGGAGGGGGTTCGTAGCGTTCGTTGTCAGAATCCCCGTGCCCGGACTCAGACACAGGGGCTTGGGGCTTGGCTGGAAATCAAGCCCAGGGATGTTGGGGGGGGGGGGGGGGGTGCAGGGGGGCAGACAGACAGGTAGCGATCAGAAGGCTTCTGCATTGAGCCCAGAGACGTAGGTGCCGATCGGAAGGCTGCTGCACTAGGCACCAGGCTACAATGAGTTTGGGGAGGGGAGTAGAAGGGGAGAAACCACAAGACTTCAATGAGTTGGGGGGGTGTGGGAGCGGGGGAGGAGGGAGCGAAGTCCATCCATACTGATCTTGGGGGGCGAGAACAAAGAACCTGTCCTGCCTGCTGTGTTAATAATGGAACAAATAATGAAAATGATTGAGATTTAATGTAAAATATACTTTATTCAAAAGTTTAACAAACAGTTCTTTGTACTTAACTTTAATAAAATTATTCTTGTATTAAACTTTAAAGTTTTCAGTTACGATCACTTACAAACTTTAAGATCACTTACTAACTTTTAAACTTGTAAATTTACATAACTTACAAAAATCTTTTAATTTGAGAACAACAGTTATAACAGTAACAATAATAATAAAAACAACAACAACAACAGCAGCAGCAAAGAAAGGCTGCACCCATCTCTCCTCCACCTTATTGTAAGACCGCCCGCCGCGATTGTTCTTGGTGACTCCACCACCCCTGCCCGCAGGTGGTGGCGCAGTGTTTCTGGGATTGGTACCCAGCTTATTCTCTCTTAGATTTTGGGTAGTGTGCACCTGTTCAGGGGGGTAACCCTAACCCTAACCCTAACCCTAACACTAAATGTGGAGGGTCCAGGTGGAAATGTGGAGGGCCCGGCTTGGGGCTCTTCAGAGATTGGAGTGGGGAGAGGCGTGGGAGTGACAGTTGATTCTGTCAATGGTGCGGGGTCTGGGTGTGTTCCCTTATTGCAGCAGCTAACTCCAACATGCCGTCCCTCATGCACCCTGACAGTGTCTCAACGACCTGCAACATTCCCTCCCTCGTGTTAAGCAAAACTGTCTCAACTACCTGTTCCCTCCCTCATGTTCAGTGATAGTGTTTGCACCATCTCTGACATTCCCTCCCTGATGTTCACTGACAGCACATCAGCTAGCTGTGACATTCCCTCCCTCATGGTCACTGACATATGTGATAGGTTCACAGACCACAAGCATACACAGCTTCCTAAAATGGATGCAGCTTCAGAAGTCTCCGGAACTTCCTGGTTCTTGTAAGCAGACTGTTTATTTCCTTTAGTTGCAGTAACACAATACATCCGCATCCGCAGTGTGGAGCTACAGATATTACACTTCTCCCTTCTTAATGAAGAAGTTATTATAACAATAATCATCATATAAATAACTTGCATGTTTATACATAACAAAGGATATGGACTTATTTTGCCATATTTACACATTAAGCTTCACCACTTGTTTTCTGTTTCGAAGAGGATTCCTTCACTCTCGAACAGAACCTTCCAAACATGGTGTTGAATTCACACTCATTCGAGGCTGATCCTGAGGAACATTTTCCTCCAAGGGATTTCCGTGATTTTCATTTGAACTCACTCTAACTTCAGACTCTTTGTTTTCCTGACTCGGACTCAGACTTAAATTCGGATTTTCTCTTGGATTTGTTTCCAGTACATTGGATGTAGGATATGCTACTCGTATATCAAAACTATCTGATGAGTCAGAAATAATTGAATCATTCGCACCTTCAACTCCTTCCATGTCTGTGGGTAGAATATGATCAATATGAACAAACCTAACCTGTCCATTATCAAACATCTTGACCAAATATGTGCACGGACCATATATCTTCACTATTCTTCCTTGTAAGCACTTTAACCATTTATGGTGATGGTTCTTCACTCTCACCTTCTGATTTAATTTCACACTTCTCTCTTTTACTCTACCTTTATCATGATTCTCTTTCTGTCTTAATTGTGTCTCCTCTACGGACTGTGCCAAATTTGGTTTTAACCACGAGAATCTGGTTCGTGGCTGTCGTTTGAGAAACAATTCTGCTGGTGTTCTACCAGGAGTTGTGTGAGAAGTATTACGATACGTTATTGGAAAATTAGCCAATTTGTGATCCAATGACAACTGTCATTTATTTGGATTTGGATCCAACATTTGTTTTATGAGGGCACGTTTTACAATTTTACAGTGCGCTCTGCTGCACCATTTGAAGCCGGGTAGTACGGTGGAACTTTGGTATGTTTCATATCATTTTTGCTCGTGAACTGTGCAATTTCTTCTGAAGAAAATTGTGGTCCATTATCCGAAACTATTTCTTCTGGGAGGCCAAATGAAGAAAATAAACTTCGTAAAATGTCTAATGTTGTTATTTTCCACAGTGGGAACACCTCTACCCACTTCGAATGGGTATCAATCCCAATGAACAATTGTTGTCCTTCTAGCTGAGCAAAATCGATATGGGGTACTGAAGTTGCATGATCAGCCATGATTATATTGAATGGTGGTACAGGCTCGAATGGCTGAATGGCCTACTCCTGCACCTATTTTCTTTGGTTCTATGTTTCTATATGAAGCCTTTGCCACACCCTGGGAGGCCATTTCCATGGCTGTAATGGTACTGATGGTGGTTGCTTGCTTACCGATTGACATGTTGTACACTGACTCACGATGTACTCTATATCTTTATCAAGATCTGGCCACCATAAATAATTGTGTGCAAAACTCTTGGTCAAACATATTCCTAGGTACTGATCATGGAGGTCTGCTAATAATTTGGACCTGAAGTTGTGTGAAAGGTATTACTTTTTAGAGAGGGTATCTTTCTGCTGGGTGGGACATATACAGCTGGTCACATTTACAATTGCAATTGCATTGAATAAATGAAAATATTACTTATACTAAATACTTGACCAAGGTCCTGCCACTTCCTTTTACACTGGACTCCAGATCTCATAGTGGTCACCATTGCACATTAATCTCCTGCAACTTGGTTCCAGTGTTTCTTCATTTCTTTGGGTGGAACTTTTATGTGACCTCTGCTGGTATCTAGCTCCTGCCATCTGTTCTCAATTACAACTAGTGCCTCCACTTCATCCTGTAAGAATTTCTTGGTCCTTACATCGCATTGCATCTTGTACTGCTGCAGCTGCGATTTTTCCAATGTTCTCAGACAACACTCCTTCTCACACAAACAACTGGCTCTTTAAAAATGGCCGATTGCAGACTGGGAGCTGTACTACGCATGCCGTCCATTGAAATAACGTCAAAAACATCACTTTTTTTTGTCGCGCATGCGCAGAAGGTGTGGCATCGTTTTTTCAGCGCAAACAGCAGGCAAACGTAAAATATCCCATGGCACTATTTCGAAGAAGAGCAGGGAATTTGCGCACAGAAAGCTCCCACAAACAGCAATGTGATAATGACCAGATAATCTGTTTTTTTATGTTGATTGAGCTATAAATATTGGTCAGGACACCGGGGATAACTCCCATGCTCTTCTTCAAAATAATGCCATGGGATATTTTACGTCCACCTGAGTGAGCAGACGGAGCCTCGGTTTAACGTCTCATCTGAAAGACGGCACCTCCAACAGAAATATGCAAATTAATGTGACCTCTTCTGAGAGTGCTTGCAATTCGCATATCTTGAGGGAATTAAGAATTCCACATCTGTTCCTGGGAAAACACTTTGCAATGTTGACTCTTCGGAGACATAGATTCCTCGCTCTACAAAGGGTTGAGCACCTGGCTCCAAAATGTCCAGGCTCCAGAGGAAAATGACAATAATGACACACGAGGCAGCAACGTGGAGCCGACCTCTGACCTCCTAAAATACTGTCTTCGAAGTCCACACTACTCCAATAGCGCATTGCAGTATGAGCTGGAGCAAGTTGGCAGAAGAGCCTCATCAGTAAAGAAGCATTTTCACCATCTTACTCCCTCAGTGCTCCAATACGCATAGCCCGCAGCTGGATTGGCACACTGAACATGATATATTGCACTTACTTGCCCTTTTAAGAGGGTTAACCAGCCATTTAAGCAGCATTATTGAAAGGTTTTCCTGATTTGCGGTTTAGTTGTACACTAGTTTTAACACATCCTAATACAGTCAATCTTGAATAAATTGCGAAGAACCCTGGTGTGTTTCTGTGAGTTAGCTGTAAAAAACAAGAGGAAAAAAACACACACGCATCTTAGTACGCTAAGACTAAATTAAACCCCTTTGAGTATTATGTATTAAATCATAAATCTGTTTATAAAGCCTGGTTTTATGATTTTGCTACAAAGTACACAGAGAAAATTTCCCCCAATAAAGGTGATAGAAAGAAACTGATTTAGTTTTATGAGTGGACTATCTAGCTTAATCTCATGAGCTGAGAACAGGCGTGTTCAAGCATAAATGTTTGAGTAACAATTCATCGTTTGTATCCTTGTTGCCATTATAGGTGGCTATGACAAACAGCATTGTAACAATAGTAATAATTGCGGACCACTATTCCACATGCCACCTCAAAAATCCTATTACAAATAAACATTAGTGAAAGGAATTCTAGATTGGAGGTGTTTTAGCCAATTCTATTTGCCTTGGAGATAATTATCAGATGCTTTCCAAAGATATCTCCATTCACTGAGTTAAAGGGCTCCTTGTGAGCCTTAAAACATCAATGTATAGATTTAGGGTTTTAATGGCACACTGGTATTAAACAACATACTCTGAAGATAATAGCTTCGAAGCAGTAGAACATACACTGACAGGAAAGTGTGTGCTAAGACTAATACCTTGGTAATTGCCATGTGGTCTACTATCACTCTTTGTTAAAAGGACACTTATAGCATTCATCCAGTTGAAAGTTACCTTGTCTGTCTTCCATGCAACTAGGAAGACAGATAGTCGTCATTAGAAGACATCGGACTTTGATACAATTGCTGATGCTAATAGATATTTGCAGCACTGGGGCACGAGAAACATATTTTATGTGACGCACAATGCAGAATGATGCATCAGCAGATGAATGTTTAAATCTTAATTGTGCTAGGACATCAGAGAGGAACGATCACACATGATGACAAGTCTCAAAGAGGTCCTTTCCCTGGTTAAGGTCTTCTTGGGAATCATGTTTGTTTATGTGGCTGAGCACAGAAGCAAAGCTCCTGCTCTACATCTACACCACCGTTATGACACTTCCAATGTGGGTGTCACTGTTGGAGGATTGCTCAGTGGTGGAGCCAGTGTAATGGGTGGGGTAAATACACTGTAGTGTGGGTAAGTGGTGGTGTTTGGTGGTGGGCAGGGTCACAGGACTGTGTGGGCCCCTTGTCCTCCATTGGTGGTGGAAGTCTGGTCGTCCCAGGATCCGCCGGGAAAGCTGGAGGGTACTGGTCTCTCGCTCTCGGTGCTGTCCCTGGTGGCCAGGAGGTGTAGGGCTGATCTGGGGCAGGTTGCCAGTGGTGGTGGCTGTCCTGCCCATTGACCGCTGTCCCTGCAGTGGGTCTGCTCCCACTGGGTGTGAGTGAGCCCTTCCTGGGGCATCACATTTGTCCCAAAAGCCCAGGCTACATTGTCAGGTAGCCCGCTGGACCTGGGGGTCTCCCACGGGGGGTTTCCTCTGGCATTGACATTATACCTGTAGAACACGGTGTCCTTTAACAGTCTACAAGAGATTGGTGTGCAAAATCAAAGCACATGGTATTGGGGGTAATGTACTGACGTGGATAGAGAACTGGTTGGCAGACAGAAAGCAGAGAGTCGGGATAAATGGGTCCTTTTCAGAATGGCAGGCAGTGACTAGTGGAGTGCCGCAGGGCTCAGTGTTGGGACCCCAGCTCTTTACAATATACATTAACGATTTAGATGAAGGAATTGAGTGTAATATCTCCAAGTTTGCGGAAGGCACTAAGCTGGGTGGCGGTGTGAGCTGTGAGGAGGACGCTAAGAGGCTGCAGGGTGACTTGGACAAGTTAGGTGAGTGGGCAAATGCATGGCAGATGCAATATAATGTGGATAAATGTGAGGTTATCCATTTTGGGGGCAAAAATACGAAGGCAGAATATTATCTGGATGGCGGCATTTTAGGAAAACGGGAGGTGCAACGAGACATGGGTGTCATGGTTCATCAGTTACTGAAAGTGGGCATGCAGGTACAGCAGACGGTGAAGAAGGCAAATGGTATGTGGGCCTTCATAGCTAGGGGATTTGAGTATAGGAGCAGGAAGGTCTTACTGCAGTTGTACAGGGCCTTAGTGAGGCCTCACCTGGAATATTTTGTACAGTTTTGGTATCCTAATCTAAGGAAGGACATTCTTGCTATTGAGGGAGTGCAGCAAAGGTTCACCAGACTGATTCCAGGGATGGCTGGACTGTCATATGAGGAGAGACTGGATCAACTGGGCCTTTATTCACCGGAGTTTAGAAGGATGAGAGGGGATCTCATAGAAATGTATAAGATTCTGACGGGACGGGACAGGTTAGATGTGGGAAGAATGTACCCGATGTTGGGGAAGTCCAGAACCAGGGGACATAGTCTTAAGATAAGGGGTAGGCCATTTAGGACTGAAATGAGGAGAAACTTCTTCACTCAGAGAGTTGTTAACCTATGGAATTCCCTGCCGCAGAGAGTTGTTGATGCCAGTTCATTGGATATATTCAAGAGGGAGTTAGATATGGCCCTTACGTCGAATGGGATCAAGGGGTATGGGGAGCAAACTGGAAAGGGGTACTGAGGGAATGATCAGCCATGATATTATTGAATGCTGGTACAGGCTTGAAGGGCCGAATGGCTTACTCCTGCACCTATTTTCTATGGTTCTACTTTTTACATGCATGACACATTGTCTCCGATCGCACTTAGTCGACTCTACACTGTTATCTCTCTTCACATTATCACATTTTGCACTTACAACACTTTCTTGTGTATCGGTGTCTCCATACAGGGTTACATTTATCATATTGCCATTTCTGGCATCATTATTTAACAGTACAAACTTGTTACTTACATCATTTTTAAAAGCGTGCATTACATTTTTTCCATTAGTTTTTCCGGCATCACCATTTAACATTACATTTGCATAACTGCATTCACTTACTGCACTTTTAACTTTCATGTCCTTGGCATCGCTGTGCCTAGTGTGGAACTGTCCCTTTAATTGCCTTGGGTTGCCAGTCTCCTTTAAGAGGACCTTCCAATCTGGTTCGCCACTCAGTGCCACATGTTGTTCCTCCAACGCTGCCCCTCGTGGTCTGGTGCGGCCATTTTGATTCCAGGTTCTTTGGCTCGTGGTGCGGCCGCAATCATCTCGCTGTCCTCGAGGTAGGCTGTCGTGATCCTTTTCTCCCCAGGTTCGGCCACGGATGCCGGGAATTCACCATTTTCACCGAACTTCTTCCCTCGGTTTCCTGCCACAGCTCGGAAGGTGAGGTCTGGACGTTCGGGTCGGATGATCTCGCCATGGTGTTGTGCAATCTGTATCATCGCCACGCAGTCGAGCTGGACAGTAGGATTTCTAGGTGCTGCGATGGATCCAAGTTTGGGGCCATGTAGGATGTCGATCGCCAGGGCCCAGAGGCCATCGTCACTCCGACCGATTTGAACCTGCTTTATCCAACTTCTTCCGAGCAACATTGGACCATCACCGGCAATGATCCACCAGGGGAGCTTGAACATCGCGCCGCCATGGGACACCTGGACCTCCACGCTGCCAACGACTGGGATGGTGCCTTTTGTGTAGGTGAGTAGCTTTGCCTGGATTGGGGGCAGTTTTAGTCATTCGGCGTGATTGTTCCAGAGTTTTTTAAAGGCCATCTGGCTCATCAACGACTGGCTCGCCCCTGTGTCGATCTCCAGCGAAACTGGAACCCCGTTGATGTCCACTTCCATCTTCCACGGGGAACTCTCAGTGGAGCAGGTATATATTCCATACTTTTCTTCCAGGGGTTGAGCAGCTTCATCTTCATCAGTATCGCAGCCCAGGTGATCGGCCAACTCTTCAGCGACGCGTTGAGTAAAACTTTTCCTACACATTCGCTGAAGGTGACCTTTCGCGTTGCAGCCTTTGCAGGTATAGTCTTTGTATCGGCACTGGTGGGCCCTGTGGTTTCCTCCACAGCGCCAGCACGGAGCTAGTCGGTTGGCCCCATGTAGCAGACTCAGGGTTGCGGGACTCGGGGCAGCATTCTTTTCTTTGAAAGTCGTCATTCTGTTCACTGCGCTCGTCAGTTTAGAGTCCTGGGTGTGGGTCATCATTCGATTGGAGTCGCAGACTGAAATCATGAAAGCCTTGCCTACTTTGATTGCCTTCTGCAGGGTGCCTGTAATATCCGCAGAGAGCAGTTTATGGAGGAGGCCCTCATGGTCGATTCCAATAATGAAAATATCCCTTAGTGCTTCGGTGAGGTGGTCGCCAAAATCACACGGTGCAGCCAACCTTCTTAGATCTGCAGCATACTTAGCAATTTCTTGGCCTTCGAGCCGCCGGTGAGTGTAAAACCGGTGCCTGGCTGTGAGGATGCTCTCTTTGGATTTCAGTTGCTCTTGTATTAAAGTTATGAGTTCTTGGTTGTTGTCTTCGCTGGGGCTAGCAGGTCCATGACAAGGCCATGGATAGTGGGCCCACAACTGCTGAGCAGGATGGCCCTGCGCTTGTTCGCCAGCGTGGCCGGTGAGTCCCCATCCAGGTCGTTCGCGAAGTGTTCTAACCTTTCCACGAAGGCTTCCCAGTCTTCCCCATCAGTGAATTGTTGGAAGTTGCTGAGATTAGACATGTGCGTGGAATTCGTAACCTCGTCGCCAGTTATTGTATATGTAAGCACTCTGTTAATGACTCCATGAGGTAGGGGTATGGCACTTGAACTGTACAGACTGTAGTCCTTTATTGCAGCTCCTAGCGTGAGGACACCAAGAGGTGAGCAGCCTTTATACTTGGTTACCTGCAGTGTACAGGTGACCCTTAGATCTCCAGCAGCAACACCATCTGGTGTACAGGAATAGTATATACAGGGTGAAAGTACATTCAGGTCTAGTGTTACAGTACATCATTGTCATGCATACATAACAGTTTCCAGTTGTGGGAGGATTCAAAACTAGGGGCCAAAAGTATAAGATAGTTACTAATAAATCCAAAAGGGAAATAAGGAGAAATTGCTTTACTCAGAGTGGTTAAAATGTGGAACTCGTTACCACAGGAAGTGGTTCAGGCAAGTGGCTTAGATGCTTTCAAAAGGAAACTAGACGAATACATGAGAGAAAAGGGAATAGAAACATACAGTGACAGGCTGAGATGAGGTGGATGGAATGCAGGAGACTCGTGTGGAGTATAAACAACAGCACACACTAGTTGGGCTAAATGGCGTGTTTCAGTGCTGTATTTTCTATGTAATTCTATGTAAGTTGCTTGCTGTTAGATAGCATCAGCACCACATATGATGGGCTCAATTTTCCCCAATTATCTGCACCATTTTTTTGGCGTAAATAAAATTATTCAAGTTTCCCCAAAGTTTCTGCAGCAGTGTAATTCAGTTAGGCACGATTTTTTTAGGTTATGATTTTTTTTCGTCATGGGGTCGTAAGCTGACGTCTGCGCCAGTTTTTCAAATTTAAACAAGTTTGGCCAACTTACATTATTCCTAGGATGGCGTATGTGACCACTCCCAAAAAACCTTCCAGCCATTTAAGAAAAAGCACCACACATTAAAAAACGTCGCAGAAAGACACCATTGTTTTTAGGCAAAGTTTTGGAGGGAGCCAAGAAGGCAAAGAATATGCATCACAAATCTTAATTGTTTCAAAGTTTGGAAGTCTAATGCAATTCTTTAATTTTTGATTTTTTTTCAAAGTACCACCCACCACCGAATATCTCCTCACTGGGCTCGCGGGTCGGAGTGTCGGCCGACAGAATCGTTCCCTCGCCCGGAAACAGGGACTAGGGGCTCGACATCAAAGGAAGCCCGGGGGGGATGGGTGGGGGAGGGGGTGGAAGCCGAACTGAACTGCCAGCCACTTATATAAGGGATGAGAACCATTAGGCTATACAACAGCTTGAAAAGAAGTCTGGGGGAGCAGGGTGGGGGGGGTGGAAGCCGAGCCCCTGTGTCTGGGCGAGGGAGCGATGCTGCCGGCCAATGTTCCGACCCGCGAGCCCGGTGAGGAGACGTTCGGTTGGTGGTGGGTGGTACTTTGAAAAAAAAAGCAAAAATTACAGAATTGCATTAGAATTTGTTGACCCAAATGTCTTCATTGAATGCCTAGCTTCCCGTTCTAAGCAAGCCTTTTGTGCATGCGCAGACCAGGGTGAGGTCCATACTAGGGTGTGCACATGGAGGGAGAGAGGAAAGAAGGTGTGAGTGCTTTGTCCTGCTGTTTTCAGCTTTAATCTACAATTAAATTATGGGGGAAATATTGACAATGCCATACCTCATGCAAACCTTCTGCATGATGGTGCTGCGGAGGAGAAGATTGATTAGGCAGCATCGCCTGAGGAACCTCAGAGCATGTAGGATGATGGGCAGGCCTTACCCACATCGGATATATCGAGACAGGTGTTTATACCTGCATCTGAGTGATGCAGACTATGTGAGAAGGCTGCGTTTCCACAAAGAAGTTGTAACCGAGATCTGTGACTTAGTACAAGCAGACCTGCACTCTAGAAGCGTCAGGAGGACTGCTTTGTCAGTTGAAGTAAAGGTTACAGCTTCACTTTCATTTTATGCATCTTGATCATTCCAGGCGACAACTGGGGATGTGTGCACCATTTCTCAACATGCAACACATATCTGCATTCAGCAGGTGACTGCTGCACTATATGCCCAGACTACATAAAGTTCCCCATGACCGCCCAGGCAATGCACGACAGGGCTGTGGGCTTCTCCAGGATTTCCGGCTTCCCAAACGTACAAGGCAGCATTGATTGTTCCCACATCTCCTTGCGAACACCTTTGGAGGATTCCAAGATGTACAGGAACAGAAAAGGCTTCCACTCCGTGAACATGCAGCGCATCTGTGACGACATGCATCATATAATGGCAGTCGATGCGAGATACCCTGGGAGCACCCATGATGTGTTCATCCTACGCGAGAGCACTATATCTGCCATGTTTCAGCAGAAACCAGAAGGACAGAGCTAGTTACTGGGGGACAAAGGGTAAGGCCTCACCACCTGGCTCATGACGTCCCTACGCATAACCCGGACAGAAGCTGAGCGGGAATACAACATGTCGCACATTGCGACGCGCAACGTAATAGAGAGGACTGCTGGCATCTTGAAACAACATTTCCGATATCAGGACCATTCCGGAGGGTACTTGCTATACTCCCCTGAGATTGTCGGTCAGTTCACTGTTGTGTGCTGCATGCTACATAACTTAGCCATCATGAGGCAGCAGGAGCTGGTAGTAGAAGACCCACCTGAGGAGAGAGTGGCTGATGATGAGGAGGAGGAGGACAAGGAAGCTATGCAACTATCTGAACCTGAAGCACAACGGCGGAGGAGGGCAGGTCATCGTGCTCCTTTAATGATTGCTTGAGCCTTGCACCAGCAGCTCATCCGTGAAAGCTTTGCTCCCTGAAGGCTCAGCAGCAACTATTCCACATGGATCATGTTTACTGTTTGGACCTGTTCCGTAATGTTGTGTTGCGTTAATGGAACAAATGATGGAAATGATTCTTGTTTAGTTCAAAAAGTTGTGTTAATAATAGAACAAATAATGTAAATAATTCAGTTATAATTTAAAATATATTTTATTCAAAAGTTTAACACTTGTTTGTACTTAACGTAACGTTAATAAAAAATTATTGTAACACACTTTAAATTATTCAGTTACGATCACTTACAAACTTTAAGATCACTTAAAAACTTTCTTATCACTTACAAACTTTCAAACTTGTAAATTTAATTCACTTACAAAAAACGTTTAATTTGAGATCAGTTACAACAGTAACAACTGTCATGTATTCAACTATCATAGTAACCCATGTCTAAGCTGACCTAAGTTGTACACCTTGAGAACATTGACCACAAGGGGCGAACTTGTGGGAGACACTCCTAACTTGGACTTTCAGGTATAAAAGGGGAAGCTCCACCCACCTTCATCACTTGAAGTCTTGGTAATAAAGGTAACTGGTCACAGAATGACCTTCTCTCAAGTATGGGCCCCGTGTGTATTTATACTGCATAATAAGAACCTATCATTGGCGACGAGAAACTGGGATTTAAACCACACGAGCATGGCCAATAGCAGCACAGAAGAGGGGTACTGTGTTGGTGATGATTGGGACGACTTTATTGAGAGACTACAGCAAAGTTTTGTCACTAAGCAATGGTTGGGACAGGATTCGGCCAACAAATGCAGGGCTCATCTCCTGACGGTTTGTGGATCCAGAACGTACTCCCTGATGAAGGACCTCCTAGCGCCAGAGAAGCCGGGGGACAAGATGTTTGAAGAGCTCAGTAAGTTGATCGGGGAGCAACTTAAACTGGCGAGCAGCATGCACATGGCGAGACACTGGTTTTACATGCACCGGCGGTGAGAAGGGCAACGCGTTCCTGACTTTGTGACAGATCTCCGGCGACTGGCGAGCCTATGTAAGTTTCCAGATGCATGCAGAGCGGAGATGCTGCGAGACTTTTTTATTGAGGACATCGGGCACGCTGGGTTTTTCAGGAAACTGATTGAGACCAAAGACTTGACCTTAGAAGCGGCGGCTCTGATCGCCCAGACATTTATCTCAGGGGAGGAAGAGGCCAGAATGATGTATGACAAAAATCTTGGCTCAAATGCGGAAAACGACCAAGGAGTCAACATTGTGAATGCGGCACACAGTTCTCTTGGCAGGCACAGGCAATCAGACATGCCCCAGCATGTCGTCGAACTCAAAGGGGGAATTCAACAGAGACAATGGCTAGCTGAACGGCGATTCATGCCATCGCAATGGACAATGCGGCCAGTAATGGGGCCGTCAACACCTGCGCCTAAGGACAGTTACAGGGACAATCAGAGACGATCGACTGGTAATGGATCTTTTGTTTCCAACAACGGGGCCTCCAGCTCATGCTGGAGGTGTGGAGGCAAACACCCAGCCAGAGCTTGCAGGTATCAGCAATATACCCGCAGAAACTGCAACGTCAGCGGTCACTTGGCGCGTATGTGCAGAAAGTCTGCAGCCAGGTTGATGTACAAGGAGGACGGGCCCGATGTAAACCCTATGAGGCCCAATGAATATTGGAGAAAATCGCTGGAAGCTGAAGTTCAGCGAGTTCATGTGGAGCACATACACAGTTCATATACCAGGACACCACCGATAATGATGAAAGTGTTCCTCAATGGCATCCCAGTATTAATGGAGCTAGACATGGGGGCCAGCCAGTCCCTGATGAGTATCAAACAGTTCGAAGGATTGTGGGTGTCCAAGGCCAGGAGGCCAAAATTATTGCCGATTGACGCACAGCTACGGACATATACGAAGGAGATCATTCCGGTGCTAGGCAGCGCCACGGTAGTTGTGACCCACAAAAATTCGGAGAACATGTTGTCACTCTGGATTGTCCCGGGGGACGGTCCCGCACTACTGGGGAGGAGTTGGCTTGCTATCATGAACTGGAAATGGGGCAATGTCAATGCAATTTCTTCTGTGGAGTGAGTCCTGGACAAATTTGACTCATTATTTCAAACCGGCATTGGCACTTTCATGGGGGCCAAGGTAATGATTCACATAAACCCGGACGCCAGCCCAGTACACCACAAGTCCAGAGCGGTGCCGTACGTGATACGGGAAAAGATAGAATGTGAATTGGACCTCGTGCCGAGGGAAGGCATCATCTTGGCAGTCGAATTCAGTGACTGGATGAGCCCGATCGTGCCGGTGCTCAAGGCAGATGGGCCGTTCAGAATATGTGGCAATTATAAGGCCACCATCAATCGGGTGTCACTCCAAGACCAGTACCCGATACCGAGAGCAGAGGACCTCTTTGCAACGCTATCCGGTGGCAAAGTTTTTTCAAAATTGGACCTGACCTCAGCTTACATGACCCAGGAGCTGGCGAGTGAGTCGAAGAAGCTGACCACCATCACGACACACAAGGGGTTGTTTGAGTATAACAAATGTCCGTCCGAGATTCATTCGGCCGCCGCGATCTTTCAGCGAAATGTGGAAAGCCTCCTCAAGTCGATTCCAAGGACGTTGGTTTTTCAAGACGACATCCTCATCTTGGGTCGCGATACTGAAGAACACCTCCACAACCTGGAGGAGGCGCTACGCAGACTGGACCGGGTAAGCCTGCGACTGAAAAAGGCGAAGTGCGTCTTCCTAGCTCCAAAGGTAGAATTCCTGGGGAGGAGGGTAGCAGCAGACGGGATCAGACCTACTGCATCCAAAACGGAAGCGATCCAGAGAGCACCCAGACCCCGTAACACGACGGTGCTGATTTCGTTTCTGGGGCTCCTGAACTATTTTGTTAACTTTCTTCCCAAATTGAGCACACTGTTAGAGCCGCTACACGTGCTCCAACGCAAAGGTCGCGATTGGGTCTGGGGGGACAGCCAGGAAAGGGCTTTTGATAGAGCACACAATTTGTTATGCTCCAACAAACTGTTAACATTATGTGACCCATGTAAGAAACTTGTTTTAACGTGCGATGCGTCGTCCTATGGGGTCGGGTGTGTGTTGCAGCATGTGAATGCCAATGGTCAGTTACAGCCGGTAGCTTATGCCTCCAGAAGTCTGTCCCAGGCAGAAAGGGGCTATGGGATGGTAGAAAAGGAAGTGCAAGCATGTGTATATGCAGTAAAAAAAATGCACCAGTATCTGCTTGGCAGGAAATTTGAGCTGGAGACAAATCACAAACCCCTGACGTTCCTTTAGGCCGACAACAAGACCATAAATGCGAATGCATCGGCCCGCATACAGAGGTGGGCACTTACGTTAGCCGCCTATGACTACACAATTCGGCACAGACCAGGCACTGAAAACTGCACCGATGCACTCAGCAGGCTCCCACTAGCCACCACTGAGGGGGAAACTGAGCATGATGCTGAGATGGTCATGGCTGTTGAAGCTTTCGAAAGCGAAGGCTCATCTGTGACAGCCCATCAGATTAAAGTCTGGACAAATAAAGACTCACTACTGTCTTTAGTTAAGAAATGTGTCCTGAATGGTGATTGGGCAGCCACGTACGGAGGAATTTAAACCGTTTCATAGGCGCAAGAATGAACTCTCGATTCAGGCCGATTGCCTACTGTGAGGAAAACGAGTAATCATGCCCCAGATGGGCAGAGAGGTGTTTATCAGAGAACTTCACAATGAGCACCCAGGCATTATCATGATGAAGGCAATTGCCAGGTCACACGTTTGGTGGCCAGGGATAGATGCAGACCTGGAACTTTGTGTTCGCAGGTGCAACACGTGTGCTCAGCTGGGCAACGCACGCAGGAAAGCCACCCTTAGCCCCTGGTCCTGGCCCGCCAAGCCATGGTCATGCATCCATGTGGACTACGCAGGTCCTTTCATGGGAAAAATGTTTTGGTTGTCGTAGACGCCGACTCCAAATGGATTGAGTGTGCCATTTTAACTTCAAGCACATCTCCTGCCACGGTAGAAAGTCTACGGGCAATGTTCGCCGCCTATTGTCGACCGGATGTCTTGGTCAGCGACAATGGCCCGTGCTTCACAAGCACTGACTTCCAGGACTTCATGGCAGGCAATGGAATCAACCATGTCAGAACGGCACCGTTCAAGCCAGCCCCAAATGGCCAGGCGGAATGAGCAGTGCAGATAATCAAACACGGGATGCTCAGAATCCAAGGGGATTCCCTACAAAGCCGCTTATCATGCCTCCTGTTGGCCAATAGATCCCAACCACACTCGCTCACAGGGGTTCCACCCGCAGAGCTGCTAATGAAAAGGACGCTCAAAACCAGGTTATCCCTTATACACCCTACTATGAAAGAAATTGTTGAGAGCAGGCGTCAGTCACAATGTGACTACCATGACAGGATTGCAAGGGTGCGATGTATTGATGTCAATTACCCTGTTTTTGTCCTTAGTTATGCTGCAGGGCCAAAATGGCTTGCACGCACTGTGATTGCCAAAGAGGGGAATAGGGTTTTGGTAGTTAAACTTACCAATGGACAAATCTGACGCAAATACGTGGATCAAACTAAAAGGAGGTTCAGCAACCCCGTAAGAAGAAACAGAGGAAGAACACGACTTAGAGTTTACTCCACCACAGGTGACCGAACACTGGAACCAAGTGGAGGACAGCCCAGTCACTATGGGCAGTCCGGACAGGCCTAAGGCACCGCAAACAGCAGACACTCAGGTCAGCATCCAACAACCAGAGCCCCAACTCAGGCGCTCTACAAGGGAGTGTAAACCACCAGAGAGACTTAACCTGTGATCCCAATAAGAATTTGGGGGGAGGTGATGTCATGTCTTCAACTATCATTGTAACCCATGTATAAGCTGACCTAAGTTGTACATCTTGAGAACATTGCCAAAATTTGCAGGCCACAGGAATGTGGGAAGGGAGGACCTTGAGACAATCACTATCACTAGGGGAGTAGTGCTGGACAGGCTAATGGGACTGAAGGTAGACAAGTCCCCTGGTCCTGATGAAATACATCCCAGGGTATTAAAAGAGATGGCTGAAGTTATAGCAGATGCATTCGTTATAATCTACCAAAATTCTCTGGACTCTGAGGAGGTACCAGCGGATTGGAGAGCAGCTAATGTAACACCTCTGTTTAAAAAAGGGGGCAGGCAAAAGGCAGGTAACTATAGGCCGGTTAGTTTAACATCTGTAGTGGGGAAAATGCTTGAAACTATCATTCAGGAAGAAATAGCGGGACATCTGGATAGGAATAGTGCAATCAAGCAGACGCAGCATGGATTCATGAAAGGGAAATCATGTTTAACTAACTTACTGGAATTCTTTGAGGATATAACGAGCATGGTGGATAGAGGTGTACCGATGGATGTGGTGTATTTAGATTTCCAAAAGGCATTCGATAAGGTGCCACACAAAAGGTTACTACAGAAGATAAAGGTATGCGGAGTCAGAGGAAATGTATTAGCATGGATAGAGAATTGGCTGGCGAACAGAAAGCAGAGAGTCGGGATTAATGGGTCCTTTTCCAGTTGGAAATCAGTGGTTAGTGGTGTGCCACAGGGATCAGTGCTGGGACCACAACTGTTTACAATATACATAGATGACCTAGAAGAGGGGACAGAGTGTAGTGCAACAAAATTTGCAGATGACACTAAGATTAATGGGAAAGCGGGTTGTATAGAGGACTCAGAGAGACTGCAAGGAGATTTGGATAGGTTAAGCGAATGGGCTAAGGTTTGGCAGATGGAATACAATGTCGGAAAGTGTGAGGTCATCCACCTTGAGAAAAAAAACAGTAAAAGGGAATATTATTTGAATGGGGAGAAATTATGACATGCTGTGGTGCAAAGGGACCTGGGGGTCCTTGTGCATGAATCCCAAAAGGTCAGTTTGCAGGTGGAGCAGGTAATCAGGAAGGCAAATGGAATATTGGCCTTCATTGCGAAAGGGATGGAGTACAAAAGCAGGGAGGTCTTGCTGCAACTGTATAAGGTATTGGTAAGGCCGCACCTGGAGTACTGCGTGCAGTTTTGGTCACCTTACTTAAGGAAGGATATACTAGCTTTGGAAGGGGTACAGAGACGATTCACTAGGCTGATTCCAGAAATGAGGGGGTTACCTTATGATGATAGATTGAGTAGACTGGGTCTTTACTCCTTGGAGTTCAGAAGGATGAGGGGTGATCTTATAGAAACATTTAAAATAATGAAAGGGATAGACAAGATAGAGGCAGACAGGTTGTTTCCATTGGTGGGGGAGACTAGAACTAGGGGGCACAGCCTCAAAATACGGGGGAGCCAATTTAAAACCAAGTTGAGAAAAAATTTCTTCTCCCAGAGGGTTGTGAATCTGTGGAATTCTCTGCCCAAGGAAGCAGTTGAGGCTAGCTCATTGAATGTTTTCAAGTCAAAGATAGATAGATTTTTAACCAATAAGGGAATTAAGGGTTACGGGGAGAGGGCGGGTAAGTGGAGCTGAGTCCACGACCAGATCAGCCATGATCTTATTGAATGGCGGGGCAGACTCGAGGGGCTAGATGGCCTACTCCTGTTCCTAATTCTTATGTTCTTATGTTCTTATTGACCACAATGGTTGAACCTGTGGGAGACACTCCTAATCTGGACTTTCAGGTATAAAAGGGGAAGCTCCACCCACCTTGATCACTTGAGGTCTTGGTAATAAAGGTAACTGGTGACAGAGTGACCTTCTCTCAAGTATGGGCCTCGTGTGCATTTATACTGTATAGTAAGGACCTATCAACAACAACAACAACAGCAACAGCAGCAAGAAAAGGCTGCACCCATCTTTCCTCTACCTCATTCTAAGGCCGTCCGCTGTGCTTGGTCTTGGTGACTCCACCCCTGCCCGCAGGCGTTGGCGCAGCGTTTCTGAGGTTGGTATCAAGCTTATTCTTTCGAACATCTCGGGTAATGTGCACTTCTTTATGGGGGGCATGGGCAGGCGGTAATGGTCTGGAATTGAAGTGGGAGTGGCAGTTGATTCCATCGATGGCTGCGGGGTCTGGGCGTGTTCCCTTATTGTAGCAGCTACCTCCGACATTCCCTCCCTCATGTTCCCAGACTGTGTTCCCATTTCTCGTGAGAGTGTTGTTACTTCTCCCGTCAGTCCCGATACCTCATCACCCACCCCAGCGATGATGTCCAGGAGTGATCGTGCACGGTCAATGCTCTCCCCACTCATTGCCATCATTTGAACCACATTTTCTACATCTTGCACCTCAGGAGAGATGCTGTCAAGCTCTCCTTCCCCTCATCACCCTGGGTGTGGCTCACTGCATCACAGTGGGACTCAGACGGTGGGGCCCTGCGTGTGCCTCGCTGCAACCCACTGGAATCCCCAGCCTCGGACTGTGGGAAACCGTGGAATGTCCCACCAACATTCGTACCAATCAGGAAAGGGGCTGGCACCTCAATGGGTGGCACCAGCACCTCCTCCAGAGTGAGTACAGCAGTGGGGGCTTCATCCTCCCCCTCCCTCTGCCCCTCCCCCACACCCACAAGCTCTTGGTTTGGAAGGTCGGATTGGAAGATCTTCTTCTGCATCGTCAAGGTTGGCCTCAAGTTCTGCAAAATAGGTTAGCAGCAGAGGAGCGGGTAGGGTGGCATGAGTAGGCTCACACAGCGCAGACAGCAGGTTCATTTGAAGGACCATGATGAATGAGAGCACATTGCATCAAACGAAGCGTAGCAGATGGAGACATCCCCATGAACTGAAGAATGGCTAGCGCGCACAATACTTAACATTTAGCAAAGCCAGACTGTGGAATTTGTAGGACTTACCCTCTCTCTCTCACGTGTGGGCCCAGCTTGTGCAGTGGTAGTTTCTTTTCTCCAGGCAGGATGCATAAAAGCAGCAACCCTCTCTTCCAATGGTGTCAGTGGATGCAGATTTTCCGAGCCTCTCTCTTTTCAAGTTCTCTCTCTTTTGTTGTGGGTCACCTTCCTCGGCAAAGATGAAAATATAACTTTTTAGAGAGGGTGTCTTTCTGCTGGGTGGGACATATACAGCTGGTCACATTTACAATTGCAATTCCAGTGACGAAATGAAAATATTACTTACATCAACTTTTAACCAAGGTTTTGCCATTTCTTTTTGCACGTTCCTCCGGACCTTGGGGTGGTCACCATTGCACAGTAATCTTATGAAAGTTGATTCCAGCGTTTCTTCATTTCTTTTGGTGAAACTTTTATTTGACCTCTGCTGGTGTCCAGCTCGTGCCATCTGGCCTCAATTACAGTAATGAACGCCTCCAATTCACCCTGTGAGAAATGCTTGGTCCTTGAGCTGCGTTGCATATAGCAGCTCCGATTTTAAGTTCTCACACACCACTCAGAATTGAAGTTCTCACACACAACTGGCTCTTTAAAAATGGCTGAATGCAGACCGGGAGCTGTACTGGGCATGCGTGCTCATAGGAATCACGTCAAAAACATCCCTTTTTTTGACGCTCATGCAGAAGGGGTGGCAATGATGTTTCGGCGCAGACATTAGCCCCCCCACCGCCCCCCTCCGAAGCTAAAGGACAGGCTGCGTGGTGCCAATTTCAAAACGGGTGTAACTCTTGAAATATGCCAAAAAATGGCTGTTCTGTTCCACACACAGATGAGACTACACACAGGGAGGTTAAAGTAACAGTGACCTCAGTCTTTATTTAGACACTCCAGAGTGAGGAACCGGCCTTAGGGGCCGGCTTATATAGAAACATAGAAACATAGAAAATAGGTGCACGAGCAGGCTATTCAGCCCTTCTAGCCTGCACCGCCATTCAATGAGTTCATGGCTGAACATGAAACTTCAGTAACCCCTTCCTGCTTTCACGCCATACCCCTTGATCCCCCGAGTAGTAAGGACTTCATCTAACTCCCTTTTGAATATATTTAGTGAATTGGCCTCAACTACTTTCTGTGGTCGAGAATTCCACAGGTTCACCACTCTCTGGGTGAAGAAGTTTTTCCTCATCTCAGTCTTAAATGGCTTACCCCTTATCCTTAGACTGTGACCCCTGGTTCTGGACCTCCCCAACATTGGGAACATTCTTTCTGCATCCAACCTGTCCAAACCCGTCAGAATTTTAAACGTTTCTATGAGGTCCCCTCTCACTCTTCTGAACTCCAGTGAATACAAGCCCAGTTGATCCAGTCTTTCTTGATAGGTCAGTCCCACCATCCCGGGATTCAGTCTGGTGAATCTTCGCTGCACTCCCTCAATAGCAAGAATGTCCTTCCTCAAGTTAGGAGACCAAAACTGTACACAATACTCCAGGTGTGGCCTCACCAAGGCCCTGTACAACTGTAACAACACCTCCCTGCCCCTGTACTCAAATCCCCTCGCTATGAAGGCCAACATGCCATTTGCTTTCTTAACCGCCTGCTGTACCTGCATGCCAACCTTCAATGACTGATGTACCATGACACCCAGGTCTCGTTGCACCTTCCCTTTTCCTAATCTGTCACCATTCAGATAATAGTCTGTCTCTCTGTTTTTACCACCAAAGTGGATAACCTCACATTTATCCACATTATACTTCATCTGCCACGCATTTGCCCACTCACCTAACCTATCCAAGTCACTCTGCAGCCTCATAGCATCCTCCTCGCAGCTCACACTGCCACCCAACTTAGTGTCATCCGCAAATTTGGAGATACTACATTTAATCCCCTCGTCTAAATCATTAATGTATAATGTAAACAGCTGGGGCCCCAGCACAGAACCTTGTGGTACCCCACTAGTCACTGCCTGCCATTCTGAAAAGTACCCATTTACTCCTACTCTTTGCTTCCTGTCTGACAACCAGTTCTCAATCCACGTCAGCACACTACCCCCAATCCCATGTGCTTTAACTTTGCACATTAATCTCCTGTGTGGGACCTTGTCGAAAGCCTTCTGAAAGTCCAAATATACCACATCAACTGGTTCTCCTTTGTCCACTTTACTGGAAACATCCTCAAAAAATTCCAGAAGATTTGTCAAGCATGATCTCCCTTTCACAAATCCATGCTGAATTGGACCTATCATGTCACCATTTTCCAAATGCGCTGCTATGACATCCTTAATAATTGATTCCATCATTTTACCCACTACTGAGGTCAGGCTGACCGGTCTATAATTCCCTGCTTTCTCTCTCCCTCCTTTTTTACATTGGCTACCCTCCACTCGATAGGAACTGATCCAGAGTCTATGGAATGTTGGAAAATGACTGTCAATGCATCCGCTATTTCCAAGGCTACCTCCTTAAGTACTCTGGGATGCAGTCCATCAGGCCCTGGGGATTTATCGGCCTTCAATCCCATCAATTTCCCCAACACAATTTCACGACTAATAAAGATTTCCCTCAGTTCCTCCTCCTTACTAGACCCTCTGACCCCTTTTATATCCGGAAGGTTGTTTGTGTCCTCCTTAGTGAATACTGAACCAAAGTACCTGTTCAATTGGTCTGCCATTTCTTTGTTCCCCGTTATGACTTCCCCTGATTCTGACTGCAGGGGACCTACGTTTGTCTTTACTAACCTTTTTCTCTTTACATACCTATAGAAACTTTTGCAATCCGCCTTAATGTTTCCTGCAAGCTTCTTCTCGTACTCCATTTTCCCTGCCCTAATCAAACCCTTTGTCCTCCTCTGCTGAGTTCTAAATTTCTCCCAGTCCCCTGGTTCGCTGCTATTTCTGGCCAATTTGTATGCCACTTCCTTGGCTTTAATACTATACCTGATTTCCCTAGATAGCCACGGTTGAGCCACCTTCCCTTTTTTATTTTTACGCCAGACAGGAATGTACAATTGTTGTAATTCATCCATGCGGTCTCTAAATGTCTGCCATTGCCCATCCACAGTCAACCCCTTAAATATCATTCGCCAATCGATCTTAGCCAATTCACGCCTCATACCTTCAAAGTTACCCTTCTTTAAGTTCTGGACCATGGTCTCTGAATTAACTGTTTCATTCTCCAACCTAATGCAGAATTCCACCATATTATGGTCACTCTTCCCCAAGGGGCCTCGCACAATGCTCCCAAGGGATGCTGGGATCCCTTGGGACTTCAAGGGATGCGCTCCCTGGTGGCGGAACATGGGAGTGCATGGTTTACCGATACACAGCATCACTCCCCCCAAAGTCAAAGTGAAAACTATTTGCAAGGTGAGGCGGTCAGGAGCCTTTCTTTCCCTGGTGGACCGCTTCGGGACAAATGTCTGTTCTGGTGTGTTGGCTGTGCCCTCGCTGGGTTGGCGTGTTGTTGGCCCTGTAGATCTGCTGGGTGAACCTGGCCTTTCTGGGCTGTTGGTCATGATGAGTTCAATTTCCTGGTCCGGTGTGGTGTCGTTGATCCTTTGGGTGTGTGTTGTGTGCTTGAAAAAGGTGGGGTCTGCTGTGGATTGTTCAGGGCAGTCTGTGAACCGCAACCTCGTTTGGTCCAGGTGCTTTCTGCAAATTTGTCCATTGTCTAGTTTGACTACAAACACCCAACTCCCTTCTTTAGCTATCACCGTGTCTGCGATCCACTTGGGACCATGACCATAGTTTAGCACATACACAGGGTCATTCAGATCAATTTCCCGTGACACAGTGGTGCGACCATCGTTTACATTTTGTTGCTGCCGCCTGTTCTCTACCTGATCATGCAGGTTGGGGTGAACCAGCGAGAGTCTGGTTTTAAGTGTCCTTTTCATGAGTAGCTCAGCCAGGGGCACCCCTGTGAGCGAGTGGGGTCTCGTGTGGTAGCTGAGCAGTACTCGGGACAGGCGGGTTTGGAGTGAGCCTTCTGTGACTTGGTTGAGGCTCTGTTGATTGTTTGTACTGCCCGCTCTGCCTGCCCATTGGAGGCTGGTTTAAACGGGGCCGAGGTGACATGTTTGATCCCATTGCGGGTCATGAATTCTTTAAATTCAGCACTGGTGAAACATGGCCCGTTGCCACTGACCAATATGTCATGCAGGCCGTGGGTGGCAAACATGTCCCTCAGGATTTCAATGATGGTGGTGGTGGTGCTTCCCGACATTATTTCACATTCAATCCATTTTGAAAAAGCATCCACCACCACCAGGAACATTTTACCGAGAAACGGGCCTGCATAGTCGACATGGATCCTCGACCATGATCTGGAGGGCCAGCAGCACAAACTTAGTGGTGCCTCTCTGGACGCGTTGCTCAAATGAGCACATATGCTGCATTGCAGTACACAGGACTCTAAATCAGAGTCGATACCGGGCCACCACACTTGAGATCTGGCTATCGCTTTCATCATTACTATAGTCGGGTGTGTACTGTGGAGATCCGAGATGAACGTCTCTCTGCCCTTTTTGGGTAGCACTACGCGGTTACCCCACAACAGGCAGTCTACCTGAATGGACAGCTCGTCCTTTCACCGCTGGAACGGTTTGATTAGTTCTTGCATTTCAAAGGGATGCTGGCCCAGCTCCCATGCAATACACAGTTTTTTTACTAGCGACAGCAGAGGATCTTGGCTGGTCCAAGTCCTAATCTGGCGGACTGTGACAGATGATTTATCATTTTCAATGCTTCTATGACCATCAACAAGTGGCTGCGCCACCATCAACAAGTCTGCAGACTGCGCCATTTCCACCCCCGAGGTGGGCAGTGGTAGCCGACTGAGAGCATCCGCACATTTCTCGGTGGCTGGCCTGTGGCGGATGGTACAGTTATACGCTGATTGCGCGAGTGCCCACCTTTGCATGCGGGCTGAGGCATTAGTATTTATCCCCTTTTTTTCAGTGAACAGGG
The DNA here is from genome assembly GCF_044704955.1 of Pristiophorus japonicus. Taxonomy (NCBI): domain Eukaryota; kingdom Metazoa; phylum Chordata; class Chondrichthyes; family Pristiophoridae; genus Pristiophorus; species Pristiophorus japonicus. The sequence goes on along the minus strand of NC_091982.1, from coordinate 99,647,959 downwards.
ATATGAGGGGCTTGTGATCGGTTTCCAGCTCAAATTTGAGGGCAAACAGGTACTGATGCATTTTCTTTACCCTGAACGCACACGCTAATGCCTCTTTCTCAATCATGCTGTAGGCCCTCTCGGCCTTAGAAAAGCTCCTGGAGGCATAGGCGACATGTTGCAACTTCCCCGCAATGTTAGCTTGTTGTAATACACACCCGACTCCGTACGACGACGCATCACATGCTAGCACGAGTCTTTTACACGGGTTATACAATACAAGCAGCTTATTGGAGCATAAAATGTTTCTGGCTTTCTCAAAAGCAATTACTTGTTTTTTTTCCCCATACCCCGTTGTCACCTTTATGCAATAACACATGTAGCGCCTCTAAGAGGGTGCTTAACCCCGGTAAGAAGTTACCAAAATAGTTGAGGAGTCCAGGAACGACCGCAGCTCCATGACATTCTGTGGCCTGGGCGTGTTCCTGATAGCCTCTGTCTTGGCATCTGTGGGCCAAATGCCATCCGCCGTGATCTTTCTCCCCAATAACTCCACTTCTGTTGCCATGAAGACACATTTCGAACTCTTCAGCCGCAGCCCTACGCGATCCAGTCGCTGGAGGACCTCCTCCAGGTTTTGTAGGTGTTCGACGGTGTCCCGACCCGTGACCAATATGTCATCCTAAAAAACCCCCGTGCGTGGTACCAACTTGAGTAGGCTCTCCACGTTTCTCTGGAAGACCGAATTCCAACCGGGCATCTGTTGTAGATGAACAGTCCCTTGTGCGTGTTGATGCAGGTGAGGCCCTTTGAAGACTCCTCCAGCTCCTGCGTCATGTAGGCCGAAGTTAGGTCGAGCTTGGTGAACATCTTGCCTCCTGCCAACGTCACAAATAGGTCGCCTGCCTTAGGTAGCGGGTATTGGTCCTGTAGCGAGAAACGATTAATAGTTACTTTATAATCGCCGCAAATCCTGACCGTGCCATCACTTTTGAGTACTGGAACAATTAGGCTGACCCACTCGCTGAATTCCACTGGGGAGATGATGCTCTCATGTTGCTGCCTGTCCTGCTCATTTTCCACTCTCTCCTTCATCATGTGAGGTACCGCTCGTGCCTTGTGGTGAATGGGTCATACCTCTGGGACCAAGTGGATCCGTATCTTCGCCCCGGAAAAGTTTCCAATGCCTGGCTCAAAAAAGGAAGGAAATTTGTTAAGAAGGCCTCATCAACATGTGATAGCGCTCTGATGTCATCCCAATTCCATCGGATTTTGCCCAGCCAGCTCCTTACAAGCAGTTTGGGGCCATCGCCCGGGACAATCCAGAGTGGCAGTTTGTGTACCGTACTCTCGTAGGTGACCTTGACCATGGCACTGCTCTTGATAAGCTCTTTGGTGTACGTTCTCAGTTTCGTGTGGATGGGGCTCAGGGCTGGTCTGAGTGCCTTGTTGCACCACAGTCTATCAAACATCTTTTTACTCATGATGGATTGGCTAGCGCCAGTGTCCAGTTCCATGGCTATGGGTAAGCCATTCAATTTTATGTTTAGCATTACAGGTGGACATTTCGTCGAAAATGTGTGCTTCAGCATCTGCCTCCTCTCTCTCAGGCTCAAAATTGCTTTGATCCACCATGAATCGATCTTCCTCTGCCACGTGGTGGTTAGCAGGTTTTGCAAAGCTTGCAGCTCATCTGCAAGCTCGTTGGAGGTGCCCCATTGTTCCACAGCTCTTGCAAACCTCCCTTTGAAGTGGCATGAATAGGCTGAATGGAAGCCTCCACAACGCCAGCAAGGTATGAATTGTCTTGCATTCATCCTTTGTTGAGGACTCTGAGTCATCTGGCTCACCTGAGACCTGCTGGCAGTTGCAGACTCATGGTTTCTGCCCTGTACATTTCTGCTCGCAAACACAGTCCCAGTTAATTTATGAACATTGCTAGCACTTGTTTGCTGAGAGGTTTGTTTGGTATTATCACTGGTGGGCATAAACGCCTGTGCTATCGCAATGGCCTTGCTGAGTGTCAGTGTCTCTACAGTCACAAATTTTCGTAGGATAGTCTCGTGGCCAATGCCCAGTACAAAAATGTCTGAGCATTTGCTGCAAGTAGCCATCAAACTCACCTTGTCCTGCAAGTTGCCTTAGCTCGGCGACATAGCTCGCCACATCCTGACCTTCAGATCGCTGGTACATATAGAACCGATACCTCGCCATCAGCATGCTCTCCCTCGGGTTAAGATGCTCCTGAACCAGTGTACACAGCTTCTCATACGACTTATCTGTGGGTTTCACCAGAGCCAGAAGATTCTTCATGAGGCTGTAGGTCAGTGCCCCGCAGACTGTGAGGAGGACCGCTCTCCTTTTTGCAGCGCTTCCTGCTCCGTCCAGCTCATTGGCTACAAATTACTGGTCTAACCGTTCGACATCGGCTTCCCAGTCCTCACCCTCCGAGAACTTCTCCAGGATGCCCCCAGTTTACTGCATCTTTGCGTTGGATTTGTGTACTCATTGCCAGTTGTTTTATTCCCAACACAGATGAGACTGCACACAGGGAAGTTAAAGTAACAGTGATCCCAGTCTTTATTAAGACACTCCAGAGTGAGGAACAGGCCTTCGGGGCCGGCTTAAACACAGTGCTCGCAAGGAATGCTGGGATCCCTTGGGACTTCAGGGGATGCGCTCCCTGGTGGCGGAACATGGGAGTGCATGCTTTACGGATACACAACAATGGCATTGGGGAAAATTGAGCCCGTGATGTGATCAATGTTAAAGGTGACACAATGGGGAGATCAGTCAGCTCATTGCCTCTTTATTTGGGAAATTCCTGTTACATTGTTGGTGCTGGAGCTCAGCCACTCCTCTTTCACTATTGTTGTCATATTTTGGGGTCTTTTCTGCCTTTCTTCATTCGGGACCTGACAGGAAATTGGTGTTCCTGCTTTCGGAGCGATCAAGGGGAATTTCAATTTGAGAGGCAACGTAAATTAGATGGAATCGCATCGACCAGCCGTTATTCCTCCCACCCGAAATTCAATTCCATTTACTTCCCTTGAGCTCCTCTCAGAATGGAGTCTGATCATCTGAAGTGAGTGACTGTAAACACTAGTGTGGCTTGGGCAATGGTAGCATAGTGGTTATGTTATGGGGCTAGTAATCCAGAGGCCTGGACTACTGATTTGGTGATGTGAGTTCAAATCCCACCACAGCAGCTGGGGCAATTTAAATTCAGATAATTAAATAAATCTGGAATTCAAAAAAAAATAGTGGTTGACTCTTAACTGCTCTCTGGCCTAGTGGGCCAGTCAGTTGTATCAAACCACTACAAGAAGGCAGCTTCTCAAGGGCAATCAGGGATGGGCAATAAATGCTGGCCTTGCTGGCAATGCTCACATCCCATGAATGAGGAAAAATACTGAGTGCCACTCAGTCTCCATACCTGTTGATGATCTTTCTTTTATGTCAGATAGTTGCCACCTACTAGTGATTCAAAGGTTTCTACCATGTGAGGCAGAGGGTAAGTGCTAGCTTTTATCAGGTAATTTTGTTCCTGATAATCTACACAGAACTATGTGATCTTGTCTTTCTTCGGGTAAAAACACCACCAGCGATGTCCACAGGTTCTTGGATGGCCATATACTCCCAGATCCAGCATTAGCTGTAGTTCCCTAGCTAAATGTTCCCTTGCATTGTGTGTTACAGGGTATACATGGTGGTGCATTGGATTTCAATTGCCTGTACTTAACCTCATGTACAAACTGCTTGGTGTAGCCTCGTTTGCCCGATAAAGGTCAGTAAAAGCCCAGCAATAACTTCCTAGTTTGCTGTTTTTGTGTGGGAGATAACTGAACTGATAATGATTTTATCTACTCAGGGACCTTACTGTCAGACAAGAGATCGATGATCTCGATTTAGTCTCCACCTTCCGAGGCACTGATTATACTCCGTTCCAATTCCTCACAGACGAGACAGGATTTTGGCACATTCTCTTGGCAGACCTGGCAGTTGCATGGTCGATTGATCATCTCGACAATGTAATCTACCTCGCTATGCCTATCTACCATCGTGTACAGACGCACTAGGTGAGCGTGTAGCTTGTTATGCTTCACCAGCCACAGAACCAACATGCTCTGGCCTGCCTGATACTCCCGCTGTCTAACATTGCAGTTGTAACAGCTTTTCTGTCAGCCCTGTACAAATTTTGGATTCTCCTGTATAAATTTGGCCCGGTTATTTAGGTCAATCCTCTGTTGCTTGCTTCACTATATTTTCAACCTTGTCAGTGCTCTTCCCTGACCATGCTTCTCTGATTAGCATTAGCGGACTGTGCACTTAGTGCTCTTATAATTAATTTAAATTTTAAAATTGGACAATTGGTTTACCTCCCTGTAAGCAAACAATAATTATGGAAATGTTTTATCCAAATACTTGGGGTGCTGCTCAGCACATGTGTGCAGTATGTAGGCCAGCGTACCATTACACCTCCAGACCACACCTATTGCCTGAGGATAGGGTGGATTGATGCTGTTTTATTTGGTACTATTGCCACAACTGAGTGATGAGCTCGGACATTAAACTAAAGGCCAGTTAGACAAAATCTACTATTAGAACTTGATCAGAAGTAACATTTCTACAATGTATTGACTATGAGATTGTCTATGAACATGAGGGATGCCACAACTGGATATTTAAATGCACAATTTACCATGATTAATATGTACTGTTTGTTTAACTGATGCCTGTGAGGTAAAGCACCAATTATATCTCTTCCCAACATCATCAAAAGATTCATTAATGATAGGTAGAAACTGCAATGGAGCTTGTAATGATATGATGTATAGCGCCCTCTAGCTTATAAGAACATAAGAAATAGGAACAGGAGTAGGCCATACGGCCCCTCGAGCCTGCTCCGCCATTCAATACGATCATGGCTGATCTGATCATGGACTCAGCTCCACTTCCCTGCCCGCTTCCCATAACCCCTTATCCCCCTATCTTTTAAGAAACTATCTATTTCTGTCTTAAATTTATTCAATGTCCCATCTTTCACAGCTCTCTGAGGCAGCGAATTCCACTGATATACAACTTCTGAGAAGAAATTCCTCCTCATCTCCGTTTTAAATGGGCAGCCCCTTATTCTAAGATCATGCCCTCTAGTTCTAGTCTCCCTCACCAGTGGAAACATCCTCTCTGCATCCACCTTGTCAAGCCCCCTCATAATCTTATACGTTTCGTTAAGATCACCTCTCATTCTTCTGAATTCCAATGAGTAGAGGCCCAACCTACTCAATCTTTCCTCATAAGTCAACCCCCTCATCCCCGGAAACAACCTAATGAACCTTCTCTGAACTGCCTCCAAAGCAAGTATATCCTTTCGTAAATATGGAAACCAAAACTGCATGCATTATTCCAGGTATGACTTCACCAATACCTTGTATAGCTGTAGCAAGACTTCCCTGCTTTTATACTCCATTCCCTTTTCAATAAAGTCCAAGTTTCCATTGGCCTTCCTGATCACTTGCTGCATACTATCCTTTTGTGTTTCATGCACAAGTACCCCCAGGTCCCGTTGTACTGTGACACTTTGCAATCTTTCTCCATTTAAATAATAACTTGCTCTTTGATTTTTTTCTGCCAAAGTGCATGACCTCACACTTTCCGACATTATACTCCATCTGCCAAATGTTTGCCCACTCACTTAGCCTGTCTATGTCCTTTGGCAGATTTTTTGTGTCCTCCTCACACATTGCTTTTCCTCCCATCTTTGTATCATCAGCAAACTTGGCTATGTTGCACGCAGTCCCTTCTTGCAAGTCGTTAATGTAGATTGTAAATAGCTGAGGTCCCAGCACTGATCCCTGCAGCACCCCACTAGTTACTGGTTGCCAACCAGAGAATGAACCATTTATCCCGACTCTCTGTTCTCTGTTAGTTAGCCAATCCTCTATCCATGCTATTATATTACCCCCTGTGGCACCTTGTCAAATGTCTTCTGAAAATTCAAATACACCTCATCCACTGGTTCCCCTTTATCCACCCTGTTCATTACATCCTCAAAGAACTCCAGTAAATTTGTCAAACATTACTTCTCTTCATAAATCCATGCTGACTCTGCCTGACTGAATTTTGCTTATCCAAATGTCCTGCTACTGCTTCATTAATAATGGACTCCAACATTTTTCCAGCCACAGATATTAGGCTAACTGGTCTATTGTTTCCTGCTTTTTGTCTGCCTCCTTTTTTAAATAGGGGTGTTACATTTGTAGTTTTCCAATCTGCTGGGACCTCCCCAGAATCCAGCGAATTTTGGTAAATTACAACCAATGCATCCACAATCCCTGCCGCTACTTCTCTTAAGACCCTAGGGTCAAGCTATCCGGTCCAGGGGATTTATCTGCCTTTAGTCCCATTATCTTACTGAGTACCACCTCCTTAGTGATTGTGATTGCGCTAAGTTCCTCTCCCTACTATAGCCCCTTGACTATCCACTGTTGGAATATTGTTAGTGTCATCTACATTAAAGATTGATATAAAATATTTGTTCAGAGTTTCTGCCATCTCCATGTTCCCCATTACTAATTCCCGTTATCATCCTCTAGGGACCAACATTTACTTTAGCCACTCTTTTCCTTTTTATATTCCTATAGAAACTCTTTCTATCTGTTTTTCTATTTTGTGCCAGTTTATAGTACCCTGGAGTGTTTGATCCAACCTTTCAATCTGCACATGGCTGTCTGAGATCTCCCAATTAAATCGATTAATTTGAACTAAGAGTGTTCAAGAGACTAAAAATACAGTGTCAGAAGTGGAGACTTCTGATCTTTCGGCGAACGAATCAACGATCGAAATATTGGAACTGTAAGACTTTTTCGAGCCGATCAAAATCGACGTTAAGCAGTGCAGTGCAGAGCGTGCTTCCTACACATTGCAAGTGGATCCGTGAAGGGCGGTCATTAGTCATAAGCTTGTAAAGCAATCTAGAGGCATTAGTAAAGTAAACTTAAGGGAGCATAAGCTATTGTAGAGCCTTGATTGAAGAAGTAGTTCTGCAAATGCATGGCCACGATATTTTACTTTTAGACTTGTTCTAGTCCTCTGGGTATTTGAACTGCATACATGTATGTGATAAACTCAAAGTCCTAAACTGTAGCGAGCTATCATGATCACCACGGTGCCAATTCCCGTGCACATTCCTCTCCCACCTCCACTGCAGGTGACTGGCAATTTGAAAGCCAACTGGACAAAATTCAAACAGCTGTGGGACAGCTATGAAATTATCACGAATATTATGGAAAAAACAGATAGAGTTAGGGTTGCAACATTTATCACTGCCATTGGCAGAGATGTCCTAGATATCTGCAATAATCTTCCATACAAATCAGAGGAAGACAAGCAGGAAATTGAGATTATTTTGAAGCTCTGGGAAAAGCACTGTAAAGGTAAAACCAACATCATCTATGAACGGTACCAGTTTAACAACTGTGTACAGGGGTTGAGCGATTTGACAGATATCTAGTGAAAGTGATTTCGGCAATTTGAGGGATGATTTCATCAGAGACCGCATAGTCTGTGGAATATCTTATAACACTCTGCATAAGAGGCTGTTGCAAGAATCAAGCCTAACACTTGGTAAATGTGTGATGCTCTGTAAAGCTACAGAGGCCACAGTTGTGCAAATGAAATCCATGAAGTTCAGTAAAACAGACTCTGAAGATGTCAAAGCTGTTAGACAGAAACCCCGACCCACGAAGAAAGAATTCACAGTCAAAGAATTCACGAACAACTGTAGATATTGTGGCAAAAGATATGGGCTGTCAAAAACTAAATGCCCAGCATATGGGAAGACCTGCACGAGTTGCGGCAAACAAAATCACTTTTCTCAAAATTGCAGGCAGAGTGGATCAAGGCAGAAGTCTACACATAACCCTAAATATAAGGGCAAATCAAAAGTTCATGCATTATATTAAGACAATGAAGATTCTGATTTTGAAGTCATGACTGTAAAGATGCTTGGTAAAGTTGATTGCACAATCAAGGACAAAGCTGACAAAACGTATCCTAACAAGATTATGGCTACCTTCTCCATTAAAGGTCAAATGGTAAAAATGCAAATAGATTGTGGAGCCACATGCAACGTGCTACCGCTTAGATACTTACCGAAAGGCTTAAAGGTAAAAGAATCTAAGACAACACTGTCACTATATGACAACCATGCAACCATTCTAATGGTAGGAACTTGTAATGTGCCACTGGAAAATACAAAGAAAAAGCAAATGTACATTGTGCCCTTTGTGATCATTGAGAGCCAAAGTGCACCACTGATTGGCTCATGCACTGATCAACAGCTACAACTAATAAAAGAGCAGCATCAGAATATCGCAGTGATAAATGAACCACGCGAATTGCAAACTACGAACAAGGCAAACATCTCGCTAGCGTCGAAAACTGATGTCAACAATGCATACCCAGATGTGTTTAAGGGACTTGGACAGATGCCAGGGACAGTTCACCTTGAACTTAATGAATCCGTCACACCAGCTGTATTGCCACCCAGAAGGGTACCAATATCGATCAAACAAACGCTGAAAGAGGAACTCGATCGTTTGGAAGAACGATAAATCATCACGAAAGTTGCTGAACCGACGGACTGGGTATCCAGTCTAGTGACTGTACAAAAGCCAAATGGAAAGATATGAGTATGTATTGACCCTCAACATCTGAACAATTCCCTGAAACGTGGACACTATCCACTTCCTGTGATTGATGACATCTTGCCACAGATGTCAAATATAAAGGCCTTCCCTAAAGCAGACTGCAAGGAACATTTCTTGCAATATAGACAGAGTCCTCCTACCTCACGACCTTCCAGACTTCATAGCGACAATATCGATAAAGTAGAATGTCATCAGTCCTGCCCCGGAAATTTTCCAGCAGAAGCTAGACCAGAACCTCGAATGTTTAGATGGAGTCTACAAGATTGCAGATTGCAGATGATAACTTGATCATTGGACGTGGTGAGACACTTAAAGAGGCCAATCACGATTATGATGCAAACTTACACAAATTCATGCAGAGATGCAGAGAGCGAAACATCAAATTAAACTTCAGCAAGTTCGAATACAAGAACTCCCAAGTGAAATACATGGGACACATATTGTCTCGTGATGGACTCAAAGCCGATCCAAGCAAAGTGGTCGAAATCAACGAAATGCAGAAACCGCAGGATGTCACAGGTGTACAATGATTTGTCGGCATGACAAAGTACCTAGCAAAATTCTTGCCAGATCTTTCAGACCTCAGCGAGCCTTTGCGATGGCTTACTCATAAAGACACGGTCTGGAAATGGACACGGTCTGAAGAACAAGACAAAGCTATCAAACAACGTATGGCAGATTCTCCAGTGCTCAGGAACTTTGACCACAAATTTGCAACCGAAGGTCAAGGAGATGTTCGAGCAAGGGTGTTGGGTTCATCCTTCTGCAGCAGGGAAAACCAATTGCATACGGGAGCTGAGCGCACACTCCAGCAGAAACGCGATACTCTCAAATCAAAAAGGAGCTGCTCGCTCAAGTCTTCGGAATGGAACAAAACCATCAATATGTATGCTGTCGCAAGATCATGCTATGGACAGATCAGCCTTTGGTTGCTATACGTTGCAAGCCGTTATCTGCAGCACCCAAGCAGCTACAACGTCTGCTCATTCGGCTCAACCAATGACTACGAAATAAAGTATCAACCAGGAAATGAAATCTACCAAGCCGACACCCTCTCGCACGCATACCTCGAAAATGTGGAGAGATCACCAACTGAAATTGCAGTGGAATGCATCCACATGGTGGACTTTCTCCCACTCCCCAAACAAGGACTGACTACCATACAACACGCAACTGCAAGCAACTCCACACTGCAACTGGTCATACAACAAATCACAACGGGATGGCCAGAAACAACACATAAATGCCCACCTGAAACACATGCATACTTCAAAGTTCGTGACGAACTCACAACACAGGGTGGCATAGTCTTCAAAGGCTATCGCTGTGTCATATCAAAACCCCTGAGATCCGACATTCATCAGCGACTTCATGCTGCTCACACTGGTGTCGAGAGCATTCTTCGACGTGCCAGAGAATCCATTTACTGGCGAGGACTGAACAGTGACATAAAAGACTATGGGCTAGATTTTATACTTTTGTGCAGATCGCCCAAAAATGGGCATTATTTCTGGCGTGGGTGGTAAAAATAGGTTTTCAGATCGCCGGCTTTTCGCCCATTCTCAAAGCCCCTAGTCTCCATTTTTGAAATTGGACGTTACCACGAGCAATATGAAATGGGCGCTCGCGTTAAATCTCTCTGACCTTCTGCTGTAAAGTGTCACCGTCCTTACCAGCAGCATGGTAACGCTCATTTCCCGCGATTAAGGAGGTTAGGGGTCATCATTACCTGCGCAGAAGAGGAGACAGAGAGAGAGGGAGCAGAGAGGGACTGAAAGCGTGTGTAGCTATGGTGTGTGCTTGTTTGGCTGTTGTGGGAGGCACAAGGGAGATTCACCAGCAGCAAAAAGTCTACTAATCACCAAGAACATAGTTGCCACCGAGTTTTTGTCCAACAAATAAAATGGAAGGGATGGAGGAGGCCCTGGAGCTGGGAGCCAGGAACACTGGTGGCAGAGGGCTCCCAGTGATTCCGGAGCGTGGCACTGCACCCCAAGGTGCGGCACCCCCATTGCCAACCACATATCGGAGCCAGGAGCAACATCTTGCTTCTGGCTCGGAGCATGTTCCCACCTCAGGACCGTCCTCTCCGGTATCCGTCCAAGCAGCGGTTCAGCCGTCATCCACCCTCTCCACAATGAAGCATCACCTGAGGAGTTCCTCGGCCAGGTGGCTTGGAGTCAGAAGGGAAAGGGGAAGGGGTAGAGGTGTGGAGGAGAATTGGGGGAGGGGAGTGGCAGGGAAGGGTTGGTTTTTACAGATATACATGATTTCAGACAAATATTCGGTTTAAATGTTTTTTATTGAACGAAAACTTGTTGCGCATTGGCACACATCGCTGCACCACTACACGCTGGTGATTCCTTTACATCAGAGGCTATAATTACACTTAACTTCAATCAACTTAAACTTTAACTGTCACCAAGGTGATGCCCACCATTCATGTATGACCTGCAAACCCAGCAGTGTGTCAGCCTTGTAAATACCACCAACGTTCTTTCAGGCAAAGCGCTCATTTATGAGCTCCTGAGAGAGTCTTGCAGTTATCATGCCACCACGAGCCCTTTCATGCGGTCTACAGGGGGCATGGCTTCAGCATCAGCCTGACTGTCTGGGCCGATGTCAGCATCCATCTCCTTGTTCTCCTCTTCCTCTCTCTAGTGAGGTGGACTGTCGGACTCCTATGGCAATTCTTTCCCCTCCTGATAGCCAAGTTGTGCAACATGGAGCACACCACCATGAATTGAGCTATCTGCTCAGGGTGGTATTGTAGCTCATCTCCTGGGTGGTCCAGGCATCTAAAGCACTGCTTAAGCACTCCAATCACTTTTTCCACGATATTGCAAGTGGCTCTCATTGTATCGCTTCTTGGCTTTGGTGTGGGTGTCACGCAGGGGGGTCATCAGCCAGGTGGCGAGGCTATATCCTTTGTCACCAAGCATCCAGCATTGACCTTGTGGCTGATTGTTAAACAAGTCAGATACAGTGCTCTCACGCAGGATGTGAGCATCATGGATGCTGCCCAGAAATTTAGCATTCACTGCTATAATAATTTGCTGATGGTCGACAACGAGTTTCACATTCAGGGAGTGGAATCCCTTGCGGTTCCTGAAAACCTCTGCATCCTGAAAAGGTGCCCGCATCACAATTGCTCCCTGCACCTTGGGGAAGTTAGCAATTCGGTAGAATCCTAAAGCCCTCTCAGTCTGAGCCTCCCTGGTCATAGGGAAGCTGATAAAGTCCATCCTGCATGTATACAGGGCTTCAGTTACCTGTCTAATGCAGCAATGTGTGGCATGCTGAGACAGACCCCAAATGTCGCCAGCTGAGGCCTGAAAAGAACCCAACGTGTGGAACGACCGTGCTGTGGTAACTTTGACCTCGACGGATAGTGCAGTACTGATGGTGCTGGCAGGCTGCAGATCTCCCCTTATGAGCTGGCATACCTCAGTGATAACCTCTTTGTGGAAGCACAGTCGCCGAAGGCAGGTGGTGTCGGGCAAGTTGAGGTAAGACTGCTTCTCCTTGTACTTGCGGGGGGTGTAACGTCTGGTCCTCCTCATGAGTCTGGCACAACTTACATTGGGCACATAATGCTGTGAAGTGTACCTTCTGCCATCTCGAGTCTGCAGCATGTAATTGGTCATCAAGAGAGGGAGAGAAAGGACAGGCCCCATTGCAATAGCTCTCTGTTTTCCACCGATTGGTCACAAACAATGAATGTCCCGATGAAGCCACCTATTAAATTCCAATCATTCACAGTATGATAAAGATGTTTGTTCAGATGTTCACATCACCTCCAAAGACCTCCAGAGTACATGCAAACTCCCCGAGGTTGGAGCAGAGCAGCCTTTTAAATGATGCGACATGTGATTTAGAACATGGCGTCCATAACGCCGTGAGTAGTTCCGCTTTTTCCCGGCGGTTTTTTGGGCAAGCGATATTGTGGCCGATATGTGTGCAAGGTGGTGAAAGTGACACTGGGCGTTAGTATCGTCAAATGTGATCTGCGGTCAGTATTATTGAATCTCGGCGTTAATTACGTGCGGAAACTAATGCTGGGTGATATCATGGGCGTTGATTTCGCCCATTCTGATGATTCTGCCCAAAAAAAGTGGCCGGTATTATTTTTTCCTGGCATTATGCATATGGGGAAAGTAATGTTTGGCGATAAGTGTCCGAAAAATGGGCGTCAGTTTCCATTTTGTGGCTAAATGGGCAGTATCTGGGCGTTATTCGTCATTTCAGTGTTAAAATGGACGTTAAGTGGGTGTTATGCATGCAAAAAAAGTGGAAAATCTAGCCCTATGTTGCAAAATGTGAAATATGCAACACATGGATAAAGAAATAATAAGACAAGATTTATGTTGTTGTTTGTTAAACTTATAGTTGTTTACTACATGTATTCATAAGAAGTTAATTACCAGTTTATATTGAAGCTCACTTTAATCCATTTTGTTTCTTATGAATGGAAAGGTGTAACGATATAATATATAGTGCCCTCTTGCTTGGAGGCATAGTACCCTGGATCTGTATTTATTCATCATCATCATCATAGGCAGTCCCTCAGGATCGAGGAAGACTTGCTTCCACTCTAAAAATGAGTTCTTCGGTGACTGAACAGTCCAATACAAGAACCACAGTTCCTGTCACAGGTTGGACAGATAGTCGTTGAGAGAAAGGGTAGGTGGGACTGGTTTGCCACACCCTCTTTCCGTTGCCTGCACTTGGTTTCTGCACGCTCTTGGCGATGATACTCGAGGTGCTCAGCGCCCTCCTGGATGCACTTCCTCCACTTAGGGCAGTCTTTGGCCAGGGACTCCCAGGTGTCGGTGGGGATGTTGCACTTTATCAGAGAGGTTTTGTATTTAAGAAACCTGCTTGCCTGATGAGGAACTCCATTTTAATCTGCACATGACTGTCTGAGATCTCCCAAATAAATAGAGTTAATTTGAACTAAGATTGTTCAAGAGTATAAAATACAGAGCTGGGTTGCAATCCCCCAGTTTACCCATGTGTTGACATTAGTCACACATCCTCCAACATTCAGCAAAGTCCAACTAGATTCTAGGCCAATGAAAGTGTTGAATAATCTGCCCTTCTTTATGTTTTGATAACTAAGCTGATACCAATTTTATCTGCTGAGGATCTGTCAGACAAAAGATAGGATCATAGGAACAGGAGTAGGCCATTTAACCCCTCGAGCCTGTCCACCATTCAATATCATGGCTAATCTGTGACTCAGCTCCATATACCCACCTTTGCCCCATATCCCTTGATATCTTTGGTTAACAAAAGTCTATGATCTTGCTTTTGTCTCTACTTTCCGAGGCACTGATGATACTCAGTTCCAATTCCTCACGGATGAAACAGGATTTTAGCATATTCACTTGGTATACCTGGCAGTTACACAGTTGTCTATGTAATCTAGCATGCTATGCTTATCCAGCATTATGTACTGATGCACTCCCTGAGCCTCTAACCTGTTACTATCCAGTGATGTCCTAGAACAACATAGGCGGTCCCTCGAACGAGGATGACTTGCTTCCACGAGTTCACAGGTGTTTCGATGAAGGACCCGATGTTCCAGTCCTGAACTCCAATTGAGTGCGTGGAAGATGCCTGTGCGTGGATTTTTTTACGTCTGGTGATCATTGCACACCAGCCACCACACGGGCTTGACAGAGCTAGGTCTTGGTCCAGTGGCAAGGATTAACCAAGACGACTGAGACCTGCTCTGCTGCACAGACCTAGTGCGCACACATATCGCAGTGTGGGCTGGCCCGTGCTGCCTCTGGGCCCTCGGCTCTTCTGGGCCCCAGAACAGGATATTGTGGGCTACCTTTAGTAAATCTGTTAAATCTTCTGAGGTACAACATCTATCAGAACTCTTCCAGTTCCTGTCCTCAAAAGGTTTTGATTTTTAATGTTGGACCAAAATGCTCTAAACTACCCAAGATCACCTGTTTGATTATTTCTTCTGAGATATTATGCCGGGAGATCGTGGCCCCCTTACAAGCTTAATTTTTGTTATTGTTGCCTTCTGCCATTTCAGGCTAACCTCTGGCAGATTGACACATGATATGTTGTGGATCTCACACTACAATATGTCAGTGTAAACTTACCCTTTTAGAATTAGACTTTGAAGATCTAAAGCATGACAGTCAGGTCTACTACATGATGGTAAACTTTATGTTATAGCTCATTAAAATTGCAGTGTTCTTAAACACCTTTTAGTTGCTGTCTGTGCTCTTTTAATAAGACCTTCTTAGAATACTAGGCTTCCACTTTGACATTCTGTCTTAAGTGGAGAGCAGGATTCTTATGTTAAAATACTCAAGGAAAGAGCTGTTAGAATCATTCTTTGTTATTATCAAGATCATGGGCTGGCTTTTCGGTCTTTTCCCGCCCTCTTAGCACCCCGGAGAGGCGGCAATGGTGGTGGAAAGTAGGTGCGCCCAGGCAGCCATCTTCCAGCGCCCCGCCAACACATTCGGTGCGGGGTTTGCGGGGGTGCGGAACAGAACCGCCCGGGAGTAAAAGTTGCCGTTCCACGCTGTATCGGCCGAAGTGATTGAAGAAATGTCTACCTCAGGTAAGTGTCATTGTTTTTCTTTTTTTGTGATTTATGTTGAAGTCACAACAGTCATGAATTGGGAATGGTTTTGGTGGGTTATTTTTCAGTTTTTTAATTTTTCCTCCGAGCCCTCTCTTACGGTGCTCCGAGACCGACGGTTTAGCTCAGGATTTTCGCTTGCTCAGCCGGCTTAGCGCCCTAAAAGAGGTGTGCAACGCCTCTCTTGGCGCTCCGCTCTAAACTCTGGGCTCAGCTGATGAATTTTGCGGCGGCAGACACAATCCATTTACCGGCGCAAAATGTACCGCTCCGCCCGGGAAAACGCCACAACAGAGGCGCGACCGAATTTTCCCCCCGAGTCTGACCTCTTAAGTTTCAGCCTCAGCATAATTCAACAGAGCAATATTGGTCCATTTATTTGGTCTCAGTTTTCAGTGTCAATCTCTGATTTCTCAATTGGCCCAGCCATCAAACAAATGTTTTTATATTCTAAAGTATTCTCATGTCCACTGGCCAGTTTGGTTACCCTATCAATCACATTCATTATTAATATGTCTCTACTTATCTATAGAATAACTCCACGAGGCCTAGTGCTGTGCTTGAGCTGCTGTGACCTTAGTCTCTTTATTGTAATTCAGAGTGCCAGCACAGCATGGGTGGCCTGCTTATATATAATGCTCCCAAGAGATGTTGGGATCCCTTGGGACTCCAACAGATGCGCCCACTGGTGGCAGTAGAATGCTGGTTACAAGGTGTTGCATACATAACAATTATGTTATTATATTATTTGGAGTTTATTTCACTTGGCACCTATTTAGGATATTTTTGAAGTTTAGCTATTTATATAATACTTGTGTTTTGCTGATGCCACCCAAAATGTAATTTCCTACAAACTCTGCTCACATTATTGATCTTATTTTTCACATAAAGCAACTCGCTAAAGACTCCCTGACACTTGCTGAATTTTAATTTTGTATCACATGAAGCAGCATTAGTCTTTATTTGAAAAATGTTATTGTTTTCACATCTAGCTCCTTAGACACATTCTGCACCACTTTAAATTCACAGCTTAATTCACAGATTTCAGTGGTGCTGGCCAAAGGATTCTACTTTTTAACAACCCTTTGTGCAAAGAATGATTTTCCAAACATCTCATTCATTTTTCTTTGTGATTATCATCTTAAAGATGTACACCTCCATTACTGCTTTGCTGACCAATGAGATATATATATGTGTACACACACTGGATAGTCATTAATCTTGTTAGTCTGAGTTGAAATGTATCCATGTTTCTCGTGTTCCAGCCATTATACTAATTCTAACGGTTGGCTGCTACTTAAGGTTGTTCTGCTGTAATGTAAGTTTACCATTGAATTTTTCTATCTTAGCCTGGAACTCCATTGTAATTTGCTACTACAGGAGCTTGTTGTCATCATTGCATTTTCCTTATTTGTTTCCACATCTGAGCTTAAGTTAGGAGGTAGCTGCAAACAGATGGCAATCAGTGTCTAGGTCATCACTTCTAAATACACTGCAGTCTCCTGGGCTTTTACAAGAGTTCAGAATCAGCCAAGGGAAGGAACATCGAATCATTCCTGTACAAAGCAAAAAAGATTTGGCTTGAGATTACTCACGTTAACAATTGTCCTGATGTCGTGTTTCCAGCCAAGGTATCAGCCTTGTTTACCCCAGTGATGATTACACAACCCAGAATATTATTTCAAGAGGGATCTGAGGAGGTAAATATAAATTAGTTCAAAGCCAATTTAAAACAGATGGTGGGAAGAGCTTCTTCACTCAAAGATGATTTGGAATAATTTTCCAAGCCAGTCATTATACATGTGATTGCTCAATATGCAGTTTGATGCTAATGTAACAAGTGAAAATTTAGCCTCAATTTTACCACCCCATTTCCCAACAAGAACTAGGCAGCAGGGAGTTAAATTAAGGGTAGCATACTTAATATCCGCCTGCCCACCGCCATTTAACCCCCAGGTTTCGCAAGGCGCAGAGGCTCTCAACACAGGAAGGCGAGGGCCTCATAAAAGTCGTGTACTATAGCACAAATAAGACCATGAGACAAATCTAACTCACACAAGTTTCGATCAGTGCCAGACCCAACAGTGAGACCAGGTAGCAAGAGGAGTGGGGTCAGAGGAGACCTAGGAAGGACACTTTTAAAATTAATAGCCCAGACTTTGCAGTGGATAATAACATTTGCATTAACTTACACTGATCTCAACTGAACGTTGGAAAAGCTGAACTTCTCACCACAGAGATCGCGAGATCTTTGTGGGAAGCTTACTCCAGGGCCTGTAGCGAGCATCTTGGCTTCGATCGCAAATTATGGGCCGCAAATTATGGCCATCATTTATGATTTCCTTGTGGGCCAAGTGGAGCAAGAGTGCCCCACAAGGAGATTTTGGGCTTCCCCTGCCGTGGGCTTTGCCCCGCCTTCCACCCTCCCCAGACCTTGATACCCTTCCGACCCCATCCCCCCCACCACTTACCTCAGCACTGGGGACTGTTCCCACGGGTCCCCGGTGGCACCTCGTCTCGCCCATAGTACCGTTCCTGCTCGCCAGTCAGCTAGTGATTCCCAAAGGGTTTTGGCAGTAGATTCAAATGAGGCCCGGGAGTTAAAATCTCTGAGCCTCATGATGTGAGCTTGCCTCTTGTACCCAACTTACATGTGCCGCACGCATGTCCAGAGCTAAAATTGCAGCTGTTACATTTGGAAATCTCACCTTTGTGGTTGATTTTGTAATATATATTCCGAATGGTTGGAGATGGTCAAATCTTTTTTTATTTTATGTGCGTATCTGAGAAAGAAAACAAACAAGGGTTAGCTTAAGGGTGGGAAATCCTGGCTGGATTGTACCATCATTTGAGTAAGGAAGGAAGGTCTGGTTAAAAGGTGCTAAATTTAGACAGGCATGTAAGCAAGAGTTCTTCGGTACCATCAAATAGTATTTCACAGATGTTTGGTGAATAAGGGAAGATTACATTTATTTTAGTTCAGTTTTGGGTTGATGACAGTTCAAAAGCAAAATACTGCGGATGCTAGAATCTGGAATAAAAACAGAAAATGCTGGAAATACTCAGCAGGTCAGGCAGCATCTGTGGAGTGAAAAGCAGAGTTAACGTTTCAGGTCGATGACCCTTCATCAGAACTGGGGAGTGTTCAGAAAGAACACATTCTTAAGAAGCGCTGAAAGGGGAAGAAGAGACAGGAGAGATTAGAGAGACAAAGGGATGATGGGCCAAATTGAAATGCTAATGCCAGGAGTTAGAAAAACATTAGTCAAGATAGGGTGTGAATGGCGGGATAATGACCTTGTCCTCACCTTTCACCCCACCAGCCTCCACGTTCAACGGATCATCCTCCACCATTTCCGTCACCTCCAGCGTGATCCTACCACCAATCACATCTTCTAATCTTTTGTCTCTCTAATCTCTCCTGCCTTCCACCCTATCACAGACCTCCCCTTTTGTTCTTTCTTCCCCTCCCCCTTTCAGTGCTTCTTAAGAATCTGTTCTTTCCAAACACGCCCCGGTTCTGACGAAGGGTCATCGACCCGAAACGTTAACTCTGTTTTTCTCTCCACAGATGCTGCCTGAGTCGCTGAGATTTCCAGCATTTTCTGTCCAAATAATGTTGTTATTTTTAAACCTGGTCTACTTGAAATTGTGAGGCAAAAGACTTAAAGAAAAGGTATTTAAAAAATGTAAATGCACAACAGAATGTCGACTGGAATCAGCCAGATTGGTGCCGAAAAGTAGAAGTGCCTTTTTCTCCCCTGTGACATAGGATGCTTGGGAAATGATGTATGATGATTTGAAAGACCATTACTTATCTGTATGTGCTTCAACCCTTTCTCTTCAACCAACCTTTTGATCACTCTGCCTAACTCTTCCTGGCTTGGTGGCTGCCCTCCGTATGCCTATTTGTGATCCACCACAAGACATTTTGCACATTAAAGGCACAATATAAATGAAATTGTTGCTAATAAAGCAGTGCTCTGATGTTATATTTTTCCCTCTTTTAAAAATATTATCTGAATTCCTATGAACTGTGTCGAATAGTTCAAGAAGACAATCAATACAGTGTCTTCAGTAATTTTAATGATTCAAGTATGTTTTTTTTTACAGCAGCATTAATGAGATCTGTCTGTGGTAACAGTCACGATGTGACAGCCCCATTTTTATTTCTCCATGTGGTTCTGAAGTCTTCATGTATTTTTTTTTAATGGGTAACACCTTCGCTAAAATAGCAGAGAATGAAATTTCAGATAAAGGTGTTAAACATTTGTACACTATTGTCTCACAGTATAATTTCAGGGCCTTTGAATGAGTGTGACTGTTACAAATTGGGATTCTGTGATGTATGTCACTCCCATAACCTGATGGGCTAGGGATAGCACCCCCTTGTGATCTAAATTGAAACTTATTTTGCTTATTCCCCTCATGATTTTTCACTCTTTTTGGAGGCAGCCCAAGAGAACATCTGGCATGATCAATCGTTAAACTGCTATGTTTCACAGCAAGTGAACAGTTGTGCTTGCACTCACTTAATTTAATCAATACAAATTGTCTTCCCAAAATAATACAACAATAATGAACACGCTACACCTCCTCACAAAGTGGGCCATCTTGCTTCACTTAAACAAAATAACTCATAACTATTGCATTTTTCTTTAGAGTATGGCCATTGCTACATTAGGATCTCTTATTCTGCCTCTTTTTCAAAATTATTTAAGAGTTGGTGATATTGGTGTGGAAACTGCCTTGAAGATGTTGTTGAGCTTCAATAATGAGTGAGGTACTAAAATATTCCTCAGCTTCCCTGAGGCACTAAGGAAAAAAAAAAATCACATTTCCCTCATTTGGTAGGTAATGCATTAACCTCTGCTGGAAGAGAGTGCGTGAGGGCTTGCATTGGTGGGTGAGTGTGTGCGTGCACGCATTGGTTAAAGGCAGGCGTTCACCCCCTCTGCATAAATGAATATCCAGGCTATTTAACCATGGCGAAAGGGTGAAAACCTAAGAAGACACATGAAGAATAACCCCTTCAACAAAGTACAAAAGGTTTCTAGTGCCAGTAGAAACATCCTCGGCGTGGCTAACTGTACTCAGGAGATCCGGAAGGAAATTGCAGGAGAAAAAACAGGAGAAAAATAAACCAAAGGATTTTAAAATGAGTGCTAAGTTTTTGGATGGTTTGATTTATAATAAGAGGTGCTGACAGTGATGCTCACTCTTAATATTTAATTTCCATATTTACGCACCATGCTGCGTAGAGTAAAAAAGATCAAATGCAAGTTGACATTGTCGCAACGTCAGCACTGTGCACACCTGCATAAGTTAAAATATGAAATCGAGATACTAGAGCCCTATCCATTAACTCTTGTGTAAATATACAACCTGGTTCACATCAATGGATTACTGTGGTATCTGGGCTTCACCTCTCAAAATGAAATCAATATTGTTTTAAAATACTTGCACCATTTAAAATTGGTTCCCCCATTGCACTTAGTTTCTCCACGTCATGCACCGTTACCCAACCTAGAAGGCACACAAACAACCTGCTCCCAAACCCGTGGCAGATGCAGCTCCGTAATGATATACAATAGTGACCTACCATTTTCCATCACTTGCAAGATGCTTTTGCAGGCTTGGTGACAAAATAACATTAGCACACTGTCTGTCAGGTCTCCTGTTACACGCTGTTAAATAAAAGGAAGTCAGCTTTGAAAAGTTCATGGTGCAGCAGCTACAGCATCTGCTATAGTTCAGGGTTGTCCCTGAGGGCAAGCGCACAGTCTGAGACGGAATATTTAGAGCTGATTGCTTTAGGCTGTACCAGAAATTTGGGAAAGGGCCTGGAGGTCCCTACTGATGACACGGAATGGGGAGCGATGCGGAAGCATATCAAAAAAATGTCTGCCGACAGCATTTTTCTCTCTGCATTCATTTTAGACAATAAAAATAAATTCTGGGTAAAAAAGAGCGCAAGACACAGTACTAAGAGACAGTTCACAATTTTGCAGAATGTGAGGCCAGTATAAAACATGCTCACTGCAATTAGAGCAAAAAGCCTTTTTGATTGATAAAGCCTTGTTAAAGGCCAATCAGTGCAGAATTATTCGGGGTGCGGGGAGGGGGGTGAGGAGGGGGGAGGGAGAACTATAAACAAAACCTGAGGCCCTAGACTCCAGCAACACCTGCAGAATTGAAAAGTAAAGGGAGTTTCCATGTCTCATGAAGGATGGCTAGCTGGTTTCATGGAGATATAGCGGTCCATTTTAACCCTGAGTGGGATTCGAGTTAGTGGACGGCCTGAACTTCAGCAAGATCAGCCGGCTGGGACACCTGTCAAGGAACACAGGTGATTCTGGGGGATGTGCGGGAGAGAGGCAATCGGTAGGTGGGAACAAGAGCATAACGGACAGCGGTCCGAAGTTTTAATATGGAGCCAGGAGTCCCTCCTGGGTTCCTATGCTCCTAGGCTGTGTGCCTGAGAAAACTGAATGCGGCACACACGCTGCACTCATTCGCAACCCAATTTGGCAAAGGGGCTTCCAGTTTTCTGAACCAATTGGCCTAATGCCTGTTTCAGACAGGCTCCCTGAATGACTGCAGAATGCCCTAACCAAGATGGTGTAAAGCACACTTCCGGCACGGACTGAGTGTGCATGCACGTGCCATATCTATTGATTCTATAAGGGAATTGATAAGTACTTGAAGGGGGAAAAAGTGCAGGGCTGTGGGGAAAGAGCGGGGGAGTGGGACTAATGGGATAGCTCTTTCAAAGAGCCGGCACAGGCACGATGGGCCGAATGGTCTCCTTCCGTGCTGCATAATTTTACTTTTCTATGATTCTACGATGTTGGACCATTCAATGCCCGTTTATCTCATCCTGAAACGGGGGCTGCGCACTCGAATTTCTACACCGCTGTCCTTTGGATGAAATGTAAAACCGAGGCCAGGAGGAATGAAAACTCCCATGGCACTATTCAAGGAAGAGTAGGGAATTCTCCCGGTGCCCTTGCCATCATTCTTCCCTCAACCAACACCACCAAAAACAGATTGTATGGATGTGTATTCATTAGCTGTCTGTGGGACCTTGTTGCATGCTAATTAGCTGCCTCATTTACCTACTGTGAGGAGAAGATCCATAGTGACTACACTTCAAAAGTAATTCATTGACTGTGAAGTGTTTTGGAACGTCCTGAAGATGTGATTAAGAGCTACATAAATACGATTTCTTTCTTCTTGCTACCTTATTAATATTTATTTTGTTTATATCTATAGTAATTAACTTCAGCTCTTTACAGTAATTTTCTTGTCTAAACCTTGACACTCTTTCAAATCAGGAACCACTTTCAGGATCACAGTGAAACTCCTCACAGTACTCTGACCCAAGCTCATGTGATCTTTGATGTATTGTCATGTAGCTTGCCCTAGAGCATGCTAATGGTTCTCCCAGCCTGATCAAAAACAGTTTCTCTATTATACAGTCAACAAGGTCTCCCATGACAAGGTCAGAGAAAGAAGTTTTATGAATTTTCCGTTGAGCTGTGACTGAGAAATTTTGTATATAGCACAGCTCAGCTAGCTGAATAAAGCTCTAGATATTTGTACCATAGGTGGCTTGTTAGCTGCTTGAGAAACATTAAAGAATCATTATACCGATGTGTCATGATTGGCCCTGTTTTCTCTCTGCCTGAGACCTGTCTGATCACCTTTGAGGGGTCAGAGAGGAATTATTTTACAGAGGTTTCCTGAATTGCCAAAATGTGTCCATTTTTTGTCTCTCCCAGGAAGTGGATGGGAGAAAGTAGGGCCAGAATTTTCATCACCTGGATGGGTTGGGTGCGGGCAGTCGGCTTTGCGGGTCGAGAACCTGTACTTCTTTTCATCACACTCCTCAGAGCGACTTTCCCTTAATGGCGCCTATTAAGGCAGGCCTGCACGTTTCCTGACCCTATTTAATGGTGCTGGTCCAATGTCATCGATGACTCATTTCCAGCTGGGATATTAAAAGGAGCCTTGGTGACATTGCATTTGAAGGTTCATCTAGGAGTGCGCAGGCTGTACATTACAGCATCTGTTTACTGCTCAGTCTTGCACACATGGGTTCACAGAGGCAGACAGCTGCACCCAAGCTCTCAGATGACTTCCTACACATGCTTGTGGAGAGAGTCAGAGCATGCATAGAGGTCCTCTTCCTTTCTGATGGGCACAAGAGACCTCCCCAGGAGACCAAAAGAGCATGGCTGGAAATAGCAGAGGAGGTCATCAGCAGGGATGTGGTCAGGAGGACCTCGGAGCAGTGTTGGAAACATTTCAATAATCTCATTAGATCAGGAAAGGTGAGTACAAAGCCACACTCAACTTCATCCTACTGTGCCTGCCTTCCCAACCCTACTCCTGCACATCCTTACTCGCACCAACATACCTTGCACATCCACTCATCCCACTCTCTCGATCTACATAATCACATCCCTGTCTGACTAACCACCCCTCACACTCACCCTCATCCTAATGCAATCGTACCAACTAACAACACACAGGGAGGCCACTTTGCATTGGAACTTTGGCATTGGCACCACACTCCCTCATAGTCACCCTCTAAAGATGTAACCCACACATTCCTTACACTCATGCCATCACTCTCAATCAAACATTCAATCTTTCCCTCCTTGCAGGAGAAGAGAGCCCACAATGGGGCCAAGTTTCGGCCTGAATTGCTCCTGTTTTTTTGGAGCAACTGGTTTAGAATGGAGTATCTTAGAAATTGCAATTCTCGGCATTTAGTTTGCTCCAGTTCTAGTCAGTTAGAACAGTTTCAGTTTGGAACAGAATTTTTTTTTCAAAAGGGGGAGTGTCCGGCCACTTACGCCTGTTTTCAAAGTTTAGGCGTGAAAACTTACTCCAAACTAACTTAGCATGGAGTTAGTGAAGATTTTTGTACGTTCGAAAAAACCTTGTCTACACTTTAGAAAATCAGGCGTAGGTTACAAATTAGGCGTAGGGAATGGGTAGGAGGGGGGGTTTAAAGGGAAGTTTACAAACATTAAACACTTCAGTTTTACAAATAAAGAGCCATCATCAATAATAAATGATAAATACATCAATAAATCAACCAATAAATCAATCAAAAAAAATTAATAAAAAATAATTTTTTTTTAAAAAATCAATAAATAAAACATTTTCTACTTACCGACTGCAGCACCAGGAGTCCTCCAACAGCATGCTGGGACGGCCCCCCCCCCCCCCCCCCCCAGTGTGTCTCTGTCAGTGTCTCTATCTCTCTGTCTGTCTGTGTGTGTGTCTCTCACTCTCTGTCTGTCAGTGTCTGTGTTTCTGACAGCGAGGGGAGGGGGAGATGGGGGGTGGGAGGGGGAGGGGGGAAAGGGGGGTGGGGAGGAAGGATGAGGGGGGTGGGGTGGGGAGGGGGAGGAAGGAGGAGGGGGTGGGGTGGGGGTAGAGGGGGGGTGGGGTGGGGTGGGGGTAGAGGGGTGTGGGGGTGGGGGTAGAGGGGGGTGGGGTGGGGTGGGGAGGGGGGTGGGGTGTGGGGGGAGGAGGAGGGGGGGAGTCGCAGGGGTCTGGGGGGGGAGAGTCGCGGAGGTCGTGGAGGGGGGGGAAGAGAGAGTCGCGGAGGTCGTGGGGGGGGGATCGGAGGTCGGGTCGGGTCCGGTCGGGTGGGAGGAGCCTTATCCACACAGCCCCAGTGAGGCCATTCGGCCAGGGCTAGGGGCTGCGTGCTTTGGGCCCCTCCCATAGTTTTGGGCGCCTGGAGCTACTGCACATGCACGCCCACTGTAGCGCACATGTGCAGAGGTCCCAGCACTGTTTTCAGTGTAGGGACCTGGCTCCGCCCCCTACAGCTCATGCTGCGCCACGCCCAGCTCCAGAGGACCTGCAGGGAGCCGGAGAATAGGTAAGTTTTTTTTAGGCGCACTTTCTGGCGCGAAAAATGGGCGTCCAGGTCCGGGCTGCACCGTTTTAGGTGCGGCCCGAAACTTGGGCCCAAAAAGAGGGAGGGGGGAGAACGAGAGGTGGCCCTCCAATATTCGCCAGCATAGGAGGTCGCCCTGGTGGTCTGAAGAATTGTAGAGCGACCTGGTGACAGAATTACATCACATACAGCCACATGGCATACAGCAGTCACTCATATGGGGACTGATGTCAGCAGCCAGTGAATGTTCATTATGTGCATAATGGTATCTTCATATGACATTTCTAAATAATCTCTTTACTCTCCCACAGGTCCATTAAGAGCCCCCCACTCCTCCAGTGTCCAGGCAGAAGAGGAAGATGACTCCTCAGAGGAGCCTCTAGTCTCTGAGGGCGCACCATCACCAGATCTAAGTGCACCCAGCAACAGCATGGATACACACACTTCGGTGGGTCCTATGCGAGATAGAGTAGTGCTGTCATCTGGTGTCTCACACTTCACAAGTGAGCAAGAGCAGATGGTGTTGATAGGGACAGTATGGAGACTCCTCACCGGAGGGCATAGGACACTCCCAGCTCTGCTTAGCTGTATGCAGATGCTGAGCTCGGGGGCCATCGAGAAAGAGGGTGATCCTGGAGAAAAAAGTGCAAGAGGGTCTGGCAGGTTTTGGGACCGCGATATCTGCAAATGTGCAGAGAATGGAGGAGTCCATCTCCAACATGAGCACCACTGTGTCACAGGCGATGGCGAATGTAGGCTCTTCCATGGAAAGGATGGCCACCTGCATGGAACAGCTAATGCGCCACTCATAGGAGCACATGCTACCTGTGGAAAACAGATGGCAGAGGCTCAGAGACCTCCTCTCTAGGAGGGATGTCAACATAAATTTGTTTGTGAGATGAAAATTGAAGCAATCAGAATAAAGTTGCTGACGACCCCTAACTTGACTTTTGATTTAGCATGTCAGACTGCTATGTCGATGGATTTGGCCGACCAATACTCCCAAGAATTTTATACCATTTCCAGTCGTCAGAAAACTGAAGTGAATTGTCTGCATGTCAAAAGTAAGGCAGTTGGGCCCCAAGGCCTCAGTAACTGGCCAAGGCAATAATACATTGAAGTCATGCCATTAGTGCCTGGGACAACACATTGCTGAAAGCTGTCCATATGTGAAGGCAGAGTGTTTCTTCTGCACAAAAACTGGGCATCTTGCTAAGGCATGCCGACTAAAGAGTAAACCGATGTTAAATGCTAGAAGTAGAAATCGCAGAGAATCCATGGTATTGAAGAGAAGCAACAGGATGAGGAGGTGCTGGAGATACACATCATCAGGAGCATGAAGGTATCTAACAGCGATTCACAAAGTATTGTCATCCAAGTAGACATTGCAGAAATCAAGATAGCCATGGAAATCGACACTGGTGCACCATGAACGTAGTACCGGAATTGCTGTATCTCGATAAGTTGAGTGATTTTCCGATGGAGAAATCAAAGATAGAACTGCGAGGCTACTCAGAAGAGCAAATCTCTGTGGTAGGATGCATTGCCGTACCGATGAAATACAGGAATCAGTTTCAGAGCTTGCCTCTCTTAGTATTGTCAGGAGACAAGACTGCCTTGATAGGTAGAAATTGGTTGGGATCACTGAAGCTGGATTGGAATGAGATAATTCGTGTTGAAACGAGATTTGCATTGAAGGATGATGCCATCAAGCAATAGCCGAGGTTGTTCCATGAAACAAGAAGTCCGATCCAAGGCTTCAAGGCAAGTGTCAGAGTGCAGAAGAACGGTAGTCCAGTTTACTGCAAGCCACAGCCCGTACCAGACGCACTCAAGGAGAAAGTTAAGCAAGAACTAAAAAGACTAGAAACTGAAAACATGGGCTCAATTTTCCCGAAATTATCTGCGCCGTTTTTTTGGCATGCACTGTTTTTTTGGGAGTAAGTTCACATCTTCAAGTTTCCCCAAAGTTTCTGCGCTAGCGTAATTCACTTACGTAGGATTTTTTTAGGTTACAATTTTTTTACCTCATTGGGGGCATGACCTGCCACCCGTGTCAATTCTGGCCATTTAAGCAAGTTGGGCCAGCTCCGATTTACTCCAATTTTTCTTAGGACGGCGTATGTAACCACTCTGGAAAAACCTTCTGGGCAGTTAACAAAATCGACGCGGGTAAGAGAATCAGTGCAGCAGATCCAGTTCCACGGCCCGGACAGCAGCAGCAGAGAAGGAGAGAGGGGGGGAGAGGAGAGAGTGGGG
The DNA here is from genome assembly GCF_044704955.1 of Pristiophorus japonicus. Lineage (NCBI taxonomy): Eukaryota > Metazoa > Chordata > Chondrichthyes > Pristiophoridae > Pristiophorus > Pristiophorus japonicus. The sequence goes on along the minus strand of NC_091982.1, from coordinate 99,620,469 downwards.
GAGAGGAGAGGCGGGTGGGGGGAGAGGAGAGCGAAGAGAAGGGAGAGGGGGGTAGGCCTTTCGGCCAGGGTTAGGAGCGGCAACCGACACCGGGAAGGGAAGAAATCCTTTCGGCCAGGGTTAGCAGCGACACCTGGTAACGGGAGGAGGGGGTAGGGAGGCCTTTCAGCCAGGGTTAGGAGCAGCACCGGGCACCGGGGTGGGGGGAGGAGGGATGCGGGGCGAGGAGGGGGAATAGATTTTTGCCATAAACACTTTAATAATTTAATAATGGAATGCTGTTGCAATATGCAAAGTGCTTGTGCAGGTTGCTGTGAGCTGGTCAGAATGTACTGTACGTTTCACTTTCCAGCTTCAGCCCATGGTGTGTCCCTCGTTACCCTGGCAACCCGATCTTTTTGGCGCAGATCTTAGGCTCCACCCCCAAAGCTAAAGGACAGACTGTACGGCGCCAAAATTAACAATTCAAACGGAGAAAGTTGGATGATTTTTTTTTAGCATAATTGGGCCCCCCAAAACATGGGCGTTAATCTTCAAGTATGCCAAAAAACGGCTTTGGGGAAAATTGAGCCCATTACCTCTAAGGTATTGGGCTACACCCATTGTTGTTGTACCTAAGTCAGATGGTAAGGTAAGGTTGTGTGCTAATTATAAAGTAACCGTAAACCAGGTTCTAGAGGGTAATCTACCCAATACATTGCCAAATGTAGAAGGTTTGTTCACAACACTGACAGGTGATCAGATCTTCTCAAAGTTAGATCTGACACATGCCTATTTACAAATTGAACACGAAATGGAGTCCAAGTCATGCTTGACTATAAAAACGCATCTATGCCTATATCAGTTTAACAAGCTACAATTTGGAGTGTCTTCAGCCTCCGTCATATTCCAGGGGGTGATAACAACCCTCCGCTAGAGTGGAACTAAACTATAGAACCAGTGGGAACCTGTTCAACCTTCACCGCCTCCAGGCTAGATCCAAGGTCGTCCCATCCTCTGTCATCAAACTACAGTATGTGGATGACGTTTGTGTCTGCGCACACTCAGAGGCCGAAATCCAAGCCATTGTCAACATCTTCACTGAGGCGTAAGAAAGCATGGGCCTCATGCTAAACATCCGTAAGACAAAGGTCCTCCACCAACCTGACCCTGCCACACAGCACTGCCCCCCTGGTCATCAAAATCCATGGCGTGGCCTTGGAAAACGTGGACCATTTTCCATACCTTGGAAGCCTACTATCAGCAAGGGCAGACATCGATGATGAGGACCAACACCGCCTCCAATCTGCCAGCGCAGCCTTCGGTCGCCTGAGGAAGAGAGTGTTTGAAGACCAGGACCTCAAATCTGGCACCAAGCTTATGGTCTACAGGGCAGTGGTGATACCCGCCCTCCTATATGGCTCAGCAGACATGTCAAAGCGCTGGAGAAGTACCACCAGCACTGCCTCTGCAAGATCCTGCAAATCCACTGGGAGGATAGATGCACCAATGTCAGTATTCTCGTTCAGGCCAACATCCCCAGCATTGAAGCACTGACCATGCTCGACCAGCTCCGTTGGGCAGGCCACATCATCCGCATGCCTAAGCAAGCACTCTACTCAGAGCTCCGACATGGCAAGCGAGCCCCAGGTGGGCAGAGGAAATGTTTCAAGGGCACCCTCAGAGCCTCCTTGATAAAGTGCACCATCCCCACCGACACCTGGGAATCCCTGACCCAAGACTGTCCAAAGTGGAGGAAGAGCATCCAGGAGGGCACTGAGCACCTCGAGTCTCATCGCCAAGAGCATGCAGAAATCAAGCGCAGACAACGGAAGGAGCGTGCGGCAAACCAAGCTCCCCACCCACCCTTTCCTTCAATCATGGTCTGCCCCACCTGTGACAGTTGGTGAGAGGGGAGCGACCTATCAAAAGCCCAGAGGGAGATCGAGAGCCAGCAGCAGCTGGCGAGAGGCAGGAGCAGTGTCGGAGCGGCCTATAAAATGCGTACCGGTACAGCTACAGCGGGAGAGAAAGCAAAATAGAAGTAGAAAGTAATCAAAAAGTGACGTCACAGCCAATGGGGTAAGTGATTGGCTGGTGATTGGTGAGTAGCTTTTCTTTTCTTTTTTATATCAGTAAGTGAACTGTAACATTGTTATTACCAACTTAAGGGTATCTAAGGTTAAGACATGGCAGGAGAGCTCGGTCACGTGATATGCTCCTCCTGTACCATGTGGGAACTCGGGGACACTTCCGGTGTCCCTGGGCGCTACGTGTATGGGAAGTGTATCCGCCTCGAGCTCTTGACGGTCCGCGTTGCGGAATTGGAGCTGAGGGTGGATTCACTCTGGAGCATCCACGATGCTGAGAATGACGTGAGTATCACATGTAGTGAGTTGGTCTTACCGCAGGAGAAGGGTCCACAGCCAGATAGGGAATGGAAGACCAGCAGGAAGAGCAGTGCAAGAAAGATAGTGCAGGGGTCCCCTGTGGTCATCCCCCTGCAAAACAGATACACTGCTTTGAGTACTGTTTGGGGGGATGACTCATCAGGGGAGGGCAGCAGCAGCCAAGTTCATGGCACCGTAGGTGGCTCTGCTGCAAAGGAGGGCAGGAAAAAGATTGGGAGCGCGATAGTGATAGGGGATTCGATGGTGAGGGGAATAGATAGGCGTTTCTGCGGACGCAACCGAGACTCCAGGATGTTATGTTGCCTCCCTGGTGCAAGGGTCAAGGATGTCTCGGAGCGGGTGCAGGACATTCTGAAATGGGAGGGAGAACAGCCAGTTGTCGTGGTGCACATTGGTACCAACGACATAGGTAAAAAAAAGGGATGAGGTCCTACGAAAAGAATTTAAGGAGCTAGGAGCTAAATTAAAAAGTAGGACCTCAAAAGTAGTGATCTTGGGATTGCTACCAGTGCCACGTGCTAGTCAGAGTAGGAATCGCAGGATAGCGCAGATGAATACGTGGCTTGAGCAGTGGTGCAGCAGGGAGGGATTCAAATTCTTGGGGCATTGGAACCGGTTCTGGGGGAGGTGGGACCAGTACAAACCGGACGGTCTGCACCTGGGCAGGACCGGAACCAATGTCCGAGGGGGAGTGTTTGCTAGTGCTGTTGGGGAGGAGTTAAACTAATATTGCAGGGGGATGGGAACCTATGCAGGGAGACAGAGGGAGACAAAAATGAGGCAAAAGCAAAAGACAGAAAGGAGATGAGGAAAAGTGGAGGGCAGAGAAACCCAAGGCAAAGAACAAAAAGGGCCACTGTACAGCAAAATTCTAAAAGGACAAAGGGTGTTAAAAAAGCAAGCCTGAAGGCTTTGTGTCTTAATGCAAGGAGTATCCGCAATAAGGTGGATGAATTAACTGTACAAATAGATGTTAACAAATATGATGTGATTGGGATTACGGAGACGTGGCTCCAGGATGATCAGGGCTGGGAACTCAACATCCAGGGGTATTCAACATTCAGGAAGGATAGAATAAAAGGAAAAGGAGGTGGGGTAGCATTGCTGGTTAAAGAGGAGATTAATGCAATAGTTAGGAAAGACATTAGCTTGGATGATGTGGAATCTATATGGGTAGAGCTGCAGAACACTAAAGGGCAAAAATCGTTAGTGGGAGTTGTGTACAGACCTCCAAACAGTAGTAGTGATGTTGGGGAGGGCATCAAACAGGAAATTAGGAGTGCATGCAATAAAGGTGCAGCAGTTATAATGGGTGACTTTAATATGCACATAGATTGGGCTAGCCAAACTGGAAGCAATACGGTGGAGGAGGATTTCCTGGAGTGCATAAGGGATGGTTTTCTAGACCACTATGTCGAGGAACCAACTAGGGGGGAGGCCATCTTAGACTGGATGTTGTGTAATGAGAGAGGATTAATTAGCAATCTCATTGTGCGAGGCCCCTTGGGAAAGAGTGACCATAATATGGTGGAATTCTGCATTAGGATGGAGAATGAAACAGTTAATTCAGAGACCATGGTCCAGAACTTAAAGAAGGGTAACTTTGAAGGTATGAGGCATGAATTGGCTAAGATAGATTGGCTAATGATACTTAAGGGGTTGACTGTGGATGGGCAATGGCAGACATTTAGAGACCGCATGGATGAATTACAACAATTGTACATTCCTGTCTGGCGTAAAAATAAAAAAGGGAAGGTGGCTCAACCGTGGCTATCTAGGGAAATCAGGGATAGTATTAAAGCCAAGGAAATGGCATACAAATTGGCCAGAAATAGCAGCGAACCTGGGGACTGGGAGAAATTTAGAACTCAGCAGAGGAGGACAAAGGGTTTGATTAGGGCAGGGAAAATGGAGTACGAGAAGAAGCTTGCAGGGAACATTAAGGCGGATTGCAAAAGTTTCTATAGGTATGTAAAGAGAAAAAGGTTCGTAAAGACAAATGTAGGTCCCCTGCAGTCAGAATCAGGGGAAGTCATAACGGGGAACAAAGAATTGGCAGACCAATTGAACAAGTATTTTGGTTCAGTATTCACTAAGGAGGACACAAACAACCTTCCGGATATAAAAGGGGTCAGAGGGTCTAGTAAGGAGGAGGAACTGAGGGAAATCTTTATTAGTCGGGAAATTGTGTTGGGGAAATTGATGGGATTGAAGGCCGATAAATCCCCAGGGCCTGATGGACTGCATCCCAGAGTACTTAAGGAGGTGGCCTTGGAAATAGCGGATGCATTGACAGTCATTTTCCAACATTCCATTGACTCTGGATCAGTTCCTATGGAGTGGAGGCTAGCCAATGTAACCCCGCTTTTTAAAAAAAGGAGGGAGAGAGAAAACAGGGAATTATAGACCGGTCAGCCTGACATCAGTAGTGGGTAAAATTATGGAATCAATTATTAAGGATGTCATAGCAGCGCATTTGGAAAGAGGTGACATGATAGGTCCAAGTCAGCATGGATTTGTGAAAGGGAGATCATGCTTGACAAATCTTCTGGAATTTTTTGAGGATGTTTCCAATAAAGTGGACAAAGGAGTACCAGTTGATGTGGTATATTTGGACTTTCAGAAGGCTTTCGACAAGGTCCCACACAGGAGATTAATGTGCAAAGTTAAAGCACATGGGATTGGGGGTAGTGTGCTGACGTGGATTGAGAACTGGTTGTCAGACAGGAAGCAAAGAGTAGGAGTAAATGGGTACTTTTCGGAATGGCAGGCAGTGACTAGTGGTGTACCGCAGGGTTCTGTGCTGGGGCCCCAGCTGTTTACATTGTACATTAATGATTTAGACGAGGGGATTAACTGTAGTAACTCCAAATTTGCGGATGACACTAAGTTGGGTGGCAGTGTGAGCTGCGAGAAGGATGCTATAAAGCTGCAGAGTAACTTGGATAGGTTAGGTGAGTGGGCAAATGCGTGGCAGATGAAGTATAATGTGGATAAATGTGAGGTTAAAACAGAGAGACGGACTATTATCTGAATGGTGACAGATTAGGAAAAGGGAAGGTGCAACTAGACCTGGGTGTCATGGTACATCAGTCATTGAAGGTTGGCATGCAGGTACAGCAGGCGGTTAAGAAAGCAAATGGCATGTTGGCCTTCATAGCGAGGGGATTTGAGTACAGGGGCAGGGAGGTGTTGCTACAGTTGTACAGGGCCTTGGTGAGGCCACATCTGGAGTATTGTGTACAGTTTTGGTCTCCTAACTTGAGGAAGGACATTCTTGCTATTGAGGGAGTGCAGCGAAGATTCACCAGACTGATTCCCGGAATGGTGGGACTGACCTATCAAGAAAGACTGGATCAATTGAGCTTGTATTCACTGGAATTCAGAAGAGTGAGAGGGGACCTCATAGAAACGTTTAAAATTCTGACGGGTTTGGATAGGTTGGATGCAGGAAGAATGTTCCCAATGTTGAGGAAGTCCAGAACCAGGGGTCACAGTCTAAGGATAAGGGGGGGTAAGCCATTTAGGACCGAGATAAGGAGAAACCTCTTCACCCAGAGAGTGGTGAACCTGTGGAATTCTCTACCACAGAAAGTAGTTGAGGCCAATTCACTAAATATATTCAAAAGGGAGTTAGATGAAGTCCTTACTACTCGGGGGATCAAGGGGTATGGCGAGAAAGCAGGAATGGGGTACTGAAGTTTCATGTTCAGCCATGAACTCATTGAATGGCGGTGCAGGCTAGAAGGGCTGAATGGCCTGCTCCTGCACCTATTTTCTATGTTTCTATGTTTCTATGACAGAGACTGTAATTTCGGCATTGGACTGTCCTGCCACCTGAGAACTCACTTTTAGAGTGAAAGCAAGTCTTCCTCGATTTTGAGCGTCTGCCTATGATAATGAGATCTAAGTAATTGGGCTATACCCATTGTTGTTGTACCTAAGTCAGATGGTAAGGTAAGGTTGTGTGCCAACGTAACCATAAATTAGGTTCCAGAGGGTAATCTACTCAATACTTTGCCAAATGTAGAAGATTTGTTCACAAAGTAGACATAGAAACATAAAAAATAGGTGCAGGAGTAGGCCATTCGACCCCTTGAACCTGCACCACCATTCAATAAGATCATGACTGATCATTTACCTCAGTTAGATCTGAAAATACCGATTTACAAATTGAACTCGATGAGTAGTCAAGTCAAGTCACCTCGGCCTATATCAGTTTAATAGGCTACCATTTGGAGTGTCTTCCACCCCCGCCATATTCCAAGAGGTGATTAACCAGATTTTGAAAAGCATTGAAGAGGTAGTATGTTATTTATATGACATAATAATTTCAGCACCAAACAGGCAAATCCATAATAATGTATTGAATGAAGTCCTCAAACAGCTAGAGAAGCACAGAGTGCGAGTGACTACTCAAAAGTGTGAGTTATTTCATAACTCAGTGGAGTATTTAGGGCACAGAGTAGACAGAGATGGTTTACATCCAACCAAAGAAAAACTGGATGTAATGAGAAATGCACCCACTCCCAAGAATGTCACTGAACTTCAATCATTTTTGGGTCTTTTGAACTATTATGGGAAGTTCCTATCAAATGTGTCGATAGTGTTACATCCACTAAATGAGCTATTGTAAAAACAGGTCCATTGGAAGTGGTCAGAAGAATGCGACACAGCATTCAAGGAGTGTAAAAGCCAATTGGTAGAGAGCACCAAGTTAGTTCACTATGACGTATCTAAGGAGATCAAGCTAGCATGTGATGCCTCCCTGTAAGGAGTTGGGGCAGTGATCTCTCATGTATTACATAGTGGGGAGGAGAGACAATTACTTTTGCTTCACGCACTCTCAGTGTCAGAGAGCATAATTATGCGCAAATCAAAAGGGAAGCTTTGGCATTAATATTTGGGGTCAAGAAGTTCCACAAAAACTTGTATGGTCATAAGTTTACCATTGTTACTGACCATAAGCCACTGACAGCAATTCTCCATTCAAAGTCCCCACTTCCAACCTTAGCTGCAGCCCAAATGCAGAGATGGGCTTTGATTTTATCAGCATCTACATATGACATTGAGTACAGGCAATCAGCTGATCACAGTAATGCTGATATGTCTAGATTGCCTTCCCCATCATAAGTTACACCCGATAGGGAAGAAGTGTTCTATTTTTCGTACATTGATAAACTGCCAGTCACAGCTGAAGAGATTATTAGAGCAACCAAATGTGACCCAGTTATGACAAAGGTATATGATTACATAGCAAATGGCTGGCCAAACCAGGTATCAGAGAAAAATATACATCCATACTTTGTTCGTAGAATGAATTATCAGTGGATAAAGATTGTATCATGTGGTGTGCAAGAGTAGTTATCCCAAATAATTTCAGGTCCAAATTATTCGGAGATCTTCATGACCAGCACTTGTGAATGTGCTTCACCAAGGGTTTTGCATGCAGATACTTATGCTGGCCAGATTTAGATAAAGATATAGGGGCCGATTTTCAGCAAGGCCTCTGCCCGCCCAAGTGCTGCCCAAAGTGCACCGATGGCCACCGAGGTACCGGACGGTACTTTGGGCGGGATATTCAGGAAGAAAGTATCTCGAAGGTAGGTGGGCAACAAATGGAAGAAGTACGCCGCCAATCGGGATGGCAGGGGGCAGGAGGTTGCATTCTCGGCGGCAGAGGCAATGGACACACGGAGGGTCGAAGACCTGAAAAAAAAACAACTGCAGAAAATTTTAAAAGTGTCCAAAGGGGGCCCCATACAGGTAAGTCGCTGTTGAAAAAAAGTATTAAAATGTTCACTTACCTTTTTTTAAGGTTCTACATACTCACCATTGGGGACAGACCAGCCTCCACCCGGTGGTCCATCCCCGTTCTGCCGCCGAGTCCCGCCGACTCCCGCCTACAAGAGCTCGGTGGCTGGAGATCAGTTGCGTCACTCGGCCGTCTGCTGATATCAGCGGGTAGTTTCCGGCGGCTCTCCCCTCCCGCCCAGTCCAGGCCACCCTGAAAGTGGCACTGGGCAGATCTTCAGGAGGAATGTCAGCAGGAGTTGGCAGTAGTCGGCGGCAGCGGGAGGTAAGCTGCTGAAAATCGACCTCACATAGTACATTGTTATTCAGTGTACAGCATGTCAATCGGTAAGCAAGAAACTGCCATCAGTGCCATTACAGCCATGAAAATTACCTCCAAGGATGTGGAAAAGGTTACATATAGATTTTGCTGAGTTAGAAGGACAGCAATTGTTCATTGTGATTGAAAGTCATTCGAACTGGGTATAGATGTTTCCGATGTGGAAAATAACAAGTAAAACACTCGACAATTTGCGAAGATTGTTTTCTTCAATGGCCTCACAGAAGAAATTGTGTCTGATAATGGGCCGCAATTGTGTTGAGAAGAATTTGCAGTTTATCAGCAGAAATGGTGTGAAACATACCAAGGTTCAACCATACCACCCTGCTTCAAATGGTGCAGCAGAGTGCACAGTACAAATTGTAATACTTGCCCTCATCAAACAGATGTTGGATCCAAATCCAAAGAAATGGCAGTTGTCGTTGCATCACAAACTAGCAAATTTTCTGATTACTTATAGTAATACTCCTCAGACAACTACTAGTAGAATATCAGCACAGTTGTTTCTCATGACCAATATGTCGAGGAACCAACTAGGGGGGAGGCCATCTTAGACTGGATGTTGTGTAATGAGAGAGGATTAATTAGCAATCTCGTTGTGCGAGGCCCCTTGGGGAAGAGTGACCATAATATGGTGGAATTCTGCATTAGGATGGAGAATAAAACAGTTAATTCAGAGACCATGGTCCAGAACTTAAAGAAGGGTAACTTTGAAGGTATGAGGCGTGAATTGGCTAGGATAGATTGGCGAATGATACTTAAGGGGTTGACTGTGGATGGGCAATGGCAGACATTTAGAGACCGCATGGATGAATTACAGCAATTGTACATTTCTGTCTGGCGTAAAAATAAAAAAGGGAAGGTGGCTCAACCGTGGCTATCAAGGGAAATCAGGTATAGTATTAAAGCCAAGGAAGTGGCATACAAATTGGCCAGAAATAGCAGCGAACCTGGGGACTGGGAGAAATTTAGAACTCAGCAAAGGAGAACAAAGGGTTTGATTAGGGCAGGAAAAATGGAGTACGAGAAGAAGCTTGCAGGGAACATTAAGACGGATTGCAAAAGTTTCTATAGATATGTAAAGCGAAAAAGGTTAGTAAAGACAAACGTAGGTCCCCTGCAGTCAGAATCAGGGGAAGTCATAACGGGGAACAAAGAAATGGCGGACCAATTGAACAAGTACTTTGGTTCGGTATTCACTGAGGAGGACACAAACAACCTTCCGGATATAAAAGGGGTCGGGGGGTCTAGTAAGGAGGAGGAACTGAGGGAAATCCTTATTAGTCGGGAAATTGTGTTGGGGAAATTGATGGGATTGAAGGCCGACAAATCCCCAGGGCCTGATGGACTGCATCCCAGAGTACTTAAGGAGGTGGCCTTGGAAATAGTGGATGCATTGACAGTCATTTTCCAATATTCCATTGCCTCTGGATCAGTTCCTATGGAGTGGAGGGTAGCCAATGTAACCCCACTTTTTAAAAAAGGAGGGAGAGAGAAAACAGGGAATTATAGACCGGTCAGCCTGACATCGGTAGTGGGTAAAATGATGGAATCAATTATTAAGGATGTCATAGCAGTGCATTTGGAAAGAGGTAATATGATAGGTTCAAGTCAGCATGGATTTGTGAAAGGGAAATCATGCTTGACAAATCTTCTGGAATTTTTTGAGGATGTTTCCAGTAGAGTGGACAAGGGAGAACCAGTTGATGTGGTATATTTGGACTTTCAGAAGGCTTTCGACAAGGTCCCACACAAGAGATTAATGTGCAAAGTTAAAGCACATGGGATTGGGGGTAGTGTGCTGACGTGGATTGAGAACTGGTTGTCAGACAGGAAGCAAAGATTAGGAGTAAATGAGTACTTTTCAGAATGGCAGGCAGTGACTAGTGGGGTACCGCAAGGTTCTGTGCTGGGGCCCCAGCTGTTTACACTGTACATTAATGATTTAGATGAGGGGATTAAATGTAGTATCTCCAAATTTGCGGATGACACTAAGTTGGGTGGCAGTGTGAGCTGCGAGGAGGATGCTATGAGGCTGCAGAGCGACTTGGATAGGTTAGGTGAGTGGGCAAATGCATGGCAGATGAAGTATAATGTGGATAAATGTGAGGTTATCCACTTTGGTGGTAAAAACAGAGAGACAGACTATTATCTGAATGGTGACAGATTAGGAAAAGGGGAGGTGCAAAGAGACCTGGGTGTCATGGTACATCAGTCATTGAAGGTTGGCATGCAGGTACAGCAGGCGGTTAAGAAAGCAAATGGCATGTTGGCCTTCATAGCGAGGGGATTTGATTACAGGGGCAGGGAGGTGTTGCTACAATTGTACAGGGCCTTGGTGAGGCCACACCTGGAGTATTGTGTACAGTTTTGGTCTCCTAACCTGAGGAAGGACATTCTTGCTATTGAGGGAGTGCAGCGAAGGTTCACCAGACTGATTCCCGGGATGGCGGGACTGACCTATCAAGAAAGACTGGATCAACTGGGCTTGTATTCACTGGAGTTCAGAAGAATGAGAGGGGGCCTCATAGAAACGTTTAAAATTCTGACGGGGTTAGACAGGTTAGATGCAGGAAGAATGTTCCCAATGTTGGGGAAGTCCAGAACCAGGGGACACAGTCTAAGGATAAGGGGGAAGCCATTTAGGACCGAGATGAGGAGGAATTTCTTCACCCAGAGAGTGGTGAACTTGTGGAATTCTCTACCACAGAAAGTTGTTGAGGCCAATTCACTAAATATATTCAAAAAGGAGTTAGATGAAGTCCTTACTACTAGGGGAATCAAGGGGTATGGTGAGAAAGCAGGAATGGGGTACTGAAGTTGCATGTTCAGCCATGAACTCATTGAATGGCGGTGCAGGCTAGAAGGGCCGAATGGCCTACTCCTGCACCTATTTTCTATGTTTCTATGTTTCTAACATCCACAAACCAGGTTCTCATTGTTAAAGCCAAACCTGGCACAATCTAGAAAAGAAACAATTCAGACAGAAAGAGAATCATGAGAGAGAGAAGTGTGAAATTGAATCAGAAGGTTAGAGTGAAGAACCATCACCATAAATAGTTAAAGTGGCTACCAGGAAGAATAGTGAAGCTATGTGGCCTTAGTATATACTTGATCAAAATGTTTGCTCATGGAAAGTTTAGGTTTGTTCACATTGATCATATTTTACCTACAGATATGGAAGGAGTTGAAAATTGGAATGATTGATTATTTCTGATGGTCTTGTTACAAGTAGAGTACCAGTACAAATCCTACATCAGATGTACTAGAAATAAGTCCTGGAGAAAGTCAGAATTTAAGTCAGAGTCTGAGTCAGGCAGACAAACAGTTTGAAGTTGTAGAGAGTCCAAATGTAAATCAAGGGTTGCCTTTGGAGAAAAACTCTTCTCAGGCTCAGCCTAGAATGAGTCTAAGTTCGACACCATGTTTGGAAAGTTCTGTTCGAGAATGAAGGTATCCTCTTCGAAACAGAATACCAGTAGTTAAGTTTGAGTTGTAAATATGGCAAAATAATTCCACATCTTTTGTTGTGTATAACCATGCACGTTATGTATGATGATTATTTTGTTATGATTACTTCTTCATTAAGGAGGGAGAAGTATAATGTAGAGCTCCACCTAGTGGATGACTGCTTCACCTAGTGGACTACAAGGTAATGCCACTGCTGATGTAAATAAAATACAAATCACATGATGTATTGGAGCCATCTTATAAAGTGCATTTGTTAGTGATGTCATGAGAATATATCACAGGATCGAGATGGCAAAGTCTGCCCCTGCACAGTCACAGGAGGAACAAACTTTGCTGGGGCCATCAGAAGTTCCAAAGCCCAGAAGACGTCTGCCAAATGTGTCATGAGAACAGAAGAGCATAAGGAATAGGAGCAGGAGTAGATCACCTGGCCCCTCGAGCCTGCTCCGCCATTTAATAAGACCATGACTGATCTGATCATGGCCTCAGCTCCACTTCCCTGCCCGTTCCCCATAACCACTTGCTCAAAAATCTGTCTATGTCCACCTTAAGTATATCAATGACCCAGCCTCCACAGCTCTCTGGGGCAGAGAATTCCATAGATTTACAACCTTCTGAGAGAAAACATTTCTCCTCATCTCAGTTTTAAATGGGCGGCCCCTTATTCTGAGACATTGGGCTAGACTTTCCTATGAACCCCTGAACACCCGATTGCCTGCTCAGAAAAAACACTAATGTTAGGTAAGTAATGCTGGCGAGAATTTCCTCTTTTATGTTAAAACTAATTAAAACTAATTGCCTGGCAAGAAAATGGGCTTTGCACCTTTATTCTCGGTGGTTTTCTCAGCTGTTAAGGGGAAACTAAGTAAAACGGGCATTTTTTTTTTTTAACGTTAGTCCGAGGCTGCAGTTGGACCTAGTGAGGGGGGAAACTTTTTAAAAAATTTCAATAAAAAAAACATAAAAAACATTCCCAAGACACTTTTACACCTAATCGCCATTTTAAAATTAAAAGAAAAATAAAGATGCTTTAACTTATCTTTCTTTGCAGAGCATTTACCTACTGCCCTGTTTAAGCAGCTTTTACAAGGTGGTTCTCTTGGCAATTTGGACGGGCTTCCATTGAAGCCAAACTTACGCCCTGGCTATTTTCTCGGCGTGCACGTCGGCAGTTTTGTCCCCGTGGGTGTTTTCATATTTCGGCGATTCCACTAAAAAACTAAGGGGGAAACTTTCACCGGGAAGAAAAACAGCTCTACTGCCAGAAAAACGCCGAGAACCAGCCGGAAATGATAGGAAAGTCTAGCCCATTGTCCCCTAGTTTTAGTTTCCCCATGAGTGGAAATATCCTGTCTGTATCCACCTTGTCAAGCACCCTCATTAGCTTATATGTTTCGATAAGATCACATCTCATTCTTCTGAACTCCAATGAATATAGAAACAGAGAAACATAGAAAATAGGTGCAGGAGGAGGCCATTTCGCCATTTGAGCCTGCACCACCTTTCAATAAGATCATGTCTGATCATTCAACCTCTGTACACCTTTCCTGCTTTCTCTCCATACTCCTTGATCCCTTTAGCCGTAAGGGCCATATCTAACTTTCTTTTGAATATATCTAACTAACTAGCCTCAACAACTTTCTGCAGTAGAGAATTCCACAGGTTAACAATTCTCTGAGTGAAGAAGTTTCTCCTCATCTCGGTCCTAAATGGCTTACTCCTTATCCTTGGACTGTGACCCCTGGTTCTGGACTTCCCCAGCATCGGAAACATTCTTCTTGCCTCTAACCTGTCCAATCCCGTCAGAATTTTGTATGTTTCTATGAGATCACCTCTCATTCTTCTAAACTGCAGTGAATACAAACCCAGTCGATCCAGTCTCTCCTCATATGTCAGTCCTGCCATCCCGGGAATCAGTCTGGTGAACCTTCGCTGCACTCTCTCAATAGCAAGAACGTCCTTCCTCAGATTAGGAGACCAAAACAGAACACAATATTCCAGGTGTGGCCTCACCGAGGCCCTGTACAAATGCAGTAAGACCTCCCTGCTCCGATATTCAAATCCTCTAGCTATGAAGGCCAACATGCCAATTGCCTTCTTCACTGCCTGCTGTACCTGCTTGCCAACTTTCAGTGATTGATGTACCATGACACCCAGGTCTCATTGCACCTCCCCTTTTCCTAATCTGTCAGCATTCAGGTAATATTCTGCCTTTGTGTTTTTGCCACCAAAGTGGATAACCTCATATTTATTCACATTATACTGCATCTGCCATGCATTTGCCACTCAGCTAACCTGTCCAAGTCCCCCTGCAGCCTCTTAGCATCCTCCTCACAGCTCACACCGCCACCCAGCTTAGTGTCAATTGCAAACTTGGAGATATTACATTCAATTCCTTCATCTAAATCATTAATGTATGTTGTAAATAGCTGGGGTCCCAGCACTGAAACCTGCGGCACCCCACTAGTCACTGCCTGCCATTCTGAAAAGGACCCATTTATTCCGACTCTCTGCTTGCTTCGTGTCTGCCAACCAGTTCTCTATCCACGTCAATACATTAACCCCAATACCATGTGCTTTAATTTTGTACACTAATCTCTTGTGTGGAATCTTGTCAAAAGCCTTTTGAAAGTCCAAATACACCACATCCACTGGTTCTTCCTTGTCCACTCTACTGGTTACATCCTCAAAAAATTCTCGAAGATTTGTCAAGTATGATTTCCCTTTCATAAATCCATGCTGACTTGGACTGATGCTGGCACTGCTTTCCAAATGCTCTGCTATTTCAACTTTAATAATTGATTCCAACATTGTCCACACCACCGATGTCAGGCTAACTGGTCTATAATTCCCCGTTTTCCCTCTCCCTCCTTTTTAAAAAAGTGTTGTTACATTAGCTACCCTCCAGTCCATAGGAACTGATCCAGAGTCAACAGAATGTTGGAAAATGATCACCAATGCATCCACTATTTCTAGAGCCACTTCCTTAAGTACTCTGGGATGCAGCCTATCAGGTCCTGGGGATTTATCGGCCTTCAATTACATCAATTTCCCGAACACAATTTCCTGACTAATAAGGATTCCCTTCAGTTCCTCCTTCCCGCTAGACCCTCGGACCCCTAGTATTTCCGGAAGGTTATTTGTGTCTTCCTTAATGAAGGCAGAACCAAAGTATTTGTTTAACTGGTCCACCATTTCTTTGTTCCCCATTATAAATTCACCTGATTCTGACTGCAAGGGACCTACATTTGTCTTCACTAACCTTTTGCTCTTCACATATCTATAGAAGCATTTGCAGTCAGTTTTTATGTTCCCTGCAAGCTTCCTCTCATACTCTATTTCCCCCTCCTAATTAAACCTTTGCCCTCCTCTGCTGAATTCTAAATTTCTCCCAGTCCTCAGGTTTGCTGCTTTTTCTGGACAATTTATATGCCTCTTCCTTGGATTTAATGCTGTCCCTAATTTCTCTTGTTAGCCACGGTTGAGCTAATTTTACCGTTTTATTTTTACTCCAGACAGGGATGTATAATTGTTGAAGTTCATCCATGTGATCTATAAATGTCTGCCATTGCCTATCCACCGTCAACCCTTTAAGTATCATTTGCCAGTCTATCCTAGCCAATTCACATCTCATACCATCGTTATCATAGGCCCAACCTACTCAACCTAACTTCATAAGTCAATCCCCTCATCTCCGGAATCAACCAAGTGAACCTTCTCTGAACTGTCTCCAATGCAAATATATCCTTGCTTAAATACAGAGACCAAAACTCTATGCAGTACTCCAGGTATGGCCTCATTAATACCCTGTACAATTGTAGCAGGACTTCTCTGTTTTTATACTCTATCCCCCTTGCAATAAAAGCCAACATTCCATTTGCCTCCCTGATTACATGCTGTACCTGCATACTAACCTTTTGTGTTTCATGCACAAGAACCCCCCAGGTCCCTCAATACTGCAATACTTTGTAATTTTTCTCCATTTAAATTATAATTTGCTATTCTATTTTTTATGCCAAATTGGATAACCTCACATTTTCCCACATTATACTTCATCTGCCAAATTTTTGCCCACTCACTTAGCCTGTCTATATCCCTTTGCAGATTTTTTGTGTCCTCCTCACAATTTGCTTTCCCACCCATCTTTATATCATCAACAAACTTGGCTACATTACACTCGGTCCCTTCATCCAAGTCATTAATATAGATTGTAAATAGTTGAGGTCTCAGCATCGATCCCTGTGGCACCCCACTAGTTACTGTTTGCCAACTGGAAAATGATTTATCCCAACTCTCTGTTTTCTGTTAGTTAGCCAATCCTCTATCCATGCTAATATATCACCCCCAACCCCTGAACTTTTATCTTGTGCAGTAACCTTTTATGTGGCGCCTTATCAAATGCCTTCTGGAAATCCAAATACATCACATCCACTGGTTCCTCCTTATCTACTCTGCTCGCTACATCCTCAAAGAACTCTAGCAAATTTGACAAGCATGATTTCCCTTTCATAAAGCCATGCTGACTCTGTTTGATTGAATTATGCTTTTCCAAATGTCCTGCTACTGTTTCCTTAATAATGGTATATAGTTTCCTGCTTTTCGTCTGCCTCCTTTTTTAAATGTCTATGCAGTCGCAGCAGGGAAGGGAGCAGGCTGCCTCTACCTCTGTTGAATCCACAGGGGTTGCACATCGCAGAAGTATGCATCGGCGAAAGATGAAACAGAAGTAGATGCATAAGGGTAAGCACATGAGTGTTTAAAGAAGTGCTTCTTTTAAGATTCTATTATTCATGTCAAATGTTAAACTATTTATGGCTAATTTTGTCTGCTATTTTGAAAGTGGTTTAGTGAGTTGGAGTGAATGGTGAGACATTACATTACCTCCAACAATGGGGGTCAGTGTGAAAGAAACGATTTGGTCATTGTAGGGATGCTTTATGTTGTTGTTGTATGTGTGTGTGTGTGTGAGGGGAGGGGGGCAGGGACAGGGGTATGGGGGACCTGGCACAACCTGCGGCAGCCATATCGGGTATAATGCCAGGAAGTTATATAAATCTGGCCATGATTAGGCCATACCAGCCCTCCCAGGCAGCAATGTGCTCGGCTGCTGATGGCATCTGGACCTCAGGTTCCTCCTGCTCCTCCTCCTCATCTTCCAGCTGATATTCCACCTCCTCCGAAGAGGTTGTGCACTCAGAGCCTTGTTCCTCATGCAACGCTATTCCTCGCTGCTGTGCTATGTTGCGTAGCGTGCAGCATAGCACAGCAACAGGCGACGACAATGATAAAAAAGCATACATGATCCTGGGCTTCATAAATAGAGGCATAGAGTACAAAATCGAGGAAGTTGTGATGAACCTTTATAAAACACTGGTTCGGCCTCAACTGGAGTATTGTTTCCAATTCTGGATACCGCACTTTAGAAAGGATGTGAAGGCCTTAGAAAAACTGTTCCCATTGACGGAAGGACAAAGATTTATGGTGTATGGCGAAAGAATCGAAGGCGACTGATGGAAAAATATTTTTACGCAGCGAGTATTTAGGATTTGGAATACACTCGCCTGAAAAGGTGGTGGAGGCAGACTCAATCATGGCTTTCAAAGGGAATTGGATAAGTACTTGAAGGAAAACAAATTGTAGGGCTATTGGGAAAGGGCGGGGAACTGGACTAGCTGAAGTGCTCTAGCAGAGAGCCGGCACGGGCTCGATGGGCCAAGTTACCTACTTCTGTGTTGTTTCCATTCTATGATTCTATTATTCTGGAGACCCTGGCTGGTGCATACTGAAGGGCTCCTCTAGATCTGTCAAGCCATCTGAAGCGAATTTTCAGCATGCCTAGCATTTGCTCTATGACACATCTGGTGGAAATGTGGCTTTCGTTTTATCTCTCCTCAACCGGAGTACTTGGCCTCCTCAAGCGTGTCATGAGCCACATCAATGGATTGCTCCTATCTCCAGGCAGCCAGCCAGAAACTCTGTTTGGAGGAGCGAAGAGCTGAGAGAGGGCGGACTGGCACATAACGAAAGAGTTATGACAGCTGCCAAAGAATTTGGCACAAACTTGCATGATGATCTTCCTATGGTTGCAGACCAGCTGCACATTGAGGGAGTGGAAGCCCTTACAGTTGACAAAGACTCCTGCGTGATGATGGGGGCTCTGATGGACACATGTGTGCAGTTGATGATGCCCTGCACCCATGGGAAGCCAACCAGAGTGGCAAAGCTGAGCGCCCACTCAGTAACAGTGGCGTCAACTAGTGGCAAAGTTGATATAATTGGCTGACTTGTCAAACATGGCATTGGTGATCTGTGTGATGCATCTGTGGGTGGCCAACTTAGAGATGCCACAAATGTTTGCTGCAGATCCCTGGAAGGAGCCTGAGGCAAAGAAGTTGAGGATGCTGGTGACTTTGACAGCCACTGGTAAGATGTGTCTACTAGGTCCTCTGTGCTGTAGCTCTTGCTCCAGCAAGCTGTAAATGTCTGCAATGACCTGGTACGATTGCCTGAGTCTCCTTTGGCATAGCTGCTTAGTCATGTTGAGGAAGCTCATCCTCTGCTTATATACCCTGTGTTGGGGGTATCGCCTCCAGGGCGGTGTAGCCTTGCGCTGATACCCTCTGTCCTGTGGAGTATCAGGTGGTTGAGGAGAAGATTGGTGTTGTTATTGGTGCTGCTAGTGTGCCTGGTGCTGCTGATGTTGGGGCTCATCCTGGTCTGATTCTGAGGATCAAGCTGAGATAGTATAAATGGTTCCCATGCTGATATAATAGATGGCAGGTCAGGTAGAGATCAGAGAAGCAAACTTTCAATGGTGTGATAGATAATAGCAATGAGGTGAGAGTGGCTTACAAATTTGCAGAAAAGTCTTGCAAACTCTAGACATTTAAATCTGTGCTGAAAATGCACTCAGCAACAGCATTTCCTTTAAGAAAGTAAGTAGGTGTCAGGTGACAGTATTTATTGTGCTTTCCATGTTATGCATTAATAACCTCGATCAATGGCCACTGAGATTCTGCCTCAGGTTGACAGTCATGGTTCCCGAGCTGCGTGATTCCCGTGGTCATCCAATGACATTCAAAAGGTTTGGTTGAAAACAAGTTAAGGGTCTGACAACAAGGTATTAATGATCGAAATTAGGTTGCCCACCTCTGCTGTTCGGGTTCATGCCGCGCTGGCAAACGCGCCCGAGTTAAAGGCGCATGGGGGTGGGATGACGGTGGTTCGCAACCCGCTCTGATTTATTTCCACTTTCACTCCCGACCTGGCTCCAATCCCGCATGCATGGACGCATTCAAATTCTGGCCAAGGAATGGGACATGGGGATGAATCCAGTCAGAAGTGGGGCATATGAGCCTAACGGTTGTTTTTCATCCTGAGTATGTAACCTAACATAACAAAAATGTTTTTTGCAATAAGTTTATAACAGAGTTACACTTACCTGCCAATTTAATTGTAGATCATTAAAAATTCATGCTGATGGTGCATTTAACTCCTCATTTGAAATTTACTATGCAGCTGTGATCATGAGCAGAATTGTAATCAGCAGTGCAGTGCTTGTGTCACTACACCAGTAATCCTGAGGCCTGGATTAATACAGAGCATAGAATTCAAATCCACCATGGGAGTTTGAGAATTTTAATTCAGTCAAAATATCTGGAAATAAAAAGCTGCTTTCAGCAAAATAAAAGTGATCATAAAGCTAAAAACCCAAATGGTTCACGAATGTCCCTTTAGGGCGGGAAACCTGCCATCCTTAGTCTGGCCTATATGTGATCCAGTCTGACACTGATGTGGTTGACTTTTAATTGCCCTCTGAAGTGGCCAAGCAAGCGACTCGGTTGTAGCAAAGCGCTACAATGCAACACAGCGATTCAAGAAGTCGGCCCACAATTACCCTCTCAGGGCAACTAGGAATGCATGATAAATGTCGGCCTTGCCAGCAACGCCCACAACTCTTTTAGGAGAAAAACATTAAATCGTGCCCCCCGATCTGGGGGACACACCAAACATTTTCAAGACCCCTTTTTTTTGTGTTTTTTTGGGGGTTTTTTTGTATTTTTTTGGGGGGTTTTTTTGGGCACTAAAATCAATTTTTTTTCCCAAGTGCCCCCTATAAAAGGGGAGGGGGACACTAAAAACACCGGCAATTAAAACAACTTAACTTTTAAAACATAAAATCAAATTAAAATTTGGTTGCCGGGGGTGATGATGCACTCCAGTCCCTCCGGTGCTCACCTCTCGCGGAAGGCCGCGAGTGTACCAGTGGACACTGGGTGCTCCATCTCTAGGGACACCCTGGCCCGGATGTACGCATGGAAGAGAGGCAGGCAGTCAGGCTGAACGACCCCCTCGACCGCCCGCTGCCTGGACCGGCTGATGGCACCCTTGGCCGTGCCCAGGAGCAGTCCTACGAGGAGGCCCTCGGACCTACCCGCTCCCCTCCGCACAGGGTGCCCAAAGATCAGGAGTGTGGGACTGAAGTGCAGCCAGAAATTGAGGAGCAGCCCCTTTAAATAATAAAACAGGGGCTGCAACCTCGCACACTCCATAAAAACATGGAACGCGGACTCTTCCAGACCGCAGAAATTGCAAGCGGCCTGGGAGTCCGTGAACCGGCTTAAGAATTTGTTGCACGGCACTGTTCCGTGCACCACCCTCCAGGCCAAGTCCCCGATAAATAATGGGAGGACTCCCGCGTAGAGTGCACTCCATCGGGGACCCCCGCCTCCTCCGGACGGCAAGATGGTACGCCATGGCGTGTCCAGATGGCAGACGAGGAAAGCAAAGTTGAGAGTGTGCAGGAGCAGCCCGTACAGGAAACCCCTCCGCGCAGAACTGAAAGGCACGGAGGGGATTTCCCCGAGGTGGCTCAAGTTGTGAGGCGACGGCTCCCGAGGGAGGTTCCGGGGTTTGGCGCCGATGAGGAATTCCGTCCGGACGGGGGTCAGTTCGGACGGAATCTCCCCACGTGCTTGAGCCTCCTCGACACACCTAACGGAGTCAGGGCCCAGTGCTGTTTTTAGCGACTCGATGGCATCGGCCACGCGGCGGACGTCGGCCGAATTTAGGCGCTGCGCCAGCGTGTCTGATGCCATCCAGCCCGCTCCTCCGCCATCGAGCAGGCCCCTGACTCTGGTCACCCAGCAACGCCCACATCCTAAGAAAAGGCAGGCCCTGACATCTTTTGATTCGTAAGCTCAGATGGAGTGAGTGCTGGACACAGTTGGATAAAAAACAAAAGCAGTTTATTGAGGCATGGAGAAGCAGGTTATCAATCAGTTCATATGACAAGCTGGAAGTCAGTACAATACACCCTACTGGAAGCAATCTCAACAATACACATAATTAAACCAGTTTCAGCAGAATTTCTTCTGTATACAATTAAGCAAGGCAGTTTCAATCAAATGGCTCTTACACTACAGAAGCTACACAGGAGTCCAGGGTGCCGAAATTCAGGGTCTCAGAAAGACCCGTTACTGTCCATAAGTGGCAGCCATATGTCGGAATCTTGTGACCGCCGCTTTGTGGTCAACTGGCTGACCCAACCCAAATTCAGGTCGGGGATTTTTCAGCCTGGACCCAATACCGCCCAATGCTGATGACCGCTGCAAGCGCATCATTAAAATGTCCACCACCCATTTTCCTCACCGTAAAAATGTACTGACCGAAATTCTGGTCGAAAAATCGACCCCCCCGCCCTGCGGTGCCCCCGACAGCCTTCTGTGTTGGTGCACCTTATCCCCAGTGCGTGCAGCCCAGCAGAGCGGCAGCACTTCAAGGGGAGGGTCCACTGCCGCAGCCACCATGTACTTATTTTTGCAGGCCAACTTTCCGATCGTCTGGCAAAGTCGTGCCCCCGGGTTCGGCCGGGCCACCAATGGGCAGCCTGGCACCCACTCTTGGGTACCAGGCCGCTGGCTCGGCCAAAATCATCCCTGGTGGCCAATGGCTGAAGTTCTAAAATTACAGATTCTCTCCCCTTTAACGAAGGGAAGAGAGCATGGTGACGAACACGCGCTGTGATGTCACCACACT
The DNA here is from genome assembly GCF_044704955.1 of Pristiophorus japonicus. Taxonomy (NCBI): domain Eukaryota; kingdom Metazoa; phylum Chordata; class Chondrichthyes; family Pristiophoridae; genus Pristiophorus; species Pristiophorus japonicus. The sequence goes on along the minus strand of NC_091982.1, from coordinate 99,598,437 downwards.
CTCTCGATGGTCCTTCGCCCTGATATCGCCGCAGGATCGGGGCCCTGGGGAGGCATGAGTTCAGGGCCAGGGGCCCAGCAGCAGCACGTGCACACACTGTGATATGTGTGCGCACGAGGTCCGTGCAGCAGAGCTGGTCTCCAGTCGTCTTGGGTAACCCTTGCTACTGGACCAAGACCTAGCTCTGTCAAACCCGTGTGGTGGCTGGTGTGCAATGGCCACCACATGCTAAAAAAATCCACGCACAGGCGTGAATGTAGTTCTAGTCCTTCATTCGAAACATCTGTGAACTCATCCTTTTTTGGTGTGGAAGCAATTCATCCTCGTTTCGAGGGACTGCCTATGATGATGATGATGGTGATGTCACCACCAAGCCACCGCTGATTGACAGTGGCGGAGTCCCAGTCCGGCCCAAATTCAGCCCCTCAGCCTGCCTTCCTGTCTATGTCCCGCCCCCACTATGACAGATTTCCTTTGGGACTTTGAAAAAATGTCAAAGTCCTGAAAATTGCTCTTGTGACCGCATCAAGGATCAATGCAGTAAAAACAAATAAAATCATAGGTACACCAGCTTTCTTGCACTACTGAATTTCGGCCTCCAGGATTCTAATCACCAAATTTCCCTTCAGCCAAAGGTTGTGGATGACAGTAATTGGAGTAACAAAATCCTGGACTGTTATCTGGCTTTGGTATGTTGGCAAGAGATTAAATTGGTTTCTCAATTAAACCTAAGATGTCCCCATTATCCATTGCTAGGAAACTGAGACTGCCTCATTACCCAGTTGACTCTTTCTCAGGTGCTTGCTTCTTAATGGCCAGGGCTGTACTTTTTTCACAGGCTGAATTTGTTGCCTGGACTATGTTAAAATGAATGGGGCTAATTTGTACTGCCTCTGCTGGGTAAGAATGGGCAGGAGTGCTTTGAAAAACATGATGCTAAACTTGCCCATCCCTGCGCATGATCTGCTCATTGCCATTTCTAGTTTGACCTGGAAATGGATGCAAATCAGGATTTAATGATGTATGGAGGACCCCAATGCAATTTTCTGATACGAATGAGTGGAGAGTGCATGGTGCCCATTGGTATGAAGCGTAATGCGGCCTAATCAGCAGTCCTTAAAGGCAGCTCCAGAAACAGCACTTGTAAGTTTGTATAATTATTTTTTGCTTTCCTGCCTCAACAAGCTTAGATTTGCCAAGTATTGTTTGGTGAAGACAATACCCCTTCAAGGCTGCTTTTATTAATATATGTCAGCTTGGCTCAGTTGGTAGCACTCTTACCTTTGAGTTAGAAGATTGTGGGTTCAAAGCTCACTCTAGGATTTGAGCCAGGCTGATATCTGTACCTTTGTGAAAGGTATTAAAAAAGGAACCAGCCATATCTACCTTAAAAAAGACAAAGAAAAAAAACCCTGCATAAGGTAGAACTCTGAAATTATAAACAGAAACTGCTGGCAACATGTTATGACATGAGAAAAGATAGGTTAGTGATTGTTTGGGTCGAGGCAGTACAGCAAGCTTTAAAGGCAACTGATAACTATAGTGTTGACTATCTATAATGCAGATGAGCCCATTGACAAAGGGAAACAAATTATAAGCAACACCTTGGCACTATGGTTAATCCATAGGAGAGAAGTGATGATGTCAATAAAAAAAAACACGTGCTAGTTACAGGGGTTTCTATGTTTAGCGGGTGGAATTGGCTTTTCTGCAGTTATGACCAGGTAGTGTTGAATGGTTGTGTGTATCTCAACAGGAGGTAGAGAAGATTCTGGCAAAGGAGGATGAACAACCTAAAGTTGTAATTCAAGTTGGAATCAATAACATAGGGATGAGTAGGCTAAAGGCCTTGTAAAGGGAGTTTGAGGAATTAGGTGTTAGATTAAAAAGCAAGGCCCTCAAAGTAGTGATGGCAGAATTACCCGTGTCATGCTTTAGGCCAGTTCGGAAGAAACACACAAATGTGCGGATTGACTGATGATGTAAGAGGGCAAGATTCCGATTTCTAGGGCATTGGAACAAGTCCTGGGGTGGGGAAAAGCTCTACAGGTGGGATATGCTTCACACGAGCTGAACCAGAGAAGCTAAATAGAGCAGTAGAGGAGTATTTAAATTAGTAAGGGTGGGGAGCCTTGAGATTATATGGGGATGAAGTTAAGTATAAATCTACTGAAGGGGCAAAGCAGTATAAAATAGGAAGGTCAAAATGAAAATGACAGGAGAGCAGTTAAGAAGAAGGATAGTAAAGGAAAGAACAAGAAAAGATAGAAAGGAATGTGTCAAGGTCGCCATGATTATATGCAAATATGCAAAGCCTTAAAAATAAAGTCAAAAACTCGAGGCACAAATTGAAATGAAGAGACATAATGACATAGCCTTGACAGGAACTTGGCTTCAGTCAGAATTACACTGGGAATTAAATATTCCAGGCTAAAAAAAACCCCAGTAAAGATAGAGAAGGAAAAAAGAGATTATTAATTAAAAACAACATTTCAGCTGCAGCAAGGAACGCTTTCATTAATAGCAGTTGCATTCAGAAATAATGGGCTAGAAATTGAAAGGGGAGGTGCAACGAGACCTGGGTGTCATGGTTCATCAGTCATTGAAAGTTGGCATGCAGGTACAGCAGGCGGTGAAGAAGGCAAATGGCATGTTGGCCTTCATAGCTAGGGGATTTCAGTATAGGAGCAGGGAGGTCTTACTTCACTTGTACTTCAGTGAGGCCTCACCTGGAATATTGTGTTCAGTTTTGGTCTCCTAATCTGAGGAAGGACGTTCTTGCTATTGAGGGAGTGCAGCGAAGGTTCACCAGACTAATTCCAGGGATGGCTGGACTGACTTGTGAGGAGAGACTGGATCAACTGGGCCTTTATACACTGGAGTTTAGAAGGATGAGAGGGGATCTCATAGAAACATGTAAGATTCTGACGGGACGGGACAGGTTAGATTCGGGAGGAATGTTCCCGATTTTGGGGAAGTCCAGAACCAGGGGACACAGTCTTAGGATAAGGGGTAGGCCATTTAGGACTGAGATGAGGAGAAACTTCTTTACTCAGAAAGTTGTTAACCTGCGAAATTCCCTGCTGCAGAGAGTTGCTGATGCCAGTTCATTGGATATATTCAAGAGGGAGTTAGATGTGGCCCTTACGGCTAAAGGGATCAAGGGGTATGGACAGTAAGCGGGAAAGGGGTACAGAGGTGAATGATCAGCCATGATCATATTGAATGGTGGTGCAGGCTCGAAGGGCCGAATGGCCTACTCCTGCACCTATTTTCTATGTTTCTATGTTTCTATGATCAAAGGCTGCCACCGCCCATTTACTGCCCAAAAAAACGCTAAGCTTCTGCAATTAACGTCGGCGGAAAATTGATCAAAAAATAGAAAAAAAATGCCCGGCGGGAAAAATGGGCACTGTGCGTGGATTCTCGGTGGTCCTGGTCAAATTTAGTCCAAGGCTAGAGTCAGCCTAGGGAGTGGGGAAAACACAAAAAATATTTTTTCAAAAAATAAAACATCGAAAAAGATTCAGAGGATCCTTTTCCACTGAATCACTGCAAAAGAATTAGAATAAAAAGTTCACTTACCTTTTTTTGCAGGGTTTCAGACCTACCATCCATCGAAAGGCTGGTCTGATGAGGCGTTTTTTTTCAAGAAGTACGGATCATCGCTCCCACCAAACTCGGGCGGGAACGGTTTTCCCAGCGTTGCAAGCCGGCGGTCTGCTCCCCAGCGGTATTTCGAAACCGCCGGCGTAAGGCCCTGATGAAATTCCCAACGAATGAAAGATCGCCTAAAGCAAGGAAATACTGCCGAGAAACACGGTGGTAGACTGATCAATTTCTAGCCCCATAAGAGATCATATTCCATATTGGGAGTGCATTGTAGATCACCAAATAGTGGGAACGAAATTGAGGGTGAGATTTGTAGATAACTTCGAAGGATATCAGAGCCTTGGAAGGAGTACAGTGAAGATTCACTGGAATTGTTCCAGGAATGAAAGGTTAGAGTTATGAAGGCTCAAAAAATTTTTCTTTTTACACTGGGGAGAGAGTCTAATGGAGTAAAATTAACAAAGGTTTCAAAATTATAGTGCAAGATTGTTTCCACTGGTTGGCAAATCAATAGCAAGCAGATGTAGACTCAGGATTATTACTAGCTGAATGAAGAAGGATGTTGGAAGACATTTTTTCTCACAGAGGGCTATTGGAATGTGTGTTTTACCACAAGTAGTGATTGAGGCAGAGACTATAACATTATTTGAAAGTCAATTAAATAAGTATTTGAAAAGGACAATATAGGGAAAAGGCAGGCAAATGGAATTGGAGTACAAATGCTCCAACTGAAGAACTAGCATTGGCACAGGTCAGGTAGGCTTAATAGTTACAATTAACAATTGCTGACTGTATGACCTAGGTTGGATTTTTGGTTTAAACTTTAACATGTTTTTAATATGAAGCCGCATTCAGTGTTTTAAGGGTTAATTCTCAAGGGTACAGTATCCTTCCTGTTATTTTAACAAGGAGAAAGAGTGGACACCACTGTCTCGGTGGATTCTCTTGGAACAAAATTAGCTAACCAATTAAACCTATTATCCTTAATGATCTCAGATGATAGGTGCATGGAATTTCCATGGGCAGGAGATCAGTGGAACTCCTGGAGAAACAGTATAAAGAGCTAAAAATGGCTGTTCATCCCTCTGCTCCAGGGTTTCCATCGATCGCCCATCAAAGTTACAGTGGGCGATCGAGAACACCCTGTATAAATTTAGGGATATTACATTTATCTATTTCTAGTTATGTCAAGTTTTGTGAATTTAAGATGGAACTCTGATGCTGCATTCTGAAGGAACTATGGGGTAAGGTTTATCTAATTAAGGCGGTATTGTATATTGCTTAACCTCAAGCCCCAAGACAAGGAGGTGAAATTGATCTTTACTAGTAGTGCAAAATGTTGATAGTAAATCGGCAACCCGTTTGAAACTGCACCAAGTCAATGGAAAAGAAAATCGGGTCAGAGCAAAACGTGCTGCTGATTCGCAGTCGCCTGTATCGTACGACTGGTGAAGACCAATTTCACCTCCTCTTTGTCTTGGAGCTTGAGTTTAAGCAATATACAATACTGCCTTGATTAGCAATTCATGTTAAGGCAGGCAACCTCTATTTATCTAATTGCCTATAAACAGAATTTGATTGGGTCTAAGTTGCCTGGTTGCTACTTCGGGGTTGAGAAATGATGATGTACACGTGTTTGCCATTGAGTAAGAAAATTTTAATCTGTGGTTGCCACCGCCATTACGGAGTGGGGCGGGGGCTGGGGGGGAGTGTCATACCAAAGGTCACAATGGTGGTACTACCTCATCCATTCAGGTGCTAGCAGTAATTCATATTATAGTTACTGGACAGTTGAGAATAGGCTGGAGTTTCTTCGAAGGAACAAGCCAGGTATGGGCCAGAAAATGGGGATAAAATGTTGTAGCCTTAACCACACAGCTGTGCTCGGCACCAGTGAGGCTCTGTGCTGTGAGTGGAACATCACAAAATTACTCCTTATAAAGTAGAAAAGAAGGCTCTCCTAGTTCTACAGTTTAATCATTTCCTCCATTTATTTCTAAATCACTGCAGTTAAATGAAACTCGATGAAGGCTGAGGCATGCATTCCATAAGGATTCAGACTCTAAGAAAGATTCGTTAAAAAAAGACTCCTCGTTTTTGTTATTTTGAAATCAGGATAAAATAGTATGCAATTTTTATACCTGTGTTACATTTTGCTCTGCTGCATTTATTTTCTTTCTGTGTACATTTAATACTTTTAATAAATTTATCTTGTTGTTCTAGCCTGAATGAAGTAATCTTGCATTGCGGACCTGAGCCATTCAATACTTTTCCACGTTTACCTTCTTTCCTTTTCTCTTTATCCCTCCCTGACCATTCTCTCCTGTCGTCATGCCTCCTTTCATCTCTTCTCTCTCAGACACTCTGCCCTCCCAAATCCATGCCCCAATCCTTAATCACTCTTCGACCTTCCTCCTTCAAGACGCTCCTTAAAACCTACCTCTTTGATATAGCTTTTGCTCACCTCCGCTAATTTCTATTTATGCGTCTCCGTATCCAATTTTTTAAATCTCAAAATCTTCCTGCGAAGCAGCCTTGGGACGTTTCACTATGTTAAGGTGCTATATAAATACAATTTGTTGTTGTTGTGCTTTTCCACTTATTGGGGAGAACAGGAGTGCATGGTAGGCGACATGTGCGTTTGTTTTTGGTGCAAAACATGCCAGTGAAAGGGTAGCTGTTAATCTTGGGGCATGCCTACTCTTATTCACAGCACACTAGAACTGTAAATTGAAGATTATAGAGATGTGGGTCTGCTTGTGTAAGCTGCAATTCTCTATGAATACAAAAAGAAATATGCAGAAAAGCCTGCCTCATGACAGTTCACACTGACTGACTTATTGTTGATACCATTGGTGTTTCTGAATGTCAGTAGTCAGTCGTCAAAATTATTAAACCCAAAGGGTCAAACCCTTCAGTTATATTAAATTGTAGGCATCTATTTGCAATAGCTATTTTAGTTACTTTGCACAGAATATTAGCTGTATTAAATATATTTATCAACCACAAAATTAACATTGTTCACATAAATACTTTGAGTTGTGAGAGTGACATCAGTGATATAAATGTAGGAGTTTGGTAGATGTCTCGGGTGGATCCAATGTCAGCCTATCCATTTGTCTCGGGCAACACTGCTGTGAAATGCTAGTAAAACGGGGCTTGAAAAGATGCGTAAAAAAGCAATGGTTGTTTAATTAAAATAATGGAATATTTTAATATTAGATTAGTATTGTAATTGAAAAATGTGATTGATGTTATACCTCAGCAATAAGTACTCATAAAATTTTAAAGAATTCACAAAAATGTTCTTAACCCTATATATGGTGTAGCATTTTAAGTTCCCATATATTTTAAAAAATGATAGTCCAATTAGTAAGTCAGTAGGCTCGGAGGTCTGAGGTTTACACATTTGAATCCCAGATTTGATTTGCATTCATATTCATTTGCTGTTGTTGGGCAAATGTTTCCAATTCTTTTGCAGGCTGCTTGAAGGAGCAGTGCAATGTAGAGGGTCCTCCATCTCCTTTGCAGCAGGGGAGGGAATCCATCAAAAGTTATATAACTCTATAAATCTTGTCCGCTGCTCAAAAAGCAACAGAGATGGCAATAGGAAAGAACTTCATTACTTAAACTGGCTCACCCTCCACACTAAAGGTCTAATGGAACACAATGACCATCGACAGCAGTAGTAACTGCAGATAGACAAAAATAAATCATAAAAAATGATCTTATTGTGCTTTTTAACTTTTTAATTTGTGATAACATTTTACAATTTATCATATAAATCACATTTTACATGTGGTAAGAGTCCTGGTCACAATTGAAAATAACGGCCCGATGTTGAGTTGATCTAATGGATTAGATTATAACGGTTTCCAAGCTGAACGATTCATTTGTAGTTATTATTTTGGCAATTATTCTCAGATTATCACTTATTTCATTGCTTTATAGATAAAATGCAACAGCTAGATGCTTAGTTTTGCATGTCTATAGCCTTAAATGATGCTGGAAACTCCAATGCCAAGTTTATGGCACAGTGGGTGGCTCTGCTGCATAAGAGGGCAGGAAAAAGAGTGGGAGAGCGATAGTGATAGGGGATCCTATTGAAAGGGGAATAGATAGACGTTTCTGCGGCTGCAACCGAGACTCCAGGATGGTATGTTGCCACCCTAGTGCAAGGGTCAAGGATGTCTCGGAGCGGGTGCAGAACATTTTGAAGGGGGAGGGTAAACAGCCAGTTGTTGTGGTGCATATAGGCACTAATGACATAAGTAAAAAACGGGATGAGGTCCTACAAGATGAATTTAGGGAGCTAGGAGCTAAATTAAAAAGTAGGACTTCAAAAGTAGTAATCTCAGGATTGCTACCAGTGCCACGTGTTAATCAGAGTAGGAATCGCAGGATAGCCCAGAGGAATATGTGGCTTGAGGAGTGGTGCAGAAGGGAGGGATTCAAATTCCTGGGACATTGGAACCGGTTCTGGGGGAGGTGGAACCAGTACAAACCGGACGTTCTGCATCTGGGCAGGACCGGAACCAATATCCTAGGGGGCGTGTTTGCTAGTGCTCTTGGGGAGGGGTTAAACTAATATGGCAGGGGGATGGGAACCTATGCAGGGAGACAGAGGAAAGTAGAATGGGGGCAGAAGCAAAAGATAGAAAGAGGAAAATTAAAATTGGAGGGCAGAGAAACCCAAAGCAAAAAACAAAAAGGGCCACATTACAGCAAAATTCTAAAGGGACAAAGGGTGTTAAAAAGACAAGGCTAAAGGCTCTGTGCCTCAATGCGAGGAGTATTCACAATAAGGTGGACAAATTAATTGCGCAGATAGCAGTTAACGGATAAGATGTAATTGGCATCACGGAGACATGGCTCCAGGGTGACCAAGGCTAGGAACTCAACATCCAGGGGTATTCAACATTTAGGAAGGATAGACAGAAAGGAAAAGGAGGTGGGGTGGCATTGCTGGTTAACGAGGAAATTAATGCAATAGTAAGGAAGGACATTACCTTGGATGATGTGGAATCGGTATGGGTGGAGCTACGGAATACAAAAGGGCAGAAAACGCTAGTGGGAATTGTGTACAGACCATCAAACAGTAGTAGTGAGGTTGGGGACAGCATCAAACAAGAAATTAGGGATGTGTACAATAAAGGTACAGCAGTTATCATGGGCGACTTTAATCTACATATGGATTGGGTTAACCAAACTGGTAGCAATGCGGTGGAGGAGGATTTCCTGGATTGTATTAGGGATGGTTTTCTAGACCAATATGTCGAGGAGCCAACTCGAGGGCTGGCCATCCTAGACTGGGTGATGTGTAATGAGAAAGGACTAATTAGCAATCTTGCTGTGCGAGGCCCCTTGGGGAAGAATGACCATAATATGGTAGAATTCTTTATTAAGATGGAGAGTGACACAGTTAATTCAGAGACTAGGGTCCTGAACTTAAGGAAAGGTAAGTTCTATGGTATGAGATGTGAATTGGCTAAAATAGACTGGCAAGTAATACTTAAAGGGTTGATGGTGGGTAGGCAATGGCAAATATTTAAAGATCACATGGATGAACTTCAACAATTGTACATCCCTGTTTGGAGTAAAAATAAAATGGGGAAGGTGGCTCAACCGTGGCTAACAAGGGAAATTAAGGTTCGTGTTAAAGCCAAGGAAGAGGCATATAAATTGGCCAGAAAAAGCAGCAAACCTGAGGACTGGTAGAAATTTAGAATTCAGCAGAGGAGGATAAAGGATTTAATTAGGAGGGGGAAAATAGAGTATGCAAGGAAGCTTACTGGGAACATAAAAATTGACTGCAAAAGCTTCTATAGATATGTCAAGAGAAAAAGATTAGTGAAGACAAATGTAGGTCCCTTGCAGTCAGATTCAGGTGACTTTATAATGGGGAACAAAGAAATGGCGGACCGGTTAAACAAATACTTTGGTTCGGTCTTCACGAAGGAAGACACGAATAACCTTCTGGAAATACTAGGGACCGAGGGTCCTAGTGAGAAGGAGGAACTGAAAGAAATCCTTATTAGACGGGAAATTGTGTTAGGGAAATTGATGGGATTGAAGGCCGATAAATCCCCAGGGCGTGATAGTCTGCATCCCAGAGTACTAAAGGAAGTAGCCCTAGAAATAGTGGATGCATTGGTGATCATTTTCCAACAGTCTATCAACTCTTGATCGGTTCCTATGAACTCACGGGTAGCTAATGTAACACCACTTTTTAAGAAGGGAGGAAGAGAGAAGGCGGGTAGTTATAGACCAGTTAGCCTGACATCAGTAGTGGGGAAAATGTTGTAATCAATTATTAAAGATGAAATAGCAGCACATTTGGAAAGCAGTGACAGGATCGGTCCAAGTCAGCATGGATTTATGAAAGGGAAATCCTGCTTGAGAAATCTTCTTGAATTTTTTGAGGATGTAACTGGTAGAGTGGACAAGGGAGAACCGGTTGATGTGGTGTATTTGGATTTTCAAAATGCTTTTGACAAGGTCCCACACAAGAGATTGGTGTGCAAAATTAAAGCACATGGTACTGGGGGTAATGTACTGACGTGGATAGAGAACTGGTTGGCAGACAGGAAGCAGAGAGTCGAGATAAACAGGTCCTTTTCAGAATGGCAGGCAGTGATTAGTGAGGTGCCGCAGAGCTCAGTGATGGGATCCCAGCTATTTACAATATACATTCACGATTTGGATGAGGGAATTGAGTATAATATCTCAAAGTTTGCAGATGACACTAAGCTGGTTGGTGGTGTGAGCTGTGAGGAGGACGCTAAAAGGCTGCAGTGTGAGTTGGACAGGTTAGGTGAGTGGGCAAATGAGTGACAGATGCCTTATAATGTGGATAAATGTGAGGTTATCCACTTTGGTGGCAAAAACACAAAGGCGGAATATTATCTGAATGGCGGCAAATTACGAAAAGGGGAGGTGCAACGAGACCTGGGTGTCATGGTACATCAGTCATTGAAAGTTGGCAAGCAGGTACAGCAGGCGGTGAAGAAGGCACATGGTATGTTGGCCTTCATAGCTAGGGGATTTGAGTATAGGAGCAGGGAGGTCTTACTGCAGTTGTACAGGGCCTTGGTGAGGCCTCACTTGGAATATTGTGTTCTGTTTTGGTCTCCTAATCTGAGGAAGGACATTCTTGCTATTGAGGGAGTGCAGCGAAGGTTCACCAGACTGAGCCCTGGGATGGCAGGACTGACATATGAGGAGAGATTGGATCAACTGAGCCTGTATTCACTGGAGTTTAGAAGGATGAGAGGGGATCTCATAGAAACATATAAAATTCTGATGGGACTGGACAGGTTAGATGTAGGAAGAATGTTCCCGATGTTGGGGAAGTCCAGAACCAGGGGACATAGTCTAAGGATAAGTGATAAGCCATTTAGGACTGAGATGAGGAGAAACTTCTTCACTCAGAGAGTTGTTAACCTGTGGAATTCCCTGCCGCAGAAAGTTGTTGATGCCAGTTCATTGGATATATTCAAGAGGGAGTTAGATATGGCCCTTACGGCTAAAGAGATCAAGGGGTATGGAGAGAAAGCAGGAAAGGGATCCTGAGGTGAATGATCAGCCATGATCTTATTGAATGGTAGTCCAGACTTGAAGGGCCGAATGGCCTACTCCTGTACCTATTTTCTATGTTTCTATGTTTCTATGTTTCTTAAATAGCCAAGACCTACAGGGTTCCCTATGCTGAACGGTGGAATTTGCTGGGTCGCACTTTTTCAACTGGCATGAATGGCCTCCTTCTATGACATGATTTTTCTATGATTCACACAAATATAACTGAAATATTGGACAAACTTTGGTGGGAGGTCAGCGGGTTGGGTGGGAATAGCAGTTCGGTACCCAGCTGTCAACCCGTGGCCACGTGCCTTTACCAAATGTCGGGTCTGTCAGCGCTGAGTCGAGCTGACACGCAGCGGTGGGGAAGGCATTCAGGTCATTATGACCTTTTTAACAGAGGATTAAGACTATTATCAGCCCACCTTCAGAGTTTACCAGGTCGCCCACGGAGTCAATGTTGCTCGGGAATCACAGCAGGTAAGCAGGGCAGGAATTGTCTGGCCATGGAATCATCTCATTATTTGACAGCTGGAACAACAGCAAATGAATATGAATGCAAGTCAAATCTGGGATTCAAATGTGTAAACCTCAGACCTCCGAGCCTACTGACTTACTAATTGGACTATCATTTTTTTTAAATATATGGGAATTTAAAATAATACACCATATATAGGGCGAAGAACATTTTGTGAGTTCATCAAAATTTTAGGAGTACTTATTGCTGAGGTATAACATCAGTCACATATCACAGCTGTTCACTTTTCACTTTCCAAGTACAGAAGCTGTTGCTTGCGGCAATTGGAAGACAGATTGAGCTTGATGCAAGTTGAAAGTGTTTGGAGCAAACTCTCTATCAAGTGTCACCTCTTTGGGATGACCTCACTCACCATTGACAGATTGCTTCTGTCATCTCAAGTTCACCTACCATCTATTATACCAGAATGGGTACTGTTTATACTCTCTCACCTTAGTCCTCAGATTCCCACCACGATCAGCCCCAACACCAGCAACACCAACAGCAACACCAACCTTCTCTGCACTCAACCGATGCTGCACAGGACAGAGGGCATCAGCACCCGATCACATTGCTGCCCGGGACGCCAGGGATGGCCTCGCCATGGTCAGATTTACTTCACTTGACGCTGTACACCCTGGCTGCCACATGATGCATCAGGTTGTCACCACCCCACACCAGCACAATAAACCACCCCTACAATGCTCGACCCTTTCCTTTCACACTCACCACCATTGTGGGGGGTACCGTATGTCTTACCATTCATTGCAACTCACTAAGCCACTACCAAGGTTTCACACAAATCTGTCCAAGAACGCAAGATGTTGAAAATAAAGATTTCAATGTTTGACAGTGCATTAACAGAAAATTTACCTGAACTTTGGCTAAAACACACAAGTGCCTACCCTTGTGGGTTGTTAGTTGGTATGATTGCACTTGGATGAGGGTAAGTTTGAAGGGTGGATTGTGAGATAGGGAAGTGATAAAGTAGATAGAGAGGGATGAGTGGAGATGCAAGGTAAGTTGGTGTGAGTAGGATGTGCAGGGGTAGGGTAGGGAAGGCAGAGTGATGAAGAGGTTGAGCGTGGCTTTGCAGTAATGTTTTGTGATCTACTGAGCACATTGAAAGGCTTGCACCACTGCAGCCTGGTCCTGCTGATGACACCCTTGCTTGTGCCCTCCTGTGCAATGTGCAACCAGGCTGCGTTGGTTTCCTGGGGAGGATTGTTCCGCCTATTGGAAAGGAAGAGAACCTACCTGCATGCTGTGACTCCCTCCATAAGCATATGGAGGGAGTCATAGGAGAGCTTGGGTGCACTTTTGTGCAGTGCTTGTCAGTGTTTGCAGCACCTCAATGCGGTAGAACACTGACAGCACAAATGTCAAAATTAATTTGCACATCATCCCTTTAAGGAAACCAGCTGATGACGAGTCATCAAATGACATCATCGGACCTGCTTCCTTCAACTGGCCGGGAAATGCAGTGGGCGAGCCCAATCAGGGGAAAATGACTTTGTACAACCGGATGGAGCCGATAATGAGGCTGGGACCTGCCACTGATATTGCCCACCACGCACCCGCCGAGGTAGGGGAAATCCAACCCATTGTTTCCACTAGCCTGTTTAAAAAAAAAACCTATCTACTGGGGTCTGTAACACTCTTGAGGAGTAGACTAATAACTTATCATCATTATCATAGGCGGTCCCTTGTCTGATGTTAGGAACTTCAAAGATCCCATTGTGAAATTAAGATAAGCCACTCTGCCTCAGGTCAAATATATATATCGTGATTGCAATATTCAATTTACAAGTGTGCTCCATCGGCACAAGGGATAAAATATACAGCAATGTCTTTTTTGTGGAAAATTATCTTGTCACCAAATTTTGCGCGTCCTTTTTACCAGGTGTCAATATTGGTTTTCACTGTACTTATAAGATTAAGGCACTAGTCCAAAAAAATAAATAATAGGCTAATTGTTAAAAAATTAATCACTTCCTTGAGTTCTCTTTTAACTATCCAATGAGACACCTCAACTGCAACCTTAGGAGACAACATCTAATGAAGCAGTGTAGCAATTGTATTAATAACAAAGTTCTCCTAATTGGACGGGCAGCATTGTGATATATCATTGAACGACTATTTGATAAATACACAATAATCATGCTTTGTCATTTGTATTTTTTGTTTAATGATCATCAGAAATACGATAACACAGATAGTCATTATAAACAGCAAATGGCTAAGTGAAGCATAATTAATTTTTTTGTACTCAGTAAAAGATGATTAACATTTTCACTGATGACAAGCAGTGTGGCTTGCCACAGCATCATTATTATTAACAGTGTGATACTTTTTTAACATCATACTGGCAAAAAATCAGACGCTAGCTCTGTTATTCTTAGCGAAGGCTGAATTTTAAAATTGGCTGAATGTTAAAATTAGTGATTAGAGAATTAGTAATTTTTTGCAGCAAATGGAAGATTTCACAGCATGGCTACACTGTTCTTTTTAGGTAAGTTTAATCATTTTGACAGAGCTAGTTACACAATAAAATCAGGTCCACTATTTTTAGTACAGCAGTAAAGAATTTCTTTGACAGCAATACGGAAACTTGTAATTCTCACCAAGCTCACAGCTGTCATTAGCTGTGGATTGTTGATTTCCAATACTGAGGCTTTTAACACTTGCTCGATGTCCTGGTTTCTTACAACAATTCCCTCCTATTACTAAATCTCATACAACGGCTTTCATCTTTAGCCTCTTCTTATGTCTGGTGCCACTCAATAACATTATTTTTGGCACATCCAGTTCTTGACCAGATTTCTGATAGCAGTTTCAGTTTGTAAACTTCCCTCCTCAGCTAAATTTGTCCCCACAAGATTCTATTTTCTGTAGCATCATTCTTCTTACAAGTTCCTTACAATAGGTTTCCTCACAGTGCCTCTCCTCCACACCAGGTCCTTTGCAACAGGTTCAGGGCTTATGGGGTTAAATATTGAGGACAGGTTGCATAAATGAGGCTTGTATGCCCTTGATTCTAGAAGATTAAGGGGTGATCTAACTCAGGGGTTTCAGATGATTAAAGGATTTGATAGGGTAGAAAGACATAAATTATTTGCTCTGCTGGAGCAGTCTTGGACAAGGGGACCTATCTTTAAAATTAGAGTTAGGTCATTCAAATGTGATATCAGAAAGCACTTCTTCATACAAAGAGAAATGGAAATCGGGAACTCTCTCCCCCAAAAAGCTGTTCAGGTTATGCCAACTGAAAGTTTCAAAACTGAGATTAATATATTTTGTTAGACAAGAGTATTAAAGGTTACAGAACCAAGGCGGGTAGATGGAGTTATGATGCAGCTTTGTCATGATCTAATTGAATGGCAGAACAGGCTCAAGGGGCTAAATGGCCTGCTTCTGTTCCTGTTTCTTCCATTGTGAAAGAGTAATTTTAGAAGGTTTAAAAGGTTAGAGGGGATAATTGGCCAGGTTTCCTGATCCTTATCAAATAGCTTCTGCATGTGTGCGGACATTGATGACAGTTTCCATTTATGCCCTCAACGCTGGACTGTCAACACTCAACTTTAAGGCTCACACATGAATAATGGGAACTTGGGCAAGATACCAGATAGTGCCTGTGACCATGGAACCGTACCCTGGTAAGGAGTTAACTCCTTCAGCAGAGTTGGTCAGGTGAGAAGATTGTTAAAAAAAGTGTTTAAGTAATATTTATAGCAATTCAAATACAGTGCATGCTTTTCATTACAGCATTTTCCGTAGCTATGTGATCCAATTTGATATTCTCATTGAATTCCTTTGTGTATCTATCAGCAGGCAGATTACATCTCTCCTAGAACACGGATTAGACATTATTAATGCCAACAGATTGAGATTGGATATCATAAAACATTGAATCCCTCTGTTTTTAAATATAAAACTTTCACTTCTTCTTTGCTAGTAATGTAAATGCTGTACTTACATGGCAACACTTAATATTATCTTAATTGAACACTAGTCAATCCAAAGTTTTCAGAATTTTCAATTTACGTTTTCTCTGTCAGGTTTTGTGGTGACGTTCTGATTTTACCTGGTAGAGTTTTGCTTGATTCATTCTCATGTGATTCTGGATTTGCCAGCATCTTTAAGTCATCTCTAGGGGAGATGCTCAAAAAGATCTAGGAGTGATCGAAGACTCAACAGTGACCACATTCAGCTATTGTAGAGCAGCAATCAGCAGAAAGAATAGCATGCATGCCCAGATCTTCTGAGGCCATCACGTTGAAGCTGTGCCATACTCCACTCATACTGTACCTTGCGCACTGCATCCAGTTCTGGTCACCAAGGTACAAGGGAATTATGAAAGCCCACAAATTGGTGCAGAGAAGGGCAATGAAGCAAATGCTGGTGTGAAAGGGCAGAGATATGAAGGAGGGGTAGAAAAACTTGAATTTCTGCCTTGAAAGAAGAATGAATTATATCTTATAGAGGTGTATAACTTACTATGTGGAATAAAGGAGATTAATCCAAAGCACTATATTAATTTAAAACATGACTAGAGGACAAGGGGACACAGATACAATCTGATAAAAAATCAAGTTCAGAACTGATGTCAGGAAGTAAGTCTTCACGTAAAAAGTGATTAATATCTGGGATAATCTTCTGGGTAGAATAGTGGAGGCACAACTCAGGGCTTATTCAACAGGCAGTTCGATGCTATGATGGAGGCACTGTATGTTTCTGTAGAACGATGAATTCGATGGCCCAATGACCTTTCTCATCCACCCTTATCCTTATGACTTTTTTCTTGTCACAGACAAAAAGAGAATGGTCCTGATTTTTGATGATTTTGTTATATGAGCAATTTATAGTTTGAATGGACTGAAATTGCCGTCGGAGGCTTCCTGCGGGCAAGTGCCTCCGACCTGAAACACTTCTATAAATTTACCTGGTGGTCCCGGAGGAGTTTGCGATTCCGGTGGGGAGGCCTTCTTTTCCGCGCTGTGAAGTGCGCTCCTGTCCTCGAGGTTCCCACGCAGAAGGTGCAGTCATGTGTGACTGCTCAGCCAATCAGCTACTGTATCCCACAGCTTTCTCATTAATAGCAGTGAGAACTCCGTATCTACGAGTTCTCATTGCTATTAATGAGGGAAAAAACAGTCACTAGACACATGTAATAAAAAATAAAAAACACACCTCACATAATTAAAATTAATTGAAATTAAAGTTAATAAATATCTTAGAGAAAAAAAAATTTTCTGAGTTTTTAAAAAGTTTTTTTAATTATGGTTAAAAATAAATGTAAAATAGTGGATAGGGTTTTAAAAAAGAATATGTTTTTTAAATTAAATTTTAACTTTATCAGGCACAAGAATTTTGAGGACATTTTCTGGGCAAGATATGGGTAAGTACTCGCTCCCGATATGCGTGAGATCAGAAAAGCTGGTTTTCAGTGCATGCACATTGTGCGCTGAAAACCAGCTTTAGCGATGCCTTCCCGGGTCCGTAGGCACTCCGTATGGACCCGTGGAGGCCAGAACTTCCAGGCCTTTATATCTATTTCACTGAGCAGTAGCCATGAATTTTTTGCATTAACTACTCTGTTTAGGTTTGCAAGATGTACCTGTAGATCATTTCCTTTCTTTGCCTAGTTTGATCCATAAAGTCTGAGCATTACATTGGTGGCCTGTACAGGATTACATTTTCTTTTTTGCTTCATGGTCTAGTTTGAGAAGAGTTTTGTTATCTGTCAGTTATCCAATCAATTCATTTACAGTTTTCAATCAAACACAAGTTGTGCTGGACGTTTGTTTACTTGTGGTGTGATGAGATGGAAGCTTCACCAGAATGCAATTGAGTTCCTGTTTTCATAACGTTAATTTGAAGATATAACAAAGACATTGGCTGAGATGGCATGATTCCTCAGTGTCCAAAACTAAGGCCGGTAATTTCCTTGGAGCTGCTCAGTGGGGAGCTTCGCCTGCTGTCAGCCCAAATCAAGAATTCATGCCTGCTCTTCCCAGGATGCTCCAATTGTTTGGTCACAAGGTTGTGGTCTCCACTGGTGAACAGAGCCAGCTGACAGCAGCATAGACTGTTATCATTTACATTTCTTGGGAGATTAAACCACTGTGCTCACCGATCTATATTGGCACCCAGTCCAGCAACACCTCATCCATGTGTTCAAATCCCTCCATAGCCTCACCCCCTCCCTATCTCTGTAACCTCTTTCTGCCCTACAACCCTCCGTGATCTCTGCAGTCCTCCAATTTGGGCCTCTTGCACTTCCCCGATTTACTTCGCTCCACCTTTGGCGGCCGTACCTCCAGCCGCCTAGGCACCATGTTCTAGAATTCCCTTCCTAAACAGCTCCACTTCTCTAACTCTCTCTCCTCTTCTCTGTCCTCCTTTAAGTCGCTTCCTAAAACCTACCTTTTGACCAAGCATTTGGTTACCTGTTCTAATATCTCTTATGTATCTTGGTGTCAATTTTTGTCTGCTATTGCTCCTGGGACGTGCCGTAGAACATTTTACTACATTAAAGGTGCTACCTAAATGCAAGTTGTGTTAGAATAATAGGGCTAGACTTTCTACTTTGCTGGCCATCACCCAAAAAATGGGCGATGTTCCAGCCTTGCTGATCGCTGGAACATCGCCCATTTTTTTGAGTGATTTTCCACTCGGCGATAGGCCAGCGATGTGAAATGGGCGATCCGAAATGTTGGCGATGTGATGTTCGCCCACCGAACAGCCAGCGATGTGGAAGGCAAAAGCTTCCCTAGCAACGGGCTTCTGTGCATGTGTGGGAGGTCAGGGGTCATCCACACATGTGCAGGAGGCACAGGGAGGGGCAGAGGAGAGAGGGAGAGAGGAGAGAGGAGAGAGGAGAGAGGAGAGAGGAGAGAGGAGAGAGGAGAGTTCATTTCATGTTAAATTGTTTAAAATGTTCATTCATAGTTGGGGGGGGAAGGGTAGATGGGTGGGGAGGAGGGTGTTTGAAAAGAATTCTGTTTGCAATAAATTTTGTAAATGATTTTAACAATTGTTGTGCATTCTCTGATAAGGTTAGGACCATGGCTACATCCCCAGGCTGGTCCTCCCCGAGGTCCTCACCAGCCTCCTCTTCCTCCTGATCCTCCTCCTCCTCCTCTTGCTCCTCGCTGGCTGACTCTTCCATCTCCCCTCCTTCTGGAGGTGGACCTGCAGCCCCATCAGGCATTTGCTGTCCTCTCCTTATTGCTAGGTTAAACACCACAATAAACTCAGTGACCTGGTCAGGGTTGTACTGTAGGCTGCCACCAGAGTGGTCCAGGCATCTAAAACGCTGCTTTAGGACTCCAATTGTCTTCTCGACGATGTTCCGTGTCACAATGTGGCTTTCGTTGTAACGTTTCTCTGCTTCAGTGATGGGATTACGCAGTGGGGTCATCAGCCAGCTGGCAAGGCCATATCCCTTATCTCCCAGCATCCAACCGTGACCTTCTGGCTGATTGACAAACAGGTCAGGGATGGCACTCTCACCTAGGATATGCGCATCATGGATGCTGCCAGGAAATATAGCATTAACTGTCAGAATGAGTTGGCTGTGGTCAACAACAAGCTGCACATTTAGGGAGTGGAATCCCTTTCTGTTACAAAACACCTCTCCGTTCTGTAAAGACGCTTTCAGGGCAATGTGCATGCAGTCTATTGCTCCCTGCACTTTGGGGACGTTTGTTATTCTGGAGAAACCCAAAGCCCTTCCAGTTTGTGCCTCACTGGTCATAGAGAAGCTTATAAAGTTCATTCTGTGAGCGTAAAGGGCTTCAGTCACCTGCTGAATGCAGCAATGTGTGGCATGCTGAGAGATACGACAGATGTCGCCAGTTGAAGCCTGAAAGGATCACGATACGTAGAAGGTTGGTGCTGCAGAACCTTTACCTCAACAAACAGTGTGGTTCTGATGGTGCTGGAAGGCTAAAAATCCCCTTTGTCGAGCTCGCAAATCTCATTGATGACCTCCTTCCGGAAGCGCATCCTCCTAAGAGACGTGTTTTCAGACAAGTTGAGGCAAGATTGCTTTTCCAAGTACCTTCGTTGGCTGTATGCTCGCCTCCTCTGTCTCCTCTGCCTCTGTCTACGCATTACTTTGCTACCTCTTCGATTGATCCTTTCAGAAACCAGCATGTGAGCAGTTACGAGTAATGGCGCAGAAAGCATAAGCCCCATCACTAGCAATAATTTTTTTCACTTGTTATAACTGCACTTTTCAGTTAAAAAATGCCCACTGTACTAAGCTACAATTGTACAATGAAATATAAGTATAAATCTGAGTCAATCTATCTGTAAAATAGCCTTAAATAACTAACAAATATCTCAGCTGCAGTTTTTTTGCTGCCACCTCCCTTCCTCCGAAATTCAAAATGGCATTCGTAGTGCCCATTTCGATGAGGAAGGCCCGGGAAAAGCAATTGTTATCCAGTGATGTTCTCAGCGAGCGATCAGCCCGGCGAAGTGCTGGCGATGTGCCGAAAGTTGGGACGGGCGATGTGTGGGTGATCACCTCAGCGATCAGTTCGGTAATGTGAGTCAAAATTTGGGGGCTTAATTTTCCGGCGATGTTTCTGGCCTAGTTTCCACTTTTTGGTCAAAATGGGCAATAGAGGCCCATTTTGGGCGATATATGGGCGATGTGAAGTGGAAAGACTAGCCCGTGGAATCATTACCGCACAGTAGGAGGCAATTCGGCCTGTCGAGCCCATGCCTGCTCGCTGCAAGAGCAATTACGCTAGTCCCACTCCCCCGCCCTTTCCCCGTAGCTGTGCAATTTTTTTCCTTCAGGTACTTACTTAATTCCCTTTTCAAAGCCATGGTTGAAGCTGCCTTCACCACCATTTTCAGGCAGAGCATTCCAGATCATACGTACTTGCTGCGTAAAATAGTTTTTCCTCATGTTGCCATTGAATCTTCTGCCAATCACCTTAAATTTGTGTCCTCTGGTTCTTGACCCTTCCACCAATGGGAACAGATTCTCACTATCAACTCTGTTTAGATCCCTCATGATTTTGAACACCTCTATCAAATCGCCTCTCAATCGTCTTTGTTCTATGGAGCACAACCCACAGCTTCTCCAGTCTATCCCTGGAACCATTCTTGAAAATCTTTTCTGCACCCCCTCTAAAGCCTTCACATCCTTCCTAAAGTGTGGTGCCCAGAATTGGACACAATACTCCTGTTGAGGCTGAACCAGTGTTTTATAAAGGTTCATCATAACCTCCTTGCTTTTGTACTCTATGGGGCCGATTTTCAGCAGCCCACCGCCCGCTGCCGCAGAATGCCGCCCACTCCCACCGCTTTTCCTCCTGCAGATCCGCCCAGTGCCACTTTGGAGGTAGCCTGGAGCGGGCAGGAGGGGAGAACCGCCGGGAACTGCCTGCTGACGTCAGCGGACAGCCGAGTGGCGCAACTGACCTCCCACCTGCCGAGCTCCCAGATTCCTGTGGGTGGGAGTCGGCGGGACTTGGTGACAGAACAGGGGGTGTACTGCTGGCTGGAGGCTGGTCTTTCCCTGACGGTGAGTATGAAGAACCTGAAAAAAAGGTAAGTGAACATTTTTTTTTAAATTTTCAACAGTGACTTACCTGCATGGGGTCCCCTGAAGGTCTTTGGATAGTTTTTGTATTTTTTATTTGTGATTTTTTTTTTCAGGTCTTCAACCCTCCGTGGGCCCAACCCCATCCTTGGCGGCACTTGGGTGGCAAGCCCAGATTGGCGGCGTACGACTTCCATTTGCTGCCCGCCGACCTTCAAGGGACTTTTTTCATGAATATCCTGCCCAAAGCACCGTCCGGTACCTCGGCGGCCATCGGCAGCACTTTAGGCGGCACTTGGGCGGGTGGAGGCCTTGCCTCTATTTATAAAGCTCAGTATCCCGTATGCCCTTTTAACTGCTTTCCCAACCTGCTCTGCAACCTTCAATGATTTGTGCACATAGATCCCCAGGTCTCTCTGCTCATGCTCATGCACCCTCTTTAGAGTTGTACTCTTTAGTCTATATTTCCTCTCTTCATTCTTCCTACCAAAATGTATCACTTTGTACTTTTCCGCGTTAAATTTCATCTGCCAAGCATCTGCTCATTCCACCAGTCTGCCTATGTCCTCTTGTAGTCTACCCCTATCCTCCTCATTGTTCACTATACTTTCATGTTTTGTATCATCTAAAATTGTGCCCTGTACACCTAAGACATAATCATTAATATAGATCAAGAAAAGCAGTGGTCCAAGTATCGACCCCTGGGGAACACCACTGTATACCTTCCTCCAGTCTGAAAAACAACAGTTCACCACTGCTCTCTGTTTCCTGTCACTTAGCCAATTTCGTATACATGCTGCCACTATCTTTTTTATTCCATGGGCTTCAAATTGGCTGGCAAGTCTATTATGTGGCACTTTATCAAACACCTTTTGGAAGTCTATGTATACCACATTAACCATATTGCCCTCATCAACCCTCTGTTACCTCATCAAAAATTCAATCAATTTAGTTAAACACAATTTGCGTTTAACAACTCCATGCTGGCTTCCCTTAATTAATCCATACTTGTACAAGTGACTGTTAATTTTGTCTCGATTAATCATTTCTAACAGCTTCCCCACCACCGAAGTTAAGCCTGCAGTTGCTGGGTTTATCCTTATACCCTTTTTTGAATAACGGTGTAACATTTAACATTTTCCAGTCCTCTGCTACCAACCCCATCTCCAAGGAGGATTGGAAAATTATGGCCAGTACCTCTATAATTTTCAGTCTTCCTCCCCTCAGTATCCTAGGATGCATCCCATCTGGTCCTGGTGACTTATCTACTTTAATTATAGACAGCCTTTCTAGTACCTCCTCTTTATCAATTTTTATCCCTTCCAGTATCTCAACTACCTCTTCTTTCACTATTACTTTGGCAGCATCTTCATCCTTGGTTCTCATTTAATACCTCAGTCATGCCCTCTGCTTCCATGCATATGTCGCCTTTTTGGTCCCTAATCGGCCCCACCCCTCCTCTTAACTGTTTACTATTTATAAGCCTATAGAAAACTTTTGATTCCCTTTTATTTTGCTGCCAGTCTATTCTCATACTCCTTCTTTGCCCCTCTTATTTCCTTTTTCACTTTTTGTATTCAGCGTGGTTCTCACTTGTATTCTCAACCTGACATCTGTTAGAAATTGCCTCTTTACAGCTATTTCTGGTCACTTTAAATAATCAGGTTTGAGTGCAAACCAATATGGTGGATAATTGTGTTTAAGACGGAATATAACACGTTAGTTATACAGTAAAAACATGCGACCATAACAATAGTTGGAATCGATCCGATCGGACACACGGTTGACACACGTGAGCAATTCTGTTCTTCCTATCGTCTAGGGCTTCCTTCATTCTCTCTCTCTCTTTCTTCTGTCTTTGTGCCTCCTTCTCTCTCTTTCATCCGTCTGTGACTACAAGCTTTCAGGAGGTCACATTTAACCTATTTTTCAGAGTGGGCCTGAACCTGAATATTGATAAGACCTTTTGTCCTATGGAGGTTCCCCTAAAAACTTGATATCCAGTAAGACTTCAAATTCTTTCTCCCATTTCTTGTTTCAAGAACCCGCCCTAAAGATGGCTTACAATTTTGGCCACATGTCATCGTTTGTACCTTATCGAGGTGGCTTTTCTGTAGAATTCCTTTAATCTCTCTCTCTGTTTATACTAACCCAGGGTTTCTTCCTGGGGAAAACGTTTCATCTATCTTGCCCCTATTCTCTCAATGCAAAGCCTAGTCCTTTGAACTATTAGGTCCAAACCAGAGCTTTGTCACCTCAACCAGTTTTTACGACATAGCAACATGCCTGTGTTTACTAACTGTTACAAACATCCTTCGATTCGAAGCATTTCCATAAAAATTGTCTTAAGATATATAAACAAACTGAAGCTTTTACTTGAAAACCACAGATAATTACCATTTCTCTATCATTCTAAGCAGACACCTCGTCTCCAGTTCAGAACAACAATTTAAAACATAGCATTACGTATCAGTCTTATGCATGTTTGGGCATTCTTAGGGCTAGATTTTCCATTATTTTTGCGTGCATAACGACCACTTAACGTCCATTTTAACGCTGAAAAGAGGTGTAACGCCCAGATATCGCCCATTTAGCCACAAAATGGAAATTGATGCCCACTTCTCGGTCACTTATTGTCAAGCGTTACTTTCCGCATGTGTGTAACGCCGAGAAAAAATAATACCGCCCGCCTCCTTTTTTGGGGCGGAATCATCAAAATGGGCGAACCAATCGGCCATAATATCGGCCAGCGTTACTTTCGGCACGTAATTCGCTGAGATTTAATAATACCGCCCGGCCACTGATTTTGTCATATAAATCAAATTTGCCGAAACTAACGCCCATTACATTGTCCATCCTTATTTTCAGCACCTCGCACACATCTCGCCCACAATATTGCTCGCGGAAAAAAACGCTGGGAAAAAGTGGAACTAACCGGAACTACTCACAGTGTTATGGACGCCATGTTCTAAATCACATGTCGCATCATTTAAAAGGCTGCTCTGCTTCAACCTCGGGTGAGTTCGGATGTACTCTGGAGGTCTTTGGAGGTGATGTGAACATCTGAACAAACATCTTATCATACTGTGGACGATTGGCATTTAATCGGTGTCTTAGTGGGGACATTCATTCTTTGTGAACAATCGGTGGAAAACAGATAGCTAATGAAATGGGGCCTGTCCTTTCTCACCCGATCTTGATGACCACTTACATGCTGCAGGCTCCAGATGGCAGAAGCTACGCTCGACAGCATCATGTGCCCAATGTAAGATGTGCCAGACTGATGAGGAGGACCAGACATTACACACCCCGCAAGTACAGGGAGAAGCAGTCGGGATTGCTACCAGTGCCACGTGCTAGTCAGAGTAGGAATCACAGGATAGCTCAGATGAATACATGGCTTGAGCAGTGGTGCAGCAGGGAGGGATTCAAATTCCTGGGGCATTGGAACCGGTATGGGGGAGGTGGGACCAGTACAAACCAGACGGTCTGCGTCTAGGCAGGACCGGAACCAATGTCCTAGGGGGAGTGTTTGCTCGTGCTGTTGGGGAGGAGTTAAATTAATATGGCAGGGGGATGGGAACCAATGCAGGGAGACAGAGGGAAACAAAATGGAGACAGAAGCAAAAGACAGAAAGGAGATGAGTAAAAGTGGAGGGCAAAGAAACCCAAGGCAATAAACAAAAAGGGCCACTGTACAGCAAAATTCTAAAGGGTTAAAATGTAATAAAAAGGCAAGCATGAAAGCTCGGTGCCTCACTGCGAGGAGTATTCGGAACCCAGGAGAGGGCTCTGAGCTAGTTAGAGTGGGTGCGAGCTCAGATGAACAGAACCCCAAGAAAGAATGCAAAAGGCAGGAGGCAACAGAGCAGAGTAGCACTGGGGTAAGTGTAAACCACAAGGTGATAGGAAGGGACAATATGTATGACTATAAAGGGGCTGCAGGAGGGGTCAAAACTAAAAATCATGGTTTAAAAACTAGTATTAAAACACTCTGCCTAAACACACGCAGCATTCGAAATAAAGTAAATGAGTTGACGACACAAATCATTACAAATGGGTCTGATTTGGTGGCCATTACAGAAATGTGGTTGCAGGGTGGCCAAGACTGGGAATTAAACATACAGGGTTATCTGACAATTCGAAAGATAGACAAAACGGAAAGGAGGTGGGGTAGCTCTGTTAATAAAGGATGATATCAGGGCAGTTGTGAGAGACGATATTGGCTCCAATGAACAAAATGTTGCATCATTGTGGGTGGAGATTAGAGATAGTAAGGGGAAAAAGTTACTGGTGCGCGTAGTTTATAGACCCCCAAATAATAACTTCACGGTGGGGCGGACAATAATCAAGGGAATAATGGAAGCATGTGAAAAAGGAATGGCAGTAATCATGGGGGATTTTAACCTACATATCGATTGGTCAAATCAAATCGCACGGGGCAGCCTTGAGGAGGAATTCATAGAATGCATAAGGGATTGTTTCTTAGAACAGTATGTTACAGAACCTACAAGGGAGCAAGCTATCTTAGATCTGGCCCTGTGTAATGAGACAGGAATAATAAACGATCTCCGAGTAAAAGATCCTCTCGGAATGAGTGATCACAATATGGTTGAATTTGTAATACAGATTGAGGGTGAGGAAGTAATGTCTCAAACGAGCGTACAATGCTTAAACAAAGGGGACTACAGTGGGATGAGGGCAGAGTTGGCTAAAGTAGACTGGGAACACAGACTACACGGTGGCACAATTGAGGAACAGTGGAGGACTTTTAAGGAGCTCTTTCAATGTGCTCAACAAAAATATATTCCATTGAAAAAGAAGGGCGGTAAGAGAAGGGATAACCAGCCATGGATAACCAAGGAAATAAAGGAGAGTATCAAATTAAATACCAATGCGTATAAGGTGGCCAAGGTTAGTGGGAACCTAGAAGATTGGGAACATTTTAAATGGCAGCAAAGAATGACTAAGAAAGCAATAAAGAAAGGAAAGATAGATTACGAAAGTAAACTTGCACAAAATATAAAAACAGAAAGTAAAAGCTTTTACCGATATATAAAACGGAAAAGAGTGACTAAAGTAAATGTTGGTCCCTTAGAAGATGAGAAGGAGGATTTAATAATGGGAAATGTGGAAATGGGTGAGACCTTAAACAATTATTTTGCTTCGGTCTTCACAGTGGAAGACACAAAAACCATGCCAAAAATTGCTGGTCACAGGAATGTGGGAAGGGAGGACCTTGAGATAATCACTATCACTAAGGGGGTAGTGAAGGAGAGGCTAGTGGGACTCAAGGTAGACAAGTCCCCTGGTCCTGATGAAATGCATCCCAGGATATTAAAAGAGATGGCGGAAGTCATAGCAGATGCATTCGTTATAATCTACCAAAATTCTCTGGGGAGGTACCAGCGGATTGGAAAGCAGCTAATGTAACGCCTCTGTTTAAAAAAGGGGGCAGACAAAAGGCAAGTAACTATATGCCGGTTAGTTTAACATCTGTAGTGGGGAAAATGCTTGAAGCTACAATTAAGGAAGAAATAGCGGGACATCAAATAGGAATAGTGCAATCAAGCAGACGCAACATGGATTCATGAAGGGGAAATCATGTTCAACTAATTTACTGGAATTCTTTGAGGATATGACGAGCATGGTGAATAGAGGTGTACCGATGGATGTGGTGTATTTAGATTTCCAAAAGGCATTTGATAAGGTGCCACACAAAAGGTTACAGCAAAAGATAAAGGTAGGCAGAGTCACAGGAAATGTATTAGCATGGATCGAGAATTGGCTGGTTAACAGAAAGCAGAGAGTCGGGATAAATGGGTCCTTTTCGAATTGGAAATCAATGGTTAGTGATGTGCCACAGGGATCGGTGCTGGGACCACAACTGTTTACAATATACATAGATGACCTGGAAGAGGGGACAGAGTGCAGTGTAAAAAAATTTGCAGATGGCACAAAGATTAGTGGGAAAGCGGGTTGTGTAGAGGACACAGAGAGGCTGCAAAGAAATTTAGATAGGCTAAGCCAATGGGCTAAGGTTTGGCAGATGGAATACAATGTCGGAAAATATGAGGTCATCCACCTTGGAAAAAAAAAAGTAAAAGGGAATATTATTTGAATGGGGAGAAATTACGACATGCTGCGGTGCAGAGGGACCTGGGGGTCCTTGTGCATGAAACTCTTTTAGAGTCTACCTGTGAAAACATAAAACAATAACGGTGCCACTCAACCTGGGTGACACTCCAGACATTTACAAGGCCCTTTTTTTCCCCCCCTTTTTTTTTTGTTTTTTTTTGTGTTTTTTTTTTTTTTTGGTTTTTTTTTGGGCACTAAAATCACAATTTTCCCTAGTGCCCCCTATAAAAGGGAAGGGGGACACTAAAATCATCGGCAATTAAAACAAATTAAACTTAAAAAAACGTAAAATCAAATTAAAATTTGGTTGCCGGGCGTGATGATGCACTCCAGTCCATCCGGTGCCCACCTCTCGCGGAAGGCCGCGAGCGTACCGGTGGACACCGCGTGCTCCATCTCCAAGGACACCCTGGACCGGATGTAAGAGCGGAAGAGAGGCAGGCAGTCAGGTTGAACGACCCCCTCGACCGCCCGCTGCCTGGACCGGCTGATGGCACCCTTGGCCGTGCCCAGGAGCAGTCCTACGAGGAGGCCTTCGGACCTACCCGCTCCCCTCCGCACAGGGTGCCCAAAGATCAGGAGAGTGGGACTGAAGTGCAGCCAGAATTTCAGGAGCAGCCCCTTCAAATAATGGAACAGGGGCTGCAACCTTGTGCACTCCATAAAAACATGGAACACGGACTCCTCCAGACCGCAGAAATTGCAGGCGGCCTGGGAGTCCGTGAACCGGCTTAAAAATTTGTTGCACGGCACTGCTCCGTGCACCACCCTCCAGGCCAAGTCCCCGATGAATAGTGGGAGGACCCCTGCGTAGAGTGCCCTCCATCGGGGACCCCCGCCTCCTCCGGACGGCAAGATGGTACGCCATGGCGTGTCCGGACGGCCGGCGAGGATGGCAAAGTTGAGGGTGTGCAGGAGCAGCCCGTACAGGAAACCCCTCCGCGCGGAACTGAAAGGCACGGAGGGGATTTCCCCGAGGCGGCTCAAGTTGTGAGGCGCCGGCCCCCGAGGGAGGTTCCGGGGTTTGGCGCCGATGAGGAATTCCGTCCGGACGGGGGTCAGTTCGGACGGGATCTCCCCACGTGCTTGAGCCTCCTCGATACACCTAACGGAGTCAGGGCCCAGAGCTGTTTTTAGCGACTCGATGGCATCGGCCGCGCGGCGGACGTTGGCAGAATTTAGGCGCCGCGCCAGCGTGACTGGCGCCATCCAGCCCGCTCCTCCGCCATCGAGCAGGTCCCTGACCCTGGTCACCTCACCAGCCACAGCCCTCTCTTCCGACCGCCACATAAAACCTCGGCCGTGGAGGTATGGATTCCCGAGCAGCGGCTCCTGCAGGACGGCCGCCACTCCAGCCGGTGGAGAGCTGCGCTTGGTGGAGACTTTGTTCCAGACCCTGATGAGTTCCCTGTAAAAGACAGGCAGCTCCCGGAGGGCGGTCCTGGCACCCCCCAAGTTCACAAACAGGAGCTGCGTGTCATAATTGAGGTCGAGCTGCTGGCGGAAGAAATACCTCGCCAGAGCACACCACCTAGGAGGGGGCTCGACGTAAAGGTATCTCTGCAGGGTCTGAAGACGGAAAGTCGCGAGCTGGGCGCTGACGCACACCAACGACTGACCGCCCTCCTCAAGCGGGAGACTCAAGACCGCGGCAGAGACCCAGTGCTTCCTGTTGTTCCAGAAGAAGTCCACCAGCTTCTTCTGTATCTTGGCGACAAACGCAGGGGGAGGGGTCAAAGTGACCAGCCGGTACCACAGCATTGCGGCCACCAGCTGGTTTATGACTAGCGCTCGACCCCTGTAGGACAGCACTCGGAGCAGTCCTGTCCAGCGCCCTAGGCGAGCGGCGACCTTGGCCTCCAGCTCCTGCCAGTTCGCCGGCCAGGCTCCCTCGTCGGGGCTAAGGTAGACTCCCAGATAGAGGAGATGGGTCGTGCTCCAGGCAAAAGGCCTGAGCTCCTCCGGCAGGGAGTCCACCCGCCACTGACCCACCAGGAGTCCGGAACATTTCTCCCAGTTGATCCTGGCGGAGGACGCGGCCGAGTAAATCTCCTGGCACTCACGCATCCTCCGCAGGTCAGCGGGATCCTCTATCGCGAGGAGCACGTCATCGGCGTAAGCCGAGAGGACGACCTCCACGCCCGGCCCTTGCAGAGCCAGTCCCGTCAACCTCGTCCGCAGGAGGCGCAGGAAAGGCTCCACGCAAACGGCGTATAACTGGCCGGACATGGGGCATCCCTGGCGCACCCCTCTCCTAAAGCGAAGGGGCGCCGTCAAGGACCCGTTAACCTTAATCAGACACTCCGCGGCGGCGTACAAAAGTCGGATCCGGGCGACGAAATGCGTCCCGAACCCGAAAGCGCGCAGAGTTCCGAGCAGATAGTCGTGATCCACCCTGTCGAACGCCTTCTCTTGGTCGAGGGATAGGAAGGCGACCGACAGACCAGCCTCCTGGGAACAATGGATGAGGTCCCGGACCAGATGGATGTTATCGTGGATCGTCCGGCCCGGGACCGTGTATGACTGGTCGGGGTGGATCATGTGGTCCAGCACGGCACCAAGGCGAGCAGACATCGCCCTGGCGAAGATTTTGTAGTCCGTGCTGAGGAGGGAGACCGGGCGCCAGTTCTTAAGGAGGCGGAGATCGCCCTTCTTAGGCAGCAGGACGATGACTGCCCTGCGCCAAGAGAGGGGCATCTCCCCGGTCGCCAGACTTTCCCCCAGGACCCGCGCGTAGTCGCTCCCCAGGACGTCCCAGAACGCCCTGTGGAACTCCACGGTCAGCCCGTCCAGCCCCGGGGATTTTCCCCTCGAGAGCCGGGCGAGGGCACCGGTCAGCTCCGCCAGGCTTAGCGGAGCTTCCAGATTTTCGGCGCCCTCCGGGCTGACCTTCGGCAGGTCCTCCCACAAAACTCTACGCGCTTCCTCGCTGGACGGATCCGGAGAGAACAGAGCCCCGTAATATTCACGGACCCTGTTGTTGACGCCCTCCGGATCCGAGACGAGAGAGCCGTCGTCGGCCAGCAGCGTCAAGAGCTGCTTACGGACACTCTGCCTTTTTTCCAGCGAGTAGAAGAAGGGGGAGCCGCGGTCCAGATCCCGCAGGAACCGGATCCGCGACCTCACGAACGCGCCTCGGGACCCGACGAGCTGCAGGTCCTTCAGCGCGGCCTTCTTCGCTTCGTACACCGTCCGCAGGGCCGGGTCCTGGACGACTTGACCGAGACGGGCTTCCAGGTCGAGCACCTCTTTTTCTAGGCGCCCGACTCTGGCCGCCCGCCTCTTGGTCGACCCCCTCGCGTACTCTTGACAGAAGACGCGGACGTGAGCCTTGCCCACGTCCCACCATAGCCTCAAGGAGGGGAAGCCCCCCTGCTTCCTTCTCCAGTCGGACCAGAATCGACGGAACGAGTCCTGGAACCGCACGTCCTCCAGCAGCCGGTTGTTAAAGTGCCAGTACGCGGACCCCGTCCTCGCGCGGAGCGAAGCGAGCTCCGCCCACACCAGGTGGTGGTCCGAACACGGCACCGGCCGCATGGAGGCCGCCGGGACGCAGGAAACGTACGCCCGAGACACGTAAAGGCGGTCGACTCTAGACCATCCAACTCCAGGCCTCACCCAAGTAAAGGCGCTGGAGTCGGGGTGGAGATTTCGCCAGACGTCCACCAAGTCGAAGGACCCGACCAGGTCCCTCAACTTCTCCATCGCCGTCATGCACTGCGGGGCACCGGAGCGGTCCCTCGCCTCGAGGGTGCAGTTAAAATCCCCCCCGAGGACAATGCAGTCGCCGACGTCGACGGAGCCAAGAAGAGCGGACACCTCTTCAAAGAAGCGCGTTTGCTGCGGGCCGGGATGAGGGGCGTACACGTTCACGAGATGGAGCGGCACGTCCCCCAGGCGAACCGTTACGTGCAGCAAGCGGCCTGGCACGGGCTCCTCGACCCCCAAGATCTCCGGCTGAAAATGCGGGCCCAGCAAGATGGCCACCCCACTAGAAATGGCGGTGAGGTGGCTCATGCGGACCTCTCCTTGCCATTCCAGGAGCCACGTGGCTTCGTCTCCCGGAACGGTGTGGGTTTCTTGCAGGAAGCACACCGCATATTTCCCCTCCCGCAGGAGCGAAAAATTGTCAAATCTACGGCGTGCCCCTCTGCCGCCGTTGATGTTGAGGCTGGCTATGGTTATCTTCATGGCAAAAGCATAGTGCAACCTCTACCTTAACCTATTGTGGGGGAGGGAGCGGAGTCTTTTGTTGAACTCCGCTCCCTCCGCAGCCCAGCGAGGAGTCCCTCGAGCTCGCGCAGCTCAAGGTGCTGCTCCTTTGTCAAGGGCCCGCCCGCGGCCAAGGTTTTAACGGCGGCGCGGACGTACCCCTTGATCAGCTCCGGCTCGGACCATTTTTCCAGGGCCAGTCGGGCTTGGTCGCGGCGACCCCGGCTCTGGGCCAAAAAGTCCCGGAGTTCCTTTGCAGGAACGAGGAGGGCCTCAGCGGCGGCCGCGAGCAGATCCACCGCCTCACTGGCGGTGGTCTCTAGGTCTTCACCCGCGTCCCCCACCGAGTCCCCGTCCTCCTCCGGGAGGTGGCCGCCAGCAGCCGGCCCATCGACCGCACAAGGTACGGCAAATGAACCGGCCGCTCCAACCGGCCCTGGCACTGCCCCGATCCCACCCCCAGGATCGTCGGCAGAGGAGTCCCCACTGGGCTCTTTTAAAAATGGTGCTGGGTCGGGAAATGACAGCGGAAGGGGTTCTCCCTCCGCCCCAGGAACCGGAGAACAAGGAGAGACCCGGCCATATGAAATCCCCAGGCCCTCCAAGTGCTCCAGCTCCAAAGTAAGGGGCGAGGGTGGGTGTTCCTCCCCCTCCCCGCTGCCACCCCCCGGCCCAGCATCTACAGTTTCATTAAAATCAATATATTTTGTTTCTGCCGGGTCGAGCAACTCCCGGGGGAAGTTGGGTAATAGCTGGGCGGGCTCAGGTTCGGCCTTTTCGGCCTCGCCCGCCTCAGTCCCCGGGACGCCCGGCCCGGCGGCTACGCATTCCTCCGCGGTCCCCACGCCCCCCACGACAGGCAGATCTTCCACTCCATCCCCGGGAGGCAGAGGCTGGGCAGCCTCAACTGTCTCACCCTCCCCGGGGAAAGACTCCTCGCGCCTGCAGCGCAATTTGGGGGCGCTGGTGGGGGACGCGGGACACGCGGCGGGCACCGACTCCTCCGCGGAGGGATATTGTTCCCCCTCCGCGTCATTGGGGTGGTGCCTCTTTTTGTTCCTGGGGGCGCGCGGAGTCAGGGAGACCTCCATGTCTGCCGAGGCCTCCCGCTCCGCCCCCCCCTTTTCCTTTTCTTTCCCGCGCCCGGGCCCCTCTGTGGTGTTGTTCAAGGGCTCGGGCACGGGCTCGGGGCACCCCGCGCTCGCCGGTGACGGGGTTGGGCTGAGCGCGGTGGTCAAATTATCCGGCGCACCGAGGGGACCCGCCTCTTGATGTTTTGTCTTCTTCCGCGCCTTCTTTCCGGCCGGACGCTCTCCCTCCCCCCCGCCGGAGGCCCTGAAAACAAAGGCCTCCGACGATGCCCGCGCACCCATGGCTCCCGGCACGCGGACGCAACTAGGGGGAGGGGTGGCGGCAGCGCCAGCCTTGGCCGCCTTCGGTGGTTTGGCGGCCTTGGAGGCGGGGCAGTTCTTGCGAACATGCCCCACCTCCCTGCAGGCATGGCACCGCACGCCGTCCGACGTCCAGAAGACGCGGTAGGCAGTCCCCTCATGCACCACATTAAAATGCCCTTCTGTCATGTCCTCCCGCGCCAGCCGGACAAAGAGCTGGCGGCGGAAGGAGAACACGTGGCGCAGGCTGTTCTCCCTGAGGCCGAGCGGTATGGGGTTGATCCCTGACCTTACCTCCCCCAGTTGTTGTAGGTGAGGGAGGAGGAGCCCAGCGGGAACAAAGGGCGGGACGTTCGACACGATGACCCTCTGCGCGGTGGCCTCGAGAGGATCCACCGGCAGGAACGTCCCGCCCACCGTGAGCCCCTTTTCGAGGGCCAGGGACACCGCCCGCTCCGACCCCAGGAAGAAAACAGCCTTCCCAGACATCTTGGAGGCTGCGACAATGGCCGAGGGGCCGACTACCCCAGCCATCGCCCGCACGCACTCCTCGATGCTCATTGTGGGGTGAGTGTAGCTCTTGACCCCGTGTTTTTTTGTTATAAGTGTAAATGGTGGCAGGGCAGCGGGTGGCGCAGGAGGTGCTGTGGAAGCGGTTGCCACCTGCGCATACGTCCTTGCTGGCCCTGCCACCGGCGTGGATGGGGTCGCCATCACGGGGTCCCTTTAAGGGCTACACCCACCCCAAAGTCACAGGCCTTAATGGTCTTTAATGGCCTCTTATGTTAACTGAGCAGAGGAGCCCTTAACGAGGCACCTCTCCCCTCGTTGACAATTGGGGAGAGGCCTTGCTCCCTCTGCTCAGTTGTCTTAATTGGTTTTTTTTTTATTAATTTGGAAGGAAAGGGTTCTCAGAGAGAGAGGGGAGAAACAGAGGGTAACGGAGAAAGAGAGAGGGGGGTGGGAAGGGGGGGGGGGCTGCGAGGGCAGGTCTCCCCTCGCAGCTGTGGGTGGGTGCACTCCCCAGATGGCAAAACACAAAAGTCTTTGAGGTGGTCTTCAGGTGGGGGGAGAAGATGTCTTCACCTGGGGTAGCTGGAGCCACCAGGCACTCCTAACGATCTTTAATTGGGTGATTAATAACAAACTTCAGCCTGGTAGCTCCAGCTATCCCAGGCTAGGCAAATGTGGGGGGGGGTTGGGGGGGTTCCAATTGTGGGGGGGGGCCTAGTTGTAAGCACGGCCCCCACGCACACTACCACACACACACACACCCCCCGCGATGTTCCGGCCCTCAGTGGTCTTCTTTCCTCCCCCCACCGATACAACAAAGTCTGTTTGGGGAAATGCACCCACACCCACCTGTAGAATGTAGAGTCTCCCTCCTTCCACACTGGATGGTTGTTGTGGTTTTTCCCCCTCTCTCCAACTCCTTGCAGAATGGTAAAAGTTGTTAAAGTTTTCTGCTTTCTCCTCCTCTCCCTCTGGGTAAAAGTTGAAGGTGAAGCCCCTTCCTTCCTTCTCTTCCTGGGCTGGTCTCAGGGCTCCCCAGGCAGGAGCTCAAGTTGCTAGCTGCTTCCCTCACTGCTCACAGCTCCAACTGAGCAGGACACGCCTCCACAGCTGCACAATTGGTCCTTGTGCATGAAACTCTTTTGAGTTTACCTGCGAAAACATAAAACATTAAACGGTGCCACCCGACCTGGGTGACACTCCAGATATTTACAAGGCCCTTTTTTTTTTTTTTTTTTTTTTTTTTTTTTTTTTTTGGGCACTAAAATCACAATTTTTCCCCAGTGCCCCCTATAAAAGGGAAGGGGGACACTAAAAGCACCGGCAATTAAAACAAATTAAACTTAAAAACGTAAAATCAAATTAAAATTTGGTTGCCGGGCGTGATGATGCACTCCAGTCCCTCCGGTGCCCACCTCTCGCGGAAGGCCGCGAGCGTACCGGTGGACACCGCGTGCTCCATCTCCAAGGACACCCTGGACCGGATGTAAGAGTGGAAGAGAGGCAGGCAGTCAGGTTGAACGACCCCCTCGACCGCCCGCTGCCTGGACC
Source organism: Pristiophorus japonicus (assembly GCF_044704955.1). Classification (NCBI taxonomy): domain Eukaryota; kingdom Metazoa; phylum Chordata; class Chondrichthyes; family Pristiophoridae; genus Pristiophorus; species Pristiophorus japonicus. Next base: position 99,563,360 of record NC_091982.1, on the reverse strand, counting down.
GGCTGATGGCACCCTTGGCCGTGCCCAGGAGCAGTCCTACGAGGAGGCCTTCGGACCTACCCGCTCCCCTCCGCACAGGGTGCCCAAAGATCAGGAGAGTGGGACTGAAGTGCAGCCAGAATTTCAGGAGCAGCCCCTTCAAATAATGGAACAGGGGCTGCAACCTTGTGCACTCCATAAAAACATGGAACACGGACTCCTCCAGACCGCAGAAATTGCAGGCGGCCTGGGAGTCCGTGAACCGGCTTAAAAATTTGTTGCACGGCACTGCTCCGTGCACCACCCTCCAGGCCAAGTCCCCGATGAATAGTGGGAGGACCCCTGCGTAGAGTGCCCTCCATCGGGGACCCCCGCCTCCTCCGGACGGCAAGATGGTACGCCATGGCGTGTCCGGACGGCCGGCGAGGATGGCAAAGTTGAGGGTGTGCAGGAGCAGCCCGTACAGGAAACCCCTCCGCGCGGAACTGAAAGGCACGGAGGGGATTTCCCCGAGGCGGCTCAAGTTGTGAGGCGCCGGCCCCCGAGGGAGGTTCCGGGGTTTGGCGCCGATGAGGAATTCCGTCCGGACGGGGGTCAGTTCGGACGGGATCTCCCCACGTGCTTGAGCCTCCTCGATGCACCTAACGGAGTCAGGGCCCAGAGCTGTTTTTAGCGACTCGAATGGAATCGGCCGCGTGGCGGACGTTGGCAGAGTTTAGGCGCCGCGCCAGCGTGTCTGGCGCCATCCAGCCCGCTCCTCCGCCATCGAGCAGGTCCCTGACCCTGGTCACCTCACCAGCCACAGCCCTCTCTTCCGACCGCCACATGAAGCCTCGGCCGTGGAGGTACGGATTCCCGAGCAGCGGCTCCTGCAGGACGGCCGCCACTCCAGCCGGCGGAGAGCTGCGCTTGGTGGAGACTTTGTTCCAGACCCTGATGAGTTCCCTGTAAAAGACAGGCAGCTCCCGGAGGGCGGTCCTGGCACCCCCCAAGTTCACAAACAGGAGCTGCGTGTCATAATTGAGGTCGAGCTGCTGGCGGAAGAAATACCTCGCCAGAGCACACCACCTAGGAGGGGGCTCAACGTAAAGGTATCTCTGCAGGGTCTGAAGACGGAAAGTCGCGAGCTGGGCGCTGACGCACACCAACGACTGACCGCCCTCCTCAAGCGGGAGACTCAAGACCGCGGCAGAGACCCAGTGCTTCCTGTTGTTCCAGAAGAAGTCCACCAGCTTCTTCTGTATCTTGGCGACAAACGCAGGGGGAGGGGTCAAAGTGACCAGCCGGTACCACAGCATTGCGGCCACCAGCTGGTTTATGACTAGCGCTCGACCCCTGTAGGACAGCACTCGGAGCAGTCCTGTCCAGCGCCCTAGGCGAGCGGCGACCTTGGCCTCCAGCTCCTGCCAGTTCGCCGGCCAGGCTCCCTCGTCGGGGCTAAGGTAGACTCCCAGATAGAGGAGATGGGTCGTGCTCCAGGCAAAAGGCCTGAGCTCCTCCGGCAGGGAGTCCACCCGCCACTGACCCACCAGGAGTCCGGAACATTTATCCCAGTTGATCCTGGCGGAGGACGCGGCCGAGTAAATCTCCTGGCACTCACGCATCCTCCGCAGGTCAGCGGGATCCTCTATCACGAGGAGCACGTCATCGGCGTAAGCCGAGAGGACGACCTCCACGCCCGGCCCTTGCAGAGCCAGTCCCGTCAACCTCGTCCGCAAGAGGCGCAGGAAAGGCTCCACGCAAACGGCGTATAACTGGCCGGACATGGGGCATCCCTGGCGCACCCCTCTCCTAAAGCGAAGGGGCGCCGTCAAGGACCCGTTAACCTTAATCAGACACTCCGCGGCGGCGTACAAAAGTCGGATCCGGGCGACGAAATGCGTCCCGAACCCGAAAGCGCGCAGAGTTCCGAGCAGATAGTCGTGATCCACCCTGTCGAACGCCTTCTCTTGGTCGAGGGATAGGAAGGCGACCGACAGACCAGCCTCCTGGGAACAATGGATGAGGTCCCGGACCAGATGGATGTTGTCGTGGATTGTCCGGCCCGGGACCGTGTATGACTGGTCGGGGTGGATCATGTGGTCCAGCACGGCACCAAGGCGAGCAGACATCGCCCTGGCGAAGATTTTGTAGTCCGTGCTGAGGAGGGAGACCGGGCGCCAGTTCTTAAGGAGGCGGAGATCGCCCTTCTTAGGCAGCAGGACGATGACTGCCCTGCGCCAAGAGAGGGGCATCTCCCCGGTCGCCAGACTTTCCCCCAGGACCCGCGCGTAGTCGCTCCCCAGGACGTCCCAGAACGCCCTGTGGAACTCCACGGTCAGCCCGTCCAGCCCCGGGGATTTTCCCCTCGAGAGCCGGGCGAGGGCACCGGTCAGCTCCGCCAGGCTTAGCGGAGCTTCCAGATTTTCGGCGCCCTCCGGGCCGACCTTCGGCAGGTCCTCCCACAAAACTCTACGCGCTTCCTCGCTGGACGGATCCGGAGAGAACAGAGCCCCGTAATATTCACGGACCCTGTTGTTGACGCCCTCCGGATCCGAGACGAGAGAGCCGTCGTCGGCCAGCAGCGTCAAGAGCTGCTTACGGACACTCTGCCTTTTTTCCAGCGAGTAGAAGAAGGGGGAGCCGCGGTCCAGATCCCGCAGGAACCGGATCCGCGACCTCACGAACGCGCCTCGGGACCTGACGAGCTGCAGGTCCTTCAGCGCGGCCTTCTTCGCTTCGTACACCGTCCGCAGGGCCGGGTCCTGGACGACTTGACCGAGACGGGCTTCCAGGTCGAGCACCTCTTTTTCTAGGCGCCCGACTCTGGCCGCCCGCCTCTTGGTCGACCCCCTCGCGTACTCTTGACAGAAGACGCGGACGTGAGCCTTGCCCACGTCCCACCATAGCCTCAAGGAGGGGAAGCCCCCCTGCTTCCTTCTCCAGTCGGACCAGAATCGACGGAACGAGTCCTGGAACCGCACGTCCTCCAGCAGCCGGTTGTTAAAGTGCCAGTACGCGGACCCCGTCCTCGCGCGGAGCGAAGCGAGCTCCGCCCACACCAGGTGGTGGTCCGAACACGGCACCGGCCGCATGGAGGCCGCCGGGACGCAGGAAACGTACGCCCGAGACACGTAAAGGCGGTCGACTCTAGACCATCCAACTCCAGGCCTCACCCAAGTAAAGGCGCTGGAGTCGGGGTGGAGATTTCGCCAGACGTCCACCAAGTCGAAGGACCCGACCAGGTCCCTCAACTTCTCCATCGCCGTCATGCACTGCGGGGCACCGGAGCGGTCCCTCGCCTCGAGGGTGCAGTTAAAATCCCCCCCGAGGACAATGCAGTCGCCGACGTCGACGGAGCCAAGAAGAGCGGACACCTCTTCAAAGAAGCGCGTTTGCTGCGGGCCGGGATGAGGGGCGTACACGTTCACGAGATGGAGCGGCACGTCCCCCAGGCGAACCGTTACGTGCAGCAAGCGGCCTGGCACGGGCTCCTCGACCCCCAAGATCTCCGGCTGAAAATGCGGGCCCAGCAAGATGGCCACCCCACTAGAAATGGCGGTGAGGTGGCTCATGCGGACCTCTCCTTGCCATTCCAGGAGCCACGTGGCTTCGTCTCCCGGAACGGTGTGGGTTTCTTGCAGGAAGCACACCGCATATTTCCCCTCCCGCAGGAGCGAAAAATTGTCAAATCTACGGCGTGCCCCTCTGCCGCCGTTGATGTTGAGGCTGGCTATGGTTATCTTCATGGCAAAAGCATAGTGCAACCTCTACCTTAACCTATTGTGGGGGAGGGAGCGGAGTCTTTTGTTGAACTCCGCTCCCTCCGCAGCCCAGCGAGGAGTCCCTCGAGCTCGCGCAGCTCAAGGTGCTGCTCCTTTGTCAAGGGCCCGCCCGCGGCCAAGGTTTTAACGGCGGCGCGGACGGACCCCTTGATCAGCTCCGGCTCGGACCATTTTTCCAGGGCCAGTCGGGCTTGGTCGCGGCGACCCCGGCTCTGGGCCAAAAAGTCCCGGAGTTCCTTTGCAGGAACGAGGAGGGCCTCAGCGGCGGCCGCGAGCAGAACACAGCCTCACTGGCGGTGGTCTCTAGGTCTTCACCCGCGTCCCCCACCGAGTCCCCGTCCTCCTCCGGGAGGTGGCCGCCAGCAGCCGGCCCATCGACCGCACAAGGTACGGCAAATGAACCGGCCGCTCCAACCGGCCCTGGCACTGCCCCGATCCCACCCCCAGGATCGTCGGCAGAGGAGTCCCCACTGGGCTCTTTTAAAAATGGTGCTGGGTCGGGAAATGACAGCGGAAGGGGTTCCCCCTCCGCCCCAGGAACCGGAGAACAAGGAGAGACCCGGCCATAGGAAATCCCCAGGCCCTCCAAGTGCTCCAGCTCCAAAGTAAGGGGCGAGGGTGGGTGTTCCTCCCCCTCCCCGCTGCCACCCCCCGGCCCAGCATCTACAGTTTCATTAAAATCAATATATTTTGTTTCTGCCGGGTCGAGCAACTCCCGGGGGAAGTTGGGTAATAGCTGGGCGGGCTCAGGTTCGGCCTTTTCGGCCTCGCCCGCCTCAGTCCCCGGGACGCCCGGCCCGGCGGCTACGCATTCCTCCGCGGTCCCCACGCCCCCCACGACAGGCAGATCTTCCACTCCATCCCCGGGAGGCAGAGGCTGGGCAGCCTCAACTGTCTCACCCTCCCCGGGGAAAGACTCCTCGCGCCTGCAGCGCAATTTGGGGGCGCTGGTGGGGGACGCGGGACACGCGGCGGGCACCGACTCCTCCGCGGAGGGATATTGTTCCCCCTCCGCGTCATTGGGGCGGTGCCTCTTTTTGTTCCTGGGGGCGCGCGGAGTCAGGGAGACCTCCATGTCTGCCGAGGCCTCCCGCTCCGCCCCCCCCTTTTTTTTTCTTGCCCGCGCCCGGGCCCCTCTGTGGTGTTGTTCAAGGGCTCGGGCACGGGCTCGGGGCACCCCGCGCTCGCCGGTGACGGGGTTGGGCTGAGCGCGGTGGTCAAATTATCCGGCGCACCGAGGGGACCCGCCTCTTGATGTTTTGTCTTCTTCCGCGCCTTCTTTCCGGTCGGACGCTCTCCCTCCCCCCCGCCGGAGGCCCTGAAAACAAAGGCCTCCGACGATGCCCGCGCACCCATGGCTCCCGGCACGCGGACGCAACTAGGGGGAGGGGTGGCGGCAGCGCCAGCCTTGGCCGCCTTTGGTGGTTTGGCGGCCTTGGAGGCGGGGCAGTTCTTGCGAACATGCCCCACCTCCCTGCAGGCATGGCACCGCACGCCGTCCGATGTCCAGAAGACGCGGTAGGCAGTCCCCTCGTGCACCACATTAAAGTGCCCTTCTGTCATGTCCTCCCGCGCCAGCCGGACAAAGAGCTGGCGGCGGAAGGAGAACACGTGGCGCAGGCTGTTCTCCCTGAGGCCGAGCGGTATGGGGTTGATCCCTGACCTTACCTCCCCCAGTTGTTGTAGGTGAGGGAGGAGGAGCCCAGCGGGAACAAAGGGCGGGACGTTCGACACGATGACCATCTGCGCGGTGGCTTCGAGAGGATCCACCGGCAGGAACGTCCCGCCCACCGTGAGCCCCTTTTCGAGGGCCAGGGACACCGCCCGCTCCGACCCCAGGAAGAAAACAGCCTTCCCAGACATCTTGGAGGCTGCGACAATGGCCGAGGGGCCGACTACCCCAGCCATCGCCCGCACGCACTCCTCGATGCTCATTGTGGGGTGAGTGTAGCTCTTGACCCCGTGTTTTTTTGTTATAAGTGTAAATGGTGGCAGGGCAGCGGGTGGCGCAGGAGGTGCTGTGGAAGCGGTTGCCACCTGCGCATACGTCCTTGCTGGCCCTGCCACCGGCGTGGATGGGGTCGCCATCACGGGGTCCCTTTAAGGGCTACACCCACCCCAAAGTCACAGGCCTTAATGGTCTTAATTAGGCCTCTTATCTAAAAGACTGAAGCAGAGGAGCTCTTAACGAGGTACCTCTCCCCTCGTTGACAATTGGGGAGAGGCCTTGCTCCCTCTGCTCAGTTGTCTTGATTTGGTTTTGTTTTTTTTTTTAAAAATTTGGAAGGAAAGGGTTCTCAGAGAGAGAGGGGAGAAACAGAGTAGCAGAGAAAGAGAGAGGGGGGTGGGAAGGGGGGGGGGGGGGCTGCGAGGGCAGGTCTCCCCTCGCAGCTGTGGGTGGGTGCACTCCCCAGATGGCAAAACACAAAAGTCTTTGGGGTGGTCTTCAGGTGCGGGGAGAAGATGTCTTCACCTGGGGTAGCTGGAGCCACCAGGCACTCCTAACGATCTTTAATTGGGTGATTGAGAAAAACAACAATCTTCAGCCTGGTAGCTCCAGCTATCCCAGGCTAGGCAAATGTGGGTGGGGGGTGGGGGGGGTTCCAATTGTGGGGGGGGCCTAGTTGTAAGCAAGGCCCCCACACACACTACCACACACACACACACACCCCCCGCGATGTTCCGGCCCTCAGTGGTCTTCTTTCCTCCCCCCACCGATACAACAAAGTCTGTTTGAGGAAATGCACCCACACCCACCTGTTGAAATGTAGAGTCTCCCTCCTTCCACACTGGATGTTGTTGGTTTTTCCCCCTCTCTCCAACTCCTTGCAGAAATGGAAAAGTTGATAAATGTTTTCTGCTTCCTCCTCTCCCTCTGGATGAAAGTTGTGGTGAAGCCCCTTCCTTCCTTCTCTTCCTGGGCTGGTCTCAGGGCTCCCCAGGCAGGAGCTCAAGTTGCTAGCTGCTTCCCTCACTGCTCACAGCTCCAACTGAGCAGGACACGCCTCCACAGCTGCACAATTGGTCCTTGTGCATGAAACTCTTTTGAGTTTATCTGTGAAAACATAAAACATTAAACGGTGCCACCCGACCTGGGTGACACTCCAGACATTTACAAGGCCCTTTTTTTTTTCCCCCTTTTTTGTGTTTTTTTTTGTGTTTTTTCTTTTTTTTTTTGTTTTTTTTTGGGCACTAAAATCACAATTTTTCCCAGTGCCCCCTATAAAAGGGAAGGGGGACACTAAAAGCACCGGCAATTAAAACAAATTAAACTTTAAAACGTAAAATCAAATTAAAATTTGGTTGCCGGGCGTGATGATGCACTCCAGTCCCTCCGGTGCCCACCTCTCGCGGAAGGCCGCGAGCGTACCGGTGGACACCGCGTGCTCCATCTCCAAGGACACCCTGGACCGGATGTAAGAGCGGAAGAGAGGCAGGCAGTCAGGTTGAACGACCCCCTCGACCGCCCGCTGCCTGGACCGGCTGATGGCACCCTTGGCCGTGCCCAGGAGCAGTCCTACGAGGAGGCCTTCGGACCTACCCGCTCCCCTCCGCACAGGGTGCCCAAAGATCAGGAGAGTGGGACTGAAGTGCAGCCAGAATTTCAGGAGCAGCCCCTTCAAATAATAAAACAGGGGCTGCAACCTCGTGCATTCCATAAAAACATGGAACACGGACTCCTCCAGACCGCAGAAATTGCAGGCGGCCTGGGAGTCCGTGAACCGGCTTAAAAATTTGTTGCACGGCACTGCTCCGTGCACCACCCTCCAGGCCAAGTCCCCGATGAATAGTGGGAGGACCCCTGCGTAGAGTGCCCTCCATCGGGGACCCCCGCCTCCTCCGGACGGCAAGATGGTACGCCATGGCGTGTCCGGACGGCTGGCGAGGATGGCAAAGTTGAGGGTGTGCAGGAGCAGCCCGTACAGGAAACCCCTCCGCGCGGAACTGAAAGGCACGGAGGGGATTTCCCCGAGGCGGCTCAAGTTGTGAGGCGCCGGCCCCCGAGGGAGGTTCCGGGGTTTGGCGCCGATGAGGAATTCCGTCCGGACGGGGGTCAGTTCGGACGGGATCTCCCCACGTGCTTGAGCCTCCTCGATACACCTAACGGAGTCAGGGCCCAGAGCTGTTTTTAGCGACTCGATGGCATCGGCCGCGCGGCGGACGTTGGCAGAATTTAGGCGCCGCGCCAGCGTGACTGGCGCCATCCAGCCCGCTCCTCCGCCATCGAGCAGGTCCCTGACCCTGGTCACCTCACCAGCCACAGCCCTCTCTTCCGACCGCCACATGAAGCCTCGGCCGTGGAGGTACGGATTCCCGAGCAGCGGTTCCTGCAGGACGGCCGCCACTCCAGCCGGCGGAGAGCTGCGCTTGGTGGAGACTTTGTTCCAGACCCTGATGAGTTCCCTGTAAAAGACAGGCAGCTCCCGGAGGGCGGTCCTGGCACCCCCCAAGTTCACAAACAGGAGCTGCGTGTCATAATTGAGGTCGAGCTGCTGGCGGAAGAAATACCTCGCCAGAGCACACCACCTAGGAGGGGGCTCGACGTAAAGGTATCTCTGCAGGGTCTGAAGACGGAAAGTCGCGAGCTGGGCGCTGACGCACACCAACGACTGACCGCCCTCCTCAAGCGGGAGACTCAAGACCGCGACAGAGACCCAGTGCTTCCTGTTGTTCCAGAAGAAGTCCACCAGCTTCTTCTGTATCTTGGCGACAAACGCAGGGGGAGGGGTCAAAGTGACCAGCCGGTACCACAGCATTGCGGCCACCAGCTGGTTTATGACTAGCGCTCGACCCCTGTAGGACAGCACTCGGAGCAGTCCTGTCCAGCGCCCTAGGCGAGCGGCGACCTTGGCCTCCAGCTCCTGCCAGTTCGCCGGCCAGGCTTCCTCGTCGGGGCTAAGGTAGACTCCCAGATAGAGGAGATGGGTCGTGCTCCAGGCAAAAGGCCTGAGCTCCTCCGGCAGGGAGTCCACCCGCCACTGACCCACCAGGAGTCCGGAACATTTCTCCCAGTTGATCCTGGCGGAGGACGCGGCCGAGTAAATCTCCTGGCACTCACGCATCCTCCGCAGGTCAGCGGGATCCTCTACCGCGAGGAGCACGTCATCGGCGTAAGCCGAGAGGACGACCTCCACGCCCGGCCCTTGCAGAGCCAGTCCCGTCAACCTCGTCCGCAAGAGGCGCAGGAAAGGCTCCACGCAAACGGCGTATAACTGGCCGGACATGGGGCATCCCTGGCGCACCCCTCTCCTAAAGCGAAGGGGCGCCGTCAAGGACCCGTTAACCTTAATCAGACACTCCGCGGCGGCGTACAAAAGTCGGATCCGGGCGACGAAATGCGTCCCGAACCCGAAAGCGCGCAGAGTTCCGAGCAGATAGTCGTGATCCACCCTGTCGAACGCCTTCTCTTGGTCGAGGGATAGGAAGGCGACCGACAGACCAGCCTCCTGGGAGCAATGGATGAGGTCCCGGACCAGATGGATGTTGTCGTGGATCGTCCGGCCCGGGACCGTGTATGACTGGTCGGGGTGGATCATGTGGTCCAGCACGGCACCAAGGCGAGCAGACATCGCCCTGGCGAAGATTTTGTAGTCCGTGCTGAGGAGGGAGACCGGGCGCCAGTTCTTAAGGAGGCGGAGATCGCCCTTCTTAGGCAGCAGGACGATGACTGCCCTGCGCCAAGAGAGGGGCATCTCCCCGGTCGCCAGACTTTCCCCCAGGACCCGCGCGTAGTCGCTCCCCAGGACGTCCCAGAACGCCCTGTGGAACTCCACGGTCAGCCCGTCCAGCCCCGGGGATTTTCCCCTCGAGAGCCGGGCGAGGGCACCGGTCAGCTCCGCCAGGCTTAGCGGAGCTTCCAGATTTTCGGCGCCCTCCGGGCTGACCTTCGGCAGGTCCTCCCACAAAACTCTACGCGCTTCCTCGCTGGACGGATCCGGAGAGAACAGAGCCCCGTAATATTCACGGACCCTGTTGTTGACGCCCTCCGGATCCGAGACGAGAGAGCCGTCGTCGGCCAGCAGCGTCAAGAGCTGCTTACGGACACTCTGCCTTTTTTCCAGCGAGTAGAAGAAGGGGGAGCCGCGGTCCAGATCCCGCAGGAACCGGATCCGCGACCTCACGAACGCGCCTCGGGACCCGACGAGCTGCAGGTCCTTCAGCGCGGCCTTCTTCGCTTCGTACACCGTCCGCAGGGCCGGGTCCTGGACGACTTGACCGAGACGGGCTTCCAGGTCGAGCACCTCTTTTTCTAGGCGCCCGACTCTGGCCGCCCGCCTCTTGGTCGACCCCCTCGCGTACTCTTGACAGAAGACGCGGACGTGAGCCTTGCCCACGTCCCACCATAGCCTCAAGGAGGGGAAGCCCCCCTGCTTCCTTCTCCAGTCGGACCAGAATCGACGGAACGAGTCCTGGAACCGCACGTCCTCCAGCAGCCGGTTGTTAAAGTGCCAATACGCGGACCCCGCCCTCGCGCGGAGCGAAGCGAGCTCCGCCCACACCAGGTGGTGGTCCGAACACGGCACCGGCCGCATGGAGGCCGCCGGGACGCAGGAAACGTACGCCCGAGACACGTAAAGGCGGTCGACTCTAGACCATCCAACTCCAGGCCTCACCCAAGTAAAGGCGCTGGAGTCGGGGTGGAGATTTCGCCAGACGTCCACCAAGTCGAAGGACCCGACCAGGTCCCTCAACTTCTCCATCGCCGTCATGCACTGCGGGGCACCGGAGCGGTCCCTCGCCTCGAGGGTGCAGTTAAAATCCCCCCCGAGGACAATGCAGTCGCCGACGTCGACGGAGCCAAGAAGAGCGGACACCTCTTCAAAGAAGCGCGTTTGCTGCGGGCCGGGATGAGGGGCGTACACGTTCACGAGATGGAGCGGCACGTCCCCCAGGCGAACCGTTACGTGCAGCAAGCGGCCTGGCACGGGCTCCTCGACCCCCAAGATCTCCGGCTGAAAATGCGGGCCCAGCAAGATGGCCACCCCACTAGAAATGGCGGTGAGGTGGCTCATGCGGACCTCTCCTTGCCATTCCAGGAGCCACGTGGCTTCGTCTCCCGGAACGGTGTGGGTTTCTTGCAGGAAGCACACCGCATATTTCCCCTCCCGCAGGAGCGAAAAATTGTCAAATCTACGGCGTGCTCCTCTGCCGCCGTTGATGTTGAGGCTGGCTATGGTTATCTTCATGGCAAAAGCATAGTGCAACCTCTACCTTAACCTATTGTGGGGGAGGGAGCGGAGTCTTTTGTTGAACTCCGCTCCCTCCGCAGCCCAGCGAGGAGTCCCTCGAGCTCGCGCAGCTCAAGGTGCTGCTCCTTTGTCAAGGGCCCGCCCGCGGCCAAGGTTTTGACGGCGGCGCGGACGGACCCCTTGATCAGTTCCGGCTCGGACCATTTTTCCAGGGCCAGTCGGGCTTGGTCGCGGCGACCCCGGCTCTGGGCCAAAAAGTCCCGGAGTTCCTTTGCAGGAACGAGGAGGGCCTCAGCGGCGGCCGCGAGCAGATCCACCGCCTCCCTGGCGGTGGTCTCTAGGTCTTCACCCGCGTCCCCCACCGAGTCCCCGTCCTCCTCCGGGAGGTGGCCGCCAGCAGCCGGCCCATCGACCGCACAAGGTACGGCAAATGAACCGGCCGCTCCAACCGGCCCTGGCACTGCCCCGATCCCACCCCCAGGATCGTCGGCAGAGGAGTCCCCACTGGGCTCTTTTAAAAATGGTGCTGGGTCGGGAAATGACAGCGGAAGGGGTTCCCCCTCCGCCCCAGGAACCGGAGAACAAGGAGAGACCCGGCCATAGGAAATCCCCAGGCCCTCCAAGTGCTCCAGCTCCAAAGTAAGGGGCGAGGGTGGGTGTTCCTCCCCCTCCCCGCTGCCACCCCCCGGCCCAGCATCTACAGTTTCATTAAAATCAATATATTTTGTTTCTGCCGGGTCGAGCAACTCCCGGGGGAAGTTGGGTAATAGCTGGGCGGGCTCAGGCTCGGCCTTTTCGGCCTCGCCCGCCTCAGTCCCCGGGACGCCCGGCCCGGCGGCTACGCATTCCTCCGCGGTCCCCACGCCCCCCACGACAGGCAGATCTTCCACTCCATCCCCGGGAGGCAGAGGCTGGGCAGCCTCAACTGTCTCACCCTCCCCGGGGAAAGACTCCTCGCGCCTGCAGCGCAATTTGGGGGCGCTGGTGGGGGACGCGGGACACGCGGCGGGCACCGACTCCTCCGCGGAGGGATATTGTTCCCCCTCCGCGTCATTGGGGCGGTGCCTCTTTTTGTTCCTGGGGGCGCGCGGAGTCAGGGAGACCTCCATGTCTGCCGAGGCCTCCCGCTCCGCCCCCCCCTTTTCCTTTTCTTGCCCGCGCCCGGGCCCCTCTGTGGTGTTGTTCAAGGGCTCGGGCACGGGCTCGGGGCACCCCGCGCTCGCCGGTGACGGGGTTGGGCTGAGCGCGGTGGTCAAATTATCCGGCGCACCGAGGGGACCCGCCTCTTGATGTTTTGTCTTCTTCCGCGCCTTCTTTCCGGTCGGACGCTCTCCCTCCCCCCCGCCGGAGGCCCTGAAAACAAAGGCCTCCGACGATGCCCACGCACCCATGGCTCCCGGCACGCGGACGCAACTAGGGGGAGGGGTGGCGGCAGCGCCAGCCTTGGCCGCCTTCGGTGGTTTGGCGGCCTTGGAGGCGGGGCAGTTCTTGCGAACATGCCCCACCTCCCTGCAGGCATGGCACCGCACGCCGTCCGATGTCCAGAAGACGCGGTAGGCAGTCCCCTCGTGCACCACATTAAAGTGCCCTTCTGTCATGTCCTCCCGCGCCAGCCGGACAAAGAGCTGGCGGCGGAAGGAGAACACGTGGCGCAGGCTGTTCTCCCTGAGGCCGAGCGGTATGGGGTTGATCCCTGACCTTACCTCCCCCAGTTGTTGTAGGTGAGGGAGGAGGAGCCCAGCGGGAACAAAGGGCGGGACGTTCGACACGATGACCCTCTGCGCGGTGGCTTCGAGAGGATCCACCGGCAGGAACGTCCCGCCCACCGTGAGCCCCTTTTCGAGGGCCAGGGACACCGCCCGCTCCGACCCCAGGAAGAAAACAGCCTTCCCAGACATCTTGGAGGCTGCGACAATGGCCGAGGGGCCGACTACCCCAGCCATCGCCCGCACGCACTCCTCGATGCTCATTGTGGGGTGAGTGTAGCTCTTGACCCCGTGTTTTTTTGTTATAAGTGTAAATGGTGGCAGGGCAGCGGGTGGCGCAGGAGGTGCTGTGGAAGCGGTTGCCACCTGCGCATACGTCCTTGCTGGCCCTGCCACCGGCGTGGATGGGGTCGCCATCACGGGGTCCCTTTAAGGGCTACACCCACCCCAAAGTCACAGGCCTTAATGGTCTTAATTAGGCCTCTTATCTAAAAGACTGAAGCAGAGGAGCTCTTAACGAGGTACCTCTCCCCTCGTTGACAATTGGGGAGAGGCCTTGCTCCCTCTGCTCAGTTGTCTTGATTTGGTTTTGTTTTTTTTTTTTTAAATTTGGAAGGAAAGGGTTCTCAGAGAGAGAGGGGAGAAACAGAGTAGCAGAGAAAGAGAGAGGGGGGTGGGAAGGGGGGGGGGGGGGCTGCGAGGGCAGGTCTCCCCTCGCAGCTGTGGGTGGGTGCACTCCCCAGATGGCAAAACACAAAAGTCTTTGGGGTGGTCTTCAGGTGCGGGGAGAAGATGTCTTCACCTGGGGTAGCTGGAGCCACCAGGCACTCCTAACGATCTTTAATTGGGTGATTGAGAAAAACAACAATCTTCAGCCTGGTAGCTCCAGCTATCCCAGGCTAGGCAAATGTGGGTGGGGGGTGGGGGGGGTTCCAATTGTGGGGGGGGCCTAGTTGTAAGCAAGGCCCCCACACACACTACCACACACACACACACACCCCCCGCGATGTTCCGGCCCTCAGTGGTCTTCTTTCCTCCCCCCACCGATACAACAAAGTCTGTTTGAGGAAATGCACCCACACCCACCTGTTGAAATGTAGAGTCTCCCTCCTTCCACACTGGATGTTGTTGGTTTTTCCCCCTCTCTCCAACTCCTTGCAGAAATGGAAAAGTTGATAAATGTTTTCTGCTTCCTCCTCTCCCTCTGGATGAAAGTTGTGGTGAAGCCCCTTCCTTCCTTCTCTTCCTGGGCTGGTCTCAGGGCTCCCCAGGCAGGAGCTCAAGTTGCTAGCTGCTTCCCTCACTGCTCACAGCTCCAACTGAGCAGGACACGCCTCCACAGCTGCACAATTGGTCCTTGTGCATGAAACTCTTTTGAGTTTATCTGTGAAAACATAAAACATTAAACGGTGCCACCCGACCTGGGTGACACTCCAGACATTTACAAGGCCCATTTTTTTTTTCCCCCTTTTTTGTGTTTTTTTTTTGTGTTTTTTTCTTTTTTTTTTTGTTTTTTTTTTTGGGCACTAAAATCACAATTTTTCCCCAGTGCCCCCTATAAAAGGGAAGGGGACACTAAAAGCACCGGCAATTAAAACAAATTAACTTTAAAACGTAAAATCAAATTAAAATTTGGTTGCCGGGCGTGATGATGCACTCCAGTCCCTCCGGTGCCCACCTCTCGCGGAAGGCCGCGAGCGTACCGGTGGACACCGCGTGCTCCATCTCCAAGGACACCCTGGACCGGATGTAAGAGCGGAAGAGAGGCAGGCAGTCAGGTTGAACGACCCCCTCGACCGCCCGCTGCCTGGACCGGCTGATGGCACCCTTGGCCGTGCCCAGGAGCAGTCCTACGAGGAGGCCTTCGGACCTACCCGCTCCCCTCCGCACAGGGTGCCCAAAGATCAGGAGAGTGGGACTGAAGTGCAGCCAGAATTTCAGGAGCAGCCCCTTCAAATAGTGGAACAGGGGCTGCAACCTCGTGCATTCAATAAAAACATGGAACACGGACTCCTCCAGACCGCAGAAATTGCAGGCGGCCTGGGAGTCCGTGAACCGGCTTAAAAATTTGTTGCACGGCACTGCTCCGTGCACCACCCTCCAGGCCAAGTCCCCGATGAACAGTGGGAGGACCCCTGCGTAGAGTGCCCTCCATCGGGGACCCCCGCCTCCTCCGGACGGCAAGATGGTACGCCATGGCGTGTCCGGACGGCCGGCGAGGATGGCAAAGTTGAGGGTGTGCAGGAGCAGCCCGTACAGGAAACCCCTCCGCGCGGAACTGAAAGGCACGGAGGGGATTTCCCCGAGGCGGCTCAAGTTGTGAGGCGCCGGCCCCCGAGGGAGGTTCCGGGGTTTGGCGCCGATGAGGAATTCCGTCCGGACGGGGGTCAGTTCGGACGGGATCTCCCCACGTGCTTGAGCCTCCTCGATGCACCTAACGGAGTCAGGGCCCAGAGCTGTTTTTAGCGACTCGATGGCATCGGCCGCGCGGCGGACGTTGGCAGAATTTAGGCGCCGCGCCAGCGTGACTGGCGCCATCCAGCCCGCTCCTCCGCCATCGAGCAGGTCCCTGACCCTGGTCACCTCACCAGCCACAGCCCTCTCTTCCGACCGCCACATGAAGCCTCGGCCGTGGAGGTACGGATTCCCGAGCAGCGGTTCCTGCAGGACGGCTGCCACTCCAGCCGGCGGAGAGCTGCGCTTGGTGGAGACTTTGTTCCAGACCCTGATGAGTTCCCTGTAAAAGACAGGCAGCTCCCGGAGGGCGGTCCTGGCACCCCCCAAGTTCACAAACAGGAGCTGCGTGTCATAATTGAGGTCGAGCTGCTGGCGGAAGAAATACCTCGCCAGAGCGCACCACCTAGGAGGGGGCTCGACGTAAAGGTATCTCTGCAGGGTCTGAAGACGGAAAGTCGCGAGCTGGGCGCTGACGCACACCAACGACTGACCGCCCTCCTCAAGCGGGAGACTCAAGACCGCGACAGAGACCCAGTGCTTCCTGTTGTTCCAGAAGAAGTCCACCAGCTTCTTCTGTATCTTGGCGACAAACGCAGGGGGAGGGGTCAAAGTGACCAGCCGGTACCACAGCATTGCGGCCACCAGCTGGTTTATGACTAGCGCTCGACCCCTGTAGGACAGCACTCGGAGCAGTCCTGTCCAGCGCCCTAGGCGAGCGGCGACCTTGGCCTCCAGCTCCTGCCAGTTCGCCGGCCAGGCTTCCTCGTCGGGGCTAAGGTAGACTCCCAGATAGAGGAGATGGGTCGTGCTCCAGGCAAAAGGCCTGAGCTCCTCCGGCAGGGAGTCCACCCGCCACTGACCCACCAGGAGTCCGGAACATTTCTCCCAGTTGATCCTGGCGGAGGACGCGGCCGAGTAAATCTCCTGGCACTCACGCATCCTCCGCAGGTCAGCGGGATCCTCTATCGCGAGGAGCACGTCATCGGCGTAAGCCGAGAGGACGACCTCCACGCCCGGCCCTTGCAGAGCCAGTCCCGTCAACCTCGTCCGCAAGAGGCGCAGGAAAGGCTCCACGCAAACGGCGTATAACTGGCCGGACATGGGGCATCCCTGGCGCACCCCTCTCCTAAAGCGAAGGGGCGCCGTCAAGGACCCGTTAACCTTAATCAGACACTCCGCGGCGGCGTACAAAAGTCGGATCCGGGCGACGAAATGCGTCCCGAACCCGAAAACGCGCAGAGTTCCGAGCAGATAGTCGTGATCCACCCTGTCGAACGCCTTCTCTTGGTCGAGGGATAGGAAGGCGACCGACAGACCAGCCTCCTGGGAACAATGGATGAGGTCCCGGACCAGATGGATGTTGTCGTGGATTGTCCGGCCCGGGACCGTGTATGACTGGTCGGGGTGGATCATGTGGTCCAGCACGGCACCAAGGCGAGCAGACATCGCCCTGGCGAAAATTTTGTAGTCCGTGCTGAGGAGGGAGACCGGGCGCCAGTTCTTAAGGAGGCGGAGATCGCCCTTCTTAGGCAGCAGGACGATGACTGCCCTGCGCCAAGAGAGGGGCATCTCCCCGGTCGCCAGACTTTCCCCCAGGACCCGCGCGTAGTCGCTCCCCAGGACGTCCCAGAACGCCCTGTGGAACTCCACGGTCAGCCCATCCAGCCCCGGGGATTTTCCCCTCGAGAGCCGGGCGAGGGCACCGGTCAGCTCCGCCAGGCTTAGCGGAGCTTCCAGATTTTCGGCGCCCTCCGGGCCGACCTTCGGCAGGTCCTCCCACAAAACTCTACGCGCTTCCTCGCTGGACGGATCCGGAGAGAACAGAGCCCCGTAATATTCACGGACCCTGTTGTTGACGCCCTCCGGATCCGAGACGAGAGAGCCGTCGTCGGCCAGCAGCGTCAAGAGCTGCTTACGGACACTCTGCCTTTTTTCCAGCGAGTAGAAGAAGGGGGAGCCGCGGTCCAGATCCCGCAGGAACCGGATCCGCGACCTCACGAACGCGCCTCGGGACCCGACGAGCTGCAGGTCCTTCAGCGCGGCCTTCTTCGCTTCGTACACCGTCCGCAGGGCCGGGTCCTGGACGACTTGACCGAGACGGGCTTCCAGGTCGAGCACCTCTTTTTCTAGGCGCCCGACTCTGGCCGCCCGCCTCTTGGTCGACCCCCTCGCGTACTCTTGACAGAAGACGCGGACGTGAGCCTTGCCCACGTCCCACCATAGCCTCAAGGAGGGGAAGCCCCCCTGCTTCCTTCTCCAGTCGGACCAGAATCGACGGAACGAGTCCTGGAACCGCACGTCCTCCAGCAGCCGGTTGTTAAAGTGCCAGTACGCGGACCCCGTCCTCGCGCGGAGCGAAGCGAGCTCCGCCCACACCAGGTGGTGGTCCGAACACGGCACCGGCCGCATGGAGGCCGCCGGGACGCAGGAAACGTACGCCCGAGACACGTAAAGGCGGTCGACTCTAGACCATCCAACTCCAGGCCTCACCCAAGTAAAGGCGCTGGAGTCGGGGTGGAGATTTCGCCAGACATCCACCAAGTCGAAGGACCCGACCAGGTCCCTCAACTTCTCCATCGCCGTCATGCACTGCGGGGCACCGGAGCGGTCCCTCGCCTCGAGGGTGCAGTTAAAATCCCCCCCGAGGACAATGCAGTCGCCGACGTCGACGGAGCCAAGAAGAGCGGACACCTCTTCAAAGAAGCGCGTTTGCTGCGGGCCGGGATGAGGGGCGTACACGTTCACGAGATGGAGCGGCATGTCCCCCAGGCGAACCGTTACGTGCAGCAAGCGGCCTGGCACGGGCTCCTCGACCCCCAAGATCTCCGGCTGAAAATGCGGGCCCAGCAAGATGGCCACCCCACTAGAAATGGCGGTGAGGTGGCTCATGCGGACCTCTCCTTGCCATTCCAGGAGCCACGTGGCTTCGTCTCCCGGAACGGTGTGGGTTTCTTGCAGGAAGCACACCGCATATTTCCCCTCCCGCAGGAGCGAAAAATTGTCAAATCTACGGCGTGCCCCTCTGCCGCCGTTGATGTTGAGGCTGGCTATGGTTATCTTCATGGCAAAAGCATAGTGCAACCTCTACCTTAACCTATTGTGGGGGAGGGAGCGGAGTCTTTTGTTGAACTCCGCTCCCTCCGCAGCCCAGCGAGGAGTCCCTCGAGCTCGCGCAGCTCAAGGTGCTGCTCCTTTGTCAAGGGCCCGCCCGCGGCCAAGGTTTTAACGGCGGCGCGGACGGACCCCTTGATCAGCTCCGGCTCGGACCATTTTTCCAGGGCCAGTCGGGCTTGGTCGCGGCGACCCCGGCTCTGGGCCAAAAAGTCCCGGAGTTCCTTTGCAGGAACGAGGAGGGCCTCAGCGGCGGCCGCGAGCAGATCCACCGCCTCCCTGGCGGTGGTCTCTAGGTCTTCACCCGCGTCCCCCACCGAGTCCCCATCCTCCTCCGGGAGGTGGCCGCCAGCAGCCGGCCCATCGACCGCACAAGGTACGGCAAATGAACCGGCCGCTCCAACCGGCCCTGGCACTGCCCCGATCCCACCCCCAGGATCGTCGGCAGAGGAGTCCCCACTGGGCTCTTTTAAAAATGGTGCTGGGTCGGGAAATGACAGCGGAAGGGGTTCCCCCTCCGCCCCAGGAACCGGAGAACAAGGAGAGACCCGGCCATAGGAAATCCCCAGGCCCCCCAAGTGCTCCAGCTCCAAAGTAAGGGGCGAGGGTGGGTGTTCCTCCCCCTCCCCGCTGCCACCCCCCGGCCCAGCATGTACAGTATCATTAAAATCAATTGTTTCATTCTCTGCCGGGTCGAGCAAATCCCGGGGGAAGTTGTGTATTGGCTGGGCGGGCTCAGGTTCGGCCTTTTCGGCCTCGCCCGCCTCAGTCCCCGGGACGCCCGGCCCGGCGGCTACGCATTCCTCCGCGGTCCCCACGCCCCCCACGACAGGCAGATCTTCCACTCCATCCCCGGGAGGCAGAGGCTGGGCAGCCTCAACTGTCTCACCCTCCCCGGGGAAAGACTCCTCGCGCCTGCAGCGCAATTTGGGGGCGCTGGTGGGGGACGCGGGACACGCGGCGGGCACCGACTCCTCCGCGGAGGGATATTGTTCCCCCTCCGCGTCATTGGGGCGGTGCCTCTTTTTGTTCCTGGGGGCGCGCGGAGTCAGGGAGACCTCCATGTCTGCCGAGGCCTCCCGCTCCGCCCCCCCCTTTTCCTTTTCTTGCCCGCGCCCGGGCCCCTCTGTGGTGTTGTTCAAGGGCTCGGGCACGGGCTCGGGGCACCCCGCGCTCGCCGGTGACGGGGTTGGGCTGAGCGCGGTGGTCAAATTATCCGGCGCACCGAGGGGACCCGCCTCTTGATGTTTTGTCTTCTTCCGCGCTTTCTTTCCGGTCGGACGCTCTCCCTCCCCCCCGCCGGAGGCCCTGAAAACAAAGGCCTCCGACGATGCCCGCGCACCCATGGCTCCCGGCACGCGGACGCAACTAGGGGGAGGGGTGGCGGCAGCGCCAGCCTTGGCCGCCTTCGGTGGTTTGGCGGCCTTGGAGGCGGGGCAGTTCTTGCGAACATGCCCCACCTCCCTGCAGGCATGGCACCGCACGCCGTCCGACGTCCAGAAGACGCGGTAGGCAGTCCCCTCGTGCACCACATTAAAGTGCCCTTCTGTCATGTCCTCCCGCGCCAGCCGGACAAAGAGCTGGCGGCGGAAGGAGAACACGTGGCGCAGGCTGTTCTCCCTGAGGCCGAGCGGTATGGGGTTGATCCCTGACCTTACCTCCCCCAGTTGTTGTAGGTGAGGGAGGAGGAGCCCAGCGGGAACAAAGGGCGGGACGTTCGACACGATGACCCTCTGCGCGGTGGCCTCGAGAGGATCCACCGGCAGGAACGTCCCGCCCACCGTGAGCCCCTTTTCGAGGGCCAGGGACACCGCCCGCTCCGACCCCAGGAAGAAAACAGCCTTCCCAGACATCTTGGAGGCTGCGACAATGGCCGAGGGGCCGACTACCCCAGCCATCGCCCGCACGCACTCCTCGATGCTCATTGTGGGGTGAGTGTAGCTCTTGACCCCGTGTTTTTTTGTTATAAGTGTAAATGGTGGCAGGGCAGCGGGTGGCGCAGGAGGTGCTGTGGAAGCGGTTGCCACCTGCGCATACGTCCTTGCTGGCCCTGCCACCGGCGTGGATGGGGTCGCCATCACGGGGTCCCTTTAAGGGCTACACCCACCCCAAAGTCACAGGCCTTAATGGTCTTTAATGGCCTCGTGTATTTAACTGAGCAGAGGAGCCCTTAACGAGGCACCTCTCCCCTCGTTGACAATTGGGGAGAGGCCTTGCTCTCTCTGCTCAGTTGTCTTAATTGTTTTTTTTTTTTTTTTTTGCAAATTTGGAAGGAAGAGGCCTCAGAGAGAGAGGGGAGAAACAGAGTAGCAGAGAAAGAGAGAGGGGGGTGGGAAGGGGGGGGGGACTGCGAGGGCAGGTCTCCCCTCGCAGCTGTGGGTGGGTGCACTCCCCAGATGGCAAAAACACAAAAGTCCTTGGGGTGGTCTTCAGGTGGGGGGAGAAGATGTCTTCACCTGGGGTAGCTGGAGCCACCAGGCACTCCTAACGATCTTTAATTGGGTGATTAATAACAATCTTCAGCCTGGTAGCTCCAGCTATCCCAGGCTAGGCAAATGTGGGGGGGGTGGGGGGGGTTCCAATTTTGGGGGGGGGCCTAGTTGTAAGCACGGCCCCCACGCACACTACCACACACACACACACCCCCCGCGATGTTCCGGCCCTCAGTGGTCTTCTTTCCTCCCCCCACCGATATAACAAAGTCTTTTTGGGAAATGCACCAACACCCACCTGTAGAATTGTAGAGTCTCCCTCCTTCCACACTGGATGTTGTTGTGGTTTTTCCCCCTCTCTCCAACTCTTTGCAGAAATGGTAATAAAGATGGTTAAAGTTTTCTGCTTTTTCCTCCTCTCCCTCTGGGTTAAAGTTGTAGTGAAGCCCCTTCCTTCCTTCTCCTCCTGGGCTGGTCTCAGGGCTCTCCAGGCAGGAGCTCAAGTTGCTAGCTGCTTCCCTCACTGCTCACAGCTCCAACTGAGCAGGACACGCCTCCACAGCTGCACAATTGGTCCTTGTGCATGAAACTCTTTTGAGTTTATCTGTGAAAACATAAAACATTAAACGGTGCCACCCAACCTGGGTGACACTCCAGACATTTACAAGGCCCTTTTTTTTTTTTCCCCCTTTTTTGTGTTTTTTTTTGTGTTTTTTCTTTTTTTTTTGTTTTTTTTTTGGGCACTAAAATCACAATTTTTCCCCAGTGCCCCCTATAAAAGGGAAGGGGACACTAAAAGCACCGGCAATTAAAACAAATTAACTTTAAAACGTAAAATCAAATTAAAATTTGGTTGCCGGGCGTGATGATGCACTCCAGTCCCTCCGGTGCCCACCTCTCGCGGAAGGCCGCGAGCGTACCGGTGGACACCGCGTGCTCCATCTCCAAGGACACCCTGGACCGGATGTAAGAGCGGAAGAGAGGCAGGCAGTCAGGTTGAACGACCCCCTCGACCGCCCGCTGCCTGGACCGGCTGATGGCACCCTTGGCCGTGCCCAGGAGCAGTCCTACGAGGAGGCCTTCGGACCTACCCGCTCCCCTCCGCACAGGGTGCCCAAAGATCAGGAGAGTGGGACTGAAGTGCAGCCAGAATTTCAGGAGCAGCCCCTTCAAATAGTGGAACAGGGGCTGCAACCTCGTGCATTCAATAAAAACATGGAACACGGACTCCTCCAGACCGCAGAAATTGCAGGCGGCCTGGGAGTCCGTGAACCGGCTTAAAAATTTGTTGCACGGCACTGCTCCGTGCACCACCCTCCAGGCCAAGTCCCCGATGAATAGTGGGAGGACCCCTGTGTAGAGTGCCCTCCATCGGGGACCCCCGCCTCCTCCGGACGGCAAGATGGTACGCCATGGCGTGTCCGGACGGCCGGCGAGGATGGCAAAGTTGAGGGTGTGCAGGAGCAGCCCGTACAGGAAACCCCTCCGCGCGGAACTGAAAGGCACGGAGGGGATTTCCCCGAGGCGGCTCAAGTTGTGAGGCGCCGGCCCCCGAGGGAGGTTCCGGGGTTTGGCGCCGATGAGGAATTCCGTCCGGACGGGGGTCAGTTCGGACGGGATCTCCCCACGTGCTTGAGCCTCCTCGATACACCTAACGGAGTCAGGGCCCAGAGCTGTTTTTAGCGACTCGATGGCATCGGCCGCGCGGCGGACGTTGGCAGAATTTAGGCGCCGCGCCAGCGTGACTGGCGCCATCCAGCCCGCTCCTCCGCCATCGAGCAGGTCCCTGACCCTGGTCACCTCACCAGCCACAGCCCTCTCTTCCGACCGCCACATGAAGCCTCGGCCGTGGAGGTACGGATTCCCGAGCAGCGGCTCCTGCAGGACGGCCGCCACTCCAGCCGGCGGAGAGCTGCGCCTGGTGGAGACTTTGTTCCAGACCCTGATGAGTTCCCTGTAAAAGACAGGCAGCTCCCGGAGGGCGGTCCTGGCACCCCCCAAGTTCACAAACAGGAGCTGCGTGTCATAATTGAGGTCGAGCTGCTGGCGGAAGAAATACCTCGCCAGAGCACACCACCTAGGAGGGGGCTCGACGTAAAGGTATCTCTGCAGGGTCTGAAGACGGAAAGTCGCGAGCTGGGCGCTGACGCACACCAACGACTGACCGCCCTCCTCAAGCGGGAGACTCAAGACCGCGACAGAGACCCAGTGCTTCCTGTTGTTCCAGAAGAAGTCCACCAGCTTCTTCTGTATCTTGGCGACAAACGCAGGGGGAGGGGTCAAAGTGACCAGCCGGTACCACAGCATTGCGGCCACCAGCTGGTTTATGACTAGCGCTCGACCCCTGTAGGACAGCACTCGGAGCAGTCCTGTCCAGCGCCCTAGGCGAGCGGCGACCTTGGCCTCCAGCTCCTGCCAGTTCGCCGGCCAGGCTTCCTCGTCGGGGCTAAGGTAGACTCCCAGACAGAGGAGATGGGTCGTGCTCCAGGCAAAAGGCCTGAGCTCCTCCGGCAGGGAGTCCACCCGCCACTGACCCACCAGGAGTCCGGAACATTTCTCCCAGTTGATCCTGGCGGAGGACGCGGCCGAGTAAATCTCCTGGCACTCACGCATCCTCCGCAGGTCAGCGGGATCCTCTACCGCGAGGAGCACGTCATCGGCGTAAGCCGAGAGGACGACCTCCACGCCCGGCCCTTGCAGAGCCAGTCCCGTCAACCTCGTCCGCAAGAGGCGCAGGAAAGGCTCCACGCAAACGGCGTATAACTGGCCGGACATGGGGCATCCCTGGCGCACCCCTCTCCTAAAGCGAAGGGGCGCCGTCAAGGACCCGTTAACCTTAATCAGACACTCCGCGGCGGCGTACAAAAGTCGGATCCGGGCGACGAAATGCGTCCCGAACCCGAAAGCGCGCAGAGTTCCGAGCAGATAGTCGTGATCCACCCTGTCGAACGCCTTCTCTTGGTCGAGGGATAGGAAGGCGACCGACAGACCAGCCTCCTGGGAACAATGGATGAGGTCCCGGACCAGATGGATGTTGTCGTGGATTGTCCGGCCCGGGACCGTGTATGACTGGTCGGGGTGGATCATGTGGTCCAGCACGGCACCAAGGCGAGCAGACATCGCCCTGGCGAAGATTTTGTAGTCCGTGCTGAGGAGGGAGACCGGGCGCCAGTTCTTAAGGAGGCGGAGATCGCCCTTCTTAGGCAGCAGGACGATGACTGCCCTGCGCCAAGAGAGGGGCATCTCCCCGGTCGCCAGACTTTCCCCCAGGACCCGCGCGTAGTCGCTCCCCAGGACGTCCCAGAACGCCCTGTGGAACTCCACGGTCAGCCCGTCCAGCCCCGGGGATTTTCCCCTCGAGAGCCGGGCGAGGGCACCGGTCAGCTCCGCCAGGCTTAGCGGAGCTTCCAGATTTTCGGCGCCCTCCGGGCCGACCTTCGGCAGGTCCTCCCACAAAACTCTACGCGCTTCCTCGCTGGACGGATCCGGAGAGAACAGAGCCCCGTAATATTCACGGACCCTGTTGTTGACGCCCTCCGGATCCGAGACGAGAGAGCCGTCGTCGGCCAGCAGCGTCAAGAGCTGCTTACGGACACTCTGCCTTTTTTCCAGCGAGTAGAAGAAGGGGGAGCCGCGGTCCAGATCCCGCAGGAACCGGATCCGCGACCTCACGAACGCGCCTCGGGACCCGACGAGCTGCAGGTCCTTCAGCGCGGCCTTCTTCGCTTCGTACACCGTCCGCAGGGCCGGGTCCTGGACGACTTGACCGAGACGGGCTTCCAGGTCGAGCACCTCTTTTTCTAGGCGCCCGACTCTGGCCGCCCGCCTCTTGGTCGACCCCCTCGCGTACTCTTGACAGAAGACGCGGACGTGAGCCTTGCCCACGTCCCACCATAGCCTCAAGGAGGGGAAGCCCCCCTGCTTCCTTCTCCAGTCGGACCAGAATCGACGGAACGAGTCCTGGAACCGCACGTCCTCCAGCAGCCGGTTGTTAAAGTGCCAGTACGCGGACCCCGTCCTCGCGCGGAGCGAAGCGAGCTCCGCCCACACCAGGTGGTGGTCCGAACACGGCACCGGCCGCATGGAGGCCGCCGGGACGCAGGAAACGTACGCCCGAGACATGTAAAGGCGGTCGACTCTAGACCATCCAACTCCAGGCCTCACCCAAGTAAAGGCGCTGGAGTCGGGGTGGAGATTTCGCCAGACGTCCACCAAGTCGAAGGACCCGACCAGGTCCCTCAACTTCTCCATCGCCGTCATGCACTGCGGGGCACCGGAGCGGTCCCTCGCCTCGAGGGTGCAGTTAAAATCCCCCCCGAGGACAATGCAGTCGCCGACGTCGACGGAGCCAAGAAGAGCGGACACCTCTTCAAAGAAGCGCGTCTGCTGCGGGCCGGGATGAGGGGCGTACACGTTCACGAGATGGAGCGGCACGTCCCCCAGGCGAACCGTTACGTGCAGCAAGCGGCCTGGCACGGGCTCCTCGACCCCCAAGATCTCCGGCTGAAAATGCGGGCCCAGCAAGATGGCCACCCCACTTGAAATGGCGGTGAGGTGGCTCATGCGGACCTCTCCTTGCCATTCCAGGAGCCACGTGGCTTCGTCTCCCGGAACGGTGTGGGTTTCTTGCAGGAAGCATACCGCATATTTCCCCTCCCGCAGGAGCGAAAAATTGTCAAATCTACGGCGTGCCCCTCTGCCGCCGTTGATGTTGAGGCTGGCTATGGTTATCTTCATGGCAAAAGCATAGTGCAACCTCTACCTTAACCTATTGTGGGGGGAGGGAGCGGAGTCTTTTGTTGAACTCCGCTCCCTCCGCAGCCCAGCGAGGAGTCCCTCGAGCTCGCGCAGCTCAAGGTGCTGCTCCTTTGTCAAGGGCCCGCCCGCGGCCAAGGTTTTAACGGCGGCGCGGACGGACCCCTTGATCAGCTCCGGCTCGGACCATTTTTCCAGGGCCAGTCGGGCTTGGTCGCGGCGACCCCGGCTCTGGGCCAAAAAGTCCCGGAGTTCCTTTGCAGGAACGAGGAGGGCCTCAGCGGCGGCCGCGAGCAGATCCACCGCCTCACTGGCGGTGGTCTCTAGGTCTTCACCCGCGTCCCCCACCGAGTCCCCGTCCTCCTCCGGGAGGTGGCCGCCAGCAGCCGGCCCATCGACCGCACAAGGTACGGCAAATGAACCGGCCGCTCCAACCGGCCCTGGCACTGCCCCGATCCCACCCCCAGGATCGTCGGCAGAGGAGTCCCCACTGGGCTCTTTTAAAAATGGTGCTGGGTCGGGAAATGACAGCGGAAGGGGTTCCCCCTCCGCCCCAGGAACCGGAGAACAAGGAGAGACCCGGCCATAGGAAATCCCCAGGCCCTCCAAGTGCTCCAGCTCCAAAGTAAGGGGCGAGGGTGGGTGTTCCTCCCCCTCCCCGCTGCCACCCCCCGGCCCAGCATCTACAGTGTCATTAAAACCCATAAATTGTGTTTCTGCCGGGTCGAGCGACTCCCGGGGGAAGTTGGGTAATAGCTGGGCGGGCTCAGGTTCGGCCTTTTCGGCCTCGCCCGCCTCAGTCCCCGGGACGCCCGGCCCGGCGGCTACGCATTCCTCCGCGGTCCACACGCCCCCCACGACAGGCAGATCTTCCACTCCATCCCCGGGAGGCAGAGGCTGGGCAGCCTCAACTGTCTCACCCTCCCCGGGGAAAGACTCCTCGCGCCTGCAGCGCAATTTGGGGGCGCTGGTGGGGGACGCGGGACACGCGGCGGGCACCGACTCCTCCGCGGAGGGATGTTATTCCCCCTCCGCGTCATTGGGGCGGTGCCTCTTTTTGTTCCTGGGGGCGCGCGGAGTCAGGGAGACCTCCATGTCTGCCGAGGCCTCCCGCTCCGCCCCCCCCTTTTCCTTTTCTTGCCCGCGCCCGGGCCCCTCTGTGGTGTTGTTCAAGGGCTCGGGCACGGGCTCGGGGCACCCCGCGCTCGCCGGTGACGGGGTTGGGCTGAGCGCGGTGGTCAAATTATCCGGCGCACTGAGGGGACCCGCCTCTTGATGTTTTGTCTTCTTCCGCGCCTTCTTTCCGGTCGGACGCTCTCCCTCCCCCCCGCCGGAGGCCCTGAAAACAAAGGCCTCCGACGATGCCCGCGCACCCATGGCTCCCGGCACGCGGACGCAACTAGGGGGAGGGGTGGCGGCGGCGCCAGCTATGGCCGCCTTCGGTGGTTTGGCGGCCTTGGAGGCGGGGCAGTTCTTACGAACGTGCCCCACCTCCCTGCAGGCATGGCACCGCACGCCGTCCGACGTCCAGAAGACGCGGTAGGCAGTCCCCTCGTGCACCACATTAAAGTGCCCTTCTGTCATGTCCTCCCGCGCCAGCCGGACAAAGAGCTGGCGGCGGAAGGAGAACACGTGGCGCAGGCTGTTCTCCCTGAGGCCGAGCGGTATGGGGTTGATCCCTGACCTTACCTCCCCCAGTTGTTGTAGGTGAGGGAGGAGGAGCCCAGCGGGAACAAAGGGCGGGACGTTCGACACGATGACCCTCTGCGCGGTGGCTTCGAGAGGATCCACCGGCAGGAACGTCCCGCCCACCGTGAGCCCCTTTTCGAGGGCCAGGGACACCGCCCGCTCCGACCCCAGGAAGAAAACAGCCTTCCCAGACATCTTGGAGGCTGCGACAATGGCCGAGGGGCCGACTACCCCAGCCATCGCCCGCACGCACTCCTCGATGCTCATTGTGGGGTGAGTGTAGCTCTTGACCCCGTGTTTTTTTGTTATAAGTGTAAATGGTGGCAGGGCAGCGGGTGGCGCAGGAGGTGCTGTGGAAGCGGTTGCCACCTGCGCATACGTCCTTGCTGGCCCTGCCACCGGCGTGGATGGGGTCGCCATCACGGGGTCCCTTTAAGGGCTACACCCACCCCAAAGTCACAGGCCTTAATGGTCTTTAATGGCCTCGTGTATTTAACTGAGCAGAGGAGCCCTTAACGAGGCACCTCTCCCCTCGTTGACAATTGGGGAGAGGCCTTGCTCCCTCTGCTCAGTTGTCTTAATTGGTTTTTTTTTTGCAAATTTGGAAGGAAGAGGCCTCAGAGAGAGAGGGGAGAAACAGAGTAGCAGAGAAAGAGAGAGGGGGGTGGGAAGGGGGGGGGGGGGACTGCGAGGGCAGGTCTCCCCTCGCAGCTGTGGGTGGGTGCACTCCCCAGATGGCAAAAACACAAAAGTCCTTGGGGTGGTCTTCAGGTGGGGGGAGAAGATGTCTTCACCTGGGGTAGCTGGAGCCACCAGGCACTCCTAACGATCTTTAATTGGGTGATTAATAACAATCTTCAGCCTGGTAGCTCCAGCTATCCCAGGCTAGGCAAATGTGGGGGGGGTTGGGGGGGTTCCAATTGTGGGGGGGGGCCTAGTTGTAAGCACAGCCCCCACGCACACTACCACACACACACACACCCCCCGCGATGTTCCGGCCCTCAGTGGTCTTCTTTCCTCCCCCCACCGATACAACAAAGTCTGTTTGGGGAAATGCACCCACACCCACCTGTAGAATGTTGGGTCTCCCTCCTTCCACACTGGATGGTTGTTGTGGTTTTTCCCCCTCTCTCCAACTCCTTGCAGAAATGATAAAGATGTACAAAGTTTTTTGCTTTCTCCTCCTCTCCCTCTGGATAAAAGTTGAAGGTGAAGCCCCTTCCTTCCTTCTATTCCTGGGCTGGTCTCAGGGCTCTCCAGGCTGGAGCTCAAGTTGATAGCAGCTGCTCTCACTGCTCACAACTCCTACTGAGCAGGACACGCCTCCACAGCTCCCCAATTGGTCCTTGTGCATGAAACTCTTTTAGGAGTCTACCTGCAAAACATAAACAACATTAAACTGTGCCACCCGACCTGGGTGACACAGCAGACATTTTCAAGCCCCTTTTTTTTTTTTGGTTTTTGGTTTTTTTTTTTTGGGGCGCTAAAATCAAATTTTTCCAGTGCCCCCTATAAAAGGAGAGGGGGACACTAAAAACACCGGCAATTAAAACAAATTAAACTTTAAAACGTAAAATCAAATTAAAATTTGGTTGCCGGGCATGATGATGCACTCCAGTCCCTCCGGTGCTCACCTCTCGCGGAAGGCCGCGAGCGTACCGGTGGACACCGCGTGCTCCATCTCCAAGGACACCCTGGATCGGATGTAAGAGCGGAAGAGAGGCAGGCAGTCAGGTTGAACGACCCCCTCGACCGCCCGCTGCCTGGACCGGCTGATGGCACCCTTGGCCGTGCCCAGGAGCAGTCCTACGAGGAGGCCCTCGGACCTACCCGCTCCCCTCCGCACAGGGTGCCCAAAGATCAGGAGAGTGGGACTGAAGTGCAGCCAGAATTTCAGGAGCAGCCCCTTCAAATAGTGGAACAGGGGCTGCAACCTTGTGCATTCAATAAAAACATGGAACACGGACTCCTCCAGACCGCAGAAATTGCAGGCGGCTTGGGAGTCCGTGAACCGGCTTAAAAATTTGTTGCACGGCACTGCTCCGTGCACCACCCTCCAGGCCAAGTCCCCGATGAATAGTGGGAGGACCCCTGCGTAGAGTGCCCTCCATCGGGGACCCCCGCCTCCTCCGGACGGCAAGATGGTACGCCATGGCGTGTCCGGACGGCCGGCGAGGATGGCAAAGTTGAGGGTGTGCAGGAGCAGCCCGTACAGGAAACCCCTCCGCGCGGAACTGAAAGGCACGGAGGGGATTTCCCCGAGGCGGCTCAAGTTGTGAGGCGCCGGCCCCCGAGGGAGGTTCCGGAGTTTGGCGCCGATGAGGAATTCCGTCCGGACGGGGGTCAGTTCGGACGGGATCTCCCCATGTGCTTGAGCCTCCTCGATGCACCTAACGGAGTCAGGGCCCAGAGCTGTTTTTAGCGACTCGATGGCATCGGCCGCGTGGCGGACGTTGGCAGAGTTTAGGCGCCGCGCCAGCGTGTCTGGCGCCATCCAGCCCGCTCCTCCGCCATCGAGCAGGTCCCTGACCCTGGTCACCTCACCAGCCACAGCCCTCTCTTCCGACCGCCACATAAAGCCTCGGCCGTGGAGGTACGGATTCCCGAGCAGCGGTTCCTGCAGGACGGCCGCCACTCCAGCCGGCGGAGAGCTGCGCTTGGTGGAGACTTTGTTCCAGACCCTGATGAGTTCCCTGTAAAAGACAGGCAGCTCCCGGAGGGCGGTCCTGGCACCCCCCAAGTTCACAAACAGGAGCTGCGTGTCATAATTGAGGTCGAGCTGCTGGCGGAAGAAATACCTCGCCAGAGCACACCACCTAGGAGGGGGCTCGATGTAAAGGTATCTCTGCAGGGTCTGAAGACGGAAAGTCGCGAGCTGGGCGCTGACGCACACCAACGACTGACCGCCCTCCTCAAGCGGGAGACTCAAGACCGCGGCAGAGACCCAGTGCTTCCTGTTGTTCCAGAAGAAGTCCACCAGCTTCTTCTGTATCTTGGCGACAAACGCAGGGGGAGGGGTCAAAGTGACCAGCCGGTACCACAGCATTGCGGCCACCAGCTGGTTTATAACTAGCGCTCGACCCCTGTAGGACAGCACTCGGAGCAGTCCTGTCCAGCGCCCTAGGCGAGCGGCGACCTTGGCCTCCAGCTCCTGCCAGTTCGCCGGCCAGGCTCCCTCGTCGGGGCTAAGGTAGACTCCCAGATAGAGGAGATGGGTCGTGCTCCAGGCAAAAGGCCTGAGCTCCTCCGGCAGGGAGTCCACCCGCCACTGACCCACCAGGAGTCCGGAACATTTCTCCCAGTTGATCCTGGCGGAGGACGCGGCCGAGTAAATCTCCTGGCACTCACGCATCCTCCGCAGGTCAGCGGGATCCTCTACCGCGAGGAGCACGTCATCGGCGTAAGCCGAGAGGACGACCTCCACGCCCGGCCCTTGCAGAGCCAGTCCCGTCAACCTCGTCCGCAAGAGGCGCAGGAAAGGCTCCACGCAAACGGCGTATAACTGGCCGGACATGGGGCATCCCTGGCGCACCCCTCTCCTAAAGCGAAGGGGCGCCGTCAAGGACCCGTTAACCTTAATCAGACACTCCGCGGCGGCGTACAAAAGTCGGATCCGGGCGACGAAATGCGTCCCGAACCCGAAAGCGCGCAGAGTTCCGAGCAGATAGTCGTGATCCACCCTGTCGAACGCCTTCTCTTGGTCGAGGGATAGGAAGGCGACCGACAGACCAGCCTCCTGGGAGCAATGGATGAGGTCCCGGACCAGATGGATGTTGTCGTGGATCGTCCGGCCCGGGACCGTGTATGACTGGTCGGGGTGGATCATGTGGTCCAGCACGGCACCAAGGCGAGCAGACATCGCCCTGGCGAAGATTTTGTAGTCCGTGCTGAGGAGGGAGACCGGGCGCCAGTTCTTAAGGAGGCGGAGATCGCCCTTCTTAGGCAGCAGGACGATGACTGCCCTGCGCCAAGAGAGGGGCATCTCCCCGGTCGCCAGACTTTCCCCCAGGACCCGCGCGTAGTCGCTCCCCAGGACGTCCCAGAACGCCCTGTGGAACTCCACGGTCAGCCCGTCCAGCCCCGGGGATTTTCCCCTCGAGAGCCGGGCGAGGGCACCGGTCAGCTCCGCCAGGCTTAGCGGAGCTTCCAGATTTTCGGCGCCCTCCGGGCTGACCTTCGGCAGGTCCTCCCACAAAACTCTACGCGCTTCCTCGCTGGACGGATCCGGAGAGAACAGAGCCCCGTAATATTCACGGACCCTGTTGTTGACGCCCTCCGGATCCGAGACGAGAGAGCCGTCGTCGGCCAGCAGCGTCAAGAGCTGCTTACGGACACTCTGCCTTTTTTCCAGCGAGTAGAAGAAGGGGGAGCCGCGGTCCAGATCCCGCAGGAACCGGATCCGCGACCTCACGAACGCGCCTCGGGACCCGACGAGCTGCAGGTCCTTCAGCGCGGCCTTCTTCGCTTCGTACACCGTCCGCAGGGCCGGGTCCTGGACGACTTGACCGAGACGGGCTTCCAGGTCGAGCACCTCTTTTTCTAGGCGCCCGACTCTGGCCGCCCGCCTCTTGGTCGACCCCCTCGCGTACTCTTGACAGAAGACGCGGACGTGAGCCTTGCCCACGTCCCACCATAGCCTCAAGGAGGGGAAGCCCCCCTGCTTCCTTCTCCAGTCGGACCAGAATCGACGGAACGAGTCCTGGAACCGCACGTCCTCCAGCAGCCGGTTGTTAAAGTGCCAGTACGCGGACCCCGTCCTCGCGCGGAGCGAAGCGAGCTCCGCCCACACCAGGTGGTGGTCCGAACACGGCACCGGCCGCATGGAGGCCGCCGGGACGCAGGAAACGTACGCCCGAGACACGTAAAGGCGGTCGACTCTAGACCATCCAACTCCAGGCCTCACCCAAGTAAAGGCGCTGGAGTCGGGGTGAAGATTTCGCCAGACGTCCACCAAGTCGAAGGACCCGACCAGGTCCCTCAACTTCTCCATCGCCGTCATGCACTGCGGGGCACCGGAGCGGTCCCTCGCCTCGAGGGTGCAGTTAAAATCCCCCCCGAGGACAATGCAGTCGCCGACGTCGACGGAGCCAAGAAGAGCGGACACCTCTTCAAAGAAGCGCGTTTGCTGCGGGCCGGGATGAGGGGCGTACACATTCACGAGATGGAGCGGCACGTCCCCCAGGCGAACCGTTACGTGCAGCAAGCGGCCTGGCACGGGCTCCTCGACCCCCAAGATCTCCGGCTGAAAATGCGGGCCCAGCAAGATGGCCACCCCACTAGAAATGGCGGTGAGGTGGCTCATGCGGACCTCTCCTTGCCATTCCAGGAGCCACGTGGCTTCGTCTCCCGGAACGGTGTGGGTTTCTTGCAGGAAGCACACCGCATATTTCCCCTCCCGCAGGAGCGAAAAATTGTCAAATCTACGGCGTGCCCCTCTGCCGCCGTTGATGTTGAGGCTGGCTATGGTTATCTTCATGGCAAAAGCATAGTGCAACCTCTACCTTAACCTATTGTGGGGGAGGGAGCGGAGTCTTTTGTTGAACTCTGCTCCCTCCGCAGCCCAGCGAGGAGTCCCTCGAGCTCGCGCAGCTCAAGGTGCTGCTCCTTTGTCAAGGGCCCGCCCGCGGCCAAGGTTTTAACGGCGGCGCGGACGGACCCCTTGATCAGCTCCGGCTCGGACCATTTTTCCAGGGCCAGTCGGGCTTGGTCGCGGCGACCCCGGCTCTGGGCCAAAAAGTCCCGGAGTTCCTTTGCAGGAACGAGGAGGGCCTCAGCGGCGGCCGCGAGCAGATCCACCGCCTCACTGGCGGTGGTCTCTAGGTCTTCACCCGCGTCCCCCACCGAGTCCCCGTCCTCCTCCGGGAGGTGGCCGCCAGCAGCCAGCCCATCGACCGCACAAGGTACGGCAAATGAACCGGCCGCTCCAACCGGCCCTGGCACTGCCCCGATCCCACCCCCAGGATCGTCGGCAGAGGAGTCCCCACTGGGCTCTTTTAAAAATGGTGCTGGGTCGGGAAATGACAGCGGAAGGGGTTCCCCCTCCGCCCCAGGAACCGGAGAACAAGGAGAGACCCGGCCATAGGAAATCCCCAGGCCCTCCAAGTGCTCCAGCTCCAAAGTAAGGGGCGAGGGTGGGTGTTCCTCCCCCTCCCCGCTGCCACCCCCCGGCCCAGCATCTACAGTATCATTAAAATCAATTGCTTCATTCTCTGCCGGGTCGAGCAAATCCCGGGGGAAGTTGGGTAATAGCTGGGCGGGCTCAGGTTCGGCCTTTTCGGCCTCGCCCGCCTCAGTCCCCGGGACGCCCGGCCCGGCGGCTACGCATTCCTCCGCGGTCCCCACGCCCCCCACGACAGGCAGATCTTCCACTCCATCCCCGGGAGGCAGAGGCTGGGCAGCCTCAACTGTCTCACCCTCCCCGGGGAAAGACTCCTCGCGCCTGCAGCGCAATTTGGGGGCGCTGGTGGGGGACGCGGGACACGCGGCGGGCACCGACTCCTCCGCGGAGGGATGTTGTTCCCCCTCCGCGTCATTGGGGCGGTGCCTCTTTTTGTTCCTGGGGGCGCGCGGAGTCAGGGAGACCTCCATGTCTGCCGAGGCCTCCCGCTCCGCCCCCCCCTTTTCCTTTTCTTGCCCGCGCCCGGGCCCCTCTGTGGTGTTGTTCAAGGGCTCGGGCACGGGCTCGGGGCACCCCGCGCTCGCCGGTGACGGGGTTGGGCTGAGCGCGGTGGTCAAATTATCCGGCGCACCGAGGGGACCCGCCTCTTGATGTTTTGTCTTCTTCCGCGCCTTCTTTCCGGTCGGACGCTCTCCCTCCCCCCCGCCGGAGGCCCTGAAAACAAAGGCCTCCGACGATGCCCGCGCACCCATGGCTCCCGGCACGCGGACGCAACTAGGGGGAGGGGTGGCGGCGGCGCCAGCTATGGCCGCCTTCGGTGGTTTGGCGGCCTTGGAGGCGGGGCAGTTCTTACGAACGTGCCCCACCTCCCTGCAGGCATGGCACCGCACGCCGTCCGACGTCCAGAAGACGCGGTAGGCAGTCCCCTCGTGCACCACATTAAAGTGCCCTTCTGTCATGTCCTCCCGCGCCAGCCGGACAAAGAGCTGGCGGCGGAAGGAGAACACGTGGCGCAGGCTGTTCTCCCTGAGGCCGAGCGGTATGGGGTTGATCCCTGACCTTACCTCCCCCAGTTGTTGTAGGTGAGGGAGGAGGAGCCCAGCGGGAACAAAGGGCGGGACGTTCGACACGATGACCCTCTGCGCGGTGGCTTCGAGAGGATCCACCGGCAGGAACGTCCCGCCCACCGTGAGCCCCTTTTCGAGGGCCAGGGACACCGCCCGCTCCGACCCCAGGAAGAAAACAGCCTTCCCAGACATCTTGGAGGCTGCGACAATGGCCGAGGGGCCGACTACCCCAGCCATCGCCCGCACGCACTCCTCGATGCTCATTGTGGGGTGAGTGTAGCTCTTGACCCCGTGTTTTTTTGTTATAAGTGTAAATGGTGGCAGGGCAGCGGGTGGCGCAGGAGGTGCTGTGGAAGCGGTTGCCACCTGCGCATACGTCCTTGCTGGCCCTGCCACCGGCGTGGATGGGGTCGCCATCACGGGGTCCCTTTAAGGGCTACACCCACCCCAAAGTCACAGGCCTTAATGGTCTTTAATGGCCTCGTGTATTTAACTGAGCAGAGGAGCCCTTAACGAGGCACCTCTCCCCTCGTTGACAATTGGGGAGAGGCCTTGCTCCCTCTGCTCAGTTGTCTTAATTGTTTTTTTTTAAATTTGGAAGGAAAGGGTTCTCAGAGAGAGAGGGGAGAAACAGAGTAGCAGAGAAAAGAGAGAGGGGGGTGGGAAGGGGGGGGGGCTGCAAGGTCAGGTCTCTCCTCGCAGCTGTGGGTGGGTGCACTCCCCAGATGGCAAAACACAAAAGTCTTTGGGGTGGTCTTCAGGTGGGGGGAGAAGATGTCTTCACCTGGGGTAGCTGGAGCCACCAGGCACTCCCAACGATCTTTAATTGGGTGATTGAGAAAAACAACAATCTTCAGCCTGGTAGCTCCAGCTATCCCAGGCTAGGCAAATGTGGGGGGTGGGGGGGGTTCCAATTGTGGGGGGGGCCTAGTTGTAAGCAAGGCCCCCACACACACTACCACACACACACACACCCCCCGCGATGTTCCGGCCCTCAGTGGTCTTCTTTCCTCCCCCCACCGATACAACAAAGTCTGTTTGGGGAAATGCACCCACACCCACCTGTAGAATATTGGGTCTCCCTCCTTCCACACTGGATGTTGTTGGTCTTTTCCCCCTCTCTCCAACTCCTTGCAGAAATGTAAAAAGATGTTAATGTTTTCTTTTTTCCTCCTCTCCCTCTGGATAGAAGTTGAAGGTGAAGCCCCTTCCTTCCTTCTATTCCTGGGCTGGTCTCAGGGCTCTCCAGGCAGGAGCTCAAGTTGCTAGCAGCTGCTCTCACTGCTCACAGCTCCTACTGAGCAGGACACGCCTCCACAGCTCCCCAATTGGTCCTTGTGCATGAAACTCTTTTAGGAGTCTACCTGCAAAACATAAACAACATTAAACTGTGCCACCCGACCTGGGTGACACAGCAGACATTTTCAAGCCCCTTTTTTTTTTTTGGTTTTTGGTTTTTTTTTTTTGGGGCGCTAAAATCAAATTTTTCCAGTGCCCCCTATAAAAGGAGAGGGGGACACTAAAAACACCGGCAATTAAAACAAATTAAACTTTAAAACGTAAAATCAAATTAAAATTTGGTTGCCGGGCGTGATGATGCACTCCAGTCCCTCCGGTGCCCACCTCTCGCGGAAGGCCGCGAGCGTACCGGTGGACACCGCGTGCTCCATCTCCAAGGACACCCTGGATCGGATGTAAGAGCGGAAGAGAGGCAGGCAGTCAGGTTGAACGACCCCCTCGACCGCCCGCTGCCTGGACCGGCTGATGGCACCCTTGGCCGTGCCCAGGAGCAGTCCTACGAGGAGGCCCTCGGACCTACCCGCTCCCCTCCGCACAGGGTGCCCAAAGATCAGGAGAGTGGGACTGAAGTGCAGCCAGAATTTCAGGAGCAGCCCCTTCAAATAGTGGAACAGGGGCTGCAACCTTGTGCATTCAATAAAAACATGGAACACGGACTCCTCCAGACCGCAGAAATTGCAGGCGGCTTGGGAGTCCGTGAACCGGCTTAAAAATTTGTTGCACGGCACTGCTCCGTGCACCACCCTCCAGGCCAAGTCCCCGATGAATAGTGGGAGGACCCCTGCGTAGAGTGCCCTCCATCGGGGACCCCCGCCTCCTCCGGACGGCAAGATGGTACGCCATGGCGTGTCCGGACGGCCGGCGAGGATGGCAAAGTTGAGGGTGTGCAGGAGCAGCCCGTACAGGAAACCCCTCCGCGCGGAACTGAAAGGCACGGAGGGGATTTCCCCGAGGCGGCTCAAGTTGTGAGGCGCCGGCCCCCGAGGGAGGTTCCGGGGTTTGGCGCCGATGAGGAATTCCGTCCGGACGGGGGTCAGTTCGGACGGGATCTCCCCACGTGCTTGAGCCTCCTCGATACACCTAACGGAGTCAGGGCCCAGAGCTGTTTTTAGCGACTCGATGGCATCGGCCGCGCGGCGGACGTTGGCAGAATTTAGGCGCCGCGCCAGCGTGACTGGCGCCATCCAGCCCGCTCCTCCGCCATCGAGCAGGTCCCTGACCCTGGTCACCTCACCAGCCACAGCCCTCTCTTCCGACCGCCACATAAAACCTCGGCCGTGGAGGTACGGATTCCCGAGCAGCGGCTCCTGCAGGACGGCCGCCACTCCAGCCGGTGGAGAGCTGCGCTTGGTGGAGACTTTGTTCCAGACCCTGATGAGTTCCCTGTAAAAGACAGGCAGCTCCCGGAGGGCGGTCCT
The DNA here is from genome assembly GCF_044704955.1 of Pristiophorus japonicus. Classification (NCBI taxonomy): domain Eukaryota; kingdom Metazoa; phylum Chordata; class Chondrichthyes; family Pristiophoridae; genus Pristiophorus; species Pristiophorus japonicus. Next base: position 99,526,375 of record NC_091982.1, on the reverse strand, counting down.
GGCACCCCCCAAGTTCACAAACAGGAGCTGCGTGTCATAATTGAGGTCGAGCTGCTGGCGGAAGAAATACCTCGCCAGAGCACACCACCTAGGAGGGGGCTCGACGTAAAGGTATCTCTGCAGGGTCTGAAGACGGAAAGTCGCGAGCTGGGCGCTGACGCACACCAACGACTGCCCGCCCTCCTCAAGCGGGAGACTCAAGACCGCGGCAGAGACCCAGTGCTTCCTGTTGTTCCAGAAGAAGTCCACCAGCTTCTTCTGTATCTTGGCGACAAACGCAGGGGGAGGGGTCAAAGTGACCAGCCGGTACCACAGCATTGCGGCCACCAGCTGGTTTATGACTAGCGCTCGACCCCTGTAGGACAGCACTCGGAGCAGTCCTGTCCAGCGCCCTAGGCGAGCGGCGACCTTGGCCTCCAGCTCCTGCCAGTTCGCCGGCCAGGCTCCCTCGTCGGGGCTAAGGTAGACTCCCAGATAGAGGAGATGGGTCGTGCTCCAGGCAAAAGGCCTGAGCTCCTCCGGCAGGGAGTCCACCCGCCACTGACCCACCAGGAGTCCGGAGCATTTCTCCCAGTTGATCCTGGCGGAGGACGCGGCCGAGTAAATCTCCTGGCACTCACGCATCCTCCGCAGGTCAGCGGGATCCTCTATCGCGAGGAGCACGTCATCGGCGTAAGCCGAGAGGACGACCTCCACGCCCGGCCCTTGCAGAGCCAGTCCCGTCAACCTCGTCCGCAGGAGGCGCAGGAAAGGCTCCACGCAAACGGCGTATAACTGGCCGGACATGGGGCATCCCTGGCGCACCCCTCTCCTAAAGCGAAGGGGCGCCGTCAAGGACCCGTTAACCTTAATCAGACACTCCGCGGCGGCGTACAAAAGTCGGATCCGGGCGACGAAATGCGTCCCGAACCCGAAAGCGCGCAGAGTTCCGAGCAGATAGTCGTGATCCACCCTGTCGAACGCCTTCTCTTGGTCGAGGGATAGGAAGGCGACCGACAGACCAGCCTCCTGGGAACAATGGATGAGGTCCCGGACCAGATGGATGTTATCGTGGATCGTCCGGCCCGGGATCGTGTATGACTGGTCGGGGTGGATCATGTGGTCCAGCACGGCACCAAGGCGAGCAGACATCGCCCTGGCGAAGATTTTGTAGTCCGTGCTGAGGAGGGAGACCGGGCGCCAGTTCTTAAGGAGGCGGAGATCGCCCTTCTTAGGCAGCAGGACGATGACTGCCCTGCGCCAAGAGAGGGGCATCTCCCCGGTCGCCAGACTTTCCCCCAGGACCCGCGCGTAGTCGCTCCCCAGGACGTCCCAGAACGCCCTGTGGAACTCCACGGTCAGCCCGTCCAGCCCCGGGGATTTTCCCCTCGAGAGCCGGGCGAGGGCACCGGTCAGCTCCGCCAGGCTTAGCGGAGCTTCCAGATTTTCGGCGCCCTCCGGGCTGACCTTCGGCAGGTCCTCCCACAAAACTCTACGCGCTTCCTCGCTGGACGGATCCGGAGAGAACAGAGCCCCGTAATATTCACGGACCCTGTTGTTGACGCCCTCCGGATCCGAGACGAGAGAGCCGTCGTCGGCCAGCAGCGTCAAGAGCTGCTTACGGACACTCTGCCTTTTTTCCAGCGAGTAGAAGAAGGGGGAGCCGCGGTCCAGATCCCGCAGGAACCGGATCCGCGACCTCACGAACGCGCCTCGGGACCCGACGAGCTGCAGGTCCTTCAGCGCGGCCTTCTTCGCTTCGTACACCGTCCGCAGGGCCGGGTCCTGGACGACTTGACCGAGACGGGCTTCCAGGTCGAGCACCTCTTTTTCTAGGCGCCCGACTCTGGCCGCCCGCCTCTTGGTCGACCCCCTCGCGTACTCTTGACAGAAGACGCGGACGTGAGCCTTGCCCACGTCCCACCATAGCCTCAAGGAGGGGAAGCCCCCCTGCTTCCTTCTCCAGTCGGACCAGAATCGACGGAACGAGTCCTGGAACCGCACGTCCTCCAGCAGCCGGTTGTTAAAGTGCCAGTACGCGGACCCCGTCCTCGCGCGGAGCGAAGCGAGCTCCGCCCACACCAGGTGGTGGTCCGAACACGGCACCGGCCGCATGGAGGCCGCCGGGACGCAGGAAACGTACGCCCGAGACACGTAAAGGCGGTCGACTCTAGACCATCCAACTCCAGGCCTCACCCAAGTAAAGGCGCTGGAGTCGGGGTGGAGATTTCGCCAGACGTCCACCAAGTCGAAGGACCCGACCAGGTCCCTCAACTTCTCCATCGCCGTCATGCACTGCGGGGCACCGGAGCGGTCCCTCGCCTCGAGGGTGCAGTTAAAATCCCCCCCGAGGACAATGCAGTCGCCGACGTCGACGGAGCCAAGAAGAGCGGACACCTCTTCAAAGAAGCGCGTTTGCTGCGGGCCGGGATGAGGGGCGTACACGTTCACGAGATGGAGCGGCACGTCCCCCAGGCGAACCGTTACGTGCAGCAAGCGGCCTGGCACGGGCTCCTCGACCCCCAAGATCTCCGGCTGAAAATGCGGGCCCAGCAAGATGGCCACCCCACTAGAAATGGCGGTGAGGTGGCTCATGCGGACCTCTCCTTGCCATTCCAGGAGCCACGTGGCTTCGTCTCCCGGAACGGTGTGGGTTTCTTGCAGGAAGCACACCGCATATTTCCCCTCCCGCAGGAGCGAAAAATTGTCAAATCTACGGCGTGCCCCTCTGCCGCCGTTGATGTTGAGGCTGGCTATGGTTATCTTCATGGCAAAAGCATAGTGCAACCTCTACCTTAACCTATTGTGGGGGAGGGAGCGGAGTCTTTTGTTGAACTCCGCTCCCTCCGCAGCCCAGCGAGGAGTCCCTTGAGCTCGCGCAGCTCAAGGTGCTGCTCCTTTGTCAAGGGCCCGCCCGCGGCCAAGGTTTTAACGGCGGCGCGGACGGACTCCTTGATCAGCTCCGGCTCGGACCATTTTTCCAGGGCCAGTCGGGCTTGGTCGCGGCGACCCCGGCTCTGGGCCAAAAAGTCCCGGAGTTCCTTTGCAGGAACGAGGAGGGCCTCAGCGGCGGCCGCGAGCAGATCCACCGCCTCACTGGCGGTGGTCTCTAGGTCTTCACCCGCGTCCCCCACCGAGTCCCCGTCCTCCTCCGGGAGGTGGCCGCCAGCAGCCGGCCCATCGACCGCACAAGGTACGGCAAATGAACCGGCCGCTCCAACCGGCCCTGGCACTGCCCCGATCCCACCCCCAGGATCGTCGGCAGAGGAGTCCCCACTGGGCTCTTTTAAAAATGGTGCTGGGTCGGGAAATGACAGCGGAAGGGGTTCCCCCTCCGCCCCAGGAACCGGAGAACAAGGAGAGACCCGGCCATAGGAAATCCCCAGGCCCTCCAAGTGCTCCAGCTCCAAAGTAAGGGGCGAGGGTGGGTGTTCCTCCCCCTCCCCGCTGCCACCCCCCGGCCCAGCATCTACAGTGTCATAATTATTTGTTTCATTCTCTGCCGGGTCGAGCAAATCCCGGGGGAAGTTGGGTAATAGCTGGGCGGGCTCAGGTTCGGCCTTTTCGGCCTCGCCCGCCTCAGTCCCCGGGACGCCCGGCCCGGCGGCTACGCATTCCTCCGCGGTCCCCACGCCCCCCACGACAGGCAGATCTTCCACTCCATCCCCGGGAGGCAGAGGCTGGGCAGCCTCAACTGTCTCACCCTCCCCGGGGAAAGACTCCTCGCGCCTGCAGCGCAATTTGGGGGCGCTGGTGGGGGACGCGGGACACGCGGCGGGCACCGACTCCTCCGCGGAGGGATGTTGTTCCCCCTCCGCGTCATTGGGGCGGTGCCTCTTTTTGTTCCTGGGGGCGCGCGGAGTCAGGGAGACCTCCATGTCTGCCGAGGCCTCCCGCTCCGCCCCCCCCTTTTCCTTTTCTTGCCCGCGCCCGGGCCCCTCTGTGGTGTTGTTCAAGGGCTCGGGCACGGGCTCGGGGCACCCCGCGCTCGCCGGTGACGGGGTTGGGCTGAGCGCGGTGGTCAAATTATCCGGCGCACCGAGGGGACCCGCCTCTTGATGTTTTGTCTTCTTCCGCGCCTTCTTTCCGGTCGGACGCTCTCCCTCCCCCCCGCCGGAGGCCCTGAAAACAAAGGCCTCCGACGATGCCCGCGCACCCATGGCTCCCGGCACGCGGACGCAACTAGGGGGAGGGGTGGCGGCAGCGCCAGCCTTGGCCGCCTTCGGTGGTTTGGCGGCCTTGGAGGCGGGGCAGTTCTTACGAACATGCCCCACCTCCCTGCAGGCATGGCACCGCACGCCGTCCGACGTCCAGAAGACGCGGTAGGCAGTCCCCTCGTGCACCACATTAAAGTGCCCTTCTGTCACGTCCTCCCGCGCCAGCCGGACAAAGAGCTGGCGGCGGAAGGAGAACACGTGGCGCAGGCTGTTCTCCCTGAGGCCGAGCGGTATGGGGTTGATCCCTGACCTTACCTCCCCCAGTTGTTGTAGGTGAGGGAGGAGGAGCCCAGCGGGAACAAAGGGCGGGACGTTCGACACGATGACCCTCTGCGCGGTGGCCTCGAGAGGATCCACCGGCAGGAACGTCCCGCCCACCGTGAGCCCCTTTTCGAGGGCCAGGGACACCGCCCGCTCCGACCCCAGGAAGAAAACAGCCTTCCCAGACATCTTGGAGGCTGCGACAATGGCCGAGGGGCCGACTACCCCAGCCATCGCCCGCACGCACTCCTCGATGCTCATTGTGGGGTGAGTGTAGCTCTTGACCCCGTGTTTTTTTGTTATAAGTGTAAATGGTGGCAGGGCAGCGGGTGGCGCAGGAGGTGCTGTGGAAGCGGTTGCCACCTGCGCATACGTCCTTGCTGGCCCTGCCACCGGCGTCGATGGGGTCGCCATCACGGGGTCCCTTTAAGGGCTACACCCACCCCAAAGTCACAGGCCTTAATGGTCTTTAATGGCCTCGTGTATTTAACTGAGCAGAGGAGCCCTTAACGAGGCACCTCTCCCCTCGTTGACAATTGGGGAGAGGCCTTGCTCCCTCTGCTCAGTTGTCTTAATTGGTTTTTTTTTTGCAAATTTGGAAGGAAGAGGCCTCAGAGAGAGAGGGGAGAAACAGAGTAGCAGAGAAAGAGAGAGGGGGGTGGGAAGGGGGGGGGGGGGGACTGCGAGGGCAGGTCTCCCCTCGCAGCTGTGGGTGGGTGCACTCCCCAGATGGCAAAAACACAAAAGTCCTTGGGGTGGTCTTCAGGTGGGGGGAGAAGATGTCTTCACCTGGGGTAGCTGGAGCCACCAGGCACTCCTAACGATCTTTAATTGGGTGATTAATAACAATCTTCAGCCTGGTAGCTCCAGCTATCCCAGGCTAGGCAAATGTGGGGGGGGTTGGGGGGGTTCCAATTGTGGGGGGGGGCCTAGTTGTAAGCACAGCCCCCACGCACACTACCACACACACACACACCCCCCGCGATGTTCCGGCCCTCAGTGGTCTTCTTTCCTCCCCCCACCGATACAACAAAGTCTGTTTGGGGAAATGCACCCACACCCACCTGTAGAATGTTGGGTCTCCCTCCTTCCACACTGGATGGTTGTTGTGGTTTTTCCCCCTCTCTCCAACTCCTTGCAGAAATGATAAAGATGTACAAAGTTTTTTGCTTTCTCCTCCTCTCCCTCTGGATAAAAGTTGAAGGTGAAGCCCCTTCCTTCCTTCTATTCCTGGGCTGGTCTCAGGGCTCTCCAGGCTGGAGCTCAAGTTGATAGCAGCTGCTCTCACTGCTCACAGCTCCTACTGAGCAGGACACGCCTCCACAGCTCCCCAATTGGTCCTTGTGCATGAAACTCTTTTGAGTTAAACTGCAAAAACATAAAACATGTATCCGTGCCACCCGACCTGGATGACACACACAAGACATTTACAAGGCCCCTTTTTTATTTATTTTTTTTTTTGTGTTTTTTTTTTTGGGGCACTAAAATCAAATTTTCCTTTTTCCAGTGCCCCCTATAAAAGGAGAGGGGCACACTAAAAGCACCGGCAATTAAAACAAATTAAACTTTAAAACGTAAAATCAAATTAAAATTTGGTTGCCGGGCGTGATGATGCACTCCAGTCCCTCCGGTGCCCACCTCTCGCGGAAGGCCGCGAGCGTACCGGTGGACACCGCGTGCTCCATCTCCAAGGACACCCTGGACCGGATGTAAGAGCGGAAGAGAGGCAGGCAGTCAGGTTGAACGACCCCCTCGACCGCCCGCTGCCTGGACCGGCTGATGGCACCCTTGGCCGTGCCCAGGAGCAGTCCTACGAGGAGGCCTTCGGACCTACCCGCTCCCCTCCGCACAGGGTGCCCAAAGATCAGGAGAGTGGGACTGAAGTGCAGCCAGAATTTCAGGAGCAGCCCCTTCAAATAGTGGAACAGGGGCTGCAACCTCGTGCATTCAATAAAAACATGGAACACGGACTCCTCCAGACCGCAGAAATTGCAGGTGGCCTGGGAGTCCGTGAACCGGCTTAAAAATTTGTTGCACGGCACTGCTCCGTGCACCACCCTCCAGGCCAAGTCCCCGATGAATAGTGGGAGGACCCCTGCGTAGAGTGCCCTCCATCGGGGACCCCCGCCTCCTCCGGACGGCAAGATGGTACGCCATGGCGTGTCCGGACGGCCGGCGAGGATGGCAAAGTTGAGGGTGTGCAGGAGCAGCCCGTACAGGAAACCCCTCCGCGCGGAACTGAAAGGCACGGAGGGGATTTCCCGGAGGCGGCTCAAGTTGTGAGGCGCCGGCCCCCGAGGGAGGTTCCGGGGTTTGGCGCCGATGAGGAATTCCGTCCGGACGGGGGTCAGTTCGGACGGGATCTCCCCACGTGCCTGAGCCTCCTCGATGCACCTAACGGAGTCAGGGCCCAGAGCTGTTTTTAGCGACTCGATGGCATCGGCCGCGTGGCGGACGTTGGCAGAATTTAGGCGCCGCGCCAGCGTGTCTGGCGCCATCCAGCCCGCTCCTCCGCCATCGAGCAGGTCCCTGACCCTGGTCACCTCACCAGCCACAGCCCTCTCTTCCGACCGCCACATAAAGCCTCGGCCGTGGAGGTACGGATTCCCGAGCAGCGGTTCCTGCAGGACGGCCGCCACTCCAGCCGGCGGAGAGCTGCGCTTGGTGGAGACTTTGTTCCAGACCCTGATGAGTTCCCTGTAAAAGACAGGCAGCTCCCGGAGGGCGGTCCTGGCACCCCCCAAGTTCACAAACAGGAGCTGCGTGTCATAATTGAGGTCGAGCTGCTGGCGGAAGAAATACCTCGCCAGAGCACACCACCTAGGAGGGGGCTCGACGTAAAGGTATCTCTGCAGGGTCTGAAGACGGAAAGTCGCGAGCTGGGCGCTGACGCACACCAACGACTGACCGCCCTCCTCAAGCGGGAGACTCAAGACCGCGGCAGAGACCCAGTGCTTCCTGTTGTTCCAGAAGAAGTCCACCAGCTTCTTCTGTATCTTGGCGACAAACGCAGGGGGAGGGGTCAAAGTGACCAGCCGGTACCACAACATTGCGGCCACCAGCTGGTTTATGACTAGCGCTCGACCCCTGTAGGACAGCACTCGGAGCAGTCCTGTCCAGCGCCCTAGGCGAGCGGCGACCTTGGCCTCCAGCTCCTGCCAGTTCGCCGGCCAGGCTCCCTCGTCGGGGCTAAGGTAGACTCCCAGATAGAGGAGATGGGTCGTGCTCCAGGCAAAAGGCCTGAGCTCCTCCGGCAGGGAGTCCACCCGCCACTGACCCACCAGGAGTCCGGAACATTTCTCCCAGTTGATCCTGGCGGAGGACGCGGCCGAGTAAATCTCCTGGCACTCACGCATCCTCCGCAGGTCAGCGGGATCCTCTACCGCGAGGAGCACGTCATCGGCGTAAGCCGAGAGGACGACCCCCACGCCCGGCCCTTGCAGAGCCAGTCCCGTCAACCTCGTCCGCAAGAGGCGCAGGAAAGGCTCCACGCAAACGGCGTATAACTGGCCGGACATGGGGCATCCCTGGCGCACCCCTCTCCTAAAGCGAAGGGGCGCCGTCAAGGACCCGTTAACCTTAATCAGACACTCCGCGGCGGCGTACAAAAGTCGGATCCGGGCGACGAAATGCGTCCCGAACCCGAAAGCGCGCAGAGTTCCGAGCAGATAGTCGTGATCCACCCTGTCGAACGCCTTCTCTTGGTCGAGGGATAGGAAGGCGACCGACAGACCAGCCTCCTGGGAACAATGGATGAGGTCCCGGACCAGATGGATGTTGTCGTGGATTGTCCGGCCCGGGACCGTGTATGACTGGTCGGGGTGGATCATGTGGTCCAGCACGGCACCAAGGCGAGCAGACATCGCCCTGGCGAAGATTTTGTAGTCCGTGCTGAGGAGGGAGACCGGGCGCCAGTTCTTAAGGAGGCGGAGATCGCCCTTCTTAGGCAGCAGGACGATGACTGCCCTGCGCCAAGAGAGGGGCATCTCCCCGGTCGCCAGACTTTCCCCCAGGACCCGCGCGTAGTCGCCCCCCAGGACGTCCCAGAACGCCCTGTGGAACTCCACGGTCAGCCCGTCCAGCCCCGGGGATTTTCCCCTCGAGAGCCGGGCGAGGGCACCGGTCAGCTCCGCCAGGCTTAGCGGAGCTTCCAGATTTTCGGCGCCCTCCGGGCTGACCTTCGGCAGGTCCTCCCACAAAACTCTACGCGCTTCCTCGCTGGACGGATCCGGAGAGAACAGAGCCCCGTAATATTCACGGACCCTGTTGTTGACGCCCTCCGGATCCGAGACGAGAGAGCCGTCGTCGGCCAGCAGCGTCAAGAGCTGCTTACGGACACTCTGCCTTTTTTCCAGCGAGTAGAAGAAGGGGGAGCCGCGGTCCAGATCCCGCAGGAACCGGATCCGCGACCTCACGAACGCGCCTCGGGACCCGACGAGCTGCAGGTCCTTCAGCGCGGCCTTCTTCGCTTCGTACACCGTCCGCAGGGCCGGGTCCTGGACGACTTGACCGAGACGGGCTTCCAGGTCGAGCACCTCTTTTTCTAGGCGCCCGACTCTGGCCGCCCACCTCTTGGTCGACCCCCTCGCGTACTCTTGACAGAAGACGCGGACGTGAGCCTTGCCCACGTCCCACCATAGCCTCAAGGAGGGGAAGCCCCCCTGCTTCCTTCTCCAGTCGGACCAGAATCGACGGAACGAGTCCTGGAACCGCACGTCCTCCAGCAGCCGGTTGTTAAAGTGCCAGTACGCGGACCCCGTCCTCGCGCGGAGCGAAGCGAGCTCCGCCCACACCAGGTGGTGGTCCGAACACGGCACCGGCCGCATGGAGGCCGCCGGGACGCAGGAAACGTACGCCCGAGACACGTAAAGGCGGTCGACTCTAGACCATCCAACTCCAGGCCTCACCCAAGTAAAGGCGCTGGAGTCGGGGTGGAGATTTCGCCAGACGTCCACCAAGTCGAAGGACCCGACCAGGTCCCTCAACTTCTCCATCGCCGTCATGCACTGCGGGGCACCGGAGCGGTCCCTCGCCTCGAGGGTGCAGTTAAAATCCCCCCCGAGGACAATGCAGTCGCCGACGTCGACGGAGCCAAGAAGAGCGGACACCTCTTCAAAGAAGCGCGTTTGCTGCGGGCCGGGATGAGGGGCGTACACGTTCACGAGATGGAGCGGCACGTCCCCCAGGCGAACCGTTACGTGCAGCAAGCGGCCTGGCACGGGCTCCTCGACCCCCAAGATCTCCGGCTGAAAATGCGGGCCCAGCAAGATGGCCACCCCACTAGAAATGGCGGTGAGGTGGCTCATGCGGACCTCTCCTTGCCATTCCAGGAGCCACGTGGCTTCGTCTCCCGGAACGGTGTGGGTTTCTTGCAGGAAGCACACCGCATATTTCCCCTCCCGCAGGAGCGAAAAATTGTCAAATCTACGGCGTGCCCCTCTGCCGCCGTTGATGTTGAGGCTGGCTATGGTTATCTTCATGGCAAAAGCATAGTGCAACCTCTACCTTAACCTATTGTGGGGGAGGGAGCGGAGTCTTTTGTTGAACTCCGCTCCCTCCGCAGCCCAGCGAGGAGTCCCTCGAGCTCGCGCAGCTCAAGGTGCTGCTCCTTTGTCAAGGGCCCGCCCGCGGCCAAGGTTTTAACGGCGGCGCGGACGGACCCCTTGATCAGCTCCGGCTCGGACCATTTTTCCAGGGCCAGTCGGGCTTGGTCGCGGCGACCCCGGCTCTGGGCCAAAAAGTCCCGGAGTTCCTTTGCAGGAATGAGGAGGGCCTCAGCGGCGGCCGCGAGCAGATCCACCACCTCACTGGCGGTGGTCTCTAGGTCTTCACCCGCGTCCCCCACCGAGTCCCCGTCCTCCTCCGGGAGGTGGCCGCCAGCAGCCGGCCCATCGACCGCACAAGGTACGGCAAATGAACCGGCCGCTCCAACCGGCCCTGGCACTGCCCCGATCCCACCCCCAGGATCATCAGCAGAGGAGTCCCCACTGGGCTCTTTTAAAAATGGTGCTGGGTCGGGAAATGACAGCGGAAGGGGTTCCCCCTCCGCCCCAGGAACCGGAGAACAAGGAGAGACCCGGCCATAGGAGATCCCCAGGCTCCCCAAGTGCTCCAGCTCCAAAGTAAGGGGCGAGGGTGGGTGTTCCTCCCCCCCCCCGCTGCCACCCCCCGGCCCAGCATCTACAGTGTCATAATTATTTTTTTGTTTTTCTGCCGGGTCGAGCGACTCCCGGGGGAAGTTGGGTAATAGCTGGGCGGGCTCAGGTTCGGCCTTTTCGGCCTCACCCGCCTCAGTCCCCGGGACGCCCGGCCCGGCGGCTACGCATTCCTCCGCGGTCCCCACGCCCCCCACGACAGGCAGATCTTCCACTCCATCCCCGGGAGGCAGAGGCTGGGCAGCCTCAACTGTCTCACCCTCCCCGGGGAAAGACTCCTCGCGCCTGCAGCGCAATTTGGGGGCGCTGGTGGGGGACGCGGGACACGCGGCGGGCACCGACTCCTCCGCGGAGGGATATTGTTCCCCCTCCGCGTCATTGGGGCGGTGCCTCTTTTTGTTCCTGGGGGCGCGCGGAGTCAGGGAGACCTCCATGTCTGCCGAGGCCTCCCGCTCCGCCCCCCCCTTTTCCTTTTCTTGCCCGCGCCCGGGCCCCTCTGTGGTGTTGTTCAAGGGCTCGGGCACGGGCTCGGGGCACCCCGCGCTCGCCGGTGACGGGGTTGGGCTGAGCGCGGTGGTCAAATTATCCGGCGCACCGAGGGGACCCGCCTCTTGATGTTTTGTCTTCTTCCGCGCCTTCTTTCCGGTCGGACGCTCTCCCTCCCCCCCGCCGGAGGCCCTGAAAACAAAGGCCTCCGACGATGCCCGCGCACCCATGGCTCCCGGCACGCGGACGCAACTAGGGGGAGGGGTGGCGGCAGCGCCAGCCTTGGCCGCCTTCGGTGGTTTGGCGGCCTTGGAGGCGGGGCAGTTCTTGCGAACATGCCCCACCTCCCTGCAGGCATGGCACCGCACGCCGTCCGACGTCCAGAAGACGCGGTAGGCAGTCCCCTCGTGCACCACATTAAAGTGCCCTTCTGTCATGTCCTCCCGCGCCAGCCGGACAAAGAGCTGGCGGCGGAAGGAGAACACGTGGCGCAGGCTGTTCTCCCTGAGGCCGAGCGGTATGGGGTTGATCCCTGACCTTACCTCCCCCAGTTGTTGTAGGTGAGGGAGGAGGAGCCCAGCGGGAACAAAGGGCGGGACGTTCGACACGATGACCCTCTGCGCGGTGGCTTCGAGAGGATCCACCGGCAGGAACGTCCCGCCCACCGTGAGCCCCTTTTCGAGGGCCAGGGACACCGCCCGCTCCGACCCCAGGAAGAAAACAGCCTTCCCAGACATCTTGGAGGCTGCGACAATGGCCGAGGGGCCGACTACCCCAGCCATCGCCCGCACGCACTCCTCGATGCTCATTGTGGGGTGAGTGTAGCTCTTGACCCCGTGTTTTTTTGTTATAAGTGTAAATGGTGGCAGGGCAGCGGGTGGCGCAGGAGGTGCTGTGGAAGCGGTTGCCACCTGCGCATACGTCCTTGCTGGCCCTGCCACCGGCGTGGATGGGGTCGCCATCACGGGGTCCCTTTAAGGGCTACACCCACCCCAAAGTCACAGGCCTTAATGGTCTTTAATGGCCTCGTGTATTTAACTGAGCAGAGGAGCCCTTAACGAGGCACCTCTCCCCTCGTTGACAATTGGGGAGAGGCCTTGCTCCCTCTGCTCAGTTGTCTTAATTGTTTTTTTTTTAAATTTGGAAGGAAAGGGTTCTCAGAGAGAGAGGGGAGAAACAGAGTAGCAGAGAAAAGAGAGAGGGGGGTGGGAAGCGGGGGGGGCTGCGAGGGCAGGTCTCTCCTCGCAGCTGTGGGTGGGTGCACTCCCCAGATGGCAAAACACAAAAGTCTTTGAGGTGGTCTTCAGGTGGGGGGAGAAGATGTCTTCACCTGGGGTAGCTGGAGCCACCAGGCACTCCTAACGATCTTTAATTGGGTGATTAATAACAATCTTCAGCCTGGTAGCTCCAGCTATCCCAGGCTAGGCAAATGTGGGGGGGGTTGGGGGGGTTCCAATTGTGGGGGGGGGCCTAGTTGTAAGCACAGCCCCCACGCACACTACCACACACACACACACCCCCCGCGATGTTCCGGCCCTCAGTGGTCTTCTTTCCTCCCCCCACCGATACAACAAAGTCTGTTTGGGGAAATGCACCCACACCCACCTGTAGAATGTTGGGTCTCCCTCCTTCCACACTGGATGGTTGTTGTGGTTTTTCCCCCTCTCTCCAACTCCTTGCAGAAATGATAAAGATGTACAAAGTTTTTTGCTTTCTCCTCCTCTCCCTCTGGATAAAAGTTGAAGGTGAAGCCCCTTCCTTCCTTCTATTCCTGGGCTGGTCTCAGGGCTCTCCAGGCTGGAGCTCAAGTTGATAGCAGCTGCTCTCACTGCTCACAGCTCCTACTGAGCAGGACACGCCTCCACAGCTCCCCAATTGGTCCTTGTGCATGAAACTCTTTTGAGTTTATCTGTGAAAACATAAAACATTAAACGGTGCCACCCGACCTGGGTGACACAGCAGACATTTACAAGGCCCTTTTTTTTTCCCCCCTTTTTTGTGTTTTTTTTTTGTGTTTTTTCTTTTTTTTTGTTTTTTTTTTTTGGGCACTAAAATCACAATTTTTCCCCAGTGCCCCCTATAAAAGGGAAGGGGACACTAAAAGCACCGGCAATTAAAACAAATTAACTTTAAAACGTAAAATCAAATTAAAATTTGGTTGCCGGGCGTGATGATGCACTCCAGTCCCTCCGGTGCCCACCTCTCGCGGAAGGCCGCGAGCGTACCGGTGGACACCGCGTGCTCCATCTCCAAGGACACCCTGGACCGGATGTAAGAGCGGAAGAGAGGCAGGCAGTCAGGTTGAACGACCCCCTCGACCGCCCGCTGCCTGGACCGGCTGATGGCACCCTTGGCCGTGCCCAGGAGCAGTCCTACGAGGAGGCCTTCGGACCTACCCGCTCCCCTCCGCACAGGGTGCCCAAAGATCAGGAGAGTGGGACTGAAGTGCAGCCAGAATTTCAGGAGCAGCCCCTTCAAATAATAAAACAGGGGCTGCAACCTCGTGCATTCCATAAAAACATGGAACACGGACTCCTCCAGACCGCAGAAATTGCAGGCGGCCTGGGAGTCCGTGAACCGGCTTAAAAATTTGTTGCACGGCACTGCTCCATGCACCACCCTCCAGGCCAAGTCCCCGATGAATAGTGGGAGGACCCCTGCGTAGAGTGCCCTCCATCGGGGACCCCCGCCTCCTCCGGACGGCAAGATGGTACGCCATGGCGTGTCCGGACGGCCAGCGAGGATGGCAAAGTTGAGGGTGTGCAGGAGCAGCCCGTACAGGAAACCCCTCCGCGCGGAACTGAAAGGCACGGAGGGGATTTCCCCGAGGCGGCTCAAGTTGTGAGGCGCCGGCCCCCGAGGGAGGTTCCGGGGTTTGGCGCCGATGAGGAATTCCGTCCGGACGGGGGTCAGTTCGGACGGGATCTCCCCACGTGCTTGAGCCTCCTCGATACACCTAACGGAGTCAGGGCCCAGAGCTGTTTTTAGCGACTCGATGGCATCGGCCGCGCGGCGGACGTTGGCAGAATTTAGGCGCCGCGCCAGCGTGACTGGCGCCATCCAGCCCGCTCCTCCGCCATCGAGCAGGTCCCTGACCCTGGTCACCTCACCAGCCACAGCCCTCTCTTCCGACCGCCACATGAAGCCTCGGCCGTGGAGGTACGGATTCCCGAGCAGCGGTTCCTGCAGGACGGCCGCCACTCCAGCCGGCGGAGAGCTGCGCTTGGTGGAGACTTTGTTCCAGACCCTGATGAGTTCCCTGTAAAAGACAGGCAGCTCCCGGAGGGCGGTCCTGGCACCCCCCAAGTTCACAAACAGGAGCTGCGTGTCATAATTGAGGTCGAGCTGCTGGCGGAAGAAATACCTCGCCAGAGCACACCACCTAGGAGGGGGCTCGACGTAAAGGTATCTCTGCAGGGTCTGAAGACGGAAAGTCGCGAGCTGGGCGCTGACGCACACCAACGACTGACCGCCCTCCTCAAGCGGGAGACTCAAGACCGCGACAGAGACCCAGTGCTTCCTGTTGTTCCAGAAGAAGTCCACCAGCTTCTTCTGTATCTTGGCGACAAACGCAGGGGGAGGGGTCAAAGTGACCAGCCGGTACCACAGCATTGCGGCCACCAGCTGGTTTATGACTAGCGCTCGACCCCTGTAGGACAGCACTCGGAGCAGTCCTGTCCAGCGCCCTAGGCGAGCGGCGACCTTGGCCTCCAGCTCCTGCCAGTTCGCCGGCCAGGCTTCCTCGTCGGGGCTAAGGTAGACTCCCAGATAGAGGAGATGGGTCGTGCTCCAGGCAAAAGGCCTGAGCTCCTCCGGCAGGGAGTCCACCCGCCACTGACCCACCAGGAGTCCGGAACATTTCTCCCAGTTGATCCTGGCGGAGGACGCGGCCGAGTAAATCTCCTGGCACTCACGCATCCTCCGCAGGTCAGCGGGATCCTCTACCGCGAGGAGCACGTCATCGGCGTAAGCCGAGAGGACGACCTCCACGCCCGGCCCTTGCAGAGCCAGTCCCGTCAACCTCGTCCGCAAGAGGCGCAGGAAAGGCTCCACGCAAACGGCGTATAACTGGCCGGACATGGGGCATCCCTGGCGCACCCCTCTCCTAAAGCGAAGGGGCGCCGTCAAGGACCCGTTAACCTTAATCAGACACTCCGCGGCGGCGTACAAAAGTCGGATCCGGGCGACGAAATGCGTCCCGAACCCGAAAGCGCGCAGAGTTCCGAGCAGATAGTCGTGATCCACCCTGTCGAACGCCTTCTCTTGGTCGAGGGATAGGAAGGCGACCGACAGACCAGCCTCCTGGGAGCAATGGATGAGGTCCCGGACCAGATGGATGTTGTCGTGGATTGTCCGGCCCGGGACCGTGTATGACTGGTCGGGGTGGATCATGTGGTCCAGCACGGCACCAAGGCGAGCAGACATCGCCCTGGCGAAGATTTTGTAGTCCGTGCTGAGGAGGGAGACCGGGCGCCAGTTCTTAAGGAGGCGGAGATCGCCCTTCTTAGGTAGCAGGACGATGACTGCCCTGCGCCAAGAGAGGGGCATCTCCCCGGTCGCCAGACTTTCCCCCAGGACCCGCGCGTAGTCGCCCCCCAGGACGTCCCAGAACGCCCTGTGGAACTCCACGGTCAGCCCGTCCAGCCCCGGGGATTTTCCCCTCGAGAGCCGGGCGAGGGCACCGGTCAGCTCCGCCAGGCTTAGCGGAGCTTCCAGATTTTCGGCGCCCTCCGGGCTGACCTTCGGCAGGTCCTCCCACAAAACTCTACGCGCTTCCTCGCTGGACGGATCCGGAGAGAACAGAGCCCCGTAATATTCACGGACCCTGTTGTTGACGCCCTCCGGATCCGAGACGAGAGAGCCGTCGTCGGCCAGCAGCGTCAAGAGCTGCTTACGGACACTCTGCCTTTTTTCCAGCGAGTAGAAGAAGGGGGAGCCGCGGTCCAGATCCCGCAGGAACCGGATCCGCGACCTCACGAACGCGCCTCGGGACCCGACGAGCTGCAGGTCCTTCAGCGCGGCCTTCTTCGCTTCGTACACCGTCCGCAGGGCCGGGTCCTGGACGACTTGACCGAGACGGGCTTCCAGGTCGAGCACCTCTTTTTCTAGGCGCCCGACTCTGGCCGCCCGCCTCTTGGTCGACCCCCTCGCGTACTCTTGACAGAAGACGCGGACGTGAGCCTTGCCCACGTCCCACCATAGCCTCAAGGAGGGGAAGCCCCCCTGCTTCCTTCTCCAGTCGGACCAGAATCGACGGAACGAGTCCTGGAACCGCACGTCCTCCAGCAGCCGGTTGTTAAAGTGCCAGTACGCGGACCCCGTCCTCGCGCGGAGCGAAGCGAGCTCCGCCCACACCAGGTGGTGGTCCGAACACGGCACCGGCCGCATGGAGGCCGCCGGGACGCAGGAAACGTACGCCCGAGACACGTAAAGGCGGTCGACTCTAGACCATCCAACTCCAGGCCTCACCCAAGTAAAGGCGCTGGAGTCGGGGTGGAGATTTCGCCAGACGTCCACCAAGTCGAAGGACCCGACCAGGTCCCTCAACTTCTCCATCGCCGTCATGCACTGCGGGGCACCGGAGCGGTCCCTCGCCTCGAGGGTGCAGTTAAAATCCCCCCCGAGGACAATGCAGTCGCCGACGTCGACGGAGCCAAGAAGAGCGGACACCTCTTCAAAGAAGCGCGTTTGCTGCGGGCCGGGATGAGGGGCGTACACGTTCACGAGATGGAGCGGCACGTCCCCCAGGCGAACCGTTACGTGCAGCAAGCGGCCTGGCACGGGCTCCTCGACCCCCAAGATCTCCGGCTGAAAATGCGGGCCCAGCAAGATGGCCACCCCACTAGAAATGGCGGTGAGGTGGCTCATGCGGACCTCTCCTTGCCATTCCAGGAGCCACGTGGCTTCGTCTCCCGGAACGGTGTGGGTTTCTTGCAGGAAGCACACCGCATATTTCCCCTCCCGCAGGAGCGAAAAATTGTCAAATCTACGGCGTGCCCCTCTGCCGCCGTTGATGTTGAGGCTGGCTATGGTTATCTTCATGGCAAAAGCATAGTGCAACCTCTACCTTACCCTATTGTGGGGGAGGGAGCGGAGTCTTTTGTTGAACTCCGCTCCCTCCGCAGCCCAGCGAGGAGTCCCTCGAGCTCGCGCAGCTCAAGGTGCTGCTCCTTTGTCAAGGGCCCGCCCGCGGCCAAGGTTTTAACGGCGGCGCGGACGGACCCCTTGATCAGCTCCGGCTCGGACCATTTTTCCAGGGCCAGTCGGGCTTGGTCGCGGCGACCCCGGCTCTGGGCCAAAAAGTCCCGGAGTTCCTTTGCAGGAACGAGGAGGGCCTCAGCGGCGGCCGCGAGCAGATCCACCGCCTCCCTGGCGGTGGTCTCTAGGTCTTCACCCGCGTCCCCCACCGAGTCCCCGTCCTCCTCCGGGAGGTGGCCGCCAGCAGCCGGCCCATCGACCGCACAAGGTACGGCAAATGAACCGGCCGCTCCAACCGGCCCTGGCACTGCCCCGATCCCACCCCCAGGATCGTCGGCAGAGGAGTCCCCACTGGGCTCTTTTAAAAATGGTGCCGGGTCGGGAAATGACAGCGGAAGGGGTTCCCCCTCCGCCCCAGGAACCGGAGAACAAGGAGAGACCCGGCCATAGGAAATCCCCAGGCCCTCCAAGTGCTCCAGCTCCAAAGTAAGGGGCGAGGGTGGGTGTTCCTCCCCCTCCCCGCTGCCACCCCCCGGCCCAGCATCTACAGTGTCATAATTATTTGTTTCATTCTCTGCCGGGTCGAGCAAATCCCGGGGGAAGTTGGGTAATAGCTGGGCGGGCTCAGGTTCGGCCTTTTCGGCCTTGCCCGCCTCAGTCCCCGGGACGCCCGGCCCGGCGGCTACGCATTCCTCCGCGGTCCCCACGCCCCCCACGACAGGCAGATCTTCCACTCCATCCCCGGGAGGCAGAGGCTGGGCAGCCTCAACTGTCTCACCCTCCCCGGGGAAAGACTCCTCGCGCCTGCAGCGCAATTTGGGGGCGCTGGTGGGGGACGCGGGACACGCGGCGGGCACCGCCTCCTCCGCGGAGGGATGTTGTTCCCCCTCCGCCTCATTGGGGCGGTGCCTCTTTTTGTTCCTGGGGGCGCGCGGAGTCAGGGAGACCTCCATGTCTGCCGAGGCCTCCCGCTCCGCCCCCCCCTTTTCCTTTTCTTGCCCGCGCCTGGGCCCCTCTGTGGTGGTATTCAAGGGCCCGGGCACGGGCTCGGGGCACCCCGCGCTCGCCGGTGACTGGGTTGGGCTGAGCGCGGTGGTCAGACTTTCCGGCGCACCGAGGGGACCCGCCTCTAGATGTTTCTCCTTCTTCCGCGCCTTCTTTCCGCTCGGACGCTCTCCGTCCCCCCCGCCGGAGGCCCTGAAAACAAAGGCCTCCGACGATGCCCGCGCACCCATGGCTCCCGGCACGCGGACGCAACTAGGGGGAGGGGTGGCGGCAGCGCCAGCCTTGGCCGCCTTCGGTGGTTTGGCGGCCTTGGAGGCGGGGCAGTTCTTGCGAACATGCCCCACCTCCCTGCAGGCACGGCACCGCACGCCGTCCGACGTCCAGAAGACGCGGTAGGCAGTCCCCTCGTGCACCACATTAAAATCTCCCTCCGTCGTGTCCTCCCGCGCCAGCCGGACAAAGAGCTGGCGGCGGAAGGAGAACACGTGGCGCAGGCTGCTCTCCCTGAGGCCGAGCGGTATGGGGTTGATCCCTGACCTTACCTCCCCCAGTTGTTGTAGGTGAGGGAGGAGGAGCTCAGCGGAAACAAAGGGCGGGACGTTTGAAATGATGACCCTCTGCGCGGTGGCCTCGAGAGGGTCCACCGGCAGGAACGTCCCGCCCACCGTGAGCCCCTTTTCAAGGGCCAGGGACACCGCCCGCTCCGACCCCAGGAAGAACACGGCCTTCCCAGACATCTTGGAGGCTGCGACAATGGCCGAGGGGCCGACTACCCCAGCCATCGCCCGCACGCACTCCTCAATGCTCATTGTGGGGTGAGTGTAGCTCTTGACCCCGTGTTTCCTGGTTATAAGTCTGAACGGTGGCAGGGCAGCGGGTGGCGCAGGAGGTGCCGTGGATGTGGACACCGCCTGCGCATACGTCCTTGCTGGCCCTGCCACCGGCGTGGATGGGGTCGCCATCACGGGGTCCCTTTAAGGGCTACACCCACCCCAAAGTCACAGGCCTTAATGGTCTTTAATGGCCTCTTATGTTAACTGAGCAGAGGAGCCCTTAACGAGGCACCTCTCCCCTCGTTGACAATTGGGGAGAGGCCTTGCTCCCTCTGCTCAGTTGTCTTAATTGGATTTTTTTTATTAATTTGGAAGGAAAGGGTTCTCAGAGAGAGAGGGGAGAAACAGAGGGTAACGGAGAAAGAGAGAGGGGGGTGGGAAGGGGGGGGGGGCTGCGAGGGCAGGTCTCCCCTCGCAGCTGTGGGTGGGTGCACTCCCCAGATGGCAAAACACAAAAGTCTTTGGGGTGGTCTTCAGGTGGGGGGAGAAGATGTCTTCACCTGGGGTAGCTGGAGCCACCAGGCACTCCTAACGATCTTTAATTGGGTGATTAATAACAATCTTCAGCCTGGTAGCTCCAGCTATCCCAGGCTAGGCAAATGTGGGGGGGGTTGGGGGGGTTCCAATTGTGGGGGGGGGCCTAGTTGTAAGCACAGCCCCCACGCACACTACCACACACACACACACCCCCCGCGATGTTCCGGCCCTCAGTGGTCTTCTTTCCTCCCCCCACCGATACAACAAAGTCTGTTTGGGGAAATGCACCCACACCCACCTGTAGAATGTTGGGTCTCCCTCCTTCCACACTGGATGGTTGTTGTGGTTTTTCCCCCTCTCTCCAACTCCTTGCAGAAATGATAAAGATGTACAAAGTTTTTTGCTTTCTCCTCCTCTCCCTCTGGATAAAAGTTGAAGGTGAAGCCCCTTCCTTCCTTCTATTCCTGGGCTGGTCTCAGGGCTCTCCAGGCTGGAGCTCAAGTTGATAGCAGCTGCTCTCACTGCTCACAGCTCCTACTGAGCAGGACACGCCTCCACAGCTCCCCAATTGGTCCTTGTGCATGAAACTCTTTTGAGTTCACCTGTGAAAACATAAAAACAATAAACGGTGCCACCCGACCTGGGTGACACTCCAGACATTTTCAAGGCCCTTTTTTTCCCCTTTTTTTTTTTTTTTTTTTTTTTTTTTTTTTTTTTTTTTTTTTTTTTTTTTTTGTGTTTTTCTTTTTTTTGGTTTTTTTTTTGGGCACTAAAATCACAATTTTCCCCAGTGCCCCCTATAAAAGGGAAGGGGGACACTAAAAGCACCGGCAATTAAAACAAATTAAACTTTAAAACGTAAAATCAAATTAAAATTTGGTTGCCGGGCGTGATGATGCACTCCAGTCCCTCCGGTGCCCACCTCTCGCGGAAGGCCGCGAGCGTACCGGTGGACACCGCGTGCTCCATCTCCAAGGACACCCTGGACCGGATGTAAGAGCGGAAGAGAGGCAGGCAGTCAGGTTGAACGACCCCCTCGACCGCCCGCTGCCTGGACCGGCTGATGGCACCCTTGGCCGTGCCCAGGAGCAGTCCTACGAGGAGGCCTTCGGACCTACCCGCTCCCCTCCGCACAGGGTGCCCAAAGATCAGGAGAGTGGGACTGAAGTGCAGCCAGAATTTCAGGAGCAGCCCCTTCAAATAGTGGAACAGGGGCTGCAACCTCGTGCATTCAATAAAAACATGGAACACGGACTCCTCCAGACCGCAGAAATTGCAGGCGGCCTGGGAGTCCGTGAACCGGCTTAAAAATTTATTGCACGGCACTGCTCCGTGCACCACCCTCCAGGCCAAGTCCCCGATGAATAGTGGGAGGACCCCTGCGTAGAGTGCCCTCCATCGGGGACCCCCGCCTCCTCCGGACGGCAAGATGGTACGCCATGGCGTGTCCGGACGGCCGGCGAGGATGGCAAAGTTGAGGGTGTGCAGGAGCAGCCCGTACAGGAAACCCCTCCGCACGGAACTGAAAGGCACGGAGGGGATTTCCCCGAGGCGGCTCAAGTTGTGAGGCGCCGGCCCCCGAGGGAGGTTCCGGGGTTTGGCGCCGATGAGGAATTCCGTCCGGACGGGGGTCAGTTCGGACGGGATCTCCCCACGTGCTTGAGCCTCCTCGATACACCTAACGGAGTCAGGGCCCAGAGCTGTTTTTAGCGACTCGATGGCATCGGCCGCGCGGCGGACGTTGGCAGAATTTAGGCGCCGCGCCAGCGTGACTGGCGCCATCCAGCCCGCTCCTCCGCCATCGAGCAGGTCCCTGACCCTGGTCACCTCACCAGCCACAGCCCTCTCTTCCGACCGCCACATGAAGCCTCGGCCGTGGAGGTACGGATTCCCGAGCAGCGGTTCCTGCAGGACGGCCGCCACTCCAGCCGGCGGAGAGCTGCGCTTGGTGGAGACTTTGTTCCAGACCCTGATGAGTTCCCTGTAAAAGACAGGCAGCTCCCGGAGGGCGGTCCTGGCACCCCCCAAGTTCACAAACAGGAGCTGCGTGTCATAATTGAGGTCGAGCTGCTGGCGGAAGAAATACCTCGCCAGAGCACACCACCTAGGAGGGGGCTCGACGTAAAGGTATCTCTGCAGGGTCTGAAGACGGAAAGTCGCGAGCTGGGCGCTGACGCACACCAACGACTGACCGCCCTCCTCAAGCGGGAGACTCAAGACCGCGACAGAGACCCAGTGCTTCCTGTTGTTCCAGAAGAAGTCCACCAGCTTCTTCTGTATCTTGGCGACAAACGCAGGGGGAGGGGTCAAAGTGACCAGCCGGTACCACAGCATTGCGGCCACCAGCTGGTTTATGACTAGCGCTCGACCCCTGTAGGACAGCACTCGGAGCAGTCCTGTCCAGCGCCCTAGGCGAGCGGCGACCTTGGCCTCCAGCTCCTGCCAGTTCGCCGGCCAGGCTTCCTCGTCGGGGCTAAGGTAGACTCCCAGATAGAGGAGATGGGTCGTGCTCCAGGCAAAAGGCCTGAGCTCCTCCGGCAGGGAGTCCACCCGCCACTGACCCACCAGGAGTCCGGAACATTTCTCCCAGTTGATCCTGGCGGAGGACGCGGCCGAGTAAATCTCCTGGCACTCACGCATCCTCCGCAGGTCAGCGGGATCCTCTACCGCGAGGAGCACGTCATCGGCGTAAGCCGAGAGGACGACCTCCACGCCCGGCCCTTGCAGAGCCAGTCCCGTCAACCTCGTCCGCAAGAGGCGCAGGAAAGGCTCCACGCAAACGGCATATAACTGGCCGGACATGGGGCATCCCTGGCGCACCCCTCTCCTAAAGCGAAGGGGCGCCGTCAAGGACCCGTTAACCTTAATCAGACACTCCGCGGCGGCGTACAAAAGTCAGATCCGGGCGACGAAATGCGTCCCGAACCCGAAAGCACGCAGAGTTCCGAGCAGATAGTCGTGATCCACCCTGTCGAACGCCTTCTCTTGGTCGAGGGATAGGAAGGCGACCGACAGACCAGCCTCCTGGGAATGATGGATGAGGTCCCGGACCAGATGGATGTTATCGTGGATTGTCCGGCCCGGGACCGTGTATGACTGGTCGGGGTGGATCATGTGGTCCAGCACGGCACCAAGGCGAGCAGACATCGCCCTGGCGAAAATTTTGTAGTCCGTGCTGAGGAGGGAGACCGGGCGCCAGTTCTTAAGGAGGCGGAGATCGCCCTTCTTAGGCAGCAGGACGATGACTGCCCTGCGCCAAGAGAGGGGCATCTCCCCGGTCGCCAGACTTTCCCCCAGGACCCGCGCGTAGTCGCTCCCCAGGACGTCCCAGAACGCCCTGTGGAACTCCACGGTCAGCCCGTCCAGCCCCGGGGATTTTCCCCTCGAGAGCCGGGCGAGGGCACCGGTCAGCTCCGCCAGGCTTAGCGGAGCTTCCAGATTTTCGGCGCCCTCCGGGTCGACCTTCGGCAGGTCCTCCCACAAAACTCTACGCGCTTCCTCGCTGGACGGATCCGGAGAGAACAGAGCCCCGTAATATTCACGGACCCTGTTGTTGACGCCCTCCGGATCCGAGACGAGAGAGCCGTCGTCGGCCAACAGCGTCAAGAGCTGCTTACGGACACTCTGCCTTTTTTCCAGCGAGTAGAAGAAGGGGGAGCCGCGGTCCAGATCCCGCAGGAACCGGATCCGCGACCTCACGAACGCGCCTCGGGACCCGACGAGCTGCAGGTCCTTCAGCGCGGCCTTCTTCGCTTCGTACACCGTCCGCAGGGCCGGGTCCTGGACGACTTGACCGAGACGGGCTTCCAGGTCGAGCACCTCTTTTTCTAGGCGCCCGACTCTGGCCGCCCGCCTCTTGGTCGACCCCCTCGCGTACTCTTGACAGAAGACGCGGACGTGAGCCTTGCCCACGTCCCACCATAGCCTCAAGGAGGGGAAGCCCCCCTGCTTCCTTCTCCAGTCGGACCAGAATCGACGGAACGAGTCCTGGAACCGCACGTCCTCCAGCAGCCGGTTGTTAAAGTGCCAGTACGCGGACCCCGTCCTCGCGCGGAGCGAAGCGAGCTCCGCCCACACCAGGTGGTGGTCCGAACACGGCACCGGCCGCATGGAGGCCGCCGGGACGCAGGAAACGTACGCCCGAGACACGTAAAGGCGGTCGACTCTAGACCATCCAACTCCAGGCCTCACCCAAGTAAAGGCGCTGGAGTCGGGGTGGAGATTTCGCCAGACGTCCACCAAGTCGAAGGACCCGACCAGGTCCCTCAACTTCTCCATCGCCGTCATGCACTGCGGGGCACCGGAGCGGTCCCTCGCCTCGAGGGTGCAGTTAAAATCCCCCCCGAGGACAATGCAGTCGCCGACGTCGACGGAGCCAAGAAGAGCGGACACCTCTTCAAAGAAGCGCGTTTGCTGCGGGCCGGGATGAGGGGCGTACACGTTCACGAGATGGAGCGGCACGTCCCCCAGGCGAACCGTTACGTGCAGCAAGCGGCCTGGCACGGGCTCCTCGACCCCCAAGATCTCCGGCTGAAAATGCGGGCCCAGCAAGATGGCCACCCCACTAGAAATGGCGGTGAGGTGGCTCATGCGGACCTCTCCTTGCCATTCCAGGAGCCACGTGGCTTCGTCTCCCGGAACGGTGTGGGTTTCTTGCAGGAAGCACACCGCATATTTCCCCTCCCGCAGGAGCGAAAAATTGTCAAATCTACGGCGTGCCCCTCTGCCGCCGTTGATGTTGAGGCTGGCTATGGTTATCTTCATGACAAAAGCATAGTGCAACCTCTACCTTAACCTATTGTGGGGGAGGGAGCGGAGTCTTTTGTTGAACTCCGCTCCCTCCGCAGCCCAGCGAGGAGTCCCTCGAGCTCGCGCAGCTCAAGGTGCTGCTCCTTTGTCAAGGGCCCGCCCGCGGCCAAGGTTTTAACGGCGGCGCGGACGGACCCCTTGATCAGCTCCGGCTCGGACCATTTTTCCAGGGCCAGTCGGGCTTGGTCGCGGCGACCCCGGCTCTGGGCCAAAAAGTCCCGGAGTTCCTTTGCAGGAACGAGGAGGGCCTCAGCGGCGGCCGCGAGCAGATCCACCGCCTCCCTGGCGGTGGTCTCTAGGTCTTCACCCGCGTCCCCCACCGAGTCCCCGTCCTCCTCCGGGAGGTGGCCGCCAGCAGCCGGCCCATCGACCGCACAAGGTACGGCAAATGAACCGGCCGCTCCAACCGGCCCTGGCACTGCCCCGATCCCACCCCCAGGATCGTCGGCAGAGGAGTCCCCACTGGGCTCTTTTAAAAATGGTGCTGGGTCGGGAAATGACAGCGGAAGGGGTTCCCCCTCCGCCCCAGGAACCGGAGAACAAGGAGAGACCCGGCCATAGGAAATCCCCAGGCCCTCCAAGTGCTCCAGCTCCAAAGTAAGGGGCGAGGGTGGGTGTTCCTCCCCCTCCCCGCTGCCACCCCCCGGCCCAGCAAATACAGTTTGATTAAAATCAATATATTTTGTTTCTGCCGGGTCGAGCAACTCCCGGGGGAAGTTGGGTAATAGCTGGGCGGGCTCAGGTTCGGCCTTTTCGGCCTCGCCCGCCTCAGTCCCCGGGACGCCCGGCCCGGCGGCTACGCATTCCTCCGCGGTCCCCACGCCCCCCACGACAGGCAGATCTTCCACTCCATCCCCGGGAGGCAGAGGCTGGGCAGCCTCAACTGTCTCACCCTCCCCGGGGAAAGACTCCTCGCGCCTGCAGCGCAATTTGGGGGCGCTGGTGGGGGACGCGGGACACGCGGCGGGCACCGACTCCTCCGCGGAGGGATGTTGTTCCCCCTCCGCGTCATTGGGGCGGTGCCTCTTTTTGTTCCTGGGGGCGCGCGGAGTCAGGGAGACCTCCATGTCTGCCGAGGCCTCCCGCTCCGCCCCCCCCTTTTCCTTTTCTTGCCCGCGCCCGGGCCCCTCTGTGGTGTTGTTCAAGGGCTCGGGCACGGGCTCGGGGCACCCCGCGCTCGCCGGTGACGGGGTTGGGCTGAGCGCGGTGGTCAAATTATCCGGCGCACTGAGGGGACCCGCCTCTTGATGTTTTGTCTTCTTCCGCGCCTTCTTTCCGGTCGGACGCTCTCCCTCCCCCCCGACGGAGGCCCTGAAAACAAAGGCCTCCGACGATGCCCGCGCACCTACGGCTCCCGGTACGCGGACGCAACTAGGGGGAGGGGTGGCGGCGGCACCAGCCTTGGCCGCCTTCGGTGGTTTGGCGGCCTTGGAGGCGGGGCAGTTCTTACGAACATGCCCCACCTCCCTGCAGGCATGGCACCGCACGCCGTCCGACGTCCAGAAGACGCGGTAGGCAGTCCCCTCGTGCACCACATTAAAATTCCCCTCCGTCGTGTCCTCCCGCGCCAGCCGGACAAAGAGCTGGCGGCGGAAGGAGAACACGTGGCGCAGGCTGTTCTCCCTGAGGCCGAGCGGTATGGGGTTGATCCCCGACCTTACCTCCCCCAGTTGGTGTAGGTGAGGGAGGAGGAGCTCAGCGGGAACAAAGGGCGGGACGTTTGAAATGATGACCCTCTGCGCGGTGGCCTCGAGAGGGTCCACCGGCAGGAACGTCCCGCCCACCGTGAGCCCCTTTTCAAGGGCCAGGGACACCGCCCGCTCCGACCCCAGGAAGAACACGGCCTTCCCAGACATCTTGGAGGCTGCGACAATGGCCGAGGGGCCGACTACCCCAGCCATCGCCCGCACGCACTCCTCGATGGTCATTGTGGGGTGAGTGTAGCTCTTGACCCCGTGTTTTTTGGTAATGAGTCTGAAAGGTGGCAGGGCAGCGGGTGGTGCAGGAGGGGCCGTGGAAGCGGTTGCCACCTGCGCATACGTCCTTGCTGGCCCTGCCACCGGCGTGGATGGGGTCGCCATCACGGGGTCCCTTTAAGGGCTACACCCACCCCTAAGTCACAGGCCTTAATGGTCTTTAATGGCCTCTTATGTTAACTGAGCAGAGGAGCCCTTAACGAGGCACCTCTCCCCTCGTTGACAATTGGGGAGAGGCCTTGCTCCCTCTGCTCAGTTGTCTTAATTGGGTTTTTTTTATTAATTTGGAAGGAAAGGGTTCTCAGAGAGAGAGGGGAGAAACAGAGGGTAACGGAGAAAGAGAGAGGGGGGTGGGAAGGGGGGGGGGGCTGCGAGGGCAGGTCTCCCCTCGCAGCTGTGGGTGGGTGCACTCCCCAGATGGCAAAACACAAAAGTCTTTGGGGTGGTCTTCAGGTGGGGGGAGAAGATGTCTTCACCTGGGGTAGCTGGAGCCACCAGGCACTCCTAACGATCTTTAATTGGGTGATTAATAACAATCTTCAGCCTGGTAGCTCCAGCTATCCCAGGCTAGGCAAATGTGGGGGGGGTTGGGGGGGTTCCAATTGTGGGGGGGGGCCTAGTTGTAAGCACAGCCCCCACGCACACTACCACACACACACACACCCCCCGCGATGTTCCGGCCCTCAGTGGTCTTCTTTCCTCCCCCCACCGATACAACAAAGTCTGTTTGGGGAAATGCACCCACACCCACCTGTAGAATGTTGGGTCTCCCTCCTTCCACACTGGATGGTTGTTGTGGTTTTTCCCCCTCTCTCCAACTCCTTGCAGAAATGATAAAGATGTACAAAGTTTTTTGCTTTCTCCTCCTCTCCCTCTGGATAAAAGTTGAAGGTGAAGCCCCTTCCTTCCTTCTATTCCTGGGCTGGTCTCAGGGCTCTCCAGGCTGGAGCTCAAGTTGATAGCAGCTGCTCTCACTGCTCACAGCTCCTACTGAGCAGGACACGCCTCCACAGCTCCCCAATTGGTCCTTGTGCATGAAACTCTTTTGAGTTTATCTGTGAAAACATAAAAACATTAAACGGTGCCACCCGACCTGGGTGACACTCCAGACATTTACAAGGCCCATTTTTTTTTCCCCCTTTTTTGTGTTTTTTTTTTTGTGTTTTTTCTTTTTTTTTTTGTTTTTTTTTTGGGCACTAAAATCACAATTTTTCCCCAGTGCCCCCTATAAAAGGGAAGGGGACACTAAAAGCACCGGCAATTAAAACAAATTAACTTTAAAACGTAAAATCAAATTAAAATTTGGTTGCCGGGCGTGATGATGCACTCCAGTCCCTCCGGTGCCCACCTCTCGCGGAAGGCCGCGAGCGTACCGGTGGACACCGCGTGCTCCATCTCCAAGGACACCCTGGACCGGATGTAAGAGCGGAAGAGAGGCAGGCAGTCAGGTTGAACGACCCCCTCGACCGCCCGCTGCCTGGACCGGCTGATGGCACCCTTGGCCGTGCCCAGGAGCAGTCCTACGAGGAGGCCTTCGGACCTACCCGCTCCCCTCCGCACAGGGTGCCCAAAGATCAGGAGAGTGGGACTGAAGTGCAGCCAGAATTTCAGGAGCAGCCCCTTCAAATAATGGAACAGGGGCTGCAACCTCGTGCATTCCATAAAAACATGGAACACGGACTCCTCCAGACCGCAGAAATTGCAGGCGGCCTGGGAGTCCGTGAACCGGCTTAAAAATTTGTTGCACGGCACTGCTCCGTGCACCACCCTCCAGGCCAAGTCCCCGATGAATAGTGGGAGGACCCCTGCGTAGAGTGCCCTCCATCGGGGACCCCCGCCTCCTCCGGACGGCAAGATGGTACGCCATGGCGTGTCCGGACGGCCGGCGAGGATGGCAAAGTTGAGGGTGTGCAGGAGCAGCCCGTACAGGAAACCCCTCCGCGCGGAACTGAAAGGCACGGAGGGGATTTCCCCGAGGCGGCTCAAGTTGTGAGGCGCCGGCCCCCGAGGGAGGTTCCGGGGTTTGGCGCCGATGAGGAATTCCGTCCGGACGGGGGTCAGTTCGGACGGGATCTCCCCACGTGCTTGAGCCTCCTCGATACACCTAACGGAGTCAGGGCCCAGAGCTGTTTTTAGCGACTCGATGGCATCGGCCGCGCGGCGGACGTTGGCAGAATTTAGGCGCCGCGCCAGCGTGACTGGCGCCATCCAGCCCGCTCCTCCGCCATCGAGCAGGTCCCTGACCCTGGTCACCTCACCAGCCACAGCCCTCTCTTCCGACCGCCACATGAAGCCTCGGCCGTGGAGGTACGGATTCCCGAGCAGCGGCTCCTGCAGGACGGCCGCCACTCCAGCCGGCGGAGAGCTGCGCTTGGTGGAGACTTTGTTCCAGACCCTGATGAGTTCCCTGTAAAAGACAGGCAGCTCCCGGAGGGCGGTCCTGGCACCCCCCAAGTTCACAAACAGGAGCTGCGTGTCATAATTGAGGTCGAGCTGCTGGCGGAAGAAATACCTCGCCAGAGCACACCACCTAGGAGGGGGCTCGACGTAAAGGTATCTCTGCAGGGTCTGAAGACGGAAAGTCGCGAGCTGGGCGCTGACGCACACCAACGACTGACCGCCCTCCTCAAGCGGGAGACTCAAGACCGCGACAGAGACCCAGTGCTTCCTGTTGTTCCAGAAGAAGTCCACCAGCTTCTTCTGTATCTTGGCGACAAACGCAGGGGGAGGGGTCAAAGTGACCAGCCGGTACCACAGCATTGCGGCCACCAGCTGGTTTATGACTAGCGCTCGACCCCTGTAGGACAGCACTCGGAGCAGTCCTGTCCAGCGCCCTAGGCGAGCGGCGACCTTGGCCTCCAGCTCCTGCCAGTTCGCCGGCCAGGCTTCCTCGTCGGGGCTAAGGTAGACTCCCAGATAGAGGAGATGGGTCGTGCTCCAGGCAAAAGGCCTGAGCTCCTCCGGCAGGGAGTCCACCCGCCACTGACCCACCAGGAGTCCGGAACATTTCTCCCAGTTGATCCTGGCGGAGGACGCGGCCGAGTAAATCTCCTGGCACTCACGCATCCTCCGCAGGTCAGCGGGATCCTCTACCGCGAGGAGCACGTCATCGGCGTAAGCCGAGAGGACGACCTCCACGCCCGGCCCTTGCAGAGCCAGTCCCGTCAACCTCGTCCGCAAGAGGCGCAGGAAAGGCTCCACGCAAACGGCGTATAACTGGCCGGACATGGGGCATCCCTGGCGCACCCCTCTCCTAAAGCGAAGGGGCGCCGTCAAGGACCCGTTAACCTTAATCAGACACTCCGCGGCGGCGTACAAAAGTCGGATCCGGGCGACGAAATGCGTCCCGAACCCGAAAGCGCGCAGAGTTCCGAGCAGATAGTCGTGATCCACCCTGTCGAACGCCTTCTCTTGGTCGAGGGATAGGAAGGCGACCGACAGACCAGCCTCCTGGGAACAATGGATGAGGTCCCGGACCAGATGGATGTTGTCGTGGATTGTCCGGCCCGGGACCGTGTATGACTGGTCGGGGTGGATCATGTGGTCCAGCACGGCACCAAGGCGAGCAGACATCGCCCTGGCGAAGATTTTGTAGTCCGTGCTGAGGAGGGAGACCGGGCGCCAGTTCTTAAGGAGGCGGAGATCGCCCTTCTTAGGCAGCAGGACGATGACTGCCCTGCGCCAAGAGAGGGGCATCTCCCCGGTCGCCAGACTTTCCCCCAGGACCCGCGCGTAGTCGCTCCCCAGGACGTCCCAGAACGCCCTGTGGAACTCCACGGTCAGCCCGTCCAGCCCCGGGGATTTTCCCCTCGAGAGCCGGGCGAGGGCACCGGTCAGCTCCGCCAGGCTTAGCGGAGCTTCCAGATTTTCGGCGCCCTCCGGGCCGACCTTCGGCAGGTCCTCCCACAAAACTCTACGCGCTTCCTCGCTGGACGGATCCGGAGAGAACAGAGCCCCGTAATATTCACGGACCCTGTTGTTGACGCCCTCCGGATCCGAGACGAGAGAGCCGTCGTCGGCCAGCAGCGTCAAGAGCTGCTTACGGACACTCTGCCTTTTTTCCAGCGAGTAGAAGAAGGGGGAGCCGCGGTCCAGATCCCGCAGGAACCGGATCCGCGACCTCACGAACGCGCCTCGGGACCCGACGAGCTGCAGGTCCTTCAGCGCGGCCTTCTTCGCTTCGTACACCGTCCGCAGGGCCGGGTCCTGGACGACTTGACCGAGACGGGCTTCCAGGTCGAGCACCTCTTTTTCTAGGCGCCCGACTCTGGCCGCCCGCCTCTTGGTCGACCCCCTCGCGTACTCTTGACAGAAGACGCGGACGTGAGCCTTGCCCACGTCCCACCATAGCCTCAAGGAGGGGAAGCCCCCCTGCTTCCTTCTCCAGTCGGACCAGAATCGACGGAACGAGTCCTGGAACCGCACGTCCTCCAGCAGCCGGTTGTTAAAGTGCCAGTACGCGGACCCCGCCCTCGCGCGGAGCGAAGCGAGCTCCGCCCACACCAGGTGGTGGTCCGAACACGGCACCGGCCGCATGGAGGCCGCCGGGACGCAGGAAACGTACGCCCGAGACACGTAAAGGCGGTCGACTCTAGACCATCCAACTCCAGGCCTCACCCAAGTAAAGGCGCTGGAGTCGGGGTGGAGATTTCGCCAGACGTCCACCAAGTCGAAGGACCCGACCAGGTCCCTCAACTTCTCCATCGCCGTCATGCACTGCGGGGCACCGGAGCGGTCCCTCGCCTCGAGGGTGCAGTTAAAATCCCCCCCGAGGACAATGCAGTCGCCGACGTCGACGGAGCCAAGAAGAGCGGACACCTCTTCAAAGAAGCGCGTTTGCTGCGGGCCGGGATGAGGGGCGTACACGTTCACGAGATGGAGCGGCACGTCCCCCAGGCGAACCGTTACGTGCAGCAAGCGGCCTGGCACGGGCTCCTCGACCCCCAAGATCTCCGGCTGAAAATGCGGGCCCAGCAAGATGGCCACCCCACTAGAAATGGCGGTGAGGTGGCTCATGCGGACCTCTCCTTGCCATTCCAGGAGCCACGTGGCTTCGTCTCCCGGAACGGTGTGGGTTTCTTGCAGGAAGCACACCGCATATTTCCCCTCCCGCAGGAGCGAAAAATTGTCAAATCTACGGCGTGCCCCTCTGCCGCCGTTGATGTTGAGGCTGGCTATGGTTATCTTCATGGCAAAAGCATAGTGCAACCTCTACCTTAACCTATTGTGGGGGAGGGAGCGGAGTCTTTTGTTGAACTCCGCTCCCTCCGCAGCCCAGCGAGGAGTCCCTCGAGCTCGCGCAGCTCAAGGTGCTGCTCCTTTGTCAAGGGCCCGCCCGCGGCCAAGGTTTTAACGGCGGCGCGGACGGACCCCTTGATCAGCTCCGGCTCGGACCATTTTTCCAGGGCCAGTCGGGCTTGGTCGCGGCGACCCCGGCTCTGGGCCAAAAAGTCCCGGAGTTCCTTTGCAGGAACGAGGAGGGCCTCAGCGGCGGCCGCGAGCAGATCCACCGCCTCACTGGCGGTGGTCTCTAGGTCTTCACCCGCGTCCCCCACCGAGTCCCCGTCCTCCTCCGGGAGGTGGCCGCCAGCAGCCGGCCCATCGACCGCACAAGGTACGGCAAATGAACCGGCCGCTCCAACCGGCCCTGGCACTGCCCCGATCCCACCCCCAGGATCGTCGGCAGAGGAGTCCCCACTGGGCTCTTTTAAAAATGGTGCTGGGTCGGGAAATG
Organism: Pristiophorus japonicus; assembly: GCF_044704955.1. Taxonomy (NCBI): domain Eukaryota; kingdom Metazoa; phylum Chordata; class Chondrichthyes; family Pristiophoridae; genus Pristiophorus; species Pristiophorus japonicus. Next base: position 99,494,245 of record NC_091982.1, on the reverse strand, counting down.
ACAGCGGAAGGGGTTCCCCCTCCGCCCCAGGAACCGGAGAACAAGGAGAGACCCGGCCATAGGAAATCCCCAGGCCCTCCAAGTGCTCCAGCTCCAAAGTAAGGGGCGAGGGTGGGTGTTCCTCCCCCTCCCCGCTGCCACCCCCCGGCCCAGCAAATACAGTTTGATTAAAATCAATATATTTTGTTTCTGCCGGGTCGAGCAACTCCCGGGGGAAGTTGGGTAATAGCTGGGCGGGCTCAGGTTCGGCCTTTTCGGCCTCGCCCGCCTCAGTCCCCGGGACGCCCGGCCCGGCGGCTACGCATTCCTCCGCGGTCCCCACGCCCCCCACGACAGGCAGATCTTCCACTCCATCCCCGGGAGGCAGAGGCTGGGCAGCCTCAACTGTCTCACCCTCCCCGGGGAAAGACTCCTCGCGCCTGCAGCGCAATTTGGGGGCGCTGGTGGGGGACGCGGGACACGCGGCGGGCACCGACTCCTCCGCGGAGGGATGTTGTTCCCCCTCCGCGTCATTGGGGCGGTGCCTCTTTTTGTTCCTGGGGGCGCGCGGAGTCAGGGAGACCTCCATGTCTGCCGAGGCCTCCCGCTCCGCCCCCCCCTTTTCCTTTTCTTGCCCGCGCCCGGGCCCCTCTGTGGTGTTGTTCAAGGGCTCGGGCACGGGCTCGGGGCACCCCGCGCTCGCCGGTGACGGGGTTGGGCTGAGCGCGGTGGTCAAATTATCCGGCGCACTGAGGGGACCCGCCTCTTGATGTTTTGTCTTCTTCCGCGCCTTCTTTCCGGTCGGACGCTCTCCCTCCCCCCCGACGGAGGCCCTGAAAACAAAGGCCTCCGACGATGCCCGCGCACCTACGGCTCCCGGTACGCGGACGCAACTAGGGGGAGGGGTGGCGGCGGCACCAGCCTTGGCCGCCTTCGGTGGTTTGGCGGCCTTGGAGGCGGGGCAGTTCTTACGAACATGCCCCACCTCCCTGCAGGCATGGCACCGCACGCCGTCCGACGTCCAGAAGACGCGGTAGGCAGTCCCCTCGTGCACCACATTAAAATTCCCCTCCGTCGTGTCCTCCCGCGCCAGCCGGACAAAGAGCTGGCGGCGGAAGGAGAACACGTGGCGCAGGCTGTTCTCCCTGAGGCCGAGCGGTATGGGGTTGATCCCCGACCTTACCTCCCCCAGTTGGTGTAGGTGAGGGAGGAGGAGCTCAGCGGGAACAAAGGGCGGGACGTTTGAAATGATGACCCTCTGCGCGGTGGCCTCGAGAGGGTCCACCGGCAGGAACGTCCCGCCCACCGTGAGCCCCTTTTCAAGGGCCAGGGACACCGCCCGCTCCGACCCCAGGAAGAACACGGCCTTCCCAGACATCTTGGAGGCTGCGACAATGGCCGAGGGGCCGACTACCCCAGCCATCGCCCGCACGCACTCCTCGATGGTCATTGTGGGGTGAGTGTAGCTCTTGACCCCGTGTTTTTTGGTAATGAGTCTGAAAGGTGGCAGGGCAGCGGGTGGTGCAGGAGGGGCCGTGGAAGCGGTTGCCACCTGCGCATACGTCCTTGCTGGCCCTGCCACCGGCGTGGATGGGGTCGCCATCACGGGGTCCCTTTAAGGGCTACACCCACCCCTAAGTCACAGGCCTTAATGGTCTTTAATGGCCTCTTATGTTAACTGAGCAGAGGAGCCCTTAACGAGGCACCTCTCCCCTCGTTGACAATTGGGGAGAGGCCTTGCTCCCTCTGCTCAGTTGTCTTAATTGGGTTTTTTTTATTAATTTGGAAGGAAAGGGTTCTCAGAGAGAGAGGGGAGAAACAGAGGGTAACGGAGAAAGAGAGAGGGGGGTGGGAAGGGGGGGGGGGCTGCGAGGGCAGGTCTCCCCTCGCAGCTGTGGGTGGGTGCACTCCCCAGATGGCAAAACACAAAAGTCTTTGGGGTGGTCTTCAGGTGGGGGGAGAAGATGTCTTCACCTGGGGTAGCTGGAGCCACCAGGCACTCCTAACGATCTTTAATTGGGTGATTAATAACAATCTTCAGCCTGGTAGCTCCAGCTATCCCAGGCTAGGCAAATGTGGGGGGGGTTGGGGGGGTTCCAATTGTGGGGGGGGGCCTAGTTGTAAGCACAGCCCCCACGCACACTACCACACACACACACACCCCCCGCGATGTTCCGGCCCTCAGTGGTCTTCTTTCCTCCCCCCACCGATACAACAAAGTCTGTTTGGGGAAATGCACCCACACCCACCTGTAGAATGTTGGGTCTCCCTCCTTCCACACTGGATGGTTGTTGTGGTTTTTCCCCCTCTCTCCAACTCCTTGCAGAAATGATAAAGATGTACAAAGTTTTTTGCTTTCTCCTCCTCTCCCTCTGGATAAAAGTTGAAGGTGAAGCCCCTTCCTTCCTTCTATTCCTGGGCTGGTCTCAGGGCTCTCCAGGCTGGAGCTCAAGTTGATAGCAGCTGCTCTCACTGCTCACAGCTCCTACTGAGCAGGACACGCCTCCACAGCTCCCCAATTGGTCCTTGTGCATGAATCCCAAAAAGTTAGTTTGCAGGTGCAGCAGGTAATCAGGAAGGCGAATGGAATGTTGGCCTTCATTGTGAGAGGGATGGAGTACAAAAGCTGGGAGGTCCTACTGCAACGTTACAGGGTATTGGTGAGGCCGCACCTGGAGTACTGCGTGCAGTTTTGGTCACCTTACTTAAGGAAGGATATACCAGCTTTGGAGGGGGTACAGAGACGATTCACTAGGCTGATTCCAGAGATGAGGGGGTTACCTTATGATGATAGATTGAGCAGACTGGGTCTTTACTTGTTGTAGTTCAGAAGGATGAGCGGTGATCGTATAGAAACATTTAAAATAATGAAAGGGATGGACAAGATAGAGGCAGAGAGGTTGTTTCCACTAGTCAGGGCGACTAGAACTCGGGGGCACAGCCTCAAAATACGGGGAAGCCAATTTAAAACCGAGTTGAGAAGGAATTTCTTCTCCCAGAGGGTTGTGAATCTGTGGAATTCTCTGCCCAAGGAAGCAGTTGAGGCTAGCTCATTGAATGTATTCAAATCACAGATAGATAGATTTTTAACCAATAAAGGAATTAAGGGTTATGGGGAGCGGGCAGGTAAGTGGAGCTGAGTCCACGGCCAGATCTTGTTGAATGTCGGAGCAGGCTTGAGGGGCTAGATGGCCTATTCCTGTTCCTAATTCTTATGTTCTTATGTTCTTATGTACCTCAACTTGTCCGACACCACCTGCCTTCGGAGATTGCACTTCCACAAAGAGGTTATCAGTGAGATTTGCCAGCTCATCAGGGGAGATCTGCAGCCTGCCAGCACCATAAGGACCGCACTGTCCGTTGAGATCAAAGTCACCGCGGCACTATTGTTCTATGCATCGGGTTCTTTTCAGGCCTCAGCTGGCGACATTTTCAGTATGTCTCAGCATGCCACATGTTGCTGCATTAGACAGGTCACTGAAGCCCTTTACGCACGCAGGATGGACTTTATCAGCTTCCCTATGACGAGGGAGGCTCAGACCGAGGGGGCTTTAGGATCCTACCAAATTGCTAACTTCCCAAGCTGCAGGGAGAAATAGACTGTACGCACATCACGAGGTGGGCACCTTTTCAGGATGCAGAGGTTTTCAGGAACCGCAAGGGATTCCACTCCCTGAATGTGCAACTCGTTGTCGACCACCAGCAAATTATTATGGCAGTGAATACTCAATTTCTGGGCAGCATCCATGATGCTCACATCCTCTGTGAGAGCACTGTATCTGACTTGTTCAACAATCAGACACAAGGTCAATGCTGGATGCTTGGTGACCAAAGGATATGGCCTCTCCACCTGGCTGATGAGCCCCCTGCATGACATCCACACCGAAGCCAAGAGGCGATAAAACGAGAGCCCTAGAGCCACTCGCAATATCGTGGAGAAAATCTTTGGAGTGCTTAAGCAGCGTTTTAGATGCCTGGACCACTAAGGGGGGGGCGGGGTGAGCTCCAATACCACCCTGAGCAGCTAGCTCAATGCATGGTGGTGTGCTCCATGCTGCACAATTTGGCTATCAGGAGGGGACAAGAATTGCCAGAAAGATGTGATGGTCCACCACAGGAGAGAGAGGTAAAGGAAGCTGAGAAGGTGGATGCTGACCTCGGGCCACACAATCAGGCTGACACTGAAGCCATGCCCCTGCCCCCCTGTAGGCCGCATGAAAGGGCCCGTGGTGGCAAGATAGCTGCAAGACTGTTACGTCAGGAGCTCATAATTGAGCACTTTGCCTGAAAGAACGTTGGTGTTATTTACAAGGCTGACACACTGCTGGGTTTGCACGTCATACATCGATGGTGTGCATCACCTTGGTGACAGTTAAAGTTTAAGTTGATTGAAGTTAAGTATAATTATATCCTTTGATGTTCAGGAATCACCAGTATGTAACGGTGCAGCTATCTGAGCCAATGCGCAACAAGATTATGTTAAATAAAAAATATTTAAACCGACCATTTGTCTGAAATCATAATTATATCTGTCAAAACCAATCCTTCACCCCCCCCCCCTGCTTCTCATCCCCACCTCTACCCCTTCCCCTGCTTACTCCAAGCGCCTGGCCGAGGAGTTCCTCAGGCACTGCTTCATTGAGGGGGGGGATGACGGCCGAGCCGCTGCTTGGACGGATACGGGAGAGGACGGTCCCGAAGTGGGAACGTGCTCCGAGCCAGAAGCAAGATCTTCCTCCTGGCTCTCATGTGTCATTGGTAATGGGGGTGTGGGACCTTGGGATGCAGTGCGGTGCTCCGGGACCACTGGTAGTCCTCTGCCACCAGTGTTCCTGGCTAACAGCTCCAGGGCCTCCTCCGTCCCTTACATGTTATATATTATTTGTTGGACAAAAACTCAGTGCCAACTATGTTCTTGGTGCTTAGTAGGCTTTTTGCTGCTGGTGAATCTCCCTCGTGACTCTCACAACAGCCAGATGAGCACACACCACACCCACACACGCTTTCAGTCCTTTTCTGCTTCCTCTCTCTCTGTCTCCTCTTCTGCGCATGTAATGATGACCCCTGACCTCTTGAATCATGGGAGATGAGCGTTGCCATGCCGTTGCTAAGGACGGTGACACTTTATGGCAAAAGGTCACAGAGATTTAATGCTAACGCCCATTTCAGATCGCTCATGGTAATGCCCAATTTTTAAAATGGAGACGAGGGCCTTTGAAAATGGGCGATAAGCCAGCGATCTAAAAACCCATTTTTACAGCCCATGACGGAAATACTGCCCATTTTTGGGCGATCTGCACAAAAGTGTAAAATCTCGTCCCAAGTTTCTAACACATCTGTCATATGCCCCTTCTGCTTCCTCATACTCTCTCTCTCTCTCTCTCTCTCTTTCTTCATCCAGGGAGCTCTGGCTTTGATTGCCCTATCTTTCCCCCTTCTCGGAACGCATCTTGAATGTACCCAAAACATCTCCTCTTTAAAGGCAGCTCATTGTTCAATTACAGTTTTGCTTGCTAATCTTTGATTCCCATCTACCTGGGTTTAGTCCATGCTCAACCCACTAAAATTGGCCCTCCTCCAATTAAGTATTTTGATAGCTTTTCCATAGCTAACCTAAACCTTATGAAACTATGATCACTGTTCCCTAAATGTTCCCCTACTGAAACTTTGATCTATCTGACTCACCTCATTCCCCAGAACCAGATCCAGCAATGCCTCCTTCCTCGTTGGGCCAGAAACTTAATCATAGAAAAATTATGACACAGAAGGTGGTCATTCAGCCCAGCGTGTCCGTACCGGTACTATTCAAGAAAATTCTTCCCCCCTGCCTTTTATACTATTACTATCCTAGTCTCTGGACTTGACTACTCCAATGCACCACCCTACGTAAACTTGAAAATCGGCGTCAGTGTCCTAACTTGCACCAAGTCCCGCTCATCCTTCATCCCGACCTACATTGGCCTCGATTTCAAAATTCTTATCCTTGTTTACAAATTCCTCCATGGCCTCGCCCCTCCCATCTCTGTAATCTCCTCCAACATCACAATCTCCCGAGATGCCTGCGCTCCTCAAATTTTACCCTCTTGAGCATCCCTGATTATAACTGCTCAACCATTGGTGACTGTGCATTCAGCTGCCTCGGCCCCAAGCTCTAGAACTCCCTCCATAAACCTCTCTGCCTCTCTACCTCTCTTTCCTCCTTTAAGATGCTCCTTAAATCCTACCTCTTTGACCAAGCTTTTGGTCATCTGCCGTAATTTCTTCTTATGTGGCTCGATGTCAAATTTATTTGTCTTGTCTTAAAACACTCCTTGGTATGTTTTACTATGTTAAAGGTGCTATATAAATACAAGTTGTTGTTGTTGCTGCCTACATTAAGATAATTGAAGTCCTCCATTATCACTACTCTGTGGTTCTCGGACTTCTCTAAGTTCCCTGCAAATTTGCTCCTCCATATCCTTCCCACTAATAGGTGGCCTATACAATACACCTAATAGTGTAATAGCACCTCTATTGTTTCTCAACTCTAACCAAATAGATTCTGTCCTTGACCCCTCCAGGACACCCTCTCTCTCCAGCACCATAATATTCTCCTTTATCAATAATGCCACCCCACCTCCTTTCTTTCCTTCCCTGTCTTTCTTGCACACCTTCTATCCAGAAATATTTGGTACCCAATCCTGTCTGTTTTTGAGCCAGGTCTCCATTATCGCCATGACATCATATTCCCAAGTGGCTATTTGCACCTGCAGCTCATCAACCTTATTTATCATGCTTTGCGCATTTACACACATGCACTGTAAACCTATTTTAAACCTATTTATATTCTCTCTTAGTCTGACCTAACCTAATAACGTTGGGCTGGATTTTCGGCCTTTGGGGTTTTTCGGTGAAAACGGCAGCAATATGTGAAAATTACCATTTTCGCTCACGACCGATTTTAGGCCGAACTTTCGGCCTTTGGGGTCTGTGCCAGTGGTGCGTCAGTAAGGGAAGCATTCCACGATTATTCGCAGCGCAAACGCGAGTTTCGTCAACTTTAGTCTTGGGCTGCGAGAGAGGCCTTGGGAAGGTGGGAATTTTTTTTTAAAACACATTCCAAAAACATTTACAAGACCCTTAACTAACTAATCATTGCAAAAAAAATTAAAAATAAAACCTTTAACTTACCTTTTTTGCAGGTTTTCTAACATACCGCTGCTGGCAGGGCTGTACTGACAGGTTTTACCTGTCGCTGTTCTGGGCGCGGTGTACGGATCGGGAGACTGCCGAAATTCGGACAGTAATGCAATCCACATCGTTACACTTCCAGCACACCTCTCCCAGACGGTAATTCTCATCGCAGCTGCTAACAAGGAGCCGATGATCCCGCCCAGGCTTTGCCACCGGGTTTTCATCGCGGACGGTCAAGTCGCAGAGAAAACCCATCGCAAGGTGACTTGGACAGGTTAGGTGAGTGGGCAAATGCATGGCAGATGTAGTATAATGTGGATAAATGTGAGTTTATCCACTTTGGTGGCAAAAACAGGAAGACAGAATATTATCTGAATGGTGACAGATTAGGAAAAGGGGAGGCGCAACGAGACCTGGGTGTCATGGTACATCAGTCATTGAAGGTTGGCATGCAGGTACAGCAGGCGGTGAAGAAGGCATTTGGCATGTTGGCCTTCATAGCTAGAGGATTTGAGTATAGGAGCAGGGGGTCTTACTGCAGTTGTACAGAGCCTTGGTGAGGCCACACCTGGAATATTGTGTTCAGTTTTGATCTCCTAATCTGAGGAAGGATATTCTTGCTATTGAGGGAGTACAGCGAAGATTGAGTCCCGGGATGACAGGACTGACATATGAGGAGAGACTGGATCAACTGGGCTTGTATCGACTGGAGTTTAGAAGAATGAGAGGGGATCTCATAGAAACATATCAAATTCTGACGGGATTGGACAGGTTAGAGGCAGGAAGACTGTTCCCATTGCTGGGGAGTTCCACAACCAGGGGTCATAGTCTAAGAATAAGAGATAAGCCATTTAGGATCGAGATGAGGAGAAACTTCTTCACTCAGAGAGTGGTTAACCTGTGGAATTCTCTACCGCAGAAAGTTGTTGAGGCCAGTTCGTTAGATATATTCAAAAGGGAGTTAGATATGGCCCTTACGGCCAAAGGGATCAAGGGGTATGGAGAGAAAGCAGGAAAGGGGTACTGAGGTTGAATGAACAGCCATGATCTTATTGAATGGTGGTGCAGGCCTATGAAGGGCTGAATGGCCTACTCCTGCACCTAATTTCTATGTTTCTATGTTTCTAAACCCTTCGAAAAATATCTTTACTCTAGTGCTATCTGTCTCTCACACTGTTTTGTGCACCATATTTGTCCTTTTTAATGCTACATCCTGGCATCCACCCCCCTGCCAAATTAGTTTAAATCCTCCCCAAAAGCACTAGTAATGCCTCTCCACCACACTGCCCCCCCCCGCCCCCCACGAGGATATTGGTCCCGGCTCTGTTGAGGTGCAGCTCATGTGGCCTGTAGAGGTCCCATCTCCCCCATAACTGGTCCCAATGTCCCAAGAGTCTGAAGCCCTCTCTCCTGCACAATCTCTCCAGCCACGCATTCATCAGCTCTAGCCTCCTATTTCTAAACTCTCTATCTCGTAGCACCGGGAGTTATCCGGAGATTACTACCTTTGAGGGCCTGCTTTTTAATCTCTTTACTAGCTCCCTAAAATCTGCCTGCAGGATCACATCCCTCTTGCTACTTATGCCGTTGATACCGATATGGACCATGACCTCTGTCTGTTCACACATCCCACTCAGTGACCTCCTTGACCCTGGCACCAGGGAGGCAACATACCATCCTGGAATCAGGTCTTCGGTCATAGAAAGGCCTGTCTGTTCCCCTAACTATTGAACCCTCTACCACTATTGCCTTCGCGCCCTTCCTCCTCCCCTCCCATTCCACACAACTTGTGGTGCCGTGAGCTTGGCTCTGGCTGTATTCCCCAGAGAAACCATCGCCCTCACTGTACTGAATATTGGTTCGAGAATGAGATGCACTCGGGGGACTCCTGCACTACCTGCCTGGTCCCCCTTTCTGTCTGGCGGTCACCCATTCTCTCTGCCTGCACACTTTTAAGCTGCAGGGTGACCACCTCCTGAAACGTGCTATCCACGTAGCTCTCAGCCTCATGGATGCACCGCAGTGACACCAGCTGCTGCTCAAGATCCGAAACCCAGAGCTTGAGCTCCTCCAGCTGACGACACTTTCGGCACATGTGGTTGTCCAGGACATGGGAAGCGACCTGGATCTCCCACATGGCACAGGATATGCATTCCATGGGGCTGTCATGCCCTGCCATGCCTCTATTTAATAGACTATTAACTAAATGAGCAGAAATAAACTTGCGACTTAAAAAAAAACACTCACCAGCTACTCACCAATCAACTCCTTGCCTTGTGTTGATGTCACTTTATTTTTTTTTCCTCTGACACCACTCTTTCGAATTCTTCCTGTGTTGAGTTCCTCCCAGTTATCCTCTCGTTCAGCTCCTGCTCAGATCCACTCCTCCTGTTCAGTGCAGTGATTTGAAAAATTGTAGTTTTTTCATATGATCTTAGGATGTGGGTATTATGAGTCAACATTGTAGTATGGGCCTGGATTAGATAGGGATGGCATTTCCCTTCCTTAACAATCGGTTAGATTTTTATAATAATCCAGTAGCTTTCATGGTTATTTTTGAAGTGATAATGCAAAAAATTACTAGAAATCAGTTTCACAACTTGTGATGGTGGGGTTTGGAACGAATGTGCTAAGTTTAGCTAGTCCAACACTATAACCTCCAGGCTACCATGCCTCCATTGTGAACTATTACATGGTATATTAGTTTGAACATATTGACCATCTTTCATGGTTGAATTAAGATCCTTATTGATTGATTGATTGACTGCACCTTATTCATTCCACGCTACTTTATGTACCATTCCTGAGGACTTCAGTTGTGTCCTTTCATTTCTGCTTTCCTGTGGCTTATAATGATGAGACTTTGTAAAGCGGTTTTGATTTCTGCCAAATTAGCATTAACCATCCCCGGAAACCCAGAATACTTGGCTACTGTTCTATAGTTAAATACAATTTACAGGCCTTGACATAAAATGAAGCATTTTTGATTGTGATGGATTATTTATTTAGATTCTTTCATGATGGTCACAATACACACAGGATTAAAATTGGCAACTGCTAGCTGCCTCTCCAAGTTACAGGGAATATGCAGTACAATCTGGGATACCAAAGGCATTAATATGCATCTGTAGCTTGTTCCTGCGGGACAAAGCATAGTTAAGTATGCTAACGTATGTTTGAATGCAGAGTACAGAATCTAAATGGGAGAGAGGAGCAAAGGGATGTAGGGATACAGATTCACAACTCATTAAAAGTAGCAACGCATGTTAACAAAGCCATAAAAAGTGCAAATTTAGCATAGGGGTTCATTTTTAGGGGAATAGAATTGAAACGCAGATAAATTATGATAAACTTATATAGGCCTAGAAATTGAGCCGTTTGCACTGCTATCCCGATGGAATATGACGACTGCTACTCTCGCTGATAGCAGCACTGGCCCTGGACATGTAAATGAAGAAAGGGTGACGACAGTTAACGTCACCTCAGCGAACTTCGACCTTAGTACTGAGTTCTGCGCTGGGTCCAAAGCTCGCTCTGAAAACAGCATTCAGCAGACTGACAGAGACGCTGTCAGCACCTCTTAACGGGACACACACATCTTTCAGGTAAGCTTGCATTTAAGCTTTGGGACTGGATTTTTCTTATCTATTGTAGTGGCTTGTTGCAATACATGTTAAAAGAATTTTAAATGTGCTGGAAGTGCAGGGAGTACTGCTGGAAGCTTGCAAGGCCTTGGATGGTAAAGGAAGAAGACAGAAAATGCTGGAAATACTCAGCAGGTCAGGCAGCATCCATGGAGAGAGAAACAGAGTTCACGTGTCGGGTTGAGATGCTGCCTGACCTGATTAGTATTTCCAGCATTTTCTGCTTTTATTTCAGATTAACAGCATTTCTCACAGAAGAAAGAGGAAGATGCAGAAGAGGAGAAAGCAGAAGGAAGGATGCAACCCAGACAGCCCCTTTCTGGCTGGGATATCCGGAATGTAATTATCCGCCTGCAGAATCAATGATCACAACCCCAATTCCCCTTTCAGCATTTGTCCTACACCTTACCTTCCCTTTGTCACTGACTATCACAGTGTCCACTTGGCCACAATTCTAAAATAAAAGCCACCACAAAGCATACTTTCCAATCCAAAGGTATACATCTATCCATCCAATGTGACTTCAAGAAATCAACTCATCACCCTTATGCATTCCCTTAGTGATTGTCTTGTGTGTGCCTTTGGCTATCATACTGATGTCACGCAGAGCTACCCCAGTGCCTGCAGCATGGCTGGTGGAAGGTTGCTGACTTTCTGTTGGGAATACTGCAAATGACCTTGCTGGTCGACCTTGAGGAGCTAGATGGTGGCTGTAAGTGTGAAATTGAGTGACAGTGTTTATTCTTATTCACTCTCCTCTCCTTTTTCTTGGTCACCCACTGGCTGGGCAAGCTGCATTTCTTGGGTGTGAAATGAGGAAGGTACAAGGGTGGAGTTATGGTGAGGGGAGGGCAGGAAAGCAAGAGGTGCATGTCAGAAGGAGGATAATGTATGAGGATACCAGCATCTTGTATTATTTCAGCACTGCCGCTGGCCAAGGGCTCAGCCATGCCCTTGCCAAGAAAGACAGCACCGTCTCCTCCAAGGGAGTGAGGTGAGGCTAAGAATGGGAGGTGTGCCTCATATTTGGTACAAATTGTTGGTATTTTGTTTTAATTCGTTCTGGGATGTGGGTGTCGCTGACAAGGCCAGCATTTATTGCCCATCTCTAATTGCCCTTGAGAAGGTGCTGGTGAGTCGCCTTCTTGAACCGCTGCAGTCCTTGTGGTGAAGGTGGTCCCATAGTGCTGTTAAGGACAGAGCTCCAGGATTTTGATCCAGCAACAATGAAGGAACGGTGATATATTTCCAAGTTAAGATGTTGCATAACGGAGGGGAATTTGGAGATGCTGGTGCTCCTATGCACCTGCTGCCCTTGTCCTTCTGAGTGGTAGAGGTCGCGAGTTTGGGAGGTGCTGCCGAAGAAGCCTTGGTGAGTTGCTGCAGTACACACACTGCAGCCACGTTGCACTGGTTGTAGAGGGAGTGAATGTTGAAGGTGGTGTATGGAGAGCAAATCAAGCAGGCTGCTTTGTCCTGAATGGTGTTGAGCTTCTTGAGTGTTGTTGGAGCTGCACTCATCCAGGCAAGTAGAGAGTACTCCAAGTGGTGGATACACCTTCTTATGGAAAGGCAAGCCAGAAGAAGAATGCCATCTCCACGGGGTTGGTCTTAGAGATTCCCCTTGCGGGATAAACAAACGCCTCATGACCCTTTGGCTCACTCTATTCTATCCAGAACCAGTGCGCTACAGTCATCAGTGTGTTCTCTCCAACCCTGGAAGCTACTGACAAGGCCAAAGAGGAATTCTACTCCAGCTGTGAACAATCCCTGTCCCGAGTTCCGATAGGCGACAAGTTGATTCTCCTTGGCGACTTTAATGCCAGAGTTGGAAAGGACACAGACCTCTGGAGAGGTGTGATTAGCAGAGAAGGGGTAGGGAAATCCAATTCCAATGGTACCCTCCTCCTGACAAAATGCATAACCAACACTTTGTCAGTAAGACAAATAAAGGCCTCATTCCAGGCAATGGAATTTGTTAGACTACATCATCATCTGAGCGAGGGACCACAAGGACATTTACATCACCTACGCCATGGCAGGAGCTGCCGACTGCTGGACTGACCACTGCCTAATCTGCTCTGTTATTTCCATCAATGTAGCCTCAAAATGGCGGCGGCAACAGAAATGCTGCTGCAGAAAAATCAACGCCAAAGCACTCAAAGACCCTCCAACGCCTCACAGCCAACCTGACGACTCCCAATGAACCGGAGCCGCAGAGTGTCAATACTGCCTGGTCTGCTCTCAAGTCCACCATAATTAGCACCTGCAAAGAGACTCTTGGTTACTCTACCAGAAAACATCAAGACTGGTTCAATGAGAATGACCAGGAGATACAGGAGCTAATAAACTGCAAACGCAAGGCATTCTTGAATCGGAAACATCATTACAACTCGAGAGAAAGAAAACAGACCGACAGATAACTGAAGGCCGAGGTCCAACAAAAAACTCGTGACCTAAAGAACTGATAGTGGGTGGAAAAAGCAACTAGCTGACAATCACGATGTGCGTGGATTTTTTAGCGCAGTCAAGACCACCTATGGCCCAAGCACTCAAGGTCCTATCCCACTGAGGGCCAAGAATGGAGAGGTGTTCATCAAGGAGAGAGAGGCAGTCAGTGCCCACTAGAAGGAACACTTCGAAGATCTCCTTAACCAAGAGTCTGTCTTTGACATGAGTGCCTTCAACTCCATCCCGCAGCATACTACCCACCACCATCTTGGCACAATATCAGCCCAGCAAGAGGTTGAATAGGCTAGCTGAAAAACAACAAGGCCTCAGGAGTAGATGGAATCCCCGTCAAAGTACTAAAACATGGTAGAGAAGTACTCTTGGTGCAAACCCATGACCTCATCTCTCTTATCTGGAAGGAGGAGAGCATACCAGGGGATTTCAGAGATGCTGTAACTAGGAATATCTTCAAGAAAGGTGACAAGTAGGATTGCGGTAATTACAGAGGAGTTTTCCCTGCTGTCTGCCACAGGGAACATTATCACAAGAATCCTCCTCAATCATCTCTTCCCAATGGCTGAAGAGTTCCTCTCAGAGTCCCAATGTGGATTTTGTCCACTAAAAGGCACAATGGACATGATTTTCATTGCACGACAAATCCAAGAAAAATGTAGGGAACAGCATCAACCTCTGCACATGGCCTTCTTTGACCTCACAATGGCCTTCGACTCTGTCAACCGAGATTATGGAGTGTTCTTCTCAAATTTGGCTGTCCTCAAAAATTTTCATCATCCTCTGCCTGCTTCACGATGACATGCAAGCCGTGATACTTACCAATGGATCCACCACAGACCAAAAATAGAAGTGCAGACGGGGGTCAAGCAAGGTTGTGACATCGCACCAACGCTCTTCTCAATCTTTCTTATTTCATCTCATCTTTAACAAGCTCCCCGCTGGAGTGGAACTAATCTATAGGATGAATGGGAAATTGTTCAACCTCCATTCCAAAACCAAGGTTGTTGCAACCTCAGTCAAGGAATTACAGTATGCAGACAACGTTTGCGTTTGTGCACACTTGGAAGCTGAACTCCAAACCAACATTGACACCTTCACTGAAGCATGTGAGAGACTGGGCCTTACATTAAACATCCTGAAGACAAAGGTTCTCTATCAAACTGCCCCCATCGTACAGCACTGCCTCTCGATTATCAAGGTACATGACGAGGCCTTGGACAGCGTGGACCATGTTCCATACCTTGGGAGCCTTCTGTCAGCGAAGACAGATATTGATGACGAAATCCAACACCGTTTTCAGTATGCCAGTGCAGCCTTCTGGCGCCTTTGGAAAAAAATGTTTGAAGACCAAGATCTCAAACCCGGCTCATGGTCTACAGAGCAGTAGAAATACCCACCCTCCTATATATCCAGAGATGTGGACAATGTAGAGTAGGCAGCTTAAAGTACTGGAGAAGTACCATCAATGCTGCCTCTGCAAAATCTGAAAATCCTTTGGCAGGATAGATGTATCAATGTCTGTGTCCTCTCTCAGGCCGACATCTCTAGCATTGAGGCTTTGCTCACGCTCGATCAGCTCCGATGGATGGGCCACATTGTCTGCATGCCTGATACAAGATTCCCGAAACAAACACTCTACTCTGAGCTCCACCACGGCAAGCAAGCCCCAGGAGGGCAGAGGAAATGCTTCAAAAACACTCTCAAAGCCTCCCTGAAAAAATGTGACATCCCCACCGACTCTTGAGAATCCCTGGCCCAAGACTGCTCAAAAATGAAGGGGAAGCATTATAGAAGGCGCAGAACACCTCGCGTCTCTTCGTCGGGAGCAACAGGAAGCCAAGTACAAACAGCAGAATGAGCATATGACAAATCAAGCACCTCACCCATCCATCCCTTCAACCATCACTTGCCCCACCTGTGACAGAGTCTGTAGGTCCCGCATCGGACTCATCAGTCACCTTAGAACTAATATAAGTGTGGAAGCAAGTCATCCTTGACTCCAGGGGACTGCCTGAGAAGAAGAAGAAGAAGATTCAGGCAAGTGAAGAATATTGCATCACTCTCCTGACTTGTGCCTTGTAGATGGTGGAAAGGCTTTGTGGAGTTGGAGGTGAGACACTCACCGCAGATCACCCAGCCTCTGACTTGTTCTTGTTGCCACAGTATTTATATGGCTAGTCCAGTTAAGTTTCTGGTCAATGAATGTTGATGATGGGGGATTTGGCGATGGTAATGCTGTTGAATGTCAAGGGGAGGTGGTTAGACTTTCGCTTGTTGGAGATAGTCATTGCCTGGCACTTGTGTGGCGCAAATGTATCGATGTCTTGGGGCTGGGATGATTAACCTCCAACAACCACAACCATCTTCCTTTGTGTTAGGTATGACAGCAGCCAGTGGAGAGTATTCCGCCTGATTCCCATTAACTTCAGTTTTACTAGGGGTCCTTGATGCCACACTCGGTCAAATGCTGCCTTGATGTCAACAGCAGTGACTCTCACCTCATCTCTGGAATTCAGTTATTTTGTCCATGTTTGGACCAAGACTGTAATGAGGTCTGGAGCTGAGTGGTCGTGACGGAACCCAAACTGAGCATTGGTGAGCAGGTTATTGGTGAGCAAGTGCCACTTGATAGCACTGTCGACAACACCTTCCATCACTTTGCTGATGATTGAGTGTAGACTGATGGGGCGATAATTAGCTGGATTGGATTTGTCCTACATTTTGTGGACAGGCCATACTTGGGCAGTTTTCTACATTGTTGGGTAGATGCCAGTGTTATAGTTGCACTGGAACAGCTTGGCTAGAGGCGCAGCTAGTTTTGGAGCATAAGTCCTCAGCACAACAGCTGGGATGTTGTCGGGGCCCATAGACTTTTCTGTATCCAGTGCGCTTAGCTGCTTTCTGATATCATGTGGAGTGATTTGAATTGGTTGAAGACTGGCTTCTGTGATGGTGGGGATCTCAAGAGGAGGCCGAGATGCATCATCTACTCGGCACTTCTGGACCTTATGATGGAGGGAAAGTTATTGATGAAGCAGCTGTAGATGGTTGGTCCTTGCCACCTTGACTTTTGCACTTGTGTGCCGGACTCCGCCATCATTGAGGATGGGGATCTTCCTGGAGCCTCGTTCTACTGTTAGTTGCTTATTTGTCCACCACCATTTACGACTGGATGTGGCAGGACTGTAGAGCTTTGATCTGATCCGTTGACTGTGGGATTGCTTAGCTCTGTCTGCAGCATGCTGCTTCCATTGCTTAGCATGCATGTAGTCCTGTGTTGCAGCTTCCCCAGGTTGGTAGCTCATTTTTAGGCACTCCTGATGCCCTCCTGCACTCCTCATTGAACCAGGGTTGGTCCCCTGGCTTGATGGTAATGGTAGAGTGAGGCATATGCCAGGCCACGAGTTTATAGATTGTGGTGGAAACAATTCTGCTGCTGCTGATGGCCCACAGTGCCTCATGGATGCCCAGTTTTGAGCTGCTCAATCTGTTCTGAATCTATCCCATTTAGCATGGTGGCAATGCCACACAACACGATGGAGAGTGTCCTCAGTGTGAAGATGGGACTTTGTCTCCATAATGACTATGCGGTGATCACTGCTACAAATGCTGTCATGGACAGATGCATTGGCAACATGTAGATTGGTGAGGACGAGGTCAAGTAGATCTTCCCCTCGTGTTGGTTCTCTCACCACCTGTCGCAGGCCCTGTCTAGCAGATATGTCCTTCAGGACTTGGCTGCTCGGTCAGTAGTGGTGCTCCCAAACCACTCTTGGTGAGAGACATTGAAGTCCCCCTCCCAGTGTACATTCTGTGCCCTTGCTATCATCAGTGCTTCTTCCAAGTGGTGTTCAATATGGAGGAGTATTAATTCATCAGCTGCAAGAGGGCAGTAGGTGGTAATTAGCAGGAGATTTCATTGCCCATGCTTCACCCGAAGCCCTGAGGCTTCATGGGGTCCAGAGTCAATGTTGAAGACTCCCAGGGCCACTTCCTCCTGACTGTATACTGCTGTGCCACCATCCCTGGTGGGTCTGCTCTGCCGATGGGACAGGACAAACCCAGGGATGGTGATGGAGGAGTCTGGGACATTGGCTGAAAGGTATGATTCTGTGAGTATGACAATGTCAGGCTGTTGCTCGACTAGTCTGCGGGACAGCTCTCCTAATTTTGGCACAAGTCCCCAAATGTTAGTGAGGAGGACTTTGCAGGGTTGACTGGGCTGGGTGTGCCATTGTCATGTCCGAAGCCAGTGCTGAGGTCGATGACGGGTGATCTGTCTGGTTTTATTCTTATTATTGTTTTTCGTAGCGACTTGTTACAACTGAGAGGCTTGCTGGGCCATTTCAGAGTTAACCACATTGCTGTGGGTCTGGAGTCACATATTGGCCTGACCAGGTAAAGATGGCAGATTTTCTTTCCCTAAAGGGCATTAGTGAACCAGATAGGTTTTTCCGACAATCTGGTAGTTTCATGGTCACTATGACAATAGGTTTTTATTCACGATTTATTTAATTAACTGTATTTAAATTCCACAGCTGCCGTGGTGGTATTTAAACACACTTCTCCAGATTACTAGGCCTGTAACTTAACCATGATGCTACCTTTCACTATGGTATGTGAGTGATGGAGTTAGGAGTTGTGCATTGAGAAGTATGTGAGGCTACTGGTACAGTTACTACAGTTGGTAGGAGACGGCTTTTGAAGACAGTCATGAAGCTTCTTTGGTCAATGTGGGTCAAAACTGCTGGTAGTGACGGCCTCAGTGATGTGTTTCCACATCTTTCCTTCTGGAGGACTTCCTGGCTCTTGTGGGGAGATGACCTCTCTTGCAGTGTTGACCCCCTGCACAAAGCTGGAGTGCTGCGTGCAAGATACTGGGTGCCCCTTCCATGGCTTACTGAGCCATTGGCGTTAGTGCTGAAACCCTGTTCCCATTGTTTCAGGTGCGGAAGGAAATTCAGCTTGAAGACTCCCATTTGGGAATTCTTTTTATTAATTTTTTTTTAGAAGGCTGTTGATCTGTAAGGGCTAAAAACTGCCTATTGTTACATGATTTTTATTTAATTCATTTCAGAAGGCAGTTCCCCTTTAAGAGACCAACACTGCTTTCTGAAGTGACTGCCTCGCCTTCAGATCAGCAATGACGCTACAGCCACACTATATGGCGTTGCACAGTGAGTTTAGTGCTGGACTAATGTTTATTGATCCACAGCGCCAATTGTTCGGTCCTGCCAGCGCCACCATTTTCGACAGCCGTTAACACCCGACCGCGGTGGCACCAGCAGCTTTGTGGTGTTCATGGATTTCTAGGGCCTGAATCGTTTTAGATGAAGTCCTCAGAGAATTTGCAGAATAAATGTTGCTCGCGTTTTGATGAAGTCTTGACAAAGTGTCCAATAAAGTCTCCCGCGGTGTTTCAGAGGTCCGCTTCACAGCTCCAGCAGCAAGTGAGCATGAAATGGTTAATATTGCTTTAAGTAGCATTTGAAATCCACATCAACTCTTTTAGAGTTAAATAATGAAACTCTTTTAGACACATCAATGCCTTGTTTACTCCCAAACAGCTGGTCACTGTTAGGAGAAGGAGTTCGGACAAACGCTAGCCAACAAAATGACAATCAGTCCCCTTAATGTGTGCTAGCAGGCATTTTAAGTAGTAATCAGCCCTTAACAAGCCTCTGTGCAGACGTTCCAAGAGCAGGCTTCAACTCCTTTACCATGATGGCGACTTGCGCTATATTGTGGGCTAAACTCACGTTTCAGCATCTTGGCCAAATCATTAGCTCATTAGTGCATGAATGCGCTGTTGAAAATCACCCCCATTGTGTCCAGCAGAATCCCTGAACGCTCTCTGGACAGGTGATAATATCTTGCAATCACAGGCTAATTACAGTGGTTGGACCAAATCAATAGATTTCTCAGAAAGGGGTCAAGCCTTTCAATTCTTACATCCCATATGATTGACACTCTGGGGATTTTTTTGAAAGCAATAGATTTGACTGACAGCTTTTTCTGAGGTGCAGACCTGAGTCTGCTGAGTGGCAGGGCTATGATTTTTATTTTAATCCCTTTGATGGATTGCTCTATAACTTGGAGAGTCGAGTTGTGGACTTACATTTGGGCACCTGCATTCGCCTCAATAGTCAGTCTCGAACCAATAGAGGCAGGATTAATCAGAGCACTCTGATAATGGATAACCATAGGAAAGGAACTGTCAGTTTAATGTTGACCATTATTGCAGGAGAAGTTGTTTGTCTATTGTTTTTGACATTTCAAGGAGATTAGTAAAGTTTGTAATTACTGTACTGTATATGTACTGCTTCTACTGAATACTGTTTAATGCTCAATAAATTTGTTTAGCGGTTTATAGCCCGAGTCACAATCGGATACTGTGTACATCCTTCCACCTATCGAGAATAAAGTCATGTGGTATTACGAGAATGCAGTCCAGTAAACTGGATTGCAGCGACCAAGATCAGTTTGCTCCCTGAGGTGTTGCTATGTTTAACGAAATACTGGGCAGGGAGAGGGACACTCTGGTTCAATAGAGGATGTGAGGATGAGAGTGGCCCAGAAAATACTTAATGCAAAAACCCCAAAATACAACAGGATGTTATTTGTTCCTGTGTATGGCCTTGTTAGTATTTTTTGTGGTATAAGTTGATTGCCTGTGTGCTGCCATTGTTACAAGGTTGTGTTTGTTCTGTGATTGACATTTGGAATTCTGACATGTTGGATGTTTTACTGACATTGATCAAATGTTTCAGAGCCAAGCTTCGATCCCTGAGTACCCATCTCATTTGGGGCATAGAGATGCAGCTAGGAACAACTGCAACCATTCTCTTTATTCTCATGTGTAATTTCAGATGCAGCTGCTCACTCATTCATTTTATAGAATTGTTCATATGTGTTATTTATGACATGAATTAATCCTTGTGCTTCCTTACATCTGTTGCCTTGACTGTAGAATATCAAAAGAACCTTGAACCCCTTCACTAACATAGCATGTAATTTTGCCCATTTGATCAGCAGAGGGTAATGCCATTTGTTTGTTACCTGTGAAGTAACCAGATACTCTTCAAACCTTTGAATTCATTTTTTTCCATATGAATCCACATGAACTTAAGTCACCATCCATGTGAAATGGAAGATATAAAGCAATACATGTCTTTTTTTAGTTCAACAGCACTACACAGATAGTGTGCTGAATTTCCCTTACTTATATTTGTCTTTTTGCTTCTGTTTGTTTCTTCAACTCACAGGCCGTGATTTCACCTACCGAGGCAGGCTAAGTGCAGCCGAGGTCGGTGGCGGACCGTGAACCCTCTTCCGGTTCCATCCCGCTCTGGAGAAATGATTTTGCCCTCATTGGGCTTGTTAAGCCCGCCCTGTGAGGTTCCTGGCCAGTTAAAAGGAAACAGGTCTGATTATGTCACTTGATGACATGTCATCAGCCGGTTTCCTTAAAGGGACCATGCCCACATTCACTTTGACAGTAGTGATGTCAGTGTTCTGCAGCAAGTGAGCTGCTGCAAACACTGACAAGCACTACACAAAAGTGCACAACTACACCCAGGTTCTCCCATGACTCATAAGAAATTCCTCCTCATCTCAGTTTTAAATGGGCGACCCCTTATTCTGAGACTATGCCCCCTAGTTTTAGTTTCCCCTATGAGTGGAAATATCCTCTCTGCATCCACATTGTTGAGCCCCCTCATTATCTTATATGTTTTGATAAGATCACCTCTCATTCTCCTGAACTCAAATGAGTATAGGCCCAACCTACTCAACCTATCTTCATAAGTCAACCCCTTCATTTCCGGAATCAACCTCGGGAACCTTCTCTGAATAGCCTCCATTGCAAATATATCCTTCATAAAAATGGAGACCAAAACTGTACTCTAGGTGTGACCTCACCAATATCCTGTGCAGTTGTAGCAGGACTTCTCTGCTTTTATACTCCATCCCCCTTGCAATAGAGGCCAACATTCCATTTGCCTTCCTAATTGTTGCTGTACCTCCATACTAACTTTTTATGTTTCATGCACAAGGACCCCCAGGTCCCTCTGTACTGCAGCACTTTGCAATTCTTCTCCATTTACATTATAATTTGCTTTTTTTATTTTTTCTGCAAACGTGGATTACCTCACATTTTGCCACATTATATACATCTGCCAAATTTTTGCCCACTCACTTAGCCTGTCTATATCCCTTTGCAGATTTTGTGTGTCCTCCTCACAATTTGCTTTCCCACCCATCTTTGTATCATCAGCAAACTTGGCTACATTACACTCTGTCCCTTCATCCAAGTCATTAATATAGATTGGAAATAGTTGAGGACCCAGCACCGATCCCTTATGGAGGGAGTCACAGCAGGCAAGGAGGTTCTCTTCCCTTCCAATCGGAGGAAGCGGCCTTCCCAGGAGACCAACGCAGCACATTGCATAGGAGGACACAGTAAGACCTGGCAAACCTTTCAATTACCTCAGTAGATCATGAAACGTTACTACAAAGTCACACTCAACCTCATTCTGCTGTGCCACTGATCACATCCCCATCACTCTGCCTTTCCTACCCTACTCCTGCACATCCTTACTCACACCAACTTACCTTGAACCTCCACCCATCCCTCTTCTCTATCTACATTATCGCATCCCCATCTCACTAGCCAGCCCTCACATTCACTCTCATCCTTGTCCAATCATACCAACTAACAACACACAAGGATAGGCACTTGGGTCTTTTAGACATGGTCATGTAGATTTCCAGCTAATATGTGGTGAAACATTGAAATCTTGATTTTGAACACTTTGGCTTCTTGGACAGAATTGTGTGCACCTTTGGAAGTGGTTTAGTGAGTAGTGGGGAATGGTAAGATATAACGGTATCACAAGCAAAGTTGATGCGTGTGAAAGGAATGGCTTGGGCATTGTGGGCATGCTTTATGGTGTTGGTGTAGGGTGATGCCAACCTGGCACAACATGTGGCAGCCAGGGTGTACATCGTCAAGTGAAGTAAATCTTGCCATGGTGAGGCCATCTCTGGTGTCCCGGGCAGCAATGTGGTCGAGTGCTGATACCACTTTTGCAGCTGTCACCTATGAAAAGCAATGGAGAGTTGTTGAAAACCTGACATACTTTCCTGTGTGATCCCCGAGCAGTGTTAACTTTGTGAAAAAGTTGGAAAAATTGTTTGTAGGTGGTAAAATACTACCTTTAACCACCCTCTTAAGTATTTGAATTGGTTCACCCGTCGCTTGGTGGTGGGTCTGTAAAGTACAGGCCAACCCAGCACTTGGGAAACTGACACAGGAGCGGGTTCAGAGATTGTTACAGTGGACCCGCCTCTGAATTGCCCTGTGAGCACTGGCAAAATCCAGCCCACAGTTTCTATAGGTTGTTGATGGGCTCAAATATTTTCATCACTAATGCACATAGTAACATTGATAGAACATGATTCTGTTTAAAAATGTGTAAATATGTGGTGCTTGTTCATTGCTCTGTCATTCTTAACCTGTCTCAAAGGCTCTCTGAGTCTCTCCACTCTCAATTGCCAAGGTGATAACTTGTGTCACAAAACATGGATTATACAAATAATCTGTCTATCTTGAAACATATGTCGGACTGTACTCCTGCCAAGAATCATTCAGAGCTTCTTTTCTTGGTCAAGAGCCTTTCTCCTTAACTCCTCTCTGTATACTTCATACATAGCTTCCACGTTGGTGTAATGCTTATTTAGTACAGTTTATTACACACATCTATGCACTCAGGCATTAATGAATGAAATTAGTGTCGGCTGTGGCTCAGTGGGTAGCCTCCCTCACCTCTAAGTCAGAAGGTTGTGGGTTCCAGTCCCACTCCAGTGACTTGAGCACATAAATCAAGGCTAAAACTCCAGTGCAATGCTGAGGAAGTGCTGCACTGTCAGAGGTGATGTCTTTCAGATGAGATATTCAACCAAGGTCCCATCTGCTCTCTCAGGTGGACGTAAAAGATCCTATGGCACTATTTCAACGAAGAGCAGGGGAGTTATCCCCAGTGTCCTGACCAATAATTATCCCTCCATCAGCATTACAAAACAGATTATCTGATCATTATCACCTTGCTGTTTGTGGGAGCTTGCTAGACACAAATTGGCTGCTGCACTTCCTCCATTACAACAGTGATGACACTCCAAAAGTACTTCATTGGCTGTAAATTGCTTTGAGACATCCCGTGGTAGTGAAAGGCGCTATAAAAATACAGGTCTTTCTTTTAAATAAAACCTAATTAAATCCCCAAACTACTTTCCTCAATATAGCAGCTTCTGTTAGGCAATACATTATTGGAATTAGTGACTTTAAAAGATTGCAATAAGTCCGAGGAACTGTTTGAGTGAAATAAAAGCTTATGGGTTAATTCAGCACAAGGGGACTAAGGAATGGGTAGGAGGGATAAGTTTCTGTGTAACGAATAACAATATCAAAATAAAGTGAAATAGTTTTGAAGGGGAACTGCACGTTGCTTAAAATTTCCATGCAAGGTATTTTCACATGTGAACCAGCAGACATGTTGATACTCTGAGTTACATAATGACACCACAAATTTATGGGGGAGAGATTTGACGTGCTCAAAATGGGTCGATTTGTGCTGGCCTCAGGCCCGATCCCAAGTTGGCATCGGGCCTTATTGAATGAAAGCGCAAACCAAACATTCATACCCAGGCAGCTTGCTGGTTGAGGCAGGACCAACTCTGTCTGGCTCCGACTTTGAGCTGCTCTGCAGGTAGGTCCTGAGAGATGGGGGAGGCCATGGAGGACTGAGCCCGGGCCAAAGCAACATAGTGTTTTCATAGAGCCAGGAGCAGCACTCCTGCTCCTTCTGCCATCAAAGGCAAATAACTCTGAAAATGTTTTGTGGCTGTTTTATGACCAGCCTCAAGGGCTGCTTGTTAGACTGCTCACAACCTGGTAAAACTAAGCTGAGCTTGCACGTGGCATTCATACCCAAATATGTGTAGTAAAGTAAGCTCACTTTAGGTGGGCAGCCTGATCGCCTATTTGCAAGCCTGGCTTGGACCTTACACCACATCATTTTAAGTAGGTTTGTGCTAACCTTTTATTATCCGAATAAATTTACTTCTATTATAAATAATATATATAGAAAATATTATCTCTGAATATTGGCCTTCAATGGCATGAGTTGTTGTTTCCCCACCCTCCTCCCCTCCCCCACCACTCGATTGCAAAAAGACAGTTGTGAGTTGAACGTCCCTGCCTATCTGTTCAAAGCCGAGCCCAAGGTGAACAAAATCAATCAAAAACTATTTTACACAATTCACGCTGTCAAGTAAAGCAAAGAGGAAGATCCAGGCTGTCAGAAATTAATGGGGTAACTTTAACTGCCAAAAACGGGTGGGTTTGGGTTGGATGGGATGTTAAAATGTAAAATAAATCTGAAAGCTTAACCCAACCCGCCTTGAACTCTCTCACTTGCAGTTGTAACAAGGGTGGGACCGGGGCCGGCAAACAACTGATTCCCAGGAGGTGGGACGGTCATTTAAATATTTTCATGAGGTTGCAGGCCTCAGATGTTATTTCCCTTGCAGCATTAACGCTGGCCAGTTGGGTTTCCCGAGCGGGAAACCTGGCAGCTAAGGGAGTTGAGGGCTGCTGCGTGGAAGCGGTATGTGTTTCTCCAGCACTGCTTGTGAGCCAAGAGGAGCAGGCGTGCTCCCCCAGCTGCCGAGCAAAACTGTTTCCCCCCTCCCAGGATCGGACCCCATCCCGCGATGACCAAATCCCACCCCACCGCGATCACGGAATTTCACCCCCCGTGATCGGACTCTCCCCCCTCCCCCCACCACCACCGCGCTCATGAAATTACAGCCCCCCACCCCCGTGATCAAACGCTCTCCCCCCCACCCTCACCACGATCACAGAATTTTACCGTCCCCCTGTGATTGGACTCTCCCCCCCACACCGTCCCCCGTGATTGGACTCTCCGGCTCCACCCCCATTACCCTGTAATCGGACTCTGACACCCCCTTCACTGTGATCGCTCTCTCCATCCCCAACCCCACCCCCTGTGATCAGACTCCCAGCCCCACCCCCGCCTCCCAATTGGCACCCCACGCTACAATCGTACCCCCCTGAAATTAACATCCCCCCCCACCCCCCGTGATCCGACTCTCCCCTCCCACTCCCCAACTCGATCACGGAATTACACACCCCCCCCCCTCCGTGATCGGACTCTCCCCCCACCCCCACCCACATCCCTGCGATCGGACTCCAACAATCTCCCCCTCCCCTCGAATCGGCACCCCCTGCTACGATCAGACCCTCTGCAATTACCACCCCACACCCATCTCTGTCCCCAGTCTCTCCCCAACCCCCTGTGATCAATCGCGGCCTTGATCCTCCAAACCTGCTATATTCCAAAAGCACTTCACATTTAAAAACATCACATATTTAAAATGAATTAAAATTACACTTCATTAAAAATGAAAACAAAAAATTAATTTTTTGAAAAATAAGTTGCATGTTTTCAAGAGGCTAAAAATAAACTTACCTTATTTACAGGTTTTTAAATGTATAAATTATTGATGAAATGTTATTTTTCTGTGTTTTAAAACTCTTTTGCTGGTAAGATCAGGCACTATGCCTGCTTTTATCAGGCGGAAGAATTTCATGGCCATTGGCTGAGCAGAAGTTGGGCAAATATCCAACTCTCTCCCCCCTCCGCACCGCCCCCCCCCCCCCACCCCGCCCCCGCAGAGACCCTTTTCCCGGGGATGCGTGCAATCTGTCAAGAGAATTCTTGACAGAACGTAAGTCCCAGGTTTTAGCGCATGCGCAGCACATGCCTAAACCCCTTAGATGCGCAAATTGTAACGTATGCCACCAGATGGGAATGGGAAGGGTTACAAAATGCTGCAGTACAGAGGGACCTGGGGGTCCTTGTGCATGAAACACAAAAAGTTAGTCTGCAGGTACAGCAAGTAATCAGGAAGGCAAGTGTAATGTTGGCCTTTATTGCAAGGGGGATGGAGTATAAAAACAGAGAAGTCCTGCTACAACTATACAGGGTATTGGTGAGACCAGCATATAGTTTTGGTCTCTTTATTTAAGGAGGGATCATCATCATAGGCAGTCCCTCGGAATCGATGAAAACTTGCTTCCACTCAAAAAGTGAATTCTCAGGTGGCTGTACAGTTCAATGCGGGAATTACAGTCTCTGCCACAGGTGGGACAGACAGTGGTTGAAGGAAAGGATGGGTGGGGAGTCTGGTTTGCCACATGCTCCTTCCGCTGTCTCGCATGTTTTCTGCATGCTCTTGGCGATGAGACTCGAGGTGCTCATCGCCCTCCTGGATGCTCTTCTTCCACTTAGCCAAGGATTGTCTTAGTCTTTGGCCAAGGATTCCCAGGTGTCGGTGGGGATGTTGCACTTTATCAAGGAGACTTTGAGGGTGTCCTTGAAATGTTTCCTCTGCCCACCTAGGACTCTCTTGCCGTGTAGGAATTCCGAGTAGAGCGCTTGCTTCGGGAGTCTTGTGTCCGGCATGCGGATGATATGGCCCGCCCAACGAAGCTGGTCAAGCATGGTCTACTTCAATGTTGGTATATTTTCCTTGGAGGCAAGTCAGAGAAGGTTAACTCGGTTGATTCATGAGATGAAGAGGTTGACTTATGAAGAAAGGTTGAGCAGGTTGGGCCTGTACTCATTGGCCTGTACTCAGAAGAATGAGACGTGATCTTATTGAAACATATAAGATAATGAAGGGGCTCGACAAGGTGGCTGCAGAGAGGATGTTTCCATGCATGGGGGAATCGAGAACTAGGGGGTATAGTTTTAAAATAAAGGGCCGCCTATTTTAAACTGAGATGAGGAGGAATTTCTTCTCTCAGAGGGTTGTAAATCTGTGGAATTCTCTGCCCCAGAGAGCTGTGGAAGCTGGGTCATTGAATATATTTAAGGCGGAGATAGTCAGATTTTTGAGCGATAAGGGAGTAAAGAGTTATGGGAAGCGGGCAGGGAAGTGGAGCTGAGTCCATGATCAGATCAGCCATGATCTTATTGAATGGCGGAGCAGGTTCGAGGGGGCAAATATCCTACTCCTGCTCCTACTTCTTATGTTCTTATGTTCATATGGTCGCCTGTTTATACTCCCCCTTGAATTCAATGCAGCATAAAATGGGACATGTTAGGTTGATATCGCGGCTTGGACTTTGCAGCATGTAATTGTAAGTAGGTTTGTGTTGACCTGTTTTGAAAAACAATTATCTATTTAACTATATTATAAGCAATAATACTTAATATTATTTTTGATAAGGAACAGATTTTTTTTTATGCTTCAAGATTTGCAGCGGCTGTACTTCAAAAACATATCGTGAACCGCTTAGTAGATCTCCTCAATTCCTGGGCTGCTTTTAGTTCAGCTGCTCGTATCCCAGGCACGTAGTTCATATGGTTATTAGTTATAACCTGATAATCTTAGACGTAACCCACAGTACAGAAGGAATAAATTCAATTTAATTTTGTGTGTCACAGTCCAGTTGGCAAAAAAATTATTATATTAAATTTCCTCAGCAGCAATCAAAAAAATATATATTTTCCAAGATGATAAATAAGTGCCAAGAAATACCTCCAAAATCTTCTCAAAGACCATGGAGCATTAACATATCCCAGGCAAAAGGTGAGATGCACTGGTATTAGATTTGTGATTATATTTTAATGTACAAATCCAGATATGTAAAGAGAAAATAAATCTTTAGTGTGTGTTGAAGGTTTAAATGGTTAAAGCTACATTCCCCCACTATGAAATATAAAAAAGCTCTTATTAACTGTTACTGCACGTGAGATGGCCCAAACATTTTTAAATGATTCCTTGAACCAGCGATAGTGAATTTTCTCTTAACAGAACTTGCTTCCATAGCCAGTTAATTCCCTTCCATAAAGCTAGAATGTTATACCCAGATATAAAGCTTAAAGAAAGGGATATATGCTAGAAACCCAATGGCACCACACTTGTTTTTCGAGCACTAAATGATTGCCTTAGCCTCCAAAATGGTGCGTAGGAAGTGCATGCTCATTGCGAGCTGGAAGTGCGCCGCCTGCCATATTGGTATAGCCAACAAAATAGGTGTCCAGTGTTCACACCAGCCATTAATCCTTTATGCAGGGCTATCGACTGCATTAAAATCGGGAGTGACTGCTGCCAACAGACCGGAAGCTGCTGCTAACGGATGGGAAGCTGCTGCCAATGGACCAGAGGCTGCTGCCAATGAATCGGAAGCTGATACCAAAGACCGGATGCTGGGCAGAAGCGATCTGCGCATTAATCTGGAAATTTCGATGATGATGTTTCTGCTATTTTTCACAGAGCCCATAAGACCCAAAGGCCCGCTCCGTGTTCCCGGAATTTTTCCCCACGGTCGTTCTATGTTCCTGGAATTTTTCCCAGGCCCTGTGAGTCCCGAAGCGAACAACCAAAAAAACACAGACTTCGCATAAGCAACCGCGTCTGGTTTTGGCAGTTGCGTCCATTAAAATAACGCTTCTCGGAAAATCTAGGATTTTGTTTGTTTTGTTAAATTCACACAAGCAACAGGTGGAAATATGCCCTCCACCCTCACTTTTCTTCCTTCTCTGCTGAAAGCACCGGGGGAGAAATTGAGCTTCGTAGCACTCACTTTTGGGCACTGAGGCCTTTTAAAGTTCGAAGATGGCATCTGCAATGCGCATACAGAATTCTAACGAGAAGTGCAGCGGACACCATTTTGGTAAAGGGGTTTGCGCGTTTACAAGTAACGGCTGCCAGAACCATGCAGAGCAGGCGGATCATGACAACAATCAGTGTGCAATGCTAATTTGACGTCAGCACTGCCATTTGTCAATGACACGCTCCAGCCTACGCCCCCCCTCGCACAGCTGAACATGACATTAAATGACAAGAAGGACCTCTCCCCGCCCCACCACCCCCCAACCCCTCCACCCCCCACCAGCTCTATTTAAAGTGATCATGAACTACTTACAGGTTAGTTGCTAGATTATTTCATTTGGCTGTGGCTACAATTCTATGTGTTTTAATGAGCCTTTCCATACTTCTCCAAAGTTTCAGTATTCTACAGGGAGTGATCGGGCTGGTGCTGAAGAACTTTTTTGGTGACCTAAAGGCTTGTGCTGAAATTAGTTCCTTGCAGACATGGGTGGCC
This sequence comes from Pristiophorus japonicus, assembly GCF_044704955.1. Lineage (NCBI taxonomy): Eukaryota > Metazoa > Chordata > Chondrichthyes > Pristiophoridae > Pristiophorus > Pristiophorus japonicus. The sequence goes on along the minus strand of NC_091982.1, from coordinate 99,464,785 downwards.
TGATAGGCCATCCTCTTGGAATTGAGCATGATTGGGAGAATCATCGCAGAGCAGGAGAAACTGCTAGAGGAGGGAGAGGAGAAGGAGAAGGAGGAGGGGGAAAAGGGCTCACAGCAGAAGCCTATACCACAGAGGATGTGCAGGGAGCAATTCTCCGACCTGAACTTCAGCGACGTCCAATGTTTGAGATGACTGCAGCCATAACTCCAGCAGGGCAAGGACCACCACATTTCCTTTGGTTGTCAAGGTGACTGTGGCTCTGAACCTGTACTCGTCTGGCTCGTTCCAGGATGCTGTTGGAGATATAAGCAACATCTCGCAGTTTGCAGTACACATTGCTTTGTGGCACCTCATGTCAACCCGGCCATTTTCCTGAAACAAAAGGGATTCCACTCCTGGTGTACGATCACAGGCAGCACATCATGTAGGCCAATGCCCATTATCTTGGCAGTACTCACCATTGATTTATTCTGTGGCAGTCCTCTTTGCCAGCTGTATTTGAACCAGCACGGAAAATCAATGGGTGGCTACTGGGTGATGAGATTATCTACTCAAGACATGGCTCATGGCTGCAGTCCGGTACTCAGCTGAGTGGGTCTCAAGTGGTAGTATGCTGCTTGCTGCATAACTTTGCCATAATGAAGGAGCAGCCTTTGCCACCACCTATCAGCCAAGAAGCTCAGGAGCACAAGGAGGAGGAAGAAATGGAGAGACAAAGAGGAAGAGGAGGAACACAAAGAGGAGAAAAAGGAAGAGGGATTCACCATTCTCCAACAGTCCCACACTCTTTACGTTTCTTCTGTCATTGACCATCACATTGTCCACGTTCTCTTAATTCCAATCCAAATTTATAAATTAAATTGTGCCATACTGCATGCAACATTAAACTGATCACCCTTGTTCATTCTCTTAGTGCCACTTCCATGTGCTTTTGGCTCTCCTAGTGCTCCTGAGAGAGGTGTTTCTTCGAAACTACAGCATGGCTGGTGGAAGGCCGCTGACTTTCAGTGGAGGAGATTGCAGATGGCATTGGAGGGTGACCTCGAGCAGCTCTGAGCCTAGAAGGCCTGGCTTTAGACTGCACCATCTCGGCCTGGGCTGCAGCCTGGGCTGAGTGGCTGACAGGCAACATCAAGGGCAATGGTGGAGTGGCAGGGGTGGGAGTAGGAATACTGTCATCCTGAGAGAGGACGGCAGTTTGGTATTCCACAGAGCCACTACCACTCCCCCGGGACAGTGCCTCAACAATCCTAGTAATGTGTTGGAGGGTAGCTTGATGGACTGCTGTGATGCCCCGGAAGCCCCTTTGGTTTCCAGAGCCATGATGGCAGGAGTGTCTCCTCCGTGGGGGTTAAAACATGCAGGCACGCTTCTCCTCCTCCAGTTTATTCTTTCTGCCTCCTGTTTCGAGCTACCTTCTACTGTAAGAAAAAGGGAAGTTTATCATTGAGTGTCATGCAATATGTTTGGGTGGTGTGGCTGTCATGGTTGATTCGCTGCCTGTGTGTCCAAGCTGTGAGATGTGGGTGTGAGGCTTGCAACAGGGCCAAGTGCGTGAGGATGGGATAAAGCATATGAATAGAAGGATTGAATCCTGATAGATAGAGATTGTTGGTAGATGGGTGATGGGGGTCTGGTGAATTGAGCCATGGATGAGGCTAGTGGTGCAGTTGGTAGGATATGCCATTTGAATATAAGGTCATTGACCTTGTCAACCTGCACGTGATCATTAAACGTACTTCCTTCACTGCATCCAGATACTTGCAGCTATACTCCTGGCATTATCTCTTCACACTGTCTCCTGTGCGTGTGTCTGGAGGGTCTCCTGCACCCTTGAGGACACAGGACATCTCTCCTCTGTTCCACTTCTTCCACATACCTCCGGTGCAGCGCCTGAAAACCTTGAAGCATGTTCTCGATCAGGATCAGACATTGCTGAATCTGCCACAGCACACAGTTGAAGATACTCTCAAAACCTCCAGTAATGACAATGTACTTCCTCTTTAAGAGCTGCAGGTTGCCTTTAGACACTCACGATATCGGGCCCTTTGCTGATGCGTGCAGCCAATGAATAGTGCGGGGAGCTCTGGCTGCACACAGTAATATAGAAATGAGCAGGCAGCACTGATTTGACATCCTGCCGATGGGCGCGAGTTAACGGTGGATCGCGATCCCCGCACCCATTTTCGAGGGTTATCCAATTTAACCCCTGATATCTCTTGCTGAGATACAGTTCCCCTGAATCTGACCACCCAAGAGGCAAGTCTTAATTGGTGAGTGTACGCTGTGAGTGTCAGTGGAGCATATGAATGTTGTAGTGGTGAGGGTGCCATCATATCCAAGTTTAATCCTGTATTTGCCTGACATCCCTCATCCCCGCACACACACACACACAAACACACGCGCACACGCACACAAACATACACACAAACACAAACACGCAAACACACGCACACCACAAACTCACACACAAACACACACACACACAAACACGCAAACACACACACATAAACACACACACACACAAACACACACACTCACACACTTCACAATTCTGGAGAGCAATCTGGAGTAGAAACCTGTGCTGATCCTTTTTTCTCCTTCCCTAGCCCAGAATTGCTGAGGCTAGGCCAGGCCAGGCCAGCCAAGCCATAATAGCCCAACCATTACTCCTACAGAGATCAGCTGAACCAGCACGGATTAATAATCTAACCTCGGACCTCTCCTGGTCTTTTTAGTTCAGTGCCACGCTGGGGAGGAAATTTTACTAAGCCACTAAGGGAACATAACAGTCAAACCATAATTTTAAGCAGATATTAATTTTCAATGTGTTTAGATTTGAATAATAAGACTATCCGAAAGCGATTATACCATATGGATAGCAAAAGTATGAATAGAGAGAAAGAGACAGTGAAATATTTTCTTGCAAATAACAGTCATGCTTCTAAATACCTGCCCTATGGGCTCTTGATATGAAAGTGCTTTGAGAGATTTCACTATAGTGTCACTATAATACCATAAGATTCAGGAAAGAATTACATTAGCTGGGGGCGTGGGTTGCAAATTTTTTATGGCCTATATCCTGAATTCAGTATAAACATCTATATAAGGACAGCAATATTATACATCTTCAGTGAAGTTAGCTCCAACCAAACATTTATAGTTCAGCATTTTATTTGCCTTGAGGGAGCAATATGGAAAGTTAAGTTTGTAGAAGTGTTGCATAGGTTCTGGGATAGCTCTGAACATTACAGAATAATATAATGTTCACTTGTTTATCTAACTATGTCTGCTAAAGGTTACAATTGATGGATAAATAAACCAAACTAACGCAGAAAAATGATATAGATGTGGAATTAAAGTGAGTTTAATTCTTGAGTTTAAAAAAATATATTTATCTTGTTGTGCCTATTGACAAATGTCATATTAACAAGTAAATGATCTTGTTGGGGAGAAATGGACAGCATTAGGTGAGGGGGAAAAAAGGATGATGTTGTTTAACACCATCAATACTGTCACCAGTCAGGATCTTTATTAACACGGAGGTAATTTCCAGCTGTGTATGTAAGCGGTGAGTGGGAGGGGGGTCACTAATCATAGTTCATCTGCACAACTCATGTGGAAAATGACTTGTCATATGAAAGATATCTAAAACATCTTCAAAAGGAATCTTTGTTCTATTTTATCAAGCTATGTTTACAATGCTGAACAAAATTACACTACATGCACATGCACACATGTAGCTCAGTGATAGCACTCTCGCTTCTGAGTCACTCCAGAGACTTGAACACCTAATCTAGGCTTGCTGGCACTCTCGTGCAGTACTGAGGGAGCTCTACACTGTCGGAAGAGCTATGTTTTAGATGAGATGTTAAATCTTTCAGAAGGACATAAACGATCCCATGGCACTATTTCAAAGAAGAGCAGGGGCGTTATTATCCCTCAGCCAAGATCACTAATACAAGTTATCCGATTGTCACATTGCTGTTTGTGGGACCTTGCTGTGTGCAAATTGGCTGCTGTGTTTTCTTCTTTACAACAGTGACTACAATTCAAGCAAAAAAGTACTTAATTGTCTGTAAAGCGCTTTGGGATATCCGGTGGCGCTATATAAATGCAAGTCTTTCTTTTTTAATACCTGAGACCTTGGCAATTGACAGCATTGCCACCAAAGGTGGAGCGATTAAAATCGGGGATGTTCAAGATGCCAGAATTAGAGGAATGCAGATATCTCGGAGGAATGTGGGGCTGGAGGAAACTACAGAGTTAGGGAGGGGCGAGACCCTAGAGGGATTTGAAAACAAGGATGAGAATTGTTAAATTGAGGCATTGCTTAACCGGGTGGTGCAATTTAGGACACGGGCAGCAGAGTTTTGGATAACCTCAAGTTTACAGAGGGTAGAATGTGGAGACCAGTCAGGAGTTAGTTGGAATAAACAAGTTAAGTCCAGAGGTAACAAAGGCATTGATGAGGGTTTCAACAGCAGATGAGCTGAGGCAGGGACAGAGTTCAGCAATGTTCTGTTGATGGAACATCATAAGGGAAGTCATCGGTGAGTTAAACTTGGAAGTATAGTGAACTGTGAGGAGGATAGTGATAGACTTCAAGAGGACATAGACTGGCTGGTGGAATGGGCGGACACAGGCAGATGAAATTTAACACAGAAATGTGTGAAATGATACATTTTGGTGGAAAGAATGAGGAGAGGAAATATAAACTGAAGCATCCAATCCTAAAGGGGGGTGCATCAACAGAGAAACCCAGGGGTATATGTGCACAAATCGTTGAAGGTGGCAGGGCAGGTTGAGAAAGCGGTTAAAAAAACTTACGGGATCCTGGGCTTCATGAATCGAGGTATAGAGTACAAAAGCGTGGAAATTATGATGAACCTATATTAAACATTGGTTTGGCCTCAACTGAAGTACTGTGTCCAAATCTGGGATAGCACTTTAGGAAGGATGTGAAGGCCTTAGAGAGGGTACAGGAAAGATTTATGAGAATGATTCCAGGGATGAGGGACTTCAGTTATGTGGATAGACTGGAGAAGCTGGGGTTGTTTGAACAGAGAAGAAGATTGAGAGGAGATTGAATAAAGGTGCTTAAAATCATGAGGGATCTGGACAGAGTAGATAGAGGTAATTTGTTCCCATTAGCTGAAGGGTCGAGAAGCAGAGGACACAGATTCAAGGTGATTGGCAGAAGAACCAGAAGCAACATGAGGAAAAACCTTTTTACGCATCAAGTGGTTATGATCTGGAATGCATTGCCTGAAAGGCTGGTGGAGGCAGACTCAAACATGGCTTTCAAAAGGGAGCTGGATAAGTATCTGAAAGAAAGAAAATTTGCAGGGCTAGTGGGAAAGGATGGGGGAGTGGGACTAGCAGAGATACTCTTGCACACTGGTATGGGCTCGATGGGCCAAATAGCCTTCTTCCTACTGTAACTATTCTATGGGCTAGACTTTCAGCATATATCCGCCCATTTACTGTCCATTTATCGACCATTTAACTGCTGAGATTGAGTTGACCGCCCATATTTGATTATAAATGGAAACTAACGCTCAATTATCGCCCATTTATCGCCGTCATAACTTTCAGCATACAATTAACACCGGGAATTAGCTGAACCACCCGCCCATATTTTTTAAATAAAATCTGACGTCATCACTTGTGCACCAAGCAGAAAACTGTTTATAATGGAAACTAACGCCCAAATACCACCCAGATTATCGGCGAGCGCTACTTTCGGCATCTCGCCCATAGACTGCCCAAATGATCGCTCGCCCAAAAAGACATTCAAGAAAAGCTACACTCACCTGACGTTAACCCAGTAGTATGGACGCCATTTTGTAACTCGTAGGACTTTTAATAAAAAGGTTGCTTCATGGGAGCATTGAAGTAATTTGTGAGTGTTTTTAAGGTCATTTTAAAATCTTGACAACCATCTAATCACATTGTGGTGAATTTTGAGTTTCTATTGCATTTGTGGAGGACAATTTAATAATTTTGAAGACATACAAGGCATTTATATTAATGGGGCCTGTCATTTTTCAGCCAGTATTGATGATTACTCACATGCTGCAGAATAGAGATGGGAGAAGGTTTATTGCCCAATCAAAGAAGTGGGAGACTGTTAAGGAGGAGGAGACCTTATACCCAAAGCATTTACAGGGATAAGCAATCATACCCGGACTTGTCCGATAACATGTGCCTTAGGAGGCTGCGCTTCCGAAAGGAGATCATCAATGAGATATGCCAATTAATTAAGGGAGATCTGCAGCCTAACAGCACCATCAAGACTGCACTTCCCGTTGAAGTTAACATTACTGCAGTACTTTCCTTCTATGCATCGGGCTCCTTTCAGGCCTCAGCTGGTGACATTTGCGGTATCTCTCAGCACGCCTCACATTGCTGCATTTGACAGGTGACTGAAGCCCTTTATGCTCACAGGATGGACTTTATAAACTTCCCTGTGACCAGGGAGGTACAGACTGAGAGGACTCTGGGGTTCTCGAGAATAGCAAACTTTCCCAAGATGCAGGGAGCAATAGACTGTATGCACATCGCCCTGCGAGTACCTTTACAAGATGCAGAGGTGTTTCGGAACCGAAAGGGATTTGACTCTCTCAATGTGCAACTCATTGTCGACCACAAGCAAATAATCATGGCAGTAAATGCAAATTTTCCAAGGAGCATCCGTGATGCGCACATCTTGCGTGAGAGCACTGTCTCTGACCTGTTTAAGAGTCAGCCACAAGGTCACGGTTGGATGTTGGGGGATAAAGGATATGATCTTGCCAGCTGGCTCATGACTCCCCTGTGTAAGCCCCAGACAGAAGCCGAGAAGCGATACAACGAAAGCCACATAGTCACATGCAATATCGTCGAAAAGACAATTGGAGTGCTTAAGCAGGGCTTCAGATGCCTGGACCACTCAGGAGACGAATTATAATACCATCCTGAGCAGGTCGCTGAGTTCATTGTGGTGTGCTGCATGTTACATAACTTGGCTATCAGGAGGGGACAAGAATTGCCAGATGGGACTGCCGGTCCACTTCAGGAGAGATGGGAGGCGGAAGAGCAGGAGCAGGAGGAGGAGGAGGACGACGAGTACCTCGGGGAGGATAATCAGGCTGGCATTGAAGCCATGCCCCCACCCCACCCTGGACCGCAGGAAAAGCCCCGTGGTAATTATGCAGCTGCAAGACTGTTGCTTCAGCAGCTCAGAAATGAACGCTTTGCGTGAAGTTACATTGGTGACAGTTAGAGTTCCGTAATGTTACGTTTCATCCTTGCCTGGCCTGGCCATTGTTTGAGACCTTGTACTGATGTTTAACCTTTCTGTTATTGGAAGACACTGCACAACAATGTTAAGTTAAATAAAAATATTTAATTATTATTTTTAAACAAACTAAAGTGAAAGAAAGAAACATATACATGAATATAAACACCCATCTTCCCCACCTCACTGTGGCCACGCCTCACTTTGCTTCTACAGCCCATCCCCCCTGATCTGAACCCCCCTTTCCCACTTGCACTCCCCCTTCTACCCACATTCACACCAAGCAGCCTTGTAGCAGGGCACCTCGAGCGCTGCTGCAGTGTGGGTATTAATGGTGGCAGAGTCACAATGGAAGCTGGTGAAGCTGGAGAAGACGTTTCCAAAGAAACGTCTTCCGAGTCAGAAGCAACTGCTTCCTCCTGTCAACATGGGTCATACAGCACCTTGGGGTGCAGTGCCGTATCCCGAGACCACCGCCTGCCGCATGGCATCGACGGAATCGGCCATTCTCCGCATTGCCGCAACCATCTGTGCCATGTCCGAGAGACACGCAGTCAGTGCGGCAATGTGACCGGTCAATCCACCCATTGCCTGGAGGAACTCTCAACCAATGTCGACGCTCGTCCTTGACAGTGCAACCATGTCCAAGTTGACATCCGCCTGTAATTGAGCAATCCTACCTCGCCGAACCAACCTCCACGGGGTCGGTGTAGGCATTGGACCACTCGGGGTGCCCTGCTGCAAGGGGCTTGGTCCTGCTGCTTCTTCAGTGGAAGAAGACGTGGCCACAGGAACATTGGAGCAGCCTGCTTGAGGCTCATCATCCGCCTCCTCGCTGGTGACCTCCATGGTCAACAAGACCTGAACAAGGAGTGGTGAAGCTCTTATGACCTGTACGCTTCCTGATTGTTCCTAGGGAGCCTGGGGGCCATTGAGGTTAGTAGAAGAGAAGGGGAGGCCAGGGTGACATGAGAATGCTTATGCTACGCAGGCATATGTACGAGGAGCAACACTACTGCTATAAATATCACTGACAGATGTCACATATAATTAACATCGTGATAGTACAGAGTCTGCATGGCATTACAATAATATTTCATGATCGCATCATTAATATTACATCAATCATTAACATTACATCAATCATATAGTATACTGAAATGGCATTAAATTACTGTAAATCACCAATGGTTTATACATTACTCACACGGCGCAACAACGGGTTCAGCACCACCATGGGTGGCCGAACGATTATGCACCCCCACTAGTGCCAAGTCCCGCTCCTCCAAGTCTGTAAGCTGGCACAGTTCTGTCGGTCCTCCTTCGGTCCGCCTCTGCTCAACTCTATTTTTTGAAATCTTCCTCTGCAAAGGTGACAAGAGCATGGCATAAGCTGATTGCCTAGGTGCTATTACAGATATTACAGATATTACTAGATACTATTACTATTACACAACACATAGAACACACAGATAATTCACAATTCGTCATCGCCCATGCTATTCATCGTTAACGTTATAAGCTAATATGTTTTGTATGCAATTGATGTATGATTATATCTACGGTTGGAGAATAAATTTAATAAGATTGTGGTTAGGAACTAATGCTGACACCAAAATTACCAGCTTAATTACAATCCGGCTAATCTACATTTTAATTAATGAGTCATGGCATCATTACAATTATAAATTTAATAATTTAATACTTACTCTTCCAGACCAACCAGGTCTTTCCGGCACAGATTTGGCTCACGGACACCGTGAGCCGCTGATGAAACTACCTCGGTGATCTCCGTCCATATCCTCTGGTATACACGGGGGGTGGGGGTTGGGGGGGGTTCCCTCGACCACCCTGGGTAATTAGGCCCAATGAGTTTCCTCCTCGTGGACCAGGGCAGCATTCGCTTCCTCAGAAAAACTTTCTGCTCTCCTTCTCCCACCCATCTATGCCACATCACTCTCCTCACCCCCTCCGCCACTTCACCAACATTATTCACTCCCGACTCCACGTAATCCATCTGAATTTTATAGTTTTTATAATCTGCTTTTTTAATCAACTGCTATCTCTATTCTCTCTCTCTCTCGCTTTCAAGTCTTCTGAGCATGCGCAGATGATCCCTGACCTCATGAATCGCAGGAAAAGTTAATCACCTAAAAAAAACACGCATGTGCAGAATGGCCGTTGCTATGGATGCCGGCCTTGCATGACAGATTACATCGCTATCGCCCATTTCACATCGCTATGATTATCACCCAAATTAAAAAGGCGAAACTAGCGGTTTTTAAAATGGGCGATATTCCAGCGATCCCGAAAAATAATAAAACCACTAACACCGGAAAAATCACTCCTTTTTGGGCGATATTGATATAAATGGAAAGTCTAGCCCTATGATTTTACATGCTGTAATCTGAATGCAGTCCACCTCCACTCCTGGCACCACAGTGTAAGGATCACCACTGCTCTGATTTTTTAAACCACAAGATCATTCCAGGCTGTCTCAGGGGACATCAATAACATTACTCAATCGACTGTGTGCAGATGCATCAAACAAGCCACTGATGCATTGCCTGCTGGATCAATTCAGTTTATCACCTTCCTCATGGATGCACTGCCATTTTATTGAGTTTCACAATTCCACAAAATGTAAGGCTTACAATCAGATCGCTGAAGCCCTGAGAAATGCTTGACTGTAACTGATTGTCATGCTGTCAAAGCCAGAAGAGACAGTCCTTTCCACTCTGACACCCAAAGCCTTTATGGCAGTATTCTGAGCATCTGGCCTGATTTTCAGTAGGGCTTCTCTGGTGGAAGCATCCACTGTAGATTACCCCAGAGTGGTCACGTGCTCCACAATGGTGAGCAATGATATGAAGTCATGGTGCTGTACATGTTGGTAGGGGATTCCTCCACTTTCCCTGCTATTGACTGCATGCTGTGGGAGACTGCCTCCATACGTGACGTTCTACAACCATCTTTCTTTTAATAGCAGGACTGGTGAGATCTTTGTCTCAATGGTTTCCAGCTGAGAGTGGCTGACCCCGATCTTTTGAGCAAACATATCTGTCTCCTAAACTTTAATCTCAGGCTTCTCTTGGACATTTGTTCCCAGTGCTTCAATCACCCTGTGTGCTTCCCTCTGGCTCTGGGCTGCATATTTCTCAGTCTGGTGCTTGAAGGAGACGGTGAATGACAGTGTGTGTGATACAGGCAGAGGGGCCTGGCAGACCTTGTTCTTCCTCCTCTGCCTCTTCTTGCCTTGTGATATCTAGAGGATGAGAAGAAGAGAGGTTCGAATGGATTGCACAGGAGCAGAGTTCCCATCTCAGTTGCAGTAAAAGTGGTTAAATGAGAGTTGCAGAGGCAGCTTTCTGATAGGTACATATGGTCTTATAGTACGAGAAGGAAGAGAAGCAGAATGTCATGATGAACCACACCTGGCTCTGACTTCCCTGCCTCAGGACCCCTCTTCTGCCTGATCCCCTGGAGCTCCATTGCATCCTCTTCACAGGGCACGTGAAAATGAAGGTGGCAGGGCACCACATAGAAATAGAAGTTACAACAGGGAAACAGACCATTCGGTTCAACCTGGTTCCGTTGCCTTGCTCGCTCGGGAGGAGTTCTCCAGTACTCGGCTGAGCAGGTGTCCCTCTTTGTCGTCTGCTGCTGCATGCTGCACAACCTGGCCATCATGAGGGCACAGCTAATGTCACCAGGCATAGCCACACCTCCTAAGTAGGAGGAGCAGTAGGAGGAGGAAGAGGAGCAGGGACAACAGCGACGGAGGAGGCAGCGAGCCCATCTCAATTCTGCAAGGGAGGTCCGCGACAGTCTCATCAGAGTTCGGTTCCATAAAAACAGAAGAACATAAGAAATAGGTGCAGGAATATGCCATACAGCCCTTCGAGCTTGTTCTGCCATTCAATAAGATCATGGCTGATCATCGACCTCAACTCCACTTTCCCACCCGATCTCCATATCCCTTGGTTCCCCTAGACTCCAAAAATCTATCTCAGCCTTGAATATACTCAGAGACTCAGCATCCACAGCCCCCTGGGGCAGAGAATTCCAAAGATTCACAACCCTCTGAATGAAGAAATTCCTCTTCATCTCGGTCTTAAATGGTCTACCCCTCATCCTGAAACTGTGCCCCCTGGTTCTAGACACTCCAGCCAGGGGAAACAACCTCTCAGCACCTACCCTGTCAATCCCCCTCAGAATCGTATGTTTCAAGTACAGCGGATCCTTGGGAGAAGTGGCTGAACCTTCTTGACTGACCCAGTGAGATCATTAAACTTCTTCCAACACAGTAGAAAAGGTCACCTCCTTCCACTGCGTTTGGCCAGTTCCCTTGAACTGTCTGCCCCTCTGTGTTCTGAACAGGGCATCCCTCCTTATCCTAATTTGCTGCAGCGAGACTTTGATAACAGGATACAAATATTTGGAATTTCTGCGTCCTGAAGCTGCCCTCCTTGTCATTCTGTGGAGGATTTTTCTTCCCTGAAACTAAAATGGCTGGCCAAGGTGCCTGGTCCTTTAAATTGTATCAAGTGTTTAAATCCTGCAGCAGCAGCCATTTCTGACCACCCTCCAAATCTCTGGAAACTTGCTGAGAATATTTAAGTGAAGCTGAGCCCAGTAAATTTATGGGGGCGAGTGCTGAGTACATCGGGTACGTAAAAATTCCCACCTGCTTACTCTCACCATCATCTTGCCAGCAAGCACAATCTCGGCTTTCATTTCTGAAAATTTCAGCAGGCTAATCGATGAGAGATTGAGAACAGCTAATCCTGCACAGATTGGCAATTGAGCCTTGGGAGGTTTATTGTGTGTATGGTGCAGGGAACCAGAATTAAAGTTATTTTTATAAATATTCTTTCTCACACTTTCCTTCTTTTAGCTGCTTTTTTCCAGTGAGTGCGCCTTCGACCAAAAGGGGTGAGATGGTCTCAGCTGCTGAATTCTTGGTCCCCATCAATACATTCCACGAACAGTGTGCTGCAGCTGCAGGCAATGTCTCTTTCCTTATCGACTGAAGTGTTCATCTGACACAAGTGCTTCTTCGAAAAAAAATTCCAAGAACGAGGAAGAATTGTACACCGAGGCCAGGGAGCTATAAATGCCAATTAAGTCTGGGATTGGAACTCATGAACAAGGCAGCAAAATTAGTACTTAACCTTTCAGGAAAAAATTCTTCACACAAAAGGTAGTAGAAATCTGGAACTCTCTCCCCTACAGAAAGCTGATGAGGCGAAGTCAATTGAAAATGTAACCATCTTCAGCCAGAAGTGCCGAGTGGATGATCCATATCAACCTACTCCTGAAGTTCCCATCATTAAAGAAGCCAGTCTTCAGCCAATTCAATTCACTCCATGTGATATCTGGATACAGCAAAAGCTATGGGCCCCGACAACTGTCATGCTGAAAATTTGTACTCCAGAACTAGCCGTGACTCTAGCCAAGCTGCTCCAGTACAGCTACAACACTAGCATCTACCTGAGAATGTGGAAACTGCCCAGGTCTGTCCCATCCACAAAAAGCAGTACAAATCCAATGCAGCTAATTACTGCCCCATCAGTCTACTCACAATCATCAGCAAAGTGATGAAAGGTGTCATCGACAGTGCTATCAAATGGCACTTATTCAACAGTGGCACTGCTCACTGATGCCCAGCTTGGGTTCCACTCAAACCACTTGGATCCAGACCTCATTACAGCCTTGGTCCAAACATGGACAAAAGAGCTGAATTCCAGAGGTGAGGTGAGAGTGACTACCCTTTATATCGAGGCAGCATTTCACCAAGTGTGCCATCAAGTAAAATTGAAGTCAATGGGAATCTGGGGGAAAACTCTTCACTGGCTGGAGTCATACCTAGCACAAAGGAAGATGGTCGTGGATGTTGGAGGTCAATCAACCCAGCCCATCGCTGCAGGAGATCCTCTGGGCAGTGTCTGAGGCCCAACCATCTTCAGCTGCTTCATCAATGACCTTCCCTCCATCATCAAGTCAGAAGTGAGAATGTTCGCTGATGATTGCACAGTGTACAGTTCCATTCGCAACGCCTCAGAAAATGAAGCAGTCCATGCCCGCATTCAGCAAGACCTGGACGACATTCGGGCTTGGGCTGATGAGTGGCAAGCAACATTCACGTCACACAAGTGTCAGGCAATGACTATCTCCAACAAGTGAGAGTCTAACCACCGTCCCTTGATATGCAACGGCATTACCATCGCTGAATCCCTCACCATCAAGATCCTAGGGCTCAACATTAACCAAAAATTTAACTGGACCAGGCCACATAAATACTGTAGCAACAAGAGCAGGTCAGAGGCTGGGTATTTTGTGATGAGTGTCTTACCTCCTGACTCCCCAAAGCCTTTCCTTCATTTACAACGCACAAGTCAGGAGTGTGATCGATTACTCTCCACTTGCCTGGATGAGTGCAGTTCCAACAACACTCAAGATGTTCTAACCCATCCAGGACAAAGCAGCCTGCTTGATTGGCATCCCATCCATCAGCTTAAAAATTCACTCCTTCCACCACCGGCGCAACGTGTCTGCAGTTAATAACATCTATAAGATGCACTGCAGCAACTCGCTAAGGCTTCTTCGGCAGCACCTCCCAAACCACCTAGAAGAACAAGGGCAGCAGACGCATGGGAGCGCCATCACCTGCAAATTCCCCTCCAAGTCACACACCATCCTGACTTGGAAATATATCGCCGTTCCTTCCTCGTCGCTGGGTCCGTGTGGTGAAGGAACTCCCACAGTGCCCTAACGGCACCGTGGGAGTTCCTTCACCACACGGACTGCACCGATTCAAGAAGGCGGCTCACCACCACCATCTCAAGGGCAATTAGCGATGGGCAATAAATGTTGGCCTCACCAGCAATGCCCACATCTCGGAACTAATTAAAAAAAAAACAGTGATTGATGGATTTTTGTTAGATATGGGTATTAAAGGATGTGGAACCAAGGCGGGTAAATGGAGTTGAGGTACAGACCGGGCATGAATCCGTGCAGCCGGCTTACCATCTCTTGCCATGGGAAGAGATACTGCGCAGAAAGTTTAAAGGGCCCGCATAGGAAAAAATTAATTAGAGGGAACATTGGTCTTTACCTGCCTGTCATTGTTCAGATGTTCATATAATTTCATCATGATCGTAAGAGTTCTGTTATAGTATCAGAAGATGTGTCCATTTTCCAGATTGTACCCTGTGGCCTTGTTGAACTTGCTAAATATGACACTCTCTCATGCTGATCTAAGGACTGGGTATTGATTGTTGAAACCAATTTCGCTGCTACGATCTGTCTGAAAGAAGATTTCTATCCATATTTCTGGGTTCGGTTTGAACTGAATGCTCAAAGGTTATTGATTGCACCTTTCAGGATTAAGAAGACAAGCAAAAGCTACAAGGCTTTTAAAAATGAAATTGAAGATTATCATCTGCAACAACTGAAATCAGATTTAATTACCTATGTGGAATATCTTGGTACTTGTGAAATAAAACGTAGACGGTGCAGATTCAGTTGTTTAACGTGTGATACTCTGCCAAGTAAATATTCATGTTATAACTTTAGCTCTAAGAAATAAAATCAAACTAACCAATTTAATGAGACTCATCCTCAGCTCTTACTCAAAAGTTTGGTCCTGACTTATTAAACAAAATTTAAATGGAGCTCTTTATCTTAAAGCATACAGTACCGTCATCAAGGCCTAAAACATTGCAAAAAATAATGGAGATAATAGGCTCAATTTTCCCCAATGCTGTTTTTTGGAGTATTGCCAGAGTTACGCCCGTTTTTCTTGCCCACAACTACTTCAAAATAAAAAGTAGCAAGTTTCTCCGTTCTATTTTTTGAAATTGGCGCCGCGTAGCTTGTCCTGTAGCCTCGGGGGGTGGAGCCTAATGTCTGCGCCGAAAAAATGATTCCGCCCGCGAAAAAAAAGTGACATTATTAACATGATTCCTATGGGCACGCATGCCCAGTACAACTCCCGGTCTGTATTCGGCCATTTTTAAAGAGCCAGTTGTGTGTGAGAATTTTAATTCTCATTGGAAAAATCGGAGCTGCAATACAATATGCAACTCAAGGACCAAGAATTTCTGACAGGATGAAGTGGAGGCACTAGTTACTGTGATTGACACCAGATGGCACGAGCTGGACACCAGTAGAGGTCACATAAAAGCTCCACCAAAAGAAATGAAGAAACGCTGGAACCAACTTGCAGAAGATTACTGTGCAATGGTGACCACCCCAAGGTCCGGAGGCCAGTGCAGAAAGAATTGGCAGGACCTTGGTCAAGTAGTTCGTGTATGTAATATTTTCATTTATTCAATGCAATTGCAACTGTAAATGTGACCATCTGTATATGTCCCACTCAGCAGAAAGACACTCTCTCTATAAAGTTATATTTTCATCTTTGCAGAGGAAAGTGGCACACAACAAATGAGAAAGAACTCGAACAGGAGGAGGCCTGGCAAATCTGCAGCCACTGACACCCTGGAAGAGAGGGTCGCTGCTTTGATGGGTCCTGCCTGGAGAAAAGCAACCACCACTGCACAAGCTGGGGCCAAACTCGAGGGAAAGGGTAAATCCTGCAAATTCCACAGTCTGGCTTTGCTAAATCTTAAGTACTGCGTGGACCAGCCATGCTTCGGTTCCTGGGGATGTCTCCATCAGCTTTGCAATGTGCTATCATTCTTCATGGTCCTTCAAATCAGCCTGCTAACTGCACTGTGTGAGTCTACTTATGCCATCCACCCTTCCCCCTCCTCTGCTGTTAACATTTGTCTGTTCTGTTATATTTTGCAGAACTTGAGGCCAACCCTGACGATGCAGTAGAAGATTGAGACGCGGACAGCCTGAAGAGGAGAACATCGTCTAATCCCACCTTCCAGACCATGAGCATGGGGGTGATGGGAAGGGGGGGGAAGGTGATGGATGAAGCCCCCACTGTTGTACTCACACTGGAGTAGGTGCAGGTGCTGCCCATTAAGGTGCCAGTCCCTTCCCTGAGTGGTTTGAGTGTTGGTGGGACATTCCATGGTTTCCTACTGTCTGAGGCTGCGGGTCCCAGTGGGGTGAAGCAAGGCACAGGCAGGGTGAGGAGGGGAAGGAGAGGTCGGCAGTGCAGGACAGGTGCAGGATCTAACAGATGTGGTTCAGATGATGGCAATGAGTGCGGAGAGCATTGACCTTACATGATCACTCCTTGACACCATCAGTGGGATGGGATGAGGTATCAGGACTATTAGGAGAAGTAACAACACTCTCACAAAAAATAGGAATATGAGGGAGGGAATGTCGCAGGTAGCTGATGCGCTGTCAGTGAACATGAGGGAGGGAATGTTTCAGGTAGCTGAGACACTGTCGGCGAACATGAGGGATGGAATGTTGCAGTTAGTTGACATACTTTCAGGGCACATGAGGGAGGGAACGTCGGAGTTAGCTGCTGCAATAAGGGAACACGCCCAGACCCCGCAGCCATTGACAGAATCAACTGCCACTCCCACTCCAATCCCCACACCAGCCTCTGAAGAGGCCCAAGCCGGGCCCTCCATATTAATGCCTTCCATCCCCCCATCAAGAAGTGCGCATTACCCGAAATGTTCGAAAGAATAAGCTTGGTACCAACCTGAGAAGCGCTGTGCCACCGCCTGCGGGCAGGGGTTCAATCTCCAAGACCAAGCACAGCGGGCAGTCTTAGAATAAAGTGGAGGAGAGATGGGTACAGCCTTTCTTTGCTGCTGCTGTTGTTGTTGTTATTATTATTATTGTTATTGTTGTAACTGTTCTCAAATTAAAAGTTTATTGTAAGTTATGTAAATTTACAAGTTTAGATGTTTGTAAGTGATCTTAAAGTTTTTAAGTAATCTTAGAGTTTGGAAGTGATCTTAACTGAATAGTTTAAAGTTTGATACAAGAATATTTTTATTAAAGTTAAGTACAAATAAGTGTTAACATTTTGAATAAAATATATTTTAAATTATAATTGAATCATTTCCATTATTCTTCCATTATTAACACAACTTTTTGAACTAAACAAGTATCATTTCCATTATTCGTTCCATTAACACAACACAACATTACGGAACAGGTCCAAACAGTAAACATGGTCCATGTGGAAAAGTTCCCACTGAGCCTTCAGGCAGCAAAGCGTTCACGGATGGCGCAAGGCTCGAGCAATCGTTAAAGGGGCATGATGGCCCGCCCTCCTCTGCCGTCATGCTCTGGTTTCAGGTAGTTGCATGGCTTCCTCATCCTCATCCTCCTTGTCATCAGCATCTTCCTCGTCATTATCATCAGCCACTCTCACCTCAGGTGGGTCTTTCACTACCAGCTGCTGCAGCCTCATGATGGCTAAGTTATGCAGCATGCAGAACACACCAGTGAACTGACCGACAATTTCAGGGGAGTATAGCAAGTAGCCTCCGGAATGGTCCAGGCATCAGAAACGTTGTTTCAAGATGCCAATGGTCCTCTCTATTATGCTGTGCATCGCAATGTGCGACATGTTGTATTCCCGGTCAGCTTCCGTCCAGGTTATGCATAGGGGCGTCATGAGCCAGGTGTCTCCCAGTAACTAGCTCTGCCCTTCTGGCTGCTGCTGAAACATGGCAGATATAACACTCTTGCATAGGATGAATGCATCATGGGTGCTCCCAGGGTATCTTGCATCGACTGATATGAGGTAATGTATGTCATCACACAGAAGCTGCACATTAATGGAGCGGAAGCCTTTTCTGTTCCTGTACATCTCAGAATCCTCCAAAGGTGCTTGCAAGGCGATGTGGTTACAATCAATGCAGCCCTGTACCTTTGGGAAGCCAGCAATCCTGGAGAAGCCCACAGGCCTGTCACGCATTGCCTGGGCGCTCATGGGGAACTTTATGTAGTCATTCCTGTGGGCATATAATGCAGCAGTCATCTGCCAAATGCAGATAAGTGTTACTGCAAATACATGGCCTTACGAGCGCCATTCCACAATATAGAGGTATCCAGAAACCGAAAGGGATACCACTCTCTGAATGTCCAGCTGGTGTGTGACCACACTCAGCGCATCCTCACAGTGAATGCCCGCTATCCAGACAGCGTATATGATTCTTTCATTTTGGGTGAGACCAGTGTCTCATGAATGTTTCAGCGACAAAGACAAGGCCAGAGCTGGCTGCTCGGAGACAAAGGTTACGGCCTGGCCACCTGACTCATGACCCCCCTCCACAACCCCACTACAGAAGCCAAGGAGCTACAATGTGAGCCATGCAGCCACCCACAACATCGAACAGACAATTGGGGTGCTGAAGCAACGCTTCCGATGCCTAGAGGCAGCCTTCAATATTCCCCACAACCGGTCTCCGAATTCATTGTGGTGTGCTGCATGCTGCTCAACTTGGGCATCTTGCGGGGCCAGGCCTTGCTAGTGGGGATTGCAGGCCCACCTCAGGAGGAGGAGGACGATCAAGAGGAGCCTGGTGAGGCCCCGATTGCACAGCCACCCGATCCACGTGGGTAGCCGCATTCATGTGCTGCCGGAACAAGAACCGCACGTGGCCAGCTTGTAATGGTTTGCTTTGCTTGAATGGAGGAAACTAAGGGATGCATCTAATACTGGCCATGCTATGTGCCACCATAAATGCACATCTCCGGTGAACTTTGGAATGATACACACGACACCAATGGCAAATGGTCAAAGTGAAAATTTACTCCCACAAAGTAACAAAAAGCCCCCCCACAACAAAACAAAACAGGTCAATAAACAGCGTTCTGCTGTAAAGCACTCAAGATCAATGCATATGATTATTTCAACTGAACTATTTACAGGTGTCGTCATAATACATGAGGGCATATACACAATGCTCTCACACCCCTTAAAAGGATTTGCCCTGAGCTTTCCCATCTTTCCCTTCATCCCCCTCCCATGCCTGCTGCTCTTCCTCAATGAGGCTTCAGTGCCTGTGGCAAGGCTGTTTGAGGACTGCTGTGTTGGTGGGCCAGACAGTGCAGATGGCCCAGGTGGACACCCTGGACCAGCTCTGAGCCTGAAAGGCTCTGTTATGGACTGCTACGCTGCAGCATCAGTGGAAGCAGTCTCTGATGGCTCGGGTGTGGACTGCGTAAGGTGCATGAAGGGAGAGTCAGTGGTGGGAGCCAGAATGCTGTCATCCTGAGGAAGGACAGCACCTTCCATTTCCTGGGAACCAATGATAGTCACATGGGGCTGGGCCTCAGAATCTGGAGTATGATGTATCACCACAACTTGCTGGCCTGCTTCGGCACCGTCACTTCTCACAGCTCAGTAGATGTGCAAATGTGCAGTTCAATCTGTGTGGCTGTTGACTGAGGTTTTTCAAAGAGTGGGAGGGGGTGGGAGGCAGGTAGCACAGCGGTTCAGGGTGATGTTTGGAAAATGCAGATCAACAGTGGGAGTGGAGTGCGAGAAGGGTTGACAATGATTAGGGGGCAAGAGGGTGCAGAGGGAATGGCTGGAGAAGTGAGCCTCCAGCTTTCTGCTGGATTCAACAACCCACACCATGGCTTGTAACACATTGAGAAGGGGCAACTCCATCAAAGACTTAACATTGTGTGTGAACTTGCAAGCATGGCAGGCCTACATAACTGTGAAGGATAGTCACCCCGACGACCCTCGTGAGGTCGTTGAACTTCTTGCGGCATTGTGTGCCAGTTCTGGCCATGAGTCTGCTGCTGACACCTCCCGGGCAATCTCCCTCCAAATTCTCCAAAAGATGCTGGGCACAGGCCTCCTTCCACCAACCAGATGGACTGCAGGCCACCTCCTCTCAATGGCCTGCACTAAGGGCTCAGCAACCTCCGGAGAGAATCGGCATGCACGCTGCCTGCCCTCCTGCTGTGCCATCTCTCCTGCTGTGTCTGAAGTGGGCCGGGTCTTCTGCATATGCACGAAGGAAACCGCTGCGCCCTAAAGCACTGCATGCGCCCGGAAAAATTGAAGCATGTTTGCTCATGCGTGAAATGTCAAACTTTTTTAACGGCGCGATTTTTGGCTGAGGCGCAAAAACTTCCTTGTGTAACGCTTGATTTTGCGCCCCCGATCATGGAACCTCATTTTTTGCCAAAATTTGCAGATGAGGGCACAAACATTTTCCAGGCGGTATCAGGACTGCCCAGCCGCCATTACCGCCCCAAAATCGCACAAGCCGAAAATCCAGCCTCTGGAGCTTAAGCGGCAAACATTCTCCCAGGATTTGCGGTTGGAGGTGAAAATAGGTATTTCTAATTCTCTCAGTTTAATGGGTCGGCACCAGATCAACTTATTTCAAACTAAACCTTGGAACGAGTGTCCATTTGCTTGTCCCTAGTGCACAGATAGGGATATAAATAAAGTATGATTTGATATATCTGGAATATATTTTACATATCATTCTATTCTGTGTGGGAGAGTGTTATTTCCAAGGTCAGCACAGCCAGCCAAAGACGGATGACATTAGTTGTTGCTTCTGTCACTAAGACTGTGTGGTTGTCAATTTCTGCCAGATAATCAAGTGACTGATTCAAATCTACAGAGAGAATTACTTTCTAACAACAACTCTCATAAGTAGGATTACTACTTCTAGATTACCAATCTTTCTTGCTAAAGAATGATGGCTTGTAGCTATAGTCCTACATATTGGTAAAAATTGATTTTTTTTCTCAAAATAACACATTCAAAACAAATATTATCCAACTGATTCAACTTGGGGCTATGTACGCCCATAACTGGAGTCTTGGATTGAAAGTACCATGTAAAACAGTCATTGCTCTGATATCGGTAATCAGCCATCCTCAGCATCTGATGTCTAAATAATAAATAACCCAAAACTTATGGTCCAAATTTGTTTTTTTATAGCAGAGGCCCATTTTAACCACTTCTACTCTGTTTCTTTGATGGTTCCACCGGTCTCCTGCTAGAGTTACAACAGCAGACCAGTGGACCCCCCGTGAGATTTAAGGATCAAGGGCCTGATTTTAACTGGTGGCCAGTTTTCGGCGAATGAGCTTTGATGTCAATGGGAAACTCACCCACTCCGGAAATGCCACCGGCTGGCTTCCCACCCGTTTGGGGTCCAGAACAGGTGAGAGGCCTGAGCAGGTTATTCTGCGGGATCGGCTGCTGGTCAGTCCAGTGGGGTCACTGCGGTCGGGGGCCGGGGTGGCGGGTGGGCAGATTGCATCAGAGGAGGACTAAGATTTCCTTGTTGGGGCCTTGTTGCTGATTTATCAAGGAAATAAAAAAACAATTCTAATTTATCTTTATGGATTTCTTCTGGTCCCAATGCACTGCCGTGCTGGGTTGGGTTGGGACAGCGGGAAACTAGCATTTTTCCAAAGCTTCCAGGTGTCCTTGCCACCTGCTCCGTGGAGCAGGTGTAAATCTCAGCAGGTCAGCTCCTGGTGGCTGCAGGACAGGTAAGTGACCTGGAAATGTCCACCTGCCCTGTTTTTGCCAGGGGGGTAGGGATCAAATCATCCCGAAAGTATCTTCCCAAGAGGGTTGGGTGTTCGGGAAACTAAGGGTAGATGAGGTTTTTTCACTTCCGGGCTAATGTCATACACAGAACTAATGAATTTGATGTGGTATTGAAATATTAGCTTTATAATGTAATTTGAACTGATCATCCTTACAGAGGTAACAAGTGGAACTAGGGTGAACCGACCCAAATCTAACCTCTGGGGAATCTGTTATTTTCTGATACATCATAGATATTATACAATCATACAGCAAAGAAGGAGGCCATCCAGCCCATCGTGCCTGTGCTGCCTCTTTGTTAGAGTTATCCAATTAGTCACACTGCCCTGCTCTTTCCCCATTGCCCTGTAATTCTTTTCCTTCAAGTATTTATACATTTCTCTTTTGAAAGTTACTATGGAATCAGCTTCCACCCGTTCAGGCAGCGCACAGATCATAAGCACTTGCTGCGTAAAAAAATGTTTCCTCATGTTGCCTCTGGTTCGTTTGCCAATCATCTTAAATCTGTCTGAAGATTGTAAACCCATTTAAATCAATTCCCACGTTGTTGTTTCCCAACAAAATTGCACGTCTCTTCCCTGGATAAAATGCTATGTTATTTACAGAGAAGGTAAACAGACCGACCCAGCTAACCCATTTGAATAACCTTCTTCACAACACATCACAGACTGTGCAATAACATGTAGTAATATGCGGCTAAAATTATATCATGTCTAAATACAGTTAGTACTTAGTGTCTTTAGCAATTCTATACCAACATTTTCGGGACAGATGGTGGTAAAGTTTAAGCAGCAGAATTAGGGACACTTTACCTCCCTCACCTGGGGAGAAACATCACACCACACCTCACCAAAATCCTTTAGAGAAGGAAACCTGCCGTCCTTACCTGACTCCAGTCCCACACCAATGTGGTTGACTCTTAACTGCTCTCTGAAATGGCCCAGCATGCCACTCAGTTGGACCAAACCGCTATAACAAAGTCAGTGCTGTGGGAGTACCTTCACTACAAGGACTACGGCGGTTCAAGAAGGCAGCTCACCACCACCTTCTCAAGGGCAATTAGGGATGGGCAATAAATGCTGGACTTGCCAGCGACACCCACTTTCTTTGAATGGATAAAACAAAAGACAGATTCTACAGTGAGAAGCAGGTACACCCATCTTATTGATATCTGTAAGTATATACCTGTTTTCTTACAAACATTATTAAAACACTCTTTACATGTAGCACTTTCATGTTATGGGTATTATAATTTAGACCGTGGTCCATGATTACTAATCCATTTGAAAACGGGTCTCCCAACCAAAAAGGTTTGAGAATGTAAGGTAACGGTTTAGCATAACTTCCTTGTACTCTATGCCTCCATTTATAAAGCCAAGGATCGCATATGCTTTTTTAACAGCCTTCTCAACTTGTTCTGTCACCATCAAAGATTTGTGTACATACACTCCCAGGTCTCTCTGTTCCTGCACCCCATTTAAAATTGTTTCATTTATATTGCCTCTCTTTATTCTTCCTACCAAAATGTATCACTTCGCACTTCTCTGTGTTAAATTTCATCTGCCACGTGTCCGCCCATTTCACCACTCTGTCGTCCCCATCCTTAAGTTTGTTACTATCCTCCTCACTGTTTACTACTTTTCAGAGTTTTGAGTCATCTGCAAGCTTTGAAATAATGCCTTGTCTACCCAGGTCCAGGTCATTAATTTATATTAAAAAGAGCTGTGGTCCTAAAACTGACCACTGGGGAACATCACAGTATACTTCCCTCTGACTTAAATTTGAGTGCATTTACTGTGCTTCTTTTATGAAGTCAATGGGCCTGAATTTGCGATCAGAGGCTTCCCGCAGGAGAATGCCTTCAAATTGCAATAAAACTACTATCCTGGATCCACAGAGGCGTGTGCTTCTAGGCCTGCAGGTGTAGACCTACGTAAAGGCCCATGTATCTCAGGGGCACATGTGGTTCGCAAGCATCCCTGGTATCACATTGACTGGCCCAACCAATCAGAAAGGGGATTCCCATTCTGCTTATGGGTATTCCATTAACATTTGGAATCCTGATAAGAATAATAGCAATCCCCTAAAAAATACATTTTAACAACACTGAAATTTTTAAAAGTTATTACAAATCATTACATCATTACAGAATGATGGCTAGCTGGCTTCAGTAAGATAATGGGACTAAAGACAGATAAATCCCCTGGACCTAATGACTTGCTTCCTACTGTCTTACGAGAAGTAGCGTCAGGGATAGTGGATGCATTGGTTGTAATTTACCAAAATTCCCTGGATTCTGGGGAGGTCCCAGCAGATTGGAAAACTGCAAATGTAACACCCCTATTTAAAAAAGGAGGCAGACAAAAAGCAGGAAACTATAGATCAGTTAGCCTAACATCTGTGGTTGGGAAGATGTTGGAGTCCATTATTAAAGAAGCAGTAGCAGGACATTTGGAAAATCAAAATTCAGTCAGGCAGAGTCAACGTGGATTTATGAAGGGGAAGTCATGTTTGACAAATTTGCTAGAATGCTTTGAGGATGTAACGAACAGGATGGATAAAGGGGAACCAGTAGATGTAGTATATTTGAACTTCCAGAAGGAATTTGACAAGGTGCCACATAAAAGGTTACTGCACAAGATAAAAGATCACAGGGTTGAGGGTACTATATTAGCATGGATAGAGGATTGGCTAACAAACAGAAAATAGTGAGTAGGGATAAATGGTTCATTCTTGGGTTGACAATCAGTAACCAGTGGGGTGCCGCAAGACTCAGTGCTGGGACCCCAACTATTTACAATCTATATTAACGTCTTGGAGGAAGGGACTGAGTGTAACATAGCCAAGTATGCCGACGATACAAAGATGGGAGGAAAAGCAATGTGTGAGGAGGACACACAAAATCTGCAAAAGAACATAGACAGGCTAAGTGAGTAGGAAAAAATTTGGCAGATGGAGTATAATGTTGGAAAGTGTGAGGTCATGCACTTGGGCAAAAAAAATCAAAGAGCAAGTTATTATTTAAATGGAGAAAGATTGCAAAGTGCTGCAGTACAGCGGGACCTGGGGGTACTTGTGCATGAAACACAAAAGGATAGTATGCAGGTACAGCAAGTGATCAGGAAGGCCAATGGAATCTTAGAAACATAGAAACATAGAAAATAGGTGCAGGAATAGGCCATTCGGCCCTTCGAGCCTGCACCGCCATTCAATGAGTTCATGGCTGAATATGCAACTTCAGTACCCCATTCCTGCTTTCTCACCATACCCCTTGATCCCCCTAGTAGTAAGAACTTCATCTAACTCCTTTTTGAATATATTTAGTGAATTGGCCTCAACAACTTTCTGTGGTAGAGAATTCCACAAGTTCACCACTCTCTGGGTGAAGAAATTCCTCCGCATCTCGGTCCTAAATGGCTTACCCCTTATCCTTAGACTGTGTCCCCTGGTTCTGGACTTCCCCAACATTGGGAACATTCTTCCTGCATCTAACCTGTCTAATCCCGTCAGAATTTTAAACGTTTCTATGAGGTCCCCTCTCATTCTTCTGAACTCCAGTGAATACAAGCCCAGTTGATTCTGTCTTTCTTGATAGGTCAGTCCCGCCATCCCGGGAATCAGTTTGGTGAACCTTCGCTGCACTCCCTCAATAGCAAGAATGTCCTTCCTCAGGTTAGGAGATCAAAACTGCACACAATACTCCAGGTGTGGCCCCACCAAGGCCCTGTGCAACTGTAGCAACACCTCCCTGCCCCTGTACTCAAATCCCCTCGCTATGAAGGCCAACATGCCATTTGCTTTCTTAAGCTTTTATTTCAAAGGGGATGGAGTATAAAAGCAGGGAAGTCTTACTACAGTTGTACAGGGTATTGGTGAGGCCACACCTGGAATAAGTTTTGGTTTCCTTATATACGAAAGGATATACTTGCTTTGGCGGCAGTTCAGTGAAGGTTCACAAGGTTGATTCCAGAAATGAGGGGTTGATTATGAGGAAAGATTGAGTAGGTTGGGCCTCTATTCATTGGAATTCAGAAGAATGAGAGGTGATCTTATCGAAACGTATAAGATTATGAGGGGGCTTGACAAGGTGGATTCAGAGAGGATGTTTCCACTGATAGGGAAGACTAGAACTAGAGGGCATAATCTTAGAATAACAGACTGCCCATTTAGAACTGAGATGAGGAGAAATTTATTTTCTCAGAGGGTTGTGGATCTGTGGAATTCACTGCCTCAGAGAGCTGTGGAAGCCGGGACATTGAATACATTTAAGACAGAAATAGACAGTTTCTTAAATGATAAGGGAATAAGGGGTTATGGGGAGTGGGCAGGGAAGTGGAACTGAGTCCATGACTGGATCAGCCATGATCGTATTAAATGGCGGAGCAGGCTCGAGGGGCCATATGGCCTTCTCCTGTTCCTATTTCTTATGTTCTTATGTTCAAGACAGAAAGCAGAGAGTAGGGGTACAGAATGGCAGAAGGTGGGTAGTGCTGGGACCACTGTTGTTCACAATATATATTAACGATTTAGACTTTGGAATCAAAAACACATTTTCTAAATATGCGAACGACACCAAATTGGGAGGAGTAGCCAGTACTGAGGAGGACTGCAACAAATTACAAGAAGACATCAATAAACTTGCAGAATGGGCATATAATTGGCAAATGAAATTCAACACCAAAAAATGTGAGGTAGTACATTTTGGTCAGAACAAATTGGAGGTCAAATATTACTTGGAAAATAAGAATCTAAATTGGATAGAGGAGCAAAGGGATCTCGGAGTACAAATACACAAATCATTAAAAGTATCGACACAGGTTAACAAGGCCATAAAAAAAGCAAATCCAGTACTAGGGTTTATTTCCAGAGGGATAGAATTTAAAAGTAGTAAAGTTATGCTAAACTTGTATGGAACCTTGGTTAGACTACATTTGGAGTGCTGTGTGCAATTCTGATCAACATATTATAAACAAGGATATACAGGCAATGGAGAGGGTGCAGAGAAGATTTATAAGGATGATACCAGAAATGCGAAGATACACCTATCAGGAAAGGATGAATAAGCTGGGTCTCTTTTCTCCTGAAAAGGGAAGGCTGAGGGGTGACCTAATAGAAGTCTTTAAAATTATGAAAGGCTTTGATAGAATAGATACAGAGTGTTTCCACTTGTGGGAAGAGCATAACTAGAGGCCATCAATATAAGATAGTCACCAAGACATCAAATAGGGAATTCAGAAGAAACTTCTTTATCCAGAGAGTGGTGAGAATGTGGAACTCACTACCACAGCGAATAGTATGGATGCATTTAAGGGGAGGCTAGACAAACATATGAGGGAGAAGGGACTGGAGGGTTATGCTGATAGGTTTAGATGAGGAAAAACGTGAGGAGGCTTGAGTGGAGCATAATGGACTGGTTGGGCCAAATGGCGTGTTTCTGTGCTGTACATCCTATGTAATCCTATGTTTAAAATTCATTAATATACAATTTAATTAAATATTTAAAACAATATTTTTTTGATTTTTAATTTTTTGAAAATTAATGTTCACATTTTTCAAGGGGCAAAAGTAACACAAGCTTATTTTACAGGTTTTTGAATGTTAAAATGATTTTTGAAATGTAATGTTAATACTTATTTCAACCCTTATGCTGGTAAAAGAAGGCCTTATGCCTGCTGTTACCAGGTGTAAGAGTTTCATGGGCATTCGCTGGGCAGTAGTTGGGCAAATAGCCTAACCCTCCGCTAGCGAATATACTTTTACCGGTATATGGATTACCTGTCAATAAGATTCTTGACAGATTGAAAGTTCCGGGTTTACGCACATACGCAGTGCATTTGTAAACCCGGAACTTGCGACATATGCGATGCTTACATGGGCATAGGCCCCTGAAAATCCAGCCATTATGTTATTGGCAGAATGTTCAATCAATGCACATGATGACATATAGATGTAGGGATAATAAAACAAATCCAAGATGAGCCTGCAAAATAAATTAAATAATTTTAGCATATAAGTTTTCATCAAGCATCTGTTTACATGCTGTTAAATCAAATTAAATTGGTTTCAACTTTATTTTATGTCAAATTACCTCCTGGATTTAAGTGCAGTAAATTCTCAGTGATTCTCAGGAATGAGGATGTCACTCTTCATGGAATATGGCGCTTTGATGGTGAAAGATTCTGTTTAATTCTCTCTTTATTATTTTATCCTTTTTCTTCTCCCTAGCCCATGTACTATTTCCACACAAGCATCAATAACTGAAGAGGTAGTAGTTATTTGGTCCATTGAGCTAATCTCACCACAGAAAGCTACAGTTCCCCATCATGGCATTTAACTGCCTCTTGAACAATTCTGAAGTTTTTGCCACCAGTGAAAGACTATTCCAGGTATTAACGAATCATTGATGAAGAAGTGCTTCCTTAACTTATTCCTGAACTAGCCTTTTAACAGTTTGTACCTATGAGCCCTTATCCTGCAATGGTGGTTTAACTTAAAATATTGCTCAATATTAATCTTTCTTATTCCATTTGTTAATATAGGATGACTTCAAATATTCTTTACTGGTTTGGCAATCTCACTCACTATTCTGTTTGCTTTGGTGATGCTGCTGTGTAATGATTGGATTTGTAAATACTGAGTTTAATGTTACTCTCATATCTCTTTTGGCTTCTCCCAGGTCTAATTGGCCACCATTCATTAAGTATGTATGTCTCCTGATTGTTTTCTTCCAATGTGTAACACTTATTAGTATTGAATTTCATTTGTCATAGTTCTCCCCCGTTGCAGGTTTATCTTGTTCTCTTTGTAATTCCTTGGCTGTTGCTTCAGACTTGACTGCCTTCTCTCCACCCAACCATCCCCAGTAGGTATCCACCATGAATTTGATCAACTTCATTGCAATTCTGAACCTAGGTCGTTTATGTCGATTAAATATAGTTGGTCCCTCCGCATTTTGCACGCCGGCCCAGCCTGATATCGCTCTCCGAATGCATACCCACTGCTTCATCTCTTTTAGTTTCCAAGTTTTACCGAGGATATCAATTGCCTTAAGCTTGTGGGCAAGCCTTAGCAGACTTTCATGTGGGATCGTATCAAAGGCTTTCTGAAAATCTAGGAACACTACACTTTAGGGCTTTACAACAGCCACTTGGGATGCAACTTGCTCAATAACCATCAAGGATATTAGTTAGGCAGAATCTTGCCATTCTGAAACTGTTTCCCAACATATAGGTTATTTTCATGAAGGTAATCCATTTTTTTCTTAAAGATTGATTCCATTTTTCTCTTGCCAGTTATTGACGTAAAACAAATTGGTCTGTGTTTATCAAGGCTCATTTCGTTACTTTAAACAAAAATAAGCAGCATGTTTGTTTGGTTAAGAGCGTGGACAGTCAGGTAACCGCATCATGGTTAGGAAGATCAAAGGGCAGGCATTGCTCGATGACATCACACATGTTGTGCAATTAGAAATCAAATTTTTAAAAATTACTGAAGTCAACTCTCTTGATGGATCAGTAGATAAAGGAGTTTAGAAAAATGAGAGGTGATCTTATTGAAACATATAAGATAATGAGGGGGCTCGACAAGGTAGATGCAGAGAGGATATTTCCATTAATGGAGGAATCTAGAACTATGGGGCATAGTTTCAGAATAAGGGTTCGCCCATTTAAAACTGAGATGTGGAGGAATTTCTTCGCTCAGAGGTTTGTAAATCTGTGGAATTCTCTGCCCCATAGAGCTGCAGAGGCTGGGACATTGAATATATTTAAGGCGGAGATAGACAGATTTTTGAGCAATAAGGGAGTCAAGGGTTATGGGGAACGGGCAGGGAAGCAGAGCTGATCACATGATCAGATCAGCCATGATCTTATTGAATGGTGGAGCAGGCTTGAGGGGCTAAATGGGAGAGAGGGGCAATTCAGAGAGGGGTCGACTGGGAGAGGGGGAGATGACTGGGAGCGGGGGGATGACTGGGAGAGGGGGGGGTGAGGGCTGACTGGGAGGGGGATGCAACTGGGAGAGGGGGGTGACTGGGAGAGGGGCTGACTGGAAGGGGAGTTGACTGGGAGGGGGGGTGACAGGGAGGGGGGGTGACTGGGAGGGATGGTGACTGGGAGGCGGATGCAGCTGGGAGAAGGGTGCAACTGGAAGAGGGGAGGTGATTGGAAAAGGGGGGGTAACTGGGAGGGTGGATGACTGTTAGAGAGGGCGAATGGAAGAGGTAGTGACTGGGACATGGGTGAATGGAAGAGTTGGCAACTGGAATGGGGGCCAACCAGGAGAGAGGTCGAGTTGCAATCAGGAGGGGTATCAAGAGACAATCGGGATGATGGTCGATCAGTGGCCGATAGCGGCCATGGAGCCGGGAAGAGCAATGTGTTCAGGCAGGCACCGGCTGTCTTTAGTACAAACCAGTTTGATAAAGGAGGCATTAATGCCTGTTTCTGGTGTGGAATCTGGATACCTCTTTTGTTCCCTATACCAATATGTCGAGCAGTGCACTGCTAGCTCAGAATGTGCGGGAAAAACCGTCCACAATATTGGACACATTGGTGCATGTTTTACGCTTATAAAATGGATGCAGTATCATCGAATCTTTAAGCCGATGTCTATTTGTTTTAGACTCCCTCCCACATCACCTATTTTCCCCCTACTTTGGAAAACACTGATTTCTTTCCCCACTGTTTTCTTACAGCATTGTTAAATATCTCTATAACACTCAATCTCCCCATTCTCAACTCATAATGATAAAGGTCCATTTAAAGATGCCAATTGACCTGAAATCAACTAACTTTACTGACAGTCCGAACCACAAATCGACTATCCTGTGAGAAAAGATCATTTCTAATCTCTAACCTTGCTCACGGCTTGTGGATTTTGTACTTGTGCTCTATCCCATGTTCATCGTTCCAATAAATAGCTTGATTATTTCTACTTCATCCAAATCATTCATTATTTCTAGGCCTCTGTATTCTAAACTAGTTTTTTTTTTCCAGTGAACCTTTGATCATAATTTAGCTTGCGATGACCTGGGATCATCCTGGATACCTTTCTCTTAAGCCTTTCTAATGCATCTATATCCTTGTTGAGGGAGGGTGACCTTAATGTCAAGCCTCACTATTGATCTATGCCCTGCCAGTACAACTTTCTCTGACTGAGTTCAATACACTCCAGATTAGTTAATTTGTAACTGCCTCATATTTCCCAGCGGTTTCCAAGGCATGATCAATGAGCCCTCCCAAATCCTTTTCCTCTTCAGCCTCTGCCAATAAAGACACCTTTGTGTGATGCACATGTTTATTGTTGCCTCTTCCTATAACCTGTATTTATTCACATTAAAATCCTTCTATAATTGGTCCAAGTTTCTCTGAAGATAGTCAACCTCCTGCCTACTCATTATCTGCCCGCAGAGCTTTGTACCATTAGTGATATTTAATAATAATAATGAAATATCAGGACCGATAAGACAGTCTTGGCGCAGTGACAGCGGGAGTACTGCATGTACCTGCACGCTACATTTCTTGTTACAATGGAGATCAGTCAGCTTTATAAAAAATAAATAATTGCTGCTCCCAGTGTGGACAGCGCCTGACACCAGCAGTTCTTAAAGGGCTGCTGCTTGACTTAAAGCTGCACTGATGCTAAGGGGCAGAAGCAGCTGCAATAAAATGAGGTTAAAAGCAGCACCTTTTCAGGATTAGTTTGGGAGCTCCTGATGCAAATGATATGAATGAAGAGTAGTGTCAGAGCAGCCTGCGTGAAGGTAACAGAAAAAGTGAATGCTGTCTCATCTCTGACCAGATTCTGTTCTCTGAAAGGTTGGCAAGATAATGGTTCTCACACTTTGCTTAACTTTACAATGTTCCTTTACAATCATTACAGCACTTCAGTGTTAGCATAGCATAGTGATGCATCGCAGAGAGAGAATGCACAACATCTGGCAATGGCACACTTACTTTCTAATTGAATGTTTTAGCACTAGAAACTGTATTGCTGTCTTTTCAATGCATTTGTAATGTAGTTCAGGACATGTGGCAAAGAAGAGAAATAAAGCCTGCAGGTGACAGAAGGCCCCAGACTGCGGTATGTTCACAGACTCAGAAGGAGGCTGATGGCCAGGTTACTATTCAGACATTGGCTGAGGCAGGTTCTCTCCTTCTCCTCCTGTTCTATGTCAATGTTCCTTTACAGGGCCAGATTGTGTAAGGGTGCAGTTAGAATGTTAAGTTAGGCTACTTTGATCTTGCCCTCCCTCTCCCAGGATGGTCGGTAGAATACCTACAGGTCCTACTTAGGCATAGCTCAGTTACAATTCCCCCAATTAACACCAGTAGATAGCAGGTGAGGTTTGGCTTTAAGGAGGTGTGATTAGCTGTAGTAATTAAACGCAAGGACATTGTGAAAGAAACAATGAAATCCATGGGGCAAAATATAGCTGACAATATGACAATCAAAAGACTCCACTTTAAGGAACAGGAACCAACCTGGTGAATGGTCCAAGGATGCAACACCATTTTAAATGGACACTGATCTTCAGCAATACCGATCCGGTGCTGAGAATGTATACGGGCTATGACCTCATCTATAGGGCTTTGAGGCCTTAATGAAGTTAGCACACGACATTATATGGGAGCACAGGCTTCAGTGTCAGAAAATATGGGCCATGAGCAACCAGTGTGTATCCTGCCAATCTGTAAGTTTGAAAATACCAGACTTTAGATCCATGTCCACAGCCTGAAGTAATTTATAATTATCAAATATATTTGCATTTAAAATAATTTAAAGAAGCAAAGATGTCAGACAAATATTATTCAGCAAAATCTATATAAAATATTAAAAATCTTATCAAATGTTTCCATTATAAATTCCTATATGCACATTTATAATGCAAATTGCCTAAGTAAATATGTCACTCTGTAATTGCATCCTTCCACCAGTGGTGCTGTAGTGCCTTAGTCACTCAGTTCTTTGGCCTGTAATGCAAAGAGACTCTTGTGTCCCAACCCAAGTTGCCATGGAATTTGCTGTTTAATTAGCTGTAATACTTAAATTACAATAGCAACAGCTATAGTGATAATGCATGATTATGCACGTTCTTGTTCCATGTATGTAAGTTAAATAGTTTATTTATAGAACTTAGTAGACCAATGGCAATGAGGGCGATTAAAATCACAAAGGGGTTTTAATCCAGGGTTTTAAAGGAATTGGTGAAAGCATTGCAGATGCCCTAACTATGATCTCCCAAAGTTATCTCGATTCAGGACCCTTCCTTTAATATGAAAAATTGCACATGTCACTCCGCTATTTAAGTTAGGTGAGAGAGCGAAACCAGGGAAGTATATATCAGTTAATCTCTGATGTTGGGAAATTACGAGGGTCTCTAATTAGGGATGGAGTGACAGAACACGTTGAAAATTTTCAGTTGCTCAGAGAGAACGAGCAAGGATTTGTAAAAGGTAGGTCATGTCTCACGAACCTGATTTTTTTGAAGAGGGCTAAAGAAGTAGATAGTGGAATGTCTATGGATGTTAATTATATGGACTTCCAGAATGCAATCAATATAATCCCACTTAAGAGACTGTTAGCTAAAGTTGAAGTTCATGAAATTGAGGGCAAATTATTGACCTGGCTAGGAGATTGGCTGAGCAGAAGGAGGCAGAGAATAGAAATAATGAGCAGATACTCGAAATGGCAGGATGTGACTAGTGGCATTCCACAAGTATGTGTTGGCGCCTCAACTATTCACTGTATTTATTAATGACTAGATGTTGGGATAGAGAGCCATATATGCAAGTTTGCTGATGACACATGTGATATATTCACAGAGCACAGCGCACACAGCTTCCTAACATGGCAGGCAGTCTCTGGGAAGTCTCCGGAAATCTGCCTAGTTTATTATTAACCCTGCACTTGCAGTACACAATATGACCACATCCACACTGTGGAGCTACAAACATTACAAGCTTACAGATATTACACTTCTCCCTCCTGAATGAAGAAGTCATCATAACAAACATCATACATAACTTTCATCTTTATACATAACACAGGATATAAACGTATTTTTTCCCATATTTACAGATTTAACTTTACCACATGTTTTCTGTTTCGAAGAGGATACCTTCGCTCTCGAACAGAACCTTCCAAACAGGGTATCGATTTCAAACTCATTCGAGGCTCATCCTGAAGAACGTTTTCCTCCACGGAATTTCCTTGATTTTCATTTGAACTCGCTCTAACTTCAGGCTCTTTGTTTTCCTCACTCGGACTCAGACTTTCATTCTGATTCTCTCCTGGATTTGTTTCCAGTACATTGGATTTAGGATTTGCTGCTGGTCTATCAAAACTATTTGATGAGTCAGAAATAATTGAATTATTCCCACCTTCAACTCCTTCCATGTCTGTCGGTAAAATATGAACAAAACTAACCTGTCCATTATCAAACATCTTTACCAAATATGTGCGAGGACCACATATTTTCACCACTCTACCTGGTAACCACATTAACCATTTATGGTGATGGATCTTCACTCTCACCTTCTGGTTTAATTTCACACTTCTCTCTTTTACTCTACCTTTATCATGATTCTCTTTCTGTCTTAATTGTGTCTCTTCTACGGACTGTGCCAAATTCGGTTTTAACAACGAGAATCAAGTTCGTGGCTGTCGTTTGAGAAACAACTCTGCTGGTGTTCTACATGTAGTTGTATGAGGAGTATTTCGATATGTAATCAAAAAATTAGCCAATTTGTGATCCAATGACAACTGTCGTTTCCTTGGATTTGGATCTGACATTTGTTTTATGAGGGCACGTTTTACAATTTGTACAGTGCGCTCTGCTGCACCATTCAAAGCAGGATGGTATGGTGGAACCTTGATATGTTTCACACCATTTTTGCTCGTGAATTGTGCAAATTCTTCTGAATGAAATTGTGGTCCATTATCCAAAACAATTTCTTCAGGGAGGCCAAATGCAGAAAATAATTTTCGTAAAATGTCCAATGTTTTACTTGTTGTTACTTCCCACATTGGAAACACCTCAACCCACATCAAATGGCTATCAATCACAATGAACGATTGTTGTCCTTCTAACTTAGCAAAATCAATATGTAGCCTTTGCCACACTTTGGGAGGCCTTTTCCATGGCTGTCATGGTACTGGTGGTGGTTGCTTGCTTACCGATTGACATGTCGTACACTGACTCACGAGGTACTCTATATCTTTATCAAGACCTGGCCATCATAAATAACTGCGTGCAAAACTCTTGGTCAAGCACATTCTCAGGTGCTGGTCATGGAGGCCTCCTAATAATTTGGACCTGAATTTATTTGGTATAATCACTCTTGTACCCCACATAATCTTTATCGACTGATAATTCATTCCTTCGAATGAAGAATGGATGTGTATCTTTGTCCGATACCTGGTTTGGTCATCCATTTGCAAAATAATCATGCACCTTTGACATCACTGGGTCACGTTTGGTGGCTCCACCAATCTCTTCAGCTGTGACTGGCAGTTCATCAATGTATGAAAAATAAAACACTTCTTCCCTATCGGGTGCACTTTGTGATGGGGAAGGCATTCTAGACATGCATCAGCATTACTGAGATCAGATGTATTCAATATCGTATGTATATGCTGACAAAATCAAAGCCCATCTCTGCATTCGGGCTGCAGCTAATGTTGGAACTGGGGACTTTGGATGAAGGATTGCTATTAGGGGCTTAGGGTTCGTAACGATGGTAAACTTACGACCGTACAAGTATTTGAGAAACTTCTTGACCCCAAACATTAATGCCAAAGCTTCCCTTTCAACTTGCACATAATTACTCTCACTGGCACTGAGAGTGCGTGAAGCAAAAGCAATTGGTCTCTCCTCCCCACTACTTAATACATGAGAGATTACTGCCCCAACTCCATACGGAGTGGCATCACATGCTAGCTTAATCTCCTTAGATATGTCATAGTGAACTAACATGGTGCTCTCTACCAATTTGCTTTTACACTCCTTGAATGCTGTATCGCATTCTTTTGACCATTTCCAATGGACCTGTTTTTTCAAAAGTTCATTCAGTGGATGTAATACTGTAGCCAAATTTGGTAGGAACTTCCCATAATAGTTCAAAAGACCCAAGAATGAACAAAGTTCAGTGACATTCCTGGGAGTGGGTGCATTTCTAATTGCATCCAATTTTTCCATGGTTGGATGTAAATCATCTTTGTCTACTCTGTACCCTAAGTACTCCACTGAGTTTTTAAATAACTCACATTACGAGCAGACACTCGGACTCTGTGCTTCTCTAGCCATTTGAGGACTTCATTCAATATGTTATTATGAATTTGCCTATTTGCTGCTGAAATTAGTATGTCATCCAAATAACATACTACCCCTTCAATACCTTGCAAAATCTGATTCATCACCCCTTGGAATATGGCAGGGGCGGAAGACATTCCAAACGATAGCCTATTAAATTGATATAGGCCTAGATGAGCATTTATAATCAAACATGACTTGGACTCCTCATCTAGTTCAAGCTGTAAGTAGGCATTCGTAAGATCCAGTTTTGAGAAGATCTGACCACCTGTCAGTGTTGTGAACAAATCTTCTGTATTCGGCAATGTATTGGAGACATTACCCTCTAGAACCTGGTTTACGGTTACTTTATAATCACCACACAATCTTACCTTACGATTGGACTTAGGTACAACAACAATGGGTGTAGCCCAATTACATCGATCTGTCTTACAAATAATGTTCTCAGTCTCTAGTCTTTTGAGTTCTTGCTCAACTTTCTCCTTGAGTGCATATTGTACGGAACGTGGCTTGTAGTAAACAGACCTAGCATCCTTCTGTACCCTGACACTCGCTTTGAAGCCTTGGATCGGACTGCCCGTTTCGCAGAACACCTTCGGATACTTCTTGATAACCTCATCCGTTGATGAAAATTTTGCTTCCACACAGAAAATCTTACTCCAATCCAGCTTCAGTGTGCTCAACCAATTTCTTCCTGATAAGGCAGTCTTGTCTCTTTTCACTACAATTGGAGGCAAGTTCTGAAATTGATCTTTATTTTTCACCAGTACGGTGATACGGCCTACTACAGGAATTTTCTCTCCCGAGTAGCCTCGCAGCTCAAGCTTGGATTTCTCCAGTTGGAAATCATGTAATTTGTCGCGATATAGTGACTCTAGTACTACACTCGCGGATGCACCCATGTCAATTTCCATTGGCATCTTGAATCCCGCAACATCTATGAGGATTTTGATTCTTTCCAAATCGCTGTCCGTTAACCTCGTGCTCCTGATGACGTGTAATTCTAACATCTCCTCATCCTGTTGTTGTTCTTCCAAGCTATGTAGTGTCTTTGGATTTCTACTCATAGCTTTGAACGCTGGACTGATAGCTTTGAAAGCTGATTTACCCTTCAGTCAGCATGCCTTCGCAAGAGTTTTTCTGCAGAAGAAACACTCTGCCTTCACGTATGGACAACTTTGAGCAATGTGTTGTCCCAGGCACCTATAGCACGACTTCGACGCTCTGGTAGAATTTCCATTTTCTGAGACTTTCGGCCATGCCCGTCTTTTACCTTGAACCTGCAGGTGATTTACCTCGGTTGACTGACGACCGTAATTATTATTTAATTCTCGAGAATATTGTTCGGCCATGCCCATCGACCTCGCTGTCTGACAAGCAATCTCAAAAGTCAAGTCATCCGTCGTCAGTAACTTCCTTCTGATCACATCATTTTTCACCCCACAAACAAAATGATCCCGTAATGCTCGGTTTTGAAAGTTTCCAAAATTACACTGCATCGATCGCTTTTTTAATGCTACAATGTAATCACTGATACTCGCATCAGCCTTTTGATTCCGAATCCCGAAACAATAGCCTTCAGCAATTTCTAACGGTTTGGGATTATAGTGCTGCTCCAGCTTCTTTAAAATCTCTTTAAGCATTGTTTCCATTGGCTTGTCAGGCACAAGCAGATTTACAAGGGTTTCATACAATGTCGGACCTGCCACCGATAAGAAGATCGCTTTCTTACATTCCAACACAGCCCGGTTCTGGACTGCATTGTCTGGAACTTCCATTATGTTATTTACAGTGAAATACATTTCTAGCCGATCCACATACGCTTTAAAACATTCCTGGTCATGTCTATATTCACCCAAATGTCCCAATACACCTGCCATTTTAATCTCTAGCTGTTCACACCGTGTGCTGTATTTTATCTCGGGTTTTTTTTTGTAGCTTTTTTCCAAAGGCAGAAACTTCCAAAGTCTCTTTGTCGGCTGGCTGAATCCTACACCAACAAATTTTAAGCTTTAAATCATACGAAAAATCCCATCTTTCATTGCCAAATGTGATATATTCACAGAGCACAGCACACACAGCTTCCTAACATGGCAGGCAGCTCTCTCAGAAGTCTCCGGAAATCTGCCTAGTTCTGTTTATTATTAACCCTGCACTTGCAGTACACAATACATCCACATCCACAGTGTGGAGCTACAAACATTACAAGCTTACAGACATTACAACACAGATAGGCAGTGTTGTAAGCAGTGTAGATGGAAGCATAAAATTACAAAGAGATATTAATAGAATCAGTGAATGGGCAAAATTGTGGCAAATGGATTTCAATGTAGGCAAGTGTGAGGTTATCCACTTTGGACCTAAAAAGGATGGGAGGGAAATTGCAATCAGAGGCATCCTTTGTATGAATGATTCCGACCCGAAAGAAATCTACGAAAGTACCTGGTGGTCTCGGAGGAACAAAGGCTTCCGGTCAGAGGCTTAGATTCATTGCGCAGCACACAGGAGATGTCTTTCAGTTACGTACATACATGCTGGAGTCATGTGAACCTGGACCACCAATATATCTATTATTCTCATTGATAAAAATGGGAACTCCATTTGTACGCGTTCCCTTTACTACCAATGAGAAAACCTCCGAAAACACTGAAACACAGCATTATAAATAAAACACCTCATATATTTTAAATTAATTGAAATTAAATGTGATTAAATGTTTTCGAAGAAAAAAATATGTTTTGAAATTTTTTAATGTGTTTTAATAGTGTTAAAAAAACTTACATTAATGGACTGGGTTTTTAAGATAACAATGAGTGCTTAAATTTAATTTTTATGTTTTAAAAATGTTACACTGGTAAAAGTAAGCTATGCGCCTGCTTTTACCAGATGTGAAAGTTTGAAGGACATTCGCTGGACAAGAGTTGAGCAGATAGCCTGATCTCTCCCGCGCCAATGTCCTTCTCCCGGGGATGTGGAGAATCTGTTCGGAGAAATCTTGACAGATCGGAAAAGACAGTTTTCAGTGTTCGCACATTGCGCCCCAAAAACTGCCCCCAGCGAGGCTGCAATTTCCAGCCTAATAGATCAGAGTATTTTCTAAATGGTCAAAAGCTAGGAGCATTGGAGGTCCAAAGATACTGAGGGGTCCATGTGCATAGATCATTAAAATGTCATGAACAGGTACAGAAAATAATTAAAAATTAATAGAACACTGGCCTTTACATCCAGAGGA
This sequence comes from Pristiophorus japonicus, assembly GCF_044704955.1. Taxonomy (NCBI): domain Eukaryota; kingdom Metazoa; phylum Chordata; class Chondrichthyes; family Pristiophoridae; genus Pristiophorus; species Pristiophorus japonicus. The sequence continues at coordinate 99,425,469 of NC_091982.1, read as the reverse complement.
CTAGAATATTATGGGTTAGAAGTTATAAGGCAGCAGTACAAAATCCTGGAGAGACCACACTTGAACTATGTTCAGTACTGGGCACCACATCTTGGGAAGCATATATTGACCTTGGAGGGAGTGCAGTATTGATTTAATAGACTGATACCTGGACTCCGAGGGTTAAGTTATGAAGAGCGATTACACAAATTAGGGTTGTATTCCCTGCAATTTAGAAGATTAATGAGTGATTTGATTGAAGTTTTCAAGATATTATAGTGAAATATTGGGTTGATAGAGAGAAACTATTTCTGCTGGTTGGGGATTCTAGGACTAGGAGTCATAGCCTAAAATTTAGAGCCAGGCCTTTCAGGAGTGAGGTTAGCAAACATTTCTAAATGCAAAGGGTGGTAGAAGTTTGGAGCTCTCATCCACAAATGGCAGTTGATGCTGGGTCAATTATTAATTTTAAATCTGAGATTGAGAGATTTCTGTTAACCGAAGGTATTAAGGTATATGGAGTTAGGTCACAGATTAGCCATGATTCCTTGAATGATGGAACAGGCTCGAGGGGCTAAATGGCCTGCTCCTGTTCCTATGTTCCTATGAAAAATTGTAGATACAGAGCTATAGTCTCATTTAATTATAAAGATATTTATGCTTCATGAAATTAGTAATGAGCACATTAATGTGCTAAAATAAACAAATTATTATATTTGCTTAGTGGTCAAAAGAATTCCATTTGAACACCTTAATACTTTAAGTTTCTTCCATTAGTCATACCCTTCACCATAATCCCACCAAATGCTACATTACAGTTGCAATGTGTCCATCTCTGAGCATGCTCACAGGTTTGTGGAGCTGTTGCATTGTGAGAGGCTTAGCCAGTCATGTGATGGTCACAAGACTCAATAAAACCCCAGTTAACTGAGTTCAGGCTCTCCACGATGAGGCGTGCAGCGTGAACCTGATGGATGAATTGGTAGGGTTCAGTTTGATTGTTAAACCTTTGCTAATAAACCAGCTAGTTCTTTACAGAAAATGTGTAGCTGTGAATTCTTAAGCAGAGAACCCATGAAGCAAATACACTACATCAGTGATATTAAACCTGCTCAGTGTGACAACCTGTCGCCCTTTCCCCCAGCCACACAACTATTGACACACTCCCGAGGACCCCCAAAGACATTTCAACTGCCCAAAGGAAATAAATGCTATCATTGCAGCGTTTTTATTACTATGCAGCTTCAGAAACAGCATGCTAGTAAGCCAGCAAATACCCCAAAAATACAGCATAAAATCATACAGAGATCGCAAAATATGTATTCTCACTGCAACTCCAGCAGGAGTGCTGCAGAAGGGTTGGAAACAGGCTGGCGACCAGATACATCTGGCTCCTGGCCTGTGCTCGCAGTATCCGCAGCCCCTTATAAAGGCTGGGACCTCCGTCCACCCCCTTAACATGGGCACTCTTGGAATTTTGGGTGTATTGTTTTCAGAACTGTTGTGTTCACAGTCTGTGGGTGCCTGGCTTCATCTCGACAGAAAATCATGGAACTTAGTTTGAAGATCTATTTCATAAGTAAACCTTTCATCTTAAATGTCAGGAAAGAAATAGAGAAGCTGTATTAAAACAGCAACAGGTCTCATCATAGGCTGGTACCAATCCAGCGTGCACAGATTAATAGTCAGGATTACGATGTACATAAAAAATATTTTTTAGTCATTATAGGATAGGAAAAACATGGCTTATCATTTTCTGCCCTCAGCTTCGAGTACAATATTATAAAGATTTGAGACTGCTTGATTCTATCTGAAATTTCCTGACTCATATCGGATGTGCAACTTTACCAATCTGGGAATATTTTCTCTGGAGGTTATCACTGCCTGTCAACTAATTTTGTGTGTTGTTTTCCTTGGCAGGGAGGAGTTCAATTCTCTTTGGCATTGAGAATTTGCAGATCCTGCTATCTGTCATGTAACAGTTGGAGAAATTATACAAACATGCTGAAGGAGAGGCTGGATTAATTAGTCCACTTATCAATTTACATAGATTACATATAATTACAGAGAATTTACAGCACAGAAGCAGGTAATTCAGCCCAACTGGTCCATGCCAATGTTTATTCTCCATGCAAGCCTCTTCCCACCCCTCTTCATCTAACCCTATCAGCATAACCTTATCTTCCTTTCTACCTCCCGTGTTTATCTAACTTTCCCTTAAATGTATCTATGCTATTCACCTCAATTAATCCTTGTAGCAGTGAATTCTAACTATTCTCTGGGTAAAGAAGTTGATCCTGAATTCACTATTGAAATTATTGGTGACTATCTTATATTGCTAGTAAGCAAATTTCCCTAAATTTATTTGCAATTTGGAGCAGTAGTTTCAAAGTTCATACTTCATAGCTGACAATGAGCTTAACATTTCCTTGCAGAAATATTGTATTCCAGCCACAGTACTGTAGCTATAAAATAAATACTGCTGGGAATTCCTAAAATTCAACAGGTTCTAATAGCAAGCACAACCTCCCAAACTGCACTGGATATCATGAATAGTAAAATCAGCAGTGGACAAAATGACTTCATTTCCTTCTTGGGTTGTTCTCATCAGTTTGTGACTCGCTTCCGTATCTCCGCACCTGTCCACATTCTTTCCCCTCATCCCCTCACTGATTCAGGTATAATCTTCGCAAAGCTCCATTACATCCTGGCTAGCACACATACTGCCCTCTCTCAGTATCCTGCACAATACGTATCCTGACTTCAGTCAAGCAGACAGGTGTCTTCTTTCAGATTGCCTATTGATATCACTGTGTCAGCCAATGATAGTCTCCAGTCGTCTTGGGTAATCCTTGCCACTGGACCAAGACTGAGCCCATGTGGTGGCTGGTGTGCAACGGCCACCACACATTAAAAAAATCCACGCACAGGCATCTTCCACCCTTCAGGATGTAGTTCAGGGCCTTCATTGAAACACCTGCGACCTCATCCTTTTTTGGCATGGAAGCAAGACACCCTCGTTTCGAGGGATCGCCTATGATGATGATGTTTAGCAAAGAGACGGAAATATCCTCTAAATGTTCCCATCACATTGCTTGTCCAGTAAAGATAGTATAACCAACTCGGAGAGATTGCTTCAGTACCAAATTCAATTGTTGCTTGTGCCGCCTGAGCATATATTGTCCGGGTATGATTGGGCGGGGAGCAACACAGGCCCATAATAGAGCGCGCGCCGTTTCCTTTCCATTTAGAGTAATGGAAGGAAAGTTGGTGGGGCTCTGTTACGGGCATCCAGACCTACTTACGCCTGATTTTCACCTCTGTGCTCTGCCCAGGTGGCACTTTGTACCCAGATGGAACACACACAAATCTACCCCAGGAAGTGTCATTGATTTCAAATTTAGAACATAAAACAACTTGATTAATAGTACTGTAAATTCTGTTCTATTCCATGTTTATTTCTCAGCATTGAATGGGTATATTCTCTATTATTATATTACATTAATATCATCGATGCAACATGTGTAAGCATTGTGATGGAAATTTAATGAAGTGTGATATATACACTGGGTGTTATGAGGCTTGTTTTGTGCTTATTTCATCTGATGTAAATTACACAATTTTCATACCTGTGTCAATCATATGAGTGGCAGTGGAAGTCATTTGTGCCTCTGGCTCCACTAGGGCTACCCAGAGTAATTTGAAACTAAATTAGCTGCAATATTTTTGCACAAACCCAATTTTTGGTTAACATTTATAAAGCTCGAATGCGTGCACCTGAAGCTTTTAGCTACTTATTGCGTCTCTTGATGACTTTAGGGACTCAAGATGTTACAATGGGAAATATGGTTTATTAAAACTGCAGAAAATCATTGGATTGTTCTCGCTAATGGAAGGTGACTCAAACCTTTTATCATATATGAAGCATTGTTATTAATTACTGCAAATATATACTCCAGCGGCAAATAGCTTTTCTCTCTAGACTCTCTAGTAATGAATGGCCTTGGCATTTCTCAAATTGCAGCCAGGGAACTGGATTCTGATAGACAGGTAGGCCACGATCTCGCCAACTGTGGCGAGACTGGGGCAGCCGGGGTACGTGGCAGGTGGCAAAGCTGCTCCTCGCTCCAGCCTGCACTGTATGAACAATCTTCCATTGATGGGACTTGTTAAGCCCAGCCTGCGAGGTACCCAACCAATTAAAAGGAAGCTGGTCTGATGATGTCATCTGATGACACATCATCAGCTGGTTTCCTTAAAGAGACCATGTCCACATTGATTTTGACAGTTGTGCTGGCAGTGTTCTGCAGCATTGAGATGCTGCAAACACTGACAAGCACTGCACAGAGGTGCCCAGCTGCACCCAGGCTCTCCCATCACTCCCTCCATATGCATATAGAGCGAGTCACAGCACGCAGGAAGGTTCTCATCCCTTCCAATGGGTGGAAGAGACCTTCCCAGGAGATCAACAAAGCCTGGTTGCATATTGTACAGGAAGGCACAGGCAGGGATGTCGTGAGGATGACCTTTCAATGATCTCAGTAGATCATGAAACGTTACTGCAAAGCTACACTCAACCTCATCCTTCTGTGTGACTTATCACATCCCCATCACTCTGCCACCGCTACCCTGCCTCTGCACATCCATACTCATACCATCCCTCTCTATCTACATTATCACTTCCCCATCTCAATAGCCACCCCCCACATTCACCCGCATCCCTGTGCAATCATTCAAATTAAAAACACGCAAGGGTTGACACTTGGGTGTTTTAGCGAATGTTTATATAAAGTTTCTGTTAATGTTTTGTCAAGCATTGAAAACTTTATTTTAACCACTTTGTCTTCTTGGATATATCTGTGTACTCCTTTGAAAGCGTCTTAGTGAGTTCCAGTGAGTGGTAAGAAATAACAACCCCCCCCCCCTCCCTCAATGGGGATGAGTATGAAAGGAATGGCTTGAACATTGTAGGAATGCTTTATGGTGCTGGTATGGGGTGATGCCAACCTGGTGCAACATGTGGCAGCCGGGGTGTACAGTGTTAAGTGAAGCAAATATGGACATGGTGAGGCCATTGCTGGTGCCCCGGGCAGCAATGTGCATGGGTGATGATGCCCTGTGTCTTGTGCAGCATCAGGTGATTGTGGAGAAGCTTGGTATGGATGTTAGTGCTGCTGGTGTGCCTGGTGATGCTAGTGTTGGGGCTGATTGTGTTGGGAATCTGAGGACCGAGGTAAAATTTTTCAAGGGCTCCAATGCTGATGGAATAGATGGTAGGTGAGGTTGAGATGACAGAAGTGATCTGTCAATGCTGAGAGAGGTTGTTCCAATGAGGTGACACTGGATAGAGAGTTTGCTCCAAACACTTGTTAACTGCATAAAGGTCACTCTATCTTCTAAATGCAACAGCTTCTAACCTTGGAAAGTGAAGAATAATGAAATGGGAGTTTCCTAGACCATTTGTAGCTGTCAGGTTCGATGCTGACACAACACTTGACTTACTTACCTGATGTGATAACCGCACTCCGGGAAACTCGTTAAAATATGGTAAAATAGTAAGTCCATGGTAAAATCTTGCTTAACTACCTTTTAACAAGCTTTTAACTCTCTACATTGGCTGTACCGCCGCTTGGTGTTGAGTCTGTGAACCGCAGCCAGACCCGACACTTTGGAAATTGACAAGGAGGCGGGTTCAGAGCGGGATCCCACTCTGCTGTCAATCTCGGCTATTTTGACAGCGGTCCCATCTCCAAACCCACACTCACAGGGCTGGTAAGATTCTAGCCATAGTTTGAATGCGAGGTGCCTTGGTAGTGCTGGTGCTAATCAGGGAAGCTGGAGAAGGAGTGAGCTTAATCGGACAAGCAGGCCTTAAGCCTGTTACTTTCTTAATGTGCACAGAAACTCTGAATTAATAAGTTTGTGAAGTTTTGTTGGGGGCGGCCACAAAACATACTTTCAGGGGCATAGCTTTATGTACCGAAATCGCACCATGCCAAATTTTACAAACTGTCAATTTACTGGGCAAGATGAGGCTCAGGCAAGCACAAGCCTTTTTAAATTTATGAATTAATTCAATGAGGTTACTTGCTGAGTTCTGCACAATCTCTGCCCCACCTCTACCCACATCCCATATACACCTCACCAATATAGCATGGACGTGTGACTGTTCCCATGTGCCTGGCTTGCTTTTATATAATCATCAAAGCAAAGTTTCTGTTATTGTAATTAATAGCGAACATTATTTTGGAAGCTATGTAAAATTTACTTTTACATAGCAATTTTTTGCCTGTGTCCTTCTGCATTATTGCAAAACCCTTCACTTTGACAGGCAAGGCATTCTTGCAGGGTTTTTTTTTCAGTGGTTGCTGTTTAGCAAATTGTAGACAAGAAAGTTGTGAAGGTGGGAATCCTTCTGGGTGTTGCTTGTTCTGATTTGGGGTCTTTTCTACCCTTCATACTCTAAAATTTTTTTCAGCCTCCATACTTCAGCTCACTTTCACAGGCTCAGCTTTAAGCAGCATCTTCACTGGCCTTGATATCTACGTAAGCCTTTAGTGACATGCCCCAGGCTAACAAACAGCATGTTTCTGTTCATTATTTTTAGCTACTATATTTATCCTGTGCTTCCGTAGGACCACTTCCATCTTTGATGAGCAATAAAACATCACAACCTCAGGAGCTAATTTTAAGTTTCAATTAAGTAAATGAATTTTCCAGTAATTGAACAAGTGAACAATTAATAGTTACATATATATGTAATGGTGAGAGAAAAAGCTTTGAGAACAACTGAATTAAACTTGGAAGTATCTGTATAGATTTGAACCTCATACAGGCTTGTATGACAGCTGACTTTTAAACTCCTGTGGGCAATTTTTGTCTCATACCTGTCCCATTTTTCAGCATGAATGGGGCAGTAATGAGACAACATTAGAAAAAAAATCTCACCTTTGAGTGTGTATCCGATGCACCTTTTGAGCCGGCCAGAGAGTCAACCAGAAGCAGGCAGCAGTCTACTGACTATATTTAAATTAGGGTCCTAAGGCACGATTAGGACTCGGACACCATCTACAGTCGTTGCTAAAGGCAGTTCCTCAACCCGCCGAAAACCATGGGTGGTAGAAGTCGGCAGCAGGTCATTTCCAGCGATATTTAAAGGAATTCTTAGGTGGTCTTAAGTAAAATAAATTTTGGGAGCCAGTTTGCTTCTATGACATTATGATATATGACCACTTAAACCATTCAAAATAGAATCATAGAATCAAAAAATGAAAGAAGAAAATAATTACTTACATTTATATAGTACAATTCACAACCTCAGGAATTCCCAAAGTGCTTTACAGCTAATGAAGTATTATTGAAGTGTAGCCACTGTTCTAAATTAGGAAGCGCGGCAGCCAATTTGTGCACAACAGGGTCCCACAAAGAGTGATGAAATAAAGGATCAGATCTATCTGTTTTAGTACAAAAGCAAAATACTGTGGATACTGGAATCTGGAATAAAAACAGAAAATGCTGGAAATCTCAGCGGGTCAGGCAGCATCTGTGGGGAGGAAGCAGAGTTAATATTTCGGGTCGACGACCTTTCGTCAGAACTGGAGAGTGTTCGAAAATAACAGATTTTTATGAAGCACTGAAAGGGGGAGGAGAAGAAAGAACAAAAGGGAAGGTCTGTGTAGGATGGAAGGCAGGTGAGATTGGAGAGACAAAAGCGATGATGGGCTGAATTGAAATGGTAATGGCCGGAGTTAGAAAAATATTAGTCAAGATAGTCAAGAATGGCGGAATAATGACCAGCTGCCATTAGAGACAAGGAGAAAAAAAATAGGCTTGGGGGGGAGGGGGTGGGAAAGGGAGCCAAAGATTGGCAGTGGTTACACTCTGAAATTGTTGAACTCGATGTTGAGTTCAGAAGGCTATAAAGTGCCTAAACGAAAGATGAGGTCTTGTTCCTCGAGCTTGCATTGAGCTTCATTGGAACAGTATAGGAGGTCGAGGACGGAGAGGTCAGAGTGTGAATGGAGTGGAGAATTAAATTGACAGGCGACCGGAAACTCAGGGTCACACTTGCGGGCTGAACGGAGGTGTTCCGCAAAGTGGTCATCCAATCTAAGCTTGGTCTCCCCAATGTAGAGGATATACTAAATTGAAAGTAGTACAAATAAATTGCTGTTTCAACTGGAAGGAGTATTTGGGGCCCTGGATAGTGGGAAGAGAGGAGGTAAAAGGGCAGGTGTTGCATCTCCTGCGCTTGCACGGCAAGATGCCATGAGAAGGGGAGGCGGTGTTGTGGGATGACTGCGAAATGGACCAGGGTGCTGTGGAGGGAGCGGTCCCTTCGGAATGCTGAGAGGAGAGGGGAGGAGAAGATGTGATTTGTGGTGGGATCATGCTGGAGGTGGCGGAAATGGCAGAGGATGATCTGTTGAACATGGAAGCTGGTGGGATGAAAGGCGAGGACAAGGGAAACCCTGTTGTGGTCCTGAGAGGGAGGGGAAGGGGTGAGAGCAGAGGTGCAGGAAATAGAGCAGACACGGTCGAGGGCCATGTTAACCACGGTGGAGGGGAATCCTCTGTTGAGGGGAAAGGAAGACATGTCAGAGGCACTAGTGTGAAAGGTGGTGTCGTCAGAGCAGCTGCAACGGAGATGGAGAAACTGGGAGAATGCAATGGAGTCCTGACAGGATGCGGGGTGGAGGAAGGGTAGTCCAGGTAGCCATAGGAGTCAGTGGGCTTATAAGTCGATACTGGTCGAAAGCCTATCCCCAGAGATGGAGATGGAGAAGTCGAGGAAGGGAAGGGAAGAGTTGAAGATGGACCATGTGAAGGTGAGGGAAAGGTGGAAATTGGATGCAAAATTAATGGAATTTTCGAGTTCAGTGTTGTTTGAAGCATCAATGTTGGCTCTTTTTCGAATATTGCCATCGGATTTTTACCTGCCGCTTGAGAGGACAGACGGGGCCTCGGTTTAACATCTCATCTGAAAGACGACACCTCCAACAGTGGAGCATATCCTCAGTATTGCACTGGTGTATCAGCCTAGATTATTGTGATATCGTCACAGAGCACAGCACACACAAATCCTAACATGGCAGGTAGCTCTGTCGGAAGCCTCCGGAATCTGCCTGGTTCTGTTTAATTATTAACTATGAACAGTTGCATTACACAATACATCCACATCCACAGTGTGGAGCTACAAACATTACAAGCTTACAGACATTACACTTCTCCCTCCTTAATGAAAAAGTTATTTAACAAACATCATACATAACTTTCATTTTTATACATAACACATGATATAAACTTATTTTTTTTTCCATATTTACAAATTTAACTTTACCACTGTTTTCTGTTTCAAAAAGAATACCTTCGCTCTCGAACAGAACCTTCCAAACACTCATTCGAGGCTCATCCTGAGGAATGTTTTCCTCCACGGAATTTCCTTGGTTTTCATTTGAACTCACTCTAACTTCAGGCTCTTTGTTTTCCTGACTCGGACTCAGACTTTCATTCTGATTCTCTCCTGGATTTGTTTCCAGTACATTGGATTTAGGATTTGCTACTGCTACATCAAAACTATCTGATGAGTCAGAAATAATTGAATCATTCCCACCTTCAACTCCTTCCATGTCTGCAGGTAAAATATGATCAATATGAACAAAGCTAACCTGTCCATTATCAAACATCTTTACCAAATATGAGCGAGGATCACATATCTTCACCACTCTTCATGGTAACCACTTAAACCATTTATGGTGATGGTTCTTCACTCTCACCTACTGGTTTAATTTCACACTTCTCTCGTTTACACTACCTCTATCATGATTCTCTTTCTGTCTTAATTGTGTCTCTTCTATGGACTGTGCCAAATTCGGTTTTAACAACGAGAATCTGGTTCGTGGCTGTCGTTTGAGAAACAACTCTGCTGGTGTTCTACCAGTAGTTGTATGAGGAGTATTTCGATATGTAATCAAAAAATTAGCCAATTTTTGATCAACTGTCGTTTCCTTCGATTTGGATCTAACATTTGTTTTATGAGGGCACTTTTTACAATTTGTACAGTGCGCTCTGCTGCACCATTCGAAGCAGGGTGGTATGGTGGAACCTTGGTATGTTTCATACCATTTTTGCTCGTGAATTGTGCAAATTCTTCTGAACAAAACTGTGGTCCATTATCCAAAACAATTTCTTCAGGTAGGCAAAATGAAGAAAATAATTTCCGCAAAATGTCCAATGTTTTACTTGTTGTTATTTTCCACATTGGAAACACCTCAACCCACTTCAAATGGCTTTCAATCACAATGAACAATTGTTGTCCTTCTAACTCAGCAAAATCAATATGTAGCCTTTGCCACACCCTGGGAGACCATTTCCATGGTTGTAATGGTACTGGTGGTGGTTGCTTGCTTACCGATTGACATGTCGTACACTGACTCACAATGTACTCTATATATTTATCAAGACCTGGCCACCATAAATAACTGCGTGCAAAACTCTTGGTCAAGCACATTCCCAGGTGCTGGTCATGGAGGCCTCCTAATAATTTGGACCTGAATTTATTTGGTATAACCACTCTTGCACTCCACATGATACAATCTTTATCGACTGATAATTCATTCCTACGAATGAAGAATGGATGTGTATCTTTGTCTGTTACCTGGTTTGGTCATCCATTTGCAATATAATCATACAACTTTGACATCACTGGGTCATGTTTGGTTGCTCTACCAGTCTCTTCAGCTGTGACCAGCAGTTCATCAATGTATGAAAAATAAAACAATTCTTCCCTATCGGGTGTAACTTGTGATGGGGAAGGCATTCTCGACATTGCATCAGCATTACTGTGATCAGTTGATCGTCTGTATTCAATATCATATTTATATGCTGACAAAATCAAAGCCCATCTCTGCATTCGGGCTGCAGCTAATGTTGGAACTGGGGACTTTGAATGGAGGATTGCTGTTAGGGGCTTATGGTCTGTAACGATGGTAAACTTACGACCATACAAGTATTTGTGAAACATCTTGACCCCAAAAATTAATCACAAAGCTTCCCTTTCAATTTGTGCATAATTACTCTCACTGGCACTGAGAGTGCGTGAAGCAAAAGCAATTGGTCTCTCCTCTCCACTACGTGATACATGAGAGATCACTGCCCCAACTCCATACAGAGAAGCATCACATGCTAGCTTAATCTCCTTAGATATTTCATAGTGAACTAACATGGTGCTCTCTACCAATTTGCTTTTACACTTCTTGAATGCTGTATCGCATTCTTTTGACCATTTCCAATGGACCTGTTTTTTCAAAAGTTCATTCAGTGGATGTAATATTGTAGCCAAATTTGGTAGGAACTTCCCATGATAGTTCAAAAGACCCAAGAATGAACGAAGCTCAGTGACATTCCTGGGAGTGGTGCATTTCTAATTGCATCCAATTTTTCCATGATTAGATGTAAACCATCTTTGTCTACTCTGTACCCTAAGTACTCCACTGAGTTTTTAAATAACTCACATTTACGAGCAGATTCTCATACTCTGTGCTTCTCTAGCCATTTGAGGACTTCATTCAATATGTTGTTATGAATTTACCTATTTGGTGCCGAAATTAATATGTCATCCAAATAACATACTACCCCTTCAATACCTTGCAAAATCTGGTTCATCACCCCTTGAAATATGGCAGGGGCGGATGACACTCCAAACGGTAGCCTATTAACTTGATATAGGCCTAGATGAGTATTTATAGTCAAACATGACTTGGAGTCCTCATCTAGTTCAAGCTGTAAGTAGGCATTCGTAAGATCCAGTTTTGAGAAGATCTGACCATCTGTCAGTGTTGTGAACAAATCTTCTATATTCGGCAATGCATTGGAGACATTACCCTCTAGAACCTGGTTTACGGTTACTTTCTAACCACCACACAATCTTGCCTTGCCATCAGACTCAGGTGCAACAACAATGGTGTAGCCCAATTACATCGATCTATCTTACAAATAATGTTCTCAGTCTCTAGTCTTTTGAGTTCTTGCTCAACTTTCTCCTTGAGTGCATATGGTACGGAACGTGGCTTGTAGTAAACCCATCTAGCATCCTTCTGTACCCTGACACTCACCTTGAAGCCTTGGATCGGACTGCCCATTTCGTAGAACACCTTCGGATACTTCTTGATAACCTCATCCGTTGATGAAAATCTCGCTTCCACACAGAAAATCCTACTCCAATCCAGCTTCAGTGAGCTCAACCAATTTCTTCCTAGTAAGGCAGACTTGTCTCCTTTCACTACTATTAGAGGCATGTTCTGAAATTGACCTTTATATTTCACCGGTACGTTAATACGTCCTACCACAGGAATTTTCTCTCCTGAGTAGCCTCGCAGCTCTATCTTGGATTTCTCCAGTTGGAAATCAATGTCGTCAATAACTTCCTTCGGATTGCATCATTTTTCACCCCACAAACAAAACGATCCCGTAATGCACGGTTTTGAAAGTTTCCAAAATTACAGTGCATCGATAGCTTTTTTAATGCTGCGATGTCATCACTGATACTTACATCAGTCTTTTGATTCTGAATCCCGAAACGATAGCTTTCAGCAATTTCTAACGGTTTGGGGTTATAGTGCTGCTCCAGCTTCATTAAAATCTCTTTAAGCATTGTGTCCTTTGGCTCGTCAGGCACAAGCAGATTTATCAGTGTTTCATACAATGTCGGACCCGCCACCGATAAGAAGATCATTTTCTTACGTTCCAACACAGCCCGGTTCTGGACTGCATTGTCCGGAACTTCGATTATGTTATTTGCAGTGAAATACATTTCTAGCCGATCCACATACGCTTTAAAACATTCCTGGTCATGTCTATATTCCCCCAAATGTCCGATTACACCTGCCATTTTCATCTCTAGCTGTTCACACCATGTGCTGTATTTTACCTCAGATTTTTGGAGCTTTTTCCAAAGTCAGAAACTTCCAAAGTCTCTCTGTCGGCTGGCTGAATCCTTCACCAACAAATTTTAAGCTTTAAATCATCCGAAAAAAATCCCATCTCGCCGCCAAATGTGCTGTTCACAGACCACACACACACAGGTCCTAACATGGCAGGCAGCTCTGTCGGAAGTCTCCAGAATCTGCCCGCTTCTGTTTAATGATTAACTCTGCACTTGCAGTACACAATACGTCCACAGCCACAGTGTGGAGCTACAAACGTTACAAGCTTACAGACATTACAATTATATGCTCAAGTTTCTGGAATGGAATACTCAGGTACAGCACAGAAAGAGGCCAAGTGGTGCTTTGAATGAGCTATCCAATTCGTACCACTGCCCCACTCATTTGTTATATTCTTGCAATTTTTTTCATTTTCAAGATTATATCCAATTCCCTTTTGAAAGTTACTATTGAATCTGTTTCACTCACCCTCTCAGGCAGTGAATTCCAGATCATAACAACTTGCTGCGTAAAAAAAAATTCACCTCATCTCCCGCCTGCTTTTATTTGGCAAATTTCTTAGATCTGTTTACCAACTCACCTGTCAGACGTCTGGTGTAGTGCTTATTGTGCCTGAGAATGTTCTTAACTCTTGAAGGACTTCTAGCAACAAAGGTTCTTTCATCATGAGGTCCTTCTGGCAAATCCACTCTGATTAGAGGAAGAGGAAGAGGTGGAGGATCAGAGCGAAGGAGCACACAGAGCTACAGTGGCAGGGAGACCAAGTAGATGGAGGCACGCTCACAGGAATCAATACCTGCCCAACAATTGGCCTAGGGCAACATAGCTGCAGTTCTCAGGAGGCTGCTCTTATCCAGGGTGCCTGTCACAGAGTCATGTTGTCTCCTGTAACAAGACTCACTGTTGCAGCTAACACAGCAATTGTTTGTTACTGTCAAGGTCACGGCAGCCCTGAACTTTGCCTCCGGCTCCTTCTAGACCACCAAGGGATATCAGCAACATCAGTCAGTCTGCAGTTCATGCTTGTATTGAAGAACACTTCCGATAAACAGTCCCTGCTCCCCTGCAGCAACAGTCATGTCCAATAGTTCTCCCAGTCCAGCCACACTTAAATAAATTCCATCCGCCCAAAGACCAACATTGATATTCATGTCAACAAACATTACAGGATCACCAGCTACTACAGGAATACTCTGCACATAAAGATTTTAAAGATAATTAATTTTCATGGCTGATTAGAATTCCTAATGCTCATTATTAGTGAGCGACCTCAGTGCCTGTCTTAAGGGATGTCTTACCTAGTCTCGTGCTTCTATGCAGTTCTCTCATAGTGGCTACACTATGGGAGGTGCAAGGCTGCTGGGGATCAGTCAGGGGCTCAAGAAATGCTAGTGATCGGTGACGTCTGTGAGCTCAAGCCTGAGAGCGCCCAGATGCAGGTGACAACAACTTGACGCATTTCAGAGCAGACTGGTGTAATATAGCTCCACCTAGTGGACTACTGCTCCACCGAGTGGACTACTGTGGTAATGCAACTGCTTCTATAAATACAATAAAAGTCGGGCCATCTACCATCAAGGGCGCTACTCGGCGCCGAGCTTGCGGCCAACATCTCGCCGTAGATAATTAGGCTTATACAGCAGTGCCTGGTGTCCAGTTGTCTTGAACCCCCTTGCCACTGGACCAAGACTTTGCTCAGCTGAGCCTGTGTGGTTGCCGGTGTGCAATGGCCACCCCACGTTAAAAGAACTCATGCACAGGCATCGTCCACTTTGCTAATATGAAGTTCGGGACCTGGAACGTTAGGACTCTCATGGACAATTCCAACAGTAACAGGCCGGAATGCCGCACCGCCATTGTTGCCCGGGAACTTAGATGTGTTGACATTGATATCGCTGCCCTAAGCGAGACCCGGCGGGCAGGGGAAGGCCAGCTCAAGGAATGTGGTGGAGGTTACACCTTTGTCGGAAAGGAAAACCACAGGAAAAATGAATTGGTCGACTGCCTCAAAGACTCCCCCTGTGGGGTTAACAAACGCCTCATGACTCTTCATTTTACCCTATCCCGGAACCATGCCACAGTCATCAATGTGTACACCCCAACACTCGATGCAATGGATGAGGCTAAAGAGTGTTTTTATTCCAATCTCGAGACATCCCTGTCCCACATCTCCACGGGCAACAAATTGATCCTCCTAGGTGACTTTAATGCCAGGGTTGGCAAAGACACAGCCGTCTGAGGAGACATGATTGGCAGAGAGGAGGTAGGGAAAGACAACTCCAGCGGTACCCTACTCCTGACAAAATGTCTAGAACATGAACTCCTCATCACCAACATTCTGTTCCGCCAGAGGGACAAATACAAGGCATCGTGGCAACACCCGCACTCCAAACACTGACACCTGCTCGACTATGTCATCATCCGAGCCAGGGATCGCAAGGATGTGCGCATTACCCGCGCCATGACAGGAGCTGATGACTGCTGGATGGACCATCGCCTAATCCGATCCATCATCAATATAAACATAGCCCCAAAGCAGAGGGGACAGCAGAAGCAGTGCCGCAAAAAAGTTAATGCCGGGGCACTTAAAGACCCAGTTAAAAGAGCCCAAACAGCCAGTGCCTCACAGCTAATCTGGTGTGCCTTGATGACCCTGAGTTGCTGAATGCCCACAGCGCTTGGTCTGCTCTCCAGGTCTCCATAACCAGTGTCTGTGACGAGACACTTGGTTACTCAACCAGAAAACACCAGGACTGGTTTGATGAAAATGATCAGGAGATCCAAGAACTAGTAGATCATAAGCGCAGAGCATTTCTGAGCCTCAAGCAACAACCCAACTCGGGAGCTGCAAAGCAATGTTACAGATGGCTCAAGGCTGAGGTCCAACAAAAAACCCGGGACCTAAAGAACAGGTGATGGATGGAGAAAGCACAGGAGATACAACAACTGGCCGACAGCCACGATATGCGAGGATTGTTCATTGCAGTCAAGGCCACCTATGGTCCAAACTCCCAAGGCCCCACCCCACTCCTGGCCAAGAACGGGGAAACACTCATCAAGGACACCGAGGCTGTCAGGGCCAAATGGAAGGAGCACTTTGAAGATCTCCTCAATCGAGACTCTGCCTTTGACTCGAGTGTTCTCAACTCCATCCCGCAGCATGTGACCCGCCACCACCTCAGTAAAACTCTAACGTTGCACGAGGTAGGCAAAGCCATAAAACAGCTCAAGAATAACAAGGCTACGGGTGCAGATGGAATCCCTGCTGAGGCGCTAAAGTATGGCGGAGAGGCGCTGTTGGCACAGATACATGACCTCATCTCTCTCTTTTGGAGGGAGGAGAGCATGCCGGGAGATCTCAGAGATGGAGTGGTCATGACCATCTTTAAAAAGGGGGACAAGTTCGACTGCAGCGACTACAGGGGAATCTCACTGCTATCAGCCACTGGGAAGGTTGTCGCTAGAGTTCTCCTCAACCATCTTCTCCCTGTGGCCAAGGAGCTCCTCCCGGAATCACAGTGCAGATTTTGTCCCCTATGGGGCACAACAGACATGAGCTTTGCAGCACGACAACTGCAGGAAAAATGCAGGGAGCAGCGCCAGCCCATATACATGGTCTTCTTCGACCTTACAAAGGCCTTTGACACTGTCAACCATGAGGGCTTATGGAGCATCCTCCTCCGTTTTGGAGGCCCCCAAAAGTTTGTCAACATCCTTCGCCTGCTCCATGATGACATGCAGGCTGTGATCCTTACCAGCAGATCCATTACAGACCTAATCCACATCCAGACTGGGATCAAACAGGGCTGCGTCATCATTCCAACCTGCTTCTCCATCTTTCTCACTGCCATGCTCCACCTTATAGTCAACAAGCTCCCCGCTGGAGTGGAACTAAAGTACAGAACCAGTGGGAAGCTGTTTAACCGACACCGCCTCCAGGCCAGGTCCAAGATCACCCCAAACTCTGTCATTGAGCTGCAGTACACGGACGACGCCTGTGTCTGCGCACATTCTGAGGCTGTACTCCAGGATATAGTCGATGTATTCACCGAGGCATATGAAAGCATGGGCCTTATGCTTAACATCCGGAAGTCAAAGGTTCTCCACTAGCCTGTCCTCACCACACGGCACTGCCCCCCAGTCATCAAGATTCACGATGCGGCCCTCGACAATATGGACCACTTCCCATACCTCAGGAGCCTTTTATCAACAAAGGCAGACATTGATGCCTCCAACATCGCCTCCAGTGCGCCAGTGCAGCCTTCGGCCGCCTGAGGAAAAGAGTGTTCGAAGACCAGACCCTCAAATCTACCACCAAGCTCATGGTCTACAGGGCTGTAGTAATACCCGCCCTCCTGTATGGATCAGAGGCATGGACGATGTACAGAAGGCACCTCAAGTCGCTGGAGATATATCACCATCGATGTCTCCACAAGATCCTGCAAATCCCCTGGGAGGATAGGTGCACCAACATCAGCATCCTCACTTAGGCTAACATTCCCAGCATTGAAGCACTGACCACAATTGATCAGCTTCGTTGGGCAGGCCACATAGTTCGCATGCCAGACATGAGTCTCCCTAAGCAATAGCTCTATGCGGAGCTCCTTCATGGCAAACGAGCCAAAGATGGGCAGCAGAAACGTTACAAGGACTATCTCAAAGCTTCCCTGGTAAAGTGCGACATCACCACTGACACCTGGGAGTCCCTGGCCGAAGACCGCCCTAGGTGGAGAAAGTGCATCCGGGAGGGCATTGAGCTCTTTGAATCTCAACGCCATGAGCATGAAGAAGTCAGGCACAGGCAGCGGAAGGAGTGTGTGGCAAATCAGTCCCCCCCCTTCCCCCGACGAATGTCTGTCCCATCTACGACAGGGTCTGTGGCTCTCGCATTGGACTGTTCAGCCACCAAAGGACTCACTTTAGGAGTGGCAGCAAATCTTCCTCGATTCTGGGGGACTGCCTATGATGATGACGATGATGAAAAGTTACATGATGTATTGGAGCCATCTTATAACGTCTGTGTGCTTTATTGATGTCTTAAGAATATATCACATTTGACGAACGAGGATAGGATAATCGGATTCACTAGCTGAAATTTTTGTGGGTGTATGATTCAGCCAACCAACAGAGGTACCTTGAGAGGTTTGTTGTTTTGTAGAACAGCTAAAAATCCAAGGAAAATTACAAGCACGCTTGCCTGAACTGAACAATCCAGCTGGCTGTGCCTATGGGAATAATAGGGGCCTTGGATGAGTTCTATCATGACCGAGAGACTTTTGGAGCGTATGTGGAGCGGTTCTCACTGCAAATAGTCCCCGATGATGAAAACCGTAACCGGGTGGTGTTAGAAAGTAAACAGGCTATTTTCTTGACTGAAGCAGGCCCCGAGGTTTATGAAACCCTGAAAAATTTGCTTGTTCCCATCAAGCCGAAAGACAAGCCACTGACGGAGATTCTCAGCACTATAGTCCTGAGCCCCTGGAAATTGCTGAAAGTTACCGTTTTGGAATACGAGATCAATTCACTGATGTGAGTATCAGTGAGTACATTGTAGCATTAAAAATGTTATCCATTCACTGTCATTTTGAAAACTTTCAGGACCGAGCATTACATGACCGCTTTGTTTGTGGGATGAAAAATGAAGCAATCAGAAGAAAATTGTTGACAATCCCTAACTTGACTTTTGATTTAACTTGTCAGACAGCTATGCCGATGGATATGGCCGACTAATATTCCCGCCAATTTCGCACCATTTCCAGTCATCAGACAAACGAGGTGAATTGCCTGCAGGTTAAAAGTAAAGGCAGTTTGGCCCCAAGGCCTCAGCAACTGGCCAAGGTAATAGCGCATTGAAGTTGTGCTATCGGTGTCAGGGATAAAACATTGTTCAAAGTTGTTCATATGTGAAGGCAGAGCGTTTCTTCTGCAAGAGAACTGGGCATCTTGCGAAGGCATGCTGACTGAAGAGTAAACCAACTTTCAATGTGAGAAGTACAAATCGCCAGAGACTACATAGCATTGAAGAGAAGCAACAAGATGAGGAGGTTCTGGAGATACACACCATCAGGAGTACGAGGGTATCTCACAGCAATTCACGAAGTATCATCATCCAAGTATGTTGTATATACTGACTATGGATGTACTCTATGTGTAGTCACTGTGAGATTGTATAAGATGTATACTTGTTTACCTGAATACTATCAATAAGGTTCACACACGCTGGTACCACTAGAGGGTACAACTGGTGGAGACCGGGGGTTTCCTGCCCTGGTGGCAGGGCCCTGTATAAAAGGCTGCACACCATGCTTGCACAGCACTCTGGAATTTGGAATAAAGGACCAAGGTCACTACAGTTCAAGTGCAACACATTGCCTAGTGGAGTCATTCATAAGTGCACTATAGACATAACAACTGGCGATGAGAATAAGGACTTTCACGCGATCATGGCTACCTTTGGCACACTAAAAGACTTTGCGGAGGGTGATGATTGGGATGACTTCATGGAAAGGCTCGAGTAATATTTCATGGCAAACGACCTGGCAGGGGAGATGGACACATTGGCAGAGAAGCACAAGGCTATACTGCTGACCAGTTGTGGGCCCAAGGTCTACCGCCTCACCAGGGACTTGCTGGCACCCACGAAGGCCAAGGATAAGACATACGACGAGCTGACTGAACTAATTTGCGACCATCTTAAACCAAAGGAGAGCATGCTCATGGCCAGACACAGATTCTACATGCACCGCAGACCTGAGGGCCAGGAGATTGCAAAATATGCTGCCGACCTCAGGAGACTTGCAGCAGCGTGTGATTTTGGCATGCACCTCAACGAAGCATTGCGAGACATCTTCGTTATGGGAATTGGCCATGAGGGCCTCCTTCACAAGCTACTATCTGCCGACACCACAGTCAACCTGCAGAAAGCCATCGGCATCAGTCAGGCATTCATGACCTCGACCTGCAGCACCAAGCAAATCATTCAGCCCATGGACTCAAACCCGGTAAATACTGTACACAGAATGGTGCCTTTCACAGGCAAGATTGTAAAACGTGGCTCTGCCCAGGGCAGAGAGCACAGACCTTAGGGTTCCAGAACTCAGAGTCCGCCGAGGGGTGCTAATCGAGTAGCACCATGCTGGCGTTGCGGAGGAAACCATAGAGCTCACCAGTGTCAGTTTGCTGAGTATGTATGCAAAGCCTGTAACACGAAGGACCACTTCCAGCATATGTGTAAAAGAAATATGACTCACCGTCTAGCAGTGGCATCGGCAGATGACTTTGAATTGGCCAGAGAGGCAGCTCAGCCCCAAGAAAAAGTGTATGGAGTATATACCTGCACCACCGATTGTCCTTCAGTGAAGATGGAAGTCGAGATAAACGGCGTTCCAGTCTTCATGGAAGTGGACACAGGAGCGAGCCAGTCAGTGATGAGCCAGGATGCCTTCGAGAGGCTATGGAACGAAAAACGACCTGCGCTGGTTCCAGTACAGGAAAAGTTGCGTAGCTACACCAAGGAGCCGATCCCAGTCCTTGGTAGTGCGGATGTAAATGTAATCCATAATAACGTGGTAACAAATTACCTCTGTGGATTGTTGCAGGTGATGGCCCAATGCCACTCAGAAGAAGGTGGATGGGGAAGATCCAGTGGAAATGGGAAGACCTCTTCACTCCAGCAATCGATGTCCCCCATGCTCAGAGGCAGAGCAAAACCTCACCTTCGCTTGGGCCAGGCACCAGAGAACAGACTAGCGCAGCACCTGTGGCACAGACCATCCATCATGACTGCGTGGCAATGATCTGATCGGAACGATCTAAAAATACCCTCCCGGCTCCAGTGGCAGGACTCCTGGGGAGGAAGATCGATATCACAGGTACCCTTCCAACGATTGTGGCAGAATCGCGGGAGAGAAGGATCAAGGCAGTCGACCTCGAGGACCGAGGCAAGATGGTGTTCCTGCGGCAGTGAGGAGCAGCGTGGCTGAAAAAAAGATGGCCGCGACAAAATCACGAGGTGCAACGCTGAGGGACCAACACGTGGGGTCCAACAAAGGATCTGATTGGCGTAAAGCCAGCAGGGTTCTCTTAAAGGAGACCTGCAACCAACTGAACTTAAAGAGACATTGTGTGCATGGCAATCAATGTAACGAACCAATTAAGATTGTGAATGAAATGTTGTTGCGAGATGTCGATACTGTAAAGAACAGAATGTTGTTGCGTGATGTCAGGAATAGAGTGTCCCCTAGATCAGCAAGTGAGCAAATTTGGGAGTGTAAAGGCGCGGAGCCTGATATCCTGCCCCAGGTCTATCGCATGCTGCAGGCACCCGATGGCAGTCGGCCGCGGTTGCCCACCACCCGGGTGAAGACGGCGCAGCCACCAGACCCAGTCACTACCTCGGCCATGTCCTGGAGCAAAAGGTCAGAACCAACGAGTTCCCCAAACGGGACCTGGAACAGCCAGGTTCGCAACACCATGAGAGAGCAGGCAGAATATTCTGCAGCCCTCAAAGGAGGACAGGGAGGCCACACACATCTGTGGTGCTGCTCACCACTAGGCAATGGCACAGGCCCTGAGTCCTGGCTCGGTGAGCGAACCAAGCCCACCCCGCTAGCAGGGGATGCAGCACCACCATCAGACGACTAGGATCCCGTCCGGTTGCTCTGGAACTAGCTTCCTCGCATACCTGTACTGCTACCTCAGTACTGACCATGACTAAACCATGAATGCAATTTACCAATCCTGGTGCATGACCATAAAACATAATGAATGTAAGTCACGAAACCTTGGTGCCATGATACAAACTGAAAAACAAAATGTTTTTCTTCCTTTCTTTGTACTTGCACTGCATCTGATCCTGTATGTTAATGTAATGGGCCAGCTGAATGATCTCGCTGTGGTGGGGGGGGGGGGGGGGGGCGTGGAAATGGATGTATGTAGCCATGGACACACACATGAATCACACCCAGAACCCACTGGAAGCTCCACCGCATCATCGAACCATCCAATCTGATAACCACTATCCAAAGTTGTGGCAAAAGGTTAACAGGGAGAGGGCCAAGCCAAAGCACAGCCAACGTGCAAGGGTATTGGCACTTAAATCTGGGAAGAGCTAAGCCAGAGCACATAGTGCAAAGGTAATTCGCACAAAGGACTTGGGGGAGAGTGATGTTGTATATGCTGACTATGGATGTACTCTATGTGTAGTCACTGTGAGATTGTATAAGATGGAAACTTGTTTACCTGATGTACTATCAATAAGGTTCACACCATGTTCATACATGCTGGCACCATTAGATGGTGCAACTGGTGGAGACCGGGGGTTTCCTGCCCTGGTGGCAGGGCCCTGTATAAAAGGCTGTACACCATGCTTGCACAGCATTCTGGAGTTTGGAATAAAGGACCAAGGTCACTACAGTTCAAGTGCAACACATTACCTTGTGGAGTCATTCATAAGCACACTATAGACATACCAAAGTAGACGTTGCAGGAACCAAGATACCCATGGAAATCGATACTGGTGCATCCGTGAGTGTAGTACTGGAATTGCTATATCTCAGCAAGTTCAGTGATTTTCTGATGGAGATATCAAAGATAGAGCTGCAAGGCTACTCAGGAGAACAAGTCACGGTGGTAGGACGTATCACCGTACTGGTGAAATACAAGGATCAGTTTCAGAGCTTGCCTATCTTAGTAATGGTAAGAGACAAGCCTGCATTAATCAATAGAAATTGGTTGGGATCATTGAATCTGGATTGGAATGAAATTTTTCGTGTTGAAACGAGATTTGCATCGAAGGATGATGTCATCAAGCAATATCCGAAGGTGCTCTGCGAAACAGACAATCCGATTCAAGGTTTCAAGGTGAGTGTCACAGTACAGAAGGAAGCTAGGTTAGTTTACTGCAAGCCACAGCCCGTACCATACGCACTCAAGGAGAAAGTTGAGCAAGAACTCAAAAGACTGGAGACTAAGAACATTATCTCTAAAGTAGATCTAAGTAATTCAGCTACACACATTATTGTTGTACCTAAGTCAGATGGTAATGGTGATGCTGTGTCCAGACTGCATCCTCATCACAACTTACACCCGATAGGGAAGAAGTGTTCTATTTTTCATACATTGATGAACTGCCAGTCACAGCTGAAGAGATTGGTAGGGCAACCAAACGTGACCCAGTTATGTCAAAGGTGTATGATTACATCACAAATGGCTGGCCAAACCAGGTATCAGAGAAAGATATTCATCAACACCTTGTTCGTAGGAATGAATGATCAGTGGATAAAGATTGTATCATGTGGCGTGCAAGACCAGTTATTCCAAATAAGTTCAGGTCCAAACCTGAGCGGCTGCAGGGCATTCTCGGGGGAGAGGGTGAACAGCCAGAGGTCGTGGTCCATATTGGTGCCAATGACATAGATAGAAAGAGAGATGGGATCCTGCAGGCAGAGTTTAGGGAGCTAAGAGAGAGATTAAAAAGCAGGATCTCAAAGGTAGTAATCTCCGCTCAGTGCCACGAGCTAGTGAGTACAGAAATAGGATGATAGAGCAGATGAATACACGGCTGGAGAGATGGTGCAGGCGGGAGGGCTTTTGTTTCCTGAGCTCAAAACGATTTATTCTGGCAAATGCAGGGGAAGGTCTGTTCCTAGTTGCCCAAGACAGACTCTTCAAAAACCTAAAAGTCGGGCCGGTCTTTATACAGATTTTAGTGGGCCGGCCCATAACAAATCTTTTGAAGTGATAGTGATCGAAAACGTTACCCGTGACAATAACACAGATGTCTCTACAATCTTTGAAATTATCATTTAACTGCCACAAATAACACAGATGTAAGGCAAAGACAAATAATGGAGTTTGTTACCACATTTGGTTCAGTCAAAGAAAAGATTCAGTTCACAAAGCAGATAAATCCCCTGGACCTGATGGCTTGTTAACATTTGTTCACATTTGTTAACATGAAAGACAGGAGCTTCGTTCGATCTCAGCACAGCATTATTTGTTAATACATTTGTTAACATGAAAGACGGGAATTTAGTTTGATCTCAGCACAGAAACATTTGTTAACCCTTATCAGACTGCCTGCTGTGTGAGCTGATTCCCTTCATTATTTGTTAACATGTGGTTCCCCTCTTGACTTCTTTGAATGTATTATCTCTGCCTCGCGAAATGTGTTTGTATCTACAGGTTTCATTTCATGGGCTCTGCTCAGCAAGCTCCACATTCTTTAAGAGTGAAACACATAAACTGTTCTATGTATTCCTTCAAAATCTAAGATTCATTTTCCTATCATAGTTTTACATACAATGTTGATAATTCCTTAAGCTACAACACCTGGTAAGAGGGGAAAATAGACATGGGTTAAGCATTGCGGAACCCTCTGACTCACAATCTATACCATGCACGGTGCTGGTTTCTGTGTTTGTGCTTGGATAGGTAAGAGCAGGTTATGGTGCATCTTCTGGAGGGTCCTCCTCAGTCTATGTGACTGGAACACCTGGATTGTCTGATGGATCTTGACAAAGGAGAGAAGGACAACAGTTGGCATATGATGACAAGGCTAAGCAGTAGCAGATGAGTAGCATACAATGCACCATCAAGTTGTCATGTTAACTGTGCAAGTGGGACAAAGGAAGGAAGAAAGAGAAACTTGTATTTATATACCAACTTTCATGGCCACCGGATGTCCCAAAGCACTTTACAGTCAATTAACTACTTTTAAAGTGTAGTCACTGTTGTAATGTTGGAAATGTGGCAGCCAATTTGCAAACAGCAAACTTTCACAAACAGCAATGTGATAATGACCACATGTTCTGTTTCAGTGATGTTTTTTAAGGGATAAATATCGGCCAGGACCCGAGGGATAACTACCTTGCTCTTCTTCGAAATAGTGCCAAGGGATCCTTTACATCCACCTGAGAGGGCAGATGGAACCTCAGTTTAACATCTCATCCAAAAGACAGCACCTCCAACAGTGCAGCACTCTCTCAGTACTGCACTGGAGTGTCAACCTAGATTTTTGTGATCATGTCTCTAAAGTGGGACTTGAACCCACAACCTTCCAACTCAGAGGCGAGAGTGCAACCAACTGAATCACTGACAGTATAAATAGAGAGGACCTATAGCCTCTCTAATGCTGTGTGACCTCTCTCTACCATTTATATTGATGGCCAGTTCCTCCATTGGTGTGAGCACTGGGATCGAGGCAGGACCTCCTCCTCTTCTTGCAATTGTCCTTCTGTTGGGTGTTAACATCCCTACAAGGATGGCAGTGGGTTACTATGTGCCCTATTGAACGATTTTGAAGATGTGTGAGTTATTTAGCACAGTGTGCAATGCATACTGAGAGAAATAATCAGCAGGCGTGTGCAAGAGTGGAAGTAGTGAGCGGTGTAGCAGATATGGAGTGTATGAGTGCAAGCAGAAGGAGGTGCAGTGAAATGCTGTGTTGTGATGGAGGGAGAAGCATGGGAAATGGGGAAGGGAAGGATTGCTCATGCTGACTCTAAGGTAAGGTGGTGCAGGTCTGTGCAGAGAGTGGCAGCGATGCAAAGTCTTACCTTGGCATGTCTGGTGAGGTTGTTAAATTTCATCCTGCAGTGCTGCCAGGTTCTGAGTACAATGTGGCATTGATGTGTTCTGCCACCTCTCTCCATTGTTGTTGGTAAATTTGCCGGGGTGCCCAGTGGCTGTGGAAGGGGAAGGGGGCCTCTTTCCTGCTAAGCACTCACTCAATTAGCATCTCCATACCACGATCAGAAAATCTGGGGGGCCTGGTCAAAGTCATTTTGCCAGCAGATTCTGAAAATCCTTCGCCAGTAACTAACATTGAAAAATGCACCTCCCATTTAACAGGTGCAGACTGCATTTATGTAACTGCAGCCCAGACTGATTTTGTGCACTCACATTCATGAACAGACTATATAAGAATGTAAGAACATAAGAAATAGGAGCAGGAGAGGCCATTTGGCCCCTCGAGCCTGCTTCGCCATTTAGTAAGCTCATGGTTCCACTTCTTTGCCTGCTCCCCATAACTCTTTATTCCCTTATTGCTCAAAAATCTTTCTATCTCCGTCTTAAATATATTCAATAACCCAGCCTCCACAGCTCTCTGAGGCTGAAATTCCATAGATTTACAACCCTCTGAGAGAAGAAATTCCTCCTCATCTCAGTTTTAAATGAGTGGCCCCTTATTCTGAGACTATGTCCCCTAGTTTTAGTTTCCCCTATGAGTGGGAATATTCTCTCTGCATCCACCTTGTCGAGCCCCCTCATTATCTTATATGTTTCGATAAGACCACCTCTCATTTTTCTGAACTCCAATGAGTATAGGCCCAACCTACTCAACCTATCTTCAGAAGTCAATCCCCTCATCTCCAGAATCAACCTAATGAACCTTTTCTGAACAGCCTCCAATGCAAGTATATCCTTCCTTAAATACGGAGGCCAAAACTGTATGCAGTACTCTAGGTGTGGCCTCACCAATACCCTGTACAGTTGCAGCAGGACTTCTCTGTTTTTATACTCTATCCCCCCTGCAATAAAGGCCAACATTTCATTTGCCTTCCTGATTACTTGCTGTACCTGCATACTAACTTTTTGTGTTTGATGCATAAGGACCCCCAGGTCCCTCTGTACTGCAGCATTTTGCAATTTTTCTCCATTTAAATTATAATTTGCTTTTCTATTTCTTCTGCCAAAGTGGATAACCTCACATTTTTCCACATTATACTCCTTCTGCCAATTTTTTGCCCAATCACTTAGCAGATTTTTTGTGTCCTCCTCACAATTTGCTTTGCCACCCATCTTTGTATCATCAGCAAACTTGGCTACATTACACTGGGTCCCTTCATCCAAGTCATTAATATAGATTGTAACTAGTTGAGGCTCCAGCACCAATCCCTGTGGCACCCACTAGTTACTGTTTGCCAACCAAAAAATGACTCATTTATCCCAACTCTCTGTTTTGTGTTAGTTAGCCAATCCTCTATCCATGCTAATATATTACCCCCAACCCCATGAACTTTTATCTTGTGCAGTAACCTTTTGTGTGTCACCTTATCGAATGCCTTCTGGAAATCCAAATACACCACATCCACTAGTTCCCCCTTATCCACCCTGCTCGTTACATCCTCAAAGAACTCCAGCAAATTTGTCAAACATGATTCTCTTTTTTAGAAACCATGCTGACTCTGCTTGATTGAATTATGATTTTCCAAATGTCCTGCTACTGCTTCTTTAATAATGGACTCCTGCATTTTTCCAACGACAGATGTTAGGCTAACTGGTCTATAGTTTCCTGCTTTCTGTCTGCCTCCTTCTTTAAATAGGGGCATTACATTTGCAGTTTTCCAATCCGCTAGAATCGCGCCAGAATCCAGGGAATTTTGGTAGATTACAACCAATGCATCCACTATCTCTACAGCCACTTTTTTAAAGACCCTAGAATGCAAGCCATCAGGTCCAGGGGACTTGTCCCATTATTTTACTGAGTACCACTTCTTTTAGTGATAGTGATTGTATTAAGTTCCTCCCTCCTTATATCCCCTTGATTATCCACTATTGGGATGTTTTTAGTGTCTTCTACTGTGAAGACCCATATAAAATATTTGTTCAACATCTCTGCCATTTCCCTGTTCCCCATTATTAATTCCCCAGTCTCATCCTCTAGGGGACCAACATTTACTTTAGCCATTCTTTTCCGTTTTATGTACCTGTAGAAATTCTTACTATCTGTTTTTATATTTTATGCTAGTTTACTTTCATGATCTATCTTCTCGGTCTGTATTTATAAACTGCACCATTCCGATGCAATTATGCTCAATTAGACGGTATTCACTGTATGAACAAGATTAGATTTCACTAGATAAATGTATCTGATCACAGAAACATGATGCTTCAGTTCTATGTCCATTAGCCAGAGAGATCATTCAATGTTTTATTACTCAGCAGTCTATGCTGCTTGCATTATTTGAAGATCCTGAGAGAATTAATTGGATGGCTACACTTTGCATTCAAGGCTAAGGACTGCACTTAGAAGCTACCACACAGCAACGGAGTGAAAAACAATGAGGCTCACATCAGCATCAAAAGTAAGTTTGAGCGCACTGGAGAGATGTTAAACCAATACTTCTCTTCTAGCCATTGCTGCACAATTTCACGGTGCAGTGGTAGAGTAAGCCAGCAGCGGAACAAAGGTCCATGGGTGCTGCAGGTCCACAGAGAGAAAATGAGGATGAGTAGGAGATAACCCGGTGGGAGCTGATGCAAGGCCAATAGACCGGTGCGGGATTGCGTGATTAAGAACTACTTTCAGTAATTGAGGCACCTGGTCCCTGAACAACATTATTATTGCAATCACACCACACACATTGCCCCCCCACTTCCTTCCAAAGAAAATGTGGTGCATTACACTCAACAGAACTGCCATCGTTCAGACTTTCCCATGTCATTACCTTTTCCAACAAGCTCGTTAATTACTAGCATTATGCATCGCCTTGATGACACTACAGAGTGCTTAAGCCAATGTTATGTCCAAGAACTTCCTGAATGGGTTAAGCAATGGTGCTGGCAAGCTGTTGTAGGATATTGTTAAGGGTTGTGGGAGCATTAAAGCTCTAGTTGCAGGGTCTTTAACAGCTGGAGCCACGTTCAACAATGCAGCAGCTGCCAGTCATTGCCCAGTGTCTGGTACTTCATCAATCACTTGAGGAGCTGGATTGGATGGATGTCAAATACCCTGAGAGGAAACTGCCCCATCTGTTTCTCCTGCCATGTTCTAGGTGATGGGCAGTATCAGCTGTGGCTCAGTGGGTAGCACACTCGCCTCTGAGTCAAAAGGATTCAAGTCCCACTCTAGGGACTTGAGCACATAAATCTAGGCTGACACTCCAGTGCAGTGCTGAGGGAGTGCTCCACTGTTGGAGATGCCGTCTTTCGGATGAAATGTTAAACCTCTCAGGTGGACATAAAATATCCCTTGGCACTATTTTGAAGAAGAGCAGGGGAATTATCGCCAGTGTCCTGGCCAATATTTATCCCTCAATCAACATAACAAAAACAGATTATCTGGTCATTATCGCATTGCTGTTTGTGGGAGTTTGCTTGTGCAAGTTGGCTGCCGCATTTCCCAAATTACAACAGTGATTACAACTCCAAAAGTACTTCTTGGCTGTAAAGCGCTTTGAGATGTCCGGTGGTCATGAAAGGCGCTATATAAATGCAAGTCTTTCTTTCTTTCTTTCTTTCATTCATCCTAGCTGGATGAACAGTGATCTGCATGACTCAGTGGGGCCGAAATTCAGCCTCCCAAAAAGGCCACTAACCACCAGAAAGCGGCGGCCAGGCAGCAGAGTCGAGTGGCCGCTACGATCGAAATTCATCTCGGGGATTTTTTGGCGGTCCCCACTTCCACCCCGTTGCTGCTGACTGTCCTAAGCGCGTCATCAAAATGCGTACCGCTGATCTCCCGCACCTCCATGGCAACCCCCGTGAAATTACGCTGAAAAAAATCCACGATCCGCCGTGCGGTGCCCCGACAGCTTTTTCTTTCGGTGCACCTTGTATTCTGTCTTTGAGCCATGGCAGCACGGCGGCCCTTCAAGGGGAGGGCGCACTGCGGCGGCTGCCATGGTTTTTTTTGACAGTTGACTTCCCAATCGGCCGGACAATTATGGCCCTGAGTTCAGCCGGGCCGGTGACTGCCAGCGGCAGAGACTCTGCCCCGCCCCCACTTCCGCCGCTCACCAGCACTTACTGCCGCACTTCTGCCTCCATTATGACTGAGTTCCGGTCCACTCCAAAAAAATTGCCAAAGAGCTGAAAATGGATCGAGAGTCCGTCTCGTCTGACGCGACAGTAAAAACACTTAGAAAACGGTATGTGCGGCAGGCTGTCAGATTTGATCCCCAGCCAGTCAAATCTGACAGTGAAGCACTCTAGTAAGAGATTGAAATTCTTGGTGACAGTCGCAGTGTTCTGCATTGGTATAAATCCCTCATGCATGGCTGCAGTGATATTGGTCATGCAGTGCAGCACATTCTCAACCATTGCAGACTGCCCATGGTGGATATTTAGGACATCCTCAACTCCCATCAGAAGGTCGGATATCAATCAATGCCCATACAGCGGAAGAAACCCTTGGGCAACCGGCTCGGCCCCAGCGATCAGATACCATCAGTTTTCCCCACCCTCTGTCGATAAACATTTCCCCCCCCACAATTGTGTCTTATGTCACTGAGGTGGCATATATGCCTGTCTATCAATAAGTGAATGAGTAATTAGGGGACAAAGAATAATAAGTGAAAGATGGCACTCACCCTTAGCTTGACCTAGCCTCTGACGTCCTCCTTCCCCCCTCCCTTTATGACCTCTGGCTCAGAATTAGTAAGATTTCTCTTCATAGGAAGTCAATGAGCAATAGTTGTGAGAGCCCCTTCTGGTCTGCATTTGTTTCTGCCTATTATGTACAATCGTTCCCTGTAAGAGTCAATTTTACAAATGTGTAATTGCTGCAAGAATCCTCCATCACTGGTGTTTATATAGGGAAATTACAGACATGCTGTCCATGATTTTCCATCCATAATGGACAGAATGCTCATTATACCTAAAATTATACCTAAAACATCCATTTGTTGCAATTTAGAAGAGCAGGGAAGAGTGTTGGCCAAGTGCCCAGCTACATACCAACTGTGATCTCCTGAACATGCTGCATGCATGATTAGCACCATAATTTGTGATTTTAATTTGCAAGAGTTATGTGCAATATTGGTAGTATATTTTTGTGCCAGCAACAAAATGGGCCCTGCAGCAACATGTGCATGGATGTGCATGTGTGAAAGAGCTGAAATATTGCCTGAGTGCTTTACCTGGTGTCTCAGTGCAGAAGCCTCCCAATTTGAGAACCAACTCCTGTTGGTATTTTAAGCTAACCATGGCTCAGTTGTAGCAATCGCTTGTCTGAGTCAGAAGCTTGTGGGTATCAAGTCCCACTCCAGAGACTTGAACACAAAAACTAGGGTAACTGCACTTCAAAAGTACTTCATTGGCTGTAAAGCGCATTCAGACATCCTAAGGTCATGAAAGAATCAATGTTAATGTTCTTTCTTTCCTTTTTTCCATCCCTTCCTCCTTTCCTTCCTTCCGTCCTTCCTTCCTTCCTTCCCTCCCTTCCTTTCCTCCCTCCCTTCCTTTCCTCCCTCTCTTCCTTCCCTCCCTCCCTTCCTTCTTGTATCTTGGCTACCGTCATAATGCCAGAAATGTTTTTGCGTCCTTGATTCCATGAACGGTAGAGGTGGAAGGCTGCTTGGTTACCTCTGCCCAGGTATTTTGAACTATACTCATGATCAGAGGGCACCTCTCAGACCCAAACAGGGAAACCTTCCTTTGCAGCCCCTTTTGGAGCAATACCCTTAAAGCCCAACCTCAGTTGGAGCAGTCCCACACTTCTGACCCTTGCTTCCATCCTGAACTGCTATCAGCAAATTAATCGTGCTGCTCAGTTTTAATTGTGAGCAACAGCCCTTTCGGAGCTACTGGCTCATCAGATATACTGTCCACAAATTCAGCACGTTACCCCTGCATCAACCGATCAGTGCAATACTACTCATTACGATGAAGTGACCAAGTTACTGCTGCACAATGTGTGCTACACATCAGGGACCTGCAAACAATGTGACAGAAATATGTAATTGGCCCCTTGAATCAAGGTGGTGCTTAGATTAGAATTTCTATAAACAGAGGATAGGATTAGTCAATTATTTCTTCTGCAGTGCATTCATTCTGCAATACACTGTGAACAACAGGAAACACTGACAGACAATTTATATAAAAACAAATAAGCTCCTAAAACTGTGCTCATATCTCTCAGTGACCTTTGACAGTGATTAGGCAGCTTCTAACGTTAATCATCAACAACCCAAAAAATTAGCGATCATTCTGTGTTACAATGAGATTTTATATGTAAGCTGTTGGATCAAATATTCTACACAATAGGACTGAATGAATTGAAGTCACTCATTATTGCAACATGTCTTTATTGCACTCATTATTGCAATTCTTCATATCTCATCTTATAATTGTGTTGCCATCATTCGTATCTGCCTGAGGGATCTGTCGCACACCCTTATTGTTAATCCTGTCATTCGCTCATTTGTTAACACAAGCCATACTATTTTAACTTGAAATATCAATGTACTTTCCTTAATTTCCAAATTCTCGAACATATAGGGTCCTCCTCTCCTGTCATTTCAAGTCCTTCACAAATATCCCATAACCCGGTATTTACATCTTTTGGAGTGAGCCAGGTCACTCTAATCCTTGTAACATCAGATTTCCTGCTGCCTACAACTCAAACATCTTATTCTGAATCAACATAGATTATTCATTTGCTTTGATTATTGCTTTGACAACCTGTGAACCACCATCACTGTCATGTCTGATGAATAGGATGTGGTTGAGGAGAAAAAATGTGCAAGAAAAGGAAGGGATGACAGCACTGGCGCTCATCCAATATCTTAGACCGCAGCACAGCCAAACAAAAGAAAACCACAAGTGTATGATCATCAACAGGGCTTGAAGCCAGAGGAATGATAAATTACTCCTTCCAAACTCCTCCCATCCCAATGTCATTTTGCAGATTGTCTTTAGCCAGCTTTATAATAACATTACTTTCTCACATCCTAGCAAGCTGGCTGGGCACAGTTAGCTGAGCATTTTGGCTTTCTCTTCCAATTACACTGGGCCATCTATAACCCTCCACTATGTATTTTAGCATTATTGCTATTAAGACCTCCTTTAAGGCTTGTTCAATCAAGCTCACTGGGACTGTTGGGGCTGCCTCATCACTTTGTTTGATGTGCTGACGTTCTCAAATATTGGCCTTATGAAGGATTCTGGTATTGGTGGTTCCTCCTCTAGCAGCATCCAAAATATAACTGATTCTTTTTCTTCTAAATATGAATGAAATCATCATCGTAGGTAGTCCCTCGGAATTGAGGAAGACTTGCTTCCACTCCTGAAGTGAGTTCTTTGGTGGCTGAGCAGTCCAATACGAGTGCTACAGACTCTGTCACAAGTGGGACAGATAGTCTTTGAGGGAAGGGTGGGTGGGACTGGTTTGCCACACACTCTTTCTGCTGCTTGCACTTGACCTCTGCATGCTCTCGGAATTGAGACTCGAGGTGCTCAGCACCCTCCCGGATGCACTTTCTCCACTTAGGGCAGTCTTTGGCCAGGGACTCCCAGGTGTCAGTGGGGATGTCGCACTTTATCAGGGAGGCTTTGAGGGTGTCCTTGTAACATTTCCGCTGCCTACCTTTGGCTTATTTGCCGTGAAGGAGTTCCACGTAGAGCACTTGCTTTGGGAGTCTCATGTCTGGCATGCGAACTATGTGGCCTGCCCAGCGGAGCTGATCGAGTGTGGTCAGTGCTTCAATGCTGAGAATATTAGCCTGGACGAGGACGCTGATGTCGATGCGCCTGTCCTCCCAGGGGATTATATGAATGATAACATAAGAACATAAGAAATAGGAGCAGGCGTAGGCCATTCAATACGATCATGGCTGATCTTCTACGTCAACTCCACTTGCCTGCACTATTCCTTGATGCGCTTAATATCCAAAAATCAATTGATCGCTGTCTTGAATATACTCAACGACTGAGTCTCCACAGGCGTCTGGGGTAGTGAATTCCAAAGATCACCACCCTCTGAGTGAAGATATTTTTCCTGATCTCAGTCCTAAATGGCCAACCCCTTATTCTGAGACTGTGACCCGTGATTCTAGATTCACCATCCAGGGGACATAGCCTCCCTGCATCTACCCTGTCAAGCCCTGTAAGAATTTTGTGGGCTGGATTTGAGGCGTTAATGTTTTCAGGGCGATAATTATGGCGGGGCGGGAAAGTTAGCGGCCCGGGAATAGTTTGCCTCATTGTTGTTAAGCTTGGGCACCTGGGCCCTGCGTCAGGGAGTGCAGTGCTAAGGGAGGTGTTCTCTTGGCACAAGAAAGTGTAACTCCTGAGCTAAGTAGCCAGCCAGGGAGGGCTCCGAGAGAGGCTTGGGGGGCGGGGCGGGGGGGGCGGTGGAAATCTGAAATAAAACACAAAAACATTCCCAAAACATTGGCCACACCACCACAACACAAATCGCACAAAAAAAATTAAAGAAAAAGCAATCGCATTTACTTTTGGAGTCCATTACCTTCCTTTCCACCGATTTCCCAGGCGATCATTGTGGCGCACTTCCGGACGGACGGATCGGGCAAGCCTCAAAACTCGCGCTGGTGTCGCAACCAGGAGCGTTACACACCTGACACAGCTATTCCAGGCGCTCCTGCTCAGTGCCACTGCAAAACCCGACTGGAGGATTACTGTGTGGCACTGGAGACCACACCGCCACCTTTCACGCCGTTCCGGGGTGCAAATGGCCGGAAAATATAGCCCTGCATGTTTCAATGAGATCACCTCTCACTCTTCTAAACTCTAGAGAATATAGGCCTAGTCTATTCAATCGCACCTCATAGGACAATCCCTCCATCCCAGAAATCAGTCTGGTGAACCTTGGTTGCATTCCGCCTAGGTAAGGAGACCAAAACTGTACACAATACTCCAGGTGTGGTCTCACCAGGGCCCTATATAATTGCAGTAAGATGTCTTTACTATTATACTCAAATTCTCTTGTAATAAAGGCCAACATACCATTTGCTTTCTTAATTGCTTGCTGTACTTGCATATTAACCTTCAATGATTTGCGTACAAGGACACCCTGGTCCCTCTGCTGATGGAGTATTGCAGGGAAGTCTTGCTACAGTTATACAGGGTATTGGTGATGCCACACCTGGAATGCTGTGAGCAGTTTTGGTTTCCATATTTACGAAAGGATATACTTGCTTTGGAGGCAGTTCAGAGAAGGTTCACGAGGTTGATTCCGGAGATGAGGGGGTTGACTTATGAGGAAAGGTTGAATAGGTTGGGCCTCTACTCATTGGAATTCAGAAGAATGAGATATGATCTTATCGAAACATATTAGATTATGAGGCGGCTTGACAAGGTGGATGCAGAGAGGATGTTTCCACTGATAGGAGAGACTAGAACTAGAAGGCATAATCTTAGAATAAGGGGCCACCCATTTAAAACCGAGATGAGGAGAAATTTCTTCTCTCAGAGGGTTGTGAATCTGTGAAATGTGTTGCTTCAGAGAGCTGTGGAAGCTGGGACATTGAATAAATTTAAGACAAAAATAGACAGTTTCTTCAACGATAAGGGGTTATGGGGAGTGGGCAGGGAAGTGGACCTGAGTCCATGATCAGATCAGCCATGATCATACTAAATGGCGGAGCAGGCTCGAAGGGCCGTATGGCCCACTCCTGCTCCTATTTCTCCACATTATATTCGATTTGCCATGTTCTTGCCCACTCACTTAGCCTGTCTAAATCCATTGAAGCCTCTTTGCATTCTCCTCACAACATATATTCCCACCTAGCTTTTGTATCATCAGCAAACTTGGATGTATTACATTTGGTCCCCTCATCCCAATCATTGATGTAGATTGTGAATAGATGAGGCCCAAGCATTGATCCTTGTGGAACCCCATTAGTTACAGCCTGCAAACCCGAAGATGACCCATTTATTCCTACTTTCTGTATTCTGTCCGTTAATGAATCCTCAATCCATGCTAGTATATTACCCCCACCCCATGAGCCCTAATTTTGTTTAATAGCCTCTTGTGTGGCAGCACCTTATCAAATGCAATCTGAAAATCCAAATACAACACATGCACTGGCTCCCCCTTATCTATTCTGCTAGTTCAAACACAATTTCCCTTTCATAATTCTGTGTTAACTCTGCCACATCCTATTGTTATTTTCTAAGTGTTCTGTTACCATGTTCTTAACAATAGATTCTAGCATTTTCCCTACTACTGATGTCAGGCTAACTGGTCTGTTGTTCCCAATTTTCTCTTTCCCTCCTTTCTCAAATAGTGGGGTTATATTTGTTACCTTCCAATCCGTGGGAACCTTTCTAGAATCTATGGAATTTTGGAAGATGATAACCAATGCACCCACTATTTCTATAACCACCTCTTTCCAAACCCTAGAATGTAGGCCATCAGGTCCAACAGATTTATAGGCTTTCAATCCCATTAATTTCTCCAGTACTACCATTTTTTTGCAGTGCCTCCTTCTCACTGGACCCTTGGTTCGCCATTATTTCCAAGAGGTTTTTGCGTCTTCTTCCGTGACGACAGACACAAAGTATTTGTTTAATTTCACTGCAATTTCTTTATTCTCCATTTTAATTTCTCCTGTCTCAGCCTGTAAGGAACCCACATTTACTTTCACTAATCTTTTCCTTTTTACATAAATATAGAATCTTTTCAGTCTGTTTTTATGTTTCTCGCTAGTTTACTCTCATATTCTATTTTCCCTTTCTTTTTCAATTTTTTCATCCTCCTTTGCTGAATTCTAAAATCCTTCCAATCCTCAGGTTTACTGCTCTTTTTGGCAACATTATAAGCCCTTTGATCTAGCTTCTCTATCTTTAACTTCTCTTGTTAGCCACAGTTGGACCACTTTCCCATGGGATTTTTGTGCCTTAAAGGAATGTATATTTGTTGTAAATTATTAATTCTTTAAATGCTATCTATTGCATGTCCAACATCATACCTTTTAACGAACTACAGTACGTGGACGACGCATGCATGTGCACACATTCAGAGTATGAACTCCAAGTCATAGTCAACATCTTCACTGAGGTGTACGAAAGCATGGGCCTTACTCTAGACATTCTAAAACAAAGGTCCTCCACCAGCCTGCTAATATGTCCTTACTATACAGTATAAATGCACACAAGGCCCATACTTGAGAGAAGGTCACTCTGTGACCAGTTACCTTTATTACCAAGACCTCAAGAGATGAAGGTGGGTGGAGCTTCCCCTTTTATACCTGAAAGTGCAGGTTAGGAGTGTCTCCGACAAGTTCACCACGTTGTGGTCAATGTTCTCAAGGTGTACAACTTAGGTCAGCTTATACATGGGTTACAATGTTAGTTGAATACATGACATCGCCTCCCCCCCGCCCCCCAAAGTCTTATTGGGATCACAGGTTAAGTCTCTCTGGTGGTTTACGCTCCCTTGTAGAACGCCTGAGTTGGGGCTCCGGTTGTTGAGCGCTGGCCTGAGTGTCTACTGTTTGCGGTGCCTCAGGCCTGTCCTGACTGCCAACAAGTACTGGGCTCTCCTCTACTTGGTTCTGGTGTTCAGTCACCTGTGGTGGAGTAAACTCTATGTCGTGTTCTTCCTCTGCTTCTTCTGTGGGGTTGCTGAACCTCCTTTTAGTTTCATCCACATGTTTGCGGAAGATTTGTCCATTGGTAAGTTTAACTACCAAAAGCCTATTCCCCTCTTTGGCAATCACAGTGTCTGCGAGCCATTTGGGCCCTGCAGTGTAATTAAGGACAAAAACAGGGCAATTGACATCAATACATCGCACCTTTGCATTCCTGTCATGATAGTCGCATTGAGACTGACACCTGCTCTCACCAATTTCTTTCTTTATGGAGTGTATAAGGGGTAACGTGGTTTTGAGCGTCCTTTTCATTAGCAGCTCTGCGGGTGGAACCCCTGTGAATGAGTGTGGTCAGGATCTATTGGCCAACAGGAGGCGTGATAAGTGGCTTTGTAGGGAACCCCCTTGGATTCTGAGCATCCCCTGTTTGATTATCTGCACTGCTTGTTCTGCCTGGCCATTTGAGGCCAGCTTGAACGGTGCCGTTCTGACATGGTTGATTCCATTGCCTGCCATGAAGTCCTGGAATTCAGAGCTTGTGAAGCACGGGCCATTGTCGCTGACCAAGACATCCGGTAGACCATGGGCGGTGAACATTGCCCGCTTAAATTTAAAATGGCACACTCAATCCATTTGGAGTAGGCGTCTACTGCAACCAAAAACATTTTTCCCATAAAAGGACCTGCGTAGTCCACATGGATGCGTGACCATGGCTTAGCGGGCCAGGACCAGGGGCTAAGGGGGGCTTCTCTGGGTGCGTTGCCCAGCTGAGCACATGTGTTGCACCTGCGAACACAAAGTTCCAGGTCTGCATCTGTCCCTGGCCACCAAACGTGTGACCTGGCAATTGCCTTCATCATGACAATACCCGGGTGCTCATTGTGACGTTCTCTGATAAACACCTCTCTGCCCTTCTGGGGAATGACTACTCAGTTTCCCCACAGTAGGCAATCGGCCTTAATCGACAGTTCACCCTTGCGCCTATGAAACAGTATAAATTCCTCAGGGCATACCCCGTACGTAGCTGCCCAGTCCCCATTCAGGCACATTTCTTAACTAAAGACAGTAGCGGGTCTTTATTTGTCCAGACTTCAATCTGACGAGCTGTCACAGGTGAGCCTTCGCTTTCGAAAGCTTCAACAGCTATGACCATCTCAGCAGCATGTTCAGTTGCCCCCGCAGTGGTGGCTAGTGGGAGCCTGCTGAGTGCATCGGCGCAGTTTTCAGTTTTCAGTGCCAGTCTGTGCCGAATTGTGTAGTCATCGGCTGCTAACGTGAGTGCTTACCTCTGTATGCGGGCCGATGCATTCGCATTTATGGCATTGTTGTCGGCCAAAAGGGACGTTAGAGGTTTGTGATCTGTCTCCAGCTCAAATTTCCTGCCAAGCAGATACTGGTGCATTTTTTTTTACTGCATATACACATGCTAGCGCTTCCTTTTCTACCATCCCGTAGCCCCTTTCTGCCTGGGACAGACTTCTGGAGGCATTAGCTACCGGTTGTAACTGACCATTGGCATTCACATGCTGCAACACACACCCGACCCCATAGGACAACGCATCATGTGTTAAAACAAGTTTCTTACACGGGTCAGATAATGTTAACAGTTTGTTGGAGCATAACAAATTGTGTGCTCTATCAAAAGCCCTTTCTTGGCTGTCCCCCCAGACCCAATCACGACCTTTGCAAAGGAGCACATGTAGCGCCTCTAACAGCGTGCTCAATTTGGGAAGAAAGTTAACAAAATAGTTCAGGAGCCCCAGGAATGAACGCAGCTCCGTCGTGTTACAGGGTCCGGGTGCTCTCTGGATCGCTTCCGTCTTGGACGCAGTAGGTCTGACCCCCGTCTGCTGCTACCCTCCTCCCCAGGAATTCTACCTCTGGAGCTAAGAAGACGCACTTCGCCTTTTTCAGTCGCAGCCCTACCTGGTCCAGTCTGCGTAGCACCTCCTCCAGGTTGTGGAAGTGTTCTTCAGTATCATAACCCATGATGATGATGTCGTCTTGAAAAACCACTGTCCTTGGAATCGACTTGAGGAGGCTTTCTATATTTCGTTGAAAGATCGCGACGGCCGAACGAATCCCGAACAGACATCTGTTATACTCAAACAACCCCTTGTGTGTCGTGATGGTGGTCAGCTTCTTCGACTCACTCGCCAGCTCCTGGGTCATGTAAGCTGAGGTCAGGTTCAATTTTGAAAAAGGTTTGCCACCGGATAGCGTCACAAAGAGGTCCTCCGCTCTCGGTAGCAGGTACTGGTCTTGAAGTGACACCCATTTGATGGTGGCCTTGTAATCGTCACATATCCTGACCAACCCATCCGCCTTGAGCACCGGCACGATCGGGTTTGCCCAGTCACCGAATTCGACTGCCAAGATGATACCTTCCCTCAGCAGGCGGTCCAATTCGCCTTCTATCTTTTCCCGCATCACGTACGGCACCGCTCTGGCCTTGTGGTGTACTGACCTGGCGTCCGGGTTTATGTGAATCACTACTTTGGCCCCCATGAAAGTGCCGATGCCGGGTTGAAATAATGAGTCAAATTTTTCCAGGATCTGTGAGCATGATACTTGCTCCACAGAAGAAATTGTATTGTCATCTCCCCATTTCTAGTTCATGACAGCAAACCAACTCCTCCCCAGTAGTGCGGGACCATCCCCTGGGACAATCCAGAGTGGCAATCTGTTCTCCGAATCTTTGTGGGTCACCACTACTGTGGCGCTGCCTAGCACCGGAATGATCTCCTTTGTTCATGTCCGTAGCTGTGCATCAATTGGTAATAATTTTGGCCTCCTGGCCTTGGACACCCGCAACCTTTCGAACTGTTTGATACTCATCAGGGACTGGTTGGCCCCCGTGTCTAGCTCCATTGATACTGGGATGCCATTGAGGAGCACTTTCATCATTATCGGTGGCATTCTTGTATATGAACTGTACATGTGCTCCACATGAACTTGCTGAACTTCAGCTTCCAGCGATTTCCCCCAGGATTCATTTGGCCTCGTAGGGCTTACATCTGGCCCATCCTCCTCGTACATCAACCTGGCTGCAGGCTTCCTGCACATACACGCTAAGTGACCGCTGACGTTGCAGTTTCTGCAGGTATATTGCTGATACCTGCAGGCTCTGGCTGGGTGTTTGCCTCCACATCTCCAGCATGAGCTGGAGGCCCCGTTGTTGGAAACAAAAGGTCCATTACCAGTCAATTGTCTCTGACTGTCTCTGTAACTGTCCTTAAGCGTACCATTAACAGATGTTGATGGCCCCATTACTGGCCGCATTGTCCATTGCGATGGCATGAATCGCCGTTCAGCTAGCCATTTTCTCTGTCGAATTCCCCCTTTGGGTTCGACTACATGCTGGGGCATGTCCGATTGCCCTTGTCTGCCTAGAGAACTGTGTGCCGCATTTGAGCCAAGATTTTTGTCATACATTATTCTGGTCCCTTCCTCCCCTGAGATAAATGTCTGGGCTATCAGTGTCGCCGCTTCCAAGATCAAGTCTTTGGTCTCAATCAGTTTCCTGAAAACCCCAGCGTGCCTGATGCCCTCAATAAAAAAAGTCTTGCAGCATCTCCACCCTGCATGCATCTGGGAACCTACATAGGCTTGCCAGACACCGGAGATCTGCCACGAAGTCTGGAACGCTTTGCCCTTTTCGCCGACGGTGCGTGTAAAATCAGAGTCTTGCCATGTGCATGCTGCTCGCCAGTTTAAAGTGTTCCCCGATCAATTTACTGAGCTCTTCGAACGTCTTGTCAGCCGGCTTCTCTGGCGCTAGAAGGTCCTTCATCAGGGAGTACGTTCTGGACCCACAAACCGTCAGGAGATTGAGCCCTGCGTTTGTCGGCCGAATCCTGTCCCAACCATTCCTTAGTGACAAAACTTTGCTGTAGTCTCTCAATAAAGTCGTCCCAATCATCACCAACACAGTACCTCTCTTCTGTGCTGTTAATGGCCATGCTCTCGTGGTTTAAATCACAGTTTCTCGTCGCCAATAATATATCCTTACTATACAGTATAAATGCACACGAGGCCCATACTTGAGAGAAGGTCACTCTGTGACCAGTTACTTTTATTACCAAGACCTCAAGTGATGAAGGTGGGTGGAGCTTCCCCTTTTATGCCTGAAAGTCCAGGTTAGGAGTGTCTCCCACAAGTTCACCCCCTTGTGGTCAATGTTCTCAAGGTGTACAACTTAGATCAGCTTATACATGGGTTACACTGATAGTTGAATACATGACACTTGCCACCCCCTAGTCATCAAGATTCACGGCGCGGCTCTGGACAACATGGACCAGTTTCCATACTTCGGGAGCCTGTTATCAACAAGGCAGACATCGACAGCGAGATTCAACACTGCCTCCAGTGCGCGAGCACAGCTTTTGGCCGCCTGCGGAAAAGAGCATTTGAAGATCAGGCCCTCACATCTACCACCAAGCTCATGGTCTACAGGGTTGTTGTGATACCCGTCCTCCTGTATGATTGAGAGACGTGGACCATATACAGTAGACACCTCAAATCGCTGGAGAAATACCACCAAAGATGTCTCCGCAAGATCCTGCAAATTCTCTGGGAGGACAGATGCACCAACATTAGTGTCTTCGACCAGGCCAACATCCCCAGCATCGAAGCACTGACCACACTCGACCAGCTCCACGAGGCGGGCCACATTGGTCGCATGCTTGACACAAGACTCCCAAAGCAAGCGCTCTACTCGGAACTCCTACACGGCAGGCGAGCCTAAGGTGGGCAGAGGAAATGTTTCAAGGACACCCTCAAACCCTCCTTGATAAAGTGCAACATCCCCACCGACACCTGGGAATCCCTGGCCAAAGACTGTCCTAAGAGAAGGAAGTGTATCCGGGAAGGCGCTAAGCACCTCGAGTCCCATCGCCGAGAGCATGCAGAAACCAAATGCAGGCAGTGGAAGGAGCGTGTGGCAAACCAGTCCCACCCACCCTTTCCTTCAACGACTGTCTGTCCTACCTGTGACAGAGACTGTAATTCCTATATTGTTCCGTCACCTAAGAAGTTATTTTTAGAGTCGATTTCTAAGGACTGCCTATGATGATGATGATAATGTAGTTTCCCAATCTACCTTAGCCAACTCGTCCCTCATACCTACGTATAATGGTCATTTGCATTTTGCTGTTGGTCACATGTAAAATAAAAAGTAATTTCCATAACTTCTAAATCCAAAACTATGGGGGTGAGATTACCCTGTGCCCAGATTGGGGGTGCAAACACGCTCAGGGCGGGACGTCCTGCATCTAGCCCAGCGGTCCCACCTCGGCCGCTGAATTGAGCTTACTGCCACTCAACGGAAGTGGAACGCAATCTCACGCACTCCTTTTCGTGATGGGTCAGGACCAGTGGCGCTAACAGAGTGCGATAAGGAGTGCTGCTCTGCGTAACACTGATGCGCTTCAATGCCCCTCCCCTTCACTTAAAAGGGAAGGCCACTGCGCACTCTGCAAGGCTATGAGGGCCTCCACTGGACCACCAGGGCAGAGTGCCAGGTTGCACAATGGCGGCCCGGACCATGCTCGTGAGCAAGTTTGGAGCTGACCCAAGAGCCGGCAAAATGGAAAAGCTGGCGTGCGGGCGCTGGCGCCCTCTCCTTCAAGCTGGACATCGGCCAACTTCACGAGCCACGAAGCTGATGATGATACCTGCTCACCCCAGCTTCATGGGCCGCAGGGCATTATCCGCCATCGGGCAGAAAAGGGTCGGCGCATGGTGCTGAGGGGTCGCCATACATGGCGATGGCAGCATCACCGGTTGCACAGCGGCCCGGGGCGTTACCAGTGGAGCACGACACCGCAGTGACAGAGCCTCCACAAACCCCTGGGCAATTTCCCGGGAGCCAGTAGTGCCCCACTCCAACCCTGCTCCCCGAATGAAAATCACTTTGCGCCCTGTTAGCGTCCCCCGGAGGCGCTAATGGGCATCGTAAAAAGGGGCAATTTTGTCCCCTTTGTGTATCCATTGTTAACTCTACGTATCTGTTTCTTATGCCTCTGCCAGGAGATTACATGGCTGCTGGTGAGCGGGGAGCATTGATGGTTAGTGGCAATATGTCTGAATGGGATAGACTTGACCCAGTGGTCTTATTCTGTCTGTCTTTTCCATATGTTCATATGTAAAAATAGAGTCGCTTGTACCCGTTTGTCCTCTGCTGCTTGTGTGTCCATTTGGTACCTCATTGGTCTATAGTAACCAAGTGATTGATAATATGTTATTGGTCACATGGTTACCAGGGACCAGTTCCTTTGCTGATTCCAGCCTTCCCCCTTTGTAGTGCACCTCTCAGCTCCTGGCCCACATCCTGCTTGTTGCGTGTTATTCTATGCTCTGTCCTTCTCACTGGCTGCTCCCTTTCTCTGCCTGCTTTGTGCCTGGATGATTCTGGGCCTCATTTCCTCCTGGACTCTGCCACTTCTGTGCAAGTAACAAGTAAAGTTTTGCCATTTTTTGCTGGCACCCAAGATGAATTTCACCCTCTATATTTTTGGTCTGTGCTACAAATCTTAAATGAATGGGACACTCTGCCTGAGTAATTGAGCCTGAAATTACGATGTCCCGGGTCCGTACAAAGTTTCTACGGACCCGGGAAGGTATCGGAAAAGCCGATCCTCAGCGCACAATGCGCTTGCGATGAAAACCGGCTTGACAGATCTCAACATCCAAGGGTATTCAACATTTAGGAAGGATAGAATAAAAGGAAAAGGAGGTGGGGTAGCATTGCTGGTTAAAGAGGAGATTAATGCAATAGTTAGGAAGGACATTAGCTTGGATGATGTGGAATCTATATGGGTAGAGCTGCAGAACACCAAAGGGCAAAAACGTTAGCGGGAGTTGTGTACAGATCACCAAACATTAGTAGTGATGTTGGGGAGGGCGTCAAACAGGAAATTAGGGGTTCATGCAATAAAGGTGCAGCAGTTATCATGGGTGACTTTAATATACATATAGATTGGGCTAACCAAACTGGAAGCAATACGGTGGAGGAGGATTTCCT
Organism: Pristiophorus japonicus; assembly: GCF_044704955.1. Taxonomy (NCBI): domain Eukaryota; kingdom Metazoa; phylum Chordata; class Chondrichthyes; family Pristiophoridae; genus Pristiophorus; species Pristiophorus japonicus. Next base: position 99,381,241 of record NC_091982.1, on the reverse strand, counting down.
GGAGTGCATAAGGGATGGTTTTCTCGACCAATATATCGAGGAACCAACTAGGGGGGAGGCCTTCTTAGACTGGGTGTTGTGTAATGAGAGAGGATTAATTAGCAATCTCCTTGTGCGAGGCCCCTTGGGGAAGAGTGACCATAATATGGTGGAATTCTGCATTAGGATGGAGAATGAAACAGTTAATTCAGAGACCATGGTCCAGAACTTAAAGAAGGGTAACTTTGAAGGTAGGAGGCGTGAATTGGCTCGGATAGATTGGCGAATGATACTTAAGGGGTTGATAGTGAATGGGCAATGGCAGACATTTAGAGACCGTATGGATGAACTACAACAATTGTACATCCCTGTCTGGCATAAAAATAAAAAAGGGAAGGTGGCTCAACCGTGGCTATCAAGGGAAATCAGGGATAGTATTAAAGCCAAGCAAGTGGCAGACAAATTGGCCAGAAATAGCAGCAAACCCGGGTACTGGGAGAAATTTAGAACTCAGCAGAGGAGGACAAAGGGTTTGATTAGGGCAGGGAAAATAGAGTACGAGAGGAAGCTTGCAGAGAACATTAAAACGGACTGCAAAAGCTTCTATAGATATGTAAAGAGAAAAAGGTTAATAAAGACAAACGTAGGTCCCCTGCAGTCAGAATCAGAGGAAGTCATAATGGGGAACAAAGAAATGGCAGACCAATTGAACAAGTACTTTGGTTCGGTATTCACTAAGGAGGACACAAACAACCTTCCGGATATAAAAGGGGTCAGAGGGTCTGGTAAGAAGGAGGAACTGAGGGAAATCCTTATTAGTCGGGAAATTGTGTTGGGGAAATTGATGGGATTGAAGGCCGATAAATCCCCAGGGCCTGATGGTCTGCATCCCAGAGTACTTAAGGAGGTGGCCTTGGAAATAGCGGATGCATTGACAGTCATTTTCCAACATTCCATAGACTCTGCATCAGTTCCTATGGAGTGGAGGGTCGCCAATGTAACCCCACTTTTTAAAAAAGGAGGGAGAGAGAAAACAGGGAATTATAGACAGCCTGACATCGGTAGTGGGTAAAATGATGGAATCAATTATTAAGGATATCATAGCAGCGCATTTGGAAAGAGGTAGCATGCTAGGTCCAAGTCAGCATAGATTTGTGAAAGTGAAATCATGCTTGACAAATCTTCTGGAATTTTTGAGGATGTTTCCAGTAGAGTGGACAAGGGAGAACCAGTTGATGTGATGTATTTGGACTTTCAGAAGGCTTTCGACAAGGTCCCATGCAAGAGATTAATGTGCAAAGTTAAAGTACATGGGATTTGGGGTAGTGTGCTGACGTGGATTGAGAACTGGTTGGCAGACAGGAAACAAAGAGTAGGAGTAAATGGGTACTTTTCAGAATGGCAGGCAGTGACTAGTGGGGTACACCAAGGTTCTGTGCTGGGGCCCCAGCTGTTTACATTGTACATTAATGAATTAGCCGAGGGGATTAAATGTAGAATCTCCAAATTTGCGGATGATACTCAGTTGGGTAGCAGTGTGAGCTGCGAGGAGGGTGCTATGAAGCTGCAGAGTGACTTGGATAGGTTAGGTGAGTGGGCAAATGCATGGCAGATGAAGTATAATGTGGATAAATGTGAGGTTATCCACTTTGGTGGTAAAAACAGAGAGACAAACTATTATCTGAATGATAACAGATTAGGAAAAGGGGAGGTGCAACGAGACCTGGGTGTCATGGTACATCAGTCATTGAAGGTTGGCATGCAGGTACAGCAGGCGGTTAAGAAAGCAAATGGCATGTTGGCCTTCATAGCGAGGGGATTTGAGTACAGGGGCAGGGAGGTGTTACTACAGTTGTACAGGGCCTTGGTGAGGCCGCACCTGGAGTATTGTGTACAGTTTTGATCTCCTAACTTGAGGAAGGACATTCTTGCTATTGAGGGAGTGCAGCGAAGGTTCACCAGACTGATTCCCGGGGTGGCAGGACTGACATATCAAGAAAGATTGGATCAACTGGGCTTGTATTCACTGGAGTTCAGAAGAATGAGAGGGGACCTCATAGAAACGTTTAAAATTCTGACGGCTTTAGATGCAGGAAGAATGTTCCCAATGTTGGGAACCAGAGGTCACAGTCTAAGGATAACGAGTAAGCCATTTAGGACCGAGATGAGGAGAAACTTCTTCACCCAGAGAGTGGTGAACCTGTGGAATTTTCTACCACAGAAAGTTATTGAGGCCAATTCACTAAATATATTCAAAAAGGAGTTAGATGTAGTCCTCACTACTAGGGGGATCAAGGGGTATGGCGAGAAAGCAGGAATGGGGTACTGAAGTTGCATGTTCAGCCATGAACTCATTGAATGGTGGTGCAGGCTCGAAAGGCCGAAAGGCCTTCTCTTGCACCTATTTTCTATGTTTCTATGTTTCTATCTCAAACATATCGGGAGCTAGGACACTTGCAAGGCAAAATTTCCGATATTTGCGCATATCTTGCCCAGCAAATGTCCTCAAAAATCGTGCGCCTGAAAAAGCAGGCGTATAGCCTACTTTTACAGGCGCAAGTGTTTAGAAATACACAAAAACATTTTAAAATAAAGTTATAAAATCACATTTTATTATTAAAAACCCTCTCCACAACGGTAAGTTTATTTTAAGGCATAATTAAAAAACCTTTTTAAAAAGTCAGGATAGTTTTTTTTATAAGAACTTTAATTTAAATGAATCTTAAATATGTAGTGTATTTTTCTATTTTTTATTAATGTTTTGTGTGTTTGGGGGGGGGTTTCTCATTCATAATAATGGGAACTCTTACTTATTATGAATGAGAAAATACCTTGATTGGCTGCCCAGAGCCATGTGACTCCAGCTCCAGCATACAGACGTCCCAACGAGCACGCGCTCCGATGCGCAGTGAGTGAAGGTCTCAGGATCGGAAGTTCGAGCGAGCGCAGCACCTTCAGGTAAGTGCGCAATTTTTTTCCTTTTACCGTAGTTTGCCCACAGGAAGACCTCGATCGGGATTTCTGGGTGAATAGGAAAGCTTCTGCTGCGATCAATCATTCTAAAAATCTTTGGAAAGGAAACATTATTTGCATTATTTGTGCTGAAAGCTTGGGGTTGGATTTTTGGTTGGATGCCTCTTCGGGTGCTAATGGCGGCAAGGCGGTATATTTAGCGGCGAGAAATGGTGTGCGTCGTCGGCATCCACAAAATTCAGCAGCTGGGCCCTGATTGTGGAGCGGAGCACTAAGGGAGGCATTCTACGCTCTCTTCGGGCGTTAGGCCGATTGAGCAACTGAAAATCCTTTGCTAAAGTGCCGACTTTGGAGTGCCCATAGAGGGGCATTCCTGGAAAGAAATCGGGACGCAAATCACAGAAAACATTCCCAACATATTACTGATGCGAAATAAAGATAAATTGCAAAAAGAAAACAAAAAAAACCCAATCATACTTAGCTCATGTGGTCATTCCTTCCCTCACCGCTGCTGGAACTGCACGGACTGCCCGCTTTCAAAGACGGTGTCAAAACAAGGCCTTATGGGTGTCGCTCCAATCAAATTTTGCAACGCAGTCAGAACCGGGGTGGTGGGGGGGGTGGGAAACGGCGTTACACACTGGTGCGACGCTCCAGAGTGGTACTGCTCAGCACCATCGCAAAACTGGCACCAAATGTCCCGGCTGGGTGCTGGAAGCTGGCCGCCCCAGTCGGTAACCATTTAATGATTCAATCAAGCAGAGTCAGCATGGTTTTATGAAAGGGAAATCATGTTTGACAAATTTTCTGGAGTTCTATGAGGATGTAACGAGCCGGGTGGATAAGGGGAAGCCAGTGGATGTGGTATATTTGGATTTCTAAAAAACATTTGATAAGGTGCCACATAAAAGGTTACTGCACAAGTTAAAAGTTCACGGGGTTGGGGGTAATATATTAGCACAGATAGAGCATTGGCTAACTAACAGAAAACAGAGAGTCGGGATAAATGGGTCATTTTCCGGTTGGCAAACAGTGCCGCAGGGTTCGGTGCTGGGTCCTCAACTATTTACAATCTATATTAATGACTTGGATGAAGGAACCGAGTGTAATGTAGCAAAGTTTGCTGATGATACAAAGATGGGTGGGAGAGCAAATTGTGAGGAGGACACAAAAAATCTGCAAAGGGATATAGACAGGCTAAGTGAGTGGGCAAAAAATTGGCAGATGGTGTATAATGTGGGAAAATGTGAGGTTATCCACTTTAGCAGAAAAAATAGAAAAGCAAATGATTATTTAACTGGAGAAAAATTGCAAAGTGCTGCAGTGCAGAGGGACCTGGAGGTCCTATTGCATGAAACACAAAAAGTTAGTATGCAGGTACAGCAAGTAATCAGGAGGGCAAATGGAATGTTGGCCTTTATTGCAAATGGGATGGAGTATAAAAGCAGAGAAGTCCTGCTACAACTATACAGGGTATTAGTGAGGCCACACCTGAAGTACTGCATATAGTTTTGGTCTCCGTATTTAAGGAAGGATATACTTGCATTGGGGGCTGTTCAGAGAAGGTTCACGAGGTTGATTCCGGAGATGAGTTGCAAATATATGTTTAGTAGATTGGGCCTATACTCATTGGAGTTTAAAAGAATGAGAGGTGATCTTATCGAAACATATAAGATAATGAGTGGGCTCGACAAGGTGGATGCAGAGAAGATATTTCCACTCACAGGGGCAACTAAAACTAGGGGGCATAGTCTCAGAATAAGGGGCCGCCCATTTAAAACTAAGATGAGGAGGAATTTCTTCTCTCAGAGAGTTGTGAATCTATGGAATTCTCTGCCTCAGACAGCTGTAGAGACTTGGTCATTGAATATATTTAAGGCGGAGATCGACAGATTTTTGAGCGATAAGGGGTTATGGGGAGCAGGCAGGGAAGTGGAGCTGAATCCATAATCAGATCAGCCATGATCTTATTGAATGGTGGAGCAGGCTCGAGGGGCCAAATGGTCTACTCCTGCTCCTATTCATATGTTGTTATATCATTTTATACCTATAATCATGAAGGAAATGTAAAGGAAACCGTGATATTAATGATCAAAGAAATGTTTTAAGTTAAATGTAGAGCAATTGGTTAAAATGGGGAGCTGTAAAATGGTTGGTGTGCTTTAGTTTAATTTTACAGATCAGGTAAATGTAGCTTTTTGGATTACGTCTGCTGCCTAAGAAAATGAAAATCTAATGCTTTCGCTGTTAATGTTGGCCTGGCCTCAATGAAATCACCTGTATGGCTGAATAAAACATCTATTTTATTCACTACCACCTCATTGCTGTCCCTGATGGAAGGGAGAGAGAGAGAGAAAGAAAGACATTGCTTGTGAGATTTAAATAATAAAAGAGCTGTGAAGCACAAAGTAGAGTAACTGTATGGAAAACCAAATGCTCTTCCTACCTGTGACATGTCACACTTCTGCATATGTTTGAAGTCTGTATCCAGTGAAGTGTTGGCCCTGACCATTCCAGCTCATATTATTAAAAATCTCCCATTTCTTTTTCAGAAGCCTGCACCAAATATTTAGCCTCCTGCTCCTGTTTGATGCCCAGAAGCAATATCACAGGAATTCCCCAAGAGGTTTGAATAATCATGGATATTTCTAATGTAACAGAAGATATATGCCTGGTCTTTTGACTTAGCACTCACACGGTGAAGGAATGAAACCCAACTTCAAATGAACCATTAGCACTTAAAGGTGATGCACAATCATGACTGGCGTTAATTTTTAATTAATTCCTTAATCTTTGACTGCCGACAAATCCAAGGAAATGCCTATCTCCCTGAGCTTCCTCAACCTTTCAGCTCATGTACTGTGATGCTGAAACAAACATTAATTACAGTAATAAAAGCAACTCAAACAGGAATAGCTTTATTATTATAATAACTTTAAAGTAAAGAAAGAAATACCTAAGACATGATTTTGGAGAAAAAAAAATCCTTCTGCCTACCTGGTTGCACTTTTCCCATCATTTTCTCTTCTCCCCTTTTCTTTTTCTGATCTTTATTATTTTAACTTTTATTTTCTCCTGCCTAATTAACTGTTTACCCTCTTTTCCAACTTGGAAAGGAACTTTAAAACCTTTTACTTACTTATTTTCTCCAGTCAGCTTCTAAAAAGTGAGATTTAATTGGCCTACAAAGGACTTAAAGGTTGTAGTCAGTCTCATGCATCAAAAGCAGAAATGGCAATGCTGAGTTTGCTGTAGCCTTCAACGTGCATTACTAGTTTCATCAGTAGTGGAATGTCACACACTATTATTAAGTACCTGGGTTTCCATTGACAATAAGTGAACTGTCGAGCTGGTGAGTTAATTTCCTGAGAGAACACAAACATAACCTGTGAAATATTAGTGTTCATCATTTTATCCTGAGACCTAGGCAAAGGTCTCCCAGGAAAGTATACCTGGTGCCACTCTCTTTCCATTTCCATTGGTGATCTGATTGATACCATTATAAGTGACTTGCACTTTGGGCGATGGTGTACAATGGGCGATATTGAATTGGCTGCCCAATGTACGCCCCATCCAATTTTCCCTTCCATTGACATCAAACACAGTGAAAATTGGTCACATTTGCAGATGATTCCAAACTCGAAGGATCAGCAGACTCGGAGGAGGCAGCTCAAAGAATTGCTGAATGAGTTGGAAAAATTATGTAAGTGGACAAAATGATGGCAGATGGCAATTAATACAGACAAATGTAAAATACTACACACTTTAAGGAAAAATGCTCAATCTACATACTCCATGAATGATATTGAAATAGCTATGGATGAAGCTGAAAAAGATCTAGGAATATTGGTGGACTTGGTGCTCAACATGTTCAACCAATGCAGAGCACCAAGTCAACAAAGCCAATAGAATGTTGAACTCTATAGGCAAAACAGTAGAGTACAAGACCGAGAAAGTCATGATCTAACTGTACAATGCTCTAGTCTTGAGTATGGTGACCAAATTGAAATGCAAGCCTTGGAGGCAGTGAGTAGAAATAGATAGAAGTTACAACATGGAAATAGATTATTTGGCCTATTAATCGATGTCAGCAGTTATAAGAACATAAGAACATAAGAATTAGGAACAGGAGTAGGCCATCTAGCCCCTCGAGCCTGCTCCGCCATTCAAAAAGATCATGGCTAATCTGGCCGTGGACTCAGCTCCACTTACCCGCCCGCTCCCCATAACCCTTAATTCCCTTATTGGTTAAAAATCTATCTATCTGTGATTTGAATGCATTCAATAAGCTAGCCTCAACTGCTTCTTTGGGCAGAAAATTCCACAGATTCACAACCCTCTGGGAGAAGAAATTCCTTCTCAACTCGGTTTTAAATTGGCTCCCCCGTATTTTGAGGCTGTGCCCCCTAGTTCTAGTCTCCCTGACCAGTGGAAACAACCTCTCTGCCTCTATCTTGTCTATTCCTTTCATTATTTTAAATGTTTCTAAAAGATCACCCCTCATCCTTCTGAACTCCAACGAGTAAAGACCCAGTCTACTCAATCTATCATCATAAGGTAACCCCCTCATCTCCGGAATTAGCCGAGTGAATCATCTCTGTACCCCCTCCAAGGTTAGTATATCCTTCCTTAAGTAAGGTGACCAAAACTGCATGCAGTACTCCAGGTGCGGCCTCACCAATACCCTGTACAGTTGCAGCAGGACCTCCCTGCTTTTGTACTCCATCCCTCTCGCAATGAAGGCTAACATTCCATTCACCTTCCTGATTACCTGCTGCACCTGCATCTAACTTTTTGGGATTCATGCACAAGGACCCCCAGGTCTCTCTGCACCGCAGCATGTTGTAATTTCTCCCCATTCAAATAATATTCCCTTTTATTGTTTTTTTCCCCAAGGTGGATGACCTCACATTTTCCAACATTGTATTCCATCTGCCAAACCTTAGCCCATTCGCTTAACCTATCTAAATCTCTTTGCAGTCTCTGTGTGTCCTCTACACAACCCGCTTTCCCACTAATCTTTGTGTCACCCTCCATGTTTAGTCCTGATCATATTTATCCGCTCTGTTCCCATATTTATTTATACCCATTTATTTGATTCATCTATCCAATATATTCCTGAATGTTGACAGTTTCTGCCTCAACTACTAAGCCTGAAAGCGAATTCCACAAACCTCAGTACTCTGTGTAAAGAAATTTCTATCGCACTCTGTTCTAAATATTTTGCAGTTAATCTTGTATCTATGGTTTCCCATACTAGACCCCTCAACCACTTGAAATAGTCAGTTTTTATCTACCCTGTCCCAACCTTTCATAATTTACAAAAATTCTATTATTTAGGCTCCTAACCTACACTGTTCTAATGGAAACACGCTCAATTTTTAAAGTCTTTCTTTGAATTTATATTTCGTCATACCAGGCAGCAACCTGGTGAACATGCGCTGTACATATTCTTCTTGTTGTGAGGAGCCCAATACTGCACTCTGACTGAAGTCTTATTAAAGTTTTATATCAGATCATCATTAAGTCCTGGCTTTTATATTCTATTTCTATATTCTATACTGCTTGTGATATGAGGTACTGCATTTAAAGTCTTGTGAACCTGTACTCCTAAATCCCTCTGCTTTTCCACAGCACTGAGTCTACTTCCATTCAGAGTATAATTATTGCTTTTTTAACCAAAATATATCACCTCACCCTCACTTAAATTGAATCCCGCCTGCCACTTTTTAGCTCAGAGAAGAGCCGCAAGGCTGATCCTCAGTCTTAGCGATCTCAATGAAGATGAAAGACATTAAGCCTGTGCTCTTCATCCTTGAAATGAAACATCTAACAGGTAATCCAGAAAATAACTTTAAATTAAACAAAGGGTTACAGATTTAAACTAGTAAAATGCAAATTAAGAACTGATAGCAGGAAGATTTTCTTCACACAAGAGTGATTAATACATCAATGGAGTAGTGAAAGTGAAAGCCTTGTAACTGTGTAAGAGGCAGTTGGATACAGTAATGAGGGGTCATTCAGGATGGATGAGCTGAGATAGAATCATAAGGCTCAATTTTCCCCAGTATTTGCGCCGTTTTTTTGGAGCAGGCTGCTTTTTCTAGCCTAACTTAAAAATCCCAAGTTTCCTCAATCAATTTGCACCAGTGTAACTCAGCTACGATTTTTTTAAGTCAGTTTTTTTTTCAGCCAAAGGGGGCATAACCAGCCACTTCTGGCAATTTAGGGAAGTTTGGCCAGCTGAGAGTTACTCCAGTTCTGATTAGGCCAGCGTATGCGGCCTCTCCTGAAAAACCTTCCCTAGAGTTAAGGAAATCGGCGCAGGCAAGGAAAGCGGCACAGCAGATGCCCGGACACACTGAAAGAATTGAAAAACACATAGCAGCACTTAACTCCAACCCCGCCCGAAGGCTGTCCGGTCTGGTCCCATTCTCGGTCCCCGGTTCACACACATTCCGGTCCCATTCTCGGTCCCCGGTTCACACACACAGTCCGGTCCCATATGTGAGAGAGAGAGAGAGAGAGAGAGAGAACGAGATTTTGCAGCCTCACATTGTCTCTCTGGTTACCATGGTAGCCCAATCTTTTTGGCGCAGATCAAGGCTCCACCCCCAAAACTAAAGGTCGGGTTAAGTCACACCAAAATTAAGAGATCCAACGGAGAGACATACAACACTTTTTTTGGGGTGTACTTGGGCCCCAAAATATCGAGCGTAACTCTTCAAGTGCGCCCAAAAAATGCTTTGGGGAAAATTGACCCCATAGAATCATAGAAATTTACAGCACGGAAGGAGGCCATTTCGGCCCATCGTATCCGAGATGAGCTAACTGACCTCCCATATCTGTAACATAATCACAATCACTACAGAGGTGGTACTCAGTAAGATAATGGGACTAAAGGCAGATAAATCCCCTGGACCTGATGGCTTGCATCCTAGGGTCTTAAGAGAAGTAGCGGCAGGGATAGTAGATGCATTGGTTGTAATTTACCAAAAGTCCCTGGATTCTGGGGAGGTCCCAGCAGATTGGAAAACTGCAAATGTAATGCCCCTATTTAAAAAAGGAGGCAGACAAAAAGCAGGAAACTAAAGACCAGTTAGCCAAACATCTGTGGTTGGGAAAATGTTGGAGTCCATTATTAAAGAAGCAGTAGCAGGACATTTGGAAAAGCAAAATTCAGTCAGGCAGAGTCAGCATGGATTTATGAAGGGGAAGTCATGTTTGCCAAATTTGATGGAGTTCTTTGAGGATGCAACGAACAGGGTGGATAAAGGGGAGCCAGTGGATGTGATGTATTTGGACTTCCAGAAGCCATTTGACAAGGTGCCACATTAAAGGTTACTGCACAAATAAAAGTTCATGGGGTTGGGGGTAATATATTAGCATGGATAGAGGATTGGCTAACTAACAGAAAACAGAGAGTCGGGATAAATGGTTCATTCTCTGATTGGCAACCGGTAATTAGTGGGGTGCCGCAGGGATCAGTGCTGGGACCCCTATTTACAATCTATATTAACGACTTGGAAGAAGGAACTGAGTGCAACGTAGCCAAGTTTATTGACGATACAAAGATGGGAGGAAAAGCAATGTTTGAGGAGGACATGAAAAATCTGCAAAAGGACATAGACAGGCTAAGTGAGTGGGCAAAAATTTGGCAGATGGACTACAATGTTGGAAAGTGTGAGGTCATGCACTTTGCAAAAAAAATCAAAGAGCAAGTTATTATTTAAATGGAGAAAGATTGCAAAATGCCACAGCAGGACCTGGGGGTACTTGTGCATGAAACACAAAAGGATAGTATGCAGGTGCAGCAAGTGATCAGGAAGGCCAATGGCATCTTGGTCTTTGTTGCAAAGGGGATGGAGTATAAAAGCAGAGCAGTCTTGCTATATAAGGTATTGGTTAGGCCACACCTGGAATACAGCATGCAGTTTTGGTTTCCATATTTACAAAAGGATATACTTGTTTTGGAGGCAGTTCAGAGAAGGTTCACTAGGTTGATTCCAGAGATGAGGGGGTTGTCTTATGAGGAAAAATTAAATAGGTTGGGCCTCTACTCATTGGAATTCAGAAGAATGAGAGGTGATCTTATCGAAACGCATAAGATTATAAGGGGGCTTGACAAGGTGGATGCAGAGAGGATGTTTCCACTGATGGGGGTTCGAGGGCATGATCTTAGAATAAGGGGCTGCCCAGTTAAAACAGAGATGAGGAGAAATTTCTTCTCTCAGAGGGTTGTAAATCTATGGAATTCACTACCTCAGAGAGCTGTGGAAGCTGGGACATTGAATAAATTTAAGACAGAAATAGACAGTTTCTTAAATGATATGGGGATAAGGGGTTTTAGGGAGCAGGCGGGGAAGTGGAGCTGAGTCCATGATCAGATCAGCCATGATCTTATTGAATGGCGGAGCAGGCTCGAGGGGCCGTATGGCCTACTCCTGTTCCTATTTCTTATGTTCTTATGTTCTTAAATATCTTGTGAACATTACTGACCTGAGGTATAGCCAGCCCACCCAGTTATTAGGTGGAAACCAACGATATTGCAATGCCCACAAATCATTGTGTAGCCAAGCCTTCATCACAGTGCATGTGCAAAGAATCCCATTATACTATGAGGCTGATGCGACAAAATTGACAGATGCCTTTATAGCATTCTGGGCCCTAGACTTCCCTGCTCCCTCTTACCCAGCAGCAGCCCCCAGTCATATACTTCTTTATTTCCTCCAGGTGTCAACCTCAAACCTAGTTTCCTCCATCCCCAAGTCGACTCTTTCAATTTCCAGACATACCAATGCATTCTTGAACCCCTGCTGATATCATGCCACTCTCTCTCGGCTGGGTTTTACCAACCTCTTGGGATCCGGGCTGAGCAGTGTCCTTGGCGAGTCCCAACCCCGCAGCTATGTTGATCCGTGCCACCGACATGATTTTACTTTGATGGGGCTTTCTAATCTCGCCTGGCGAGGATCCCGGCCAATTAATGCTGTTAAAGGGTAAACCCATATTTTAACAACATATACATAGGGTGGGAAATTCAGTTATGTAGCACCTCGAATGATTTACTGCCCGTTTGCGCTGGTTGTAGCGCCCCACGGGGAAATTTGGTTCAGGTTCACTAGTAGCGCAAATTGCTCCCACCATGCCGTGGAATTTCAATCAGATCATGAGGTCAGTACACGTGCAACAACCCGCTAGCAAATTAGATGTCTCTGCCTCATTTAGCGTAGGCAGTCCCAACTTCTTTAGCCGATACCTGGAGGCTATTTGAATGGAGGAGCAACTGGATTGATTGGAGGTCACAATGAGTGCAACGTTTCGACAGAGCATGGTGCGTGAACCTCTTACTTGGCAGCGGCAGAGTTATCTGACCTTATAGGTTGCTACCAGCTTGAGTTTGAGAGTTCCATGCACACCAGCGTCACCTATTCCATGCTCTTGTTAGGCGGCGTCAAGATAGAAGGGCTGTTGGCCATGACGGGCAATGACTAAGAAGACCCCATAGACGTAAGAACAGGAGGCCTTACCCACCACGGTTTTACTGGGAGCAATACTCATAACTGGATATGTTGGAGGAGCAGTATATTAGAAGGCTGCGCTTCCAAAAGGCGGTCCTCACAGAGATATGCCATCTCCATAGGGAGACCTGCAGCCTGACATCGGCACCAAGCACCGTAGTGAAGGTCACTGTGGCACTGACATTCTATGCCTCCGGCTCCTTCCAGGCTGCATCACAGGACGTATGCAGGGTCTCTCAATTCATTGTACATGGCTGCATCCACCACATGAAACACGCTCTGTACAGATGCAGAATGGACTTCATCACGTTTCCAATAAGCAGGGATAAACAGGATGAGCGAAAATGTGGCCTTGTCAGCATAGCGGGCTTTCCTATGGTTCATGGAGTCATTGACTGCAAACACGTGGACTTGCGAGCACCATTCCAGAATGCTGAGATCTTCCAAAACGGAAAGGAATAGATTCCCTGAATGTTCAGCTGGTCCGAGCAGTGAATGCTCTCTATCCTGGCAGCACACGTGATGCGTGCATCCTGCGTGAGAGCAATGTGCCACGAATGTTTCAGCCACCATGGGAAGGATATGGACTAGCCACTTTGCTAATTACCCACCTCCACAACCCCACCACCCATGTGGAGCATCGCTATGACAGCCATGCGGCCACCCGCAACATCATCGAGCAGACAATAGGGCTGCTGAAGCGACGTTTCCAATGCCTGAATAGCTCTGGAGGCAGCCTTCAATACTTCCCTCAACAGGTATCACTATTCATTCGGTTGTGCTGCATGCTGCACAAATTGGCCATAATGAGGGCACAGGCATTGCCCGTGAGGATTGCAGCTTTTGAATGGAGGAAACTGATGGATGCAGCTGATATTGCCTGGGCTATATGCTACAAGAATGGCACATCTCGGTGAAATTACACGTTAATACACAAGATGGGAATGCAAACGGTCAAAATAACATTTTATTAACAGCATCAAAAGTCTCACCTCAACCATCAAACCAACAACCCCTCACCAGCAACGAATTAAAAATGTAACAAATGCCCCTTGATAAACCATAACACAAAATTAACTTCAGAAATATATGTACAAACGCCCCTACCATTTGTATTCTGCACCAGCTTCCATTGCCATATTCGGCTCAGACCGATACACCAATAGCAGGCGTAAAACAAAAGCAACAAAATATTTACAATGATATTTATAGGATGAGCACATCTGCCCATGGTGGGCAAAGCCTTTACTGAAACTTGTTCAGTAATTTACCACACCTTTCCTGAAAGCCCCTCCTACTGCTCCACCTTAATGGGGCCATAGTGCCTGCAGCAAGGCTGCTTGAGGGCTGCTGTGTCTGTAAGGCAGACACTGCAGATGGTCTAGCAGGATGCCCTGGACCAGCTCTGGGCCTGGAAGGCCCAGCCCAGACTGCACTATTATATATGTAAACTTATATTTTCTCTGTACAGCCACAAGTGGGCTTTATCCCCTGGAGTCTCAAGGGATCCCCTAATCCCTTGGGAGCACAGGTATTTAAGGAGGCTTCACAGGTTGGAGAGGCACTCTGGAGACCTGCAATAAAAAACTGTCACACTTTACTTTGAGCTCACAGTGTTCAGTCTGACTCTTTCTCCATACACAACAACTGGTGACAAGATACAGATAGCAAACCCAAATATGCAGAGAATAGTTGGCATCCTGGAAAAATTCTTGGAGGGAGATGATTGGGAAATTTTTGTGGAGCAACTCGACCAATACTTCATGGCCAACGAGCTAGATGGGGAAGAGAGCGCTGTCAAATGAAGGGCGATCCTCCTCACCATCTGTGAGGCACCAGTGTATGGCCTTATGAAGAATCTGCTTACTCCAGTGAAACCCACGGAGAAATCATACGGCGATTTGTGCACACTGGTCGGAGAGCATTTGAACCCGAAGGAAAGCGTTCTGATGGCGAGGTACCGGTTCTACACCTGCAAAAGGTCTGAAGGCCAGGAAGTGGCGAGTTATGTCACCGAGCTAAGACGCCTTGCAGGACATTGCGAATTTGAAGGACATTTGGAGCACATGCTCAGACACTTTTTCATACTTGGCATTGGCCACCAAACCAAACTTTGCAAAATTTTGACTGTAGAGACCCCAACCTTGAGTAAGGCCATAGCGATAGCCCAGGCGTTCATTGCCACCAGTGACAATACTAAGCAAATCTCTCAGCACACAAGTGCTGCTACAAGTACTGTGAACAAAGTGATGTTGTTTTCAAATCGTAACGTACAGGGCAGGTCACACATACCTGCAGCAACACATCCGCAGATGTCTCAGAGTCCACCATTAAGGGTGATGAATGCAAGGCATTAACATTTTGTTGGCGCTGCGGGGATGGTCATCACTTCATAGAAACATAGAAACATAGAAAATAGGTGCAGGAGTAGGCCATTCGGCCCTTCTAGCCTGCACCGCCATTCAATGAGTTCATGGCTGAACATTCAACTTCAGTACCCCATTCCTGATTTCTCGCCATACCCCTTGATCCCCCTAGCAGTAAGGACCTCATCTAACTCCTTTTTGAATATATTTAGTGAATTGGCCTCAACAACTTTCTGTGGTAGAGAATTCCACAGGTTCACCACTCTCTGGGTGAAGAAGTTCCTCCGCATCTCGGTCCTAAATGGCTTACCCCTTATCCTTAGACTGTGACCCCTGGTTCTGGACTTCCCCAACATTGGGAACATTCTTCCTGCATCTAACCTGTCTAACCCCGTCAGAATTTTATATGTTTCTATGAGGTCCCCTCTCATTCTTCTGAACTCCAGTGAATACAAGCCCAGTTGATCCAGTCTTTCTTGATAGGTCAGTCCCGCCATCCCGGGAATCAGTCTGGTGAACCTTCGCTGCACTCCCTCAATAGCAAGAATGTCCTTCCTCAGGTTAGGAGACCAAAACTGTACACAATACTCCAGGTGTGGCCTCACCAATGCCCTGTACAACTGTAGCAACACCTCCCTGCCCCTGTACTCAAATCCCCTTGCTATGAAGGCCAACATGCCATTTGCTTTCTTAACCGCCTGCTGCACCTGCATGCCAACCTTCAATGACTGATGTACCATGACACCCAGGTCTCTTTGCACCTCCCCTTTTCCTAATCTGTCACCATTCAGATAATAGTCTGTCTCTCTGTTTTTACCACCAAAGTGGATAACCTCACATTTATCCACATTATACTTCATCTGCCATGCATTTGCCCACTCACCTAACCTATCCAAGTCGCTCTGCAGCCTCACAGCATCCCCCTCGCAGCTCACACTGCCACCCAACTTAGTGTCATCCGCAAATTTGGAGATACTACATTTAATCCCCTCATCTAAATCATTAATGTACAGTGTAAACAGCTGGGGCCCCAGCACAGAACCTTGCGGTACCCCACTAGTCACTGCCTGCCATTCTGAAAAGTACCCATTTACTCCTACTCTTTGCTTCCTGTCTGACAACCAGTTCTCAATCCATGTCAGTACACTACCCCCAATCCCATGTGCTCTAACTTTGCACATCAATCTCTTGTGTGGGACCTTGTCGAACGCCTTCTGAAAGTCCAAATATACCACATCAACTGGTTCTCCCTTATCCACTCTACTGGAAACATCCTCAAAAAATTCCAGAAGATTTGTCAAGCATGATTTCCCTTTCACAAATCCATGCTGACTTGGACCTATCATGTCACCTCTTTCCAAATGCACTGCTATGACATCCTTAATAATTGATTCCATCATTTTACCCACTACCGATGTCAGGCTGACCGGTCTATAATTCCCTGTTTTCTCTCTCCCTCCTTTTTTAAAAAGTGGGGTTACATTGGCTACCCTCCACTCCATAGGAACTGATCCAGAGTCAATGGAATGTTGGAAAATGACTGTCAACGCATCCACTATTTCCAAGGCCACCTCCTTAAGTACTCTGGGATGCAGTCCATCAGGCCCTGGGGATTTATCGGCCTTCAATCCCATCAATTTCCCCAACACAATTTCCCGGCTAATAAGGATTTCCCTCAGTTCCTCCTCCTTACTAGACCCCCCGACCCCTTTTATAACCGGAAGGTTGTTCGTGTCCTCCTTCGTGAATACCGAACCAAAGTACTTGTTCAATTGGTCCGCCATTTCTTTGTTCCCCGTTATGACTTCCCCTGATTCTGACTGCAGGGGACCTACATTTGTCTTTACTAACCTTTTTCTCTTTACATATCTATAGAAACTTTTGCAATCCGTCTTAATGTTCCCTGCAAGCTTCTTCTCATACTCCATTTTCCCTGCCCTAATCAAACCCTTTGTCCTCCTCTGCTGAGTTCTAAATTTCTCCCAGTCCCCAGGTTCGCTGCTATTTCTGGCCAATTTGTATGCCACTTCCTTGGCTTTAATACTATCCCTGATTTCCCTTGATAGCCACGGTTGAGCCACCTTCCCTTTTTTATTTCTATGCCAGACAGGAATGTACAATTGTTGTAGTTCATCCATGCGGTCTCTAAATGTCTGCCATTGCCCATCCACAGTCAACCCCTTAAGTATCATTCGCCAATCCATCTCAGCCAATTCACGCCTCATACCTTCAAAGTTAGCCTTCTTTAAGTTCTGGACCATGGTCTCTGAATTAACTGTTTCATTCTCCATCCTAATGCAGAATTCCACCATATTATGGTCACTCTTCCCCAAGGGGCCTCGCACAACGAGATTGCTAATTAATCCTTTCTCATTACATAACACCCAGTCTAAGATGGCCTCCCCCCTAGTTGGTTCCTCGACATATTGGTCTAAAAAACCATCCCTTATGCACTCCAGAAAATCCTCCTCCACCGTATTGCTTCCAGTTTGGTTAGCCCAATCTATGTGCATATTAAAGTCACCCATTATAACTGCTGCACCTTTATTGCACGCACCCCTAATTTCCTGTTTGATGCCCTCCCCAACATCACTACTACTGTTTGGAGGTCTGTACACAACTCCCACTAACGTTTTTTGCCCTTTGGTGTTCTGCAGCTCTACCCATATAGATTCCACATCATTCAGATTCAAAGAGTACGTTTGCAAGGGCTGTGGAACAATGGGGCACCTCCAACGAGTGTGCAGGCAAGCTGCTAATACTGTTAAACCTGCAAACCACCACGTTGCAGAGGAGGACAAATACATGGAGGACCACGAAGAACCAGAGCCTCAGATCGAGGAGGCAGAGGTACATGGGGTGCACACATTCACCACGAATTGTCCCCCGATAATGTTGAATGTTGAACTAAATGGACTCCTGGTGTCAATAGAGCTGGACACGGGCATGAGCCAGTCTATCATGGGGAAAAACTTTCGAAAGGTTGTGGTGCAACAAGGCCTCAAGACCAGTCTTAACTCCAGTTCACACGAAACCAAGAACTTACATTAAAAAACTGATTCCTGTAATCGGCAGTGCTACCGTAAAGGTCTCCTACGATGGAGCGGTGCACAAATATAGAAACATAGAAACATAGAAACACAGAAAATAGGTGCAGGAGTAGGCCATTCGGCCCTTCGAGCTTGCACCGCCATTCAATGAGTTCATGGCTGAACATGCAACCTCAGTACCCCATTCCTGCTTTCTCGTCATACCCCTTGATCCCCCTAGTAGTAAGGACTACATCTAACTCCTTTTTGAATATATTTAGTGAATTGGCCTCAACAACTTTCTGTGGTAGAGAATTCCACAGGTTCACCACACTCTGGGTGAAGAAGTTCCTCCTCATCTCGGTCCTAAATGGCTTACCCCTTATCCTTAGACTGTGACCCCTGGTTCTGGACTTCCCCAACATTGGGAACATTCTTCCTGCATCTAACCTGTCGAAAGCCGTCAGAATTTTAAAGGTTTCTATGAGATCCCCTCTCATTCTTCTGAACTCCAGTGAATACAAGTCCAGTTGATCCAGCCTTTCTTGATATGTCAGTCCCACCATCCCGGGAATCAGTCTGGTGAACCTTCGCTGCACTCCCTCAATAGCAAGAATGTCCTTCCTCAAGTTAGGAGACCAAAACTGTACACAATACTCCAGGTGTGGCCTCACCAAGGCCCTGTACAACTGTAGCAACACCTCCCTGCCCCTGTACTCAAATCCCCTCGCTATGAAGGCCAACATACCATTTCCTTTCTTAACCGCCTGCTATACCTGCATGCCAACCTTCAATGACTGATGTACCATGACACCCAGGTCTCGTTGCACCTCTCCTTTTCCTAATCTGTCACCATTCAGATAATAGTCTGTCTCTCTGTTTTTACCACCAAAGTGGATAACCTCACATTTAGCCACATTATACTTCACCTGCCATGCATTTGCCCACTCACCTAACCTATCCAAGTCACTCTGCAGCCTCATAGCATCCCCCTCGCAGCTCACACTGCCACCCAAATTAGTGTCATTTGCAAATTTGGAGATACTACATTTAATCCCCTCGTCCAAATCATTAATGTACAATTTAAACAGCTGGGGCCCCAGCACAGAACCTTGCGGTACCCCACAAGTCACTGCCTGCCATTCTGAAAAGTCCCCATTTACTCCTACTCTTTGCTTTCTGTCTGCCAACCAGTTCTCAATCCACGTCAGCACACTACCCCCAATCCCATGTGCTTTAACTTTGCACATTAATCTCTTGTGTGGGACCTTGTTGAAAGCCTTCTGAAAGTCCAAATACACCACATCAACTGGTTCTCCCTTGTCCACTCTACTGGAAACATCCTCAAAAAATTACAGAAGATTTGTCAAGCATGATTTACCTTTCACAAATCCATGCTGACTTGGACCTATCATGCCACCTCTTTCCAAATGCGCTGCTATGACATCCTTAATAATTGATTCCATCATTTTACCCACTACTGATGTCAGGCTGACCGGTCTATAATTCCCTGTTTTCTCTCTCCCTCCTTTTTTTAAAAAGCGGGGTTACATTGGCAACCCTCCACTCCATAGGAACTGATCCAGAGTCAATGGAATGTCGGAAAATGACTGTCAATGCATCCGCTATTTCCAAGGCCACCTCCTTAAATACTCTGGGATGCAGTCCATCAGGCCCTGGGGATTTATCGGCCTTCAATCCCATCAATTTCCCCAACACAATTTCCCGACTAATAAGGATTTCCCTCAGTTCCTCCTTCTTACTAGATCCTCTGACCCCTTTTATATCCGGAAGGTTGTTTGTGTCCTCCTTAGTTAATACCGAACCAAAGTACTTGTTCAATTGGTCTGCCATTTCTTTGTTCCCCATTATGACTTCCCCTCTGGGTGGTACCAGGCGATAGCCCCACGCTGCTCGGCAGGAGCTGGCTGGGAAAGATATGCTGGAACTGGGACGACGTCCGAGCGCTATTGCTCGCTGACGACATTTCGTGTGCCCAGGTCTTAAACAAATTTCCTTCGCTGTTCGAAGGAGGCAGTGGGAAATTCCAAAGAGCAAAAGTGCTCGGGGGGCGTGACCCATCCATCACAAGGCGAGAGCAGTACTGCACATGATGAGAGAAAGGTTGAGATCGAGCTAGACCGGCTGCAAAGAGAGGGCATCATTTCCCCGATCGAGTTCAACAAGTGGATCAGTCCTATCGTCCCAGTCCTCAAGGGAGACGGCTCCATCAGAATCTGTAGCGATTACAAAGTAACTATCAACCGTTTCTCCCTTAAGGACCAATACTCATTACCAAAGGCCGACGACCTATTTGCTACGCTTGCGGGAGGAAAGACATTCACGAAGCTGGATCTGACTTCAGCCTACATGATGCAGGAACTGGAGGAATCATTGAAGCCCCTCACCTGCATCAACACGCACAAAGGTCGTTTTGTTTATAACAGATCTCCGTTTGGAATCTGATCGGAGGCGGTGACATTC
This sequence comes from Pristiophorus japonicus, assembly GCF_044704955.1. Lineage (NCBI taxonomy): Eukaryota > Metazoa > Chordata > Chondrichthyes > Pristiophoridae > Pristiophorus > Pristiophorus japonicus. Next base: position 99,360,889 of record NC_091982.1, on the reverse strand, counting down.
CAGAGAAACTTGAACATGGAAAGCTTACTGAAATCAGTCCCGTACACCGTGGTCTTCCAGGACGACATCTTGGTCACAGGTCTGAACACAGTCGAGCATCTGCAGAACCTGGAGGAGGTTCTTAGTCGATTCAACCGCGTGGGGCTCAGGTTAAAATGCTCGAAGTGCATTTTCCTGGTGCCTGAAGTGGAGTTCCTGCGAAGGAAGATTGCGGCGGATGGCATCAGGCCCACAAACGTGAAGACGGAGGCAATCGAGAACGCCCTGAGAAGGTGACGGAGCTGCGGTCGTTTCTGGGACTTCTGAACTACTTTGGTAACTTCTTACTGGGTCTCAGCACACTATTAGAACCACTGCATGTCTTACTATGAAAAGTGGATGAATAGGTTTGGGGCAAAAGCCAAGAAAATGCCTTTGTAAAAGCGAGAAAATTGTTATACTCAAACAAATTGCTTGTGTTGTATGATCCATGTAAGCGTTTGGTACGAGCATGTGATGTGTCGTTAAATGGCATCGGGTGTGTATTGCAACAAGCTAATGAGTTTGGGAAACTGCAACCAGTTGTTTATGCATCCAGGAGTCTGTCTAAGACTGAGAGAACCTACAGCATGATTGAGAAAGAAGCATTAGCGTGTGTTTATGGGATAAAGAAAATGCATCAATACCTGTTTGGGCTAAAATTCGAATTGGAAACTGACCATAAGCTACTTATATCCCTGTTCTCCAAGAGTAAAGGGATAAATACCAACACATCGGCTCGCATCCAGAGATGGGCACTAACGTTGTCCGCATACAACTAAGCCATCCGCCACAGGCCAGGCACAGAAAACTGCGCCATGCTCTCAGTAGGCTACCATTGCCCACCACGGGGGTGGAAATGGCACAGCCTGCAGATCTAGCCATGGTTATGGAAGCATTTGAGAGTGAGCAATCACCTGTCACTGCCCGGCAGATCAAAACCTGGACAAGCCAGGACCTCTTATTATCCCTAGTCAAAAGCTATTTGCTTCACGGGAGCTGGTCCAGTGTCCCAGTGGAAATGCAGGAAGAGAAAAAGCCGTTCCAGCGGCGCAAAGATGAAATGTCTGTACAGGCAGACTGCCTTCTGTGGGGCAATCGAGTAGTGGTCCCCAAGAAAGGCAGAGACATCTTTATCAGTGACCTCCATAGTATTCACCCAGGCATCATAATGATGAAAGTTATAGCCAGATCCCATGTTTGGTGGCCTGGTATCGATACGGACTTAGAGTTTCTGCGTTCACAGATGTAATACATGCTCGCAGTTAAGGTGTGTACCCAGGAAGGCACCGCTAAGTTTATAGTCTTGGCCCTCCAAACCATGGTCAAGGGTACACGTCGACTATGCAGGCTGCTTCTGGGTAAAATGTTCCTTGTGGTTGTAGACACGTACTCCAAGTGGATTGAATGTGAGATAATGTCGGCTAGCATGTCTGCTGCCACTACCGAAAGTCTACGGGCCATGTTTGCCACACACGGCCTACCTGATGTCCTGGTGAGCGACAACGGGCCATGTTTTACCAGTGCTGAGTTCAAAGAATTCATGACCCGTAACAGGATCAAACATATCACATCTGCCCCGTTTAAACCAGTGTCCAATGGTCTGGCAGAGAGAGAAGTGCAAACCACCAAGCAAGGCTTGAAGAGGGTAACTGAAGGCTCTCTCACCTATCCCGAGTCCTGCTTAGCTACCGCACGAGATCCCACTCACTCACTGGGATCTCACCTGCTGAACTGCTCATGAAAAGAGCACTTAAGACAAGGCTCTCGTTAGTTCACCCTGATCTACATGAACAGATGGAGAGCAGACAGTTTCAACAAAGTGCATACCATGATAGCGCAAATGTGTCACACGAGATTGAAATCAATGATCCTGTATTTGTATTAAATTATGGACAAGGTCCCAAGTGGCTTCCCGGCACTGTCGTGGCCAAAGAGGGGAGTAGGCTGTTTCGGGTCAAACTTTCAAATGGACTCATTCACCGGATACACTTGGATCAAATCAAACTCAGATTCACGGACTATCCTGAGCAACCCACCTTGGACCCTACCTTTTTTGATCCTCCAACATACACACCAGTGGCAACTGGCATCATGGTTGACCACGAAGTAGAACCCATCATCCACAGCAGCCCAGCAGAGCCCAACACACCAGGCAGTCCAGCAAGGCCAGCTGCACAGCAGCCCAGCGAGGGCCCAATAAATGATTCAACAACACCAGCTTTCACACCGAGACAATCAACCAGGGCAAGAAGGGCCCCAGATCAACTCACATTGTAAATAGTTACACTATTGACTTTGGAGTGGGGGGGAGTGTTGTTATATGTAAACTTGTATTTACTCTGTACAGCCACCAGAGGGCTCATCCCCTGGCATCCCAAGGGATCCCATAATCCCTTGGTAGTTATTTAAGGAGGCTTCACAGGTTGGAGAGGCACTCTGGAGACCTGCAATAAAAGACTAAGGTCACACTTGACTTTGAGCTCACAGTGTTCAGTCTGACTCTTTCTCCATACACAACATGCACCATCTCAGCATCAGCAGCAGCAGTCTCGGATGACAGAGGTGTCGATCACAGCAGGTGCAAAGCTGGAGTGGCAGTGGTGGGAGCTGGAATGCTGTCATCTTGAGCAAGGACAGCACCTTCCATTTCCAGCAGCCCATTGCCACTCCCCCGGGACAGAACCTCAGCATCCGGAGCAATCTGTGGGAGCACCGTCACTTCCCCGTTGGACTGTGGGGAACACAGAGAGGATGGCAGCAGTCAGTGTTTGCATGGCATCACTCTGAGACTGACTCACAGTACACTGAGTCTGAAACACAGCAATCTGAGAGTTGATGCCAGCAGCCAGTAACTGCATCACATCACAAATGCCTTGCGTGGCATCGGCCTGTGATGTAATAACTGCTGCCACCATGGCATGCGCCATCATCTCTGGCACTCCACTGTCGCTCGTTGAGTCCATCTCCCTCTGTAAGCGGGCAAGGAAGGGCTCCTTGGGCTGCTGAGAGGCACGGGCAATGCTTGAGGTAGCCTCCGCCAAACTCAGAGCAAGTGTGCCCATACTCTGCGGGACCCTTTCCAATGCACCCATAGGCTTGCGGTGCATTACCATGGACTCTCTCGACATAGTCTCCAGGTCCAGGTCCACATCTGAGTGTCTGGGATCAGGACTCTTGGGCTGACTCACCCTCCGGGGAGCTGGCCCCTGGGCTTCCCCTCACACTGGGAGGTGCAGCAGGCCACTAGGGTCAGGATCCTCGGGATCTTTAAAGCCCAGGAACGTCGGCTCTTCCACCAAGGTGGTCTCCACACTCGGTGCAGCTGATGGTGGGTCGCGCTCCGTGGTCACACTTTGTCCCCTTTCTCCTCGTCTCCGCCGTCGTTCGAAGTCGATGGGTCACGGGCAGGCTGCTGCGCTTCTGGCTCATCATCTGTAAGCACAAAGCAAGACAACAGTGGTTAGCAGCAGGGAAGGGGGCAGTAAGGGAAGAAGGAGGTGGCATTGGACATTTATATGTAAAGGGGGTAAGGCATGTGGTCTCAAGGGTAAAGGGTCTCACATAAAACGCAAAGGACATTAACATATCGTCGCTGTCCCCAGGGGGCTCGGCTTCACCAACCACTACCACACCAACTGGCATGCCCATGAGGGCGGACACTTGCTCCTCCACCTCATGACGTCCTGGAGGTCAGGCTCCCCTCCTCTGGTGTGCCTCTGTTTGCGCCTGTTGTGTACTAGTTTCGACCGCAATAACAAACAAAAGGTGTGAGTGAGTGCGCAACTCATCCTGTGCCACATGTGCCTTCCATCATTGAATAGCTCCTACTGTATGGAAGTGTGAAGATCTACACTTGAATCAGCGTGGCTGCGCAGATTGGCTGTGTCAATGGTGGGATTAGGTGACAACCACCTAAGATGAAGGATGAGGCTGAAGTGGTGCGAACGCATAACAAGATGAAATGGTAGTGTGAGGAGGGGTCAGGCTGAGTAGGGAAGAAGAAGGTCAGCGACGATTGAATGGCCAGGGCATGGCTGCTGGACTGTGCCTGCACTTTTATTGTGTCTTCACCAATGAAAACCATGGCCAGGTACACATAGTGAAGGAGCAGGTATTGCAAAGACTTGACATTGTGTGAGACAGTGAGGTTCACATTATGGCATTGCAATGTTAATAGAAAGGGTACTCACCCTGACAACTCTAGTGAGGTCGTTCTTGTGACATTGTGTTGCAGTTCTGGTCACCGTGTTCCTGGCAGAGACATGCTGGGCCACCTCCCTCCATAGCCTCCTGAGGATTCTAGGAGCGGGCCTCCTTCCAGTGGAAGGTTGGAATAAATTCCACTGCCTCTCCACTGTTCCACTAATGCATCCACTTCCTTCCTCCTCCATTTTCCCATTCTGAGCAGACTGAGAATTTGGAACTGCACGTTCGTATATTATCTTAACACACCTTGAAAATTCGGCTGGCCACGGGATGTATACCGACCTTCACACCAAGCGCATTCCTTCTGCAAACTTAATGCTAAGATTTTTGGTTCCCTTCGATTTAGCACTCCCTTTCCTTCTTGGGGTTCAGAAACCTAATTTCGTGGTAGATGGCGCAAACTTTTAAGGGGTGCTATTGTTACCGCCCCGGCAGGATTAATGCCTCAAAATGGGCGATACCGAATTTCTAGCATTTGTTAATTACAAAGATGAATATCATTTTGCATAAGTAAACCTATTTTTAAACTACCTTTGTCTATGAGTAACATGGGAGATCGGCTAGTATTTGTAAATATATGTGCATGAAAGCTTTTCACAGACTTCTTTTCTATACGTCAAAAAGGGTGAAGCATGTTAATCTGAACATTCATCCTTTAGATATAAAGTGCTACTGCAGTAAAATAAGTCTTTGTTAGCTTTTATTTTATTTGAATGGGAGCTCACTTGCGCTACTCAGAAAGGCCGGCTGATTACTATAATCAAGTAAATGGTTGGAGATGGAACAAGCCATTGCAACCGTTTGTCCTAAACTTGAGGGTGGCCCTGTTTTTCCAATGCCATTTCTGGAGGAAACACACAGTGCAAGAGCTTCACTGATACTTTACAAATAATAGGCCACAGTGCCTCCTAGAATATCTGTACAACCAACACTTTGAGGGGGAGAAATTGGCAATCTCGGAAAACAGCATAGGGAATGTGATACGCGGTTAACCTACACCCATTCATTGTGTTGCAGACTGCATGGTAAATTGGTGCTGCCTGCTGCTTTACATGACTGCTGTGTGCAGCCCGTGTTCCCCGCGCTGTTCATTGGCTGCATGCATCAACATCGGGCTCCATACCGCAAGTGGCTGGCGCTACTTTAAAGGCAGCCTGCACCTCTTAAAGGGGAAGTGCATTGTGGCTGCAAGAAGAACCGGGAGTCATTTGAAAATTGAATCTGGGCTGTGACATTTTGAGGAATGGCTGAACCTGTGAGAGAGCATGCACCAAAGGGTTTCAGACACTGCACTAGTGGTCTTGGTGGAAGAGGGAGAAAGAAGGAGAGACATCTGCAGATCTACACTTAGGAGGCAGTGGGATAAAGTAGCTGCAGAGATCAATGCCAGGAATGTTCCTCCAAGAACATGGATACAGTGCAGGAAGAAGTTTAACGATCTCACACGAGTTATCAAGGTGAGTGACTTTATCATCAAATGGCATATCCTGCGAACTGCACCACTAGCCTCATTGACTGCTCAATTCACTACACCCCCCTCATCCACCTACCAACAATCTCTATCAATCAGTACTCAACTCTTCAATTCATATGCTTCACTTTACCCTCGCACACTTAGGACTTTTGCAAGCCTCGCACTCACAACTCACAGCTCGTACACACTGCCAGCTACTTAACCATGACAGCCACATTACCAAAACATATTGCAGGACATTCACTGGCACACTTCCCTCTTTCTTGCAGGAAAAGATGGTGCATAACAGCAGACAGCAACAAATAACTGGAGGAGGACCAGTGCACCTGCATGTTTAACCCATGGAGGAGATGGTGCTGGCCATCATGGGAAGGGGCATCGCTGAGGCCGTGGCCACTGGCGGGGCTAAAGCGATCAATCATGAGGTACCAATCCTCCTTCTCTCATCTTTCCTTCTTGTTAAATCTTTAACTCCCCAAGATGTCCAACATACATCTCTCCTTACGATGGAATAATGCAGAAAAGGGAAGATCATGTCTCTTTTCTACTGATCCACAGGTTTTTAAAGCTGTGAGAAGCTGTGTGACAGACGTTGACATTGATTCATGATGTCTGGGTTTGTCTTTTTTGAAATGGTAAAAATAAGTTAACACTTTTCACAAGCAGCTGTGTGTTTTTTGTTGGTATCAGATTAACTCATGTTTTAATTCACTAAGCAACAACGTTTGCATTACTGACTGTGAACATTTTGGACATTTTTAAATTTTAAGTTTTTCAATTTGATTGGATGTTTCCCCACACTGACAGAAGGGATTCATACATTGACAGATGACAAATTAACCCATTGGGCTGGCAGAAAAACTGTTACGTCCATAATAAAGTAATGTATTTGAGTACTGTAGACGTGAGTAGGTGTGACCTTAGTTTCTTTATTCTAACTCCAGAGTGTTAGTACAGCATGGGAGGCCTGCTTATATACAGTACTCCCAAGGGATGCTGGGATCCCTTGGGACTCCAACAGGTATGCCCTCTGATGGTGGTATAATACTGGTTACATGGGGTTGCATACATAACATCAAGTCAATAGTACACTTATTTACAGGGTGAAACGATCTGGGGCCTTTCGCTCTCTAGTCGATCGTCTCGGTATAAATGCAAGTGTAGGTAAGTTGGTTGGTTCTTCACTGGGCTGATGGGAAGCTGGCCTTGCTGGGCTGCTGGGGATGGTGAGTTCAGCTTCATGGTCAACCATGATGTCGGTAGCCACTTGTGTGTGCGTCGGAGGGTCGAAGTTGGTGGTGTCCTCTTTGGGTTGCTCATGGCTGTCTGTGAATCGCAGTTTGGTTTGGTCCAAATGCTTTCTGCAAGTTAGTCCATTTGCGAGTTTGACCTGAAACACCCTACTCCCTTCTTTGGCTATGACAGTGCCAGCAAGCCATTTGGAACCATGTCCATAGTTGAGTACAAATACAAGGTCATTGACTTCAATATCGCGTGACAAATTTGCGCGATCATGGTACATGCTTTGTTGATGCCGCCTGTCCTTGACATGATCATGGAGATCAGGGTGGACAAGAGAGAGCCTTGTTTTGAGAGCCCTTTTCATGAGCAGCTCAGCAGAGGGAACCCCGGTGAGCGAGTGGGGTCTGGAGCCTTCCGACATGCGTTTCAAGCTTTGCTTGATGGTTTGGACTGCCCGTTCTGCCTGGCCATTGGATGTGGGCTGGAACGTGCTTTATCCCATTGCAGGTCATGAATTCCTTGAATTCAGCATCGGTGAAGCACAGCCCATTGTCGCTGACAAGGACATCAGGCAGGCAGGCTGTGCATGGCAAACATGGCTCGTGGGCTTTCAGTCGTGGCAGTGGACGTGCTTACAGACATTATTACACACTCAATCTATTTTGAATAAGCATCCACAACAACTAAAAACATTTTGCCTAGAAGCAGACCAGCAAAGTCAACATGGATCCTAGACCACGGTTTGGAGGGCCATGACCACAAACTTAGCGGTGCCTACCTGGGTGCATTGCTCAGTTGAGAGCAAGTGTTGCATTGGCGCACGCAAGACTCTAAATCTGAGTCGATGCCGGCCACCACACATGGGATCTGGCTATAGCTTTCATCATTACTATGCCTGGGTGGGTACTGTGTAGGTCGCGTATGAACGTTTCCCTGCCTTTCTTAGGCAAAATCACACAATTACCCCACAAAAGACAGTCCGCCTGTGTGGACATTTCGTCTTTGCGCCGCTGGAGCGGCTTGATCTCTTCATGCATCTCCGCTGGTACGCTGGACCAGCTCCCATAGAGGTCACAGTTTTTTACAAGGGACAGTAAAGGATCCTGGCTGGTCCAGGTCCTGATCTGACGGGCCGTAACAGGTGACTTTTCGTTTTCAAATGCATCCATCACCAAGAGCAAGTCTGCAGGCTGTGCCATTTCCACCCCGGTGGTGGGCCATGGTAGCCGACTGAGAGCATCAGTGAAGTTGCCTGTGGCTGGTCTGTGGTGGATTACATAGTTATATGCAGTCTGCGTGAGTGCCCATCTTTGGATGCGAGCAGAGGCATTGGTATTAATACCTTTGCTCTCTGAGAATAGTGATATGAGCGGCTTATAGTCAGTTTCTAACTTGAACTTAAGTCCAAACAGATACTGGTGCATTTTTTTAATCACGTAAACGCATGCCAGAGCTTCTATTTCAATCATGCTGTAGGTCCTTTCGGCCTTGGACAAACTCCTGGATGCATGGGCGACCGGGTGCAATGTTCCCGATTCGTTTGTTTGTTGTAACACACACCCGATCCTGTACGAAGACGCATCGCAAGCTAGCACTAAACGTTTACAAGGATCAGACAGGATAAGCAGTTTGTTGGAACATAACAGATTTCGGGCTTTCTCAAAAGCAGCCTCTTGTGATTTCCCCCATACCTAGTCATCTCCCTTGCATAGCAACACATGTAGAGGTTCTAGCAAGGTGCCTAACCTGGGTAGGAAATTACCAAAATAATTGAGGACCGCAGCTCCGTCACATTCTGTGGTCTCAGTGCATTCTTGATAGCCTCCGTCTTGGCATCGGTGGGTCTGATGCCATCTGCTGCGATTCTTCTCCCTAAGAACTCGACCTCTGTCACCAGGAAAACAGAGGTCGAGCATTTTAACCTGAGTCCCATATGATCTAGCCATCTTAGAACCTCTTCCAGGTTCTTAAAATGTTCGATGGTGTCCCGACCTGTGATCAACATGTTGTCCTGGAAAACCATGGTGCGCAGAACCGAATTTAGCAGGCTAAAATAGCTGCGGCCGATCGAATCCCAAACGGGTATCTATTGTAGATGAACAAATCTTTGTGCATGTTGATGCAGGTGAGACCTTTCAAATATTCTACCAGCTCCTGTGTCATGTAGGCCGAGGTCAAGTCCAACTTGGTGAACGTCTTTCCTCCTGCCACGGTCGCAAGTAGGTCGTCTGCTTTGGGTAACGGGTACTGGTCCTGCAGCGAAAAATGGTTTATCGTTACTTTATAGTCCCCATAAATTCTGACCGTGCCATCGCCCTTGAGGACCAGAACAATTAAACTGGCCCACTAGTTGAACTCCACCGGTACAATGAAGGCAAATGGTATGTTGGCTTTCATAGCTAGGGGATTTGCGTATAGGAGCAGGGAGGTCTTACTGCAGTTGTACAGTGCCTTAGTGAGGCCTCACCTGGAATATTGTGTTCAGTTTTGGTCTCCTTATCTGAGGAAGGATGTTCTTGCTATTGAGGGAGTGCAGCAAAGGTTCACCAGACTGATTCCCGGGATGGCAGGACTGACATATGAGGAGAGACTGGATCGACTGGGCCTGTATTCATTGGAGTTTAGAAGGATGAGAGGGGATCTCATAGAAACATATAAAATTCTGACGGGACTGGACAGGTTAGATGCAGGAAGAATGTTCCCGATGTTGGGGAAGTTCAGAACCAGGGGACATAGTCTAAGGATAAGGGGTAAGCCATTTAGGGCTCAGATGAGGAGAAACTTGTTCACCCAGAGAGTTGTTAACATGTGGAATTCCCTACAGCAGAAAGTTGTAGATACCAGTTCATTGGATATATTCAAGAGGGAGTTAGATATGGCCCTTATGGCTAAAGGGATCAAGGGGTATGGAGAGAAAACAGGAAAGGGGTACTGAGGTGAATGATCAGCCATGATCTTATTGAATGGTGGTGCAGGCTCGAAGGGCCGAATGGCCTACTCCTGCAACTATTTCTATTTTTCTATGTTTCTATGCCCTCTCGTTGCAGCCTGTCCAGCTCGATCTCCACTTTCTCTCGCATCATGTATGGCACCGCCCGTGCCTTGTGGTGGATGGGTATCAGAATCAAGTGGATCTAGACCTTCACCCCCGAGAAACTTCCGATGCCTGGCTCAAACAACGATGGAAACTTGCTCAGAACCTGGACACGTGAGGCATCATTAACAGACGAAAGCGCTCGGATGTCGTCCCAGTTCCAGCGGATTTTGCCCAGCCAGCTTCTGCCGAACAGTGTGGGGCCATCTCCTGGTATGATCCATAGTGAGAGTTCATGCACTGCTCCATCATAGGAGACTTTTAGTGCTGCGCTGCCAATTACAGTGATCAGCTCTTTAGAGCAAATTCTTAGCTTGGGAAAAATGAGGCTCAACTTGGGCCTGTGTGCCTTGTTGCACCACAGCCAGTCGAATGCCTTTTTGCTCATGATAGACTGACTCGCATCCGTGTCCAGTTCCATGGATACTGGAATTCCATCCAGTTCGACTTTTAACATGAGTGGTGGACATTTTGTGGTGACGGTATGCACCCCGTACACTTCTGCCTCCTCGGTTCACGCCTGTGGTTCAGTTTGATCCGCCATGGATCGATCTTCCTCACAAACGTGGTGGTTTGCAGGATTTGCAGCTCTTCTGCACATTCGCTGGAGGTGTCCCATTGTGTCACAGCCTTTGCATGCATCGTGTTTGAAGCGGCATAAATGGGCTCGATGATCACCTCCACAGCGCCAACAAGGTGTTAATTGCCTCACATTAACATTTGATGGCAGACTCTGGATCATCTACATTCTGCCATATGCATTTCTGCCTGAAAATGACGTTACTTTTTGTACAGTACTTGCCAAAACCTCTTTATGCTGCAAAATTTGTTTGGTGTTATTGCTGGTGGACATAAATGCCTGGGCTATCGTTATGGCTTTGCTCAGGTTCGGTGTTTCAACAGTCAATAGTTTGTGAAGAATAACCTCATGGCCAATGCCAAGCACAAAAAAGTCTCTTAGCATTTGCTCCAGGAATCCATCGAATTCGCAATGTCCTGCAAGGCGCCTTAGTTCGGTGATGTAGCTCGCCACTTCCTGGTCTTCAGACCGTTGACATGTGTAAAATCGATACCTTGCCATCAGACCACTCTCCTTCGGATTTAGGTGCTTCCGGACCAGCGTACACAGTTCTTCATACGATTTGGTTGTTGGTTTCACCGAAGCAAGAAGATTCTTCTGAGGCCATATTTTGTTGCCCCACAGACGGTGAGGAGGATCGCCCTTCATTTGGCACCATTCTCGTACCCTTCCAGCTCATTGGCCACGTAGTATTGGTTGAGGTGCTCCATGAAGGCCTCCCAATCGTCCCCTTCTGAGAATTTCTCCAGGATACCAACAGTTCTCTGCAATTTCGCGTGATGGTTCGTTATCTCATCGCCAGTTGCTACTTCCATAATAAAGTAATGTGATTGAGTACTGTAGACGTGAATAAGTGTGACCTTAATTTCTTTATTCTAACTCCAAAGTGTTGGTACAGCATGGGAGGCCTGCTTATATACGGTGCTTCCAAGGGATGCTGGGATCTCTTGGGACTCCAACAGGTACGCCCTCTGGTGGTGGTATAATACTGGTTACATAAGGTTGCATACATAACAAAACATAAGAACACAAGAACATAAGAATTAGGAACAGGAGTAGGCCATCTAGCTCCTCGAGCCTGCTCTGCCATTCAACAAGATCCACATTGGATTTTCTGCTTTTACTTTTAAGCAGAGGACCAGATGAATGTTGATGGTGCAAGATTGCCAAGAGGGGTTCTTTGATATAAAATGCCTTCAAGGTGTTACAGTGCTTAAACTTTGCTGGAAAAGTGCAGTGGGAGCTCCAATAATGTTCAGGGTTTAACTTTTTATCTGCAGACATCGATGGATTTTGAATGTCGCGGCACGGAGACTAAAAATTGAACTTAAGACTTTGCCTTTCCAACTGTTATCTTCCAAGGTACATTGTTTGAGGGGGAAGATAAACGACTTGCATCCAAATACAATTGTTACTTTTATTTTCCTTCTGTAATATCACGACCTTGGACATAATTTTTTCGTGAACGTAAAGTTGATCAGATAAATTGATGTGATTTGTTGTTCAAGCACTCGGGAAGGAAAATGTATCTGAAATTTAACGGGATAATCAAATGGTATTTTTGAAAAGGTCCAGTCTGCATGGTTCCGTCCAAACTATGCGTTAAGAAAGAAATGTTTTGGGGGAGACTGTTGTATTAAAGGTAACTAACATCCCTCATCTTGCAAACTGAATTACTCTCTGGCATATTTTGAATAAAAAGCCCAATAAGAGTTTAAGCAGAATGAACAAAAATGTGTTGATAACTTGGATTGAAGTGTGCAGGAGCCAAGGCAGAGGGCGAGATCGCACACAGGTTCTACTGCAGAGGTGTCAGCTGAGGATTTTGATGGGTCAGACCACAGAAGGCGGCTGATGGGTGTACATAACCTAATGCTTTGTGCACTGAAAAGCCTGCCAGAAATTCTGCGCTCAATTTCAAGGAGAGGTGCTTTGCGCAGATCTTGGAGCCCATCCTTTCCAGCCTGGAACAGGTGGTCCCCTCCATCAGCACACGAGTGAAACCCACCATAAAGCAATGGCTGATGATCGATACCTCAGCTTCCATTGCAGCACAAACAGCTCCTCTCAAAGTTCTGCTGTCTTGCAAACTCAGACTGCTGCCATCATAGCTCTGGGTATCACTGTTCAGAGGGCTTCCAAAGTGTCACTGCAGTCCATTAATGAGTTCTCCAACAGATCAGTAGTAGGCTCCGGGAGAGTAGCAGTGGCTCCATGGAGCATGAACCTGCTGTCCTCTCTCAGCACGACAGCATTTGTGCTGTCAGCCAGCCATCCCAGCCTGCTGCAGTCCAGGCCAAGATGGTGCAGTCTGAAGTTGGGCCTCCTAGGCCCAGAGCTGCTCGAGGTCACCCTCCAAGGCCATCTGAAGTCTCCTCAATTGGAGGTCAGCGGCCTACCACCACCCATGATGCAGCCAATGGGGAAGCACCTCGTAGGAGCACTAGGAGAGGCAAAGACACACAGGAGACCGGCGCTAAGGCAATGCACAAAGGCGATTAGTTCATTTTTGTATGCATTATGTCGTGATTGAATTTATAAATTTGGATAGGAACGTGCATATTCTGACAGTTTTTATTTTGGAACTGTAAGAAAGTGGACTATGTGTTGGTGAGTGGGGAGGTGTGGTTGAGGTTATTGTTATCGCTCATTAGTTATTTCATACTGCATAGAGCCCAGGCAAAAAGTGGCTGCCTACATTGTAGCCTCCCTTCCTCTTTTGTTCCTCCACTTTCTGTTGCATTTCCTCCTTCACTTCCTCCTCCTCCACTTCCTTCTCTTCCTCCTCCTCCTCGTGCATCTGCTCCCCAGCTTCTCGCCTGATAGATGATGGCAAGAGCTGTTCCCTCCTAAAGGAGGAATTGTGATCACTGTCAGTATTCACCGGCACGATACACTGTCTGCGATCACACACCAGATGCACATTAAGGGAGTGGAAATACCTCACGGTTCATGCGTGAGGCATCACAAGGCAGTCAATAGCATCCTACACCATGGGGAAGCCTGCAATCCATGCAAACCCTTGGCACACTCCACCTGCTTGTCTCTGGAAAGAGGGAGTGAGATGACACTCCTTCCCTGTGTATAGGGAGCTTCATTGACTTCCCTTATGTGGTAGTGTACTACATACTGTCAAATGATTCTTATCTCTCCAATAGCAGCCTGGAAGGAGCCAGAAGCATAAAAGTTAAGAGTTACGTTCACCTTCACAGCCACAGGCAATACAGTCCTTGCCCTGCTCTGAGGGTGCAGTTGTATCTGCGGCAGGCAGATTTCAGTCACAACCTCTTTATTGAAGCGAAGATTTGTCAAGCATTGGAAGTCGCTGATGTTGAGGTAAGAGAATTGCTCCCTAAAGACCCTTGGTGCATATGGCTTCATGCAGAACGCCCTTCTCCCCCTCCTCCTCCTCCCTCTTCTAGCAGCTTGTCCAGCTCTGTGTGGCCTCTCTTTTCATTCTCCCAGTCATGCTCAATTCCAAGAGGAAGGCCTACCAGAATACTCATATCTGGAAGAAACTTATTTCATCACAATAGACTATTGAAATTTCAGGTACGTCTAATAAAGCTCCAAAAACACATACAATTGTGCCAGCAGACGGAAGAAATAACCCAGCAGTTAACCTGTAAGTGGTTCATGATCCCTTTAAATAGCGCTGGCAGGGGATCCTTCCTGGCACTTAAACTCAGGAATGCGAGATTAGGACAGAGTGTAGCATGCCAATCAAAAATGTCAACGCTGACATCGAATTAGCATTGCACACTGATTGACGTCATAATCTGCCACTCTGCCTGCTGCAGGTGGTCGTTAGGTGCGCATGCGCAGACCCCTTCAGCCATATAGCGTCCGCACACTTCCCACCGGAAGTTTGCATGCGCATGTCAGACACCATTTTCCACCATTAGGAGGCCGCATAAAGCCTAAAAAGTGGGTACTGCAGAGCCAAATTTCTCTCCTGGAGTGTCACAAAATAAAATAGAAACAAATAAATTATTTTTCAGTGAGCAGTTTAAATATTGAGATACCAGACAATGAAATATCTAGAGTTAAAGAAGGAGATATTAGGATGGGTGACTAAAACTTGGTCAAAGATTTAGGTTTAACGGAGGGTCCAGAGGTTTAGGGAGGAAATTCCAGAGCTTCGAGCATAGGCACTGAAGGCCTGGCTGCCAATAATAGTTGGAAGGAAATGGGGGATGAACAAGAGGCCAGAGTTGAAGGAATGCAGAGCTCTCGGAGGGCTGCAGGGCTGGAGGAGGAAACAGAGAATAGGAAGGGGCAAGGCCATAGAGGGATTTGAACAACATGATGATAATTTTAAAATCAAGGCATTGGTTGTCCAATATATGTCAACGAGAAGAGAGGTGATGGGTGAACAGGATTTGGTACAATCAGAAAATCGGATATGCACTGTCCTCAATTTCCATCTATAATGATTTGAAATCAATGGGTAGACTGTCCAAGTTATCGGGCGAAGCTCCCTGAAGGCAGTGCAGACTCATAAAATGACATCATATTAGTATCTTTACTCAGTTTTAGATTTCCCACAAAATTTGGGCTTTCATTTTTTATAATAAACTTGTAAATGGACTGAGAGAAGGGAGATGCAATCCGAAAATAAGAAAGATTATGGGCTAGAAATTCAGGCCTCCCCGGGTCCGTACGGAGAGTCTATGAGCCCAGGAAGGCATCGGAAAAGCCGGTTTTCAGCGCACAATGCGCATGCGCTGAAAACTGGCTTTTCCGATCTGTCAAGCTGGAGCTTGACAGATCCAACACATATCAGGAGTGAGGCTATTTGCAAGGGCAAGATTGTGGTATTTACCCATATCCTGCCCAGCAAATGTCCTTAAAATTCTTGCGCCTGATAAAAGCAGGCATATAGCCTACTTTTACAGGCATAAGAGTTTAAAAACATACAAAAATAAAATTAAATTAAATTTAAAAAACACATTCTTTTTAAAAACCCTGTCCACTACGTTACATTTATTTTTAACCATAATTTTAAAAACTTGAAAAAAAAAATTTCTCTGAGATATTTATTAACTATAATTTCAATTAATTTTAATTATATGAGGTGTGTTTTTTATTTTTTATTATATGTGTTTAGTGTGTTTTTTTTTTCTCAGTCGAGAGATGGAGCAACGAGCAGTGAGAGGTGAGAGGCCTACTAAAGGCCCAGCAGCTTCGGGAGCAGCAGTCGGGAGGCGGAGCAACGAGCGGCGAGAGGTGAGAGGTGAGAGGTGAGAGGCAAGCTACTGCAGGGAGAAAGGGCATAAAAGAAGTAAAGAGAAATCGAAAGGTGACATCACAGCCAAGGGGGTAAGTGATTGGCTGGTGATTGGTGAGTAGTTTTTCCTTATCTTTATCTTTTTCTTTTTCTTATCAGTAAGTAACCTTTGGCATGGTTGCCAAATTAAATTAATTTAAGGGTTAAGTCACGGCAGGAGAGCCCAGTCCCATGTCATGCTCCTCCTGTACTATGTGGGAAATCAGAGACAGTGTCCCTGACAACTATGTATGCAGGAAGCGTATCCAGCTGCAGCTCCTGACAGACTGCATTGCGGCATTGGAGCTGCGCATGGACTCACTCTGGAGCATCCGCGATGCTGAGGATGTCGTGAATAGCATGTTTAGTGAGTTGGTCACACCACAGGTAAAGGTTACAAAGGTAGATAGGGAATGGGTGACCAAAAAGCAGAACAGAAATAGGAAGGCAGTGCAGGAGTCCCATACGATTATTTCCCTCCAAAACAGATACAGAGTTTTGGGTACAGTTGGGCGAGATGGCTCAACAGGGGAAAGCAGCAGCAGCCAAGTTCATGGCACCATGGGTGGCTCTGCTGCACAGGAGGGCAGGAAAAAGAATGGGAAAGCTATAGTGGTAGTGGATTCTATTGTAAGGTTAATAGATAGGTGTTTCTGCGGTCGTAACCGAGACTCCAGGATGGTATGTTGCCTCCCTGGTGCAAGCATCAAGGATGTCTCGGAGTGGCTGCAGGGCATTCTGGAGGGGGAGGGTGAACAGCCAGTTGTCGTGGTGCATATAGATACAGGTAAAAAATGGGATGAGGTTCTACAAGCTGAATTTAGGGAGTTAGGAGTTAAATTAAAAAGTAGGACCTCAAAGGTAGTAATCTCACGATCGCCGCCAGTGCCTCGTGCTAGTCAGAGTAGAAATAGCAGGTTGGCTAAGATGAATACATGGCTTGAGCAGTGGTGCAACAGGGAGGGATTCAAATGCCTGGGACATTGGAACCGGTTCTGGGGGAAGTGGACCAGTACAAACCGGACGGTCTGCACCTGGGCAGAACCAGAACCAATGACCTAGGGGGAGTGTTTGCTAGTGCTGTTGGGGAGGGGTTAAACTAATGTGGCAGAAGTATGGGAACATATGCAGGGAGACAGAGGGAAGTAAAATGGGGGCAGAAGCAAAAGATAGAAAGAGGAACATTAAAATTGAAGGGCAGAGAAACACAAGGGAAAAAACAAAAAGGGCCACAGTACAGCAAAATTCTAAAAGGAAAAAGTGTGTTAAAAAAACAAGCCTGAAGGCTCTGTGCCTCAATGCGAGGAATATTTTAGTAAGGTGGACTAATTAACTGCGCAGGCAGCTATTAACGAATATGATATAATTGGGATTATGCAGACATGGCTCCAGGGAGTCCAAGGCTGGGATCTCAACATCCAGGGGTAATCAATATTCAGGAAGGATAGACAGAAAGGAAAAGGAGGTGGGGTAGCGTTGCTGGTTAAAGAGGAAATTAACGTGATAGTAAGGAAGGACTTTAGCTTGGATGATGTGGAATCTGTATAGTTAGAGCTGCAGAATAGCAAAGGGCAAAAAACGCTAGTAGGAGTTGTGTACAGACCACCAAACAGTAGTAGTGAGATCGCGGACAGCATCAAACAAGAAAGTAGGGATGCTTGCAGTAAAAGGTACAGCAGTTATCATGGGCAACTTTAATCTACATATAGATTGGGCTAACCAAACTGGTAGCAATACGATGGAGGAGGATTTCCTGGAGTGTATTAGAGATGGTTTTCTAGACCAATATGTCGAGGAACCAACTAGAGGGCTGGCCATCCTAGACTGCGTGATGTGTAATGAGAAAGGACTAATTAGCAATCTTGTTGTGCGAGGGCCCTTGGGGAAGAATGACCATAATATGGTAGAATTCTTTATTAAGATGCAGAGTGACACAGTTAATTCAGAGACTAGGGTCCTGAACTTAAGGAAAGGTAACTTCGATGGTATGAGACGTGAATTGGCTAGAATAGACTGGCGAATGATACTAAAAGGGTTGACGGTGCATATGCAAAGACAGACATTAAAGATCACATGGATGAACTTCAACAATTCTACATCCCTGTCTGGAGTAAAAATAAAACAGGGAAGGTGGCTCAACTGTGGCTAACAAAGGTAATTAGGGATAGGGTTAAATCCAAGGAATAGGCATATAAATTGGCCAGAAAAAGCAGCAAACCTGAGGACTGGGAGAAGTTTAGAATTCAGCAGAGGAGGACAAAGGATTTAATTAGGATGGGGAAAATAGAGGATGAGAGGAAGCTTGCTGGGAACATAAAAATTGACTGCAAAAGCTTCTATAGATATGTGAAGAGAAAAAGATTAGTGCAGTCAGAATCAGGTGAATTTATAATGGGGAACAAAGAAATGGCAGACCAATTCAACAAATACTTTGGTTCTGTCTTCATGAAGGAAGACACAAATAACCTTCCGAAAATACTAGAGGAAGGAGGAATTGAAAGAAATCCTTATTAGTCAGGAAATTATGTTAGGAAAATTGATGGGATTGAAGACCGATAAATCCCGGGGGCCTCATAGTCTGCATCCCAGAGTACTTAAGGAAGTGGCCTTAGAAATAGTGGATGCATTGGTGATCATTTTCCAACAGTCTACCAACTCTGGATCAGTTCCTATGGTCTGGAGGTTAGCTAATGTAACACCACTTTTTAAAAAAGGAGAGGGAGAGAAAACGGTGAACTATAGACCAGTTAGTCTGACATCGGTAGTGGGGAAAATGTTGGAATCAATTATTAAAGGTGAAATAGCAGAGCATTTGGAAAGCTGTGACAGGATCGTTCCAAGTCAGCATGGATTTATGAATGGGAAATCATGCTTGACAAATCTTCTAGAATTTTTTGAGGATGTAACTTGTAGAGTGGACAAGGGGGAGCCAGTGGATGTGGTGTATTTGGAATTTCAAAAGGCTTTTGACAAGGTCCCTCATAAGAGATTAGTGTGCAAAATTAAAGCACATGGTATTGGGGGTAATGTATTGACATGGATAGAGAACTGGTTGGCAGACAGGACGCAGATAGTCGGGATAAACGGATCCTTTTCAGAATGGCAGGCAGTGACTAGTGGGGTGCTGCAGGGCTCAGTGCTGGGACCCCAGCTATTTACAAAATACATTAATGATTTAGATGAAGGAATGGTGTGTAATATTTCCAAGTTTGCAGATGACACTAAGCTGGGTGGCGGTGTGAGTTGTGAGGAGGATGCTAGGAGACTGCAGCGTGATTTGGACAGGTTCAGTGAGTGGGAAAATGTATGGCAGATGCAGTATAGTGTGGATAAATATGAGGTTATCCACTTTGTGGGCAAAAACGCGAAGGCAGAACATTATCTGAATGATGGCAGATTCGGAAAAGGGGCGGTGCAATGAGACCTGGGTGTCATGGTACATCAGTCATTGAAAGTTGGCATGCAGGTACAGCAGGCGGTGAAAAAGGCAAATGATATGTTTGCCTTCATAGCTTGGGGATTTGAGTATAGCAGCAGGGAGGTCTTACTGCAGTTGTATAGGGCCTTGATGAGGCTTCATCTGGAATATTGTGTTCAGTTTTGGTCTCCTCATCTGAGGAATGACTTTTTTGCTATTGAGGGAATGCAGCGAAGGTTCACCAGACTGATTCCCGGGATGGCAAGACTAACATATGAGGAGAAACTGTATCGACTGTGCCTGTATTCACTGGAGTTTAGAAGGATGAGAGGAGATCTCATAGATACATATAAAATTCTGATGGGATTGGACAGGTTAGAGGCAGGAAGAATGCTCCCGATATTGGTGAAGTCCAAAACCAAGGGTCACAGTCTAAAGATAAGGGGTAAGCCTCTTAGGACTAAGATGAGGAGAAACTTTTTCACTCAGAGTTGTTAACCTGTGGAATTCTCTACCACAGAAATTTGTTGAGGCCAGTTTGTTAGATATATTCAAGAGGGAGTTAGATGTGGCCCTTACAGCTAAAGGGATCAAGGGATATGGAAAGAAAGCAGGAAAGGGGTACTGAGGTGAATGATCAGCCATGATCTTATTTAATGGTGGTGCAGGCTCGAAGGGCCGAATGACTTACTCCTGCTCCTATTTTATATGTTTCTATCTTTCTATGTTTAATAGCAATGAAAATTCCTAGCTATGGAGTTCTCATTGCTATTAATGAGAATGCTGTGGAATCCTGTACCTGATTGGCTGAGCAGTCACATGTGACAGCACCTTCTGCATGGGAACCAGGAGGATGGGAGCGCGCTTCGCAGTGCGGGAGGACAAGGCATCCCCACCAGAATCCCACACTCCTCCCGGACCGGTAGATTCATCAAAATGTTTCAGGTTGGAGGCAATTGCCCACGGGAAGCCTCCGACCGCAATTTCAACCCCATTATGACTCAGCTATAGTATAGTAGTTTGGCAATGTGCACAATGTGTGTAGTCTTCAAACAATGGACACATCTGGACTTTGAATATTTTCTGCAAATTAACATATCCTGGGCAGGAATAATCCATGTGCTACTTGGTACGTCCTACTGGTCTCCTCCACAAATGACAACTTCTTTAGGACACGGCAGTCTACATCCTCAACCCTTCCTCCATTTATTTTCAAGTTCTACTCAGTCCCCCAGTTCAAATCCCTCCAAGTCCCTACTTCACCCTACTCTGAAAACCAATCCGTTCATTCTCCCCGCCCACCCCCCCCCCCCCCACCACCCACTCCCATCTCCCCTCCCACACTGCTCCTCTGACTGGGTCATTCCCTGTTCCCTGCTACTTCTACTCCACCACTGCTGAATGCGTTTTCAGCTGCTATACTCCTGCACTGGGAAACTCCATCCTTAAATCCCTTTGTCTTCCTCCCTGTTTTTAAGAGCCATCTCAAATCCTTGTCGGCGACTGCTTTAGCCTCTCCCACCTAACCCTCTCCATTTCCCCCCTACTTAGCATACACTGTTTTCCCCCAAGTGCTTTGAGAAGTTTTCCATTACGTGGGAACCAATATAGAAATTAAACTCCAGTGAAATACTGAGGGAGTGCTGCAATGTCAGATGAGATATTAAACCAAGGTCCTTTCTGCCTTCTCAGGTGGCTGTAAAAGATCCCATGGTACTATCTTGAAGAAGTGCAAGGGAGTACTCCACAGTGTCCAAGCCAATATATGCCCCTCAATCAACATCACTACTGTCTCATTACTGCTAGTGGGATCTTGGTGTGCTCAAATTGGCTGCCGTGTTTCCTGCATTACAACAGTGGCTATAGTTCAAAAGTACTTCATTGGCTGTAAAGTATTTTGGGACGCCCTGAGGTTATGAAAGGTGCTATATAAATGCAAGTTCTTATTGTGTTATAACAGTATGGAGGTGGAAATTCCTTTTACAATTGATATAACTGCAATCTAATTTATAATTTGCTTTCAGCTTACCCACATTCTACCATTGTGATGTTGTTTGCTACAGCTCATATCTTCTCTACACAGCTGGACTAATTGTGCAATGTGGCACCATCTCCAGGACAGAGACTATAAGAGGAATTATATCAAATGGCAGCTTTGATAGTGAATAAGTTGAACTGCAAAGGTGACTAGTTAGTATTCCTGCTTCTATATGCTGCATTATTCAAGTGTACGTTTAGCGAAAAGAGAAAGGATTGGATTCTGCAAGGTTGATTTCAGCCTGATGTTCATATGGATTCCAGGTTCAATGAGGCTTGAGCCTGGAGCTCATGCCAATGTTGCTTTAGCTGTTTAACATGAAGTAAGTGTCACCTTTCCTTGCCGACAACTCATTTGTATGTAATTAAGATCGACAGCCAGCGCTGCAAAAAATTGCAGTGCTCTGTTCCTTAAACCCATGAAAGCTAAATTTTGAATGTGAGCTCGTCCTAGTTGGCAGAAAGCTTGTACATTACAAGCCTGCAGATGCAAAATAAATAACTCTTATTTATCTCAAATATTTCAGAAGCCATTTTAAATAAATAAACTGCACCAATTTACTCCAAAATGGATCCCATAATGTCTTATTAAACTAGTGAGCTATCAAGAATATATTCGTGTTGGTATAATAACAGAGATTCAAAAATTTAATTTACTGAAACATGGGATATTTGGCATTAATTTTTTTTTAAATTAAGAGGGCCATCAAGGGAGAGCTGAACCGGTTCTTGACTGGGCAGAATTGAAATCATAGCGAAGGTAAGTGAATTAACAGATAACAAACTCATGGTCTATGTGATCTCCTGGACTAGTTTTGATTATCCGAGAGGGTCAGAGAGGAATTCTGCAGAGCATTTTTTAAATTATTGGTCCTGGGTTTTCTTGTATCTCCTAGAAGATTACATGGCTATTATGGGTGGGTGGAGTGGCGGGAATGATAGGAAGTGTCTGGTCATGATGCTCCAGTCATGAGTGTGGGGCAGGCTTGATGTACCAGCAGTTCTTTTGCTGCCTGTCAGTTTTATATGTTCATTTGTTCATTTAAAACTGTTACCTGATTTTGTCACTTTGTTACAACTACTTAAAAAATAAGCTAATTAGGAACAAGAATGTACGTAGACAATCAGACCTAGCAATTAACAATCGTAACATAGGTATTAACCCATTTATTTTAAAAGGCTATTGCCTCTATTAAATAGCGGATGAAGGAAGTCACAGAAGAACCTCCAGAATATGCCTCTGACCCGGAAAAAATCCGAAAGTGCCTGGTGTCTCTGGAGTTTCGGAGTCTGCGGGCTAGAAATTCAGTTTTTGATAAAAGTGGTATTTTTTTGACAAATGTAATGCTTTCACTCCACTATCGCTACGAGGCCTAAAATCCGGACTTCAATTTGCACAGAGGTAAAAAATGGCATTGCACGAGGATTCATGGCTCAAACCGCAAATTTTCTGCAACGTTACTCTCCGAGGCCGATACCACTGCGAGAGAGGCATTGGGAGGGGGCAAAACACCAAAAAGAAAATTGCAAAAAATAAAAAATCACAAAGCATTCACAAGACACTTAACTAACGAGTCGCTGCAAAAGAATTAAAAAATAAAAACTCTAACTTACCTTTTTTTGCGGGTCTTCATACTTACCGCTGATTCAAGGGCTGCAACGCAGCTTTATATCTGGCATTTTTTTAATACTAAATATGGATACGTAAAGAGAAACATTTTTGGTGAAAGCGCTATTTCAAGTTTTGCATGGCGGCATTCCTCTCCCCAGCCGTATTTAAAAACCGCCACTGCAGTACTCCTCAAATTTCCTGATCATCGGTTTTTCCAAAAACAGAAATATCGCCGAGAAACCGGGTGCAAGATTGATTCATTTTTAGCCCTTTGGGTCCTGGGCATCCAGGCGTATGGATGCCCAGGCCACGGATCCAAGAGTCACAGAGAGTTAGGAAATGGGCCAGGGATCATGTGAGTCAGGCCAACTAACCAGAACGGAAAAAGAATTATCAGCAGGAGTAGGCCATTTGGCCGCTCGAGTCTGCTCCGCCATTCAATAAGATTATGGCTGATCTTCTAACTCAACTCTACTTTCCTGCGCTGTCCCCATATCCCTTGATTCCCCACAAGCTAATGAGAAATTCCTAAATAAATAAATAATGAATGCAATTCTAAAAAAATTTCCATGTTCAAAACTGTTCATTAAACTGTTCAAATAAAAATTTGATTTTTTGAAAAATAATAATAACATTTTAATCCAGCCCAAAATTGACATCAACTAATTTTAAATGTTTTTGTATGTTTCAATCATTTTTTAAATTTTAATTTAATATTTATTTTAATTCTTGCGCTGTTAATAGCAGGCCTATGCTGGCTTTTATCAGGCATAAGGGTTTTATGAGCATTGGCTGGGCAGTAGTTGGGTAAAAAGCCCAACTCTGTTCCAGCGAAAGTGTCTTTCGGGCGCATGCAGACGATCTGTCAAAGAGAAACTTGACAGATCACAAGTTCCAGGTTTTCGCATATTCTGAGGACTTACGATGGTGTACGCACAGTGCGTGCTGTCATCGGCATTGCAAAATACGAGCCATTATGTTCAACCACTAATCTCTGCAACAGTCATTTCTAGGCTCCATTGTCCACTATCCTTATCTCCAAAGGCATGAAGGCTCTTTCTTTACTTTTAACAGAATAGTTTGTCAGTATTACAGGGTGTGTCTGATTTTACTTCTATTTTGATCAGATTAAAGAAAAGTCCTTTAATATTTCATGTTACTTGGCTGTTGGTGTTATTAGTTTCGGTAGCATTTAATATTTCAGTGTGTATGTTGTAGAAAATTAAAGATCGAACAGCTTATTCTCATAAAATAACTATCAGTCATCTTTAGTTAAATATTCAAAAATGCTGTAGTTTGGATAATGTTTGAATATATCTACAAACACTGCATTGATATTTAAAGCAGGATACACTTGCTATACTACACAAAGCTGGACTATATGCTACTTCAGGTCCGTGCAGCAGAGCAGGTCTCCAGTTGTCCTGGTTAACCCTTGCCACCGGATAAAGGCCTAGCTCTGTCGAGCCCGTGTGGTGGCTGATGTGCAACCGTCACCACATGTTAAAAAAATCCACGCACAAGCATCTCCCACCCCTGGAGTTCAGGAAGGGAATATCGGGTCCTCCATTGAAACATCTGTGAACTCATCCCTTTTGGTGTGGAAGCAAGTCATCCTCGTTCCAGGGACTGCCTATGATGAGACTATATAACCATCCAGAAGCCCTATTTTTCTAGCTTTGGCTCAGTAGTAGCTCAAACGCCACTCCAGAGATTTGAGCACATAATCCAGGCAAACAGCCCAGTGCAGTACTGAGAGTGTGCTGCACTGTTGGTGATGCCAGGGCCGAAATTCAGGGTCCAGATAAGGCCCGTTACCGCCGTTTTGTGGCGGCCATGCGGCAGAATCTAGTGGCCGCTGTGTTGCAGTCCATTGGCCACCGCGATCCAAATTCACCTCGGGGGTTTTTCGGCCTGTCCCCACTTCTGCCCCGCTGCTGCCGACTACTGCAAGTACGTCATCAAAGTGCGCACCACCAATCTCCGGCACTTATATCCTAATCCGTGCGAAGTTAACCTGAAAAAATCTTTCATCCGCCACGTGGTGCCCACGACAGATTTTTCTGTCTGGGCACCTTGTTTTGTGTGAGTGAGCCATGACATCACGGCGACCCTTCAAAGGGAGGTCGCACTGCCGTGGCCGCCATGTTTTTTTTTGCCGGCCGAGTTCCCGATTGGCCAGACAATTATGGCCCTGAGTTCGGCCGGGCCGCCAACAGGCAGCCTGGCACCCCCTCTTGGGTGCCAGGCCACTGGCCCAGCCAAAACCTTCCCTGGTAGCCCAGTGGCCGAACCTACAAAATCGCTGCTTCCCTCCCCTTTAAATGAGGGGAGAGACGTGCTGATGCACATGTGTACTGACCTCACCACCACTCTGCCGGTGAGTGACAGCGGCGGTGACTCGGTACCGCCCCAACTTCCACCCCTCACCAGCACATAACGGCGCACTTCCACCCCCATTATGACTGACTTCTGGTCTGGTCAAAAAAAATTGACAAAGACCTGAATATCGATTAAGAGTCGACCTCTTCCCATACGGCAGTAAGACCAGTTAAAAAATCGTAGGTGCGCCAGGTTAAAGGGATCGGGGGTATGGGGAGAAGGCAGGAGTGGGGTACTGAGTAGCATGATCAGTCATGATCATATTGAATGGTGGTGCAGACTCGAAGGGCCGAATGGCCTATTTTCTATGTTTCTATGTTTCTACGTTTCTGACAGGCCTGAAATTCGGCCCTGCCGTCTTTCAGATAAGATATTAAATGGATTTCAATGTAGGCAAATTTGACGTCATCCACTTTGGACCTAAAGAGGATAGAGCAGAGTACTTCCTAATGTAAAAAGCTAAAAGGAGTGGAGTTCCAAAGAGATCATTAAAATAAGAACATAAGAATGTAAGAAATAGGAGCAGGAGTAGGCCATATACCCCTCAAGCCTGTTCTACCATTTAGTACAATCATGGCTGATCCGATCATGGACTCAGGTCCACCTCCTTGCCTGCTCCCCATAACCGCTTATCCCCTTATCGGTTAAGAAACTGTCTATCCCTGTATTAAATTTATTCAATGACCCAGCTTCCACAGCTCTCTGAGGCAGCGAATTCCACAGATTTACAACCCTCTGAGAGAAGAAATTCCTCCTCATTTCAGTTTTAAATGGGTAGCAGCTTATTCTAAGATTATGCCCCCTAGTTCTCGTTTCCCCCATCAGTGGAAACATCCTCTCTGCATCCACCTTGTCAAGCCCCCTCATAATCTTATATGTTTTGATAAAATCACCTCTCATTCTTCTGAATTCCAATGAATAGAGGCCCAATCTACTCAACATTTCCTCATAAGTCAAACCCCTCATTTCCGGAATCAACCGAGGGAAACTTTTCTGAACTGCCTCCAAAGCAAGTATATCCTTTCTTAAATATGGAGACCAAAACTGTACGCAGTATTCCAGGTGTGGCCTCGCCAATATCCTGTATAACTGCAGCAAGACTTCCCTGCTTTTATACTCCATCCCTTTGCAATAAAGGCCGACATTCCACTGGCCTTCCTGATCACTTGCTGTACCTGCATACTAACCTTTTATGTTTCATGCACAAGTACCGCCAGGTCCCACTGTACTGAAACACTTTGCAATTTTTCTCTATTTAAATAATAACTTGCTCTTTGATTTTTTTCTGGCAAAGTGCATAACCTCACACTTTCCAACATAATACTCCATCTGCCAAATTTTTGCCCACTCACTTAGCCTGTCTATGTCCTTTTGCAGATTTTTTGAGTCCTCCTCACACATTGCTTTTCCTCCCATCTTTTTATCATCAGCAAATTTGGCTACGTTACACTCAGTCCCTTCTTCCAAATCATTAATATAAATTGTAAATGGTTGGGGTCCCAGCACTGATCCCTGCAGCACCCCACTAGATACTGATTGCCAACCCGAGAATAAACCATTTATCCTGACTCTCTGTTTTATGTTAGCCAATCCTCTATCCTTGCTAATATATTAGCCCCAACCCGCGTGAACTTTTATCTTGTGCAGTAACCTTTTATGTGGCACCTTGTCAAATGCCTTCTGAAAGTCCAAATACACCACATCCACTGATTCCCCTTTATCCACCCTGTTTGTTACATCCACAAAGAATTCCAGCAAATTTGTCAAACATGACTTACATTTCATAAATCCATGCTGACTCTGCCTGACTGAATTATGTTTTTCCAAATGTCCTGCTACTGCTTCTTTAATAATAGACGCCAACATTTTCCCAACCACAGATGTTAGGCTAACTGGTCTATAGTTTCCTGCTTTTTGTCTGCCTCCTTTTTTAAATAGAGGCATTACATTTGCAGTTTTCCAATCTGCTGGGACCTCCCCAGAGTCCAGGGAATTTTGGTAAATTACAACCAATGCATCCACTATTCTTGCCGCTACTTCTCTTAAGGCCCTAGGATACAAGCCATTAGGTCCAGGGGATTTATCCACCTTTAGTCCTATTATCTTACTGAGTGCTATTGTGTTCCGAACACAGATGAGGCTGCACACAGGGAGGTTAAAGTAACAGTGACCTCAGTCTTTAACAAGACATTCCAGAGTGAAGAACAGGCCTCAGGGGCCAGCTTATATACAGTGCTCCCAAGGGATGCTGGGATCCCTTGGGACTTCAGGGGATGAGCTCCCTGGTGGCAGAACATGGAAGCGCATGCTTTATAGATACACAACATCACTCCCCCCACCAAAGTCAAAGTGAAAACTATTTAAAAGGTGAGGCGGTCGGAAGCCTTTCTTTCCCTGGTGGACCGCCTCGGTACAAATATCTGTTCTGGTGTGTTGGCTGTGCCCTCGCTGGGTTGGCATGTTGTTGGCCGTGCAGGGCTGCTTGGTGAGCCTGGCCTTGCTGGGCTGTTGGATGTGATGGGTTCGATTTCCTGGTCCGGCGTGGTGTCGTTGATCCTTTGGGTGTGTGTTGTGGGCTCGAAAAAAGTGGTGTCTGCTATAGGTTGTTCAGGGCAGTCTGTGAACCGCAGCCTCATTTGGTCCAGGTGCTTTCTGCAAATTAGTCCATTGTCTAGTTTGACCATGTCCATAGTTTAGCACAGACACAGGGTCATTCAGATCAATTTCCCGTGACACAGTGGCGCGACCATCATTTACATTTTGTTGCTGCCGCCTGCTCTCTACCTGATCATGCAGGTTGGGGTGAACCAGCGAGAGTCTCTGGTTTTAAGTGTCCTTTTCATGAGTAGCTCAGCCGGGGGCACCCCTGTGAGAGAGTGGTGTCTCGTGCGGTAGCTGAGCAGTACTCGGGACAGGCGGGTTTGGAGTGAGCCTTCTCTGACTCGTTTAAGGCTCTGTTTGATGGTTTGTACTGCCCACTCTGCCTGCCCATTGGAGGCTGGTTTAAATGGGGCCGAGGTGACATGTTTGATCCCATTGCGGGTCATGAATTCTTTAAATTCAGCACTGGTGAAAGATGGCCCGTTGTCACTGACCAGTATGTCAGGCAGGCCGTGGGTGGCAAGCATGGCCCTCAGGCTTTCAATGGTGGCAGTGCCGGTGCTTCCAAACATTATTTCACATTCAATCCATTTTTGAAAAAGTATCCACCACCACCAGGAACATTTTACCGAGAAACGGGCCCGCATAGTCGACACGGATCCTCGACCATGGTCTGGAGGGCCAGGACCACAAACTTAGTGGTGCCTCTCTGGGCGCGCTGCTCAACTAAGCACATATTCTGCATTGCCGTACACAGGACTCTAAGTCAGTATCGATACCGGACCACCACACGTGGGATCTGGCTATCGCTTTCATCATTACTATACCCAGGTGTGTGCTGTGGAGATCCGAGATGAACGTCTCCCTGTCCTTTTTTGGTAGCACAACACGGTTACCCCACAACAGGCAGTCTGCCTGAATGGACAGCTCGTCCTTTCGCCATTAGAACGGCTTGATTAGCTCTTGCATTTCAACGGGGATGCTGGCCCAGCTCCCATGCAGTACACAGTTTTTTACTAGGGACAACAGAGGATCTTGGCTGGTCCAAGGCCTAATCTGGCAGGCCGTGACAGGTGATTTATCATTTTCAAACACTTCCACGGCCATCAACAAGTCTACGTGCTGCGCCACCATCAACAAGTTTGCAGGCTGCGCCATTTCCACCCCCGTGGTGGGCAATGGTAGCCGACTGAGAGCATCCGCACAGTTCTCGATGCCTGGCCTGTGGCAGATGGTATAGTTATATGCTGATAGACGAGTGCCCACCTTTGTATGCGGGTTGAGGCATTAGTATTTATCCCCTTGTTTTCAGCGAACAGGGATGTGATCGGTTTCCAGCTCAAATTTGAGGCCAAACAGGTACTGATGCATTTTCTTTACATAAGAACATAAGAACATAAGAATTAGGAACAGGAGTAGGCCATCTAGCCCCTCGAGCCTGCTCCGCCATTCAAAAAGATCATGGCTGATCTGGCCGTGGACTCAGCTCCACTTACCCGCCTGCTCTCCATAACCCTTGATTCCCTTCTTGGTTAAAAATCTATCTATCTGTGATTTGAATATATTCAATGAGCTAGCCTCAACTGCTTCCTTGGGCAGAGAATTCCACAGATTCACAACCCTCTGGGAGAAGAAATTCCTTCTCAACTCGGTTTTAAATTGGCACCCCCGTATTTTGAGGCTGTGCCCCCTTGTTCTAGTCTCTCCGACCAGTGGAAACAACCTCTCTGCCTCTATCTTGTCTATCCCTTTCATTATTTTAAATGTTTCTGGAAGATCACCCCTCATCCTTCTGAACTCCAACGAGTAAAGACCCAGTCTACTTAATCTATCATCATAAGGTAACCTCCTCATCTCCGGAATCAGCCGAGTGAATCGTCTCTGTACCCTCTCCAAAGCTAGTATATCCTTCCTTCAGTAAGGTGACCAAAACTGCACACAATACTCCAGGTGCGGCCTCACCAATACCCTGCACAGTTGCAGCAGGACCTCCCTGCTTTTGTACTCCATCCCTCTCGCAATGAAGGCCAACATTCCATTCGCCTTCCTGATTACCTGCTCCACCTGCAAACTAACTTTTTGGGATTCATGCACAAGGATTTCCTGCGCCTCTTGCGGACGAGGTTGACGGGACTGGCTCTGCAAGGGCCGGGCGTGGAGGTCGTCCTCTCGGCTTACGCCGATGACGTGCTCCTCGCGGTAGAGGATCCCGCTGACCTGCGGAGGATGCGTGAGTGCCAGGAGATTTACTCGGCCGCGTCCTCCGCCAGGATCAACTGGGAGAAATGTTCCGGACTCCTGGTGGGTCAGTGGCGGGTGGACTCCCTGCCGGAGGAGCTCAGGCCTTTTGCCTGGAGCACGACCCATCTCCTCTATCTGGGAGTCTACCTTAGCCCCGACGAGGGAGCCTGCCCGGCGAACTGGCAGGAGCTGGAGGCCAAGGTTGCCGCTCGCCTAGGGCGCTGGACAGGACTGCTCCGAGTGCTGTCCTACAGGGGTCGAGCGCTAGTCATAAACCAGCTGGTGGCCGCAATGCTGTGGTACTGGCTGGTCACTTTGACCCCTCCCCCTGCGTTTGTCGCCAAGATACAGAAGAAGCTGGTGGACTTCTTCTGGAACAACAGGAAGCACTGGGTCTCTGCTGCGGTCTTGAGTCTCCCGCTTGAGGAGGGCGGTCAGTCGTTGGTGTGCGTCAGTGCCCAGCTCGCGACTTTCCGTCTTCAGACCCTGCAGAGATACCTTTACGTCGAGCCCCCTCCTAGGTGGTGTGCTCTGGCGAGGTATTTCTTCCGCCAGCAGCGCGACCTCAATTATGACACGCAGCTCCTGTTTGTGAACTTGGGGGGTGCCAGGACCGCCCTCCGGGAGCTGCCTGTCTTTTACAGGGAACTCATCAGGGTCTGGAACAAAGTCTCCACCAAGCGCAGCTCTCCGCCGGCTGGAGTGGCGGCCGTCCTGCAGGAACCGCTGCTCGGGAATCCGTACCTCCACGGCCGAGGTTTTATGTGGCGGTCGGAAGAGAGGGCTGTGGCTGGTGAGGTGACCAGGGTCAGGGACCTGCTCGATGGCGGAGGAGTGGGCTGGATGGCGCCAGACACGCTGGCGCGGCGCCTAAATTCTGCCAACGTCCGCCACGCGGCCGATGCCATCGAGTCGCTAAAAACAGCTCTGGGCCCTGACTCCGTTAGGTGCATCGAGGAGGCTCAAGCACGTGGGGAGATCCCGTCCGAACTGACCCCCGTCCGGACGGAATTCCTCATCGGCGCCAAACCCCAGAACCTCCCTCGGGGGCCGGCGCCTCACAACTTGAGCCGCCTCGGGGAAATCCCCTCCGTGCCTTTCAGTTCCGCGCGGAGGGGTTTCCTGTACGGGCTGCTCCTGCACACCCTCAACTTTGCCATCCTCGCCGGCCGTCCGGACACGCCATGGCGTACCATCTTGCCGTCCGGAGGAGGCGGGGGTCCCCAATGGAGGGCACTCTACGCAGGGGTCCTCACACTATTCATCGGGGACTTGGCCTGGAGGGTGGTGCACGGAGCAGTGCCGTGCAACAAATTTTTAAGCCGGTTCACGGACTCCCAGGCCGCCTGCAATTTCTGCGGTCTGGAAGAGTCCGTGTTCCATGTTTTTATGGAATGCACAAGGTTGCAGCCCCTGTTTTATTATTTGAAGGGGCTGCTCCTGAAATTCTGGCTGCACTTCAGTCCCACCATCCTGATCTTTGGGCACCCTGTGCGGAGGGGAGCGGGTAGGTCCGAAGGCCTCCTCGTAGGACTGCTCCTGGGCACGGCCAAGGGTGCCATCAGCCGGTCCAGGCAGCGGGCGGTCGAGGGGGTCGTTCAACCTGACTGCCTGCCTCTCTTCCGCTCTTACATCCGGTCCAGGGTGTCCTTGGAGATGGAGCACTCGCGGCCTTCCGCGAGAGGTGGGCACCGGAGGGACTGGAGTGCATCATCACGCCCGGCAACCAAATTTTAATTTGATTTTACGTTTTTAAGTTTAATTTGTTTTAATTGCCGGTGCTTTTAGTGTCCCCCTTCCCTTTTATAGGGGGCACTGGGGAAAATTGTGATTTTAGTGCCCAAAAAAAAAAAAAAATGAAAAACTCAAAAAAAAAACAAAAAAAAGGGGGGAAAAAAAAGGGCCTTGCAAATGTCTGGAGTGTCACCCAGGTCGGGTGGCACCGTTTAATGTTTTATGTTTTTGAAGGTGAACTCCAAAAAGAGTTTCATGCACAAGGACCCCCAGGTCCCTCTGCACCGCAGCATGTTGTAATTTCTCCCCATTCAAATAATATTCCCTTTTACTGTTTTTTTTTCCAAGGTGGATGACCTCACATTTTCCGACATTGTATTCCATCTGCCAAACCTTAGCCCATTCGCTTAACCTATCTAAATCTCTTTGCAGACTCTCTATGTCCTCTACACAACCCGCTTTCCCACTAATCTTTGTGTCATCTGCAAATTTTGTTACACTATACGCTGTCCCCTCTTCCAGGTCATCTATGTATATTGTAAACAGTTGTGGTCCCAGCACCGATCCCTGTGACACACCAATAACCAAGGCTTTCCAACCCAAAAAGGACCCATTTATTCCGACTCTGCTTTCTGTTAGCCAGCCAATTCTCGATCCATGCTAATACATTTCCTCTGACTCCGCGTACCTTTATCTTTTGTGGGGCACCTTATCGAATGCCTTTTGGAAATCTAAATACACCACATCCATTGGTACACCTCGATCTACCATACTCGTTATATCCTCAAAGAATTCCAGTAAATTAGTTGAACATGATTTCCCCTTCATGAATCCATGTTGCGTCTGCTTGATTGCACTATTCCTATCTAGATGTCCCGCTATTTCTTCCTTAATGATAGCTTCAAGCATTTTCCCCACTACAGATGTTAAACTAACGGCCTATAGTTACCTGCCTTTTGTCTGCCCCCTTTTTTAAACAGAGGCATTACATTAGCTGCTTTCCAATCGAATGGTACCTCCCCAGAGTCCAGAGAATTTTGGTAGATTATAACGAATGCATCTGCTATAACTTCCGCCATCTCTTTTAATACCCTGGGATGCATTTTATCAGGACCAAGGGACTTGTCTACCTTGAGTCCCATTAGCCTGTCCAGCACTACCCCCCTAGTGATAGTGATTGCCTCAAGGTCCTCCCTTCCCACATTCCCGTGACCAGCAATTTTTGGCATGGTTTTTGTGTCTTCCACTGTGAAGACCGAAGCAAAATAATTGTTTAAGGTCTCAGCCATTTCCACATTTCCCATTATTAAATCCCCCTTCTCATCTTCTAAGGGACCAACATTTACTTTAGTCACTCTTTTCCGTTTTATATATCGGTAAAAGCTTTTACTATCTGTTCTTATGTTTTGCGCAAGTTTACTTTCGTAATCTATCTTTCCTTTCTTTATTGCTTTCTTAGTCATTCTTTGCTGTCATTTAAAATTTTCCCAATCTTCTAGTTTCCCACTAACCTTGGCCACCTTTCACGCATTGGTTTTCAATTTGATACTCTGCTTTATTTCCTTGGTTATCCACGGCTGGTTATCCCTTCTCCTTTCACCCTTCTTTTTCACTGGAATATATTTTTGTTGAGCACAATGAAAGGGCTCCTTAAAAGTCCTCCACTGTTCCTCAATTGTGCCACCGTTTAGTCTGTGTTTCCCGTCTACTTTAGCCAACTCTGCCCTCATCCCACTGTAGTCCCCTTTGTTTAAGCATAGTACGCTCGTTTGAGACACTACTTCCTCACCCTCAATCTGTATTACAAATTCAACGATACTGTGATCACTCATTCCGAGAGGATGTTTTACTAGGAGATCGTTTATTATTCCTGTCTCATTACACAGGACCAGATCTAAGATCGCTTGCTCCCTTGTAGGTTCTGTAACATACTGTTCTAAGAAACAATCCCGTATGCATTCTATGAATTCCTCCTCCAGGCTACCCCGTGCGATTTGATTTGACCAATCGATATGTAGGTTAAAATCCCCCATGATTACTGCCATTCCTTTTTCACATGCCTCCATTATTCCCTTGATTATTGCCCGCCCCACCGTGAAGTTATTATTTGGGGGTCTGTCAACTACGCCCACCAGTGTCTTTTTCCCCTTACTATCTCTAATCTCCACCCGCAATGATTCAACATTTTGTTCATTAGAGCCAATATCATCTCTCACAACTGCCCTGATATCATCCTTTATCAACAGTGCTACCCCACCTCCTTTCCCTACTTGTCTATCTTTCTGAATTGTCTGATACCCCTGTATGTTTAATTCCCAGTCTTGGCCACCCTGCAACCACATTTCTCTAATGGCCACCAAATCATACCCATTTGTAATGATTTGTGCCGTCAACTCATTTACTTTATTTCGAATGCTGCGTGTGTTTTGGTAGAGTGTTTTAATACTAGTTTTTAGACCATGATTTTTAGTTTTGACCTCTCCTGCAGCCCTTTTATATTCATACATATTGTCCCTTCCTATCACCTTGTGGTTTACACTTACCCCAGTGCTTCTCTGCTCTGTTGCCTCCTGCCTTTTGCATTCTTTCTTGGGGTTCTGTTCATCTGAGCTCTCACCCACTCTAACTCGCTCAGAGCCCTCTCCTGGGTTCCGAATACTCCTTGCATTGAGGCACCGAGCTTTCATGCTTGCCTTTTTATTAGACTTTGACCCTTTAGAATTTTGCTGTACAGTGGCCCTTTTTGTTTTTTGCCTTGGGTTTCTCTGCCCTCCACTTTTACTCATCTCCTTTCTGTCTTTGGCTTTTGTCTCCATTTTGTTTCCCTCTGCCTCCCTGCATAAGTTCCCATCCCCCTGCCATATTAGTTTAACTCCTCCCCATCAGCACTAGCAAACACTTCCCCTAGGACATTGGTTCCGGTCCTGCCCAGGTGCAGACCGTCCGGTTTGTACTGGCCCCACCTCCCCCAGAACCGGTTCCAATGGCCTAGGAATTTGAATCCCTCCCTGCTGCACCACTGCTCAAGCCACATATTCATCTGCACTATCCTGTGATTCCTACTCTGACTAGCTCATGGCACTGGTAGCAATCCCGAGATTACTACTTTTGAGGTCCTACATTTTAATTTAGCTCCTAGCTCCTTAAATTCGTCTTGTCGGACCTCATCTTTTTTACCTATATCGTTGGTACCAATGTGCATCACAACAACTGGCTGTTCACCCTCCCTTTTCAGAATGTTCTGCACCCGCTCCGAGACATCCTTGACCCTTGCACCAGGGAGGCAACATACCATCCTGGAGTCTCGGTTGCGGCCGCAGAAACGCCTATCTATTCCCCTTACAAATGAATCCCCTATCACTATCACTCTCCCACTCTTTTTCCTGCCCTCCTGTGCAGCAGAGCCAGCCACGATGCCATGAACTTGGCTGCTGCTGCCCTCCCCTGATGAGTCATCCCCCTCAACAGTACTCAAAGTGGTGTATCTGTTTTGCAGGGGGATGACCGCAGGGACCCCTGCACTCCCTTCCTTGCACTGCTCTTCCTGCTGGTCTTCCATTCCCTATCTGGCTGTGGACCCTTCACCTGCGGTAAGACCAACTCGCTACACGTGCTACTCACGTCATTCTCAGCATCGTGGATGCTCCAGAGTGAATCCACCCTCAGCTCCAATTCCGCAACGCGGACCGTCAGGAGCTGGAGGCGGATGCATTTCCTGCACACGTAGTCGTCAGGGACACCAGAAGTGTCCCTGAGTTCCCACATGGTACAGGAGGAGCATATCACGTGACCGAGCTCTCCTGCCATGACTTAACCCTTCGATATACTTAAATTGGCAACAACAATGCTAAAGTTTACTCACTGTTATAGAAGAGAAAAAAGAAAAGAAAAAAGAAAAGCTACTCACCAATCACCAGCCAATCACTTACCCCCTTGGCTGTGACTTCACCTTTCTGTTTCTTTCTACTTCTTTTTTGCCTTGTCCCTGTAGCTGCACAAGCTCACATCTCCACGCACCTCCGACATGCTCCTGACTGCCGCAGCGTTGGGCCTTTTATGGGCCTCTCGCCGACCC
Organism: Pristiophorus japonicus; assembly: GCF_044704955.1. Classification (NCBI taxonomy): domain Eukaryota; kingdom Metazoa; phylum Chordata; class Chondrichthyes; family Pristiophoridae; genus Pristiophorus; species Pristiophorus japonicus. The sequence goes on along the minus strand of NC_091982.1, from coordinate 99,324,903 downwards.
CGGACTCACGCCTCTCCACGCACCTCCGACGCTGCTCCCGACTGCCGCCGCGTTGGGCCTTTTATAGGCCTCTCGCCGACCCCGGACTCACACCTCTCCATGCACCTCCGACGCTGCTCCCGACTGCCGTCGCGAACACACATGCTAATGCCTCTTTCACAAACATGCTGTAGGCCCTCTCGGCCTTAGACAAGCTCCTGGAAGCATAAGTGACAGGTTGCAACTTCCCCGCAATGTTAGCTTGTTGTAATACACACCTGACTCCGTAGGACGAAGCATCAGATGCTAGCACAAGTCTTTTAGATGGGTTATACAATACAAGCAGCTTGTTGGAGCATAAAATGTTTCTGGCTTTCTCAAAATAGTTGAGGAGACCCAGAAACAACCGCAACTCCGTGACGTTCTGTGGCCTGGGCGCGTTCCTGATAGCCTCTGTCTTGGCGTCTGTGGGCCGAATGCCGTCCGCCGTGATCTTTCTCCCCAAAAACTCCACTTCTGTTGCCATGAAGACGCATTTCGGACTCTTCAGCCGCAGTCCTATGCGATCCAGTTGCTGAAGGACCTCCTCCAGGTTTTGTAGGTGCACCACAGTCTCTCAAACATCTTTTTACTCATGATGGATTGGCTAGCACCAGTGTCCAGTTCCATGGCTATGGGTAAGCCATTCAATTTTACGTTTAGCGTTATAGGTGGACATTTCATCGAAAATGTGTGCACCCCGTGTACTTCAGCATCTGCCTCCTCTGAGGCTCAAAATTGCTTTGATCCAGCATGGACCGATCTTCCTCTGCCACGTGGTGGTTAGCAGGTTTTACAGAGCTTGCAGCTCGTTTGCAAGCTCGTTGGAGGTGTCCCATTGTTCCACAGCTCTTGCAAACATACCTTTGAAGTGGTATGAATAAGCTGAATGGAAGCCTGCACAATGCCAACAAGGTGTGAATTGCCTTGCATTCATCCTTTATTGGGGATTCTGACTCATCTGGGTCACCTGAGGCCTGCTGGCAGTTGCAGACTTGTAGGTTCTGCCCTGTACATTTCTGCTTGCAAGCACAGTTCCAGTTAATTTATGAACATCGGTAGTACTTGTGTGCTGAGAGATTTGTTTGGTTTTATCAGTGGTGGACATAAACGCCTGTGCTTTTCGCAATGGCCTTACTGAGGTTCGGTGTCTCTACAGTCAAAAGTTTTCGTAGGATGGTCTCGTGACCAATACCCAGTACAAAAAAGTCTCTGAGCATTTGCTCCAGGTAGCCATCAAACTCACATTGTCCTGCAAGTCGCCTTAGCTCAGCGACGTAGCTCGCCACTTCCTGACCTGTAGAACCGACACCTCGCCATCAGCACGCTCTCCCTTGGGTTAAGGCGCTCCAGAACCAGTATACACAGCTCCTCATATGACTTATCTGTAGGTTCCACTGGAGCCAGAAGATTCTTCATGAGGCTATAGGTCGGTGTCCCACAGACTGTGAGGAGGACCGCTCTCCTTTTTACAGCGCTTCCTTCTCCGTCGAGCTCGTTGGCTACAAAGTACTGGTCTAGCCGTTCGACATAGGCTTCCCAGTCCTCACCCTCTGAGAACTTCTCCAGGGTGCCCACAGTTTGCTGCATCTTTGCGTTGGATTCGTATTCTCGTCTCCAGTTATTGTGTTCCTAACACAGATGAGGCTGCACACAGGGAGGTTACAGTAACAGTGACTTCAGTCTTTAATAAGGCACTTCAGAGTGAGGAACAGGCTTATATACAGTGCTCCCAAGGGATGCTGGGATCCCTTGGGACTTCAGGGGATGAGCGCCCTGGTGGCGGAACATGGGCCTGCATGCTTTACAGATACACAATAAGTACCACCTCCTTAGTGATAGTGATTGTGTTAAGTACCTCCCTCCCATAGCCCCTTGACTATCCACTGTTGGGATATTGTTTGTGTCCTCTACAGTAAAAACCGATACAAAATATTTGTTCAGAGTTTCTGCCAATTCCATGTTCCCCATTACTAATTCCCCGATCTCGTCCTCTAAGGGACCAACATTTACTTTAGCCATTCTTTTCCTTTTTATATTCCTATAGAAACTCTTGCTATCTGTTTTTAGATGTTGTGCTATTTTACTTTCATAGTCTATCTTCCCTTTCATAATCATTTTTTTAATCATTCTTTGCTTGCTTTTGAAAACTTTCTAATCTTCTGTCCTCGCACTTGGTTGAGAAGGTACACAAAATAATCAAAACAGCTCATAGATGCTTGCCTTTATATCTAAAGGACTAGAATACAAAACGGCAGAAGTTATGCTACAGCTATACAAAGCCATGTTAGACCACATCTGGAATACTGTGAGCAGTTCTGGACACTGCACCTTAGGAAGGATATATTGGCCTTGGAGGGAGTGCAGTGTAGGTTTACCAGAATGATACCAGGACTTCAAGGATTAAGTTACGAGGAGAGATTACACAAATTAGGGTTGTATTCCCTGGAATTTAGAAGGTTAAGGGGTGCTTTGATTGAAGTTTTCAAGATATTAATGGGAACTGATAGGTTGGATAGAGAAAAACTAGTTCTGCTGGTTAGCGAGTCTAGGACTAGGGGACATTATCTAAAAATTAGAGCCAGACCTTTCAGGCGTTAAGTTAGGAAACACTCCTACACGCAAAGGGTGATAGAAGTTCGGAACGCTCTTCAGCGAACGGCAAATGATGCGAGATCACTTGTTAATTTTAAATCTGAGATTGATAGAATTTTGTTAACCAAAAGTATTGAGGGATTTGGGGCAAATGTGGGTATATGGGGACTGAATTGATGGACCCACCGCCCGCTTGCGCCCGCTGCCACCGACTATCGTCGAGCTTTCTGGGCGGTCTCCCCTCCGAGCGAGTTTGGTGGAGACTTCCTGCTGGCGGGGAGGGAAGACCCCTGGGGACCGCCTGCTGACGTCCACTGCCATGCAGCTCACATAAGTGCCCTCCTGCCCGCCAAGCTGCCAGGTTAATCTGGGTGGACGTCCGCTGCAGCAGGGGAAAGGAGGGCTGCATGGAGGCAGGTCCAACCTCAAAGGTAAGTATGAAGACCTGCAAAAAAATGTTAATAAACTTGTTTTAATTTTTTTTCCAGCAATTCAAGTGGATGGGGTCCACTGAAGGTTTTCCGGTGTTTTTTTTTTAATTTTATTTTATCTGGGCGGTACTTTGCCGAGGATTGCATCTGGCGCCGAGATTGGCAGGTTCTGCCTGTTGTCGCTCAGATTCATGGCATAAGTTGTTTTTTTCCTGCCAGGCGCTCTTTCCAGGACTTTTCCACTAAACTCCCGCCCAACGGTCCTTTGGGCGGCACTTGGGCAGAACTTAGCTTCCAGCAAGTTCAGGGCCATGGAGTTAAATCACAGATCAGCCATGATCTCATTGAATTGCGAAGCAGGCTCCAGGGGCTGAATAGCCTCCTCCTGTTCCTATGTTGCTATGTTCCTAAACCCTCTCAGGTGGACATACAAGGTATCACAGCACAATTTGAAGAAGAGCAGTGGAGTTCTTTGGTGTCCTGCCCAATGTCTATCCCTCAACTAACACCTAAAAACAGATGATCTAATCATTTATTTTAATGCTGTTTCTGGGATTTTTCTGTGTGCAAAATTGGCTGTCACGTTTCCTACATTACAACAGTAAATACACTTCAAAATTACTTCATTGGCTGCAAGGCATTTTGGGACGTCGTGAGGTCATAAAAAGTGCTATATAAAAGCAAGGCAGTCTTCCTTCCTTCCTTTCCTTCCTTTCCTTCTCTCTTTCCTTCTTTCCTTCCTTCTTTCCAAATCTTTCCAAAATATCTGTTATCTAAAGTCTACTGTGCCTTTGTTTCCCTAAAGATGTCTAATACACTATTTCCCTGCCCCATTTGAGAAACCTTAAAGCTCAATGATGTCACCATATTAAGTCTCATTTCCATATCTTTCTGAGTACCATACACAGTCACTTTATCTTTATGCAGTCATAGAATAGTCCAGCTTAGAAGGAGGCTGTTCGGACTATCGAGTCCGCATCGGCTCTTTTGAAGACCATTTCTGTTAGTCCCACTCCCCATATCCCAGCTCCACAGGCCGGGAAGTATAGGAGCTGGAGCGGCGGGCCTGGGACATCGTGGTTCCCCGACCTGCGAGAGAACAGCTCCACAGGTCGGGCTATAAAAGAGCTGGAGTGGCATACCACTTCAACCTCCAGCACGAGCTGCTCCAAGTGTGCGATGATTTTGAGATGAGCGACTGGGTGACGTCACCAAAACCCCGGTCACCGTTTTGGAGCGTGGGCAGGAACATCGGCAGAACCCAGGTACAGAGGAGTGAGAAGGTCAGGGTGGATGAGCGGCGAGTGTTTGTGGCGAGATGCGGTGAATGTTTATGACGGAGGATCGGTGAAAGATTGTGGCGGAGGTGCGACAGATGAGGGTACAGGGTCCAGAAGAGCCGAGGGCCCAGGGGCAGCACAGGCCAGCCCACACTGCGATATGTGTGCGCCTTAGGTCCGTGCAGCAGAGCAGGTCTCCAGTCATCTTGGTTAATCCTTGCAACTGGACTAATACCTAGCTCTGTCAAGCCCGTGTGGTGGCTGGTGTGCAACGGTCACCACACGTTAAAAAAATTCACGCACAGGCATCTTCCACCCCCTCAATTGGAGTTCAGGAATGGAACATCGGGTCCTTCATCGAAACACCTGTGAACTCATGGAAGCAAGTCATCCTCATTCGAGGGACCGCCTATGAATGAATGAATCCCTGCAATTTTTGTTCATTCATACATTAATCCAATTCCCTTTTGAAGGCTACTATTGAATCTGTATCTACCACCATATCAGGCAGTGCATTCCATATGCTAAACACTTATTGTGTAAAAACATTTTTCCTCATCTCGCCTCTGGATTTTTTGTCAATCATATTAAATCTGTGCTCTCTAGTCTATCCACATAATCCCGAAGTCCATTCTTTAAAACTATACAGCTGATTTGACTTTGTTACAGTAAAAACACGTAAGGGCCAATTATCAGAATATGGCTCCCTGCATTAATCTTAATGGACAGAAAACCGTGCCAAGCATGCCCCCCTGGGGTGCTAACGGGAGGCATAACAATTGGATTTTTCCCCCTAAGTGGATGCACAAGAATCATTAGTTGACTTTGTTATACAGTATTGGATCGATTCATTTATCAAGTATGTTTGGAATGTTTGTTTTGTGGTGGCTTTTGTTTTGTCTTGAATAAAGAGTCAGAATAGATACTGCAAGCTTAAAGTAAGTTGTGACCGTAGTCCTTTATTACAGATCTCAGAGTGCCTCTCCAGCCTGTGAGGCCTTCTTATATACAGATGCTCCCAAGGGATTGTGGGATCCCTTGGGACTCCAGGGGATAAGCCCTCTGGTGGTTAGACATGGTATTTACAGGTTTACATACATAACAACACTCCCCCCAAAGTCAATAGTGTAACTATTTACAATATGAGTCGATCTGGGGCGTTCCTTTCCCTGGTTGATCGTCTCGGTGCAAATGCTGGTTTTGGTGAGTAGTTTGTTGGGCCCTCACTGGACTGCTGCTCAGCTGGCCTTGTTGGGCCGCTGTGGATGGTGATTCCTGCTGGCCTGCTGCGGGTGATGGGTTCTGCTTCGTGGTCAACTGCTGGGTCTGTTGCCACTTGTGTATGTGTTGGAGGGTCGAAAAAGGTGGAGTCTATTGTAGGTTGCTCTGGATAGTCCGTAAATCTGAGTTTGGTTTGGTCCAAGTGTTTCCTGCAGATGAGTCCATTTGAGAGTTTGACGACAAACATCCTACTCCCTTCTTTGGCCAGAACAGTACCAGGAAGCCACTTGGGACCTTGTTCAAGTTCAACACAAATATAGGATCATTAATCTCAATTTCACGTGACACATTTGCGCGATCATGATTTGTATTCTGTTGAAGCCGCCTGCTCTCTACCTGTTTGTGTAGATCAGGGTGGACTAACAAGAGCCTTGTCTTAAGTGCCCTTTTCATGAGCAGTTCAGTGGGAAGGATCCCAGTGAGTGAGTGGGGTCTTGTGTGATAACTGAGCAGGACTCGGAATAGGCGAGTCTGCAGTGAGCTTTCAGTTACCCTTTTCAAGCTCTGCTTGATTGTTTGAACTGCTCGTTCTGCCTGACCATTGGACGCTGGTTTCAAATGGGGCAGATGTGACATGTTTGATCCCATTGCTGGTCATGAACTCCTTGAACTCGGCACTGGTGAAGCAAGGCCCATTGTCACTTACAAGGACATCAGGCAGGCCGTGCATTGCAAACATGGCCTGTAGACTTGCCGACATTATCACACATTCAATCCATTTGGAGTACGCATCTACAACCACTAAGAACATTTTTCCCAAGAATGGGCCTGCATAGTCGACATGGACCCTGGACCACGGTTTGGAGGTTTAAACTTAGTAGTGCCCCCTGGGTGCATTGCTTAACTGTGAACATGTATTACATTTGTGCACGCAGGGCTCTAAGTCTGCATCGATATCGGGCCACCACACGTGGGATCTGGCTATCGCTTTCATCATTACGATGCCTGGGTGGCTGCTGTGGAGATCACTAATGAAAGTGTCCCTGCCCTTTTATGGCACCACTATCCAATTACTCCATAGGAGGCAATCAGCCTGTTTAGACATTTCATCTTTGCGTCGCTGGTACAGCTTTATTTCTTCCTGCATCTCTAACGGGACACTAAACCAACTCCCGTGGAACACATAGTTTTTTACTAAGGACAGTAAGGGGTCCTGGCTCGTCCAGGTTCTAATCTGTCGGGTGGTAACAGGTGATTGCTCACTCTCAAATGCTTCGATTACCATGACTAAATCTGCGGGCTGTATCATCTCCACCCCTGTGGTGAGCAATGGCAGCCTGCTGAGAGCATCGGCACAGTTTTCTGGATGCGGGCCAGCGCATTCATATTTATCCCCTTGCTTTCAGAAAAGAGGGATATAAGTGGCTTATGGTCGGTTTCCAATTCAAATTTGAGCCCGAACAGATATTGATGCATTTTCTTTACTCCGTAAACACACGCTAACGCTTCTTTTTCGATCATACTTAGACAGACTTCTGGATGCATAGGCAACCGAGTGCAATTTCCCAAATTCATTAGCTTGTTGCAACACACACCCGACCCCGTATGACAACGCATCACATGCTAGTACCAAATGCCTACATGGATCGTACAACACAAGCAATTTGTTTGAACATAACAGCTTCCTAGCTTTCTCAAAGACATTTTCTTGGCTTTTACCCCATACCTATTCATTTCCTTTATGCAGTAAAGAGTGCATTTTGGGCGCCAGGAAAACGCACTTCGAGCATTTTAGACTGAGCCCCACATGGTTAAGCTGACTAAGAATCTCCTCTAGGTTCTGCAGGTGCTCGACGGTGTCCCGACCTGCAACTAAGATGTCATTCTGGAAGACCACGGTGGGCAGGACTGACTTCAGGAAGCTTTCCATGTTCCTCTGGAATATCGCCGCAGCCGATTGCATCTCAAATGGACATCTCTTGTAAATGAAGAGACCTTTCTGTGTGTTGATGCAGGTGAGGCCTTTTCGATGATTCCTCCAGATCCTGCGTCATGTAGGCCATGGTCAAGTCCAGCTCCATGAACGTTTTCCCTCCCGCCAGCGTCGCAAATAGGTCGTCTGTCTTTGGTAGTGGGTATTGATCCTTCAATGAGAAATGATTGATAGTCACTTTGTAATCACCACAGATTCTGATGGTGCCGTCTCACTTGAGGACTGGAACAATCGGATTGACACACTCATTGAATTCAATCGGCGAAATGATGCCCTCTCGTTGCAGCCTGGCCAGCTCGATCTCCACCCTCTCGCCTTGTGATGGATGGGTCTCGCCTCCGGATCTGCACTTTTGCTCCTTGGAACTTCCCAATGCCTGATTCGAACAGCGAGGTGAACTTGTTTAGGACCTGGGCACATGAGGTGTCATCGACAGACAAAAGCACTCAGACGTCGTCCCAGTTCCAGCCTATCTTTCCCAGCCAGCTCCTGCCAAACAGCGTGGGGCCATCGCCCAGTACCACCCAGAGTGGTAACTTATGTACCGCTCCATCGTAGGAGACCTTTACGGTAGCACTGCCGATTACGGGAATCAGTTCCTTTGTGTACGTTGTCAGTTTAGTACGAATGGGAGTCAGGACTAGCCTTGAGGCCTTGCTGCACCACAATTTATCGAAAGTCTTTTTGCTCATTATGGACTGGCTTGAGCCCTTGTCCAGCTCCATGGACACCAGGAGTCCATTTAATTCAACCTTCAGCATTATCGGGGGACACTTTGTGGTAAATGTGTGCACCCCATATACCTCTGCCTCCTTGGTCTGAGGCTCTGGTTCGTCATGATCCACCATGGATCTGTTCTCCTCTGCAACATGGGTGTTTGCAGGATTAGCAGGGTTTGCAGCTCGCCTGCACATACTTTGGAGGTGTCCCATTGTTCCACAGCCCTTGCAAATATATCCTTTGAAGCGGCATGAATAGAAATGATGATCACCCCTGCAGCGCTAACAACGTGTTAATGGCTTTGTAGTCACCATCCTTGATGGTGGACTCTGAGTCATCTGCGGACGTGCAGCTGCAAGCGTGTAAGTCCTGCCCTGTACATTTCGATTGGAAAACAACGTTACTTTATTCAAAGTACTTGCAGCAGCACTCGTGTGCTGAGAAATTTGTTTGGTATTGTCACTGGTGGCGATAAACGCCTGGGCTATCGCTATGGCTTTACTCAAGGTTGGGGTCTCGACAGTCAAAAGTTTGCGAAGTATTACTTCATGCCCAATGCCAAGTACAAAGAAGTCCCTGAGCATGTGCTCCAAGTGTCCTTCAAATTCGCAATGTCCTGCAAGGTGCCTTAGCTCGGCGACGTAGCTCGCCACGTCCTGGCCTTCAGACCTCTTGTACGTGCAGAACCGATACCTCGCTATCAGAACACTTTCCTTTGGGTTTAGATGCTCCCTGACCAGTGTGCACAACTCATCGTACGACATGTCTGTGTGTTTTGCTTGAGCGAGCAGATTTTTCATGAGGCCATATGTTGGTGCCCCGCAAATGGTGAGGAGGATCGCCCTTCATTTGGCAGTGTTCGCTTCTCCTTCCAGCTCGTTGGCCACGATATTGGTTGAGTCGCTCCACGAAGGTTTCCTAATCATCTCCCTCTGAAAATTTCTCCAGGCTGCCCACGGTTCTCTGCATTATTGCGGTGGGGTTCTTTATTTGTATCTCGTTGCCAGTTGTTATGTCTTGAATAAGGAGTCAGATTAGATACTGCAAGCTCAAAGTAAGGTTTATTACAGATCTCAGAGCGTCTCTCCAGCCTGTGAGGCCCTCCTTATATACAGGTACTCCCAAGGGATTGTGGGATCTCTTGGGACTCCAGGGGATAAGCCCTCTGGTGGTTAGACATGGTATTTACAGGTTTACATACATAACAGCTTTCATTTTAGATTTGTGCCCATCAGGTTGCTGTGATGTTCTGTGACAAAGGGATGGTATGATGGGGAAGAGGAAAGCAACAGTGATCTGGGGTTTCATTCACTGGAACTGGATTCTGATGAGGTGCTCATGGACAGCCCATCGGAATGGGGATCTGCTGCCTGCCTCCTCCCTACCTCCTCCCCCTTTCCCTCCTCCTCCTGAGGTCATCTCAGAACTCATGCAGTAGACCACCACAAAATGGGACACCCACTTCAGCATGTACTGGAAGGCTCCTCCATAGAGGTCAAGGCAGCGGACCACTGCTTTAGCACTTTGATAGTCTGCTTGATGAGGTTCATCATGACCTCATTACATGACTGCTGGCCACCAGTAGTGGGGTTGCGGAGGGTAGTCATCAGCAGGTGTAGAGCAGATAGCCCTTGTCTCCGAGCAGTCAATCTTGGGTTCAACGAGATGGCGGGAAGATTACTGGCACAGCGGATTGGCACACGATGAAGGCATCATGACTGGTACCAGGAAAGTGGATATTAACCATCAGGAAGCACTGGCATGGTCATACACCAACTGCACTGAAAGTGAGTGAAAGCATTTGCGGTTGTGATACATCTCAGGATTGATATGCAGTGCCCACATGTGTGCAGTCGATGGTGCCCTGCACCCTGGGGAAGCCCGCTCTCCTGGCAAAACCACATGCGGGCAACTTTTGCTTCTCTCTGTTCAGCGAGAAGACAATGAAGTCCCTTCTCCTGAAGTACAGTGCATCTGTGACCTCCCAGATATAGCGATGGATGGAGAACTGGGAGGTGCTAGCTGTGGCGAACAAATTGAGGGCATGGTGACCATAAGGGCTACTGGCTACACCCTTCTCTGAGAACACAAGAACATACGAATTAGGAGCAGGAGCAGGCCATTTAGTCCCTCAAGCCTGCTTCACCATTTAATAAGATCATAGCTGATCTACCTTAACTACACTTTCCTGCACTATACCCATATCCCTTGATCCCCTTAATGTCCAAAAATTTATCGCTTTGTCTTGAATATACTCAAAGACTGAGCCTAAACAGCCCTCTGGAGTAGAGAATTCCAAAGATTCACCACCCTCTGAGTGAAGAAATTTCTCCTCATCTCAGTCCTAAATGGTCGATCCCTTATTCTAAGACTGTGACCCCCCCCCCCACCCCCCAGCCTGGGGAAACATCCTCCTGTCATATATGTAGCTCTACCTGTGGACTACTGTGGCATTGTAGCCAGTGCTGTTTACAACAATAAAGAGGGAACAGGTCACTTGACTAGAGTTCTTGATGTTAGAAGCTGTCTTAAAGCTGTGTGTGTTTGTGAGTTGTACCGAATATATAACAAATTGTGATGAGAATGGGATAATCGGAAAACAAAGATGCAATTTTTGTTGATGGATGACTCAGCCAACCAACAGAGAGACTTTGAGAGCTTCTCTGTTTTGATTAACAGCTACAAATCCAAGGTAAATTACAAGCACACTTGTCTGAACTGCCAGAGTCCAGATGGCCGTGCCTCTGGGAATAATAGGGCATTTGGGGGAGTTTCAACATGACCGTGAAAATTTTGGAGCATATGTGGAGTGGCTAGAAATGTTTTTCACTGCAAATAACATCATCGAAGACCCCAGTGATGAAAACCATAACCGGGTGGTGTTGGAATGACAAAGGGCTTTTTTTAATTGAAGCAGGGCCCGAGGTGCATGAAACCCTGAAAAATTTGCTTGTGCCTGTCAAGCCAAAGGACTCAATTCTTAAGCAGATTCTAACTAAGTTAGAACAGCACTAGAGTCCTGAGCCCCTGGAAATTGCTGAAAGTTATTGTTTCGGAATACAAGATCAGTTCACTGAAGATAATATCAGTGAGTACATTGCAGCATTAAAAAAGTTATCTATTCACTGTAATTTCGGAAACTTTTAGGACCGAGCATTGCGTGATCGCTTTGTTTGTGGGATGAAAAATGATGCGATCAGAAGAAAGTTATTGACAATTCCTAACTTGACTTTTGATTTAGCTTGTCAGACAGCTATGTCAATGAACATGGCCGACCAATATTCCTGAGAATTTCATACTATTTCCAGTCGTCAGAGAACCGAGGTGAATCGCCTGCAGGCTAAAAGTAAAAGGCAATTGGACCCCACGGTCTCAGATACTGGCAATGGTAGAGCAATGAAGTCCTGCTATGGTGCCTGGGACAACACATTGCTCAAAGTTGTCCATATATGAAGGCGGAGTGTTTTATCTGCAGGAAAACTGGGCATCATGTGAAGGCATGCCTACTGAAGGGTAAACCGGCTTTCAAAGCTATAAGTAGAAATCCCCAGAGACTACATAGCATGGAAGAAAAACAACAGGGCGTGGAGGTTTTAGAGCTACACATCATCAGGAGCACGAGGTTAACTAACAGCAATTTGAAAAGTATCATAATCCACATAGATGTTGCAGGAACCAAGATACCCATGGAAATCGACACTGGTGCATCCGTGAGTGTCGTACCGGAGTCGCTATACCTCAACAAATTGCGTGATTTCCCATTGGAGAAATCCAAGATAGAGCTGCGAGGCTACTCGGGAGAGAACATTTCTGTGGTAGGTCATATCACCGTACTGGTGAAATACAAGGGTCAATTTCAGAGCTTGCCTCTATTAGTAATGGCAGGAGACAAGCCTGCCTTACTAGGAAGAAATTTGTTGGGATCACTAAAGCTGGATTGGTATGAGATTTTTCATGTTGAAATGAGATTTGCATCAAAGGATGATGTCATCAAGAATTATCCGAAGGTGTTCTGCGAAACAAGCAGTCCGATCCAAGGCTTCAAGGTGAGTGTCAAGGTTCAGAAGGACGCTAGATCAGTTTACTGCAAGCCATGTTCCGCACCTTACGCACTCAAGGAGAAAGTTGAGCAAGAACTCAAAAGACTAGACACTCAGAACATTATTTCTAAGATAGATCTATGTAATTGGGCTACACCCATTGTTGTATCTAAGTCTGGTGGTAAGGTAAGATTGTGTGGTGATTGTAAAGTAACCGTAAACCAGGTTCTAGAGGGTAATCTCCCCAATACATTGCCAAATATAGAAGATTTGTTCACAATACTGACAGGTGGTCAGATCTTCTCAAAGTTGGATCTTACAAATGCCTATTTACATATAACTTGAACTAGATGAGGCGTCTAAGTCATGCTTGACTTTTAATATTCATCTAGTCCTATATCAATTTAATAGACTATCATTTGGAGTGTCTTCTGCCGCTGCCATATTCCAAGGGATGATGAACCAGATTTTGCAAGGCATTGAAGGGGTAGAATGTTATTTAGATGACATACTAATTTCAGCACCAAATAGGCAAATTCATAATAACATATTGAATAAAGTCCTCAAACAGCTAGAGAAGCACTGAGTACGGGTATCTGTTCGCAAGCGTGAGTTATTTCAAAACTCAGTGGAATACTTAGGCACAATGAATTGGAGTACTTAGGCATGATTTCACTGTCATGCTTTTCATTGTGCCATAAACAGGGGAGGCACAACAGAGCTTGGCCTCCAGTCATCTTGGTCAATCCTCGCCACTGGATAAAGGTCTAGCTCTATCAAGCCTCTGTAGTGGCTGATGTGCAACGGTCACCACACACTAAAAAAATCCACGCACAGATGTAACTCATTGTAACACCTGTGCGCCCATCCTTTTTTGGTGCGAAGAGTGTCATCCTCATTATGAGGGACTGCCTAGTAGTTGTAGGAGTACTTAGGGTACAGAGTAGACAAAGGTGGTTTACATCCAACCAAGGGAAAGCTGGATGCAATCAGAAATGCACACACTCCCAAGAATGTAACTGAACTTCGATCATTTTGGGGTCTTTTGAACTATTATGGGAAGTTCCTACCAAATTTCGCTACAGTATTACATCCACTGAATGAACTATTGAAAAAACAGGTCCATTGGAAGTGGTCAGAAGAATGCGACACAGCATTCAAGGAGTGCAAAAGCAAATTGGTAGAGAACATCATGTTAGTTCACTATGACGTATCTAAGGAGATCAAGTTAGCATGTGATACCTCTCCATATGGAGTTGGGGCAGTGATCTCTCATGTACTACATAGTGGGGAGGAGAGACCAATTGCTTTTGCTTCATGCACTCTCAGTGCCAGTGAGCGTAATAATGCGCAAATTGAAAGGGAAGCTTAGGCATTAATTTTTGGGTCCAGAAGTTTCACAAATACTTGTATGGTCGTAAGTTTACCATCATTACAGACCATATGCCCCTGACAGCAATCCTCCATCCAAAGTCCTAATTTCCAACATTAGCTGCAGCCCGAATGCAGAGATGGGCTTTGATTTTGTCAGCATATACATATGATATTGAATACAGACGATCAACTGATCACAGTAATGCTGATGCTATGTCTAGGTTGCCTTCCTGAACACAACTTACATCCGATAGGGAAGAAGTGTTCTATTTTTCATACATTGATGAACTGCCAGTCATAGCTGAAGAGATTGATAGAGCAACCAAACGTGACCCAGTTATGTCAAAGGTGTATGATTATATTGCAAATGGCTGGCCAAACCAAGTAACAGACAAAGATATTCATCCATTCTTCAGTTGTAGGAATGAATTATCAGTCGATAAAGATTGTATCATGTGGGGTGCAAGTGTGGTTATACCAAATAAATTCAGGTCCAAATTATTAGGAGACCTTCATGACCAGCACCTGGGAATGTTTTTGACCAAGAGTTTTGCACGCAGTTACTTATGGTGGCCAGGTTTAGATAAAGATATGGAGTACATCATCAGTCGTTGTATGACATGTCAATCGGTAAGCAAGAAACCACCATCAGAACCATTACAGTCATGGAAATTGCCTCCCAGGGTATGGCAAAGGCGACATATCGATTTTGCTGAGCTAGAAGGACAACAATTGTTCATTGTGATTGATAACCATTCGAAGTGAGTCGAGGTGTTTCCAATGTGGAAAATAACAAGTAAAACATTGGACATTTTGCGAAGATTATTTTCTTCATTTGGCCTCCCAGAAGAAATTGTTTCTGATAATGAACCACAATTTTGTTCAGAGGAATTTGCACAGTTCACAAGCAAAAATGGTGTGAAACATACCATGGTTCCACCCATCACCCTGCTTCAAATGGTGCAGCAGAGCACACCTTACAAATTGTAAAATGTGCCCTCATCAAACAGATGTTGGATCCAAATCCAAAGAAGTGACAGTTGTCATTGGACCACAAATGGCTAATTTTCTAATTATGTATCGTAATACTCCTCATATAATTACTGGTAGAGCACCAGCAGAGTTGTTTCTCAAACGACAGCCAAGAACCAGGTTCCCATTGTTAAAACCAAACTTGGCACAGTCCGTAGAAGAGAAACAATTAAGACAGAAAGAGAATCATGATAGAAGTAGATTAAAAGAGAGAAGTGTGAAATTAAACCAGAAGGTGAGAGTGAAGAACCATCTCCATAAATGGTTAAAGTGGTTACCAGGAAGAGTGGTCCTCGCACATATTTGGTCATGATGTTTGATCATGGACAGGTTAGGTTTGTTCACATTGATCATATTTTACCTACAGACATGGAAGTAGTTGAAGATGGGAATGATTCAATTATTTCTGACTCATCAGATAGCTTTGATACACCATTAGCATATCCTACCTCCAATGTACTGGAAACAAATCCAAGAGGAAGTCTGAGTCCGAGTCAGGCAGACAAACAGTCTGAAGTTGTAGA
Source organism: Pristiophorus japonicus (assembly GCF_044704955.1). Lineage (NCBI taxonomy): Eukaryota > Metazoa > Chordata > Chondrichthyes > Pristiophoridae > Pristiophorus > Pristiophorus japonicus. The sequence continues at coordinate 99,309,675 of NC_091982.1, read as the reverse complement.
GAGTTCAAATGGAAATCAAGGGCATCCCTTGGAGGAAATCTTTCTTCAGGATCGGTCTCAAATGAGTCTAATTTCGACAGCCTGTTTGGAAGGTTCTGTTCAAGAGCGAAGGTAGTATCCTCTTCAAAACAGAAAACAAGTGGTTAAGCTTGATTTGTAAATATGGCAAAATAAATCAATATCTTTTGTAACGCATAACCATACAAGTTATGTATGATGATTGTTTGTTATGATGACTTCTTCATTAAGGAGGGAGAAGTGTAATATATATAGCTCCACCTGTGGACTACTGTGACACTGCAGTCAGTGCTGTTTACAACAATAAAGAGGGAACAGGTCACCTGACTAGAGTTCCTGATCTTAGAAAACATCTTAAAGCTGTATGTGTTTGTGAGTTGTACTGAATATATAACACTCCCTGCATCTATCCTGTCAAGCCCTGTAAGAATTTTGTATGTTTCAATGAGATCACTTCCCATTCTTCTAAACTCTAGAGAATATAAACATAGTCTACTCAATCTCTCCTCATTGAACAATTCCCCTATCCCAGGAATCAGTCAGCTGAACATTTGTTGCACTCCCTCTATAGCAAGTATAACTTCCTTAGGTAGGGAGATCAAAACTGTACACAATACTCCAGGTGCGGTCTCACCAGGGTCCTATATAATTGCAATAAGACATCTTTACTCTTATATTCAAATCCTCTTGTAATAAAGGTCAACATACCATTTGCTTTCTTAACTGCTTGCTGTACCTGAATGTTAACTTTCTAGTGATTTGCAAGCAAGGACACCCAGGTCCTTCTGAACACCAACATTTCCCAATCTCTCACCATTTAAAAAATACTCTGTTTTTCTATTTTTCTTACCAAAATGGATAACTTCACATTTCTCGACATTATATTCAATTTGCCATGTTCTTGCCCACTCACTTAGCCTGTCTATATCCTCTTGAAGTCTCTTTGCATCCTCCTCACAACTTATATTCCCACCTAGCTTTGTATCATCAGCAAACTTAGATATATTACATTGGGTCCTCTTATCCAAATCATTGATATATATTGTGAATAGCTGGAGCCCATTCACCGATCCTTGCGGCACCCCACTAGTTACAGCCTACCAATCCGAAAATGACCTGTTTATTCTGACTCTCTGTTTTCTGTCCATTAATCAATCCTCAATCCATGCTAGTATATTACCCCAATCCCATGAGCCCTAATTTTGTTTAATAACCTCTTGTGTGGCACCTTCTGAAAATCCAAATATACCACATCCACTGGTTCTCCCTTATCTATTCTGCTCGTCATTCTGAGGCTGTAGGTGTGGTTCCAGGAGGTGGCAGAGTTCTGTGACCACCTCCTTAGTGAATGGAAGCCTCCTAATACACTGCTCCTGGCTTAAGTGCAGGTCGGGAGACACTAGTTGGGTAGGGCCTCCTGCTGAGAGCCCTCCAACCCTTCCTCCTCCTCTCTCTGTGAGCATCATGTTCTATTCTTCGCTACCTCCGCTCCATCTCCCTATCCAGTGCGAGGGGCCTGCAAGTAAAGCCCTCATGACTGGAGCAAGTTGTCTGAGCAGAACCCTTGAAGTCAGAAGCAAAGCTTTCCCCACTTGCAGCACCACTCCCTGTCACCTCACTATCTTTAAATAATTGTAGAAAGCTCCCAACAGTTTCACAAACCTACACAGAGCCTATAGAATTCAAAAAGTAAGTCACCTGCCAGTTGTTGATGGTCCCTTTCAATACCGCCGGTGGGGGGGGTCCTTCGTGCAGCTGAACTCATGTTCTGCTGTGCTTGATTCAGAGAAGGCACGCAGTCGAGTGTCGACGTCCAAAATAGCAGGTTATATGGCAGATCAGCACTGCTCAATGATTGATAGCACGATGTGACTGATTAGCTTTCTTCTGGTGAAAGCAGGCTACCGACTTGCCCAAAATGGCGGCTGCCACGGCCCGCACCAAAATTGGGTGGTAACAAAGCAGCTGTCATTTTGTTTGCTGAAACTGGCCTTAACTAGTGCTAAGGTGCAGTTAGCACACTTTGAATAGAGAGCTTCAGTGACCTCCCTTATGCAACAGTCGACAGCAAACTGTGAGACATTGCAAATATATCCAGCTCCAGGCTGGAAGGAGCCCAGACACATAAATGTTCATGGCCACAGTCTCCTTCACAGTCACTAGCAATGTGGTCCTTGCCCTGCTCTGAGGTTGCAGTTGTGGCTGCAGCAGGTGCAAACATCACACACATTAGTCCTCGCTGAGATTCAGGTCGGAGAATTGCTCCTGAGCACCCGGAGCAGATGTAGCCTCCTGCTGAGAGCCCTTCTCCCCACTCTCCTCCTCCCTCTGCCAGCAGCGTGTGTTGCTCTGTGTTGCTCATTGATCTGCACAGAGTGTCTTAAATGGAGTTCAGTTAAATAAAGTGTTTTATTTGGGAATTTGGAAAAAGTGAGAATTCAGACAAGAGGGGGAAGAAGTTGTTCCTTTTGGCCTACACTACTTGTAGTGCTTCATGTTGCAGATATATATTTAAATTCATTGCTCTTAACTTAACCCAGATCAAATAAATAGTCAAGAAACTAAGCTGTAACTTATGTTACTTAAATACAAACTTAATTAAATGTAATTAAATAGAACACGGTCATATAGGGATGGCAATGCAGGTGGTGTGCCACAACTGCAGCATGCGAGAGTTTGTGGAGAGCATTGTGATCCCGGACAACCACGTTTGCAGTAAGTGCCTGTATCTTCAGGAACTTCAGCCCAGAGTTGTTGAGCTGGAGTCTGAGGTGCAGACATTGCGGGGCATCTGGGAGGGGGAGAGTTACCTAGACACTTTCATCTAGGAGGCAGTCACACCCCTTCGGATAGGTAGTGGTGCTGGTGTGGTTAGTGGTCAGGGACAGGAGGGTGTGACAGTAACTCAGGCAGGTAACGGGACCCCAGGTGCAGTGCTGGACGAGCCTCGGCATTTGTCCTTATTCAATAGGTATGAGGTACTTGCTGCCTGTGTGGATGAGGGGAAAATCTGCAGGATGGATGAGCAAATTGACCATGGCACCTTGGTGCAGGAGGCCATTCAAGTGGGGGGAGTGAAGGGGAAGGTAGTTGTGGTCGGGAATCTTCTGCATGCCCGATACGAGACTCCCAAAGCAAGTGCTCTAGGTGAAGTTTCAACACGGCATGCAAGCCCCAGGGGGGCAGAGGAAACCCTTCAAGGACACCCTCAAAGCCTCCTTGACAAAATGCAATATCCCCACCGACTCCTGGGAATCCCTGGCCTACGACCACCCAAAGTGGAGGAAGAGCAACCGGGAGGGCACTGAGCACCTTGAGTCCCATCGCCAAGAGCATGCAGAAACCAAGCTTAGACAGCGGAAGGAGCGTGCGTCAACCCAGGCTCCTCACCCACCCTTTCCTTCAACCACTATCTGCCCCACCTATGACAGAGACAAAGGCTAGACTTTCCACTTCACATCACCCATCTAAGGGCCATCTATCGCCCAAAACAGACCTCTATCGCCCATTTTGAGCAAAAAGTGGAAACTAGGCCCAATACATCGCCGGAAAAACAGGTGCCTAAGTTTCCACTTTGATCGCCGAGATGATCACCCAAATGATCGCCCACACAAGGTCCATCCCCCCAAGTTTCGGCACCTAGTATACACTTCACTGGGCCGATGCAAGGCCCAAAAGAGTGCTGAGAAATAGTTGCTTTTACTGGGCCTAAGAGAAGGAAATGGGCACTACAAGACGTCATTTTGAACTTCGGAGGAAGGGTGAAGGATTAGTTGTGAGTTAGTTAGAGAGTTAATTTAAAGATAATTGTACTCAGTATATTGGAACAGGGAATTTAAAGAGGTATTATCAAGTTATTTTTGGTAAATAGGTTTTATATATTGAAATTATTTTGTAAATAGCTTTTACATAGTGAAGTTATTTACTGATATTGTTGGGGCCTATCAAACTGACTGGTATACAGCGTGCAGCGTACAGAGTGCAGAGTACAGTGATTATAGATTATAGAGTAGAGAGTATAGACTAGAGAGATTATTAAAATTAGTGAAAGTAATTATCGATAGTGATATGGGGCCGATGCTTTCCCTGCCATTAATTGTAACTGCTCACACACTGGTTACTGAAAGGATCAATCGAAGATGTGGCAGAGTAATGCATAGACAGAGACGAAGACAGAGGAGGAGACGGTACAGCCAATGAAGGTACTTGGAAAAGCAATCCTACCTGAACTTGTCTGAAAATGCTTGTCTTAGGAGGCTGCGATTCCAGAAGGAGGTCATCGATGAGATATGTCAACTCGTCAAGGGTGATCTGCAGCCTTCCAGCACCATCAGAACCGCACTGTCCGTTGAGCTGAAGATTACTGCTGCCCTAGCTTTCTACGCTTCGGGATCTTTTCAGGCTTCAGCTGGCGACATCTGCCATATCTCTCAGCACGCTACACACTGCTGCATTCGACAGTTGACTGAAGCCCTTTACGCTCGCAGGATGGACTTCATAAGCTTCCCAATGACCAGGGAGGCACAGACCGAGAGGGCTTTGGGTTTCTACAGGATTTCACAGTTCCCCAAAGTACAGGGAGCAATAGACTGCATGCACATTGCCCTGAAAGCACCCTTTCAGAACGCTGAGGTGTTTCGTAACAGAAAGGGATTCCACTCACTAAATGTGCAGCTTGTTGTCAACCATAATCAAACAATTTTAACAGTGAATGTTACATTTCCTGGCAGCATCCAAGGTCCGCACATCTTACGTGAAAGTGCTATCCCTGACCTGTTTGTCAATCAGCCAGAAGGTCATGGTTGGATGCTGGGGGATAAAGGGTATGGACTTGCAAGTTGGCTGATGACCCCTCTGTGTAATCCCATCACTAAAGCACAGAAATTGTATAATGAAAGTCACATAGCAACTCGCAATATCATTGAAAAGACAATTGGAGTCCTAAAGCAGCGCTTCAGATGCCTGGATCATTCTGGAGGCAGCCTACAGTACCACCCTGACCAGGTCACAGAGTTTATTGTGGTGTGCTGCATGCTGCATAACCTAGCTATAAAGAGAGGACAAGTAATGCCAGATCGAGCTGCAGGTCCACCTCCAGAAGGAGATGAGACAGAAGAGGCAGCCGGCAAGGATGAAGAGGAGGAACAGGCGGGAGAGGACGCAGGAGAGGACATAGGGGAGCGCGATCAGCCTGGCGATCTAGCACCAGGCCCACCACCCCCCTCCCAAAGACCAGTAGCCAGGGGCAGTTACACAGCCACTAAGTTGTTGCATCAGCAGCTCATTAATGAACGCTTTGTATGAACTATCATTGTGGATATCCAAATGTTCATTTACAGTTAGGGTTAATCAAAAGTTTCATTTGCGTGGGGTTTCCTTATTGTGTTGCCTGCACTGGTCTATCATCAGAATTAGTTTAAGTAAAGTTTAAAGTACTGGTATAATAAAAGTACTGGTATAATAAAAGAATAAACAAACAAATATGGATGAAAAACTGTACATCTGATAAGTAATGTAACTAAGAGAGAAGGCATAAAATTTGTTGAATTAAAGATTTTCTTTTTATTAACAAAGATAGGAATGGAAAATTTTTCATAAACTATTGAACAACACCCTCCCTCCAACCCCCCGCCCACACACCAACACACTCTTCCCTCAAATCCCCAAAATGTTAACAATTGACAAAAAGAAAAAAACTGTTGAAAAATTGAACTTTTAAATTTGAACGTTGAACATTGAAACTTTTGCAAAACTTTTGAAAAACACAGTCCCCTCCCTACCTGCGGCCACATTTCCCTCCAGGTCCTGTCCCACCCCGTGTTCATACCCCACCCGCCCGTTTTGGTCTATGCAGACTGACACGAACGTGTTGTGCAATGTGTGACGGCAAGACTTCCTGCCGTGATGGAGGTGACGGAGTGGAAGCAGAAGCCTGAGGCTCCACTTCCGAGTAAGGGGGAACTGTATGCTCCGTACTCGCTTGCGTGCTCGGGGTCTCGCTATGAGTTGACACAGCACCTTGGGGTGCAATGCCGTGTCCAGTCAGCAATGCATGCCGTAGGGCATTGGTTGCGGCTGTCTGCTGCCGAATGGCCTGCAACATCTCCTGAGCATTCTGTGACTGCTCAGAAGACCAGTTGGAGAAGTTCGTGCAGAACTCGCTCCAGTTTGTGGAGAACTGGCTCCAGTTAGCTGAGAAACCCGCAAAACCCTGGATAAGGTCGCGACCGATCGCGACCGTTTCCCTGCACAGGGATAATAAGCTCTCCGTCTGGCCTCCGCGGTAGGCGATTGCTCACCCCACTGACCAGACCTCCGTAGGATCGGCGTTTGCAACATCACATGCCTTGGCATCACCACCTGCACACCGCTTGGTCCCGGTGCATCATCCATCTCAATAGAAATGGCCGCAGGTTGTTCCGCCGCCCCACAAAAAATGTTTTGTCTTCCTCCTCCTCCTCTTCCTCTTGCTCCTGCACAGCATGAGGCAGCAGTGCCTCCTCTTCTGCCTCTTCCTCCTGCGAACTATTTGCTGGCTCTGGAGTAGTGGAGGTGTCCACTGACTCCACGGACACTTAACATTAGAAAGACGAATGACATTTTTAAACAATGTATAACAATACAAATCAATACATATCAATATTTCAATAACCCAAAACGTTACAATGCTTTCCATTACCCCATATGCACAAAAGTTTACCAGGCCTAACATGGCCTCATTCATAGATCAAGAGTACATCAAAATTATATATCAAATTGCATTATAATTGCATAACATTACATGCGTAACCAAGATATTTTTAATATGTATTTACTACTGTTTCACACATTGCACAGTGCACAGTTCCCATTACTCACGTGACTCAAGGGTGGGTTCGGCCACACAACAGGTCATGACCAAATGGCTTTCAGGCCCCACCAAGGCCATCGCAAGCTCCTTGTATTCACTGAGCGTGTGGACCGTTGCAGAGCCGCCGCCCGTCCTCCGTTGCTCTTACCGGTTGATAGATATCTTCTTCTGTAAATGATAAGATAACATTGCATGGCAAAAGCTAATGGATTTGGTAATAAACATTTAAGATTGACAGATTTAAATGTTCAATTAAAAATTTGCATTACATTGCATATGAATAATATTTCATACTATAAGATTCAACTTAATGTTAGGGCGCATAAATTTATTCAGAATTTAATTATGTTATAATATAACGAAATGACATTGAAGATTCTAATTAAAATTTCCATACATCATTAAATAATACATATGGATGATTTTAAATAAAAATTTCAACTTACTCTGGCTGCTGCCAGCAGGCTGCTCCATCTTTTGCGGCACTGGTCAGGTGTGCGTGCTTCGTTTGATCTCAGCCCATATTCGTCTGTATGCACAGGATGGAGGTTTCCCATGCCCACCCCGTGTCAAGTTCTCCCACCTTGTACTCACGATATTTACGAGGGTCTCATTGGCCTCCTCGCTGAAGGGCTTGGCCCTTCTCCTCTCACTTTCTCCCTCCATTGATGTTTTTTTTTTAGATAGCAGTATTTCAGCAATTAAATACTGTTGACAAATATATAATTATACTTATAAGTATTTATAAGTATTTTAAATTTTTTAAAAATTCATAAGATCTCTCAAATTTGTTCATTTTACTTAAAATTCCAATATACCATCTGCCGAACCCAAAAGCCTCTCGCCTTCTCACTCTCCCTCTCTCTCTCTGACCCTCCTTGTGCTTCTGAGCATGTGTGATGACCCCTGACCTCTCAAAATGCGGCAAAGAAAATCAACCTAAAAAAAAAATCCTACACATGTGCAGAATAGCGTTGCTAGGGAAGCTTTTTTTTCTTTTTTGACTTCCAAAGAAAGGCATTATATCTGAATGTGCGAAGCATTTGCAACAAAATAGATGCATTAATAGTGCTGATAGAAATTAATAAGTTTGATCGAATAGTCATTTCTGAGACATGGTTGCAAAGTGACCATGGTTGGGAACTAAATATTCCAGGATACTTAACTTTTAGGCATAAGCAAAATGGAAAAGGAGGTGGGGTAACCCTGATAATAAAGAATGGGATAAAGACAGTAGAGAGAAAGGATCTTAGCTCCGAAAATCAAGAAGTCGAATCAGTTTGGGTGGAGCTAAGAAACAACAAGGGGCAGAAAACATTGGTAGGAATTGTTTATATGCCCCCAAACAGTAGTTGTTATGTAGGGCAGATTTCTGAACGATAAGGGAGTCAAGGGTTATGGGGAGCTGGCAGGGAAGTGGAGTTGAGTCCAAGATCAGATCAGCCGTGATTTTATTGAATGGCGGAGTAGGCTCGAGGGGCCAGATAAGAAATATAAGAAACATAAGAAATAGGAACAGGAGTAGGCCACCTTGTCCCTCGAGCCTGCTCCACCATTTAATAAGATCATGGCTGATCTGATCATGGACTCAGCTCCACTTCCCTGCCTGCTCCCCACAACCCTTTACATAAGAACATAAGAATTAGGAACAGGAGTAGGCCATCTAGCCCCTCGAGCCTGCTCTGCCATTCAACAAGATCATGGCTGATCTGGCCGTGGACTCAGCACCACTTACCCGCCCGCTCCCCATAACCCTTAATTCCCTTATTGGTTAAAAATCTATCCATCTGTGACTTGAATACATTCAATGAGCTAGCCTCAACTGCTTCCTTGGGCAGAGAATTCCACAGATTCACATCCCTCTGGGAGAAGAAATTCCTTCTCAACTCGGTTTTAAATTGGCTCCCCCATATTTTGAGGCTGTGCCCCCTAGTTCTAGTCTCCCCGACCAGTGGAAACAACCTCTCTGCCTCTATCTTGTCTATCCCTTTCATTATTTTAAATGTTTCTATAAGATCACCCCTCATCCTTCTGAACTCCAACGAGTAAAGACCCAGTCTACTCAATCTATCATCATAAGGTAACCCCCTCATCTCTGGAATCAGCCTAGTGAATCGTCTCAGTAGCCCCTCCAAAGCTAGTATATCCTTCCTTAAGTAAGGTGACCAAAACTGCATGCAGTACTCCAGGTGCGGCCTCACCAATACCCTGTACAGTTGTAGCAGGACCTCCCTGCTTTTGTACTCCATTCCTTTCGCAATGAAGGCCAACATTCCATTCGCCTTCCTGATTGCCTGCTGCACCTGCAAACTAACTTTTTGGGATTCATGCACAAGGACCCCCAGGTCCCTCTGCACCGCAGCATGTTGTAATTTCTCCCCATTCAAATAATATTCCCTTTTACTGTTTTTTTTCCCAAGGTAGATGACCTCACACTTTCCGACATTGTATTCCATCTGCCAAACCTTAGCCCATTCGCTTAACCTATCTAAATCTCTTTGCAGACTCTCTGTGTCCTCTTTCCCACTAATCTTTGTGTCATCTGCAAATTTTGTTACACTACACTCTGTCCCCTCTTCCAGGTCATCTATGTATATTGTAAACAGTTGTGGTCCCAGCACCGATCCCTGTGGCACACCACTAACCACCGATTTCCAACCCAAAAAGGACCCATTTATCCCGACTCTCTGCTTTCTGTTAGCCAGCCAATTCTCTATCCATGCTAATACATTTCCTCTGACTCTGCGTACCTTTATCTTCTGCAGTAACCTTTTGTGTGGCACCTTATCGAATGCCTTTTGGAAATCTAAATACACCACATCCATCGGTACACCTCTATCCACCATGCTCGTTATATCCTCAAGGAATTCCAGTAATTCCCTTATCCCTCAAAAATCTGTATCTCCGCCTTAAATATATTCAATGACCCAGCCTCCACAGCTCTCTGAGGCAGAGAATTCCACAGATTTACAACCCTCTGAGAGAAGAAATTCCTCCTTATCTTAGTTTTAAATGGGCAGCCCCTTAATCTGAGACTATGGGCCCGAAATTGATGAAAGCCTCTGCCCGCACAAGTGCCACCTAAAGGACCAGCAATGGCCACCCAAGGTCCATGGCGGTTCTTTGGGTGGGATATTCATGAAGAAGTTTCCTCAAAGGTCGACAGGCAGCAAATGAGTGACTTATGACACCAATCTGGGGGTCAGCGGGCGGGAGCTCCCAATCTCGGCGGCAAAGGCACTTGCCACCCAAGTGCCTCCTGGTACACTCATAATAAGGATGAAATTGAGTACTGTGTACAATGAGCAAGTGTGACCATAGCTCCTTTAATAAGACTCCAAAGTGCAGGCACCTCGTTGGTGGCCTGCATATATACTGTGCTTCCAAGGGATGCTGAGATCCCTTGGGATTCCAACAGATGAGCCTTCTGGTGGTCAGGTGTCATGCAGGTTATAAGGGGTTAAATACATAACATCACTCCCCCGTGAAGTCAATAGTACACTTATTTACAGGGTGAGACAATCTGGGGCTTTTTGCTCCCTTGTCGATCGTCTCGGTACAAATGCGGGTGTGGGTGGGTTGGTCAGTTCTTCACTGGGCTGCTGGGCAGCCGGCCGTGCCGAGCTGCTGGGGACGATGAGTTCGGTTTCATAGTCAACCATGATGCCAGTTGCCACTTGTGTGTGTGTTGGAGGGTCAAAGTTGGTGTCTTCTTCGAGTTGTACGTACGTGTTGGTGAACCGCAATTTGATTTGGTCCAAATGTTTTCTGTGCGTTTGTCCATTGGCCAATTTGACCTGAAACACCCTACTCCCCTCTTTGGCTGTGACCGTGCCAGCGAGCCATTTGTGACCATGTCAATAACTAAGGATCATTGATCTCAAAATCGCGTGACAAATTTGTGCGGTCATGGTACACACTTATTTGATGCCGTTTTCCCTCCACGTGATCATGGAGATCAGGGTGGACAAGAGAGAGCCTTGTTTTAAGCATCCTTTTCATGAGCAGCTTGGTTGGGGGAACCCCGGTGAGTGAGTGGGGTCTGGTGTGGTAGCTGAGTAGCACTCGGGACAGCCGAGTCTGCAGGGAGCCTTCTGACACACATTTCAAGCTTTGCTTGATGGTCTGAACTGCCCGTTCTGCCTGGCCGTTGGATGCGGGCTTGAACAGGGCAGATGTAACTTGTTTGATCCCGTTGCGGGTCATGAATTCCTTGAATTCAGTACTAGTGAAGCATGGCCCATTATCGCTGACTAGGACATCAGGCAAGCCGTGCGTGGCAAACATGGCTCGTAGGCTTTCAATAGTGGCCGACGACGTGCTTACAGACGTTATTGCACATTCAATCCATTTTGAGTAAGCGTCTACGACAACCAAAACCATTTTGCTTAGAAATGGACCTGCATAGTCTATGTGGATCCTCGACCACGGTTTGGAGGGCCACGACCAGAAACTTAGCAGTGCCTCTCTGGGTGCATTTCTCAGCTGAGAGCAATTGTTGCACTGGCACACGCATGATTCTAAATCTGAGTCGATGCCGGGCCACCACACATGGGATCTGGCTATGGCTTTCATCATTACGATGCCTCGGTGGGTGCTGTGCAGTTCACATATGAACGTATCTCTGCCTTTCTTGGGCAAGACCACACGATTGCCCCACAATAGACAGTCCGCCTGCAGGGACAACTCGTCTTTGCGTCTGTGGAACGGCTTAATCGCCTCCTACATCTCCGCTGGGACACCGGGCTAGCTCCCATGGAGGACACAGTTTTTTTACCAAGGACAGTAAAGGATCCTGGCTGGTCCAGGTCCTGATCTGGCGGGCCATAATGGGAGACTTCTCATTCTCGAATGTCTCCATGACCATGAGCAAGTCTGCTGGCTGTGCCATTTCCACCCCGGTGGTGGGCAATGACAGCCGACTGGGAGCATCTGCGCAGTTCTCTGTGCCCGGTCTGTGGCGGATTACATAGTAGTATGCCGACAGCGTGAGCGCCCATCTTTGGATGCGGGCAGAGGCATTGGTATTAATCCCTTTGCTCTCAGAGAACAGCGATATGAGTGGCTTGTGGTCAGTTTCAATCTCAAACTTGAGGCCAAATAAGTACTGGTGCAATCTTTTCACCCCATAGACGCACACCAGAGCCTCTTTTTAAATTATGCTGTAGGCCCTTTCTGCCTTGGACAAATTCCTGGACGCATAAGTGACCGGTTGCAAAATCCCTGATTCATTAGCCTGTTGTAACACACCCGACCCTGTATGATGACGCATCACAAGCTAGCACTAATCGTTTACAAGGGTTATACCGGGCAAGCAGTTTGTTTGAACACAACAGATTTCTGGCTTTCTTAAAGGCAGCCTCCTATGAATTCCCCCATACCCAGTCGTCTCCCTTGCACAGTTGCACATGTAGGGGTTCTAGTAGGGTGCTTAACCCAGGTAGGAAATTACCAAAATATTTAAGGAGTCCCAGGAACGACCGCAGCTCCATCACATTCTGTGGTCTCGGCAGGTTCTTGATGGCCTCTGCCTTGGTGTTGGTGGGTCTGATGCCATCTGCTGCGATTCTTCTTCCCAAGAAATCGACGTCCTGTGCCAGGAAAACACACTTCGAGCGTTTCAACTTGTGCCCCATGCGATCCAACCGACTAAGAACCTCTTCCAGATTCTTCAAGTGCTCAATGGTATCCCGACCTGTAATCAATATTTCGTCCTGGAAAACCACGGTGCAAGGAACCGACTTTAGCAGGCTCTCCATGTTCCGCTGGAAGACTGCCGCGGCCGACAGAATCCTAAACGGGCACCAGTAGTAGATGAACAGGCCTTTGTGCGTATTGATGCAGTTGAGGCCTTTCAAAGACTCCTCCAGCTCCCACGTCATGTCGGCCGAGGTCAGGTCCAGCTTCGTGAACGTCTTCCCTCCAGCCAGGGTCGCAAATAGGTCGTCTGCCTTGGGTAGCGAGTACTGGCCCTGCAGCGAAAAACAGTTAATCGTTACTTTATAGTCCCCACAAATTCTAACCATGCCGTCCTCTTTAAATACCGGGACAATCGGACTGGCCCAGTCGTTGAATTCCACCGGCGCGATGATGCCTTCTCGTTGCAGCCTGTCCAGCTCAATTTCCACTTTTTCACACATCATGTACGGTACCGCCCGTGCCTTGTGGTGGATGCGTTGCGTACCGGGAACCAAATGGATCTGCTCGAACAACGATGGTAACTTGCTCCGAACCTGGGTACATGAGGTGTCATCGACGGATGAAAGCGCTCAGATGTCGTCACATTTCAATGCGGATTTTTCCCAGCCAGCTTCTGCCAAACAACGTGGGACCATCCCCTGGCACAATCCACAGAGGGAGTTCGTGTACTGCTCCATCATAGGACTTTGACTTTTGCACTGCCAATTACAGGGATTAGTTCCTTGGTTTAATTTCTTAGTTTGGTATGAATGGGGCTGAGCTTGGGCCTGTGTGCCTTTTTGCCCCACAGCCTGTCGAAGGCCTTCTTACTCATTATGGACAGACACCCCCTTGTCCAGTTCCATAGATACTGGAACACCGTTCAATTCAATTTTCAACATTATTGGTGGACATTTCATAGTGAATGTGTGTATCCCGTACACTTCTGCATCCTCGGTACGAGTCTCCAATTCAGCCTGATCCACAGTGGATCGATCTTCCTCTGCAACGTGGTGGTTTGCAGAGTTTAAGGGTTTGCAGCCCGCCTGCACCTTCGCCGGAGGTGTCCCACTGTTCTGCAGCCATTGCATACATTGTGCTTAAAGCGGCATTGATGGGGCCGATGATCACCTCCACAGCGCCAACAAGGTGTTAACTGCCTCACATTAACGATTGATGGCGGACTCTGGGTCAACTGAGGTCGGGCTGCAGCCGCCGGCGTGTACGTTCTGCCATGTACATTTCTGCTCGAGACCAACATTACTTTATGCACAGTACTGGCCGAAACTTCGTTACTCTGCGAAATCTGTTTGGGGTTGTCGTTGGTGGACATAAATGCCTGGGCTATCGTTATGGCTTTACTTTGATTCGGAGTTTCTACAGTCAACAGTTTGCGAAGGATTGTCTCATGTCCAATGCCCAGTACAAAAAAGTCTCTAAGCATTTGTTCTAGGAACCCCTCAAATTCACAATGTCCTTGACGTGCCTTAGTTCGGCGACATAGCTCGCCACTTCCTGGCCCTCCGATCGTTGACACGTGTGGAACCGATATCTCTCCATCAAAACGCTTTCCTTAGGATTTAGGTGCTCCCGGACCAGCGTACACAATTCTTCATAGGATTTCTCTGTCGGTTTTGCCGGGGCCAGGAGATTCTTCATGAGGCCAGAGGTTGTTGCCCCACAGACAGTTAGGAGGATCGCCCTTCATTTGGTAGCATTCTCGTCCCTTTCCAGCTTGTTGGCCATGAAGTATTGGTCGAGTCTCTCCACAAAGGCCTACCAATCGTCCCCTTCTGAGAACTTCTCCAGGATACCGACTGTTCTTTGCATTTTCACGCGGTTGTTCTTTACCTCGTCGTCAATTGGTATACTCATAATAAGGATGAAACTGAGTACTGTGTATAATGAGCAAGTGTGACCTTAGCTCCTTTAATATGACTCCAGAGTGCAGGCACCTCGTGGGTGGCCTGCTTATATACCGTGCTCCCAAGGGATGCTGGGATCCCTTGGGACTTCAACAAGTGGGCCCTCTGGTAGTCAGGTGTCATGCAGGTTACAAGGGGTTAAATACATAACACCGCTGAGGATGGAGTTGGGCCCATGGAGGGTCAAAGAGCTGGAAAGAAAAAGCTTCAACAAAAAAAAACATCTGAAGACCTTCAGGGGACCCCATACATGTAAGCCCCTGTAAAGAAATAAATTACAAAAAGTTCACTAATGTTTTTTTCAGCATTTTCCTACCTACCATTGGGGACAGACCAGCCTCCAGCCAGCGGAAATATCTTCTCTGCATCGACCTTGTTAAGCCCCCTCATTACCTTATATGTTTCAATAAGATCACCTCTCATTCTTCTGAACTGCAATATGTATAGGCCCAACCAACTCAACCTATCTTCATAAGTCAACCCCCTCATCTCCGGAATCAACCGAGTGAACCTTCTCTGAACAGCCTCCAATGCAAGTATATCCTTCCTTAAATACGGAGACCAAAACTGTACGCAGTACTCCAGATGTCGCCTCACCAATACCCTGTACAGTTGTAGCAGGATTTCTCTGCTTTTATATTCTATCCTCCTTGCAATAAAGATCAACATTCCATTAGCCAAGTCCTGCACCTATTTCTTATGTTCTTATGTAGTACAAATCAGGAAATTAGAGATATATAGAACAAGGATAATACGATATTCATGGGGGACTTTAATCTACATATAGGCTGGGCAAACCAAGTTTGCAGTAATAGTGTGATGGACGAGTTCATGGAATGTATACAAGATAGTTTCTGGATTAGTTTTTTGAAGAACCAACTCGGGAACAGGCTATTTTAGATCTAGTATTGTGCAATGAGAAGGGGTTAATAAATAATGTTGTTGTAAAGCAATGGCTAGTATTTAAAGAATTAATACATAATTTACAACAAATATACATTTCTTTAAGACACAAAAAACCCATGGGTAAAGTGATCCAACCATGGCTAACAAGAGAAGTTAATGATAGTAATAGATCAAAACAGATTGTAAATGTTTCTATAGGTATGTAAATAGGAAAAGATTAGTGACAGTAAGCGTGGGCCCTTTGGAGGCAGAGACAGGAGAAATTATAATGGGCAATAAGGAAATGCCGGAGACATTAAACAAATACCGTGTATCTGTCTTCACGGTGGAAGACACAAAAAACATTTCGGAAATAGTGGAGAACCAAAAGTCTATAGAAAATGAGGAACTTAAATAAATCAATATAATTGAAAACTTTGGGCTCAAGTTCCAGCCTGAGTTGCTCCTATTTTTTTTGAGCAACTAGCTTAATTTGGAGTATCTTAGAAATCGCAATTCTCAACACTTAGTTTGCTCCAGTTCTAGTGAGTCAGTTTGTTTTCGTATTAGTTCAGTTTTTTTTCAAAAGGGGGCGTTACCAGCCACTTATGCCTGCTTTGCAAGTTTAGGCAGCGAAAAGTTACTCCAAACGAACTTAGAATGGAGTAAGTGTCGACTTTTGTACGCTCAGAAAAACCTTGTATACACTTTAGAATTAGGCGCAGGTAAGCCAGAGATAGCGAGGAGGTGGGGTCGGGGGGGAAGGGAAGTTAGATGGAAGTTAGGGGATTTTCCATAGCATTAAACACTTCACTTTTAAAAATAAAAAAAATAACAATAATAAATGATAAATAAATCAATAAATCAATAAATAAAAAACAAAAAATCATTCAATAAATAAAAAATAAAAAGTTCCTACCTCACCTACACATTCAGGAGCACCGGGCTACATGCTGCAGGCTGGAAATCAGCACTCTGCAGGAGCCCATTGCGCCAGGGCTAGGGGCTGTGTGTTTTGGGCCCCTCCCACACAGCCAGCAGCACACGCACACAGAATCTGGGGGCCAGGAGCTACTGCACACACGCGCAGACTCCACTGCGCACGTGTGCAGCTACCGGCAGTCTTTTTGGCCCAGGGCTGTAGCTCCGCCCCCTGCTGTTGTGCTGAACAGGCCTGCTGCACTTGGAGAATCGCGAGGTAAGTTTTTGGTGCGCTTTTCATTCCACAATATAGGCGGGCCTTTTGGAGGTGCGCCGTTCTAGCAGATATCGGAAACTTGGGCCCATAGTGCTGGAGAAATTAATGGGAATAAGTGGGACCTGCATCCTTGGGTTTTAAAGGAGGTAGTTGCAGAGATAATGGATGCACTGGTATTAATCTTCCAGAATTCCCTAGATTCTAGAACTGTCCTCAAGGATTGGAAGGTAGCAAACATAACCCTGCTATATAAGAAAGGAGGTTGAGAAAAAATGGAGAATTATAGGCCAGTTAATTAGCCTGACATCAATAGTGTGCAAAATGCTAGAATTTACTATTAGGGACGTGGTAATCCTGGTGGTGTAAATGTTTGTAAATGTAATAATGTTATGTAACCTTTGTTATTGTGCACTTGTAAATACACTCACATTGTTGACCCTCTCTTGGTGAGTGTCTGATTTTAACATCATGTGTGGTGCCTTGTGAGAAACACACATCTGTCTCTCAGGCCACCTGCTTTATCAGGACTATCTTCCCATCCACATCTGACTGCAGTGTATAATGGGTCCTGTTATCAGGCCATCGCAACACAACAAGGAAGGGTCACCAATACAGCCATTCAATTACTCTCACTTTACCTACTTGCAGGGTAGACCTTAAGGCTTGCACGTCAAACCTCTTTTTCCAAGGCCAAACATGGAGGGGTCCCATCCCTGAGATGACATGCTCATCAGTTACATTGCAGTACATTAAATGTCTTTTCCCATGTTCCATACCTCATGTAATGCTCTTCGGACTATCAGTTGCAATAATGCACCATTTCTTTACATCTTCTAACTCTCGCTTACTCAGCCTAACGTAATCCCATACCCTCTGTGCAGTCACAATATGCGCCTAAATATGTTCCGCGTTAAATGCTCTCATAACTCTTGGAGAGCATCGCCACTGAGCCTTTACCATCTTTCACTTCTCATTGCCGCTTTGTCCACCACAACTTTCCTTCAACGGAGTCACATGGAAAAATATATCTGAACTCTTTCTGTGCGGGTTAAGGTCCATCACATTACTCTTTATGTGCTGTGAGGGTTAGTCGATGTGTCAGACTTATTACACCTCTCAGAATAGACTTACGTCCGTCACCACAACATGGCACGCTGGGTGCAGGTATTTTGTGATGAATCAGCACAGATTTCATGATGTATTCTATTTATTTTATGAAATACTCCTTCCAGGTGAAACAGCAATTTACGTACTTCTTTCAATTTAGTATACTGTATTCGCTGCTCACGATGTGGTCTCCTCTACATTGGGGAGAATAAGTGTAGATTGGGTGACCACTTTGCGGAACACCTCCGTTCAGTCCGCAACTGTGAGCCTGAGCTTCCGGTCGCCTGTCACTTTAATTATCCACTGCATTCCCACTCTGACCTCTCTGTCCTCGGTCTCCTATACTGTTCCAGCAAAGCTCAACACAAGCTCGAGGAACAGCATCTCATCTTTTGTTTAGACACGTTACAGCCTTCTGGACTCAACATCGAGTTCAACAAATTCAGAGCGTAACCGCTGCCAATCTTTGGCTTCCTCCCCTCCCCCACCCCACCCCACATCCCCCCCCCCCCACCCCCCCCTCAGAGCCTGTTTCTTTCTTTCTTTTTTTCTCCTTGTCTGTAATGACAGTTGGTCATTATCCCACCATTCACACCCTATCCTGACTAATGTTTTTCTAACTCCTGGCATTACCATTTCAAATTGGGCCTTTTGTCTCATCGCTTTTGTCTCTCTAATCTCTCCTGCCTTCCACCCTATCACAGACCTTCCCTTTTATTCTTTCTTCCCCTCCCCCTTTCAGTGCTTGTTAAGAATCTGTTCTTTCCGATCACTCTCCAGTTCTGACGAAGGGTCATCAACCCGAAACGTTAACTCTGCTTCCTTTCCACAGATACTGCCTGACATGCTGAGATTTCCAGCATTTTCTGTTTTTATTCCAGATTCCAGCATCTGCAGTATTTTGCTTTTGTATTCGAGATATGGACAGGTTGATTGAGTGGGAAAGAACATGGCAAATGGAATTCAATGCGAGGCAGTGTGAAGTTATCCACTTTGGAAGGAAAAACAAAAAAGCAGAATATTTTTTGAATGGCGAGAAACTGGGAAATCTTTGCATTCAGAGGGACCTGGGTGTCCTTGTACACAAATCACAGAAGGTTAACATGCAGGTACAGCAAGCAATTAGGAAAGGAAATGTTATGTTAACTTTGGTTACAAAGGGACTGACACCTGGGAGCCCCTGGCCAAAGACCGCCTTAAGTAGAGGAAAAGCATCCGGGAGGGCGCTGAGCTCCTCGAGTCTCCTCGAGAGCATGCAGAAACCAAGCGCAGGCAGCGGAAGGAGCATGCGGCAAACCAGACTCCCCACCCACCCTTTCCTTCAACCACTGTCTGACACCTGTGACAGAGACTGTAATTCCCGTATTGGACTGTACAGTCACCTGAGAACTCACTTTTAAAGTGGAAGCAAGTCGTCCTCGATTTCGAGGGACTGCCTATGATGATGACAAAGGGATTAGAGACTTGAGGCTGGACTTTCAGCTAGTTTGCGCCTCGGTTAGCAGGCGGCAAATTGTGGTCAAACGGGGCATCCAGGAGGTTGTCACGCACTCCTATGGTTTAGCGCCGAAGGCTGCGTGAATCTATAGTAGCCTTTCATGTGAATTAACTCTTTGACAGCCAGGTCGCAAGGGCACAGTATGCACGGCGACTGGAATTTAGAGCTCCTAATGAGCAGAGACTGCCAGACTGAGAGGGCGATAGACTCTGAGCGCTTGGCTTGAATGGGGAAGTGGAGGTTTGTGAGAAGCCTCGTGACTCAATGCCATCATGCTGGCTGTTCCACCACTTACTCTGCAAATGAGACACAAGACAACAATGGTTAAGGTGAAGGAAATAGTTTATCAAAAATGTATCAATATCAACCCCCCTTCCCAACAAAGCCCACAATAATTCAACGGATACACACATATAAAAACACAGATCTGCATCCTGCAGTCAACAACATGAAAAGAAAAATAACAACTGCATTCTGCAGTGGACAATATGCAGCATTGATTAACAAGGTATACTGCAGTGCTTTACATTCTTGGGATGCCCTTCTGCTTATGGCGAATGTTTTTACCCACCCCCCCCTTCTATTCATTCCCCCCCATGCCTGCTGCTCCTTCTCAAGGTGACGGCAGGGTATGCAGCAAGGCTGCTAGAGGGCTGCTGTCTTGGGGGCTCAGACAATGGAGACAGCATCTGAGGACACACTGGACCAGCTCCTGGCCTGGAAGGCCCAGCTCCTGACTGGTTCACCTCTTCCTCGGCATTGCCAGTCACAGGTGGTTTGGGTGTCAACCGTCGTTGGTGCTTGGTTGGCGAGTGAGTGGGGGGAGACGGAATGCTGTCCTCCTGAGGAATTCCAGCACCTCCCATCTCTCTGGAACCACTCTGTCACAGACAGGGCTGGGCCTTAGCAACCGGAGCACAATGCTTCGGCACCGTTGCTTCCCTGTGGGACAGTGGGGAATGCAGAGAGTATGGAGGTAGACATGGACTGCATCACTTGCCCAAGCTGAAGCGGAGCTTGTGCCTGTGATGCGCCCGAGTCTGCGATGTGCTCAAGGGCACACGCCACACACTCTGGGACTCCACTATCACTACTCGAGGCCACCAGCCTCTGTGTGTGGGAAATCTGTGACCCTACCTCCATAACTGTCTCAGTGAGCTTGTTGATGCTCAAGGGGATCCGTCCCAATGCAGCCATGATCTCACGGTTGATCTCTGTGTTCCAGATCTGCCTGTCTGTTAGCAACCCAACTTGGCCGACTTACCCTTCGGAGAGCTGGCCTGCAGGATTACACTACAGCACTGCGTTGCTGCAAGCCACTGAGTCCAGGAGCCTCTGATTCCTCAAACCCCAGGGATGCAGCCTCGTCCCCAGCTGAGTTTAGTCCCGATGGGAAATCATGTGGGCTGGGATGCTCTGCTGGAGCTGTCTCATCCATCTCGTCCTCCTCCAAACCATGGCATGAGGTGGAGGGCTCCCTCAATGGATGCGGCGCCTCTGGCTGACCATCTGGAAGTAGAAAGCAACAGATGAGTGGTTAGCCACAGGGGAGGGGGCAGGGTGACATAAGGATGGTCACCTTGCACAGGCTCATTTGAAGCACCGCCGCTACTCCATTAGATGTGTCAATGTAGTGCTTTGAGTCGCGCGATTCATTTACTCACCCTCAGTATCCGAAGGGGGCTCAGCAACTGTCCGACAGCTGTCCGACCTGTGGCTCAGATAAGGGCTGACACTCTCTCCTCCACATCCATGAGTGGCAGTGCCTGAGGCGGACCCACACCTGTCCGCAGTTGCTCCCTGCGGTTGTGAGAGTGCTTCGAATGAAAAGATAAAAATGGGAATGGTTACGAAAGGCTCCATCTGCTGTTGTGGCGCAGATGGCCACCAAAGCAGTTTAGGCCATACTGTGTGAATGTCCTAGGGAGACTCTGTTTAATGGGCTTGGATCTTGCATGTGCTTCGTCAGGAGTTTATCAAAGTCTACAGGCATCGAACATGAGATATGTAAGAGTTCTTTCAGAAAATGATAGGAGCAGTTGCAGTGCATTGCGATGAACGATGTTAATTATGTGCATAGATCATTCAATGCCAATAGGGTGCTGAAGTAAGCCTTCCTTTCGGTTATGTATTATGGGAAGTAACCCACAGAGTGTTGAGAAGCACAAAAAGCATGAGAACAATCAGTGTCTCAGATTTATCCTTGAAGTCATGGAGGATTGCATTGATGAAAATGTTACTCACATGACGACTCTTGTGAGGTAATTAAACATTTTTCGGCACTGTGTGCCAGTGTCTTTATCAGAGACCTCTTGAGCTATCTCCTTCCAGATCTGCTTGAAGACGGCAGGCAGAGGTCAGGATCCCCCTCGTACATACAGTTCCGCCCACCTCCTCTCCACTGTGCCCACCAACGCTTCATTGGCCTCATGGGTGAAGCGCCTGGCACGCTGCCTTCCCTCCTCCGCCGTCTCCTCCATCCCAGTAAAAGTGGCTGACGTGTGCTGGCTTAAATGCACATGCCAGCAGGAAGTTACCACGCCCTGCATTAGCGTCTGCGACCGGAAACAAAAGCAGGTGGAAAAAAATAAAAATGCATGTGCAAAATGGCCGCCTCCTTCAATGCCGGAAGTTTCAGCTCTGGTGCACAGATTCTGTCGTGCAACGCCAGACTGACGACTACATGTGCGGGAAGTGTGTCCACCTCCGGCTACTGACGGTCCGCGTTGCGGAGTTGGAGCTGAAGGTGGATTCACTCTGGAGCATCCACGATGCTGAGAATGACGTGAGTATCACGTGTAGCGAGTTGGTCTTACCGCAGGAGAAGGGTCCACAGCCAGCGAGGGAATGGAAGACCAGCAGGAAGAGTAGTGCAAGGAAAGTAGTGCAGGGGTCCCCTGTGGTCATCCCACTGCAAAACAGATACACTGCTTTGAGTGCTGTTGAGGGGGATGACTCATCAGGAGCGGGCAGCAGCAGCCAAGTTCAGGAAAAAGAGTGGGCGAGCGATAGTGATAGGGGATTCAATTGTAAGGGGAATAGATAGGCATTTCTGCGGCCGCAACCGAGACTCCAGGATGGTATGTTGCCTCCCTGGTGCAAGGGTCAAGGATGTCTCGGAGCGGGTGCAGGACATTCTAAAAAGGGAGGGAGAACAGCCAGTTGTCGTGGTGCACGTTGGTACTAATGACATAGGTAAAAAAAGGGATGAGTTCCTACGAAATGAATTTAAGGAGCTAGGAGCTAAATTAAAAAGTAGGACCTCAAAAGTAGTAATCTCGGGATTGCTACCAGTGCCACGTGCTAGTCAGAGTAGGAATCGCAGGATAGCTCAGATGAATACGTGGCTTGAGCAATGGTGCAGCAGGGAGGGATTCAAATTCCTGGGGCATTGGAACCGGTTCTGGGGGAGGTGGGACCAGTACAATCCGGACGGTCTGCACCTGGGCAGAATCGGAACCAATGTCCTCGGGGGAGTGTTTGCTAGCGCTGTTGGGGAGGAGTTAAACTAATATGGCAGGGGGATGGGAACCAATGCAGGGAGATAGAGGAAAACAAAAAGGAGGGAAAAACAAAAGACAGAAAGGAGATGAGGAAAAGTGGAGGGCAGAGAAACCCAAGGCAAAGAACAAAAAGGGCCATTGTACAGCAAAATTCTAAAAGGACAGAGGGTGTTAAAAAAACAAGCCTAAAGGCTTTGTGTCTTAATGCAAGGAGTATCCGCAATAAGGTGGATGAATTAACTGTGCAAATAGATGTTAACAAATATGATGTGATTGGGATTACGGAGACGTGGCTCCAGGATGAGCAGGGCTGGGAACTCAACATCCAGGGGTATTCAACATTCAGGAAGGATAGAATAAAAGGAAAAGGAGGTAGGGTAGCATTGCTGGTTAAGGAGGAGATTAAGACAATAGTTAGGAAGGACATTAGCTTGGATGATGTGGAATCTATATGGGTAGAGTTGCAGAACACCAAAGGGCAAAAAACGTTAGTGGGAGTTGTGTACAGACCTCCAAACAGTAGTAGTGATGTTGGGGAGGGCATCAAACAGGAAATTAGGGGTGCGTGCAATAAAGGTGCAGCAGTTATAATGGGTGACTTTAATATGCACATAGATTGGGCTAACCAAACTGGAAGCAATACGGTGGAGGAGGATTTTCTGGAGTGCATAAGGGATGGTTTTTTAGACCAATATGTCGAGGAACCAACTAGGGGGGAGGCCATCTTAGACTGGGTGTTGTGTAATGAGAGAGGATTAATTAGCAATCTCGTTGTGCGAGGCCCCTTGGGGAAGAGTGACCATAATATGGTGGAATTCTGCATTGGGATGGAGAATGAAACAGTTAATTCAGAGACCATGGTCCAGAACTTAAAGAAGGCTAACTTTGAAGGTATGAGGCGTGAATTGGCTGGGATGGATTGGCGAATGATACTTAAGGGGTTGACTGTGTATGGGCAATGGCAGACATTTAGAGACCGCATGGATGAACTACAACAATTGTACATTCCTGTCTGGCATAGAAATAAAAAAGGGAAGGTGGCTCAACCGTGGCTATCAAGGGAAATCAGGGATAGTATTAAAGCCAAGGAAGTGGCATACAAATTGGCCAGAAATAGCAGCAAACCTGGGGACTGGGAGAAATTTAGAACTCAGCAGAGGAGGACAAAGAGTTTGATTAGGGCAGGGAAAATGGAGTATGAGAAGAAGCTTGCAGGGAACATTAAGACGGATTGCAAAAGTTTCTATAGATATGTAAAGAGAAAAAGGTTAGTAAAGAATCCCCTGCAGTCAGAATCAGGGGAAGTCATAACGGGGAACAAAGAAATGGCGGACCAATTGAACAAGTACTTTGGTTCGGTATTCACGAAGGAGGACACGAACAACCTTCCGGTTATAAAAGGGGTCGGGGGGTCTAGTAAGGAGGAGGAACTGAGGGAAATCCTTATTAGCCAGGAAATTGTGTTGGGGAAATTGATGGGATTGAAGGCCGATAAATCCCCAGGGCCTGATGGACTGCATCCCAGAGTACTTAAGGAGGTGGCCTTGGAAATAGTGGATGCGTTGACAGTCATTTTCCAACATTCCATTGACTCTGGATCAGTTCCTATGGAGTGGAGGGTGCCAATGTAACCCCACTTTTTAAAAAAGGAGGGAGAGAGAAAACAGAGAATTATAGACCGGTCAGCCTGACATCGGTAGTGGGTAAAATGATGGAATCAATTATTAAGGATGTCATAGCAGTGCATTTGGAAAGAGGTGACATGATAGGTCCAAGTCAGCATGGATTTGTGAAAGGGAAATCATGCTTGACAAATCTTCTGGAATATTTTGAGGACGTTTCCAGTAGAGTGGATAAGGGATAACCAGTTGATGTGGTATATTTGGACTTTCAGAAGGCGTTCGACAAGGTCCCACACAAGAGATTGATGTGCAAAGTTAGAGCACATGGGATTGGGGGTAGTGTACTGACATGGATTGAGAACTGGTTGTCAGACAGGAAGCAAAGAGTAGGAGTAAATGGGTACTTTTCAGAATGGCAGGCAGTGACTAGTGGGGTACCGCAAGGTTCTGTGCTGGGGCCCCAGCTGTTTACACTGTACATTAATGATTTAGATGAGGGGATTAAATGTAGTATCTCCAAATTTGCGGATGACACTAAGTTGGGTGGCAGTGTGAGCTGCGAGGAGGATGCTGTGAGGCTGCAGAGCGACTTGGATAGGTTAGGTGAGTGGGCAAATGCATGGCAGATGAAGTATAATGTGGATAAATGTGAGGTTATCCACTTTGGTGGTAAAAACAGAGAGACAGACTATTATCTGAATGGTGACAGATTAGGAAAAGGGGAGGTGCAAAGAGACCTGGGTGTCATGGTACATCAGTCATTGAAGGTTGGCATGCAGGTGCAGCAGGCGGTTAAGAAAGCAAATGGCATGTTGGCCTTCATAGCAAGGGGATTTGAGTACAGGGGCAGGGAGGTGTTGCTACAGTTGTACAGGGCATTGGTGAGGCCACACCTGGAGTATTGTGTACAGTTTTGGTCTCCTAACCTGAGGAAGGACATTCTTGCTATTGAGGGAGTGCAGCGAAGGTTCACCAGACTGATTCCCGGGATGGCGGGACTGACCTATCAAGAAAGACTGGATCAACTGGGCTTGTATTCACTGGAGTTCAGAAGAATGAGAGGGGACCTCATAGAAACATTTAAAATTCTGACGGGGTTAGACAGGTTAGATGCAGGAAGAATGTTCCCAATGTTGGGGAAGTCCAGAACCAGAGGTCACAGTCTAAGGATAAGGGGTAAGCCATTTAGGACCGAGATGCGGAGGAACTTCTTCACCCAGAGAGTGGTGAACCTGTGGAATTCTCTACCACAGAAAGTTGTTGAGGCCAATTCACTAAATATATTCAAAAAGGAGTTAGATGAGGTCCTTACTACTAGGGGGATCAAGGGGTATGGCGAGAAAGCAGGAATGGGGTACTGAAGTTGAATGTTCAGCCATGAACTCATTGAATGGCGGTGCAGGCTAGAATGGCCGAATGGCCTACTCATGCACCTATTTTCTATGTTTCTATGTTAACGCCAACGCTCCTCCGGAGCTTTCTGTTGGTGAATGTTCCTCGCTGGGTCGCTAACGTTTTCCAGACGCAAACCTTTGAGCTCCACCGCGAATTGCGCATGAAAATCCTTCTGGTACGGAAGCCTTGTGGACTAGTAATCCAGAGGTCTGGAATAATAATCCACAGCAGCTGGGGAATTTAAACTCAGTTAATTAAATAAATCTAGAATAAAAAGCTAGTTAGCAGTAATGGTGAGTCCAAACCCACAGCAATGTGGTTGATTCTTAACTGCCCTCTGAATGGCCACTGTATTCAAGAAGGCAGCTCACCACCATCTTTTCAAGGGCAATTAGGGATGGGCAAAAAATGCCAGACTTGCCACCGATACCCACATCCTGTGAATAAATAAAAAATATTAGATTATAAGAGTAAAAAGGTCTTACTACAATTATACAGGGCATTGGTGAGGCGAAACTGGAATACCGTGAACAGTTCTAGTCTCCTTACAATGCCTTAGAGGGAGTGCAACAAAGATTCACTAGACTGGTTGTTGGGATGAGGGGATTGCCCAATGAGGAGATTGAGTAGACTAGGCCTATATTCCCCAGGGACAGAAATTCGGGAGCGTCTCGCTTAGGGCGCTAACATTTTAAAGTTGAAAACATTTGTGCCAGGCACCTAATCATTTTCAACTTTCAAAACAATTGGTGTTTGCACTCCAGGAAGGTAGTGGAGTGCTAAATTAAGCGCACCACTTCATTCCTGGAGCACAACAGGATGCAGGAGGGCTGTATTTGTGCAGCGCTGCACAATGGGGCATGCAACGCTGCCGCATTCGGAGGCTCCTTCCGTCTCTTAAAGGGAAGGGCCATCCTTGCAGGCTCTGCAAGAGAATGACTTACCTGGTCCCCAATGGCAGCCATGATCCGGCCCGATCAGCCCGATGCACCGCAGCAGAGTGCCGGGCTGATTGATCGCTGCGAAGACGGTGGAAAAAGAGAAAGAGAAACAGCATTTTTGAATTTGTTTTCATTACCTGGGCCTTTAAGAATCGTCCCCGAAGTGCCTGGCCTCCCGTTGAACGCCTCCTGCAGCTGTTGGTGTTGTCGCCCAGCGATGCTGCAGGGGTCAAAACCAAAGTTCGGGTCTGGTGTATGACCGGGGCGGTATACACGGCGATGATGTCACAATCTCCAGGTGAAGGAGATCGGGACGCAACATCCTACTGCCGCCGTAAACCTCCCGCCGAATTTAGCTCGAAACGATCATCTCACCATGACCGGCTGGTAAGTGCTTAACGCCCATTATCACCACTCCTCCCCCGCCAACCTTGGAGGCGATAATTGGAGGTGCTAATGAGGCCTATTACTTGGCCTGAGAGTATAAAAGAATGAGAGGTGATCCAATTTAAACATATAAAGGTTTGACAGTATTAATGCTGAGATGTTTTTCCTGGCTGCGGAACCTAGAACACGGGGTCACAACTGAGGAGAAGAAATAGGAACTTTAAAGCGACTCTCGAGGGACTCTAGGAAGCACTAAACACTTCTACACTTAGAGCAACAGCCAGTTGAAATCCATCAGCAACAAACCTGAAATTCGTTGTTGAACCCATTCATTCACTATGTTGGGTGTCCTTCCTGCTGCGGAATGCATGTTCAGCTGTGTGAGTTTTAAAGAGAGCATAACTGGAGCGTTGAGCTCCAAAATGTCAGTGCAGACAGGAAGGCAGAATATTATTTGACAGATTAGGAAAAGGGGAGGTGCAACGAGACCTGAGTGTCACGGTACATCGGTCATTGAAGGTTGGCATGTAGGTACAGCAGGCAGTGAAGAAGGCAAATGGCATGTTGGCCTTCATAGTGAGAGGATTTGAGTATAGGAGCAGGGAGATCTTACTGCAGTTGTACAGGGCCTTGGTGAGGCCACACCTGGAATATTGTGTAAGTTTTGGTCTCCTAATCTGAGGAAGGACATTCTTGCTATTGAGGGAGTGCAGCGAAGGTTCACCAGACTGATTCCCGGAATGGCAGGACTGATATATGAAGAAAGACTGGATCGACTAGGCTTATATTCACTGGAATTTTAGAAGAATGAGAGGGGATCTCATAGAAACATATAAAATTCTGACGGGATTGGACAGGTTAGATGCAGGAAGAATGTTCCCAATGTTGGGTAAGTCTAGAATCAGGGGTCACAGTCTAAGGGTAAGGGTAAGCCATTTAGGACCGAGATGAGGAGAAACTTCTTCACTCAGAGAATTGTGAACCTGTGGAATTCTCTACCACAGAAAGTTGTTGAGTCCAGTTCGTTGGATATATTCAAAAGGGAGTTAGATGTGGCCCTTACGGCTAAAGGAATCAAGGGGTATGGAGAGAAAGCAGGAATGGAGTACTAAAGTTGCAAAACTGATCAGCCATGATCATATTAAATGGTGGTGCAGGCTCGAAGGGCCAAATGGCCTACTTCAGCACCTATTTTCTATGTTTCTGATGTCAAATCCACGCTGCTTTGTGTCACGATCTGCCTACTCTGCATACTTCCAGTGGAGGCTCCCTGAGCGCACACCTAACGATTGCCGACGGCATGCCGAGCAGGCTGATCATCACATCAACCAGCGTGTGGTGTTGATTTGACACCAGTGCTGCCATTTTGGATCGCCATGGTCCAAGTAACGCCCTCTTAACCTCCCGCAGCTGAACCCACTACTGCTATTCAAAGGGCTCATCAACTACTTCCAGCTTGGTTGCTGGTTTGTTTCTTCTGACTGTTGCTGAAATTCTACGTGTTTTTCCATACTTGTTAAAAGCTTCAGTAGTCTACAGGTCTGGCTGATGCTGAGATACTTTTTTGGTGACTTACAAATGTGTGCACAAACCAGTTGCTTCCAGATATGGGTGACCTAATAGGGCTTTCTCTCAGCATTGAGCATGACTAGGAGAATGGGCAGAGGCCATACAGAGCAGGACAAACTGTTAGAAGAGGGAGGAGGAGCTGGGGGTGAAGTGCTCCCAGCAGGAGGCCATATCCGCAAAGGGTCTTTGGGAGCAGATCTGTTGGAGAACAGATTGCTTGAACACTGTCATCGCTTTGCACACTGATATACAGAGCCATGAATACAGCAGTCTGAGCTTCCATTGGCAGCAAGCTGATATTCCATGATTTCCGTCTGAGCTTCCACTGCAGCACTCAGACATTGGGTGGCTGCTGCTTGTGCTGCAATGGCAGCTGAGACATCGGTAACAGACGCTGCATCATGGTTGATCCCACAGGTGTGCTGCTGGAGGTAACCACCAGTTCCATGTTGGAAAGGATGGGCCCTAAGATCTGCGCAAAGCCCTGTGCCAAGTTGGTGCCGGACTCCTCATTGCTCCTTGACATTGAGTGCAGGCTTTTTGGCAGGCTTTCCAGTGCACCAAACATTTGGCTGTGTACACCCATCAGCCTTCTTCTGTAACCTGGCCCATCAAAGTCGCCATCTGAGTCCTTTGCAGCAGAACTAGTATGCGGCCTCGTCGTCCGGCAAGCTGCCACCTGTGCTATCCTTTCCCCCTGCTCTGCCTCCAGTGCACTTGTGCTCATAATCCACCACAAGGAGGTCCCACCTCCACTGTCAAATCGAATGTATAGTTGTATAGCTGAAGGGAAAAGGACAAAGTTAGGGTTGTGGTAGTGGTGGGGGGTGGAGGTGGGGTGGGGTGTGGGGGGGGGAAGAGGCGGTGGGGGGGGAAAGAGAGGAAAAAGTGAGAAATGCATGCTTACACCATCAGCAGCTTCTCTGTCAGGAGAGATTGTGGGATGAGGGAGATGTGGGCTGAGAGAAGGAGGATTAGGTATACGGACACCCTAATCTTCAATCGCTTCAGCCCCGCTGATGGTCACGGCCACAGCAATGACCCTTCCCATAATTGCCAGCACCATCTCCTCCATGGGGGTTAGAACATGCAATCCCGCCTCTCCCACTCCAGTTAATTCCTGCTGCCTCCGGTTATGCGCAACCTCTCCTGCAAGAGAGGGGCAAGTGTGTCAGTGAGTGTCGTGCAATCTGTTTGGGTGATGCGGCTGTCTTTGTTCAATAGCTGGTAGTGTGTGTAAGCTGTGAGAGGTGGATTTGAGGCTTACAACAGTGCTACAAGTGTGAGGGTGAAGTGAAGCTATGAATGTTAGGAATGAGACCTGATTAATAAGATTGTTGGTAGGCGAGTGATGGGGGTGTGGTGCATTGAGCAGTGGCTGAGGCATGTGGTACAGTTGGTAAAATATGGCATTTGAAGATGCATTCACTGACCTTGACCACTCGTGTGAGATCATTAATCTACTTCCTGCACTGCATCCATGTTCTTGGAGCTATACACTTGGCGTTCCTCTGTGGCTATCTATTGTCACTGCCTTCTGAGCAAGTGCCTCACTGGCCTCCAGCCCCCTGAGGATACAAGACATCACTTCTCCATTCCATCTCTTCAAACAAAACCTCCAGTGCAGTGTCTGAAAACCTTAGTGCCCGTTCTCTCCCATGGTCAGCCATTGTTGATTGTTGTTTAGCACGCTATTCCCAATGATCTCAGCACCTCCAGCAGCCACAATGCACCTCCCCTTTAAGAGGTGCAGGCTAACATTAAGCAGTGAAGACTAGCTTTAACTGTTGCTAGCCTTTCATGATATTGGACCACTGCTGATGTGCCAAATCAATACCAGGCACTAACAAATTCCTGATCTTTAATTAGTTTGCCTAACGATGTCCTGATCTTGAATTAATTTCCCCAGTGAAGCCCTGATCTTTAATTAACTTCCCCAGTGATGTTCTGATCTTTAATTAATTTCCCCAGTGAAGCCATGATCTTTACTTAATTTCCCCCGTGATGGTCTGATCTTTAATTAATTTCCCCACTGAAGCCTTGATCTTTAATTAATTTCCCCACTGAAGCCCTGGGCCTATACATTTGCATAGTTTGTGCCAGCTGTTACCACTATGAAATGGCGAGAAACCGGCAGCCGGTGCTCTTCTGCCAGTTGGTACTGGTCTCTGCCATCCGTTACCTGCCATCGGCGAGCGTATTTTAATGAGTTGGAGCGTGACGCCAATCGATGTGCGTCGCTGAGTTGACGCCAGCGTTTTGGACTTCTCCGCTCACATTGCCACCCATGCTAAATCACGCCAGTGAGTGCTGCTGCTAAATGATGTTTCAGCAGCATTAACAGCCATGCGGAGTCTGGCAGGTCGAACGAGGATGGACGCTGAGAAGCGGAAACCACCTCAGATGGATGCAGGAACTTCAAACACCTCCTTTGCCAAGGTTCTTCTTTTAAATTTTACATTTTTGCCCATCTGTGGCAGACGTGGGGAAGGCAGTTGCATTTTCTGGCAGCTTTCCGGGAGGCCTACAGTGTTTGTGGGTCGGTAAATCAATAGGTCAACACCACAGCAACAATTGAAAATGATTTCTGAAGATCTCTTTTATTTTTATGAGAGCATTACGCCCTAGCAAACTTGGACTCAACTGCTTAAGATTTTAAGAAATGATTCAAAATTCCACAGCCAATTATTTTTCATCTAATTATTTTGTGTTATGTATGCAGGACCCATGATGACTACACATTGAAACACTTTCAAGAGTAACCATTGGGGAAAGATTAGTGTTACAGAGACTGCAGATCATAGAATCATAGAAAATTACTGCACAGAAGGAGGCCATTCGACCCATCGTGTCTGTTTCGACCGGAAAAGAGCTATCCAGCCTAATACCACTTTCCAGCTCTTGGTCCGTAGACTTGTAGGTTACAGCACTTCAGGTGCATGTTCAAGAACTTTTTAAATGTGATGAGCATTTCAGGCAGTGAGTCCCAGACCCTCACCACCCTCTGGGTGAAAATGGTTCTCCTCAACTCCCCTCTAATCCTTCTACCAATTACTTTAAATCTATGCTCCCTGGTTGTTGGTCTCTCTGCTAGGGGAAATAGGTCTTTCCTATGCACTCTATCTAGGCCTCTCATAATTTTATATACCTCAATCAAGTCTCCCCTCAGCCTCCTCTCTTCCAAAGAAAACAACTCCAGCCTATCCAATCTTTCCTCATAGCTAAAATTCTCCAGTCCTAGCAACATCCTCGTAAATCTCCTCTGTACCCTCTCTAGTGCATTCACATCTTTCCAGTGACCAGAACTGTATACAATACTCTAGCTGTGGCCTAACTAGTGTTTTGAACAGTTCAGGAATAACGTCCCTACTCTTATATTCTATGCTAATAAAGGGAAGTATTCCATATGCCTTCTTAACCACCTTATCTACCTGTTCTGCTACCTTCAGGATCTGTGGACATGTACTCCAAGGTCCCTCTGTCCTTCCACATGTCTCGGAATCCTACCATTTATGGTGTATTCATTTGCCTTGTTAGCCCTTCCCAAATGCATTACCTCACAGCTTTCTTCCTTGCTATTAACCACACGACTAATTTTTGTATTGTCTACAAACTTCTTAATCATGCCTCCGACATTGGAGTCTAAGTTATTGATGTATACCATAAAAAGCAAGGGACCTAGTACTGAGCCCTGCGGAACCCCACTGAAAATAGCTTTCCAGTCACAAAAACACCATCAACAATTACCATTTGCTTCCTGCCACTGAACCAATTTTGGATCCATCTTGCCACTTTCCCTTAGATTCCACGGGCTTTTACTTTTCTGACCAGTCTGCCATGTGGGACCTTGTCAAAGGCCTTACTAAAATCCATGTAGACTCCATCAAATACACTACCTTCATCAACCCTCCTTGTTACCTCCTCAAAAAATTCAATCAAGATTGGTAGACACGAGCTTCCTTTAACAATTCATTGCATTCATATCATAAACTTAAAAAAAATCCATAATCATCAGGTGGCAGCGAATATGTTGGGAGCAAGTATGGCAACTGTTTGGGTCACTCCTATCTTCTCTGCTCTCCTACACTGCAAGCGGGAGACAGCGGGGATCTTTGGCCTCCTTCTGAGATTCGCGCTGCAAAAAGCGCGTTGCACTATAAAATTACCGCCACACTGATGTAAATGAGCAAGCAGCACCAAAATGCAGGTACTGCCTGGGTTCTCTCAGCCGGTGACCATTATCCTTGGCCCCCAATGTTACCAGCAAGTTTCCAGCGTTCCCCAATTTCTAGGCTCTGATCTTCAATTCATTTCCCCCAGTGATGCCCTGATCTTTAATTAATTTCCTCCATGATGCCCTGATCTTTAATTCATTTTCCCCAGGGAATTAAAGATGTGCCTTTATTGGGGAAATGACTTTAAGTTGAAGGCTCACTGGGGAAATTAATTGAAGATTAGTGCTTCACTGGCAAAAATGAATTTAGATCAGGGATTCACTGGGAGAATTAATTAAATCCGCATTTCACAGGGGTAATGAATTAATGATCAAGAATTCACAGGGGAAAATTAAATTCGATCAGGGATTCATGGCAGAACATTAAAGAAAAAGAAAAGACATGCATATAGATCACACCTTTCACAACCTCAGGATGTCCCAATGCGTTTAGAACTAATTAAGTTATTTTGAAATGCAGTAAAGGTTTAACGTCTCATCGGAAAGACGGCACCGTCGACATTGCAGTATACCTTCAGTAATCCACTGGACTGACGGCCGAGATTTCTGTGCTCACGAATCTTGTGATTAATTAATTGAGCTTAAGAAATTGAAGATCAGGTCTTCATGAGGGAAATTAATTAAGATCGGGATTGCACGGAGGGAAATTAATGAAAAACAGGGGGGCTAATCTTGAGAGCCCACGAAAACAGGCGTGGGGATGGCAAAGCACAATTAACGCGTCTGTTCAACGTGATGCCGGCAGCACATCAACTTTGTGCTGCCTGCTCATTGCCATGATTGTAGCATACTGTTCATTGGCTGCACGCATCAGCAGGGTGTCCAAAATTATGAGCGGTTAACACCACTTCAAGCTAGCCTACACTACTTAAAGCCAGCCTGCATCTTTTAAAATGGAGGTGCATAGTGGCTTGAGCAGGTGGTGGAAGTCATTCTACAACTGATTCTGGGAAAGACTCAATATGACACAACATGAGGGAGAACGTGCTCCAAGGTTTTCTGACGCTGCACTGGGGGCCATGGCGAAAGCCTCCAGTGCAGCTGGAAAGGAGGAGGAGGAGGAGGAGGGAGGTCATCCTGCTTTCCACCAGCCATGTTGCAGCCATCGGGGTAGCACTGCATCGGAGTATGAGGCAAAGGTACATGGATGTCAGGCATTAAGGAAATGCACAAGGGTGCTTAGTTTACGTTTGTATGCAATTTGGCATGATTTCATTTATAAATTTGGTTTGGAATGTTTATTTTGTTTTTGCTTTTATTTTTGCATTGTGACCAAGTGATGGTCAGTAACAGAGGGATGGTAAGGTGTGGGACTGTTGGTACATGGGGAATTGGGGTTGCGTTTACTGGTATCGCACTCGGATAAGTTCTTCATGAACAACCTGGTCAGAAATTAGCTATCTAGATTGCCTCCTCCCTTCCTCTTCCTGCTCCTCCTCTTCCTCCTTCTCATCCTCATCATGCTCATGCTCCTCAGCTGGTCGCCATATAGCTATAGGGCTCCTCCAAAGTAGTCCAGGCAGCAGAAACATTGCTTCAGTATGCCAATGGTCTGCTCTCTCTCATTTCATGTGGCAGCATAGCTTTCATTGTATGCATGCTGGCAATGTGTGCCTGGGTTGCACATCAGAGTCATTAGCCATGCTGCCAATGGATAGCCCTTGTCGTCCAGTAGCCTCCCTTAGGTTTGCTGCAGTGACTGAAGTGCAGCTGGAACATTAGATTGTGGCAGCATGAAGGCATCATGACTCCTGCCAGGATACCGGGCACTGATCTGCATGATTCGCTGCCTATGGTTGCACACCAACTGGAAGTTGAGGGAGTGGTATCGCTTTCGGTTCCGGCTCACGGCAGAGTTGACATGCGGTACCCACAAAGCAATGAGTGTACAGTCAATGGGGAATCCTGCAATTATAGCGAAGCCATGTGCTTGCTCTGCCTGCTGGTCTCGGTCAAGAAAGACTGAAATATAGTCAGTTCTCTTTGAATAGAGAGCCTCAGTGACCTCGCTTACACAACAGTGGACGGCAATCTGCGAGATGTTGCAAATATCTCCAGCTCCAGTCTAGAAGGAGCCTGACACAAGAGTTCATCACCATGGTTACCTTTACAGCCACAGGCAATGCGGTCCTTAGCCTCTGAGGTTGCAGTTGTGGCTACAACAGGTAGCAGATTTCAGTGAGGGTGTCCTATAGAAACTCATACGTCTCACATATTGATCCTCATTGAGGTGCAGATAGAAGAATTGCCCCCAAACATCCTGGGCAGATATGGCCTCCTGCTGAGAGCCCTTCTCCCCCTCCCTCTCTCCCTCCCTCTTCCAGCAGCTTGTCCTGCTCTGCATAACCTCTGTTCATTCTCCAAGTCATGCTGTATTCCAAGGCGAATTCCTACTCGTGCAACCATGTCTGTCAGCAAGTGGTTTGTGCAGAAGTTTTGATGTCAAGAAAATGTCCTTCAGCACCAACCACACCACTCCCTGTAGAGTTTAGCAACTTTAAACAACTATAGAATGCACCAAATACTTGTAGACATTCACCAACAGCCAGAATAAATCACCCAGCAACTAACCAGTAAGTAGTGGATGACCCCATTAAACAGTATTGGTGGGGAGTTATTCAGTTCTGCGAGTTTGAGAGGATGTCAGTTGGACCATTTGAGCTCCAAAATGTCAGCACAAGCTTCAAATTAGTATTTCATGCTGATTGGCATCATGATGGGTCTGCTCTGCATACTTCGAGCATGTGCTCACTGTGTATGCACTAATGCGCTCTCCAATTTGGCGTTTGCCACAATTCGCCCCGCAAACACTGTTTTGGACCTTTTGTAGCAACCAAAAAACAGGCGCTATGGATCCTAATTTTGCATCCTTGGTCTTCACTGGGGTAATTAATTAATGATCAGGGCTTAACTAGGGGAAATTAATTAAGGTCAGGGCTTAACTGGGGGAAACTAATTAAGGCCAGAGCTTCACTGGGGGAATTAGCAAATGCTGCAGGAAGCGAGGCACGGCAGTAAAGGAAATATTGCTGTTTAATAAAAGTCGTGGAAGGCAAAGTGAGCCACAGGAGCCAAATCCAAATTAATCGGCTAAACAGGAGCAGTGTAACACAAAAATCAGAGATTTCTGAGGGTACAAGGTGAGTACCATGTACCTACCTTTACTTACCTTTAGCAAGGTGTCAGCTGTTCACTGAAAAATACTCTTTGGTGAATGTACTGAAATTAGAATTGACAAAGTGGTTGAAATTGCCCATCTCCTTAAGGCCTGTTTCATGGAATGGCCGCTGATAGCCCAATTGCCCTTCCGAGATGTCCCGGCGGTGCCCTGATTCCCCCTTCCCCCTCCCCCCCCCGCCCGCCACAGCTCCGCTGCTGCCGATTCATTTTAAGTGCGTCATCACTGTGCGCACCACCAATCAACAGCAACATTTACTCAAAATCTTTGGCCCACCCGGCCGTGCCAAAGCCTGCTTTTTCCCGGTGCTTCAGTGAGGTTGTGGCCTGCTGCAATGGTGCTGCGGCCTCCCTTAAAGAGGAGGCGCACTGCCGCTGCCACCATTTTTTTTTGTGTCAGCCGACTGCCAGGTCAGCCCAACAATTATACCCCTGGGTTCGGCTGGGCCGCCAATAGGCAGCCAGGCATCACCCCCTTGGGTGCCAGGCCACTGGGCCAGCTGAAACTCTCCCTGGTGGCCCATTGGGCCGAAGTTTTAAAATCACAAAGGCTCTCCCCTTTAAGTGAAGGAGAGAGCCATGGTGACGCGGCGCCGTGATGATGTCATTGCGGCGGTCACTCCACACCGCCCCCAACTTCTGCCCCATCAGGTGTTGCCACCGCCTCCATTAAGAGTGACTTCCGGATCCGAATATAAAAAAAACAACAGAGGTGACCTCAACCGCAGCTGCAGTAAAAACCATTGTAACAAGGTGCGTGTGCCCCATGTCGGGCGGGGGGCAATTTTTATCCCAAAGAGTTTAAGTTCAGTTGATTGACAGTAAAGTAACATTAGGTGACATAATGTTGCACTCACGCACCACCTACACGTACGATACAGATTAAACTGTTGAGACCACTCACCACTTTTAATATACAGCGGATTGTGTGGTATAAATAAGTGAGATTTTGAGGGAGGAGAAACAAAGTAATTAGCATTTGCAAACTATTTTGGGGAAATGGTATAAACAGCAAAATAAATATATTGAGGCCTGTATCTGCAAGGTGTGTAGTATTTTTACATTATCAATTATGGGATAAATTCTTCTATTAATTTGCTGCATGATAGCAATGAGCAAAATATTACAGCATTTACGGTGTGGCTGGACTAGTGAGAGCTCCAGGTGTACGACTACCTGTGAGCAATGCCACGGAGATCAAGTTTAGCAGAAGGAAAAGGATGGAGAGAGAAAAAAACAGAAACCATGGGTTGTCGGAACTAGTTCACTTCACAGGTTATGCCGAAAGGACACAGAAATGGGGAAATGAATGTTGATATCTTGGGCTGGATTTTTGGCACGTTTGTGCCTCTGTGCCCCAGAGGGAGCGGAAAATGGTGTTTCTGGGCATTATGCCGGATGTCCAGGTTCTAGCAATAAATTCCGACTGGTAAATTAGGCTCCTGTTTTGCAGCGGCACAAAAACTTACCACCCCGCCCTCCAGTTTCACCGAGATCATGCCGTCAATCGTCATGCAGTGTTGCGCTGTAAGAATAAAATTGTTTCGTAATGATAAAATTGATTCTGTGTGTATATATATATATATATATATATATATTATAAAGCCAATCAGGAACGGCCCTGGAAATAATAACCAATCCTGAGGCTTTCTGAGAAACAATGGCCTTAGGGGTATAATAATCCAAGCAAGGATTGCTGGGTCTCTCTTCTCCTTTGCACACGGCAAAAGCAGGAACCTCCTTCCACAGCAGAAGCAAGGATGAACAGCCATGTGCTTGTGCTTTGCCAGAGGGAAGTCATAGCAGTGCATTTGGAAAGAGGTGGCATGATAGGTCCAAGTCAGCATGGATTTGTGAAAGGGAAATCATGCTTGACAAATCTTCTGGAATTTTGTGAGGATGTTTCCAATAGAGTGGATAAGGGAGAACCAGTTGATGTG
Organism: Pristiophorus japonicus; assembly: GCF_044704955.1. NCBI lineage: Eukaryota > Metazoa > Chordata > Chondrichthyes > Pristiophoridae > Pristiophorus > Pristiophorus japonicus. The sequence goes on along the minus strand of NC_091982.1, from coordinate 99,271,747 downwards.
GTATATTTGGACTTTCAGAAGGCGTTCGACAAGGTCCCACACAAGAGATTGATGTGCAAAGTTAGAGCACATGGGATTGGGGGTAGTGTACTGACATGGATTGAGAACTGGTTGTCAGACAGGAAGCAAAGAGTAGGAGTAAATGGGTACTTTTCAGAATGGCAGGCAGTGACTAGTGGGGTACCGCAAGGTTCTGTGCTGGGGCCCCAGCTGTTTACACTGTACATTAATGATTTAGATGAGGGGATTAAATGTAGTATCTCCAAATTTGCGGATGACACTAAGTTGGGTGGCAGTGTGAGCTGCGAGGAGGATGCTGTGAGGCTGCAGAGCGACTTGGATAGGTTAGGTGAGTGGGCAAATGCATGGCAGATGAAGTATAATGTGGATAAATGTGAGGTTATCCACTTTGGTGGTAAAAACAGAGAGACAGACTATTATCTGAATGGTGACAGATTAGGAAAAGGGGAGGTGCAAAGAGACCTGGGTGTCATGGTACATCAGTCATTGAAGGTTGGCATGCAGGTGCAGCAGGCGGTTAAGAAAGCAAATGGCATGTTGGCCTTCATAGCAAGGGGATTTGAGTACAGGGGCAGGGAGGTGTTGCTACAGTTGTACAGGGCATTGGTGAGGCCACACTTGGAGTATTGTGTACAGTTTTGGTCTCCTAACCTGAGGAAGGACATTCTTGCTATTGAGGGAGTGCAGCGAAGGTTCACCAGACTGATTCCCGGGATGGCGGGACTGACCTATCAAGAAAGACTGGATCAACTGGGCTTGTATTCACTGGAGTTCAGAAGAATGAGAGGGGACCTCATAGAAACATTTAAAATTCTGACGGGGTTAGACAGGTTAGATGCAGGAAGAATGTTCCCAATGTTGGGGAAGTCCAGAACCAGAGGTCACAGTCTAAGGATAAGGGGTAAGCCATTTAGGACCGAGATGCGGAGGAACTTCTTCACCCAGAGAGTGGTGAACCTGTGGAATTCTCTACCACAGAAAGTTGTTGAGGCCAATTCACTAAATATATTCAAAAAGGAGTTAGATGAGGTCCTTACTACTAGGGGGATCAAGGGGAATGGCGAGAAAGCAGGAATGGGGTACTGAAGTTGAATGTTCAGCCATGAACTCATTGAATGGCGGTGCAGGCTAGAAGGGCCGAATGGCCTACTCCTGCACCTATTTTCTATGTTTCTATGTTTCTATACCGTTTTATAAATTATATCATTGTATCTGTTGTAATTAAGTTGATCCATAGGATAGCTGACGACTGCTAATAGATGTGCATGCATGTGTGTTTAATAAACTATTCAAAATTGTTTTATAAGTATCATTCTTGCTGTCAATTTAATGCCAGAAATGTAGAAATCTTACAGCGCTAGTGCTCCAGATGAAAAATTTGGCCCTAATGTCTCATTTAACACCCGCCCTATGAAACGTCTGAAAAACCAGGCATTCCCAGGGTTTAGCAGGCAGTATTGCTGGCCTTTTTAAATACATGGATGAGGATTCTACTGTTGTTTATGCAATAAAGGTTCAAACTGAGTACTGTTTAATTAAGCAAGATACAACCTTGGCTGTGCTTTATTTAGGCCCAAAGTAGCTGACTCTCAAAATGGCTGGTCTTTTATACCAGAGCAGCACCATGTGCGTGCTGCTCAGTGACCTCCAACAATGACACCATCTGGTGGCTACAAACAGCATCTACATACATGAAAATATCCTCCTGAGATCTTATCACAGTCTTTCACAGGTTGAGACGGTCCAGTGCTTTACGCTCCCGGGTTGACCGTCTCAGGTTGGCCTTGGGTGAATGTGCGGAGTCTGTTGAGGCTGGTGGCTGGATGGCTGACTTGTTGGGGGTGGCAGTGGCCATGTCAGGAATTGCAAGTCCATTTTTATTGATAAGTCCGTGATGGAAATTCCGGGTTCACTGATGACCCTGGAGTTCATTGACGCTTGCTGGTAGGTTGGTTGTCGACGGTTTCTTCGTCCAACTGCTCTGGATCATCTGTGTGCCTCAGCTTTGTTTGATCCATGTGTTTCCTTCAAGTTTGCCCATACTTGAGCTTAATAACAAATACTCTGTTGCCCTCCTTGGCCATGACCGTACCAGTGATCCATTTGGGACCCTGACCATAATTCAACACATATACAGGATCATTAACAGAAATCTCAAGTGACAGAGTTGTGCAATTGTGGTACCCTTGTTGACTGTCTTCTGTATTCAACATGATTACTTAAATCCAGGTGTACAAGAGATAGCTTGGCCTTAAGACCACTTTTCATCATAAGTTCAGCAGGTAAGACCCGTGAGTTTGTGGGGTCTTGCCCTGTAACTCAGCAATATGCAAGACAAACGGGTCTGCAGTGACCCTTGGGTTACTCTCCTCATGCTTTGATAATTTGTACTGCACTTTCTGCTTGCCCGTTGATGCAGGCTTGAACGGTGTGGACCTTACATGTTTCATGCCGTTAGGAGTTTCAAAAATTTGTAAAACTTGACGACCCATTGTCGCTCACCACTATGTTAGGCAGACCATGTGTCGCAAACATGACATTGAAATACTGTATGGTTGCGGTGGACGTACTAGATGGCATGATTATGTATTCTATCCACTTCGAATAAGCATCCACCACCACTAAAAACATCTTGCCCAGGAAGGGACCTGCAAAATCTACATGGATCCTGGACCAAGATTTGGATGGCCATGACCACAGACTCGGCGGCGATTCTACTGGTGCTTTGCTGAGCTGCATGCAGGGTCGCACTGATCCACGCATGCTTCCAGCTCAGAATCAATTCCTGGCCAACATACGTGGGAGCTGGCGATGGCCTTCATCATCACTATACCAGGATGTGTGCTGTGTAACTCATGCACAAACTTCTCTCTCCCTTTCTTAGGCATTACAACATGATTATCCCACAATATGCAATCTGCTTGAATAGACAGTTCATCCTTGCGACGAATGTACGACTTGGCCTCCTCGCACATTTGCTTGGGTATGGCAGACCAATCCCCTTTGAGGATGCAACCCTTTACCACCGATAATATCAGGTCCTGGCTGGTCCAGGTCTTAACTTGTTGAGCCGTGACAGGGGTACCTTCACTCTCAAAAGCATCCATGATTAACATTAAATCTGCCGGTTGTGATGTTTCCACCTCCGGTGTGGGCAACGGCAACCAGCTCAAAGCATCAGCACAATTCTCTGTGCCAGGTCTGTGGCGAATGACATAATCATAGGCAGATAATGTCAGCACCCACCTTTGGATGCAGGATGAAGCGTTGGTATTGATACCTTTGCTCTCGGAAAACAACAAAATGAGCGGCTTGTGATCGGTCTCTAATTCAAACCTCAGACCGAACAGGTATTGATGCATCTTTTTAACACCGTACACATGCTAAAGCTTCATTTTCTACCATACTATAGGCTCTTTCTGCTTTAGACAAACTTTTGGATGTATACGTGACAGGTTGAAGTTTCCCCGACTCATTGGCTTGTTGTAACACGCAAACAATTCTATATGACGATGCATCACAGGCCAAAACTAAATGTTTACATGAGTCATAATGTACCAGCAGCTTGTTCGAGCAAAGCAGATCGGTGGCTTTCTCGAAAGCTCTGTCTTGCAATGCGCCCCACACCCAGTTGTTGCCTTTTCTCAATAGCATATGCAGTGGTTCAAGTAAGGTGCTCAATTTAGTAGGAAGTTACCAAAGTAGTTGAGTAGACCCAGGAACTAACACAGTTCCATCATGTTCTGTGGCTTAGGTACATTCTTCATGGCTTTGGTTTTCACGTCAGTAGGTCTGATGCTACCAGCGGCGATTTTCCTCCCAAGGAATTCGACCTCCGGTGCCATGAAGACGCATTTCGAACGTTTAAGTCCGAGTCCCACTCTGTGCCAACGCAGTAGAACCTCTTCCAGGTTGTTCAGATATTCCTTGGAGTCACGACCGATGAACAGGATGTCATCTTGGAACACGACAGGTCAGGGAATGGACTTTAGTAAACTTTCCATATTCCTCTGGAATATCGCTGCAGCCGAGCAAATTCCAAACGTGCACCTGTGGTAAATAAACAGTCCTTTGTGTGTGTTACTGCACGTAAGTTCCTTCGACGTCTCGACCAGCTCCTGCATCATATAGGCTGATGTCTAGTCCAGTTTTCTGAACGACTTCCCTCCGGCTAGCATTGCAAACAAGTCATCAGCCTTCGGTAATGGGTACTGATCTTGTTCAAAACCTTGTTGATCGTCGACTGTGCCATCACTCTTCAACACAGGAACAATGGGGCAGGCCCATTCATTAAATTCGACCGGTGATATGATCCCTTCATGCTGGAGTATGTCCAGTTCAATTTTGACCTTCTCCCTCATCATATACGGCACTGCCCGAGCTTTATGATGGATGGGTCTTGCATCCGAGTCAACGTGGATCTGCACCTTGGCTCCCATGAAGTTGCCGATACCCAGTTCGAACAGCGAGGGGAACGTGCTCAATACTTGGGCATATGTATCTCCCTTTGACAATGCCTTTATGTCGTTCCAGTCGTATCTGATTTTCTCCAACCAACTCCTGCCGAGCAGCGTTGAGCCTTTGCCTGGAACAATCCACAGCGGTAACTCGTGAACCGCACCATTATGCGACACGTTAATTTGTGCACTACCAATTACCTTTATCAGTTCTTTGGTGTAAGTGCGCAGCTTGGTGTGAACAGGGCTCAGCCTGGGCCTCGCAGTCTTAGTATCCCACAGCTTATTAAATGCCCTCTCATTCATGATCAATTGACTCAGCCCTGTGTCCAGTTCCATCGATACTGGTATCCGGTTGAACTCCACATTAATCAAAATTGGTTTACTCTTGGTTATGAAAGAGTACAGTCCGTACACTTCCTCCTCTGACATCTCGGATTGAGTATCCGGATCCGCGCTAGTCTGACTCTCATCCTTCACGTGTTGTGTTGCAGCTCGCTTGCTCATCTGCGGACACTTGCGCTGGAGATGCCCCACTCTGACAGCCTTGGCAACTATTTTGCTTAAATTAGCACTGCTGGTGCCGATCATTTCCCTCACGACGCCAACAAGGAGAAGTTGGATATATTCCCGCAGCCACAGGTTTCGCGAACGCAGCTGGATAAGCCATGCCACGTGCCGCTCTGCCGAACGCCGAATCATTCGCAATCGCATTTACAGTACTTGCCGAGGTTCGGTTCTTCACCGATATTTGCTTGAAACTCCTATCCATCGTCATACATGATTGAGCAATCTGGATGGCCCTTTTTAAATCCAACTCCTCCACCACCAGAAGTTTGCGCAGGATCATCTCGTGGTTGATACCGATAACAAAGACGTCCCGCAGCATGACTGCCAACCCCGTCCCGAACTTGCACGGTCCCGCTAGATGTCTCAGGTCAGCAACGAATTCCACCCCGGTCTGGCTCTCCGATCGAACGTGTGTATAAAACTTGTATCTCGAGATGATGATGCCGTCGTCTGGCTTGAGGTGCTCCCGTACCAATGTACACAACTCCTTGTACGTTTTCTCTGTTGGATCACTAGGCATGAATAGATTCTTTATCAGACCATAGATCTTTGAACCGCACACAGTGAGGAACACGGCCTGGCGCCGATCTGCATCATCGACCCCCTTCATTTTGTTGGCCACGAAGTACTGGTTCAAATGGCTCACAAAGTCTGTCCAATCTTCTCCCTCCACAAATCGCTCTTAAAATCTAATCGTGCTCATTTGCCAAACAAAGGTTCTTGTATTCTCGTCGTCAACTGTTGCAATAAAGGTCCTGTTTAACTAAGCAAGGTGTGACCTACCCTGTACTTTATTTTGTCCCAAAGTGCCTGACTCACAAAAGGGCAGGCCTTTTATACCCGAGCAGCACCATGTGCGTGCTGCTTAGTGGCCTCCAACAATGACACCATCTGGTAGCGACAAACAGCATGTACATACATGACACCTACATCACAGCTCACATTGACTGCATCGGTTGGGCATAGAATGCTGCGTGAATCTCAGACTTACAAACGGCACTTTTATCTGCCATTATAGTGTCCTTACAATGTCAGTGAGAGGGCATTACTAATTCACCAGTGTCTCATGCTGGTTGCCATTGTCAGGCGGGGTCAAGCTAGAAGGAGGGTTGCTGGCCCTGTTGGCCCATGGATGAGGAGAGGCAGAAGACATCTTGGAAAGGGGGCTTACCTCACGTTGGCACCAATGCTCAGGCCTCCAGCTCTCTGAGGAGCAGTGTGAGAAGGCTACACTCCCAAAAGGAAGTGGTGTCAGAGGCATGCCATCTCCTACAGGCATGCCGATGCCTTGTCCACTCAGAGGCAGCCTTCAATACTCCCCACAACAGGTCTCTGAGTTCATTGTGGTGTGCTGCATGCTGCACAACTTGGCACTCATCAGGGACCCGGCATTGCCAATGGGGATTGTAGGCCCACCTCAGGAGGAGGAGGACAATGAAGATGAGCCTGGAGAGGCACCAATTACACAGCCACTACAACCATGGGAGAGGCAGCATAGAGATGCTGCTGGAGCAAGAGCCGCATGTCACCAGTTCATAATGGAGAGGCTTGCATGAATGGAGGAAGCTGAGGGATGCATTGAATACTGGTCATGCTATGTACCACCTTCAAGGTACATCCACACTGAACTTCGCAATGATACACAAGCCAACAACATCAAAGGCTGAAAGTTATAATTTAATGAACAAAATGATCAAATACAACCCCCGAAAACAAACGCAATGAATCAATAAATAAATTTCAATAGATGCTATAAAACAGCAAAAGCAAACAATACTTCAAGCCATCACAATAAAACTATACAATCAACAGTGTCCTGCTGCAAGTTACTCATTTTAAAGTAAATTATAACAAAATAACTATCAACTGGAGCACTCATTACATGTGAACACATTTAAGAACATAAGAACATAAGAAATAGGAACAAGAGTAGGCCATACGGCCCTCGAGCCTGCTCCGCCATTCAATAAGATCATGGCTGATCTGATCATGGACTCAGCTCCACTTCCCTGCCTGTTCCCCATAACCCCTTATCGTTTAAGAAACTGTCTATTTCTGTCTTAAATTTATTCAATGTCAACTTCCACAGCTCTCTGAGGCAGCGAATTCCACAGATTTACAACCGTCAGAGAAGAAATTTCTCCTCATCTCAGTTTTAAATGGGTGGCCCCTTATTCTAAGATCATGCCCTCTAGTTCTAGTCTCCCCAGCAGTGGAAACATCCTCCCCGTATCCACCCTGTCAAGCTCCCTCATAATCTTATACATTTCGATTAAAAAAAATCTCTCATTCTTCTGAATTCCAATGAGTAGAGGCCGAAGCTACTCAACCTTTCCTCATAACTCAACCCCCTCATCTCCAGAATCAACCGAGTGAACCTTCTCTGAACTGCGTTTAAAGCAAGTATATCCTTTCGTAAGTATTCCAGGTGTGGCAATCACCAATACCCTGTATAGCCGTAGCAAGACTTCCCTGCTTTTATACTCCATCCCCTTTGCAATAAAGGCCAAGATTCCATTGGCCTTCCTGATCACTTCCTGTACCTGCATATTATCCTTTTGTGGTTCATGCACAAGTACCACTGTACTGCAGCACTTTGCAATCTTTCTCCATTTAAATAATAACTTGCTCTTTGATTTTTTCTGCCAAAGTGCATGAACTCACACTTTCAAATATTATACTCCATCTTCCAAATTTTTGCCCACTCACTTAGCCTGTCTATGTCCTTTTGCAGATTTGTTGTGTCCACTTCACACATTGCTTTTCCTCCCATCTTTGTATCGTCAGCAAACTTGGCTACGTTACACTCAGTCCCTTCCTCAGTGGTTAATATAGATTGTAAATAGTTGGGGTCCCAGCACGGATCCCTGCGGCACCCCAGTAGTTATTGGTTGCCAACCAGAGAATGAACCATTTATCCCGAATCTCTGTTCTCTGTTCGTTAGCCAATCCTCTATCCATGCTAATATATTACCCCCAACCCCGTGCACCTGGTTGTGTGATCCTTTATTGGGACTTGCCCTGTGCTTCCCCCGCCCACCACCCTTTACCCCTCTCACATGCCTGCTGCGCTCCTCATTGAGGACTCAGTGCCTACCGCAAAGCTGCTTAAGGGCTGCTGTGTTAGGGGGCAGACAGTGCATACGGCGTATGATCGCGCCCTGGACCAGCTCTGGACCTGGAAGGCCAGGCTAGAGACTGCTGCACCTCCACAGCAGCGGAAGCAGTCACTGGTGGCTCGGGTGTGGACTGCGTAAGGTACATGGTTGGCGAGTCAGTGGTGGGAGCCGCAATGCTGTCATCCTGAGGAAGGACAGCATGTTCCATTTCCTGGGAGCCACTGACACTCCGACAGGGCTGGGCCTCAACATTCAGAGCATGATGGGTTTCCACAACTTGCTGGCCTGCTTCGGACAGTGAAGACAGAGAGGATGGCCTCAGTCATTGACTGCATCATATCACCAAGCTGCAGCGTAGCTTGTGCCTGTGATTCAATTGATGCTGCAATGTGACCAATGGCACGCGCCACACACTCTGGAACACCACTGTTGTTGCTGGAGACCACCTGCCTCTGTGAGTGAGCAATGATGACCTCGCTGGAGTCCTGAGTTGCACCGACAATGCGTGACGCTGCCTCTGCAACAGTCACAGTAAGCTTGTCGATGCTCTCTGGGATTCTACCCAATGCACCCATGAGCTCATGATGCAACTCTGTGTTTTCCCTGGACATTTCCACCAGGTCCAGTTCCATGTCTGCCTGTTCTTCAGCAGACCTACTTTGCCGACTCACCCTCCGAAGAGCTGGCTTCTGAAATTCCCCTCTCGAACCACATTGCTTAGGATGACTGGGGCCAGGAGCCTCCGACGACTCAAACCCAGGGAAATTGGCCTCGTCCCCAAATGTACTTTGTCCAGACAGGGCAACTGGTGGGCTCCACGGATCAGGCATATCAGTGTCCTCGCATGCCTCATCATCTCCCCCATGGCCAGATGTAGATGGCTCCCTGGACACCTGTCGCAATTGTGGCTCATCATCTGCAAGCAGAAAACAACAGACATGTGGTTAGCAGCAGCGGAGGGGGCAGGTTAATATCAGGATGGTGGCATTGGCCGTGTACATATAAAGGGGCTGGGCCACGTGATATTAGGGATCAATGAAGTCACATCAGTCACGTGATCCATTTACATACCCGCACCATCTGAAGGGGGCTCAGCATCACCCCCAGCAACTGTCCGAGTTAGGGCTCCCGTGAGCCGACACCCGTTAAATCGAGGAGCTGAGGCAGACCTCACCTGCATGGTGCTGCTCACGCCTGTTGTGCGAGAGCTTTATCTGCAATGAGAAAAATAGGAAGGGTTCAGTCAGGGTGCATCTCCTGCTGTGCCACATATGCCGTCCATAGTTTAATAGCTGCCATTGTGCGGATGTGCAAATGTCTTCACTTCAATCTGTGTGGATGTTGCATGAGGTTTGTGAGTGATTGGGAGGAGGTGAGAGGGAGGTAGCATAGGGGTTCAAGGTGATCTGTATGAAACCCATATCAGCAGTGGGAATTTATTGCGAGGAAGGTTCTCAATGATTAGGGAACAAGAGGGTATTTGCATCCTGAATTCAGAGGCACTGGCTGCAGAAGTTAGCCTTCAACTTTCTGATGCATTGTGCAACCCACACTATGGCCTGCAAGACATTGATAAGGGGCAGATCCATCAAAGACTTCACATAGGCGGACATTCATGCTGGAAGGATAATGGACACACATATTTGTGAAGGGTACTCACCCTGACGATTCTCGTAATGTCATTGAACTTTTTGCGGCATTGGGTGTCAGTTCTGGCCACCGTGTCTGACGCAGACACCTCCTGTGCAATTTCATGCCATATCCACTTAAAAATGCTTAGCAGCGGCTTCCCTCCCCCAACCAGATGCAGTGATGTTCACCTCCTCTCCTTTGCATGGACTAAGGTCTCAGCAGCCTCCATTGAGAAATGGCTGGCACGCTGCCTGCCCTCCTGCTGCTCCATCTCTGCAGAAGTCCCAGAAATCGGACGGATCATCTGCGCATGCGTGCAGGAAGCGGCGGAGCCCTGAAATACCTTCTGCACCCGGGAAAACTAAAATGTGTCTGCGCATGCGTAAAATGGCCGCCTTTTTTAATACCATGATTTTCGGCTCAGGCACATAAATTTTGTTGTGTAAGGCCTGATTTAATGCCCTCAATCATGGATTTCCAGTTGACGGCGCAAACTTTTTTCAGGCGGTATCGGGAGCGTCCACCTCCGTTAATGCACCGAAATCGGGAAAGCCGAAAATCCAGGCCCTTACTTGTTACATTTCGGCATGTACATATAAACTATATAGAGATGTCGCTTTCAAATGGTCCATTTACTATAGATGCCTATTCTATAGCAATAGTCTTTCTGGAATAGAATGAGCCGAGATTGCAAGAGATTGATGATTGCTGTAGAGGCTGTTTTAGATTATATACCACACAACGATTGGGAAATATGTTTTTATAATATATATCTGCATTTGTGATGACATAAAAATATAAATGCCTTTAGAAATTAAATTTTAATGCTTGCATAAAAGAAGAACAGAGTAAGTCATGGCAAACAGTCAGACGGAATGGAGTCCTCTACCTGATAGCTATGGTCAGCCTGTCATGGTTTAATTACTCAGGATTTATCTGGTCAGCTCCATTTATGGAGATATTTATCGTCCATATATGTCCTCCTAGAATAAAGGGCTTCCAGTCTTCCTTTATATTGGGGCTGTGCTGTAAAGGCAGTTTTACATGACAGCTTAGAGGATGGAACATGAATCTAGATCCTAAAATACAGAAGTTACACAAAACCTAAATTCATGACTACATTGGGAACTCGCATTTATTTTATTGCAGCTGTTTATGATGTATTATAATAATTATAATAAGCCTAAAAATTAGACTGGAATATTACCATATGCACTTAACACATTCATGTGAAATTACTTTGCTAATTTTCATTGATGCGATTACCCATTTAAATCAGATTAACATTTCCATTTAAAATAGCAGAACAAGTAATTTCATATCAATGGATTAAGTATTTGTACGGTAATATTGCACGCTGCAACTTTCAGAATGAGAGAGCCAATTCCCTGATCTTGAGCAAAATGTGGCTATGATCACGTGATGCATAAATGCTCCTGCACTGACAGAGTGGCCTGCAAAGCGTGTTGGATTCAACAAGATCATTGAATTTAAGTAATTTAAATTGGTCTCTGTATGTCTTCCTCATACACGGGGAGTGCCATGGCATCAGGTGGGCGTGAAATGAGGAGTGCAGCTTGCAAAGAGCTTCTAAAGGGCTGCTGCTGCAAGAGGGTGATGAATCGTTGTCACGAAGAAAAGAAAAAAGAGCAAACAGAAAAGCAAAAGAGGATTTAAGGGAAAAGAAGCAGCAGAGAGAAGAGAAAGGGAGATAGAGAATTAACATAAGAACATAAGAATTAGGAACAGGAGTAGGCCATCTAGCCCCTCGAGCCTGCTTCGCGTAAAAAAGATCATGGCTGATCTGGCCATGGACTCAGCTCCACTTACCCTTAATTCCCTTATTGGTTAATAATCTATCTGTGATTTGAATACATTCAATGAGCTAGCCTCAACTGCTTCCTTGGGCAGAGAATTCCAGATTCACAACCCTCTGGGAGAAGAAATTCCTTCTCAATTTGGTTTTAAATTGGCTCCCCGGCATTTTGAGGCTGTGCCCCCTAGTTCTAGTCTCCCTGACCAGTGGAAACAACCTCTCTGCCTCTATCTTGTCTATCCCTTTCATTATTTTAAATGTTTCTATAAGATCAACCCTCATCCTTCTGAACTCCAACGAGTAAAGACCCAGTCTACTCAATCTATCATCTCTGGAATCAGCCTAGTGAATCGTCTCTGTACCCCCTCCAAAGCTAGTATATCCTTCCTTAAGTAAGGTGACCAAAACTGCACACAGTACTCCAGGTGCGGCCTCACCAATACCCTGTATAGTTGCAGCATAGTGCCTTTCAGTTCCGCGCGGAGGGGTTTCCTGTACGGGCTGCTCCTGCACACTCTCAACTTTGCCATCCTCGCCGGCCATCCGGACACGCCATGGCGTACCATCTTGCCATCCGGAGGAGGCGGGGGTCCCCGATGGAGGGCACTCTACGCAGGGGTCCTCCCACTATTCATCGGGGACTTGGCCTGGAGGGTGGTGCACGGAGCAGTGCCGTGCAACAAATTTTTAAGCCGGTTCACGGACTCCCAGGCCGCCTGCAATTTCTGCGGTCTGGAAGAGTCCGTGTTCCATGTTTTTATGGAATGCACAAGGTTGCAGCCCCTGTTTTATTATTTGAAGGGGCTGCTCCTGAAATTCTGGCTGCACTTCAGTCCCACTCGCCTGATCTTTGGGCACCCTGTGCGGAGGGGAGCGGGTAGGTCCGAGGGCCTCCTCGTAGGACTGCTTCTGGGCACGGCCAAGGGTGCCATCAGCCGGTCCAGGCAGCGGGCGGTCGAGGGGGTCGTTCAACCTGACTGCCTGCCTCTCTTCCGCTCTTACATCCGGTCCAGGGTGTCCTTGGAGATGGAGCACGCGGTGTCCACCGGTACACTCGCGGCCTTCCGCGAGAGGTGGGCACTGGAGGGACTGGAGTGCATCATCACGCCCGGCAACCAAATTTTAATTTGATTTTACGTTTTAAAGTTTAATTTGTTTTAATTGCCGGTGCTTTTAGTGTCCCCCTTCCCTTTATAGGGGGCACATGGGGAAAAATTGTGATTTTAGTGCCCAAAAAAAAAAAAAAATAAAAACACAAAAAAAAAAGGAAAAAAAGGGCCTTGTAAATGTCTGGTATGTCACCCAGTTCGGGTGGCACGGTTTAATGTTTTGTTTTACAGATAAACTCTAAAAGAGTTTCATGCACAAGGATCAATTGTGGAGCAGTGGAGGCGTGTCCTGCACAGTTGGAGCTGAGCTGCAGAGAGAGGAGCAGCTATCAACCTTAGCTCCTGCCTGGAGAGCCCTGAGAACAGCCCAGGAAGAGAAGGAAGGAAGGGGCTTCACCACCAACTTTCACCCAGAGGGAGAGGAGGAAAAGGCAGAAAACTTTTACTACTTTTTACCATTTCTGCAAAGAGTTGGAGAGAGGGGGAAAGACCAACAACAAACATCCAGTGTGGAAGGAGGGAGACTCTACCATTTCTACAGGTGGGTGTGGGTGCATTTCCCAAAAAGACTTTGTTGTATCGGTGGGGGGAGGAAAGAAGACCACTGAGGGCCGGAACATCGCGGGGGGTGTGTGTGTGTGGAAGTGTGTGTGGGGGCCTTGCTTACAACTAGGCCCCACACACAATTGAACCCCCCCTCCACCCAATTGCCTAGCCTGGGATAGCTGGAGCTACCAGGCTGAAGATTTTTCTTAATCACCCTATTAACATCGTTAGGAGTGTGTGCCTGGTGGCTCGAGCTGCCCCAGGTGAAGACGTCTTCTCCCCTCACCCGAAGACCACCCCAAAGACTATTTGATTTTTGCCATCTGGGGATTTCACCCACCCACAGCTGCGAGGGGAGACCTGCCCTCGCAGTTCCCCCCCCTTCCCACCCCCCTCTCTCTATCTCTCTCTCTCTGTCTCTCCCCTCTCTCTCTGAGACCCCTTCCTCCTAATTTAAAAAAAAACAGAACAATTGAGACAACTGAGCAGAGGGAGCAAGGCCCCTCCCCAATTGCCAACTAGGGGAGAGGTGTGCCTCGTTAAGAGCTCCTCTGCTCAGTCAATATACGAGGCCAATAAAGACCATTAAGGCCTGTGACTTTGGGGTGGGTGTAGCCCTTAAAGGGACCCCGTGATGGCGACCCCATCCACGCCGGTGGCAGGGCCAGCAAGGACATATGCGCAGGTGGCAACCGCTTCCACGGCACCTCCTGCGCCACCCGCTGCCCTGCCACCATTCAGATTAATTACAAAAAAACACGGGGTCAAGAGCTACACTCACCCCACAATGAGCATCGAGGAGTGCGTGCGGGCGATGGCTGGGGTAGTCGGCCATTGTCGCAGCCTCCAAGATGTCTGGGAAGGCTGTGTTCTTCCTGGGGTCGGAGCGAGCGGTGTCCCTGGCCCTCGAAAAGGGGCTCACGGTGGGCGGGACGTTCCTGCCGGTGGATCCTCTCGAGGCCACCGCGCAGAGGGTCATCGTGTCGAACGTCCCGCCCTTTGTTCCCGCTGAGCTCCTCCTCCCTCACCTACAACAACTGGGGGAGGTAAGGTCGGGGATCAACCCCATACCGCTCGGCCTCAGGGAGAACAGCCTGCGCCACGTGTTCTCCTTCTGCCGCCAGCTCTTTGTCCGGCTGGCGCGGGAGGACACGACGGAGGGTAGTTTTAATGTGGTGCACGAGGGGACTGCCTACCGCGTCTTCTGGACGTCGGACGGCGTGCGGTGCCATGCCTGTAGGGAGGTGGGGCATGTTCGTAAGAACTGCCCCGCCTCCAAGGCCGCCAAACCACCGAAGGCGGCCAAGGCTGGCACCGCCGCCACCCCTCCCCCTAGTTGCGTCCGCGTGCCGGGAGCCGTAGGTGCGCGGGCATCGTCGGAGGCCTTTGTTTTCAGGGCCCCCGGCGGCGGGGAGGGAGCGCGTCTGAACGGAAAGAAGGCGCGTTACAAGGAGAAACATCTAGAGGCGGGTCCCCTCAGTGCGCCAGAAAGATTGACCACCACGCTCGGCCCAACCCAGCCACCGGCGAGCGCGGGGTGCCCTGAGCCCGTGCCCGAGCCCTTGACCAATACCGCAGAGGGGCCCGGGCGCGGGCAACAAAAGGAAAAGGAGGGGGGGGGCGGAGCGGGAGGCCTCGGCAGACATGGAGGTCTCCCTGCCTCAGTGCACCTCCAGCAACAAAAAAGAGGCGCCGCTCCGTTGAGGCGGAGGGGGAACAACATCCCTCCGCAGAGGAGTCGGTGCCCGCCGCGTGTCCCGCGTCCCCCACCAGCGCCCCCAAGCAGCGCCGTAGGCGGGAGGAGTCTGTCCCCGGGGAGGGTGAGACAGTCGAGGCTGCCCAGCCTCTGCCTCCCGGGGATGGCATGGAAGATCTGCCTGTCGTGGGAGGCGTGGGGACCGCGGAGGAATGCATTGCCGCCGGGCCGGGCGTCCCGGGAACTGAGGCGGGCGGGACCGAAAAGGCCGAACCTGAGCCCGCCCAGCCAATATCCAACCCCCCCCCGGGAGTCGCTCGACCCGGCAGAAAATGAAATGAATGATTTTTATGACACTGTAGATGCTGGGCCGGGGGGTGGCAGCGGGGAGGGGGAGGAACACCCACCCTCGACCCCTACTTTGGAGCTGGAGCACTTGGGGAGCCTGGGGATTTCCTATGGCCGGGTCTCTCCTTGTTCCCCGGTTCCTGGGGCGGGGGGGAAACCCCTTATCTGTCATTTCCCGACCCAGCACCATTTTTAAAAGAGCCCAGTGGGGACTCCTCTGCCGACGATCCTGGGGGTGGGATCGGGGCAGAGCCAGGGCCGGTTGGAGCGGCCGGGTCATTTGCCGTACCTTGTGCGGTCGATGGGCCGGCTGCTGGCGGCCACCTCCCGGAGGAGGACGGGGACTCGCTGGGGGACGCGGGTGAAAATCTAGAGACCACCGCCAGCGAGGCGGTGGATCTGCTCGCGGCCGCCGCCGAGACCATCCTCATTCCTGCAAAGGAACTCCGGGACTTTTTGGCCCAGAGCCGGGGTCGCTGCAACCAAGCCCGACTGGCCCTGTAAAAATGGTCCGAGCCAGAGCTGATCAAGGGGTCCGTCCGCGCCGCCGTCAAAACCTTGGCCGCGGGCGGGCCCTTGACAAAGGCGCAACACCTTGAGCTGCGCGAGCTCGAGGGACTCCTCGCTGGGCTGCGGAGGGAGCGGAGTTCAACAAAAGACTCCGCTCCCTCCCCCACAATAGGTTAAGGTAGAGGTTGCACTATGCTTTTGCCATGAAGATAACCATAGCCAGCCTCAACATCAACGGCGGCAGAGGGGCACGCCGTAGATTTGACAATTTTTCGCTCCTGCGGGAGGGGAAATATGCGGTGTGCTTCCTGCAAGAAACCCACACCGTTCCGGGAGACGAAGCCACGTGGCTCCTGGAATGGCAAGGAGAGGTCCGCATGAGCCACCTCACCGCCATTTCTAGTGGGGTGGCCACCTTGCTGGGCCCGCATTTTCAGCCGGAGATCTTGGGGGTCGAGGAGCCCGTGCCAGGCTGCTTGCCGCACGTAACGGGGACGTGCCGCTCCATCTCGTGAACGTGTACGCCCCTCAGCCCGGCCCGCAGCAAACGCGCTTCTTTGAAGAGGTGTCCGCTCTTCTTGGCTCCGTCGACGTCGGCGACTGCATTGTCCTCGGGGGTGATTTTAACTGCACCCTCGAGGCGAGGGACCGCTCCGGTGCCCCGCAGTGCATGACGGCGATGGAGAAGTTGAGGGACCTGGTCGGGTCCTTCGACTTGGTGGACGTCTGGCGAAATCTCCACCCCGACTCCAGCGCCTTTACTTGCGTGAGGCCTAGTGTAGGATGGTCCAGAGTCGACCGCCTTTACGTGTCTCGGGCGTACGTTTCCTGCGTCCCGGCGGCCTCCATGCGGCCGGTGCCGTGTTCGGACCACCACCTGGTGTGGGCGGAGCTCGCTTCGCTCCGCGCGAGGACGGGGTCCGCGTACTGGCACTTTAACAACCGGCTGCTGGAGGACGTGCGGTTCCAGGACTCGTTCCGTCGATTCTGGTCTGACTGGAGAAGGAAGCAGGGGGGCTTCCCCTCCTTGAGGCTATGGTGGGACGTGGGCAAGGCTCACGTCCGCGTCTTCTGTCAAGAGTACGCGAGGGGGTCGACCAAGAGGCGAGCGGCCAGGGTCGGGCGCCTAGAAAAAGAGGTGCTCGACCTGGAAGCCCGTCTCGGTCAAGTCGTCCAGGACCCGGCCCTGCGGACGGTGTACGAAGCGAAGAAGGCCGCGCTGAAGGACCTGCAGCTCGTCGGGTCCCGAGGCGCGTTCGTGAGGTCGCGGATCCGGTTCCTGCGGGATCTGGACCGCGGCTCCCCCTTCTTCTACTCGCTGGAAAAACGGCAGAGTGTCTGTAAGCAGCTCTTGACGCTGCTGGCCGACGACGGCTCTCTCGTTTCGGATCCGGAGGGCGTCAACAACAGGGCCCGTGAAAATTACGGGGCTCTGTTCTCTCCGGATCCGTCCAGCGAGGAAGCGCGTAGAGTTTTGTGGGAGGACCTGCCGAAGGTCAGCCCGGAGGGCGCCGAAAATTTGGAAGCTCCGCTAAGCCTGGCGGAGCTGACCGGTGCCCTCGACTGGCTCTCGAGGGGAAAATCCCCGGGGCTGGACGGGCTGACCATGGAGTTCCACAGGGCGTTCTGGGACGTCCTGGGGGGCGACTACGCGCGGGTCCTGGGGGAAAGTCTGGCGACCGGGGAGATGCCCCTCTCTTGGCGCAGGGCAGTCATCGTCCTGCTGCCTAAGAAGGGCGATCTCCGCCTCCTTAAGAACTGGCGCCCGGTCTCCCTCCTCAGCACGGACTACAAAATCTTCGCCAGGGCGATGTCTGCTCGCCTTGGTGCCGTGCTGGACCACATGATCCACCCCGACCAGTCCTACACGGTCCCGGGCCGGACAATCCACGATAACATCCATCTGGTCCGGGACCTCATCCATTGTTCCCAGGAGGCTGGTCTGTCGGTCGCCTTCCTATCCCTCGACCAAGAGAAGGCGTTCGACAGGGTGGATCACGACTATCTGCTCGGAACTCTGCGCGCTTTCGGGTTCGGGACGCATTTTTGTACGCTGCCGCGGAGTGTCTGATTAAGGTTAACGGGTCCTTGACGGCGCCCCTTTGCTTTAGGAGAGGGGTGCGCCAGGGATGCCCCATGTCCGGCCAGTTATACGCCGTTTGCGTGGAGCCTTTCCTGCGCCTCTTGCGGACGAGGTTGACGGGACTGGCTCTGCAAGGGCCGGGCGTGGGGGTCGTCCTCTCGGCTTACGCCGATGACGTGCTCCTCGCGGTAGAGGATCCCGCTGACCTGCGGAGGATGCGTGAGTGCCAGGAGATTTACTCGGCCGCGTCCTCCGCCAGGATCAACTGGGAGAAATGTTCTGGACTCCTGGTGGGTCAGTGGCGGGCGGACTCCCTGCCGGAGGAGCTCAGGCCTTTTGCCTGGAGCACGACCCATCTCCTCTATCTGGGAGTCTACCTTAGCCCCGACGAGGGAGCCTGGCCGGCGAACTGGCAGGAGCTGGAGGCCAAGGTCGCCGCTCGCCTAGGGCGCTGGACAGGACTGCTCCGAGTGCTGTCCTACAGGGGTCGAGCGCTAGTCATAAACCAGCTGGTGGCCGCAATGTTGTGGTACCGGCTGGTCACTTTGACCCCTCCCCCTGTGTTTGTCGCCAAGATACAGAAGAAGCTGGTGGACTTCTTCTGGAACAACAAGAAGCACTGGGTCTCTGCTGCGGTCTTGAGTCTCCCGCTTGAGGAGGGCGGTCAGTCGTTGGTGTGCGTCAGCGCCCAGCTCGCGACTTTCCGTCTTCAGACCCTGCAGAGATACCTTTACGTCGAGCCCCCTCCTAGGTGGTGTGCTCTGGCGACGTATTTCTTCCGCCAGCAGCGCGACCTCAATTACGACACGCAGCTCCTGTTTGTGAACTTGGGGGGTGTCAGGACCGCCCTCCGGGAGCTGCCTGTCTTTTACAAGGAACTCATCAGGGTCTGGAACAAAGTCTCCACCAAGCGCAGCTCTCCGCCGGCTGGAGTGGCGGCTGTCCTGCAGGAGCCGCTGCTCGGGAATCCGTACCTCCACGACCGAGGTTTTATGTGGCGGTTGGAAGAGAGGGCTGTGGCTGGTGAGGTGACCAGGGTCAGGGACCTGCTCGATGGCGGAGGAGCGGGCTGGATGGCGCCAGACATGCTGGCGCGGCGCCTAAATTCTGCCAACGTACGCCACGCGGCCGATGCCATCGAGTCGCTAAAAACAGCTCTGGGCCCTGACTCCGTTAGGTGCATCGAGGAGGCTCAAGCATGTGGGGAGATCCCGTCCGAACTGACCCCCATCCGGACGGAATTCCTCATCGGCGCCAAAGCCCGGAACCTCCCTCGGGGGCCGGCGCCTCACAACTTGAGCCGCCTCGGGGAAATCCCCTCCGTGCCTTTCAGTTCCGCGCGGAGGGGTTTCCTGTACGGGCTGCTCCTGCACACTCTCAACTTTGCCATCCTCGCCGGCCATCCGGACACGCCATGGCATACCATCTTGCCGTCCGGAGGAGGCGGGGGTCCCTGATGGAGGGCACTCTACGCAGGGGTCCTCCCACTATTCATCGGGGACTTGGCCTGGAGGGTGGTGCACGGAGCAGTGCCATGCAACAAATTTTTAAGCCGGTTCACGGACTCCCAGGCCGCCTGCAATTTCTGCGGTCTGGAAGAGTCCGTGTTCCATGTTTTTATGGAATGCACAAGGATGCAGCCCCTGTTTTATTATTTGAAGGGGCTGCTTCTGAAATTCTGGCTGCACTTCAGTCCCACTCGCCTGATCTTTGGGCACCCTGTGCGGAGGGGAGCGGGTAGGTCCGAGGGCCTCCTCGTAGGACTGCTCCTGGGCACGGCCAAGGGTGCCATCAGCCGGTCCAGGCAGCGGGCGGTCGAGGGGGTCGTTCAACCTGACTGCCTGCCTCTCTTCCGCTCTTACATCCGGTCCAGGGTGTCCTTGGAGATGGAGCACGCGGTGTCCACCGGTACGCTCGCGGCCTTCCGCGAGAGGTGGGCACCGGAGGGACTGGAGTGCATCATCACGCCCGGCAACCAAATTTTAATTTGATTTTACGTTTTAAAGTTTAATTTGTTTTAATTGCCGGTGCTTTTAGTGTCCCCCTTCCCTTTATAGGGGGCACATGGGGAAAAATTGTGATTTTAGTGCCCAAAAAATAACAAAAAAAAGAAAAACACAAAAAAAAAGGAAAAAAAGGGCCTTGTAAATGTCTGGTGTGTCACCCAGTTCGGGTGGCACGGTTTAATGTTTTGTTTTACAGATAAACTCTAAAAGAGTTTCATGCACAAGGATCAATTGTGGAGCAGTGGAGGCGTGTCCTGCACAGTTGGAGCTGAGCTGCTGAGAGAGGAGCAGCTACCAACCTTAGCTCCTGCCTGGAAGGCCTGGAGTGAGCCCTGAGACCAGCCCAGGAAGAGGAGGAAAGGGCTAGCTTGCTACCCATTCAACATCCGGAGGGAGAGGAGGAGCACAGAAACAATTTAACATTTATTACAACTACAGAGAGTTGGAGAGAGGGGGAAGAAACAACAGCCTGTGTGGAAGGAGGGAGAGTCTACAACATTCTATAGGTGGGTGTTGGTGCATTTCCCCGTAAAGACTTTGCTGTATCGGTGGGGGGAGGAAAGAAGACCACTGAGGGCCGGAACATCGCGGGGGGTGTGTGCGTGTGGAAGTGTGTGTGGGGGCCTTGCTTACAACTAGGCCCCACACACAATTGAACCCCCCCCAATTGCCTCGCCTGGGATAGCTGGAGCTACCAGGCTGAAGATTTTATTTACCACCTCTTTAAACATCGTTAGGAGTGTGTGCCTGGTGGCTCTAGCTGCCCCAGGTGAAGACATCTTCTCCCCTCACCCGAAGACCACCCCAAAGACTATTTTGTGTTTTGCCATCTGGGGATTGCACCCACCCACAGCTGCGAGGGGAGACCTGCCCTCGCAGTTCCCCCCCCCTTCCCACCCCCTCTCTCTTTCTCTGTTACTCTCTGTTTCTCCCCTCTCTCTCTGAGAGCCCTTTTTCTCCCAAATTAATTGAGAAAAAACAATTGAGACAACTGAGCAGAGGGAGCAAGGCCCCTCCCCAATTGCCAACTAGGGGAGAGGTGTGTCTCGTTAAGAGCTCCTCTGCTCAGTCTTACTATAAGAGGCCAATTAAGACCATTAAGGCCTGTGACTTTGGGGTGGGTGTAGCCCTTAAAGGGACCCCGTGATGGCGACCCCATCCACGCCGGTGGCAGGGCCAGCAAAGACATATGCGCAGGTGGCAACCGCTTCCACGGCACCTCCTGCGCCACCCGCTGCCCTGCCACCATTCAGATTAATTACAAAAAAACACGGGGTCAAGAGCTACACTCACCCCACAATGAGCATCGAGGAGTGCGTGTGGGCGATGGCTGGGGTAGTCGGCCCCTCGGCCATTGTCGCAGCCTCCAAGATGTCTGGGAAGGCCGTGTTCTTCCTGGGGTCGGAGCGGGCGGTGTCCCTGGCCCTTGAAAAGGGGCTCACGGTGGGCGGGACGTTCCTGCCGGTGGACCCTCTCGAGGCCACCGCGCAGAGGGTCATCATTTCAAACGTCCCACCCTTTGTTCCCGCTGAGCTCCTCCTCCCTCACCTACACCAACTGGGGGAGGTAAGGTCGGGGATCAACCCCATACCGCTTGGCCTCAGGGAGAACAGCCTTCGCCACGTGTTCTCCTTCCGCCGCCAGCTCTTTGTCCGGCTGGCGCGGGAGGAGACGACGGAGGGAAGTTTCAATGTGGTGCACGAGGGGACTGCCTACCGCGTCTTCTGGACGTCGGACGGCGTGCGGTGCCATGCCTGTAGGGAGGTGGGGCATGTTCGTAAGAACTGCCCCGCCTCCAAGGCCGCCAAACCGCCGAGGGCGGCCAAGGCTGGCGCCGCCGCCACCCCTCCCCCTAGTTGCGTCCGCGTGCCGGGATCCGTAGGTGCGCGGGCATCGTCGGGGGCCTTTGTTTTCACGGCCTCCGGAGGTGGGGAGGGAGAGCGTCCGATCGAAAAGAAGGCGTGGAAGAAGACGAGACATCTAGAGGCGGGTCCCCTCAGTGCGCCGGAAAGTTTGACCACCGCGCTCAGCCCAACCCAGTCACCGGCGAGCGCGGAGTGCCCTGAGCCTGTGCCCGAGCCCTTGACCAATACCGCAGAGGGGCTCGGGCGAGGGCAAGATAAGGAAAAGGGGGGGGCGGAGCGGGAGGCCTCGGCAGACATGGAGGTCTCCCTGCCTCCGCGCACCCCCAGGAACAAAAGGAGGCACCGCCCCAATGAGGTGGAGGGGGAACAACATTCCTCCGCGGAGGAGGCGGTGCCCGCCGCGTGCCCCGCGTCCCCCACCAGCGCCCCCAAATTGCGCTGCAGGCGCGAGGAATCTGTCCCCGGGGAGGGTGAGGCCGTCGAGGCTGCCCAGCCGCTGCCTCCTGGGGATGGCGTGGAAGATCTGCCTGTCGTGGGAGGCGTGGGGCCAGCGGAAGAATGCATAGCCGCCGGGTCGAGCGTCCCGGGGACTGAGGCGGGCGGGGCCGAAAAGGCCGAACCTGAGCCCGCCCAGACAATACCCAACTTCCCCCGGGATTTGCTCGACCCAGCAGAAACTGAAATCAAGACATTTAATGACACTGTAAATGCTGGGCCGGGGGGTGGCAGCGGGGAGGGGGAGGAACACCCACCCTCGCCCCTTACTTTGGAGCTGGAGCACTTGGGGAGCCTGGGGATTTCCTATGGCCGGGTCTCTCCTTGTTCCCCGGTTCCTGGGGCGGAGGGGGAACTCCTTCCGCTGTCGTTTCCCGACCCAGCACCATTTTTAAATGAGCCCAGTGGGGACTCCTCTGCCGACGATCCTGGGGGTGGGATCGGGGCAGAGCCAGGGCCGGTTGGAGCGGCCGGGTTATTTGCCGTACCTTGTGCGGTCGATGGGCCGGCTGCTGGCGGCCACCTCCCGGAGGAGGACGGGGACTCGGTGGGGGACGCGGGAGAAGAACTAGAGACCACCGCCAGGGAGGCAGTGGATCTGCTCGCGGCCGCCGCTGAGGCCCTCCTCATTCCTGCCAAGGAACTCCGGGACTTTTTGGCCCAGAGCCGGGGTCGCTGCGACCAAGCCCGACTGGCCCTGTAAAAATGGTCCGAGCCAGAGCTGATCAAGGGGTCCGTCCACGCCGCCGTTAAAACCTTGGCCGCGGGCGGGCCCTTGACAAAGGAGCAACACCTTGAGCTGCGCGAGCTCGAGGGACTCCTCGCTGGGCTGCGGAGGGAGTGGAGTTCAACACAAGACTCCGCTCCCTCCCCCACAATAGGTTAAGGTAGAGGTTGCACTATGCTTTTGCCATGAAGATAACCATAGCCAGCCTCAACATCAACGGCAGCAGAGGGGCACGCCGTAGATTTGACAATTTTTCGCTCCTGCGGGAGGGGAAATATGCGGTGTGCTTCCTGCAAGAAACCCACACCGTTCCGGGAGACGAAGCCACGTGGCTCCTGGAATGGCAAGGAGAGGTCCGCATGAGCCACCTCACCGCCATTTCTAGTGGGGTGGCCATCTTGCTGGGCCCGCATTTTCAGCCGGAGATCTTGGGGGTCGAGGAGCCCGTGTCAGGCCGCTTGCTGCACGTAACGGTTCGCCTGGGGGACGTGCCGCTCCATCTCGTGAACGTGTACGCCCCTCAGCCCGGCCCGCAGCAAACGCGCTTCTTTGAAGAGGTGTCCGCTCTGCTTGGCTCCGTCGACGTCGGCGACTGCATTGTCCTCGGGGGGGATTTTAACTGCACCCTCGAGGCGAGGGACCGCTCCGGTGCCCCGCAGTGCATGACGGTGATGGAGAAGTTGAGGGACCTGGTCGGGTCCTTCGACTTGGTGGACGTCTGGCGAAATCTCCACCCCGACTCCAGCGCCTTTACTTGGGTGAGGCCTGGAGTAGGATGGTCCAGAGTCGACCGCCTTTACGTGTCTCGGGCTTACGTTTCCTGCGTCCCGGCAGCCTCCATGCGGCCGGTGCCATGTTCGGACCACCACCTGGTGTGGGCGGAGCTCGCTTCGCTCCGCGCGAGGACGGGGTCCGCGTACTGGCAATTTAACAACCGGCTGCTGGAGGACGTGCGGTTCCAGGACTCGTTCCGTCGATTCTGGTCAGACTGGAGAAGGAAGCAGGGAGGCTTCCCCTCCTTGAGGCTATGGTGGGACGTGGGCCTGGGATCCCGTCTCGGTCAAGTCGTCCAGGACCCGGCCCTGCGGACGGTGTACGAAGCGAAGAAGGCCGCGCTGAAGGACCTGCAGCTCGTCGGGTCCCGAGGCGCGTTCGTGAGGTCGCGGATCCGGTTCCTGCGGGATCTGGACCGCGGCTCCCCCTTCTTCTACTCGCTGGAAAAAAGGCAGAGTGTCCGTAAGCAGCTCTTGACGCTGCTGGCCGATGACGGCTCTCTCGTCTCGGATCCAGAGGGCGTCAACAACAGGGCCCGTGAATATTACGGGGCTCTGTTCTCTCCGGATCCGTCCAGCGAGGAAGCGCGTAGAGTTTTGTGGGAGGACCTGCCGAAGGTCAGCCCGGAGGGCACCGAAAATCTGGAAGCTCCGCTAAGCCTGGCGGAGCTGACCGGTGCCCTCGACCGGCTCTCGAGGGGAAAATCCCCGGGGCTGGACGGGCTGACCGTGGAGTTCCACAGGGCGTTCTGGGACTACGCGCGGGTCCTGGGGGAAAGTCTGGCGACCGGGGAGATGCCCCTCTCTTGGCGCAGGGCAGTCATCGTCCTGCTGCCTAAGAAGGGTGATCTCCGCCTCCTTAAGAACTGGCGCCCGGTCTCCCTCCTCAGCACGGACTACAAAATCTTCGCCAGGGCGATGTCTGCTCGCCTTGGTGCCGTGCTGGACCACATGATCCACCCCGACCAGTCCTACACGGTCCCGGGCCGGACAATCCACGATAACATCCATCTGGTCTGGGACCTCATCCATTGTTCCCAGGAGGCTGGTCTGTCGGTCGCCTTCCTATCCCTCGACCAAGAGAAGGCGTTCGACAAGGTGGATCACGACTATCTGCTCGGAACTCTGCGCGCTTTCGGGCTCGGGACGCATTTCGTCGCCCGGATCCGACTTTTGTACGCCGCCGCGGAGTGTCTGATTCAGGTTAACGGGTCCTTTACGGCGCCCCTTCGCTTGAGGAGAGGGGTGCGCCAGGGATGTCCCATGTCCGGCCAGTTATACGCCGTTTGCGTGGAGCCTTTCCTGCGCCTCTTGCGGACGAGGTTGACGGGACTGGCTCTGTAAGGGCCGGGCGTGGAGGTCGTCCTCTCGGCTTACGCCGATGACGTGTTCCTCGCGGTAGAGGATCCCGCTGACCTGCGGAGGATGCGTGAGTGCCAAGAGATTTACTCGGCCGCATCCTCCGCCAGAATCAACTGGGAGAAATGTTCCGGACTCCTGGTGGGTCAGTGGCGGGTGGACTCCCTGCCGGAGGAGCTCAGGCCTTTTGCCTGGAGCACGACCCATCTCCTCTATCTGGGAGTCTACCTTAGCCCAGACGAGGGAGCCTGGCCGGCGAACTGGCAGGAGCTGGAGGCCAAGGTCGCCGCTCGCCTAGGGCGCTGGACAGGACTGCTCCGAGTGCTGTCCTACAGGGGTCGAGCGCTAGTCATAAACCAGCTGGTGGCCGCAATGTTGTGGTACCGGCTGGTCACTTTGACCCCTCCCCCTGCGTTTGTCGGCAAAATACAGAAGAAGCTGGTGGACTTCTTCTGGAACAACAGGAAGCACTGGGTCTCTGCTGCGGTCTTGAGTCTCCCGCTTGAGGAGGGCGGTCAGTCGTTGGTGTGCGTCAGCGCCCAGCTCGCGACTTTCCGTCTTCAGACCCTGCAGAGATACCTTTACGTCGAGCCTCCTCCTAGGTGGTGTGCTCTGGCGACGCATTTCTTCTGCCAGCAGCGCGACCTCAATTATGACACGCAGCTCCTGTTTGTGAACTTGGGGGGTGTCAGGACCGCCCTCCGGGAGCTGCCTGTCTTTTACAAGGAACTCATCAGGGTCTGGAACAAAGTCTCCACCAAGCGCAGCTCTCCGCCGGCTGGAGTGGCGGCCGTCCTGCAGGAGCCGCTGCTCGGGAATCCGTACCTCCACGACCGAGGTTTTATGTGGCGGTCGGAAGAGAGGGCTGTGGCTGGTGAGGTGACCAGGGTCAGGGACCTGCTCGATGGCGGAGGAGCGGGCTGGATGGCGCCAGACACGCAGGCGCGGCGCCTAAATTCTGCCAATGTCCGCCACGCGGCCGATGCCATCGAGTCGCTAAAAACAGCTCTGGGCCCTGACTCCGTTAGGTGCATCGAGGAGGCTCAAGCACGTGGGGAGATCCCGTCCGAACTGACCCCCGTCCGGACGGAATTCCTCATCGGCGCCAAACCCCGGAACCTCCCTCGGGGGCCGCGCCTCACAACTTGAGCCGCCTCGGGGAAATCCCCTCCGTGCCTTTCAGTTCCGCGCGGAGGGGTTTCCTGTACGGGCTGCTCCTGCACACTCTCAACTTTGCCATCCTCGCCTGCCGTCCGGTCACGCCATGGCGTACCATCCTGCCGTCCGGAGGAGGCGGGGGTCCCCGATGGAGGGCACTCTACGCAGGGGTCCTCCCACTATTCATCGGGGACTTGGCCTGGAGGGTGGTGCACGGAGCAATGCCGTGCAATAAATTTTTAAGCCGGTTCATGGACTCCCAGGCCGCCTGCAATTTCTGCGGTCTGGAAGAGTCCGTGTTCCATGTTTTTATTGAGTGCACAAGGTTGCAGCCCCTGTTCCATTATTTGAAGGGGCTGCTCCTGAAATTCTGGCTGCACTTCAGTCCCACTCTCCTGATCTTTGGGTACCCTGTGCGGAGGGGAGCGGGTAGGTCCGAAGGCCTCCTCGTAGGACTGCTCCTGGGCACGGCCAAGGGTGCCATCAGCCGGTCCAGGCAGTGGGTGGTCGAGGGGATCGTTCAACCTGACTGCCTGCCTCTCTTCCGCTCTTACATCCGGTCCAGGGTGTCCTTGGAGATGGAGCACGCGGTGTCCACCGGTACGCTCGCGGCCTTCCGCGAGAGGTGGGCACCGGAGGGACTGGAGTGCATCATCACGCCCGGCAACCAAATTTTAATTTGATTTTACGTTTTAAAGCTTAATTTGTTTTAATTGCCGGTGCTTTTAGTGTCCCCCTCCCCTTTTATAGGGGGCACTTGGAAAAATGTGATTTTAGCGCCCAAAAATAAAACCAAAATAAAGAAAAACACAAAAAAAAAACACAAAAAAGGAAAAAAAAAGGGCCTTGTAAATGTATGGTGTGTCATCCAGGTCAGGTGGCACGGTTTAATGTTTTATGTTTTAAAGGTAAACTCAAAGAGTTTCATGCACAAGGACCCCCAGGTCCCTCTGCACCGCAGCATGGTGTAATTTCTCCCCATTCAAATAATATTCCCTTTTACTGTTTTTTTTCCCCCCCAAGGTGGATGACCTCACATTTTCTGACATTGTATTCCATCCGCCAAACCTTAGCCCATTCGCTCAACCTATCTAAATCTCTTTGCAGACTCTCTGTGTCCTCTACACAACCCGCTTTCCCACTAATCTTTGTGTCAATTGCAAATTTTGTTACACTATACGCTGTCCCCTCTTCCAGGTCATCTATGTATATTGTAAACAGTTGTGGTTCCAGCACTGATCCCTGTGGCACACCACTAACCACCGATTTCCAACCCAAAAAGGACCCATTTATCCCAACTCTCTGCTTTGTTAGCCAGCCAATTCTCGATCCATGCTAATACATTTCCTGACTCCACGTACCTTTATCTTCTGCAGTAACCTTTTGTGTGGCACCTTATCGAATGCCTTTTGGAAATCTAAATACACCACATCCATCGGTACACCTCTATCCACCATGCTCGTTATATCCTCAAAGAATTCCAGTAAATTTGTTGAACATGATTTCCCCTTCATGAATCCATGTTGCGTCTGCTTGATTGCACTATTCCTATCTAGATGTCCCGCTATTTCTTCCTTAATGATAGCTTCAAGCATTTTCCCCACAACAGATGTTAAACTAATAGGCCTATAGTTACCTGCCTTTTGTCTGCCCCCTTTTTTAAACAGAGGCATTATATTAGCTGCTTTCCAATCTGCTGGTACCTCCCCAGAGTCCATCGAATTTTGATAGATTATAACGAATGCATCTGCTGTAACTTCCGCCATCTCTTTTAATACCTGGGATGTATTTCATCAGGACATGGGGACTTGTCTACCTTAATTCCCATTAGTCTGTCCAGCACTACCCCCTAGTGATAGTGATTGTCTCAAGGTCCTCCCTTCCCACATTCCCGTGACCAGCAATTTTTGGCATGGTTTTTGTGTCTTCCACTGTGAGGACTGAAGCAAAATAATTGTTTAAGGTCTCAGCCATTTCCACATTTCCCATTATTAAATCCCCTTCTCATCTTCTAAAGGACCAACATTTACTTTAGTCACTCTCTTCCGCTTTATATATATCGGTAAAAGCTTTTACTATCTGTTTTTATGTTTTGCGCAAGTTTACTTTCATAATCTATCTTTCCTTTCTTTATTGCTTTCTTAGTCATTCTTTGCTGTCGTTTAAAATTTTCCCAATCTTCTAGTTTCTCACTAACCTTGCCCACCTTATATGCATTGGTTTTTAATTTGATACTCTCCTTTATTTCCTTGGTTATCCACGGCTGGTTATCCCTTCTCTTAATCGCCCTTCTTTTTCACTGGAATATATTTTTGTTGAGCACAATGAAAGAGCTCCTTAAAAGTCCTCACTGTTCCTCAATTGTGCCACCGTTTAGTCTGTGTTTCCAGTCTACTTTAGCCAACTCTGCCCTCACCCCACTGTAGTGCCCTTTGTTTAAGCATAGTATGCTCGTTTGAGACACTACTTCCTCACCCTCAATCTGTATTACAAATTCAACCATACTGTGATCACTCATTCCGAGAGGATCTTTTCCTAGGAGATTGTTTATTATTCCTGACTCATTACACAGGACCAGATCTAAGATAGCTTGCTCCCTTGTAGGTTCTGTAACATACTGTTCTAAGAAACAAACCCGTATGCATTCTATGAATTCCTCCTCCAGGCTACCCCGTGCGATTTGATTTGACCAATCGATATGTAGGTTAAAATCCCCCATGATTACGGCCATTCCTTTTTCACATGCCTCTATTATTCCCTTGATTATTGTCCGCCCCACAATGAAGTTACTATTTGGGGGCCTATAAACTACGCCCACCAGTGACTTTTTCCCCTTACTATCTCTAATCTCCACCCACAATGATTCAACATTTTGTTCATTAGAGCCAATATCATCTCTCACAACTGCCCTGATACCATTCTTTATTAACAGAGCTACCCCACCTCCTTTCCCTTCTTGTCTATCCTTCCAAATTGTCAGATACCCCTGTTCGTTTAATTCCCAGTCTTGGCCACCCTGCAACCACGTTTCTGTAATGGCCACCAAATCATACCCATTTGTAATGATTTGTGCCGTCAACTCATTTACTTTATTTCGAATGCTGCGTCCATTTAGGTAGAGTGTTTTAATACTAGTTTTTAAACCATGATTTTTAGTTTTGACCCCTCCTGCAGCCCAGTTATATTCATACATATTGTCCCTTCCTATCACCTTGTGGTTTATCCTTACCCCAGTGCTACTCTGCTCTGTTGCCTCCTGCCTTTTGCATTCTTTCTTGGGGTCCTGTTCATCTGAGCTCTCACCCACTCTAACTAGCTAAGAGACCTCTCCAGGGTTCCGAATACTCCTCACATTGAGGCACCGAGCTTTCAGGCTAGCCTTTTTATTACACTTTGACCCTTTGAACCAGCAACACAAAGACATCAGGGGCAGGTAAGAGAGTACCATATTCTTTGATTACCAGGTGCAATGCCTTAGGAGATCAACTAGTGACTACTGAAATATGCAAGTGTTTATTTAAGAAATAATTTTTTTTTATTGTATTCTCGAGATGTGAGGGGTGCTGATGAGGACAGCATTTATTTCCCATTCCTAGTTGCTCTCATAGTGGTGATAGAGAATTCAAACAGGCTGCATTTAGACAGACTGTGAAAATTCACAGACCCCCAAGTCAAGGCTGCTGCATGCAGTTCAGCATGTTGCATTAAGTCATCAATCAACTTGACATTTTAGGACTTTGGGTAGCGAGCCAATTAAAAGGTTAAAAGACTATTAATTGAGCCAATAAGGTCAAAGAAGGCGAGTTCTTTTCTGTAAATTGATCCAGGTATAAGTACAGCCATTTTGACCATGTGGTCTCAGAAGGACAAAGACCTGGCTTAAAGCCAAGAAGCTTGTTGTTGCTCTCTGCCAGAAATAAAGAAATTAAAAACTACAATCGGAGTTCATATTTCATTGGAAATTAAGAGATCTAACAGTGGTTTCATGCAACTAAGTGGCTTGCTAGCACACTTCAGTGGGCACAAAGTAGGTTTGGAGTCTCATATTCCAGCACGGACATGATGGGCTGAATGGCCTCATTAAGTGTTGTAATTTTTCTATTAAAAAGGCCAGACCAGATAAGAGCAGCAGATTTCCATCCTTAAAAGGACATTAATAAACCAGTTGGGTCCTAGCGCCTGTTATGCTAAAGTTTAATTCTAGGCGTGAGGGAGAGCTTTAGTGAATGAATGGGCAGATAAAGAATGTGAAAAGATGATATTAGCTATGATAATTAGTTAGTGCAGGGGTCGTCAAACCTTTTGCTTCTCAGGCCCCTCTGCACGGACTCCCTGGAACACAAAAGTAGTTTTTCTGTATAAAAATTAGTTATTAGTACAGGTATAACATCCCGAAATCGGAAACCTCGGGACTGAGGCCATTCCGATTTGCGGATTTTTCCAGATTTCGGAGAAGAAATACGACACCCCAAATCCGGAAACCCTTGGGCCGAGTTTCAGGTATTTCTGGATTTCGGAGCATTATATCCAACAGCCCGAATCCGGCAACCTCGAGGCCGGGCCTCGCCGGGCTGCGTATTTTTTTGGATTCCTGCTTGGAAAAAGTTATGTACAGCTTAAAAGTCCGGTTTTCGGGAACTATTTCCGGACTTCGGACAACGACTCTTGCAATCTGCACAATGTCCAGTTTTTGGAATTCCAGATTTCAGTCATTCTACCTGTAGCTCAATTACACATTACGTAAAGAAGAATTTATTAAGTCCTAATTTGCATAAGTAAAATAGTGTGGATGCTGGAAATATGAAATAAGAACCAAAAATGCTGGAAATACTCAGCCAGTCAGGCAGCAGCTATGGAGCCAAAAACAGTGAACTTTTCAGTTCTGACAAAAGGTCGTTGACCTAAAACATTAATTCTGTTTCTCTGTCTGCAGGTTCATGTTGTGCACACTCGGTTGGACTGGACTCAAACTCCAGGTCCCGTTCTCCATTTTGGAATCAGAGCTTCCCTTTTATTTCGATACCAAACCCCTAACATGGTGGTTAAAGCCAGCGACTTAAATTAACAGCCCCAGTAATAGTGAAGGCGGATGGCACATGAGAGAATTGGAGAAATAAACAGGGCCCCGAGTGACTTTACCCACCTAGCATCATCACCATAAATCCTTTAGTGACAAAGGCAGCCCTCCTCTTTCATCTTCCCCAACCCTTTCATAAATAGCCAGCAGCATCTAAAAGGACACACATGCCCAGACTAGGCCTATCCGTTCGTCAGAGAAGCATGTAGCCATGAATATAAAGCTCCAAGTCTAAGGTACAGGGATAATCGTGATAATGCCTTCAGCTATTTTATTAACTCAGCCTGAAGACATTGAAGGAGAGAGTCACAACAGATCCCAATTATTACAGCCTGGCCACAGAGACTGGAAAATCTCTTTCTTTCCTTCTCCCCCCCCCCCAAGGCCACGTGGCGTGCATGCACTCTCTCCATTGACGGTGCTCTTTGCAAACGCACGAGGAAAGGGAAAGGTTGAAATGAAGGTTTGTGCTACCTCGGCTCACAAACACTGGACGAACTCACAATTTCCCCATTCCCAACTCAGGTTTTAATCCCCCGGATGAGAAGTTCTAACTTCCACCATTTTATTTAGTTGTTTAAAGCGGCGATTAAGACTGGATCAAAAAAAACTTACTGAGATAAGTAGTGCTGTAAAAGTCAATGACATGCAAAGGGACCTGTCTAAGTGTTCAAATGCTGTCCAGCAATAAGAACCTGAATTAACTGTACATGCACAATGTACATGAGACTATTCCGCTCAACTCAATATACAGAGGAGACTACTGATGTTTCTGCCATTATCAGTTGTCTTCCCCGTATGCTAATGGGGCAAACCGAATTGTGGACTAGCTGAAATCTTCTCGGGGCTGTGGAACCCTAGGTGAGAACCTCTGAATTAGTGGATGAAAACCCCTGTGTGTTGAATGTCAGAATCCACAACCTTCGTGCTACAAGTGACTGGTGCCCTCATTACATTCATTAAAAAGATAATGGCCCTAAATTCGCAGTTGGCAGCATAGCTAAGGAGTACACCACTAACATCCGAATGGAAACCCCCTTCGAGAAGTTGCTTTCAAACACTACAGAGTTGTGCACAGCATAGTGACCCACAGATCCTCGGGAGCACACCATTGTGCGTGTGCGAACCTGGGATCACATGGGGCGCCGCTCATTTCACTTCCTGACTGTTAGCCAATCAGGAAACAGAGGAAATTGCTGATTTTCCCACAACTCATTTTAAATAACTTAGCAGCCAGAAATGCTATTTTATTGATAAATTATGATCATTGCAATAGTATTTAATATACAAAGAATGCAGCTGAATTAACATCGGCCCTCTAATTCTGGGCCATGACAACATAAACCTATAAGTGCAGTCTTATAGTCTTATCAAATTTGTTTCTCCTCTATTTGACTAACTAATTTTTAATTAATTTAAATAATGTAAAATTGTGATTTTAAATGTCTGATAACATGGGGAAATCACAAAAGTGAATTAAATCCCATGTAAAAAGAATTTGGGAAGTAATTAAACCGAAACTACAAGAGCTTTTGGGCAGCAAAAACGGTGACACAAAAAGGTTCTGTTTTCAAACTCGAACAAATGACAGTTTCTTTCAAAGTTTGTATCCATTCAGACACGAACCAGTGGCTCATTGTTATGGGCTGCAGCATAAACAAATACAATTTTCTCATCCCCTTCCCCACCCTTGCGCTGTGCAACAGGTTCCTGCACCTGTTTGTACCAGACGTACAATTTTCACGGTAATTAATGCACAGTAGATGGGCAATTAGCCCAACTTTTCGTCAGCACATTGATTTGAATGAGGAGGTGAAATGTGTAGCGAACCCAATGTGCAACCGGATCTTGGCAGTTCACAAGTTCAGGGTTTAATGTATGCACACACGGATGTCCCGAACCTGCGGTCAATTTCAAAGGCGGTATGAAGCTATACTCTGAGAGCACGTTGTTATTACCGGCCACAAATTCAGAGCCAATGGTTCTTCTAATCAACTGATAGTACTATACAATGTACCATTTTCTCTTTCTCTTCATCTCAATCATTTTTGCTTTGTTCTCTGTCTTTTTGTGCTGCCTTGATTTTTTTCGTCATGACTAGTTTGATTTTAATATTTATTATTTCAGTAATTTTCAATAACAGCAAAAATTATTTAAATATAAAATGTTGGAAGAGAAAAAAAAATGATAATTGCACTTATAGATTCTCCTGATGTTTCCATGTTTAAGTGCAGTGCCTGCTATGGTGCTGACCTAACCTGACCAGAAAAGTCACAACTTTCACTCCTGGCCTCCCTTGAGTTAGCGGATCTCAGCCTGGAGGTGGTGGAGACACTACAATTGACTTCAGAATCCTGTGCTGGACAGGCAGAACATCAGCCGAAGTTCATCCTCCTGATTTTCCTCTCGTGACTGGAAGTATGTAGATGTCACATCAGGACAACGTGGGCGCTACCTTCCTTTGTTCAATAGCTGGTCTCGTGTCAGCTGTGGCTCAGTTGGAACAGAAGGTTATGGGTTCAAGTCCCATTGCAGCAACTTGAGCACAAAAATCTAGGCTCACACTCCAGTGCAGTGCTGAGGGAGTCATCATCATAGGCAATCCATCACGTTGAAGATGACTTGCTTCCACGCCAAAAAGTTCAAAGGTATTTCAATGAAGGACTTAATACTCCAGGTCCTAAACTAAATCTTGAAGGGTGGAAGTTGCCTGTGCGTGGATTTTTTTAATATGTGGTGGCCGTTACACACCGGCCATCACACTGGCTTGACAGAGCTAGGTCTTGGTCCAGTGGCAAGGATTATCCAAGACGACTGGAGACCAGCTCTGCTGCCTGGACCTACTGTGCACACATATCGCAGTGTGGGCTGGCCCGTGCTGCCGCTGGGCCCTCGTCTCTTCTAGGCCCTGAACTCACGCCTCTCCTGGGCCCCGATTATGTCCCTCTACAATCTCTTGCCGCTCCTTCGCCCCGACCTCGCCGCTCCTGCTGTACCTGCCCACGCTCCAATCAGTGACCTAGATCAGTCTGCGTGGTCCCCAGCCTGCGAGCACCATCGGAGCAGGCCGGGGAGCGGAAGGAGCAGCGTGGCGGCATACCACTCCAGGGAGCAGCACGTGCTGGAGCAGGAGAGCAACGGCAGCAAAGAGGGCGACTGGATTGGACGTCACCAAGATCCAGATCATTGAGGGAGTACTGCACTGTCGGAGGTGCTGTCGTTCAAATGATCGGAAAAGATCCCATGGCACTATTTTAAAGAAGAGCAGGGAAGTTATCCTCGGTGTCTTGGACAATAGTTATTCCTCAATTAACATCACTAAAACAAATTATCTGGTTATTATCACATTGCTGTTTGTGGGAGCTGGTTGTGCACAAATTGGCTGCCGTGTTTCTTACATTACAACAGTGACGACACTTCAAAAAGTACTTCTTTGCTGTCAAGCGCTTTGAGACATCTACTGATCATTAAAGGCGCTATATAAATGAAAATATTTATTTCTTTTCTTTCTAAATTTATTGTCCAGGATCGCACATGAAGAATGATCACTTGGGTACTGGAGGACCTTTTGCCTTTTGAATTCTATTCCAGCATAAGTTATGAGAGGAAAGTAGCAAACTGTAAAAAGAAAAATATGATCCATCTTTTTAACAGACTTTTATTTTATGCATTGCATCGCCCGACAGGAAAAGTCAATAATTCCTATGTCGCATCATCGTGTACCTCACAAAGGTTTGTGCGGGGAGACTAGAGAAACTGGGATTGTTCTCCTTGGCGCAGAGAAGATTACGGGGAGATTTAATAGAGGTGCTCAAAATTATATGGTATTTTGAGAGAGTAAATAAGGAGAAAAGGTGACGTCGCAAGATCGGCTCTAATTACTTGTTTGCACAGAGCTCGACAAAAGAAAGGGGCAGGGGGAAATTATGCACGTGAGCTGCTCATAAAGGGGGCGGGTGTTCTGGAATAAACAAGGAGAAACTGCTTCTGCTGGCGGAAGGGTTGGAACCAGAGGACACAGATTTAAGATAATTGGCAAAAAATTCAGTGGGGATGTGAGAAGAATTTTTTTATGCAGCGAGTTGTTGTGATCTGGAATGCACTGCCTGAAAGGGCGGTGGTAGCAGATTCAACTTTAAAACGGGAATTGGATATATATATTTGCAGGGCTATGGGGAAAGAGCAGGGGAGTGGGACCAATTAGATAACTGTTTCAAAGAGTTGGCACAGGCACGATAGACCGAAGGTGCTGTAAATCTTCACATGTTGTTGATTTCTATAATGAGTCTATGTTTAGGCCTGATGATTGGTTTCTCTACCAGCATTAAAACATCAGCATTTCACGATCTGTCAGTCACACATAGTGAAGTGCAGCAATTAATATAATGATTTTTTATGGAGTTTTTCCAGATAGTCTGAAAACATTCCCAATGTCCCAAAATGTCACAAATTCCCCTAATATACAGCTCAAGAGAGAGAGAGCGAGAGATGAAACAAAAAAAACAAAAAATAGAAATGGCAATCAGAGGAAAAGAGGGATGGACAGATCCTTGAGAGAACAGTTAGAATTCAGAGTGGGAGAAAAAGAGGCCAGTGGCCTTTTCCACATCCCTATAATGTACTGAGAAAATTCAAAAATTGTATTTCATAAAATAATTCACTCTCTTTGTAAAACATAACCTTTTGCTTCTATTTATTCTTCCTGAAGTTTCTCTTTTATGAGCATTTTATCAATGCAGCTGACCTTTTAAAAAATCCCCAATAAAAAAAGAATTGCATCATATATTTGAAAAAAAAGATGAGAATTTTCATATGAATATGAACAAATGAAATCCCCAGCTCCCTGATGGGCCAGCAGATAATTGTAATCGTATGGTACTTGGACAGGCAGATCAGGAAGGTACCCGATTTGATCTATGCTCTGTGCTGATTGCCCGCATCGCACAGGGTGGCAGTGGAAATACTAGAATAGGGACTAGGGGCTAGATTTTTCATTATTTTTGCATGCATAACGCCCACTTAACGTTCATTTTAACACTGAAATGAGGTGTAACGCCCAGATATTGCCCATTTAGCCACAAAATGGAAATTGACGTCCATTTTTCGGACACTTATCACCGAGCGTACTTTCGCCATGTACATAACGCTGGCCAAAAATAATACCGCCCGCCCACTTTTTTGGGGCGGAATCATCAGAATGGGTGAAACCAAAGCCCATAATATCGCTCAGCATTACTTTTGGCACGTAATTAACGCCGAGATGCAATAATACCGACCACCCACTTTATTTTGTCGTCAAGATCAAATTTGCCCAGCGTCACTTTCACCACCTCGCACATATCTCACCCACAATATCGCTCGCCCAAAACACCGCTCTGAAAAAGTGGAACTGTTCTGAACTAATCACAGCGGTGTGGGCGCCATTTTTCAAATCGCAGATTGTTTCATTGAAAAGGCTGCTTCAACTTCGTGGGAGTTTGGATTGACTCTGGAGTTCTTCTCAGGTGAAGTGACCATCTCTACAGACACCTTTTCAGACTCTGGATGATTGGGTTTTATTGTAGGTGTCTTTTAGTATTGAAATTATTGCCTCTGATCAATCGTTATTATACTTTCATTGGAATGGGGCCAACCATTTCTCAGCCTGCATCGATTAATACACAGATGCTGCAGAGTGCAAATGGCACAACGTCTAATGCACATCATTATGTTCCCAATCTAAGATGTGCCAGACCATACACACCCCGCACTTACAGGGAGAAGTGGTCTTACCTCGACGTGTCCGAGAACACCTGCCTTCGGAGACTACACTTCCATAAAGTGGTGATCACTGAAATATGCCAGCTCATCAGGGCAGATTTGCAGCCTGTCATCACTGGACATCACTGTCCATTGAGGTCAAGGTCACTGTGGCACTGTCTTTCTATGCGTCCGGTTCCTTTTGGGCCCCCGTGGTCGACATTTCCCCTCTGTCTCACCATGCCACACATCGCTGCATTAGACAGGTCACAGAGGCCCTGTACGCGCATAAGATGGACTTTATCAGCTTTCCCATGACCACGGAGGCTCAGACAGGGCTGGAACATTCTACCACATTGCTAAGTTCCCCAAGGTGCAGGGAGCAATATAGTGTACTCACATCGCTATGCGGGTACCTTCTCAGGAGCCAGAGCTTTTTCGCAACAGAAAAGGATTTCACTCCCTGAAGATCCAACCAGTTGTCGACCACAACCAGATAACTATGGCAGTGGACACCAAATGTCCAGGCAGCTTCGATGAGGCTCACATCCTGTGTGAGAGCATTGTCTCTGACATGTTTAACAGTCAGCCACAAGGACAATGCTGGATGCTTGGTGACAACCGATATGGCCTAGCTACCTGACTGATGACCCCCGCTATGTAACACCGACACCGAGGCCGAGAAACGATACAACGACAGCAACAGAGACACACGTAATGTGGTCCAGAAAACAATTATTGTGCTTAAGCAGCGCTTTAGATGCTTGGACCACTCAGGAGGGGAGCTGCAATACAACCCTGAGCAAGTAGTTAAATTCGTGGTCATGTGCTCCATACTGCACAACCTGGCTATCAGGAGGGGACAAGAATTGCCAGAAGAGACTGATGGTCCACCTCAGGAATGAAAGGAAGAGGAGGACAAGGGGTTGGACGCTGACCTCAAGCCAGACAATCAGGCTGACGATGCAACCATGTCATGCCCCCCTGCAGACCGCAGGAAAGGGCCCATGGTGGCTACATAGCTGCAAGACTCTTACATCAAGAGCTCATAAATGAGCAATTTGCCTGAAAGAACGTTGCTGTAATTGACAAAACTGACACACTGCTGTGTGTGTGCAGCTCAGACATCAATGGTGGGCATCACCTTGGTGCCAGTTAAAGTTTAAGTTGATTCAAGTTAAGTTTAATTTTACCCTTTCATGTTAAGGAATCACCAATGTGTAACAGTCCAGCTATCTAAGACAATGCGCAACAAGGTTATGTTGAATAAAAACATTTTATACGATCATTGGTCTGAAATCATAAGTATCACGGGCAAAAACACCCTACCACCACCCCACTTTTTCGACCATTGACATCAATCAAATGTTCAACATGTCCAGCAATACAGAATACAAATGCAAAGCAGGAGGGTGGCCCCCTCCCCCTATACATTACAACAACTTGCATACACCCAGATGGAAATATAACACAGCCATCACCAGCGGACATGTACCTCACTTTTCTTCCTCCCTCACATTCTTCTCCCCACCTCTACCCCTTTCCCTCCTCGCTCCACGTCGCCTGGCTGAAGAGCTCCTCAGGCGGTGCCTCATTGTGGGGGGTAAAGGCAGAGGCGGTGGTTGCATGGGTACGGGAGCGGGGGGTGCTGAGGTGGGAACATTCTCGGATCCAGAAGCAGGATCTTTGTCCTGCCTCTGATGTGTCATTGGCAGGTGATGCGGAACCTAGGGGTGAAGTGCCATGCTCTGGGACCACTGGGAGGCCTGTGCCAGCAGTGTTCCTGGCTATCGCCTTCAGGGCCTCCATCATCCGCAGAACGTACTCAGTCATGGTGCTGGAGATGGTGGCCAGCTGTCAGGATATGCCCCCCAATGCATTGAGGATCTGGTCATCAATGTCTACAGTTCTCCTGGACAACTTAACAATCTCTCCACTCTCATCTGGCGCTCATGGACCAGACCTGCCACATTCATGAAACCTCCGCGGGGTCGGCACCATCCTGCGTACAAATGGGGTGCCCTGTGGTGAGGCGCTTGGGCCCGGTACCTCCAGACTGGAGGCGGGAATGGCCGGAGGAACAGTAGACAGCGTTGGGGTGGAATGCCTTCTGGAGCCTGGTGATGCAGCTTCTTCAAACTCAGTGCTCTCATCTGTAGAGAACAGACCCAGTGGATTGACGGATAAGAATCGGAGCTCCTCAGAACCAGATGTAGGATCGTCCGTCGAGTCCGACACTGCGACTCCACCTTCTGGCCTCTGTGGTCTTGCCTGGGACATGCTGCTGGCTGAGCTGAAAACACAAATGAGGTTATTAGAGGAGAAGCGGGTGCTAGGGTCACAAGGTGAGTCCAGCGCTACACACAGCATATGCATGACAAAAGCACCACCGCGATCAAAATCATCACAGACATCACATTTCATGACCATCAACACATTGTGCATTGCAATGATTTTCATTAGGCCAGCATTATTTATAGGACAATTTTAGAAACCATCTATCATATATTATTGTTCGGATATGAGTGGGTGTGGCATCAATTGACTTTAGATCACGCAATGGTGTATACTTTACTCACGTAGCATCACTTCAGGGTCTGCAGATGCTTGCATGGCTGTCCGGGTGTGCCTCCCCATGAGTGTGAACACCCGCTCCTCGATGTCAGGGATGTCACTGGTGACCGATGGTCCCCCACCTATTCGCCTCTGCGCGGACCAAATCATCGATAGCTTCTTCGGTAAAAGGTAACAGGACGACATGGCATGAGATCATCGCATGATGTCATTGCTAGGTACTGTCACAGAGACTAATACAACACATAACCAACAGATTTAATCATAATTAGTATGATAATTAGCATTCTTACCTAAAGACGTATACCATGAACGCAGGCTTTGAGTACAACAGTCCTGGTAAAAGTGAAAGACCTCACATCTGATTATAGTCACTCATTGTAAAGTCCTGTCCCTGCAGTACAGATTCACATGAGGCTGAAGTCAAGGTCACACAAGACCTGCACCTTTATTACACAGCTCTCGATGCCACACTTGCCTGAGACCTGTCTTTATATACCTGTTTGGGACAGATATCCAGTGTCTCCTGCAAGTGCACCCCTGATGGTAAAGTAATCTTATGGTTATAGGTCATCTCTAGTTACAGTCATGTATGGCATGGTAAGATACAGTTATGTACAGTAGTGTGAGATACATGACATCACCCTCCCCCAAGGTCTTATTGTCTTTATAGGTTCAGTCTCTCAAGTGGTCTACGCTCTCGCATGGAGCATCTTAGTTGTGGTTCAGTTGTTTGCCTTGGTGCCTGTTTTTCTTTCGGTGTGATTGCTGGTATCTCGCCTGGGCTGTCTGTTTCATTCAGTATGATTGTTGGTATCTCACCTGGGCTGTCTGTTGGGATTGCCCTTTCCTCAGGTTGTTCCCTCTGTCTGTCCACCAGGTGTGGTGTGAGTTCCACATTGTAGTCTGCCTCTGGTTCAGCAATGTTGTTGGTAAATTTACTTTTGACTTGGTCTACATGCCTCCGGCAGGTTTGGCCATTGTCCATTTGTACCACCAGTAAACTGTTTCCTTCCTTGCCTGTTACTGTCCCTGCAAGCCATTTGGGACCCCTGCCATAGTTTAGCACAAACACTTTGTTCCCTATCGCATTCCACCTCCGGTCATGGTACTCAGTAAGCTTACGGTGCTTTGCCTCAACGATTTCATGCATGTCTGGGAGGATTAATGAGAGCCTTGTCTTTAAGGTCTGTTTCATCAATAGTTGCGTGGAGGGAACTCTAGTCAATGAATGCGGACGAGATCTGTATGCCAGCAGCAGTCGCAACAGGCGGCCCTGCAGCGTGGGACCTTGGATTTTGAGCATGCATTGTTTAATGATTTGCACTGCTCGCTCCGCCTGGCCTTTGGAGGCCGGCTTGAACGGTGCCGTCTGAATGAGATTAATGCCGTGGTCACTTATAAAATCTTGGAATTCTGCACTGGTGAA
Organism: Pristiophorus japonicus; assembly: GCF_044704955.1. Classification (NCBI taxonomy): domain Eukaryota; kingdom Metazoa; phylum Chordata; class Chondrichthyes; family Pristiophoridae; genus Pristiophorus; species Pristiophorus japonicus. The sequence continues at coordinate 99,230,638 of NC_091982.1, read as the reverse complement.
GCACGGACCATTATCACTGACCAATATGTCAGGAATTCTGTGTGTTGCAAACATCGTTCCAAGGCTCTCCACAGTGGTGGAGATGGTGCTCGAGATTAAAATGGTGCATTTGATCCACTTTGAAAATGCATCTACAACTACGAGGAACATTTTGCCCATGAATGGGCCTGCATAGTCTACGTACACTCGCGACCACGGTCTGGTGGGCCAGGGGCTCAAGGGAGCCTCCCTGGGGGAATTACTGAGTTCGGCACAAATGGTGCACCGTCGGACGCAGAGCGCCAAGTCCACGTCAATGCCAGGCCACCAGACGTGGGATCTGGCTATGGCCTTCATGAGAACGTTCCCCGGGTGCTCGCGGTGGATCTCCCGGACAAATGCCTCTCTGCTTCGCACAGGCATGACTACTCGGCTGCCCCACATCAGGCAGTCTGCTTGTAGTGACAGCTCATGCATGCGCCTATGGAAAGGTTTGATCTCCTCGGAGCAGGCATCGCGAGCCTCTGCCCAGTCACCAGTTAAGACACATCTTTTTACTAAGGATAACGTGGGGTCGCTGGTCGTCCAGGCTCTGATTTGGCGAGCCATCATGGGCGAACCTGTGGACTAAAAGGCATTGATTGCCATGACTATCTCACAATCCTGTTCGTCAGACCCTTCAGTGGTCGCCAGGGGTAGCCCGCAAAGCATAGTTGTCTGTGCCTGGTCTGTGCCTTATGGTGTAGTCGTAAGACACCAGCATGAGTACCCACCGTTGAATGCACGCCGAAGCATTGGCGTTTATTGCCTTGCTCTCGGATAGTAGGGACGTGAGGGGCTTGTGGTCGGTTTCTAACACGAACTTGGTCCCGAAAAGGTATTGGTGCATCTTTTTGACACCGTACACGCACGCGAGCGCCTCCTTCTCCACCATTCCATACCCGTGATCCGCCCGCGAAAGTGACCTGGAGGCATAAGCTATGCGTTGTAATTTACCCGCACCATTGACATGTTGCAAAATGCACCCAACCCCGTACGCTGACGCATCACATGTAAGAACTAGCTTTTTACCTGGATCAAAGAAAGCCAAAACACTGTTGGAACATAGAAGGTTGCGTGCCTTATTGAAGGCGCGTTCCTGGGCGTCCCTGCAAAACCAATCGCACCCCTTTCTGAGTAGCACGTGGAGAGGCTCCAGCAGCGTGTTTAATTCTGCATAAAGTTCCCAAAGTAATTGAGTAGCCCGAGAAAGGCGCACAGTTCAGAGACATTCCGGGGCCTGGGTGCCAGGCAAATTGCATCGGTTTTGGACTCTGTTAGGCGGATTCCATCAGCTGTAATCCTTCTGCCCAAAAATTCAACCTCGGGCGCGAGAAACAGGCACTTGGATTTCTTAACTCTTAGGCCTACCCGATCCAACCGCTTTCGTACTTCCTCCAAATTGCGGAGATGGGAGTCGGTGTCTCTGCCCGTGATAAGTAGGTCGTCTTGAAATACAACCATCCCCGGGATGGACTTGAGCAGACTCTCCATGTTGCGTGGAATATAGCAGCTGCCGACCTGAAGCCAAATGGGCATCGATTGTACATGAAAAGGCCTCGATGTGTGTTGATGGTGGTGAGTAGCTTAGACTCTTCAGTCAGTTCTTGCGTTATATACGCAGATGTGAGATCTAGTTTTGAGAAAAGTTTTCCTCCAGCCAATGTGACTCTGGGCAGCGGGTATTGGTCCTGTAGGAAGACTCTGTTTATGGTAGATTTGTAATCCCCACAGATTCATACGGATCCATCAGGCTTCATGACTGGGACAATGGGACTTGACCGGTCACTAAATTCCACGGGTGAGATAATGCCTCCCCGCAGAAGCCTGTCCAGTCCATGTTCAATCTTTTCCCTCATCACATAGGGCACAGCTCTAGCCTTGTGATGGACCGGTCTAGCATCCTGTGTGATGTAGATTTTGACTTTAGCCCCTTTGAAGGTGCCCACACCTGGCTGAAAGAGATGTTCAAATCGACTTAGAACTGTTGAGCAGGAGGTCCGTTCCTCTGACGACATGGCGTGAACATCATCCCAGTTCCAGTTTAGTTTTGCCAACCAGCTTCTCCCCAGCAGTGCTGGGAGATCCCCGGGGACAATCCACAGGGGAAGTCGCTTCACTGTCCCTTTGTGTGTGACTTAGAGCATGGCGCTGCCAAGAACTGGGACAATTTCTTTGGTATAGGTCCTTAGTTTGGTGTCGACCCTTGTGAGTTTTGGTCTGTCTCTTTTGTGTGGCCACAGCTGTTCAAATTGTTGAGCGCTCATGAGAGATTGACTCGCTCCCGTAACCAGCTCCATGTTGACGGGTATCCCGTTGAGAGGGACCCTCATCATTATTGGAGGCTTCTTGTTGTAAGAGCAGTGGCAATTGATCGTGTTGACCCGCTGAACCTCGGTGTCCCGGGTCTTGTCCCCACCGTCTTCTGGTCCGCTTTCCGACCCTACCGATTCGTTTACCAGCCGAGCTGCTATTTTTCTGCACATATTGGTCAGTGATAATGGTCCGTGCTTCACCAGTGCAGAATTCCAAGATTTCATGAGTGACCACGGCGTAAATTACGTTAGGACGGTACCGTTCAATCCAGCTTCCAACGTCCAGGCGGAGCGAGCAGTGCAGATCATTAAACAAGGCATGCTCAAAATCCAAGGTCCCACGCTGCAGGGCCGCCTGTCGCGACTACTGCTGGCATACAGATCTCGTCCGCATTCATTGACTGGAGATCTCCCCGCGCAACTATTGATGAAACGGACCTTAAAGACAAGACTCTCATTAATCCTCCCAGACATGCATGAAATCATTGAGGCAAAGCACCGTAAGCTAACTGAGTACCATGACCGAAATTCGAGGGGGAGGTGGAATGAGATCAGGGACAAAGTGTTTGTGCTAAACTATGGCAGGGGTCCCAAATGGCTTGCAGGGACAGTAACAGGCAAGGAAGGAAACAGGCTACTGGTGATACAAATGGACAATGGCCAAACCTGCCGGAGGCATGTAGACCAAGTCAAAAGTAGATTTACCAACAACACTGCTGAACCAGAAGCAGACTAAAATGTGGAACTCACACCACACCTGGTGGACAGAGAGAGGGAACAACCTGAGGAAAGGGCAATCCCAACAGACAGCCCAGGTGAGACACCAACAATCATACTGAATGAAACAGACAGCCCAGGCAAGATACCAGCAATCACACCGAAAGCAAAACAGGCACTAAGGCAAACAACTGAACCACAACTAAGACGCTCCATGCGAGAGCATAGACCACCTGAGAGACTGAACCTATAAAGACAATAAGACCTTGGGGGAGGGTGATGTCATGCATCTCACACTACTGTACATAACTGTATCTTACCATGCTATACATGACTGTAACTAGAGATGATCTGTAACCACAAGCTTATATTACCACCAGGGGTGCACTTGCAGGAGACACTGGATACCTGTCCCAAACAGGTATATAAGGGCAGGTCTCAGGCAAGTGTGCCATTCGAGAGCTGTGCAATAAAGGTGCAGGTCCTGAGTGACCTTGACTTCAGCATGTGCCTCGTGTGAGTCTGTACTGCAGAGATAGGACTTTACACATAAGAAATAGGAACAGGAGTCGGCCATACGGCCCCTCGAGCCTGTTCCGCCATTCAATAAGATCATGGCTGATCTGAACATGGACTCAGCTCCACTTACCTGCCTGCTCCCCATAACCCCTTATCCCCTTATCATGCTTGACAAATCTTCTAAAAATCTTTGAGACTGTAACTAGTAGAGTGGACAAGGGAGAACCAGTGGATGTGGTGTATTTGGACTTTAAAAAGGCTTTTGACAAGGTTCCACACAAGAGATTGGTGTGCAAAAATAAAGCACATGGTATTGGGGGTAATGTACTGACGTGGATAGAGAATTGGTTGGAAGACAGGAAGCAGAACGTCGGGATTAATTGATCCTTTTCAGAATGGCAGGCAGTGACTAGTGGGGTGCCGCAGGGCTCAGTGCTGAGGCTCCAGATATTTACAAAATACATCAATGATTTGGATGAGGGAATTGAGTGTAATATCTCTAAGTTTGCAGATAACACTAAGCTGGGTGACACTGTGAGCTGTGAGGAGGATGCTAAGAGGCGGCAGGGTGACTTGGACAGGTTAGGTGAGTGGGCAAATGCAGGGCAGATGCATTATAATGTGGATAAATGTGAGATTATCCACTTTAGTGGCAAAAACACAAAGGCAGAATATTATCTGAATGGCGACAGATTAGGAAAAGGGGAGTTGCAATGAGACCTGGGTGTCATGGTACATAGACACATAGAAACATTGAAAATAGGTGCCGGAGTAGGCCAGTCGGCCCTTCGAGCCTGCATCACCATTCAATAAGATCATGGCTGATCATTCCCTCTGTACCCCTTTCCTGCTTTCTCTCCATACTCCTTGATCCCTTTCGCCATAAGGGCCATATCTATCTCTCTCTTGAATATGTCCAATGAACTGGCATCAACAACTCTCTGCGGTAGGGAATTCCACAGGTTAACAACTCTCTGAGTGAAGCAGTTTCTCCTCATTTCAATCCTAAATAGCTTACCCCTTATCCTTAGACTCTGTCCCCTGCTTCTGGACTTCCCTAACATCGGGAACATTCTTCCTGCATCTAACCTGTCCAGTCCCGTCAGAATTTTATATGTTTCTATGAGATCACCTCTCATCCTTCTAAACTCCAGTGAATACAGGCCCAGTCGTTCCAGTCTCTCCTCACATTTCAGTCCTGCCATCCCGGGAATCAGATTGGTCAACCTTCACTGCACTCCCTCAATAACAAGAATGTCCTTCCTCAGATTAGGACACCAAACTGGACACAATATTCCAGATGAAGCATCACTAAGGCACTGTACAACCGCAGTAAGAGCTCCCTGCTCCTTTACTCAAATCTCCTAACTATGAAGGCCAACATACCATTTGCCTTCTTCACCACCTGCTGAACCTGCATGCCAACTTTCAATGACTGATGTACCATGACACCCAGGTCTTGTTGCACCTTTCCTTTTCCTAATCTGCCGCCATTCAGATAATATTCTGCCTTCTTGCCAAAGTGGATAATCTCACATTTATCCACATTATAATGCATCTGCCACGAGTTTGCCCACTCACCTAACTTGTCCAAATCACCCTGCAGCCTTTTAGTGTTCTCCTCACAGTTCACACTGCCACCCAGCTTAGTGTCATCTGCAAACTTGGAGATATTACACTCAATTCCCTCATCCAAATCATTAATTTATATTGTAAATAGCTGGGTTCCCAGCACTGAGCCCTGCGGTACCCCACTAGTCACTACTGCCATTCTGAAAAGGACCCATTTATCCCGACTCTCTGCTTCCTATCTGCCAACCAGTTCTCTATCCACGTCAATACATTCCCCCCAATACCATGTGCTTTAATTTTGCACACCAATCTCTTGTGTGGGACCTTGTCAAAGGCCTTTTGAAAGTCCAAATACACCACATCAACTGGTTCTCCCTTGCCCACTCTACCAATTACATCCTCAAAAAATTCTCGAAGATTTGTCAAGCAGGATTTCCCCTTCATAAATCCATGCTGACTTGGACCGATCCCGTCACTGCTTTCCAAATGTGCTGCTATTTTATCTTTAATAATTGATTCCAACATTTTCCCCACTACTGATGTCAGGCTAACTGGTCTATAATTATGCTTTTTCTCTCTCCCTCCTTTCTTAAAAAGTGGTGTTACATTAGCTACCCGCCAGTCCATTGGAACCGATCTAGAGTCGATAGATTGTTGGAAAATGATCACCAATGCATCCACTATTTCTAGGGCTACTTCCTTAAGTACTCTGGGATGCAGACTATCAGGCCCCAGGAATTTATCGGCCTTCAATCCCATCAATTTCCCTAACACAATTTCCCACCTAATAAGGATTTCCTTCAGTTCCTCCTTCTCACTAGATCTTCAGTCCCCTAGTATTTCCGGAAGGTTATTTGTGTCTTCCTTCAGTCATTAAAAGTTGGCATGCAGGTACAGCAGGCAGTGAAGAAGGCAAATGGTATGTTGGCCTTCATAGCTAGGGGATTTGTGTATAGGAGCAGGGAGGTCATACTGCAGTTGTACAGGGCTTTGGTGAGGCCTCACCTGGAATATTGTGTTCAGTTTTGGTCTCCTAATCTGAGGAAGGACGATCTTGCTATTGAGGGAGTGAAGCGAAGGTTCACCGGACTGATTCCCAGGATGGCAGGACTGACATATGAGGAGAGACTGGATCGACTGGGCCTGTATTCACTGGAGTTTAGAAGGATGAGAGAGGATCTCAGAGAAACATAAAAAATTCTGACGGGACTAGACAGGTTAGGTGCAGGAAGAATGTTCCCGATGTTGGGGAAGTCCGGAACCAGGGGACACAGTCTTAGGATAAGGGGTAAGCCATTTAGGGCTGAGATGAGGAGAAACTTCTTCAATCAGAGACTGGTTAACCTGTGGAATTCTCTACCGCAGGGAGTTGTTGATGCCAGTTCATTGGATATATTCAAGAGGGAGTTAGATATGGCCCTTACGGCTAAAGGGATCAAGGGATATGGTGAGAAAGCAGGAAAGCGGTACTGAGGTCAATGATCAGCCATGATCTTATTGAATGGTGGTGCAGGGTCGAAGGGCTGAATGGCCTACTCCTGCACCTATTTTCTATGTTTCTATGTTATCGTTTAAGAAACTGTCTATTTCTGTCTTCGATTTATTCAATGTCCCAACTTCTACAGCTCTCTGATGCAGCGAATTCCACAGATTTACAACCCTCTGAGAGAAGAAATTTCTCCTCATCTCTGTTTTAAATGGGCGGCCCCTTATTCTAAGATTATGCCCCCTAGTTCTATTCTCCCCTATCAGTGGAAACATCCTCTCTGCATCCACCTTGTCAAGCCCCCTCATAATGTTGTACGTTTCGATAAGATCACCTCTCATTCTTCTGAATTCCAATGAGTAGAGGCCCAACCTATTCAACCTTTCCTCATAAGTCAACCCCCTCATCCCCGGAATCAACCGAGTGAACCTTCTCTGAACTGCCTCCAAAGCAAATATATCCTTTCATAAATATGGAAACCAATACCTTGTATTAGCCTCACCAATACCTTGTGAGAGTGTGTATGTGTGTGTGTGTGTGTGAGTGTGTGTGTGTGTGAGAGTGTGTGTGTGTGTGTGTGTGAGAGTGAGTGTGTGTATGTGTGTGTTTGTGTGTGTGTGTGAGTGTGTGTGTGTGTGTGTGTGTGTGTGTCGGGGCGAAGGAGCGGTGAGAGATTGTAGAGGAACATGATCAGATCCCAGGAAAGGCGCGAGTTCGGGGCCCAGAAGCGGCGAGGGCCCAGGGGCAGCACGGGCCAGCCCACACTGCGATATGTGTGCGCACTAGGTCTGTGCAGAAAAGCAGGTCTCCAGTCGTCTTGGTTAATCCTTGCTACTGGACCAAGACCTAGCTCTGTCAAGTCGGTGTGGTGGTTGGTGTGTAGCGGCCACCACATGTTTAAAAAATCCACGCACAGGCATCTTCCACCCTTCAAGATTTATTTTGGACCTGGAATTTTCGGTCCATCATTGAAACACCTGTGAACTTTCTGACGTGGAAGCAAGTCATCCTCGGTTCGAGGGACTGCCTATGATGATGATGGATGATGACCTTGTATAGCTGTAGCAAGACTTCCCTGCTTTTATACTCCATCCCCCTTGCAATAAAGTCCAAGATACCATTGGCCTTCCTGATCACTTGCTGTACCTGCATACTATCTATTTTGTGTTTCATGCACAAGGACAACTGTGTCCCGCTGTACTGCAGCACTTTGCAATCTTTCTCCATTTAAATAATAACTTGCTCTTTGATTTTTTTCTGCCAAAGTGCATGACCTCACACTTTCCAACATTATACTCCATCTGCCAAATTTTTGCCCACACACTTAGCCTGTCTATGTCCTTTTGCAGATTTTCTGTGTCCTCATCACACATTGCTTTTACTCCCATCTTTGTAAGGTCAGCAAACTTGGCTACGTTACACTCAGTCCCTTCTTCCAAGTAGTTAATATAGATTGTATATGGTTGGGTTTCCAGCACTGTTCCGTGCAGCACCCCACTAGTTACTGGTTGCCAACCAGAGAATGACTCTCTGTTCTCTGTTCGTTAGCCAATCCTCTATCCATGCTAATATATTACCCCCAACCGGGTGAACTTTTTTCTTGTGCAGTAATCTTTTATGTGGCACCTTGTCAAATGCCTTCTAGAAGTCCAAATACACCACATCCACTGGTTCCCCTTTATCCACCCTGTTCGTTACATCCTCAAAGAACTCCAGCAAATTTGTCAAACATGACTTCCCCTTTATAAATGCATGCTGACTCTGCCTGACCGAATTTTGTTTTTCCAAATGTCCTGCTACTGCTTCTTTAATAATCGACTCCAACATTTTCCCAACCACAGATGTTAGGCTAACTGGTCTATAGTTTCCTGATTTTTGTCTGCCTCCTTTTTTTAATAGGGGCGTTGAATTTGCAGTTTTCCAATCTGCTAGGACCTCTCCAGAATCCAGGAAATTTTGGTAAATTGTAACCAATTCATCCACAATCCCTGCCGTTACTTCTCTTAAGACCCTAGGATGCAAGCCATCAGGTCCACTGGATTTATTTGCCTTTAGTCCCATTATCTTACTGAGTACCACCTCCTTAGTGATTGTGATTGTATTAAGTTCCTCCCCCACTATAGCCCCTTGACTATTCACTGTTGGAATATTGTTAGTGTCCTCTACCGTAAAGACTGATACAAAATATTTGTTCAGAGTTTCTGCCAACTCCATTTTCCCCATTACTAATTCTCCAGTCTCATCCTCTAAGGGACCAACATTTACTTTAGCCACTCTTTTCCTTTTTATATGCCTATAGAAACTTTTGCTATCTGTTTTTATATTTTGTGCTAGCTTACTTTCATAGTCTATCTTCCCTTTCTTAATCATTTTTTTAGTCATTCTTTGCTGACTTTTAAAAGCTTCCCAGTCTTCTGTCCTCCCACTAGTTTTGGCCACTTTGTATGCCTTTGTCTTTAATTGTATACTGTCCTTTATTTCTTTAGTTATACCTTTCCTCCTCACTGGAATCTATTTTTCTTGAGAGTTGTGAAATATCTCCTTAAATGTACGTTACTGTTCATCAACTGTCCTACACTTTAATCTATTTTCCCAGTCCATTTTACCCAACTCTGCCCTCATACGTTCATAGTCTCCTTTATTTAAGCTTAATACGTTGGTTAGAGATCCAACTTTCTCACCCTCCATCTGAATTTGAAATTCAATCATGCTATGATCACTCATTCCAAGGGGATCCTTTACTCGGAGATTGTTTATTAATCCTGTCTCATACACAGGAGCAGATCTAAGATAGCCTGACCCCTGATTGGTTCAGTTACATACTGCTCAAGGAACCCGTCCCTTATGCACTCTGTGAACTCCTCCTCAAGACTACCCTGACTAATTTGATTTGTCCAATCAATATGGAGGTTAAAATCACCAATGATTATTGCTGTTCCACTATTTCCTGGTTTATGCTTCGACCAACAGAGTTGCTGCTGTTAGGGGCCTCAAGACTACGCCCACCAGTGACTTTTTCCCCTTATTGTTCCTTACCTCCACCCAAACTGTTTCAACATCCTTACCATTTGAGCCAATATCATTTCTTACTATTGCAGTGATTCCATCTTTTATCAACAGAGCTACTCCTTTTCCTTTCTGTCTGTCCTTCCGGATTGACAAATACCCCTGAATATTTAATTCCCAGTCCTGGTCACCTTGCAACCACGTCTCTGTAATGGCTATCAGATCATACCCATTTGTCTCAATTTGTGCTGTCAACTCATCTATTTTGTTATAAATGCTACGTGCATTTAGACAAAGTGCCTTTAAGTTTTTTTTAACCCTTTTTTCCTGCTTGTTTCCTCTCTCCTTCAAACTCACTTTCTTTATTTTTGCTTTCTAATTCCAGCTTTACCCCCCCTCCCTACTGAATTTATTTTCAGTGTCCTTGACCTCCTGAATCGTGGGAATCGAGCGTTGCCATGCCGTTGTTAAGGATGGCGACACTTTACGGCAGAAGGTCAGGGAGATTTAATGCTAACGCCCATTTCAGATCGCTCGCGGTAATGGCCAATTTCAAAAATGGAGACGAGGGGCTTTGAGAATGGCTGAAAAGCCGGCGATCTGAAAACCCATTTTTACCACCTGCGCCGGAAATAACGCCCATTTTTGGGCGATCTGCACAAAAGTGTAAAATTTAGCCCTCGGACCCCTGAGCTTGAGAGAGGGAAACTCCGCCACTGCTCCCCTGTTGTTTGTTATCCACTTAATTCTGCTTGAAAGTGCGCTTTGTGTAAAGCATCAGATGAGGTTCAAATTCAGATTGGCTTTGAGGCCTCTATGAAAGAAGAAAGAAAGACTTGCATTTATTTAGTGCCTTTTACGACCACCAGACGTCTCAAAGCGCTTTTCAGACATTGCCGTACTTTTGGAGTGTAGTCCCTGTTGTAATGTAGTATGGGTGAATATCATATCTATGCTTATGGTCTGGGTCCATGAATGAATTATGGACACTTGTGCGAGGTACTAAGACGATGGGCTTAATTTTCCCCGGTCATTTACGCCGTTTTTTTGGCACGCGACATTTTTTCTGGCAAATTTATTTATTTCCAAGTTTCCCCCTGCGATCTGCGCCAGCGTAACTGACTTAGTTACGATTTTTCTAAGCTAGTTTTTCTTGACGTCATAGTTCCCTCATGCCTGCACCGGTTTTTTCAATTGTTCGCAGTTTGGCCAACATTTTTTTCTCTTAGGTTGGCGTATCCGGCCACCCCCGACAAACCCTCTGGTGAGTTAAGAAAACCAGCGCACATTCACAAATCTGTGCTGAAAGGCGCCATTGTTTTTAAATTGAAGAATTTGGCGGGAGTCAAGAACACTGTCAAAATCAATAATAAAGTTCAAGTTTTTTTTAACTGTCAACGTAGAAGTGTAAATTTGTTGGATTTCAGAAGTTTTCTCATTATTTTACTCACTCACACGCAGCGAACGACTTGAAGCAGGGCTGGAGGGTCGTAGATTTGGCCGGCAGAATCGGCCTCGCGCCCGGACACAGGGGCTCGGGGCTCAGCTACAAAACAAGCTATGGCGGGGGGGGCGGGGAAAGAGAAAGAGCGCGGTGCCAATCGGAAGGCTTGGAGCCCGGGGAGGGGGAGGGAGAGAGAGAAGTCACAAGACCTTTGGGTGTGGTCCATCCACAGAGACCTGAAGAGATACAACTGCGAACTTGTGTTGTCCTGCTTTCCTGCCGTTTTGAGCTTCTTTCAAAGGTTACATTTAAATATGGGGGCAATACTGACTATGCCATACCTTGTGCGAGACTTCTGCATCATGGTGTTATGTAGGAGATAATTGATTCAACTTCATCGCATCAGGAACATCAGAGCCCATAGGCTGCTGGGCAGGAGGCCTTCCCCACCTCGGGTATATCGAGACAGGCATTCGTACCTCCACCTGAGTGATACAGACTGTGTCAGAAGACTGCGTTTCAGCAAAGAAGTTGCAAGTGAGATCTGTGAATTGGTCAAATCAGATCTGCAACCTAGAAGTATCAGGAAGATTGCTGAAGTGAAGTTTACAGCTGTGCTTTCATTCTATGCCTCCAGATCGTTTCAAGCTACAACTGGGGATGTGTGCGCCATCTCTCAACATGCAATATATCTCCATTCACCAAGTCACCGCTACACTGTACACGCATAGGAATGACTTTGTAAAGCTCCCCATGACCGTCCAAGCAATCCATGACAAGGCTGTGGGCTTCTCCAGGATTGCTGGCTTCCCAAAGGTACAGGGCTGCATTGATTGTACCCACATCGCCTTGTGAGCACCTTTGAAGGATTCTGAGATGTACAGGGACAGAAAAGGCTTCCACTCCATTAATTTTTAGCTCGTGTGTGATAACATGCATCATATCATGCCAGTTGATGCAAGATACCCTGGCAGCACCCATGATGCGTTCATCCTACACAACAGCATTATATCTGCCATGGTTCAGCAGCAGCCAGAAGGGCAGAACTGGGAGACAAAGGGTACGGCCTCACCACCTGGCTCATGACGCCCCTATGCTTAACCTGGAAGGAAGCTGACCGTCAATACAACATGTCGCACATTGCGATGTGCAGCATCATTGAGAGGGCCATTGGCATATTGAAACAGCGTTTCCGACACCATATGACGACGCATCACATGCTAGTACCAAACCCTTACATGGATCATACAACACAAGCAATTTGTTTGCACATAACAGTTTTCTAGCTTTTACAAAGACATTTTCTTGGCTTTTACCCCATATCCATTCATCTCCTTTATGCAGGAAGCGTGCAGTGGTTCTAACAGTGTGCTGTTACCAAAGTTACCAGTAAGAAGTTACCAAAATAGTTCAGGAGTCCTAGAAACGACTGCAGCTCCATCACGTTCTGTGGCCTCAGTGCGTTCTAGATTGCCTCCGCCTGATGCCGTCTGCCGTGATTCTTCTCCCCAGGAACTCCACTTCAGGCGCCAGAAAAATGCACTTCGAGCATTTTAACCTGAGCCCCCACGCGATGGAGCCGACTAAGAACCTCCTCCAGGTTCTGCAGATGCTCGACGGTGTACCGACCTGTAACCAAGATGTCGTCCTGGAAAACCACGGTGTGCGGGACAGACTTCTGTAAGCTTTCCATGTTTCTTTGGAATATTGCCGCGGCTGATCGAATCCCAAACGGGCACCTGTTGTAAATGAAGAGACCTTTGTGCGTGTTGATGCAGGTGACGCCCTTCGATGATTCCTCCAGCTCCTGCGTCATGTAGGCCGAGGTCAAGTCCAGCTTCGTGAATGTCTTTCCTGCCACCAGTGTCGCAAATAGGTCATCTATCTTTGGTAGTGGGTATTGATCCTGCAGGGAGAAACGATTGATAGTTACTTTGTAATCACCAAAGATTCTGACGGTGCCATCTCCCTTGAGGACTGGAACAATCAGACTGGCCCACTCGTTGAATTCGATCGGCAAAATGATGCCCTCTCGTTGCAGCCGGTCCAGCTTGATCTCCACCCTCTCGCTCATCATGTACGGTACTGCTCTCACCTTATGATGGATGGGTCATGCCCCCGGAATTAGGTGGATCTGTACTTTTGCTCTTTGGAACTTCCTGATGCCTGGTTCAAACAGCGAGGGGAACTTGTTTAGGACCTGGACACACGAAGTGTCGTCGATGGGCGAGACCGCTCGGACGTCGTCCCAGTTCCAGCGTATCTTCCCCAGCCAACTTCTGCCGAGCAGCGTGGGGCCATCGCCCAGTACCACCCAGAGTGGTAACTTGTGCACCGAACCATTGTAGGAGACCTTTACAGTAGCACTGCCGATTACGGGAATCAGTTCCTTTGTATAAATTCTCAGTTCAGTGTGAATGGGAGTCAGGACTGGCCTTCAGGCCTTTCTGCACCACAATTTATCGAAAGTCTTTTTGCTCATAATGGACTGGCTCGCGCCCGTGTCCAGCTCGATTGACACCGGGAGTCCATTGAATTCAACCTTCAGCATTATCGGGGGACACTTTGTGGTAAATGTGTGCACCCCATGTACCTCTGCCTCCTCAGTCTGGGGCTCTGGTTCATCCTGCTCCGCCATGGACCTGTCCTCCTCTGCAACATGGTGGCTTGCAGGATTAGTAGGGTTTGCAGCTCACCTGCACATATGTTGGAGGTGTCCCATTGTTCCACAGCCCTTACAAACATATCCTTTGAAATGACATGAATGGAAACAATGATCACCCCCGCAGCACCAACAAGGTGTTAATGGCCTAGCATTCATCACCCTTGATGGTGGACTCTGAGACATCTGCGGATGTGCAACTGCAGGCATGTGAGGTCTGCCCTGTACGATTCAAAAACAACATTACTTTGTTCACAGTACTTGTAGCAGCACTCGTGTGCTGAGCGATTTGCTTGGTATTGTCACTGGTGGCGATGAATGCCTGGGCTATCGCTATGGCTTTACTCAAGGTTGGGGTCTCTACAGTTAAAAGTTTGCGAAGTATAACTTCATGGCCAATGCCAAGTACAAATAAGTCCGTGAGCATGTGCTCCAAATGTCCTTCAAATTCGCAATGGCCTGCAAGGTGTCTTAGCTCGGCAACATAGCTCGCCACTTCCTGGCCTTCAGACCTCTTGCACGTGTAGAACCGGTACCTCGCCATCAAAACGCTTTCCTTCGGGTTAAGGTGATCCCGGACCAGTGTGCACAAATCATCATATGATTTCTCTGTGGGTTTTGCTGGAGCGAGCAGATTTTTCATGATGCCATACATTGGTGCCCCGCAAACGGTGAGGAGAATCGCCCTTCGTTTGGCAGCGTTCGCTTTTCCTTCCAGCTCGTTGGCCACGAAGTATTGGTCGAGACGCTCCACGAAGGTCTCCCAATCATCTCCCTCCGAAAATTTCTCCAGAATGCCCACTGTTCTCTGCGTCGTTGCGGTGGGGTTCGTTATCTGTATCTCGTCGCCAGTTGTAGTGTATGAATAAAGAGTCTGACCAGATACTGTGTGCTCAAAGTAAAGTGTGACCTTAGTCTTTTATTGCAGGTCTCCAGAGTGCCCCTCCAGCTTGTGAGGCCTCCTTAAGTACAGATGCTCCCAAGAGATTGTGGGATCCCTTGGGACTCCAGGAGATGAGCCCTCTGGTGGTTAAACAAGATATTTACAGGTTTACATATATAACAGTCAGGGTTGGCCTCAAGTTCTGCAAAATATAACAGAACAGTCAAATGGTTAGCAGCAGATGAGGGGGCAGGGTGGCTGGCATGAGTAGGCTCACACATTGCAGGCCAGGCAGCAGGCTGATTTAAAGGGCCACGATGAATTTGCAGGACTTATCCTCTCACTTGAATGTGGGCCCATTCCAATCAGGACCCATCAAGGCAGTGACCCTCTCTTCCAAGGGTATCAGTGGGTGACAGTGATTTGCCGGGCCTCATCCTGTTTGAGTTCTTTCCCTTTTATTATGTGCCACCTTCCTCTGCAAAGATGAAAATGCAACTTTTTAGAGAACATGTCTTTCAGCTGGGTGGGACATACACAGCTGGTCACATTTACAATTGCAATTGCAATTCCATTGAATATATGAAAATATTACTTACACTAACTATTTGACCAAGGTCCTGCCATTTCTTTTTACACAGGCCTCCGGATCTCATGGTGGTCAATACTGCGCAGCAATCTTCTGCAACTTGGTTCCAGTGTTTCTTCATTTCTTTGGGTGGAACTTTTATGTGACCTCTGCTGGTGTCCAGCTCCTGCCATCTGTTCTCAATCACAGTAACTAGTGCCTCCACTTCTTCCTGTAAGAAATTCTTGGTCCTTGCACCACATTGCATCTTGTATTGCTCCAGCTGTGATTTTTCCAATGCTCTCATACAGCGCTCCTTCTCACACAATTGGCTCTTTAAAAATGGCCAATTGCCAAATCCGAGCTGTACTGAGCATGCGTGTCCATTGGAACGGCGTCAAAAACATAACTGTTTTTCCCCGCACATGCGCAGAAGGTGTGGCTTCATTTTTCGGCGCAGACATCCGGCTCCACCCCCCGAGGCAACTGGGCACGTGGCACGGCGCCAAGTTCGAATTATACATTGGGGAAACTTTGGCAAATTATTTCTGGTGCATTTCTGACCTAAAAAAACGGGCGTAGCTCTGACAATACACCAGAAAATGGGCTTGGGGAAAATTGAGCCCCATATGTTGGGCTTGAATCAGTACCTTCCGAAAGGAGGAGAGAAAACTGGGGACAATAGCAAATAAAAGCATTGAGAAAAATTGCATCTGATTCTGGTCCATTTAATTTAAAAAACTGTAACTTATTATCCAACCCGCTATATATTCAACATATATAAGGTAATCACAGAAACAACATGAAATAACCTAATTAATGGGATACTGGCTTGCTCAAGGCAGTTACACAACAGTTCACCATTTTTTAAGCTAAGTACTCTTATTAATGGAAAGGCCAATTTAATTTCTCCAAATGAAAGGAGGAAAGAACAATTTTCAGACTACTCATTGTCGTCTTTGTAATGTAACTTAACTGCTCACATTAGTTCGCTCTTTAAGGTACTTTTCCCAGCACACAGCTCCCATGTGCAATGTAATGTCCTGCCTGTGCTCCCATGTACCTGCCACTGCTCTGCTGACATCTGAGAATGCTTGTACGGAGATAATCAGATTGGTTTGTGGGCACTTTGATGAAAATACCAGCAGGTATACATGCCTGAGACCAATATCAAGGATTAACCCCTTTTACCATGTATGGGAAAGGTTTTTATTCCATGACTGTTTTCCTGTCTGCAGTGAAATGAATTGACAGCGGCTTATTTAACTAGTTTTATTCCCCACCTATGTGCACTATGTTTGTAGCCTAAAGCAGGCCAAATATCAAACATCAAACAATTTCTTACTTTGCTCCATTTATTTCTTGAGTTACCACAAAGGGGTGGGGGTGGGGGGGAGAGGGCTCCTGCCTTTAACTGATGGACTTTGCTTGTTATTATACCACATACATTAAGTCTTATTGCTACTTGCGCAACCATTCTGATAGCAGAAATTAGTTGCTCTTAGATACAACTTGCCTAATTAACATCTGAACAAACGCATTTCATGTTCGGCTGGTGAATGCGACCAGAACTTATAAAGTTATATTCACTGATTGGAACATTATCTGTACATCTAGTCAGGACCAATGCCAGATTAAGACATGTCCTATTGGGACTGTAGTATAGGATCCTGGCTCAAAGTTAAAATAAAAATGAAAAATAAATTAAAATACATAAATCAATGATTTTGTTTAAATATGTACTATCTATCATAGTTTGTCTTTGTAGAGAGACTTGATGTATCTATTTTGTATAAGATTAAGTTGCATTAGAGATTATAATTTACATAACTGTCATCCATCCGATAGTGTACAATGCAAACAGTTCACAAAAAGACTTGTAATTCTATGTGCTTTAACACATCACTCTGAAACTTCTCAAACCATTCCACATGCTGAGGGATGGATTTTGCTGGTGCTCAGAGGGCAGGTTCGGAGGCAGGTTCACTGTCAAAATCTAAAAGATGGCAGCGGGGCAGTATCCCGGTCTGAACCCGTCTCCGTTTTTGCAGACTAAGGGATAGATTTTACACTTTTGTGCAGATTGCTCAAAAATGGGCATTATTTCCGGCGTGGGCGTTAAAAATGGGTATTTAGATCACCGGCTTCTCTGCCATTCTCAAAGCCTCTAGTCTCCATTTTTGAAATTGGGCGTTACCGCAAGCGATCTGCAATGGGCGTTAGCGTTAAATTTCTCTGACCTCTGCCGTAAAGTGTCGCTGTCCTTAGCAACGGCATGGCAACGCTCGATTCCCGCAATTCGGGAGGTCAAGGGTCATCATGACATGCGCATAAGAGGAGACAGAGAGAGAGGGAATGAAGGCGTGTGTGGGTGTGGTGTGGCTGCTTGGGAGGAAGAAGGGAGAGTTTAGAGCTTTGTAGCAAATTGGGAAACAAAAATTAGCTGTTACCAGCCAGATATTTATGCAAATTTGGTCCCTATAATGGAGGGAGAGGAGCACGCTGTGGAGACTGACGCTGGCGAGAGCAGTGAGCTGGGAGAGGAGCACATTGCAGGGTGCAACAGAGTGAGGAGGTTCCCGGACGACGCAAATGTCTCCCTCCTGCAGGAGGTCGAGTTATGCTGGGTGATTTGACCCAGGGAGGGCGTGAGAAGCCCACCCCAAAGGCCTACCAGAAGATATGGGCCGAGATAGAAGAGGTGGTCTCGTCGGTGACCAATGAGGTGCGTGAGGGCAACCGATGCCACAAGCGATGGAACGACCTTGTCGGACCCGCAAGAGTAAGTATACATTTATTTACATGTACTTATATATTTATATAATTTGATCTGTAAGAGTCATGAGTGACTATAATCAGATGTGAGGTCTTTCACTTTTACCGGAAATGTTGTATTCAAAGCCTGCATTCATGGTGTATGTCTTTAGGTAAAGAATGATAATTATCATAATAATCATGATTAAATCTGTTGGTTATGTGTTGTATCAGTCTCTGTGACAGTACCTAGCAATGATATCACGCAATGATCTCATGCCATCCTGTTACCTTTTACTGAAGAAGCTATCGACGATTAGGTCCGTGCAGAGGCAAACAGGTGGGGGGCGCCACCAGTCACCAGTGACATCACTGACATTGAGGAGCGGGTGCTCACACTCATGGGGAGGCACACCCGGACAGCCACGCAAGCAGCTGCAGACCCTGAAATTATGCCACGTGAGTAAAGTATACACCATTACGTGATCTAAATTTAATTGATGCCACACACACTCATATCCGAACAATAATATATGATAGATGGTTTCTAAAATTGTCCTATAAATAATGCTGGCCTAATGAAAATCATTGCAATGCAGAATGTGTTGATGGTCATGAAATGTTATGTCTGTGATGATTTTGATAGCAGTGGTGCATTTGTCGTGCATATGCTGGACTCACCTTGTGATCCTAGCACCCCCTTCTCCTCTAATAACCTCATTTGTGTTTTGCAGCTCAGCCAGCAACGCGGCCCCAGGCAAGACCACAGAGGCCAGAAGGCGGGGGCGCGGGGCCGGACTCAGCGGACGATCCTACATCTGGTGCTGAGGAGCTCCGATTCTCACCCGTCAATCTGCTGGGTCTGTTCTCTACGGATGAGAGCGCCGACTTTGAGGAACCTGCATCACCAGGCTCCAGAAGGCATTCCACCCCAAGGCCGTCTAGTGCTCCTCCGGCCATTCCCGCCTCCACTCTGCGGGTGCCGCGCCCAAGCACCTCGCCACAGGGCACCCCATTTGTCCCCAGGACGGCGCCGACTCCGTGGCGGTTTCGTGGACGTGGCAGGTTTGGTCCATGTGCGCCAGATGAGAGTGGAGAGATGGTTAAGTTGCCCAGGAGAACTGTAGACATTGATGACCAGATCTTCAATGCATTGGGGGGCATATCCCGACAGCTGGCCACCATCTCCAGCACCATGACTGAGTATGTTCCATGGATGGCAGAGGCTCTGGAGGCAATGGCCAGGGACACTGGTTGCACAGGTCTCCCAGAGGGTCCCGGAGCATGGCACTCCACCCTTAGGTCCCGCACCACCAGTGCCAACGACACATGAGAGGCAGAACCAAGATCCTACTTCTGGATCTGAGAATTCTCCCACCTCAGCACCCCCCACTCCCGTACCCGTGCAACCACCGCCTCTGCTTTCATCCCCCCCAATGAGACACCGCCTGAGGAGCTCTTCAGCCAGGCAGCATGGAGCGAGAAGGGGAAGGGATAGAGGTGGGGAGAAGCAGGGGAGGGAGGATGGAAAATTAGGTGCAAGTCCGCAGGTGATGGCTGTGTTATATCTCCATCTCGGTATATCCAATTTGTTGTAATGTATGGGGGGAGGGGGCCACCCTCCTGCTTTGCATTTGTATTCTGTGTTGCTGGACATATTGATCATTTGATTGATGTCAGTGATTGAAAAAGTGGGGTGGTGGTGGGGTGTTTTTGCCCGTGATACTTATGATTTCAGACCAATAGTCATAAAAAATGTTTTTTATTCAACATAACCTTGTTGCCATCTTCACCGCCTGCTGTACCTGCATGCCAACTTTCAATGACTGATGTACCAAGACACCCAGGCCTCATTAATGATTTAGACAAAGGAATTGAATGTAACATCTCCAAGTTTGTAGATGACACTAAGCTCAGTAGCAGTGTGAGCTGTGAGGAGGATGCTAAGAGGCTGCAGGGTGACTTGGACAGGTTAGGTGAGTGGGTAAATGCATGGCAAATGCAGTATAATGTGGATAAATGTGAGGTTATCCACTTTGGTGGCAAAAACAGGAAGGCAGAATATTATCTGAATGGTGACAGATTAGGAAAAGGGGAGATGCAACAAGACCTGGGTGTCTTGGTACATAAATCATTGAAAGTTGACATGCAGGTACAGCAGGCGATGAAGAAGACAAATGGCATGTTAGCCTTCATAGTGAGAGGATTTGAGTATAGGAGCAGGGAGGTCTTACTGCAGTTGTACAGGGTCTTGGTGAGGCCACACCTTAAATATTGTGTAAAGTTTTGGTCTCCTAATCTGAGGAAAGACATTCTTGTTTTGAGGGAGTGCAGCAAAGGTTCACCAGACTGATTCCTGGGATGGCAGGACTGACATATGAAGAAAGACTGGATTGAGTCGGCTTATATTCACTGGAATTTAGAAGAATGAGAGGGGATCTCATAGAAACATATAAAATTCTGATGGGATTGGACAGGTTAGATGCAGGAAGAATGTTCCTGATGTTGGTGAAGTCCAGAACCAGGGGTCACAGTCTAAAAATAAGGGGTAAGCCATTAGGACCGAGATGAGGAGAAACTTCTTCACTCAGACAATTGTGAACCTGTGGAATTCTCTACCACAGAAAGTTGTTGAGGCCAGTTCATTAGATATATTCAAAAGGAAGTTAGATGTGACCCTTACAGCTAAAGGGATCAAGGGGTATGGAGAGAAAGCAGGAATGGGGTACTGAAGTTGCATGATCAGCCATAATCATATTGAATGGTGGTGCAGGCTCGAAGGGCCGAATGGCCGACTCCTGCACCTATTTTCTATATTTCAATGTTGCGCATTGTCTCAGATAGCTGGACCGTTACACACTGGTGATTCCTTAACATGAAAGGGTAAAAATAAACTTAACTTTAATCAATTTAAACTTTAATTGGCACCAAAAACACGAAGGCAGAATATTATCTGAATGGTGGCAGATTAGAAAAAGGGGAGGTGCAACGAGACCTGGGTGTCATGGTTCATCAGTCATTGAAAGTTGGCATGCAGGTACAGCAGGCGGTGAAGAAGGCAAATGGCATGATGGCCTCCTTAGCTAGGGGATTTGAGTATCGGAGCAGGAAGGTATTACTGCAATTGTACAGGGCCTTGGTGAGGCCTCAACTGGAATATTGTGTTCAGTTTTGGTCTCCTAATCTGAGGAAGGACATTCTTGCTATTGAGGGAGTGCAGCGAAGGTTCACCAGACTGATTCCCGGGATGGCTGGACTGACATATGAGGAGAGACTGGATCAACTGGGCCTTTATACACTGGAGTTTAGAAGGATGAGAGGGGATCTCATAGAAACGTATAAGATTCTGACGGGACGGGACAGGTTAGATGCGGGAAGCATGTTACTGATGTTGGGGAAGTCCAGAACCAGGGGACACAGAATAAGGGGGATGCCATTTAGGACTGAGATGAGGAGAAACTTCTTCACTCAGAGAGTTGTTAATCTGTGGAATTCCCTGCCGCAGAGAGTCGTTGATGCCAGTTCATTGGATATATTCAAGAGGGAGTTAGATGTGGCCCTTACAGCTGAAGGGATCAAGGGGTATGGAGAGAAAGCGGGAAAGGGGTACTGAGGTGAATGTTCAGCCATGATCATATTGAATGGTGGTGCAGGCTCGAAGGGCCAAATGGCCTACTTCTGCACCTATTTTTCCAAGTTTCTATGTTTCTAACGTGATGCCCACCATTGATGTCTGAGCTGCACACACACAACAGTATGTCAGCTTCATAAATTACAGCAATGTTCTTTCAGGCAAATCGCTCATTTATGAGCTGCTGATGTAGGAGTCTTGCAGCTATGTAGCCAGTACAGGCCTTTTCCTGCAGTCTGGAGGGGGCATGGGCATGGTTGCATAGTCAGCCTGATTGTCTGTCCCTAGGTCAGCATCCAGCCTCTCGTCCTCCTCTTCTTCTCTCTCCTGAGGTGGAGCATCAGTCCCTTCTGGCAATTCTTGTCCCCTCCTGATAGCCAGATTGTGCAGCATGGAGCACATGGCCACGAATTTAGCTCTTGCTCAGGGTTGTATTGTAGCTCCCTTCTTGGGTGTTCCAGACATCTAAAGTGCTGCTTAAGCACACTTTTCTGGACCACATTACATGTGTCTCTGTGGCTCTTAAACATGTCAGAGACAGTGCTTTCATGCAGGGTGTGAGCCGCATCGAAGCTGCCCGGACATTTGGCATTCACTGCCATTATTATCTGGTTGTGGTCGACAACTAGTTGGACCTTCAGGGAGTGAAATCCTTTTCTGTTGCGAAAAAGCTCTGGGTCCTGAGAAGGTGCCCGCATGGCACTGTGAGTACACTGTATTGCTCCCTGCACCTTGGGGAACTCAGCAATGTGGTAGAATGCTCCAGCTCTGTCACTCTGAGCCTAAGTGGTCATAGGGGAAGCTGATAAAGTCCATCTTATGTGTGTACAGGGCCTCTGTGACCTGTCTAATGGAGCGATGTGTGGCATGGTGAGACAGAGGGGAAGTGTCGAACACGGAGGCCCAAAAGGAACCAGATGCCTAGAAAGACAGTGCCGCGGTGACCTTGACCTCGACGGACAGTGAAGTCCTGAAGGTGATGGCAGACTGCAGATCTGGCCTGATGAGCGGGCATACTTCAGTGATCACCACTTTGTGGAAGCGCAGTCTCTGAAGGCAGGTGTTCTCGGACGCGTCGAGGTAAGACCTCTTCTCTCTATAAGTGCGGGGTGTGTATGTCTGGACCTCCTCCTCATTCTGACACATCTTAGATTGGACACATAATGGTGTGCATTAGACGTTGTGCCATTTGCACTCTGCAGCATCTGCGTATTAATCGATGTAGGCTGAGAAATGGCTGACCCCATTCCAATGAAAGTATAATACCGATTGATCAGAGGCAATATTTCAACACTAAAAAACATCTACAGTAAAACCCAATCATCCAGAATTTGAAAAGATGTCTGTTGAGATGGTCACTTCACCTGAGAAGAACTCCAGAGTCAATCCAAACTCCCCCAAAGTTGAAGCAGCTTTTTCAATGAAACAACCTGCGATTTGAAAAATGGCGCCCACACTACTGTGGTTAGTTCAGAACAGTTCCATTTTTTCAGAGCGGTGTTTTGGGCGAGTGATATTGTGGGTGAGATGTGTGCGAGGTGGTGAAAGTGACGCTGGGCGATATACTGGGCGTTAGTTGCAGCAAATTTGATCTTGACGACAAAAAAAAGTGGGTGGTCGGTATTATTGGATCTTGGCGTTAATTACATGCCGAAAGTAATGCTGGGCGATATTATGGGCATTGGTTTCGCCCATTCTGATTATTGCACCCCAAAAAAATGGGCGGGCGGTATTATTTTTGCCCGGCGTTATGAATATGGCAAAAGTAACGCTCGCCGATAAGTGTCCGAAAAATGGACATCAGTTTCCATTTTGTGGCTAAATGGGCAATATCTGGGCGTTACACCTCATTTCAGCAGTAAAAGGGACGTTAAGTGGGCATTATGCATGCAAAAATAATGGAAAATCTAGCCCATAGAAACATAGAAGCATACAAATTTACAGCGCAGAAGGAGGACATTTCGGCCCATGGTGTCTGCGCCGGCCGACAAAGAGACACACAGCCCTCAGTCAGTAGCCCTGAAGGTTACATATAAACCTATGAAGAATGAACAATGGCGGACAGGTAAAGAGCATGCGGCCCAACCAGTCCACCCCACACAACTGTGATACCCCATGTATCGCAACATTTTACACTCCACCCCATCCGGAGCCATGTGATCTCCTGGGAGAGGCAAAAATACAGATATACACCCAGGCCAATTGGGGAAAAAAATGTGGGAAAATTCCTCTCTGACCCATCCAGGTGATCAAAACTAGCCCACGAGATCACTCTGGCTGTATTAGGTTTCATGATGTACTTACCATCATGTCTGCGCCAGCCAACAAGAGGTTATCCAGTCTAATCCCACTTACCAGCTCTAGGTCCGTAACCCTGCAGGTTACAGCACTGCAAGTGCACATCCAAGCACTTTTTAAATGTAATGAGGGTTTCTGCCTCTACCACCCTTCCAGGCAGCGAGTTCCAGACTCCCACAACCCTCTGCATGAAGAAACTTCCTCTCAAATCCACTCTAAACCTTCCACCAACCACCTTAAACCTATCCCCCTTCATAATTGACCCCTCTGCCAAGGGAAATAGGTCCTTGCTATTCATTATATCCAGGCCCCTCAAAATGTTATACATCTCAATGAAGTTTCCCCTCCTGTTCCAAGGAGAACAAACCCAGCCTATCCAATCTGTCCTCAGCTAAGACTCTCCATTCCAGGCAGTATCCTCATAAATCTCCTTTGCACCTTCTCCAGTACAATCACGTCCTTGCTATAATACACTGACCAGAACTGCACGCAGTACTCCAGCTGTGGCCTAACCAATTTATACAATTTAAGCATAACCTCCCTGCTCTTATATTCTATGCCTTGGCTAATAAAGGCAAGCATTCCATATGCCTTCTTAACCACCTTATCCACCTGGCTGCTACTTTCAGGGATCTGTGGACAAGCACTCCAAGGTCCTGTTGTTCCTCTACACTTCTAAGTGGCCTACCACTTAATGTGTATACCCTTTCCTTATTAGCCCTCCCAAAGTGCATTACCACAAACCTCTCCGAATTAAATTCCATTTGCCACTGTTCTGCCCACCTGACCAGTAGATTGATATCTTCCTGCAGTCCATGACTTTCCGCTTCATTATTAACCATACAGCTAATTTTAGTGTCATCGGCAAACTTTTTAATCATACCCCCGATATTCAAATCTAGATCATTGATGTATACCACAAATAGCAAGGGATCTTTGAAAAGAGTGGGAGAGCGATAGTGATAGGGGATTCAATCATAAGGGGAATAGATAGGCGTTTCTGCGGCCGCAATAGAGACTCCAGGATGGTATGTTGCCTCCCTGGTGCAAGGGTCAAGGATGTCTCCGAGCGAGTGCAGGACATTCTGAAAAGGGAGGGAGAACAGCCAGTTGTCGTGGTGCACATTGGTACCAACGACATAGGTAAAAAAAAAAAAGGGATAAGGTCCTACGAGACGAATTTAAGGAGCTAGGAGTTAAATTAAAAAGTAGGACCTCAAAAGTAGTAATCTCGGGATTGCTACCAGTGTCACGTGCTAGTCAGAGTAGGAATCGCAGGATAGCACAGATGAATACGTGGCTTGAGCAGTGGTGCAGCAGGGAGGGATTCAAATTCGTGGGGCATTGGAACAGGTTCTGGGGGAGGTGGGACCAGTACAAACCGGACGGTCTGCACCTGGGCAGGAACAGAACCAATGTCCTAGGGGGAGTGTTTGCGAGTGCTGTTGGTGAGGAGTTAAACTAATATGGCAGGGGGATGGGAACCAATACAGGGAGATAGAGGGAAACAAAAAGGAGACAAAAACAAAAGACAGAAAAGAGATGAATAAAAGTGGAGGGCAGAGAAACCAAAGGCAAGAAACAAAAAGGGCCACGGAATATAAAAGGGTTGCAGGAGGGGTAAAAACTAAAAATCATGGTTTAAAAACTAGGATGAAAACACTCGACCTAAATGCACACAGCATTAGAAATAAAGTAAATGAGTTGATGGCACAAATCATTACAAATGGGTATGATTTGGTGGCCATTACAGAGACATGGTTGCAAGGTGGCCAGGACTGGGAATTAAACGTACAGGGGTATCTGACGATTCGGAAAGATAGGCAAGAAGGGAAGGGAGGTGGGGTAGCTCTGTTAATAAGGGATGATATCAGGGCAGTTGTGAGGGATGATATTGGCTCCAATGAACAAAATGTTGAATCATTGTGGGTGGAGATTAGAGATAGTAAGGGGAAAAAGTCACTGGTCGGCGTATTTTATAGGCCCCCAAATAATAACTTCATGGTGGGGCGGGCAATAATCAAGGGAATAATGGAGGCATGTGAAAAAGGAACGGCGGTAGTTATGGGGGATTTTAACCTACATATCGATTGGTCAAATCAAATCGCAGGGGGTAGCCTGGAGGAGGAATTCATAGAATGCATACGGGATTGTTTCTTAGAACAGTATGTACCAGAGCCTACAAGGGAGCAAGCCATTTTGGATCTGGTCCTGTGTAACGAGACAGGAAAAATAAACGATCTCCTCGTAAAAGATCCTCTTGGAATGAGTGATCACAATATGGTTGAATTTGTAATACAGATTCAGGATGAGGAAGTTGTGTCAGAAACGAGCATACTATGCTTAAACAAAGGGGACTACAGTGGGATGAGGGCAGAGTTGGCTAAAATAGACTGGAAACAAAGACTAAACGGTGGCACAATTGAGGAACAGTGGAGGACTTTTAAGGAGCTCTTTCATAATGCGCAACAAAAATATATTCTAGTGAAAAAGAAGGGCGGCAAGAGAAGAGATAACCAGCCGTGGATAACCAAGGAAATAAAGGAAAGTATCAAATCAAAGACCAATGCATATAAGGTGGCCAAGGTTAGTGGGAAACTAGAGGATTGGGAAGATTTTAAGCAACAGCAAAGAATGACTAAAAAAGCAATAAAGAAAGGGAAGATAGATTACGAAGGTAAACTTGCGCAAAACATAAAAACAGATAGTAAAAGCTTTTACAGATATATAAAACGGAAAAGATTGACTAAATTATATGTTGGTCCCTTAGAAGATGAAAAGGGAGATTTAATAATGGGAAATGTGGAAATGGCTGAGACCTTAAACAATTATTTTGCTTCTGTCTTCACAGTGGAAGACACAAAAACCATGCCAAAAATTTCTGGTCATAGGAATGTGGGAAGGGAGGACCTTGAGATGATCACTATCACTAGGGAGGTAGTGCTGGACAGACTAATGGGATTGAAGGTAGACAAGTCCCTTGGTCCTGATGAAATGCATCCCAGGATATTAAAAGAGATGGCGGAAGTTGTAGCAGATGCATTTGTTATAATCTACCAAAATTCTCTGGACTCTGGGGAGGTACCAGCGGATTGGAGAGCAGCTAATGTAACGCCTCTGTTTAAAAAATGGGGCAGGCAAAAGGCAGGTAACTATAGGCCGGTAAGTTTAACATCTGTAGTGGGGAAAATGCTTGAAACTATCATTCAGGAAGAAATAGCGGGACATCTGGATAGGAATAGTGCAATCAAGCAGACGCAGCATGGATTCATGAAAGGGAAATCATGTTTAACTAACTTACTGGAATTCTTTGAGGATATAACGAGCATGGTGGATAGAGGTGTACCGATAGATGTGGTGTATTTAGATTTCCAAAAGGCATTTGATAAGGTGCCACACAAAAGGTTACTGCAGAAGATAAAGGTACGCGGAGTCAGAGGAAATGTATTAGCATGGATAGTGAATTGGCTGGCGAACAGAAAGCAGAGAGTCGGGATAAATGGGTCCTTTTCTGGTTTGAAATCAGTGGTTAGTGGTGTGCCACAGGGATCAGTGCTGGGACCACAACTGTTTACAATATACATAGATGACCTAGAGGAGGGGACAGAGTGTAGTGCAACAAAATTTGCAGATGACATTAAGATTTGTGGGAAAGCGGTTGTGTAGAGGACTCAGAGAGGCTACAAGGAGATTTGGGTAGGTTAAGCGAATGGGCTAAGGTTTGGCAGATGGAATACAATGTCGGAAAGTATGAGGTCATCCACCTTGGGAAAAAAAACAGTAAAAGGGAATATTATTTGAATGGGGAGAAATTACAACATGCTGTGGTGCAGAGAGACCTGGGGGTCCTTGTGCATGAATCCCAAAAGGTTAGTTTGCAGGTGCAGCAGGTAATCAGGAAG
Organism: Pristiophorus japonicus; assembly: GCF_044704955.1. Lineage (NCBI taxonomy): Eukaryota > Metazoa > Chordata > Chondrichthyes > Pristiophoridae > Pristiophorus > Pristiophorus japonicus. Next base: position 99,202,863 of record NC_091982.1, on the reverse strand, counting down.
GCAAATGGAATGTTGGCCTTCATTGCGAAAGGGATGGAGTACAAAAGCAGGGAGGTGTTGCTGCAACTGTATAAGGTATTGGTAAGGCCGCACCTGGAGTACTGCGTGCAATTTTGGTCACCTTACTTAAGGAAGGATATACTAGCTTTGGAAGGGGTACAGAGACGATTCACTAGGCCGATTCGAGAAATGAGGGGGTTACCTTATGATGATAGATTGAGTAGACTGGGTCTTTATTCCTTGGAGTTCAGAAGGATGAGGGGTGATCTTATAGAAACATTAAAAATCATGAAAGGGATAGACAAGATAGAGGCAGAGAGGTTGTTTCCATTGGTGGGGGAGACTAAAACTAGGGGGCACAGCCTCAAAATACGGAGGAGCCAATTTAAAACCGAGTTGAGAAAGAATTTCTTCTCCCAGAGGGTTGTGAATCTGTGGAATTCTCTGCCCAGTTGAGGCTGGCTCATTGAATGTTTTCAAGTCAAAGATAGATAGATTTTTAAGCAATAAGGGAATTAAGGGTTACGGGGAGAGGGCGGGTAAGTGGAGCTGAGTCCACGACCAGATCAATCATGATCTTATTGAATGGCGGAGCAGGCTCAAGGGGCTAGATGGCCTACTCCTGTTTCTAATTCTTATGTTCTTATGTTCTTATCTAGTACTGAGCCCTGCGGAACCCCACTGGAAACATCCTTCCAGTCACAAAAACATCCAGCAACCATTACCCTTTACTTCCTACCTCTGAGCCAATTTTGGATCCAACTTGCTACTTTGCCCTGGATCCCATGGGCTTTTACCTTTGTAACCAGTATGCCATGTGGGACATTATCAAAATTTTGCTAAAGTCCATACACTACATCGTACGCACTACCCTCATTGACCCTCCTGATTACTTCCTCGAAAAATTCAATCAGGTTAGTCAAACACAATCTTCCCTTAACAAATCTGTACTGACTGTCCCTGATTAATCCTTGCCTTTCTAAATGTAGATTTATCCTGTCCTTCAGGATTTTTTCCAACAATTTTCTCACCACTGAGGTTAGGCTGACAGGCCTGTAATTACTCAGCTTATCCCTTTCTCTCTTCTTAAACAAGGATACCACATTAGCAGTCCTCAAGTCCTCCGGCACCATGTCTGAATCGAAAGAGGACTCGAAAATGATGGTCAACGCCTCTGCTATTTCCTCTCTTGCTTCGCACAACAGCCTGGGATGTATTTCATCCGGGCCTAGAGACTTATTTACTTTCAAAGCTGCTAAACCCCATAATAGCTCCTCTCTCACTATGTCTATTTCGTCTAGAATTTCACACTCCTCCTCAATAGCAATCTACATTGCCCCTTTCCTTCATGAAAACCGATGCAAAGTATTCATTGAGGTACATATCTACAATTTCCGCCTCCACACACAGGTTACGCTCATGGTCTCTAATAGGCCTCACCCTTTCTTTAATTATCCTCTTGCTCATAATATATTTATAAACCATCTTTTGGGTTTTCCTTGATTTTACTTGCCAAGAAGTTTTCATGCTCTCTCTTTGCATTCCTAATATCTTTTTTGATTTCACATCTGAACTTCCTATAATCCTCCAGAGATTCTACAGCCGTTGGTATATGACATAAGTTTCCCTTTTTTTCTTTATCCTCCCCTGTAAGACATTCGGGGGCTTTAGAATTGTTATTCCCACCCTTTTTCGTTGAGGGCACATGTTTGGCCTGAGCCCTCCGGATCTCCTCCTTGATTGTTCCAACACTGATTTACCTTCAAGAAGCTGTTTCCAAATCACTTCTCAACTTAGCAAAGTTAGCTTTACCCCAATTTGGGACTTTTATTCCTGGTCTATCTTTGTCCTTATCCATAACTACCTTGAATCTGACTGAATTATGGTCACTGGCACCCAAGTGCTCTCCCACTGATACCCCTTCAACCTGCCCAGCTTCATTCCCTTAAAGTAAATGCAGAACCACCCCCTCCCATGTTGGGCTTGTTACATACTGACTAAAAAATGCTCTTGAATGCATTTTAGGAATTCCACACCCTCTATATTCTTCACACTATATTTGTCCCAATCAATATTAGGATAGTTGAAATCCCCTAATATTACTGCCCTATAGTTTTTGGACTCCACAGAAATATGCCTACATATTTGCTCTTCTATCTCCCTCCCACTGTTTGGGGTCTATAATACATGCCCAGCAGTGTGATCACCCCCTTTTTATTGCTCAGTTCGACTCATGTGACCTCATTTGATGATCCCTCTAACATATCATCCCTCCTCATCCTCACCGCTGTAATAGTTTATTTAATCAATACCACGACGCCTCCCCCTTTTTACCCCCCCTTCTGTCCTGTCTAAAAATCCTGTAACCAGGAATATTGAGCTGCCAAACCTGCCCCTCTTTCAGCCATGTCTCTGTAATGGCTATAATGTCATACTCCCAAGCTCATCTGCCTTGCATTGAAGTATATACCATTTAGCATAGGAAGACCTCCTTGATTACTACTTACTAACCCTTGTTTCCTCTGTCTTACAAATTCACTTTCTACATTCTTGCTTTGAAATTTCAGCTTTACTTCCTTCCCTATTGAATTTGTTCTCAGGTTCCCGTCCCCCTGCCAAGCTAGTTTCAACTCTCCCCAACAGCACTAGCAAAACTCCCCGCGAGGATATTGGGATATTGGTTCTGGCGCTGTTGAGGTGCAACCCGTCTGGTTTGTACAGGTCCCATCTCCCATAGAAGCAGCCCCAATGCCTTAGGAATTTAAACTTCCCTCCTGCACCAACTCTCCAGCCACCTGTTCATCCTCTTTATCCTTCTATTCTTGTACTCATTAGCACGTGGCACCGGAAGTAACACAGAGATTACTACCTTGGAGGTCCAACCCTTTATTTTTTCTCCTAGCTCCCTAAATTCTGCCTGCAGGACCTCATCCCTCTTTCTACCTATGTCATTGGTTCCGACATGGACCACGATCTCTAGCTGTTCAACCTCTCTCCCCAGAATGCACTGCGTCTGCTCTGTGACATCCTTAAACCTGGCACCAGGGAGACACCATACCATCCTGGCTGCAGAAATGCCTCTCTATTCCCCTAACTATTGAATCCCCTCCCACTATAGCTCTTTTATTCTTTGTCCCTCCCTCCTGTGTAGCTGAGCCACCCATGGTGCCTTGGACTTGGCTCTGGCTGCACTCCCCAGAGGTGCCATCGCCTTCACCGGTACTCAAAAGGAGAGTATCGGTTGGAAAGCAAGATGGACTCGGGGGGACGCCTGCACTACCTGCCGAGCATTCTTCTTCCATCTGGTGTTCACCCACTTCCCCGCTGCCTGCTTTTAAGCTGTGGGGTGACCACCTCCTGAAACGTGCTATCCACGTAGCTCTCAACCTCATGGATTGCACTGCAGTGACTCCAGCCACTGCTTAAGCTCCGAACCGTGGAGCTCGAGTAGTTGAAGCTGGAGTCACCTCCTGCACATATAGTTGTCTCAGCTGCGCAAAGCATCCAGGACTTCCCACATGCCGCAGGACATGCACTCCACAGGACTGAGCTGCCCTGCCATCCCTCCAATTAGACTTATCTGATTATAAACGAGAAAGAGAGATACTTACCAATCAAACAGCCAATCACTTAGCTGCCCAGATGAGGGCTGTGAGTGGGCAGAGGTCGGAAACACAGTTTTGAGCCGAATCCAAAATCAACGGGGCGAAAGGGAGTAACGCACTCGGCAGTAGAAGGCCCAGAGATTGGCAAGGAGCGGGAGGCCTGGAGGTCGGCGAGGAGCGGGAGGCTCTGGAGGTCGGCAAGGAATGGGAGGCCCGGAGGTCAGTGAGAAGCGGGAGGTTTCTGCAGGGTGGAACTTCCACTTGCCCTGGACCCAACAGGAAGCAGGAAACAGGAAACAGGAAACAGGAAATGGGAAAGAGACCCGACACTAAGCGGCGGGTCAGGCAATTGAAATATTAAGAATCTGTTTAAAGGCATTAAAGATAAGAATCTGTTTAAAGGCATTAAAGAAGAATTTTACCAGATACTAACCATTTTTCATTTTTTTCACAAGGTTCCCGTCGCTCAGGGATCACACCAGGTCAGTAAGTTGGGTTTTCGGTGACTTTGCATTGCTTTGAATGGGTGACAGTTGTAAAACTGGTATAAATGCTACCATTTCACAGCTGTTCACTTCCCAATGTTAGAAGCAGAAGCCTTCAGGATTTGGAACACACTTTTGAGTTTTATGCATTTTGGAAGTGTTTGGAGTATACTCTCTGATACGTCCTTACAGTATAAATGCACACGAGGCCCATGCTTGAGAGAAGCTCAGTCTATGACCTGTCCATTATTCCTTAGCACTCAAGTGCAGGAAGTGGGTGGAGCTTCCCCTTTTATCTCTGAAGATCCAGGTTAGGAGTGTCTCCCACAAGTTCACCACCTAGTGGTGATTGTTCTCACAGTGTACAATTTAGGTCAGATTATACATGGGTTACATTGCTGGTTGAATACATGACATCACCTCCCCCCCCCAAAGTCTTATTGGGATCACAAGTTGAGTCTCTCTGGTGGTTTACGCTCTCCTGTAGAGCGCCTGAGCTGGGGCTCCGGTTGTTGGGCGCTGGCCTGAGTGTCTGCTGTTTCCAGTGCCTCAGGCCTATCCGGACTGCCCACAGTGACTGGGCTCTCCTCCCTTTGGTCCCTGTGTTCGGTCACCTGTGGAGGAGTGAACTCTATATTGTGTTCTTCCTCTGCTTCTTCTATGGGGTTGCTGAACCTCCTTTTTGTTTGATCCACATGTTTGCGGCAGATTTGTTCATTGGTAAGTTTAACTACCAGAATCCTATTTCCCTCTTTGGCAAGCACAGTGCCTGCGAGCCATTTGGGCCCTGCAGCACAGTTGAGGACAAAAACACGGTCATTTACATCAATATATCGCGCCCTCGCATTCCTGTCATGGTAGTCATATTGTGACTGGTGCCTGCTCTCGACAATTTCTTTCATGGTGGGGTGTATAAGGGATAACTGGGTTTTGAGCGTCCTTTTCATTAGCAGCTCTGCAGGTGGAACCCCTGTGAGCGAGTGTGGTCGGGATCTGTAGGCCAACAGGAAACGTGATAAGAGGCTTTGTGGGGAATCCCCTTGGATTCTGAGCATCCCCTGTTTGATTATCTGCACTGCTCGTTCTGCCTGGCCATTTGAGGCCGGCTTGAACGGTGCCGTTCTGACATGGTTAATTCTATTGCCTGCCATGAAGTCCTGGAATTCAGTGCTTGTGAAGCACGGGCCATTGTCGCTGACCAAGATGTCTGGTAGACCGTGGGCAGCGAACATTGCCCGTAGACTTTCTACCGTGGCAGAGGATGTGCTTGAATTTAAAATGTCACACTCGATCCATTTGGAGTAGGCGTCTACTACAAGCAAAAATATTTTTCCCATGAAAGGACCTGCGTCGTCCACATGGATGCGTGACCAAGGCTTGGCGGGCCATGGCCAGGGGCTAAGGGGGGCTTCCCTGGGCACGTTGCCCAGCTGGGCACACGTGTTGCACCTGTGAACACAAAGTTCCAGATCTGCGTCTATCCCTGGCCACCAAAAGTGTGACCTGGCAATTGCCTTCATTATGACAATGCCTGGGTGCTCATTGTGGAGTTCTCTGATGAACACCTCTCTGCCCATCTGGGGCATGACTATGCGGTTTCCCCACAGTACGCATTCAGCCTGAATCGAGAGTTCATCCCTGCGCCTGTGAAATGGTTTAAATTCCTCAGGGCATGCCCTGTACGTGGCTGCCCAGTCCCCGTTCAGGACATAGAGACAATAGCGGGTCTCTATTTATCCAGACTTTAATCTGACGGGCTGTCACGGGTGAGCCTTCGCTTCCAAAAGCTTCAACAGCCATGACCATCTCAGCAGCATTCTTGGTTGCCCCCTCAGTGGTGGCTAGTGGGAGCCTGCTAAGTGCATCAGCGCAGTTTTCGGTGCCCGGTCTGTGCCGAATTGTGTAGTCATAGGCGGCTAACGTGAGTGTCCACCTCTGTATGTGGGCTGATGCGTTTGCATTTATGGTCTTGATGTCAGCCAAAAGGGACGTTAGGGGTTTGTGATCTGTTTCCAGCTCAAATTTCCTGCCAAACTGGTACTGGTGCATTTTCTTTACCGCATATACACATGCGAGTGCCTCCTTTTCTACCATCCCGTAGCCCCTTTCTGCCTGGGACAGACTTCTGAAGGCATAAGCTACCAGCTGTAACTGACCCTTGGCATTGACATGTTGTAACACACACCCAACACCATAGGACGACGCATACCACGTTAACACAAATTTCTTACATGGGTCATATAGCGTTAAAATATTGTTGGAACATAACAAATTGCATGCTCTATTAAAAGCCCTTTCCTGGCTGTCCCCCCAGACCCATTTGCGACCTTTGCGTAGGAGCATGTGTAGCGGCTCTAGCAGTGTGCTCAATTTGGGAAGAAAGTTACCAAAATAGTTCAGGAGCCCCAGGAACGAACGCAGCTCTGTCGTGTTACGAGGTCTGGGTGCTCTCTGGATCGCTTCCATCTTGGACACAGTAGGGCTGATCCCGTCTGCTGCTACCCTCATCCCCAGGAATTCTACCTCTGGAGCTAGGAAAACGCACTTCGCCTTTTTCAGTCGCAGCCCTACCCGGTCCAGTCTGCGTAGCACCTCCTCCAGGTTGTGGAGGTGTTCTTCAGTATCGTAACCCGTGATGAGGATGTCGTCTTGAAAAACCACCGTCCTTGGAATCGACTTGAGGAAGCTTTCCATATTTCGTTGGAAGATCGCGGCGGCCGAGCGAATCCCGAACGGACATCTGTTGTACTCAATCAACCCCTTGTGTATCGTGATGGTGGTCAGCTTCTTCGACTCACTCGCCTTCTCCTGGGTCATGTAAGCTGAGGTCAGGTCCAATTTTGAAAAAAGTTTGCCACCGGATAGCGTCGCAAAGAGGTCCTCTGCTCTCAGTAGCGGGTACTGGTCTTAGAGTGACACCCGATTGATGGTGGCCTTGTAATCGCCACATATCCTGACCGACCCATCCGCCTTGAGCACCGGCACAATTGGGCTCGCCCAGTCACTGAATTCGACTGGCGAGATGATGCCTTCCCTCAACAGGCGGTCCAATTCGCCTTCTATTTTTTCCCGCAACACGTACGGCACAGCCCTGGCCTTGTGGTGTACTGGCCTGGCGTCCAGGTTTATGTGAATCACTACCTTGGCCCCCATGAAAGTGCCAATGCCGGGTTGAAATAATGAGTCAAATTTGTCCAGAATCTGTGAGCATGATACTCGCTCCACAGAGGAAATTGCATTGACATCGCCCCATTTCCAGTTCATGACAGCAAGCCAACTCTTCCCCAGTGGTGCAGGACCATCCCCCGGGACAACCCAGAGTGGCAACCTGTTCTCCGAATCTTTGTGGGTCACCACTACCGTGGCGCTGCCTAGCACCGGAATGATCTCCTTTGTGTAAGTTCGTAGCTGTGCGTCAATCGGCGATAATTTTGGCCTCCTGGCCTTGGACGCCCACAACTTTTCAAACTGTTTGATACCCATCAGGGACTGGCTGGCCCCCGTGTCTAGCTCCATTGATACTGGGATGCCATTGATGAGCACTTTCATCATTATCGGTGGCGTCCAGGTGTATGAACTGTATACGTGCTCCACATGAACTCGCTGAACTTCAGCTTCCAGTGATTTCCCCCAGCGTTCATTTCTGCAATTTCTGCAGGTATTTTGCTCATCTTTGCAAACTCCAGCTGAGTGTGTGCCTCCACGCCTCCAACATGAGCTGCTGTTGGAAACAAAAGGTCCCTGGCCAGTCGATCGTCCCTGACTGCCCCTGTTATTGTCCTTGAGTGCACCATTAACAGGTGTTGATGGCCCCATTACTGGCCGCATTGTCCCTTGCAATGGCGTGAATCACCGTTTAGCTTGCCATTGTCTCTGTCAAACTCCCCCTCTTGGTTCGACTACATGTTGGGGCATACCCGATTGCCCTTGTCTGCCTGGAGAACTGTGTGCTGCTTTAACAATGTTGAATCTCTGTCCCAACCATTCCTTAACACAGTATCTCTCATCTGTTCTGCTAGTGGCCATGCTCGCGTGGTTTCAATCACAGTTTCTCGTCGCCATTGATACGTCCTTACTCTACAGTATAAATGCACACGAGGCCCATGCTTGAGAGAAGGTCAGTCTGTGACCTGTCCTTTATTCCTTAGCACTCAAGTGCAGGAAGTGGGTGGAGCTTCCCCTTTTATCTCTGAAGGTCCAGGTTAGGAGTGTCTCCCACAAGTTCACCACCTAGTGGTCATTGTTCTCACAGTGTACAATTTAGGTCAGATTATACATGGGTTACATTGCTGGTTGAATACATGACACTCTCTATCCAATGTCACCTCCTTGAAACAACCTACCTCACCATTGACAGATCACTTCGATCATCTCAAATTCAGCTGCCATCTATTCCATCAGCATCGGTGCCCTTGAAAAAGTCTCAGGATCCAACCATGATTAGCCACAATACCAGCACAACTAGGCACATTAGCAAAACCAAGAATAACACCAACCTTCTCCGCAATCACCTGATGCTTGACAGGACACAAGGTATCAGCACCCGACCACATTGCTGTCCGGGAGGCCAGGCATAGTGTCACCATAGCCAGGTTTACTTCACTTGATGCTGTACATCCTGGCTACCACATGCTGCACTAGGTTGGAACCACCCCGCACCAACAATATGAAGCATCCTTACAATGCCCAAGCCATTCCTTTCACACTCATCACCATTGCGGGGGCTACCATTATGTCTCACCATTCACTACAACTCACTAAGCCACTTCCAAAGGAGCACACTTATCTGTCCAAGAAGGCAAAGTGTTGAAAATAAAGATTTCAATGTTTGACAACACATTAACAGAAACCTTACATGAACATTGGCTACAAGACTCCCCTTGTGTGTTGTTAGTTGGTATGATTACACTCGGATGGGGGTGAGTGTGAGGGCTGGTTAGTGAGATGGGGATGTGATAATGTCGATAGAGAGAGAGGGATGGTGGAGGTGCATGGTAAGTTGGGTGAGTAAGGATGTGCAGGGGTAGAGTAGGGAAGGCAGAGAGATGTGGATGTGATGTGTGGCATAGCAGGGTGAGGTTGAGTGTGGCTGAGATCATTGAAAGGTTTGCGCCACTGCAACGAGGTCCTCCTGATGAGATCCCTGCTTGTGCCTTCCTGAGCAATGTGCAACCAGGCTGCATTGATGTCTTGGGGAGGTCTCTTCCACCCATTGGAAGGAAAGAGAAGCTCCCTGTATGCTGTGACTCCCTCCTAAACATATGGAAGGAGTGAAGGGAAAGCCTGAGAGCACCTTTGTGCAGTGCTTGTCAATGTTTGCAGCATCTCAATGCTGCAGAACTCTGACAGCACAACTGTCAAAATGAATGTGGGCATGGTCATCAGACCCGCTTCCTTTTAATTGGCTGGGAACCTCACAGAGCGGGCTTAACAAGCCCAATCAGGGGTAAGTCATGAAGCTGAAATGGAGTCAGATACAGCGTTCGAAACCATACCCGATATCGCCCGCCTCTCTCTCGACCCGTTAGGAAAAATCGAGCCCTGAGTTACTTTTGAAGTGCGGTCATTGTTGTTCCATAGGCCAATGTGGCATTTTTGGTGATGTTGGTTGAGGAAGAAATGTGGGGAAAAGTATCAGATTGCAGAGCTTACTTATAGAGGATTCACTCAGTTTCCATCTCCCATCACCAGGCACGTCATCGTGACCCCAAAGAGATCTCACTTACTCACCCCTCCCTATCTCACATCGGTTTAAAACTGGCATAAAGAAAAAGGGTAAGTGACAGACTAGGTCTACTGCCTATTTTGAATATCCACCTTATTATAGATTAGCTACTATCTGGCACAACAGCTAGTCAGAGTGACAGTGCAAGGATAGAGCGCAGGAAGAGCTTGCAAAGGAAAAGATCTACATCAACAAAAATAGGGGTTATTTATAACAAGAAATGAAAATGTCTCCTAATGTCCTGCTGAACTCCTAAGAAAATATCCCACAATGTTTAATTTTGTTTTTCTTTGCCTGCCACTGCTGTTTCCAAGTCCTATTACATCACCTTAGCCCTTGTGTTTTCAGCACACTTTGTATTACATGCTATTAGCAACCTAAAGCTATTCACAGCACATATCACTGTCTTAAACAGACGCTATTATTTTAAATGAAAATGAGTCTGTGTGATCCTGCAGATTACAGGGGGAGTAAAAAAAACAATAGCGCGACAGGTTGAGATTTTTAACAAAAGAGAAAGATAAGAGACAATGGGTAGAGATAAAAAGAAGAAATCCTGATTGAATAAGAAAAAAGTTCATGACAGAGAGAGTCAAGAGGATCAGGAGACAAGCGATGGGGGTCAAATAAAATACTGGAAAAGAGGAGAAAGATAACGAGGCTAATGAAGGTAGCATGCTGATGCAATAAGTTGGTGCTACAATACATTGTCACAGAATGCAGGTTCCCACTTTGCCTGCATGTCTAATTTGTTTCCACAAAAGGCTGCTGCACAGTGAAAGAGAGAAAATCAGCAGGTGAGTTAACCTTGGTTACTCCGCACACCGCCAAGTGTGCAATTAGACAGCACCATTAGCAAAGATCTGGGGGAGAGAGTCCCACGCATACAATCAGCTGGAAAATGGTGTATGATATGGAAAACTTAAAACAAGGACAGAAAAGTACATGAGAAAAGCTCTGAACGTCTGTTTGTGTCGGGGTGTGAGATATGTGAATGATGGAAGACTATCATGCAGAGCCTGGTCGAAAGGAGGACAGAGTGGATTCCACATATATCATAGAAGTATAGAACCATAGAAATTTACAGCACAGAAGGAGGCCATTCGGCCCATCGTGTCCATGCCAGCCGACAAAGAGCTACAAAGGACACAATCTCTCATCATAAGACAACCCTCTCATCCCAGGAATCAATCTAACCTCCGTTGCACCGCCTCCAAGGCAAGTATATCCTTCATTAGATAAGGAGACCAAAACTGTGCACAGTACTTGTTAGAAATTAGGGTTACTTGAAATAATACTGTGTTTAAATGATTGTATGTTTCTGCTCAAGGCAAGTAAAGGGTTAATGTAGAAGCTACGTTTTACCCGAGAATGAAGTTTCACTTTCCTGAAAGACTTCCTCAGACAGTGTTTATAATGAGTTAGATTAGAGAATGCATAACATTTGAGTCTTTAATTTGGCCAATGAAGGCCCAACCTAATATTTCTTCCATTATTACTAATAACCAATATTATAATACTAATGTAGAATTTGGAGTTTGTTTAACATTAAAAGTATATTAGCATAAAAGACATGGAATATATAATTAATGGCAGTTAAAAGTTTCCATAGCAACCGGCTGGAGTAAGACAGTTTTAACAAATGGCCTAAGGTTGTGCTTGAGAATGCAACGGGAGGATAAGGCAGGATGAGATAAGAGACTATAGCTATGAGAAAACAGGGCCGGATGAGATAAGGGGAGTCCAGATAGATGGATTGGCCTTCTAAATCATAAACAAGAAAATGAGTAATGGTGGTAAAGACCCCTTCTTCAGGATGGGTCTTCATCAGCAACTGTAGACAAAGAACTTGAAACACTATTGGGTATTGAGTTTTTAGGAGAATCTCAATCGGCCAAAAGGTGTTGTCAATATCCCATTTCAGGTCCACCCCTAAGAATGTAATAAAAGTCACACCAGCAGGCATATCCCTGCAAAATTGTGGAGGGAAATTACTGGGAGTGACGCTGGTCAATTGCTTTTTGAAAGCAATACCATGCTTTACCAAAGAAGGCTCTAAAAAAGCAAAAGGGAGATCACATGCCAGAGAACTGCTCACGTCCACCAGCCATTTGCCCGAGCAGGATTGAGTATCAACTACTTGTCACGGTCGTATGTTTTTGCTGTCGAACTAATGTGTTTTATTCTGTCTTAAACTCTGACTAAAAGCAATCTACCCACCAGATTGGTTTACAAAGAACCTGATTATTAAAGTGAACGGAGAAAGCCTTAACTGGCGATTTCTAACATACTCCAAGTGTGGTCTCACCAAGGCTCTGTACAATTGTAGCAAGACTTCCTTACTCTTACACTCCAACCCCCTTGCAATAAAGGACAACATGCCATTTGCCTTCCTTATTGCTTCCTGTACCTGCATGCTAGCTTTCTGTATTCCTTGCACAAAGACACCCAAATCTCTCTGAACACCAACATTTAAAAGTTTCTCACTATTTAAAAAATATTCTGCTTTTCTATTCTTCCTACCAAAGTGAATAACCTCACATTTCACGACATTATACTCCATCTGCCACCTTACTGCCCACTCACTTAGTCTATCTGTATCCCTTTGCGAACTCTTTGTGTTCTCCTCATAGCTTGCTGTTCCACCTAGCTTTGTATTGTCAGCAAACTTGGATACTTTACACTTCATCTAGGTCATTAATATAGATTGCAAATAGCTGAGGCCCCAGCACTGATCCTTGCAACACCCCATTAGTTACAGCTTGCCAACCTGAAAAAGATCCATTTATCCCTTCTCTCTATTTTCTGTCCATTAATCAATCCTTTATCCATGCTAATACATTATCTCCAATCCCATGAGCCCTTATATTGTGTAATAACCTTTTATGTGGCACCTTATCGAATGCCATTTTGAAATCCAAATATACTATATCCACTGGTTCTTTATCTACCCTGCTACTTACATCCTCAAAAAACTCTAATAAATTTTTCAAACACGATTTCCCTTTCATAAAACCATGTTGACTCTGCCTAATCATGTTATGATTTTCTCAGTGCCCTGATACCACTTTCTTAACAATGGATTCCAGTATTTTCCCGATGACTGATGTCAGGTTAACTGGCCTGTGGTTCCCTGTTTTTTCTCTCTCCCTCCTTTCTTGAATAGCGGTATTAAATTTGCTACCTTCCAATGTTCTGGGACCATTCTAAAATCTAAGGAATTTTGGAGATTAAAACCAATGCATCCAATATCTCTGCAGCCACCTCTTTTAGAACCCTAGGATGTAAGCCATCAGGTCCAGAGGATTTGTCGGCTTTTAATTCCATTAGTTTCCCTAGTACTTTTTCTCTACTTATATTAATTACATTTAATTCCTCATACTCATTAAACCCTTCATTCCCCTTCATTTTAGATACAATTCTGCATCTTCTACGGTGAAGACGGATACAAAATATTGGTTTAACATTTCTGCCATTTCCTTAATCCCCATAATAATTTCTCCTATCTCAGCTTCTAAGGTATCAATGTTTACTTTTGCTACTCTCTTCCTTGTCACATACTTGTAGAAGCTCTTACAATCTGTTGTTATATTTCTTGCTAGTTTTCTCTCATATTCTAATTTTTCTCTTTTTATCAATTGTTGATCATCCTTTGTTGGTTTCTGAAACTCTCCTCTGGCTTACATTATAACATTGCAACATTATAAGCTGCTTCTTTCAATCTAATGCTATCATTAACTTCTTTAGATAGCCACGGATGGATCACCTTTCCAGTGGAGTTTTTGTTTCTTAATGGAATATATTCCTATGGAGAATTATGAAATATTTATTTAAATGCTAGCCATTGCTTTTCTACTGCCATACCTTTAAATCTTTTTTTCCCAATCTACCTTAGCCAGCTCACCCTTCATACCTATGTAATTGGCTCCATTTAAATTTAAGACTCTAGTTTTGTACTTTGGCAAGTCACTCTCAAATGTAATGTAAAATTCTAACAATATTATGGTCACTCTGCCCCAGAGGATCCCTTACAATGAGATTGCTAATTAACCCTGTTTCATTACACAAAACAAGATCTAAAATAGCCTATTACCTGGTTGGTTCCATGACTTTTTGTTCTAGGAAACTGTCCTGAATGCATTCCATAAACTTGTCCTCCAGGCTACCTTTGCCAATTTAATTTGTCCAGTCTATATGAAGATTAAAGTCCCCCATGATTATTGCATTATCTTTGTTACAAGCTCCTACTATTTCTTGATCAATATTCTGTCCAACAGTATAGCTACTGTTAGGGGGACTATATACATAGAAACATAGAAACATAGACATAGAAACATAGAAAATAGGTGCAGGAGTAGGCCATTCGGCCCTTCGAGCCTGCAGCACCATTCAATGAGTTCATGGCTGATCATGCACTTCAGTACCCCATTCCTGCTTTCTCTCCATAGACCTTGATCCCTTTAGCCGTAAGGGCCACATCTAACTCCCTTTTGAATATATCTAACGAACTGGCTCAACAACTTCCTGTGGTAGAGAATTCCACAGGTTCACCACTCTCTGGGTGAAGATGTTTCTCCTCATCTCGGTCCTAAATGGCTTACCCCTTATCCTTAGACTGTGACCCCTGGTTCTGGACTTCCCCAACATCCGGAATATTCTTCCTGCATCTAACCTGTCCAAACCAGTTAGAATGTTATATGTTTCTATGAGATCCCCTCTCATTCTTCTAAATTCCATTGAATATAAGCCTAGTCGATCCAGTCTTTCTTCATATGTCAGTTCTGTCATTCCGGGAATCAGTCTGATGAACGTTCGCTGCACTCCCTAAATAGCAAGAATGTCTTTCCTCAGATTAGGAGACCAAAACTGTACACAATATTTAAGGTGTGGCCTCACCAAGGCCCTGTACAACTGTAGTAAGACCGCCCTGCTCCTATACTCAAATCCTCTTGCTATGAAGGCCAACATGCCATTTGCCTTCTTCACCGCTTGCTGTACCTGTATGCAAACTTTCAATGACTGATATATCATGACATTCAGGTCTTGTTGCACCTCCCCTTTTACTAATCTGTCATCATTCAGATAATAATCTGCCTTCCTGGTTTTACCTCCAACGTGGAGAACCTCAAATTTATCTACATTATACTGCAACTGCCATGTATTTGCCCACTTACCTACCTGTCCAAGTCACCCTGCAGCCTCTTAGCATCCTCCTCACAGCTCACACTGCCACCCAGCTTAGTATCATTTGCAATTGAATTACATTCAATTCCTTCGTCTAAACCATGAATATATATTGTACATAGCTGGGGTCCCAGAACTGAACCTTGCGGTACCCCACTAGTCAATGCCTGCCATTCTGAAAAGGACCCCTTTATTCCTACCCTTTGCTTCCTGTCTGCCAACCAGTTCTCTATCCACATCAGTACATTACCCCCAATACCATGTGCTTTAATTTTGCACACCAATCTCTTGTGTGGGACCTTGTTAAAAGCCTTTTGAAAGTCTAAATACACCACATCCACTGGCTGCCCCTTGTCCACTCTGCTAGTTACATCCTCAAAAGATTCTAGATGATTTGTCAGGCATGATTTCTCTTTCATAAATCCATGCTGACTTGGACCGATCCTATCACTGCTTTCCAAATGCGTTGCTATTACATCTTTAATCATTGATTCCAACATTTTCCCCACCACCAATGTCAGGCTGACTGGTCTATAATCCTCTGTTTTCTCTCTCCCTCCTTTTTTAAAAAGTGGGTTACATTAGCTACCCTCCAGTCTATAGGAACTGATCCAGAGTCGATAGAATGTTGGAAAATGACCACCACTGACTGCATCCACTATTTCTACGGCCACTTCCTTAAGTACTCTGGGATGCAGACTATCAGGCCCTGGGGATTTATCGGTCTTCAATCCCATCAATTTTACGAACACAATTTGCTGACTAATAAGGATTTCCTTTAGTCCCTCCTTCTCGGTAGACCCTCGGTCCCCAATATTTCCTGAATGTTATTTGTGATTTCCTTAGTGAAGACAGAACCAAAGTATTTGTTCAATTGGTCTGCCATTTCTTTGTTCCCCATTATAAATTCATCTAATTCTGAATGTAAGGAACCCACATTTGTCTTCACTAATCTTTTTCTCTTCACGAATCTGCAGAAGCTTTTTCAGTCAGTTTTTATGTTACCTACAAGCTTACTCTCATATTCTATTTCCCCTCTCCTAATTAAACCCTCCTCCTCTGCTGAATTCTAAATTTTTCCCAGTCCTCAGGTTTGCTGCCTTTTTTGGCCAATTTATATGCCTCTTCCTTGGATTAACACTATCCCTAATTTCCCTTGTAAGCCACGGTTTATTTTTACTCCAGACAGGGATGTACAATTGTTGAAGTTCATCCATGTGATCTTTAAATGTCTGCCATTGCCTATCCACTGTCAATCCTTTAAGTATCATTCGCCAGTTTATCCTAGCCAATTCAAGTCTCATACCATCGAAGTTACCTTTCTTTAAGTTCAGGTCTCTAGTCTCTGAATTAACTGTGTCACTCTCCATCTTACTGAAGAATTCTACCATATTATGGTCACTCTTCCCCAAGGGGCCTCGCACAACAAGATTGCTAATTAATCCTCTCTCATTACACAACACCCAGTCTAGGATGGCCAGCTCTCTAGTTGGGTCTTCGACATATTGGTCTGGAAAACCATTCCTTATACACTCCAGGAAATCCTCCTCCACCTTATTGCTACCAGTTTGTTTAGCCCAATCTATATGTAAATTAAAATCACCCATTATACCTGCTGTACCATTATTGTACGCATCCCTAATTTCCTGTTTGATGCCGTCCCCAAACTCACTATGACTGTTTGGTGGTCTGTACACAAATCCCACTCGCGTTTTCTGCACTTTGGTGTTCCGCAGCTCTATCATACAGATTCCACCTCATCCACGCTAATGTCCTTCCTAACTATTGCATTAATCTCCTCTTTAACCAGCAACGCTACCCCACCTCCTTTTCCTTTCAGTCTATCTTTCCTGAATATTGAATACCCTTGGATGTTGAGTTCCCAGCCTTGGTCACCCTGGAGTCAAGTCTCCATAATCCCAATTACATCATATCTGTTAACAGCTATCTGCGCAGTAAATTCATCCACCTTATTACGAATGCTCCACGCTTTGGGCCCAAGTTTCCACATGATTCGCGCCTGATTTTTAGGAGCAACTGGTGGAGAACGGACTATTAAAGAAATCGCAATTCTCCACATTTTTTTTTCTGCAGTTCTAGTCAGGTAGAACAGTTCTAGTTTAGAACAGAATTTTTTCTTCAAAAGGGAGCGTGTCCGGCCACTGACGCCTGATTCGAAAGTTTCCACAGTGAAAATGTACTCCAAACTAAAGTAGAATGGAGCCAGTGAAGATTTTTGTAGAACTGAAAAAACCTGTTCTACACATTAAAAAATCAGGCGCAGGTTACAAATTAGGCGTCCAGAACGAGGTGGGGGGGAAGGGAACTCATTAAATTCGACAATAAATCCTTATTTATACTTCTACAAATATTATACAAATAAATCCAACCTGAATAAACATTTATAAGCCAAGAAAAGATTAAATAAATCATCTTCCTACCTGTGTGAAAGTGCTTCAGGCAGGGAGAATTCTGCAGCCGTTCGTGCCGCTGAGCGGGAGGGAGAGAGAGAGAGAGGGGAGGGAGAGAGAGAGAGAGAGAGGGGGGGGAGGAGGGAGAGAGAGAGAGAGGGGGGAGGGAGAGGGAGAGAGAGCGAGAGGGGGGGAGAGAGAGAGGGGGGGAGGGAGAGAGAGGGGGAGAGGGAGAGGGGGAGGGAGAGGGAGAGAGGGGGAGGGAGAGGGAGAGAGAGGGGGGGAGGGAGGGGGAGAGAGAGGGAGGGAGGGAGAAGGGAGGGAGGGAGAGAGGGAGAGAGGGGGAGGGAGTCGGGTCGGGGAACAGGAGCGCGGGTCGGGTGGGGGGGGCGCGGGTGTCGTGTCGGGTCGGGGCGGGGGGTGGAGAGCGGGTCTCGGGTCGGGGTGGGGTGGGAGCGGGTGTCGGGTCGGGGCGGGGGGGTGGGGGGCGAGCGGGTGTCGGGTCTGGTCGGGGGTGGGAGCAGGAGCTGGCCGTGGGAGGAGCCTTCTTCACGCAGCCCCAGTGAGGCCATTCAGCCAGGGCTAGGGGCTGTGTGCTTCGGGCCCCTCCCACACAGTTCGGCGCCTGGAGCTACTGCACTTGCGTGCCGACTGTAGCGCGCATGTGCAGAGGTTCCGGCACTGTTTTCAGCGCCGGGACCTGGCTCCGCCCCTCCCCACAGCTCGTGCTGGCTGTGCCTAGAGCCACAGGACCTGTAAGTCGATGGAGAATACCGAGGATTTTTTTAGGCGCCATTTTAGGCGCGAAAAACGGGCGCCCAGCTCAGAGGGGCGCCCGTTTTTTTTCTTGTGGAAACTTGGGCCCATTGAGACACAGAACCTTTAGGCTTGTTTTTTTTAGCACTCTTTGTCCTTTTAGAATTATGTTGTAATGTGGCCTTTTTTGATTTTTGCCTTTGATTTTTCTGCCCTCCACTTCTATTTTTCTCCTTTATATCTTTTGCTTCTGACCCCATTTTATTCCCTCTGTCTCCCTGCATAGCTTTCCATCTCCCTGCCCTATTAGTTTAAATCCTCCCCAACAGCACTAACAAACACTCCCTCTCGGACATCGGTTCCAGTCCTGCCCAAGTGCAGACCCTCCGGTTTGCAATGGTTCCACCTTCCCCAGAGCCAGTTCCAATGTCCCAGGAATTTGAATCCCTCCCATTCCTCAAGCCACGTATTCATCCTAACTATCCTGCTATTCCTACTCTGACTCGCACATGGCATTGGTAGCAATCCTGAGATTACTATCTTTGAGGTCCTACTTTTTAATTTAACTCCTAGCTTCCTAAATTCAGCTTGTCGGACTTCATCCCACTTTTTACCTATATCGTTGGTACCTATATGCAGCACGACAACTGGCTGTTCACCCTCCCCCTCCAGAATGCCCTGCAGCCGCTCCGAGACATCCTTGACCCTTGCACCAGGGAGGCAACGTACCATCCTGGAGTCTCACTTGCAGCCACAGAAATGCCTATCTATTCCCCTTACAATAGAATCCCCTACCACTATAGCTCTCCCACTCTTTTTCCTGCCCTCCTACGAAGCACAGCCACCCATGGTGCCATGAACTTGGCTGTTGCTGCCCTCCCCTGATGAACCATCTCCCCCAACAGTACCCAAGGTGGTACATTTGTTTTGGAGGGAGATGACTGTAGTGGTCCCCTGCACTACCTTCCTTTCACTGCTCTTCCTGATGGTCACCCATTCCCTATCTGCCTGAGTAACCTTTACCCGCGGTGTAACCAACTCACTAAACGTGCTATTCATGACATCCTCAGCATCACAGATGCTCCAGAGTGAATCCATGCGCAGCTCCAGTACCGCAATGTGGTCTGTAAGGAGCTGCAGCTGGATACACTTCCTGCACACATAGTAGTCAGGGACACTGGAAGCGTCCCTGATTTCCCACATAGCACAGGATGAGCATGACATGGGTCTGGGCTCTCCTGCCATGATTTAACCTTTAAATTACTTAATTTGGCAACAATGACAAGGTTTATCACTGCTGAGAAAAAAAAAGATAAATAAAAAGAAAACTACTCACCACTCAACCAGCCAATCACTTACCCTCTTGGCTGTGATGTCACACTTCGATTACTTTTTAATTCTTTCTTACTTTTGACCCTGCTGCAACTAGTTGCTGCTCCCTGACGGCCGCTGCTCCCCGATTGCCACCGACCCCGGACTGCCGCTGGGCCTTTATAGACCGCTGCCACTCCTCCCCGACTGTCGCTGCTCCTCAACTGCCGCCGACCCTGGACTGCTGCTGGGCCTTTATAGGCCGCTGCTGCTCCGACGACGACCGCTGCTCCTCGACTGTTACTGACCCCGGACTGTCGCTGGACCTTTCAGCCCCTTGTTATTTCTTATTTCCACCCACACTGATTCTACTTCCTGGTCTACCGAGCCAAGATCCTTTCTTTCTACTGTCCTTATGTCATCCTTTATTATCAGTGCTAACCCCCTTGCTTTTCCATTCTGCCTGTCTTTTCAAAATGTCAAGTACCCTGGAACATTTAGTTCCCAACCTTAGTCACCTTGCAACCACGACTCTGTAATGGTTATTAGATCAAATCCATGTATCTCTATTTGTGCCACGAGTTTGTCTATCTTGTTATGAATGCTCTGTGCATTCAGAAAAAGAACCATTAATTTAAATTTTTTACCATTATTCCCTGCTTTGACCTTATTCTCTGCTGCACTGCTACCATTAAGCTTTCTGTCCCTTCCTGTCACACTCTGCTTATTTTTACCCAAATCGCTACACTGCTCTATAGCATTGATCTTCCTCTTTAGATTTCTAAATTTCCCCTCACCTGACCCCTCCCCCCCATTGTGTAGGAACCAATTACACAGATAGAACTAATAATGAGGTTCTTTTGAGGGAGTTTGAGAAGCTAGGATCTAAATTAATAAGCAGAACCCCAAGAGTAATAATCTCTGGATTACTGCATGAGCCTTGCGCAAATTGGCATAGGGTCAAACAGATCAGAGAGTTAAACGCGTGGCTCAAAGAGTGGTGTGGAAGGAAGGGGTTTCATTTCATGGGGCACTGACACCAGTACTGGGGAAAGAGAGAGCTGTTCTGTCAGGATGGGATTTACTTAAACTAAACTGGGACCAGCATCCTGGCGAATCGAATAACTAGGGCTGTGGGTAGGGCGTTAAACTTCCTTCCACACCACTCTTTTAAACTTTTAATCAACTTGAGAAACTTTTTAAACTATTTGGGAAAATGTTTAAACTTTTAAACAACTTGGAGAATTTTTCTTTTGCAACCTCTGGAGAAACATTTAAATAACTTTGGAAAACTTTGGAAGAAACTTTTAAAACATCCCTTGGAACTCCAGCTGACAACTGACCTTCCTAATGCCTGCCCCCAACCAAACCTCGGGCCACCTACCATCAAGGGCGCTACTTGGCGCCGAGCTTGCGGCCAACATCTCGCGTAGGCAATTAGGCCCATACAGCAGTGCCTAGTCGCCAGTGGCACCCCACTAGTAACTGCCTGCCATTCTGAAAAGGACCCGTTTATCCCGATTCTCTGCTTCCTGTCTGCCAACCAGTTCTCTATCCACGTCAATACATTACCCCCAATACCATGTGTTTTAATTTTGCACACCAATCTCTTGTGTGGGACCTTGTCAAAAGCCTTTTGAAAGTCCAAATGCACCACATCCACTGGTTCTTCCTTGTCCACTCTACTAGTTATGTCCTCAAAAAATTCTAAAAGGTTTGTCAAGCATGATTTCCCATTCATAGATCCATGCTGACTTGGACCGATCCTGTTACTGCTTTCCAAATGCGCTGCGATTTCATCTTTAATAATTCATTCCAACATTTTCCCCCACGACTGATATCAGGCTAACCGGTCTATAATTTCTCGTTTTCTCTCTCCCTCCTTTTTTAAAAAGTGGTGTTACATTAGCTACCCTCCAGTCCATAGGAACTGATCCAGAGTCAATAGAATGATGGAAAATGATCACCAATGCATTCACTATTTCTAGGGCCACTTCCTGAAGTACTCTGCAATGCAGACTATCAGGCCCTGGGGATTTGTTGGCTTTCAATCTCATCAATTTCCCTAACACAATTTCCTGACTAATAAGGATTTCCTTCAGTTACTCCCAAGGCCCCACCCCACTGTTGGCCATGAACGGGGAAACACTCAACAAGGACACCGAGGCTGTCAGGGCACGCAGGAAGGAGCACTTCGAAGATCTCCTCAATCGAGATTCTATGTTTGATTCGAGTGTTCTCAACTCCATCCCACGGCATGCAACCCGCCACCACCTCAGTGAAACCCCAACGCTGCACGAGGTAGGCAAAGCCATAAAACAGCTCAAGAACAACAAGGCTACGGGAGCGCATGGAATCCCTGCTGAGGCGCTAAAGTATGGCAGAAAGGCGCTGTTGGTGCGGATATATGACCTCATCTCTCTCATCTGGAGGGAGGAGAGCATGCCGGGAGATCTCAGAGATGCAGTGATCATGACCATCTTTAAAAAAAGGAAAAAGTACGACTGCAGCAACTACAGGAGAATCTCCTGCTATCAGCCACTGTGAAAGTTGTCGCTAGAGTTCTCCTCAACCATCTTCTCCCTGTGGCCGGGCACTCCTCTTGGAGTCACAGTGCGGATTTCATCCCCTATGGGGCACAAAGGACATGTTCTTTGCAGTGTGATAGCTCCAGGAAAAATGCAGGGAGCAGCACCAGCCCTTATACATGGACTTCTTCAACCTTACAAAGGCCTTTGACACTGTCAACCACGAGAGTCTATGGAACGTCCTCCTCCTTTTTGGATGCCACCAAAGGTTTATCAATATCCTTCGCCTGCTCCACGATAACATGCAGGCCATGATCCTTATCAACTGATCCATTACAGACCCAATCCACGTCCGGACCGGGATCAAACACGGCTACGTCATCGCTCCAACCCTCTTCTCAATCTTTCTCGCTGCCATGCTCCACTTTACAGTCAACAAGCTCCCCGCTAGAATGGAACTAAACTACAGAATCAGTGGGAAGTTGTTTAACCTACGCCTTCTCCAGGCCTGGTCCAAGATCACCCCAACCTCTGTCGTTGAGCTACAGTACGCAGACGACGCCTGTGCCTGCGCACATTCTGAGGCTGAACTCCAGGATATAGTCGATGTATTTACTGAGGCATAGGAAAGCATGGGCCTTACGCTAAACATCCGCAAGGCAAAGGTCCTCCACCAGCCTGTCCTCACCGCACAGCACTGCCCCCCAGTCATCAAGATCCATGGCATGGCCCTCAACAATGTGGACCATTTCCCATACCTTGGGAGCCTCTTGTCCACAAAAGCAGACATTGATGTGGAGATACAACATCGCCTCCATTGGGCCAGTGCAGCCTTCGGCCACCTGAGGAAAAGAGTGTTCAAAGACCAGGCCCTCAAATCTACCACCAAGCTCATGGTCTACAGGGCTGTAGTAATTCCCACCTTCCTGTATGGCTCAGGGGCATGGACGATGTACAGAAGACACCTCAAGTCGATGGAGATATATCACCAACGTTGTCGCCACAAGATCCTGTCAATCCCCTGGGAGGACAGGTACACCAACCTCAGTGTCCTCATCCAGGTTAACATCCCCAGCATTGAAGCGCTGACCAGACTCTGATCAGCTTCGCTGGGCAGGCCACATAGTTCGCATGCCAGACACATGACTCCCAAAGCAAATGCTCTATGTGGAGCTCCTTCATGACAAATGAGCCAAAGATGGGCAGCGGAAACATTACAAGGACACCCTCAAAGCCTCCCTGATAAAGTGCAAAATCACTACCGACAGCTGGGAGTCCCCGACCAAAGACCGCCCTAAGTGGAGAAAGTGCATCCGGGAGGGCGTTGAGCACTTCAAGTCTCAACACCGAGAGCATGCAGAAATCAAGCGCAGGCAGCGGAAAGAGCATGCGGCACACCAGTCCCACCCACCCCTTCCCTCAACGACTATCTGTCCCACCTGTGACAGAGTCTGTGGCTCTCGTATTGAACTGTTCAGCCACCAAAGAACTCACTTCAGGAGTGGAAGCAAGTCTTCCTCGATTCCGAGGGACTGCCTGTGATGTTGATGATGATGTACCACGATGCTGTGGTCAGTTTACCCATCCTCATGCAGCTCTTTTCCTCATCCATACAGGTAGCAAAAGCCTCATACCTGTTGAACAGGGTCGATGGTTGAGGCTCTTCCATCACTGCATCCTGGGTCCCCATAGCTTTCTGAATCGCAGTCACACCCTCCTGTCCCTGAACATTGACTAACTCTAAAGTATTAGAAACATAGAAACAGAGAAAATAGGTGCAGAAGTAAGCCATTCGGCCTTTCGAGCCTGCACCAGCATTCAATAAGATCATGGCTGATCATTCCCTCAGTACCTCTTTCCTGCTTTCTCTCCATACCCTTTGATCCCCTTAGCCGTAAGGGCCATATCTAACTCCCTTTTGAATATATCCAATGAACTGGCATCAACAACTCTCTGCGGCAGGGAATTCCACAGATTAACAACTCTCTGAGTGAACAGATTTCTCCTCATCTCAGTCCTAAATGGACTATCCCTTATCCTAAGACTATGTCCCCTGGTTCTGGACTTCCCCAACATCGGGAACATTCTTGCTGCATCTTACTTGTCCAGTCCTGTCGGAATGTTATATGTTTCTATGAGATCCCCTCTCATCCTTCGAAACTCCAGTGAATACAGGCTCAGTCGATCCAATCTCTCCTCATATGTCAGTCCTGCCATCCCGGGAATCAGTCTGGTGAACCTTGGCTGCACTCCCTCAATAGCAAGAACGTCCTTCCTCAGATTGGGTGACCAAAAACTAAACACAATATTCCAGGTGAGGCCTCACCAAGGCCCTGTACAACTGCAGTAAGACCTCCCTGCTCCTATACTCAAATCCCCTAGCTATGAAGGCCAACATACCATTTGCCTTCTTCACTGCCTGCTGGATCTGTATGCCAACTTTCAAAGACTGATGAACCATGACACCCAGGTCTCGTTGCACCTCCCCTTTTCCTAATCTGCCGCCATTCAGATAATGTTTTGTCTTCGCGTTTTTGCCCCCAAAGTGGATAACCTCACATTTATCCACATTATACTTCATCTGCCATGCATGTGCCCACTCACCTAACCTGTCCAAGTCACCCTGCAGCCTCTTAGCGTCCCCCTCACAGCTCACATCGCCACCCAATTTAGTGTCATCTGCAAACTTGGAGATATTATACTCAATTCCTTCATCCACATTATTGATGTATATTGTAAAGAGCTGGGGTCCCAGCACTGAGCCCTGCGGCATACCACTAGTCACTGCCTGCCATTCTGAAAAGGACCCGTTTATCCCGACTCTCTGCTTCCGATCCAGATCAGTATATTACCCCCAATACCATGTGCTTTGATTTTGCATACCAATCTCTTGTGTGGGACCTTGTCAAAAGCCTTTTGAAAGTCCAAATACACCACATCCACTGGTTCTCCCTTGTCCACTCTGCAAGTTACATCCTGAAAAAATTCCAGAAGATTTGTCAAGCATGATTTCCCCTTCATAAATCCATACTGACTTGGACTGATCCTGTAACTGCTTTCCAAATGCGCTGCTATTTCATCCTTAATAATTGATTCCAACATTTTCCTCACTGATGTCAGGCTAACTGGTCTATGATTACCCGTTTTCTCTCTCCCTCCCTTTTTTAAAAAGTGGTGTGACATTAGCTACCCTCCAGTCCATAGGAACTGATCCAGAGTCGATAGACTGTTAGAAAATGATCACCAATGCATCCACTATTTCTAGGGCCACTTCCTTAAGTACACTGGGATGCAGACTATCAGGCCCTGGGGATTTATCGGCCTTCAGTCCCATCAATTTCCCTAACACAATTTCCCGCCTAATAAGGATATCCTTCAGTTCCTCCTTCTCACTAGACCCTCTGTCCCCAAGTACTACCGGAAGGTTATTTGTGTCTTCCTTCGTGAAGACAGAACCAAAATATTTGTTCAATTGGTCTGCCATTTCTATATTCATCATTATAAATTCACCTGAATCCGACTGCAAGGGACCTATGTTTGTCTTCACTAATCTTTTTCTCTTCACATATCTATAGAAGCTTTTGCAGTCAGTTTTTATGTTCCCGGCAAGCTTCTTCTCATACTCTATTTTTCCTCTCTTAATTAAACCCTTTCTCCTCCTCTGCTGAATTCTAAATTTCTCCCAGTCCTCAGGTTTGCTGCTTTTTCTGGCCAATTTATATGCCTCTTCCTTGGATTTTTCACTATCCTTAATTTCCCTTGTTAGACACGGTTGAGCCACCTTCCCCATTTTATTTTTACTCCAGACAGGGATGTGCAATTGCTGAAGTTCATCCATGTGATCTTTAAATGCTTGCCATTGCCTATCCACTGTCAACCTTTTAAGTATCATTTGCGAGTCTATTCAAGCCAATTCACGCCTCAAACCATTGAAGTTACCTTCCCTTAAGTTCAGGACCCTAGTTTCTGAATTAACTGTGTCACTCTCCATCTCAATAAAGAATTTTACCATGTTATGGTCACTCTTCCCCAAGGGGCCTCGCACAACAAGATTGCTAATTAGTCCTTTCTCATTACACATTACCTAGTCTCGGATGGCCAGCTCCCGAGTTGGTTCCTCAACATATTGGTCTCGAAAACCATCCCTTATACACTCCAGGAAATCCTCCTCCACCGCATTGCTACCAGTTTGGTTAGCCCAATCAATATGTAGATTAAAGTCACCCATGATAACTGCTGTACCTTTATTGCATACATCCCTAATTTCTTGTTTGATGCTGTCCCCAACCTTACTACTACTGTATGGTGGTCTGTACACAACTCCCACTAGTGTTTTCTGCCCCTTGGTATTCCGTAGCTCGGCCCATACTGATTCCACATCATCCAAGCTAATGTCCTTTCTTACTATTGCATTAATTTCCTCTTTAACCAGCAACGCCACCCCGCCTCCTTTTCCTTTCTGTCTATCCTTCCTAAATGCTGAATACCCCTGGATGTTGAGTTCCCAGCCTTGGTCACCCTGGAGCCATGTCTCCGTGATGCCAATTACATCATACCCTTTAACTGCTATCTGCGCAGTTAATTCGTCCACCTTATTCTGAATACTCCTCGCATTGAGGCACAGAGCCGTCAGGCTTGTCTTTCTAACACACTTTGCCCCTTTAGAATTTTGGTGTAATGTGGCCCTTTTTGCTTTTTGCCTTCGGTTTCTCTGCCCTCCACTTTTACTTTTCTTCTTTCTATCTTTTGCTTCTGCTCCCATTCTACTTCCCTCTGTCTCCCTGCAGAGGTTCCCATCCCCCTGCCATATTAGTTTAACTCCTCCCCAACAGCACTAGCAAACACTCCCCCTAGGACATTGGTTCCGGTCCTGCCCAGGTGCAGATTTAACCTTAAGGGTGTGACGGCCCACTGGCGCAAAGTGTCCAGGTAATTCTCACTCTTCCTGATGCATCGCAATGTCTGCAGCTTGTACAGCTCAACAATTCTGAGCTGAAGTTCCTCTATTTGCAGACACTTACTGCAGATGTGGTTGGTTGGGATCACGATGCTTATGACACATCACCTGCCCTGCCATCTCTAACCTTGTTTTATTTACTAATTAATTAGTTAAAGCTTTTATTCGATCAATAGTTTTGTTTTATTGTTTAATTATTTTATATGTTTCAATTTATTAATTTAATAAGTACTAGCAAGTTACAGTTTCTCAGCTCTTAATTTAACGCTCTTCCCTAACTTAGACAGCAAAGAAAAGCTGTCATACTCACTAACCAATCATTTACCTGCTCTCCTGTGACATCAAGCTTTGATTTTTTTTGTTGTTGTTTTTGAATCGAAGCCTCGGCGCTCTGCTCTTACTCCTTCTGGTCTCAGGCCTCCTGTCTCCATGTTATATATATCACTCCGCTCTCACTCCTTCTGGTCTCAGGCCTCCTGTCTCCATGTTATATATATCACTCCGCTCTCACTCCTTCTGGTCTCAGGCCTCCTGTCTCCATGTTATATATATCACTCCGCTCTCACTCCTTCTGGTCTCAGGCCTCCTGTCTCCATGTTATATATATCACTCCGCTCTCACTCCTTCTGGTCTCAGGCCTCCTGTCTCCATGTTATATATATCACTCCGCTCTCACTCCTTCTGGTCTCAGGCCTCCTGTCTCTGTGTTATATATATCACTTCACTCTCACTCCTTCTGGTCTCGGGCCTCCTGTCTCCATGTTATATATGTCACTCTGCTCTCGCTCCTTCTGGTCTCGGGCATCCTGTCTCCGTGTTATATATGTCACTCTGCTCTCGCTCCTTCTGGTCTCGGGCATCCTGTCTCCATGTTATATATATCACTCCGCTCTCGCTCCTTCTGGTCTCGGGCTTCCTGTCTCCATGCTATATATATCACTCTGCTCTCGCTCCTTCTGGTCTCAGGCCTCCTGTCTCCGTGTTATATATATCACTCCGCTCTCGCTCCTTCTGGTCTCGGGCCTCCTGTCTCCATGTTATATATGTCACTCCGCTCTCACTCCTTCTGGTCTCAGGCCTCCTGTCTCTGTGTTATATATATCACTTCACTCTCACTCCTTCTGGTCTCGGGCCTCCTGTCTCCATGTTATATTTGTCACTCTGCTCTCGCTCCTTCTGGTCTCGGGCATCCTGTCTCCGTGTTATATATGTCACTCTGCTCTCGCTCCTTCTGGTCTCGGGCATCCTGTCTCCGTGTTATATATATCACTCCGCTCTCGCTCCTTCTGGTCTCGGGCCTCCTGTCTCCATGCTATATATATCACTCTGCTCTCGCTCCTTCTGGTCTCAGGCCTCCTGTCTCCGTGTTATATATATCACTCCGCTCTCGCTCCTTCTGGTCTCGGGCCTCCTGTCTCCATGTTATATATGTCACTCTGCTCTCGCTCCTTCTGGTCTCAGGCCTCCTGTCTCCGTGTTATATATATCACTCTGCTCTCGCTCCTTCTGGTCTCAGGCCTCCTGTCTCCGTGTTAAATATATCACTCTGCTCTCGCTCCTTCTGGTCTCAGGCCTCCTGTCTCCGTGTTATATATATCACTCCGCTCTCACTCCTTCTGGTCTCAGGCCTCCTGTCTCCATGCTATTTATGTCGCTCTGCTTGCTTCACTCCCGCTCCTTCTGCATGAGGAGTTCCAGTGAATTTCATCCCTCTTCACGGTTCCTCTGGACATCCCCATGACCACATCCATTTCCCTCCCATTCCAAAGCCTCAAAACTGAAATGAGAGTCAACAGCAAAGAATAAACATTGCAATCCAAATTTATATCACACCAACAAATGCTTACATAATGTATTTACTAATCACTCTTGTGCATTTCCTTTTATCCCGTCTTTGCTTTAAATAATCTAGTGCTCCTCCGTAGTCATCATCATCATAGGGGTCCCTCAAAATGAGGATGACTTGCTTCCACGCCAAAAAAAGGATAAGATCACAAGTGTTCCAATGAAGGACCAAAAATTCCAGGTCCTGAACTACATCCTGAAGGGTGGAAGATGCCTGTGCTTCCGCAGTGTATCCCTTGTGACTGCAGCATGGCTGGTGGAAGGCTGCTGTGTGCCAGGGCCAGAGACTACAGGTGGCCTTGCAGGATGCCCTCAACCAGCTTTGATCCGAGAACTCCCGGCTGTAGGCTGCACCAGCTCAGGCTGGGCGGCGGCAGTCTGGGATCTGGGTGATGGCCAGCAACAGGTGCAATGACGGAATGGCAGTAGTGGGCTCTGCAGACCCCTCTACTAGCCTAACTTCTAAGGAACGCATAGTGCCAATATCTGAGCTGGTGCCTGCGGGTCAGAGAAGCAATGACGCAGTGCTCTGCTCCTCCTCCTCCTGTTCTTCCTCCTCTTCCTCTCCATCCAGAATGTCTTGGGGGAACCTAGAGAGGGAGTTCCAGGATTTTGACTCTGTGATGATGAAGGAACAGTGATATACAAGGTATTGGTGAGGCCACACCTGGAATACTGCGTGCAGTTTTGGTTTCCATATTTACGAAAGGATATACTTGCTTTGGAGGCAGTTCAGAGAAGGTTCACTAGGTTGATTCCAGGGATGAGGGGGTTGACTTCTGAGGAAAGGTTGAGTAGGTTGGGCCTCTACTCATTGGAATTCAGAAGAATGAAAGATGATCTTATCGAAACGTATAAGATTATGAGGGAGCTTGACAAGGTGGATGCAGAGAGGATGTTTCCAATGATGGGGAAGACTAGAACGAGAGGGCATGATCTTAGAATAAGGGGCCACCCATTTAAAACAGAGATGAGAAGAAATTTCTTCTCTCAGAGGGTTGTAAATCTATGGAATTCGCTACCTCAGAGAGCTGTGGAAGCTGGGACATTGAATAAATTTAAGACAGAAATAGACAGTTTCTTAAATGATAAGGGGATAAGGGGTTATGGGGAGCGGGCGGTGAAGTGGCGCTGAGTCCATGATCAGATCAGCCATGATCTTATTGAATGGCGCAGCAGGCTCGAGGGGCCATATGGCCTACTCCTATTCCTATTTCTTATGTTCTTATGTTCTTATGTGTAACTTGGGGAACTTGGAGCTGAAGGTGTTCGCATGCACCTGCTGTCTTGTCCTTGTGGATGGTAGATTTTGTGGGTTTGGCAGGTGCTGTTGAAGAAGCCTTGGTATGTTGCTGCAGTGCATCTTATAGATGATCCACACTGCAACCATGGTGCACCAATGATGGAAGGAGTGAATATTTAAGGTGATGGATGGGATGTCAATCAAGCGGGCTGCTTTAGCCTGGATGGTGTCGAGCTTCTTGAGTGTTCTTTGAAACACTCCTGACTTGTGCCTTGTAGATGGTGGAACAATTTTGAGGAGTCAGAGGTTGAGGCACTCGCTGCAGAATACCCAGCCTCTAACCTGCTCTTGTTGCCACTGTATATATGTGGCTGGTCCAGTTAAGTTTCTGATCAATGGTGACCCCCAGGATGGTGGGGGGTTTGACGAAGGCAATGCCATTGAATGTCATGAGGCAGTGTTTAGACTCTCACTTGATGGAGATAGTCATTGCCTGGCACTTGTGTGGCGCTTTGTTTGTGGGTTGAAAAATGAAGCAATCCGAAGAAAGTTGTTGACAATCCCTAACTTCACTTTCGATTTTGCTTGTCAGACAGTTATGTCGATGGATATGGCCAACCAATACTGAATCGCCTGCAGGTTAAAAATAAAAGGCAGTTGGGCCCCAAGGCCTCAGCAACTGACCAAGGTAATAGTACATTGAAGTCGTGCTATCGGTGCCTGGGACAACAAATTGCTCAAAGCAGTCCAGATGTGAAGGCAAAGTAAGAAAACTGTGCATCTTGCGAAGGCATGCTGACTGAAGAGTAAACCTGCGAGAAGTAGAAATCACCAGACACTACATAACATTGAAAAGAAGCAACATGACAAGGAGGTTCTGGAGGTACACATCATCAGGAGCATGAGGGTATCTAACAATTATTCGCGATGTATCGTCATCCAAGTTGACATTGCAGGAACCAGGATACCCATAGAAATCGACACTGGTGCATCCGTGAGCGTAATACTGGAATCGCTATATCACGATAAGTTTGATTTTCGACTGGAGAAATCGAAGATAGAGCTGCGAGGCTACTCAGGAGAGCAAATCCCTGTTGTAGGATGATTCACCATATTGGTGAAACAAAGGATTAGTTTCAGATCTTTTCTCTCATAGTAGTGGCAGGAAACAAGCCTGCCTTGATAGGTAGAAATTGGTTGGGATCACTGAAGCTGGATTGGAATTAGATTCTTCGTGTGGAAACGAAATTTGCATCAAAAGATGATATCGTCAAGCAGTATCAGAAGGTGTTCCGCGAAACAGGCAGTCAAATCCAAAACTTCAAGGCAAGTGTCAGAGTGCAGAAGGACGCTAGACCAGTTTACTGCAAGCCACATCCTGTACCATATGCACTCAAGGAGAAAGTTGAGCAAGAACTCAAAAGACTAGAAATTGAGGACATTATCTCTGAGGTAGATCTAAGTAATTGGGTTACACCCTTGTTGTTGTGCCTATTTCAGATGATAATGCTGATGCTATGTCTAGGTTGCCATTCCCATCACAAGTTATACCCAATAGGGAAGAAGTATTCTATTTTTCATATATTAATGAGCTGCCAGTCACAGCTTTAGAGATTGGTAGAGCAACCAAACGTGACCCAGTTATGTCAAAGGTGTATCATTACATAGCAAATGGCTGGCCAAACCAGATGTCAGATGAAGATATTCATCCATACTTTGTTCAAAGGAATGAATTATCAGTGGATAAAGATTGTATCATGTGGGGTGCAAGAGTAGTTATTCCAAATAAGTTCAGGCCCAAATTGTTAGGAGACCTTCATGACCAGCAGCTCGGAATGTGCTTGACCAAGAGTTTTCACGCAGTTACTTATGGTGGCCAGATTTAGATAAAGATATAGAATACATCATTAGTCAGTGTACAACATGTTAGTTGTTAAGCAGGAAACCGCCATCAGTACCATTACAGCCATGGAAATGGCCTCGCAGGGTGTGGCAAAGATTACATATAGAATTTGCTGAGCTAGAAGGACAGCAATTGTTCATTGTGATTGATAGCCATTCAGTGGATAGAGGTGTTTCCGATGCGGAAAATAATGATAAGTAAAACACTAGATAATTTGCGAAGATTATTTTCTTCATATGACCTCCCGGAAGAAATTGTGTCTGATAATGAACCACAATTTTGTACAGAAGAATTTGCAGAGTTCACGAGCAGAAACGGTGTGAAACATACCAAGGTTCCACCATACTGCCCTACTTCAAATGGTGCAGAGCGCACAGTATAAATTGTAAAATGTGCTCTGATCAAGCAAATGTTGGATCCAAATCCAAAGAAATGACAGTTGTTGTTGGACCACAAATTGGCTTATTTTATGATAGCGCAGATGAATACGTGGCTTGAGCAGTGGTGCAGCAAGGAGGGATTCAAATTCCTGGGGCATTGGAACCGGTTCTGGGGGAGGTGGGACCAGTACAAACCAGACAGTCTGCACCTGGGCAGGACCGGAACCAATGTCCTAGGGGGAGTGTTTGCTAGTGCTGTTGGGGAGGAGTTAAACTAATATGGGATGGGAACCAATGCAGGGAGACAGAGGGAAACAAAAAGGAGACAAAAGCAAAAGACAGAAAGGAGATGAGGAAAAGTGGAGGGCAGAGAAACCCAAGGCAAAGAACAAAAAGGGCCACTGTACAGCAAAATTCTAAAAGGACAAAGGGTGTTAAAAAAACAAGCCTGAAGGCTTTGTGTCTTAATGCAAGGAGTATCCGTAATAAGGTGGATGAATTAACTGTGCAAATAGATGTTAACAAATATGATGTGATTGGGATTACAGAGACGTGGCTCCAGGATGATCAGGGCTGGGAACTCAACATCCAGAGGTATTCAACATTCAGGAAGGATAGAATAAAAGGAAAAGGAGGTGGGGTAGCATTGCTGGTTAAAGAGGAGATTAATGCAATAGTTAGGAAGGACATTAGCTTGGATGATGTTGAATCTATATGGGTAGAGCTGCAGAACACCAAAGGGCAAAAAACGTTAGTGGGAGTTGTGTACAGACCTCCAAACAGTAGTAGTGATGTTGGGGAGGGCATCAAACAGGAAATTAGGGGTGCATGCAATAAAGGTGCAGCAGTTATAATGGGTGACTTTAATATGCTCACAGATTGGGCTAACCAAACTGGAAGCAATACGGTGGAGGAGGATTTCCTGGAGTGCATAAGGGATGGTTTTCGAGACCAATATGTCGAGGAACCAACTAGTGGGGAGGCCATCTTAGACTGGGTGTTGTGTAATGAGAGAGGATTAATTAGCAATCTCATTGTGCGAGGCCCCTTGGGGAAGAGTGACCATAATATGGTGGAATTCTGCATTAGGATGGAGAATGAAACAGTTAATTCAGAGACCATGGTCCAGAACTTAAAGAAGGGTAACTTTGAAGGTATGAGGTGTGAATTGGCGAGGATAGATTGGCGAATGATACTTAAGGGGTTGACTGTGGATGGGCAATGGCAGACATTTAGAGACTGCATGGATGAACTACAACAATTGTACATTCCTGTCTGGCGTAAAAATAAAAAAGGGAAGATGGCTCAACCGTGGCTATCAAGGGAAATTAGGGATAGTATTAAAGCCAAGGAAGTGACATACAAATTGGCCAGAAATAGCAGCGAACCTGGGGACTGGGAGAAATTTAGAACTCAGCAGAGGAGGACAAAGGGTTTGATTAGGGCAGGGAAAATGGAGTACGAGAAGAAGCTTGCAGGGAACATTAAGACGGATTGCAAAAGTTTCTATAGATATGTAAAGAGAAAAAGGTTAGTAAAGACAAACGTAGGTCCCCTGCAGTCAGAATCAGGGGAAGTCATAACGGGGAACAAAGAAATGGCAGACCAATTGAACAAGTACTTTGGTTCGGTATTCACTAAGGAGGACACAAACAACCTTCCGGATATAAAAGGGGTCAGAGGTTCTAGTAAGGAGGAGGAACTGAGGGAAATTGTGTTGGGGAAATTGATGGGATTGAAGGCCGATAAATCCCCAGGGCCTGATGGACTGCATCCCAGAGTACTTAAGGAGGTGGCCTTGGAAATAGCGGATGCATTGATAGTAATTTTCCAACATTCCATTGACTCTGGATCAGTTCCTATGGAGTGGAGGGTAGCCAATGTAACCCCACTTTTTAAAAAAGGAGGGAGAGAGAAAACAGGGAATTATAGACCGGTCAGCCTGACATCGGTATTGGGTAAAATGATGGAATCAATTCTTAAGGATGTCATAGCAGTGCATTTGGAAAGAGGTGACATGACAGGTCCAAGTCAGCATGGATTTGATGAAAGGGAAATCATGCTTGACAAATCTTCTGGAATTTTTTGAGGATGTTTCCAGTAGAGTGGACAAGGGAGAACCAGTTGATGTGGTATATTTGGACTTTCAGAAGGCTTTCGACAAGGTCCCACACAAGAGATTAACGTGCAAAGTTAAAGCACATGGGATTGGGGGTAGTGTGCTGACATGGATTGAGAACTGGTTGTCAGACAGGAAGCAAAGAGTAGGAGTAAATGGGTACTTTTCAGAATGGCAGGCAGTGACTAGTGGGGTACTGCAAGGTTCTGTGCTGGGGCCCTAGCTGTTTACACTGTACATTAATGATTTAGATGAGGGGATTAAATGTAGTATCTCCAAATTTGCAGATGACACTAAGTTGGGTGGCAGCGTGAGGAGGATGCTATGAGGCTGCTGAGTGACTTGGATAGGTTAGGTGAGTGGGCAAATGCATGGCAGATGAAGTATAATGTGGATAACTGTGAGGTTATCCACTTTGGTGGTAAAAACAGAGAGACAGACTATTATCTGAATGGTGACAGATTAGGAAAAGGGGAGGTGCAACGAGACCTGGGTGTCATGGTGCATCAGTCATTGAAGGTTGGCATGCAGGTACAGCATGCGGTTAAGAAAGCAAATGGCATGTTGGCCTTCATAGCGAGGGGATTTGAGTACAGGGGCAGGGAGGTGTTGCTACAGTTGTACAAGGCCTTGGTAAGGCCACACCTGGAGTATTGTGTACAGTTTTGGTCTCCTAACCTGAGGAAGGACATTCTTGCTATTGAGGGAGTGCAGCGAAGGTTCACCAGACTGATTCCCGGGATGGCGGGACTGACCTATCAAGAAAGACTGGATCAACTGGGCTTGTATTCACTGGAGTTCAGAAGAACGAGAGGGGACCTCATAGAAACGTTTAAAATTCTGATGGGTTTAGACAGGTTAGATGCAGGAAGAACGTTCCCAATGTTGGGGAAGTCCAGAACCAGGGGTCACAGTCTAAGGATAAGGGGTAAGCCATTTAGGACCGAGATGAGGAGAAACTTCTTCACCCAGAGAATGGTGAACCTGTGGAATTCTCTACCACAGAAAGTTGTTGAGACCAATTCACTAAATATATTCAAAAAGGAGCTCGATGAAGTCCTTACTACTAGGGGGATCAAGGGGTATGGCAAGAAAGCAGGAATGGGGTACTGAAGTTGCATGTTCAGCCATGAACTCATTGAATGGCGGTGCAGGCTAGAAGGGCTGAATGGTCTACTCCTGCACCTATTTTCTATGTTTCTATGTTTCTATGTTTCTATGTTTCTATGATTACTTATGTAATATTCCTCATGCAACTACTGGTAGAAAACCAGCAGAATTATTTTTCAAACGACAGCCATGAACCAAGTTCTTGTTGTTAAACCAATCTTGACACAGTCCGTAGAAGAGAAACAATTAAGACAGAAAGAGAATCATGATAGAGGTGGAGCAAGAGAGAAAAGTGTGAAATTGAATCAGAAGGTTACATTGAAGAACCATCACCATAAATGGTTAAAATGGTCACCAGGAAATATAGTGAAGATATGTGGTCCTCGCACATATTTGGTCAAGCTGTTTGATTATGGAAAGGTTACATTTGTCCACATTGATCATATTTTACCTACGGATATGGAAGGAGTTGAACGTTGGAATAATTTATTATTTCTGATGAGTCAGATAGTCTTATTACAAGTACAGTGCCAGTAGCCAATCCTACATCAGATGTACTATAAATAAGTCCAAGAAATTGTCAGAATTTAAGTCTGAGTCCGAGTCAAGCAGACAAAAAGTCTGATGAGAGTCCAAATATTGTCTTTGGAGAAAATCTCTCCTCAGGCTCAGCCTAGAATGAGTCTAATTTCAACACCAAGTTTGTAAAGTTCTGTTTGAGAGTGAAGCTATCCTCTTCGAATCAGAAAATAAGTGGTTAAGTTTGATTTTGTAAAATCACAAAATAAGTCCATATCATGTGTTGTGTGTACCTCATAATCATCAGCATAGGCAGTTCCTCGAATTGAGGATGACTTGTTTCCACATCAACAAGTTCATAAGTGTTTCAATGAAGGACCTAATATTCCAGATTCCGAACTAAATCTTGAAGGGTGGAAGATGCCTGTGCGTGGATTTTTTTAACGTGTCGTGGCCATTGTACACCAGCCACCACACGAGCTTGACAGAGACTTTGTAGGGTGCTTGGTGTATTATCAAGTGGCTGCATGAAATCAGGTATGAACTTAGATTTGTAAGCTGGGCTCATCAGGTCCCAATCATTGGGCTCAGCAGATGAAGGAAGATTCAAGCTGTCCTTTGGGTCAGCAGATGCACATCAGGTGGGAATGGTGCTGGTGAGTCTGATGTACATACCCTCAGAAAAACTGATGCATCGTCATCTGAAAATGGAATATTATTTACATTTTGACAACTAACAACTATTATGTTACCAAAAAATTATAATTTATGTGGGAAAATTACTTCTTACTTGTGATGCTGAATATTTAAATCTGAACATTTTGATAAACATTACTTGTTAGCGTTTTGAATAAGATCAATGTTGGAGGAGTTTAAAGGGGTACTGTCTTTGTATTCAGGTTGGCTGTCTGGAACGCCTGCTTTGAATATTTCACTCAAAGATAATTTCTTCAGCATCAGGATAAGTTCATGCTGATCCAGATACCTGCTGTGCAAACGTTCTCATTTACATTGTCAAATACAAAGGCATTAATCCCCTCTCCTCCAGTTATAAACTCGATAACATATCTTATTGTTGACGTACTTATGCCTTCTTTTTGTCAATGTTAATTTTTCTGATTTTATAACTTATCACTTTTATTCCTATTCCCTTCCCCAAAAGGCCGCATCCTCCAGCGGAGCTAACAGTATGTGATAAGATGAAACACTGCGCTCAACAGTTAAAACCTCCATCCTCCCTCTCAGTTACTCTTTAGCTGGGGGTCTGTCTGATTATCTATGCCACCTTGCCATGTATTTGCATCTTTTTTAAGTTACTGACTACCTTTTTACTTTTGGCATTGCATTAATGTTAATGCAATGGAATCTACTCTGTTCGCCACAGGTAATTTCTCTTTCCCTCAAGCAAATATATATTTTCTCTGTTGACCTCCTTCATGAGAACATCTATTAATTCTTCAAAAGAAAACTTCTCTGGCTGACATCAGTAGTTTCAGTCATTTTGCAGCCCTGATCCTAGCATATCATTACTTCTGAGAAACGCTTACCTTTTCCAATTCTTCAAAAATTGCCTTTCACATGGTCTGCACACAGCACCAACACGTGTAAGTTATCAAACTATACCAAACCTTGTGAATAACTTCATGTTTTAACAGTCTGGCGAAAATCTGCATGAGGATGAATTTTCGATTGGAAGCACCAAAAGCAGCAAGCTTACCCTTGCTGGGATTACACTGGGCAGACCTCATGGGATGTCATATGGTCGGCCAGAGTTACTGGCCCATCCAATATTGGAGCTGGAGCGCGCAGCTTGACAAAAGAAAGGGGCAGGGAGAAATTATGCTCGTGAGCCGCTTGCAAAGGGGGTGGAATAAATAAAGAGAAATTGTTTCCACTGGTGGGAGGGTTGGTAACCAGAGGACACAGATTTAAGATGATTGGCAAAAGAACCAGAGCGGAGATTGGAAGAAATCTTTTCACGCAGCAAGGTGTTGTGATCTGGAATGCACGGCCTGAAAGGACGGTGGAAGCTGATTTAATCGTAACCTTCAAAACGGGAAATGGATATATACTTTGAAAGAAATAATTTGCAGGGCTATGGGAAAAGAGCAGAGGGAGTGGTACTAATCGGATAGCTCTTTTAAAGAATGGCCTCCTTCTGTGCTGTCTAATTCAATTCTATGTTTGAGTGCCAAGATAGGGAAAGTCACCCACCTCATGCAGCAGCACCTCCACTTTTCCATTCATCAAGCAGCACTTGAGACACTGTGCTGTTTCATCACTTGGCCACAGACACCATTTCCCAGCCTGCCTATTTATTTCAGCTTCCCTTTCATTTTGTCAGCCGTTTCTTTGTCCACTGCAACCTTTGGAAATGCTGAAACGATTTTTCTCCCCAGTGCCAGTGAGTGAAGGCCTCCCTTAAATTTTAATTGCCCCCTTTAAAAGTGTCCAAATGATGAAGGAGCACAGCATCTGAGCCAGTATTTGATGAATGGTGATGTGGAGATGCTGCAGTGGGTGTGAGGAGAATGGTACTGTTCGGGAGCTCTAGTGAATACCGGCCCTGCAATTGCACATCCATCCCAGCAGCCTGCTGCCATTCCTCCGCTGGGAGTCCACCTGAACGGCTGCAAACTCAACTGGGACTCCGATATGCCAGATTCCTGCTTTTCACCAACATTTTTGAGATGACACTCAAGAGGCAGAGCCTTTGCCCACACTGCAAAGGAGCGGGAACTCCCTAATTCAGATGTCCTCGCTCTTTGGCTCTCAGTCGGGAACAGGTATACGATTTGCATGGGGGTGGGGTACTCACATTCCTTTTTGGGGAGGGGACTGGCACCCCTCCAAGGGCCAGTATGCTACCATCTGTGTTTCTGAGAGATGCCATAGATGTGCCGGCTACCCTCCAAAAACATGCTCGTGGAGGCCCTTGGTTCTCCCCCATGTACTGCGGCAGGGATTGAGGAGGAGTTCCATGGGCGCAATCTCAGTACAACTACAAGGATCATGCCCCCATGGATTTTCTCGGCCCCTTTCCAGTGGACAGTGGTGCAGCATACCTGGCAGGAAGTGGCAACCAGGGTTAACACTATATCCAGTACCTGTGGGACCTAGGAACAAGGTGGCCAACTTTTAAAAGGCTGCCAAGATGCAGCTACACAACAATATAACAAGGCACACATGCTACACATTTACTGCTGGCCCATGCCAAGCCCTCAGACAGCCTAACAGTTTTTTTGTTGCTTACTGTATAAGGCCAAACCCAAATAGGAACACCAGCTGCAGCTTAAAACTGAAACCCCTGGGCTCATGACATCTAAGAAGGGCTTAACACAGCAAACATTGTACCAGAACCTCCATGTTCAGTTAATGGAACATTTTTTGAGCTGTAGCTTGAGCACATGCCTGTCACTGTATCTGTTCCTTCAACTTGCAATCTCTCAAGACTAATTCTCTACTTGCTTGCTAAGGATAGCAAATTCAAAGACCAGGCCTAACTCTGCGGAGGGCTCAGAAATCACATGCCCTTGACTCTCTTTGAGGAGGCCATTCTGGACACTATGAGAAAGAATATAAAGGGAATATGGGAAGGTGATGGAGGCCTTTCTCAAGATCAATGCTGTACCATCCAACTGTTCGTATGGCTTGTTGTCTTTTCACTCACTCACTCACTCAAACACAACCACAAAAAATTCATGCACAGTTAGTATTGTGTAAAGTGGCTCAGTTTAAAGGTGTATCTTGGAGCAAGCATTCTAACAGTTGTCCTTTTTCTGTCATTGTAGCCTGGATGAGCAGCACTTTAGCAGTGCAAATGACCAAGAAAAAGAAAACGCCTCAGAGCAGCTTGCATTCCTCTCAGTGCTTGTAGATCCCAGTGGATGCAGCTCGTGAACTTAAAGAAAGAAAGGAAGTCTTGCATTTATATCGCTCCTTTCATGACCTCAGGACATCCCAAAGTGCTTTACAGTCAATTTAGTACATTTGGAGTGTAGTCACTGTTGTAATGTAGGAAACTCGACAGGCAAATTGCACACAGCAAGGTTCCACAGACAGCAATGTGATAATGACCAGATAATCTGGTTTTTTTAGGTGTTGTTGAGGAATAAATATTGGCCAGGACACCGGGGATAACTCCTCTGTTCTTCGAAATAGTGCCATGGGATCTTTTACGTCCACATGAGCGGCAGACGGGGCCTCGACTTAGTGTCTTATGTGAAAGACAGCGCCTCCAACAGTTCCTCACTCCCTCAGCACTGCACTGGCGTAAGGAGGTAGCACTGCAGCAATCACAGTGCAGAGATGAGGAAGAGTAAGTGGTGGTGTCAGATGAGCAGCAGGAACTTGATAGCTGCCATTGGTGACCCCCTGCACTTTGGGAAATGCCGCAGTGTGGTGAAATCATGAAGCTGTTGCTTTCCAGTGAGCAAGGAGATACAAGTGCTGGACCCACTGACCAGTCAATCAGATCTCTATTCGATATGTAGCAGCATGTTGGCTGATATTGCAGCTGATTCCTATCCCATCCAGAAGGAGGCCGAGGCAAGCACAGTAACATTGACAGTAGTGATGTCCATGACTGTCAATGCCATTCCTATGGTGCAGTTCAGCTGCAGTTGTCCTTTCCAGAACAAGGGGGCATAACCTTAAAATTACAGCTGGCCATTCAGAATGATGTCAGGAAGCCCTTCTTCACACAAAGGGTAGTGTAAATCTGGAGCTCCCCCCACCCCAAAAAAAAAACTGTT
Organism: Pristiophorus japonicus; assembly: GCF_044704955.1. NCBI lineage: Eukaryota > Metazoa > Chordata > Chondrichthyes > Pristiophoridae > Pristiophorus > Pristiophorus japonicus. The sequence continues at coordinate 99,162,028 of NC_091982.1, read as the reverse complement.
GAGGCTGGGGGTCAATTGAAAATGTCAAAACTGCTATAGATAGATTTTTGTTTGGTAAGGTTATTGAAGGATATGGTACCAAGGTGGGTAAATGGATGTAAGACGCAGATCAGCTATGATCTGATTGCATGGCGGAACAGGCTTGAGGGGCTGAGTGACCTGCTCCTGTTCCTATGTTCCTAGCAGATGGTACAGTTCAGCAACTAGTTCTGTACTGACCCAGAGCTTGTAATAATGTACTGGCATTTAAAATGAAGCTCTCACATATTTTGCTCTTCTTTAAAAAATGCCATAGTTTATTTTATCCTCACATGAACAGGCACACAAGGACTTGATTTAACATCCCATCTAAAAATGGCACCTCTGACAATGTAGTATCCCCTCAGTAATATACAGTCAGCCGACATTATGTGTTCAAATGCTTAAGTGGAGAATAAAGGATTGTTATCGCAGCTGCGTTGTGATTGCCTCTTTTTTAAATTAATGAATGTGCATTCCAGATCCTGGATTACTGTCATTTTGTTAATAGGCCAAAAATAACAAAGAAAAATGAGACAAATGTGGGCTACATCGGCTACTGAATGTAATTTTGTCTCTGGCGAACCATTGTGTAGTCGATGTCTGTGGCAATTAGTCATATTTCTTTAACTGTGGCACAAATTTCTTCACAGACTTCACAACATTAATGTGGAGCTAGAAAATATTTTCTGGGCACAAAACTGTTTTCATGTTTTCAAACTTTATTCACCAACATTTGCCTCCCTGAAGCACAAGTTGTTTTTTTTTAGATTCCATCTTCTACTGTTTAACTTGTTTGGAAGTATTAATGTGGGCTAATTTCAGATTGGCTTCAGCTAACTAAATGGCATTATTTCACCTTAGATGTGATTAGATGACTAGATTTGCTGCAAATGGATTTGACACTCAAAGTGAAACATTTTGGTCGACAGCAATTTTGTGGATTTTCAGCCAAATTACTGTCAGTAAAAAGAAACGATTAAAAATAGATTCTAGCCCCTGAGCTTTTAAGAATATTGTGTTAAAATGAACTATGTGGATCGAGAAAGCCATGTCCACAGTTATGTATGCACTTAACCTTTCCGCTGGAATAAATCATGGATTTAGGTAAGAATATAACACCTCAGGGATATTGTAAACCTATATTTGGCTTCAACTTTCCTGTTATTGTGGATTCAATGAATAGAAAATACACAATTGGGAGCTGCTGAATGCCCAGTTTATTCACAGGGATGGAAAACTAGCCAATAAATTATAGTTTTCTAATGAGTGAAATAATTTGAGCATTGCACTGTGCTCCATTGTTTACTCTGTTCATGTAAAAAAGTGTGAGGACTACAAAAAGAGAAATAGTCTTTAATGAAGATTATTGCAAGTGAACAGAGTGCTTTAAAAGCTCACTGTGATATTGTATGACCTACTTCTCACACTGCTCCAGACAAGATTGGCCATTTAAAAATCCCCTTAGTGGGATTAACTATAAACCTCAGGGATTGTCACAGCCCCAAATAATGTTAATGATTCAGGGAGACAGTATGAATATTTATCTCTGCACAACTAAATGCAAAGGCAAAGAAAATTCAGATAGCTTTTTAATATGCAACTTTGCCTGCCATATGTCCGTAGTTACTAATGTAATTTTACGCAGCAGGCTGTTAGTACAGTCCAGGGTACTAGTGTTTCAAGTGTCTTAAACACACAAGTTGTAGGGAGAGAGGAACAAGTCTCACACTATGAGGAAAGAATTCCTCTGTGTGTCAATTGTAAAACCAAAAATTAGATTTATAAGCAACGGTTTCACAGTTTTACTACATCTAATTTAGCAAAGTTTCATATGATCAATGTTATTACAGTGTACTGTAATCTTCTTTTGTATGGTAGTAGTAAAGCAAATCAAATGTCAATATCTAAGTTGGATATCCAGACCAAAGCTTCCAGTGTAATAGTGTGGATATCTTGTAGGTTGTCTGTAAATTTCCTCTGAGCACAGTGCTCAATGATGTGCCCCAGGATCTGATTAGGAGCTCCACAGTCTCATGATGATGTTTTAATCTTCCACCTATGGGAAAGGTGGCAGCATCTACCATGACCAGTTCTGAAGCAGTTGATGATTGTCCACTGTTTGCGAGGAAGATTTGATCCTTCAGGTTGTACTGTGGGGTCCTCTATAAGGTTTCCATTCCGTATGTCGCAATTCTTCTACGCATTTTGCCATCAATCATCAAGGATGAGGGGAGATTGCTGAAGGGCTTTGGCGATGGTCCAAAATGGCCTTCCAGATTTGAGACGGCTTGGTAGTAGGTTGTTCAAGTCAACCTGGATCGGCATGTATTTGCTGGTGTAGCGATTGTATTCTCTGGAGACTGCATATGCACGGCATAGGTGTGGTGGTGCGCTGTTTGCAAGCACCGACAGCAAAGGTGTTGGTTGCGATAAAAATGTACTGGTGATAATTCTCATAGTAGAATTCAGCTAGACAACAACGGATTTGACATATGGGCTTGATATCCATACCGGAGAGCAGCACTCCGCTGTAGAGTACACCAGGGCGAGTGCTGCCGCATGGAGGGTTTGAGCATGTAGATCTGGCAAGTTTCTAGATCAAGTGGACCCTACTCTTTAGTTTCTTCCCAAGGTTCTGGAGATGTTGTCTATATGACAGGGTATGATCAAGCGTGACTCCTAAATAAGAGGGTTTTTTGAAATGGTTTATCTCTGCACCGCAAAAGGAGAATTTCAAAGCTTGGTTTGCTTGATGAGTGTTGAGGTGGAATGTTGAGATGACAGTCAAGGTAATAACATTGTTTGTTGGAACATCTTTAAAAAATTTTATCCACAAAGAATTCTGCCAAGAGTAACCATGAAGTATGTGATACCTCATAGAATCATAGAATCTTACAGCACAGAAGAAGGCCATTCATCTCACCATGCCTGAGTCAGCTCGTTGAAAGAGCTATCCAGTTAGTTCCACTCTCTTGTCCTTTCCCCATGGCCCTATATTTTTGCCTGTTTCAGTATATATCCAATTCCCTTTCTAAAGTTACTATTGAATCTGCTTCCACGGACTTTCATGTATTGCATTCCAGATCATAAAAATTGTTGCGTAAAATAAGTTTTCCTCATCCCCCCTCTGTTTCTTTTACCATTTACCTTAAACTTCTGTCCTCTGGTTATCGACTCTCCTGACAGTGGAAAGTTTATCCCTATCTACTCTACCAAAACCCTTTGCAATTTTGACCACCTCTATTAAAATGCACGCTGTAATATACTGTAGCACTCTGATATACACAACGCACCTCACTGTCACACCAAGTGGATAATTTCCCATATATGGTCTGTCCACAAAATAGCAGGACGAATCCAATCCAGCCAGTTACTGCCCCATCAGTCTACTCTCAATCATCAGCAAAGTGATGGAAGTGACAGTGCTATCAAGTGGCAGCTACTCACTAATAACCTGCTCACTGATGCTCAGTTTGGGTTCCGCCAGGACCACTTGCTCCAGACCTCATTTCAGCCTTTCTACAAACATGTACAAAAGAACTGAATTCCAGAGGTGAGATGAGAGTGGCAGCATTTGACCAAGTGTGGCACCAAGGAGGCCTAGTGAAATTGAAGTCCATGGGGATAGAAGATCAGGAGTGTGAGTCTCTGTGGATCCCGAGGCAGAAAGTAAGTTTGTAGATTTTTTTGCTGGTCGGAGGCTTCAGCCTGCGGGAAACCAAGCCCATTGACTTAGATGAAGGGACCAAGTATAATGTATCCAAGTTTGTTGACGATACAAAGCTAGGTGGGAAAGTAAGTGTGAGGAGAACACAAAGAGCCTGCAAAGGGTTATAGACAGGTCAAATGAGTGGGCAGTAAGGTGGCAGGTGGAGTATATGGCAGTGAGGAAATGTGAGATGATTCACTTTGGTAGAAAGAACAGAAAAACAGAATGGGCTAGAAATTCATTACCTTAGCACCTCCTTTTAGTGCCCGTGCGGGGCGTTAATGGCGGGGGGGCTGTTAATGAATTATTGCCTGGGCGCGGCGAATTTAACGCCGACCGCGAAATTCAGTATGGTGCGCAGTAGCGCCCATGAGTTGTGGCCCAATTATTCGGTGCACTCGCTCCTCGAGGGCTGTAAGGTGCCTGAGGTCTGCCTCACATCCTCCTGTCCATAGCTGCTCACGCCTGTCATGAGAAAACTTGGCCTGTAGGAACAAAGCACACGTGTGAGTGAGTGTGCAGATATGGGTTTGTCAGATGTGCCTATCATAGCTGAATAGCTGTTCATGTATGCAAGGCGTGAGATGTGGATGTCACTTTCATTAGGCAGGCACAGTTGGTGGGTGAGTGCTGGGATGTGGCAGTTTCTACAGTGTGTACAAATAGTGAGGTTGATATTGTGCCATGTAAAGGTTTTTGAAGAATGTACTCACCCTGATCACTCGAGTGAGGTCATTGAATTTCTTCCTGCATTGGGTGGGACTTCTGTCCACCACACTTCTAGTGAAGATGTATGTGCCACCTCCCTCCAAAGTGTTCAAAAAACATTGGGCACTGGCCTCCTGCCAGTGTCTGGAAACATGGATGCCCTTCGCCTCTCCACCGTCGCCATCAGAGCCTCTAGGGCATCATTACTAAAGCGGAGAGCTCTCTGGCGAGGCCTCCGTGCTGCCATGATGCTCCTTTAAGGCCCAATGCACAGGCTGCAATGATGAGATTGTGACTGTGCAACATTATTGAACCTCCCTTTTAAGAAGCAGAAGGTGCCAGTACGTCTGATGACTCTCTAAATTAACGCGCCGCAACTTAATTAGTGCTCTGACGCTAGTGCCCCACTTGTCAACTGTATCGCCCTAATAGAACTGTGCACCACTTGATTTAGTGCTTCACTTTCCTCTTGGGGCGCTAAACCTGAAGATTGCTGTCGACGGCACTAATTATCAGCAGGCGCTAAAGTTACAACCAGGCGACATGACGGCCTCAAAATAGTCGGTAACTAATTTTTAGCCAAATATTTTTTAAATGCTGGTATTCAGAGATATTTAGGAGTCCTCGTACAGGAAACACAGAAAGTTAGCATGCAGGTACAGCAAGCAATTAGGAAGGCAAATGGCATGTTGGTCTTTATTGTAGATAATTGGAGTACAAGAGTAAGGAAGTCTTACTACAATTGTACAGGGCTTTGGTGAGACAACACCTGGAATAGTGTGAGGAATTTCTTCACTCAGAGGGTTGTGAATCTTTTGAATTTTCTATCCCAAAGGGTTGTGGATGCTGAGTTATTGAGTATATTCAGCGCTGAGATAGATAGATTTTCGGACTCTGAGGGAATCCAGGGATATGGGGATCAGGCGGGAAAGAGGATTTGAAGTCAAGGATCAGCCATGATCTTATTGAATGATGGAGCAGGCTAGAGGGGTCATTTGGCCTACTCCAGCTCTTAATTCTTATGTTCTTATGTTTTGTTCTTATGTTATGTTCTTATGTAGAAACCGACGCTGTGTTTTCAGATGCTGTCGCCAAGGGGTAGCATGTAGATGAGAAATAGAAGGGGACCAAGGAAACATCCTTGGGGTACACCAGAGGTAATGATGCCGGAGTGGGAAGAGAAGCCATTGCAGGTGATTCTCTGGCTAAGATTAGGTAGATAAGAATGGAACCAGGTGAGTGCAGTCCCACCCAGCTGGACGATAGAGCAGGATGGAGTGATCAACCACGTCAAAGGCTGCAGATAGGTTGAGAAGGAAGAGGAGAAATAATTTACTTTTGTCCAGTCACATAGGATTTCATTTGTGACTTTGATAAGAGCCATTTTGGTACTGTGGCGGGCTGGAAGCTTGATTGGAGGGATTCAAACATAGAGCTCGGGGAAAGATGGGCAAAGATTTGGGAGGCGACAACATATTCAAGGATTTTGGAGATGAAAGGAAGGTTGAAGATAGGGCAGTAGTTTGCAAGGACGCCGGGGTAAAGGGTTGATTTTTTGAGGAGAAAGATGATGATGGCAGAATTGAAGGAGAGGGGGAGAGTACCTCTGGAGAGAGAACTGTTAACAATGTCAGCTAACATGGGAGCCAGCAAAGGAAGTTGGGTGGTCAGCAGTTTCGTGAGAGTAGTATCGAGGGTGCAGAAAGTGGGTCTCATGTACAAGCTGAGCTCGGAGAGGCCATGAGGAGAGATCAGAGAGAAACTGGAGGAAGATGCGAATTCAGGGCTAGGGCAAGGGGAATGTTAGAGGAAGTTTGGCCAAGTGGGCTAGGGTAAAGTTGGGAAGTGGCAGAGACAGCTGATCGGATGATAGCAATCTCAGAGAGAAAGAAGTCCATGAGCTCCTCACACTTGCTGGTGGTGACGGTGGGGGAGACAAAGGAGAGGGATTTAAGAAGACAGTTTGCAATAGAGAAAAGAAGCCAGGGATTATCTTTGCATTCCAAAATGATTGTGGAAAAGTGAGCAGTTTTGGCAGACAATAGTAGGAACCCAATAGTGCTTTATGTGGCCCAGTCAGATCTGGCGGTGAATGGCTAAACTATTGTCTGCCATATCCGTTCAAGTCTGCATCCCCTGCATGCGACTTAGGTGGGTTGTGGAGAATGAGAATTTGAAATGAGAGGTGAGGGGGTGGAACAAGGTGAGGTGAAGATGCCGGAGGCGTAGGCGGACAGACCAAGGTGTGATTTTGTCATGTATGTATGCTTGGGTTTACTAGCCACCAGGTGGCGCCACTGTCGGAGGTCATTGGGCCATGCGCACGTGTGCGTGGCCCAGGTATTAAAGACCAGCCATCTTGTAATGTAATCACTTTGGGCCCTAATAAAGTAGAGCCAGGTTTGCACCTGTTCGGAGTTTACAGTGTCCAGTCTATTGAGTTATTGTATACACAACATTTGGCGACGAGGTAACAAAACCCTCGCATGCAAAAATGAGCACAATTGGAATTCTGGAGTGATGCGTGAAGGGAGAAGATTGGGCAGACTTTGTAGCCCGCTTGAACCAGTACTTCGTGGCCAACAAAATGGAGGAAGAGGCAGAAGTAGTTCGGCGCCGGGCGGTCCTCCTCGCTGTTTGCAGTCCGAAAATCTATGGACTCATAAAGAATCTCCTCTCGCCCTTACGGCCAATGGACAAGGACTATGAAACATTACGTGCTCTGGTATGTGACCATCTCAAACCAGATGAAGGCATCATCATCTCAAGATATCGATTCTATATGCACATTCGTTCTGAGGGCCAGGATGTATCGGAATTAGTCGCTGACCTAAGACGTCTAGCTGGACTGTGCAAGTTCGAAAATGCGTTGGCAGACATGCTGCGGGACTTCTTTGTAATCGGCATCAACCACGAGGTGATCCTGCATAAGTTACATGCGACGGAGACGCTAGGTTTGAGCAAGGCCATCACGATTGCCCAATCATGCATGACGACAGACAAAAGCTTAAAGCAGATATCATTGAAAAGTTGGAACTCGGCAAGTACTGTAACCAAGATAGTATCGTCGTTTGGCAGAGCTGCATATGGCTGTGTGGCTGCTCAAAGTCCGCCAATGGGAATGAATCCGATATCACCATGTTAGCATTGTGGGGGAAATCATCGGCATCATCAGTGTCGATTTAAACAGTATATTTGGAAAGACTTTTCGAAAGTGGAGCATCTCCAGCGCATGTGTCCACAACTGAGCAAGCGTGCTGCGACACACCACATGGAGGATGATGACCAGTCTAGCGCGGATCTGGATATGCAATCTGAGTACCAGAGGAGGAAATGTATGGACTGTATTCCTTCCTAAGAAAAAGCCAACCGATAACGATTAATGTAAAACTTAATGGTGTGCCGGTATCGCTGGAATTGGACACGGGTGCGAGTCAATCAATAATGAGCCAGAGGACATTCGATAAGCTGTGGGATACTAAGGCTGTGAGGCCTAAGCTGAGTCCAGTCAATGCTAAATTGCGTACGTACACTAAAGAACTCATAACGGTGATTGGCAGTGCAGTGATCAAGATGTCGTATGATGGTGCGGTTCATGATTTACTTTATGGATTGTTCCAGGTAATGGTCCAACGCTGATCGGCAGGAACTGGTTAGAAAAAATCAAATGAAACTAGAACGAGATCAAAGAGTTGTCGTCGTCGAAGGATACTCCATGTGCTCAAGTGCTGAGCAAGTTCCCCTCGCTGTTTGAACCAGGTATCGGCAATTTCACAGGAGCCAAGGTGCAGATCCACATGGACTTGGATGCAAGACCTGTCCATCATAAAGCTCGGGTGGTTTTGTACATGATGAGGAAGAAGGTCGAAATCAAACTGGACAGACTCCAGCATGAAGGGATCATATCACCGGTCGAATTTAACGAATGGCCCAACCCCATTATTCCTGTGTTGAAGAGTGATGGCACTGTCAGGATTTGTGGAGACTACAAGGTTACGATCAACTGAGTTTCGAAACAGGATCAATACCCATTACCGAAGGCTGAAGATTTGTTTGCAACGCTAGCCGGGGAGAAGTCGTTCACTAACCTGAATCTGACATCAGCCTACATGACACAGGAGCTGGTCGAAGAAACTTACGTGCATCAACACTCATAAAGGACTGTTTATCTACAACAGGTGTCCTTTCGGAATTCGCTCGGCTGCAGCCATATTTCAGAGGAACATGGAGAGTCTACTGTAGTCTGTCCCCAGAACCGCCGTGTTCCAAGATGATATACTGGTCCTGACTCCGCCAAACATCTGAACAACCTGGAAGAGGTTTTACATCGTCTGGACAAAGTGGGACTCAGACTGAAACATTTGAAGTGCGTCTTCATGGCACCGGAAGTCGAATTCCTGGGGAGGAAAATTGCTCCTGACGGCATCAGGCCTACAGACTCGAAAACCAAGGCCATCAAAAATGCACCTAAGCCTCAGGATGTGACAGAGCTGCATTCGTTCCTTGGTCTACTCAACTACTTCGGTAATTTCTTACCAAGATTGAGCACCTTATTAGAGCCACTGCACATGCAGCTAAGAAAAGGCGACAACTGCGTTTGGGGTGGATCTCAAGATAGAGCGTTTGAGAAAGCTACAAATCTGCTTTGCTCTAACAAGCTGCTGGTACATTATGATCCGTGTAAGCATCTAGTATTGGCCTGTGATGCTTCATCATATGGAGTTGGTTGCGTGCTCCAACAAGCTAATGAGTTGGACAAATTACAACCTGTTGCATATGCTTCAAAAAGTTTGTCAAAGATGGAAAGAGCTTACAGCATGGTAGAGAAAGAAGCACCAGCCTGTGTGTATGGGGTTAAAAAGATGCATTTGGTCTTCGGTTTGAACTGGAAACAGATCACAAGCCACTCATTTCATTGTTTTCGGAAAACAAAGGTATCAATACCAATGCATCATCCTGCATCCAGAGGTGGGCACTGACATTATCTGCCTATGATTATGTCATTCGCCATAGACCTGGCACTGAGAATTGTGCCGATCCATTGAGCTGTCTGTTGTTGCCCACACCGGAGGTGGAAATGCCACAACTGGCAGACCTACTGTTAGTCATGGATGCTTTTGAAAGTGAAGGAACCCCTGCCACGGCCCAACAAGTTAAGACCTGGATCAGCCAGGACCCGATATTATCGGTTGTGAAACATTGTATCCTTAGTGATGATTGGTCTGCCATACTCAAGCAAATGTGTGAGGAGACCAAACCTTACATCTGTCGCAAAGACGAACTATCCAATCAGATTGTATACTGTGGGGTAATTAATTTGTTATGCCCAAGAAAGGCAGAGAGAAATTTGTGCGTGATCTACATAGCACTCATCCCGGTATTGTCATGATGAAAGCCATTGCCAGCTCTCATGTATGGTGACCTGGAATTGACTCTGATCTGGAATCATGTGTGCATCAGTGTAACACTTGCATGCAGCTTAGTAAAACTCAAGCGGAATCTCCGCTGAGTCTGTGGTCGTGGCCATCTAAACCATGGTGCAAGATCCACATCGACTTTGCAGGTCCCTTCCTGGGAAAGATGTTCTTAGTTGTGGTGGATGCTTATTCCAAGTGGATAGAGTGCACAATCATGTCATCCAGCACATCCACAGCTACCATTGAGAGCCTTCGTGTCATGTTTGCTACGCATGGTCTGCCTGACATCATTGTAAGCGACAACGGATCTTGCTTCACCAGTATGGAGTTTCAAGAGTTCATGAAACTCAATGGTATCAAACATGTGAGGTTAGCACCATTCAAACCAAGCAGAGCGTGCTGTCCAAACCATCAATCAGAGTATGAAACGTGTAACTGAAGGTTCACTGCAAACTCGCTTGTCACGCATATTGCTTAGTTACAGGTCAAGACCCCATACGCTTACCGGGGTATCCCCTGCTGAACTATTGATGAAGAGAGGTCTCAAGACCAGGCACTCTCTCGTCCACCCTGACTTGAATAATCGTGTCGAATACAGACGTCAAAGTCAGCAAGGATATTATGATCGCGCGACTGTGTCACGCGACATTTCTATCAATGATCCTGTGTATGTACTGAATTATGGTCAAGGTCCCAAATGGATCGCTGGTACTGTTACGGCCAAGGAGGGTAACAGAGTGTTTATCATTAAGCTCAAGAATGGGCAGACATGCAGGAAACATGTCGATCAGATAAAGCTGCGGCACACGGATGAATCGGAACAGTCTGAGGAAGGGACAATCAGTGACCAACCAACCTACCCTCAGTCACCAGAGGACTCTGCTGTCATCAATCAATTTTGACTTTCAATCACTGACATGTTCAATGAATCTGGACTTTCAATCCCTGACGTGGTCATTGCCACTCCCAACCGATCGACTACCCAGCCTCCAGTCATAACAGACTCAGAACGCTCACCCAAGGCTGGAGTTGAACTGAGACGTTGAACTCAGGAGCGGAAAGCCCCGGACCATCTCAATTTGTAAAAAGACCGTTACTAATATTTTAAAGGGGGATATTGTCATATATGTATGCTTGGGTTTACTAGCCACCAGGTGGCGCCACTGTTGGAGGTCTTTGGACAGTACGCACGTGTGTGCGGCCCAGGTATAAAAGGCCAGCCATCTTGTAATGTAATAACTTTGGGTCCTAATAAAGTAGAGCCAGGTTTGTACTTGTTCAGAGTTTATAGTATTCAGTCTATTGAGTTATTCCATGCACAACAGATTTGGTGATAAGAGCCACACTGCCACCGGGACGGTCTGAGCAGGGCAAATGATGGTAGGTATAACCAGGAGGGGAGGCTGCATTTAGGGGGAAGGTGTCATCACCCCTCACCCAAGTAGATTTCCGTCAAGGCCATGATGTTGATGCAAACATCCACAATAAGATCACGAATGGCAAAGGCCTTGTTCACAAGTGAGCGAACATGTTGGAGGGAGCTGTTGAGATGGGCGGTGATAGCTGATACCTAGCACAAAGGAAGGTGGTTGTGGTTGTTGGAGCCCAATCCTCTCAGTCCCAGGACATTGCTGCAGGAGTTCCTCAGGGCAGTCTCCTTGGTCCAACCATCTTCAGCTGCTTTACAAGGTCAGAAGTGGGGATATTCAGTGATAATTGCACAGTGTTCAGTTCCATTCGCAATTCCTCAGAAAATGAAGCAGTCTATGCCCACATGCAGCAAGACCTGGACAACATCCAGGCTTGCGCTGATGTGACACGTAACATTCATGCCCCACAAGTGCAAGGCAATGACCATCTCCAACAAGAGAGATCCTAACCACTTCCCCTTGACATTCAGTGGCATAACCATCATCAAATTCACCAACATCAACATTCTAGGGTCACCAGTGAGCAGAAACTTAATGGAACCAGCCACATAAATACAGTGGCTACAAGAGCAGGCCAGATGATGGGTACTGCAATTATATAGGGCCATGGTGAGATCGCACCTGGAGTACTGTGTACAGTTTTGGTCTCCTTACCTAAAGAAGGATATAGTTGCCATTGAAGGACTGAAATGAAGGTTCACCAGACTGATTCCTAGAATGGGGTGATTATCCTAGGAGGAGAGATTGAGTAGACTAGGCCTATATTCTTTAGAGTTCAGAAGAATGAGAGGTGATCTCATTAAAACATGCAACATTCTTACAGGGCTTGACAGGGTAAATGCAGGGAGGATGTGGCTGGGGAGTCTAGAACCAGGGGTCACAGTCTCAGAATAAGGGGTCAGCCATTTAGGACTGAGGTGAGGAGAAATTTCTTCACTCAGAGGGTGGTGAATATTTGGAATTCTCTACCCCAGAGGATTGTTTAGGCTCAGTCTTTGAATATATTCAAGACAAAGGTCGATAGATTTTTGGATATGAAGGGAATCAAGGGATATGGGGATAATGCAGGAAAGTATAGTCGAGGTACAAGATCAGCCATGATCTCATTGAATGGCGGATCAGGCTCGAGGGCCGAATGGTCTAACCCTGCTCCTAATTCTTACGTTCTTATGTTCTTATGTATTCTGCGGCACGTGCCACACCCACGTTTAGCATTATTGTTGCCAAATTAAGTTAATCTAGGGGTTAAGTCAAGGCAGGAGAGCTTGTGCACGTGTTATGCTCCTCCTGTACTATGTGGGAAGTCAGGGATACTTCCAGTGTCGCTGACAACTACATATGCAGAAAGTGTATCTGGCTGCAGCTCCTGACAGACCGCATTGCGGCACTGGAGCTGCGGGTGGATTCACTCTGGAGCATCCACGATGCTGACAATGACATGAATTGCATGTTTAGTGAGTTGGTCTTACCACAGGTAAAGGTTACACAGCCAAATAGGGGATGGGTGACCAACAGGAAGAGCAGTGGAAGGAAAGTAGTGGAGGGGTCCCCTGCGGTCATCCCCCTGCAAAACAGAAACACCGCTTTGGGTACTGTTGAGGGGGATGACTCATCAGGGGAGGGCAGCAGCAGCCAAGTCCATGGCACCGTGGGTGGCTATACTGCACAGGAGGGCAGGAAAAAGAGTGGGAGAGCTATCGTGATAGGGGAGTCTATTGTAAGGGGAATAGATAAACGTTTCTGCGGCCAGAACCGAGACTCCTGGATGGTATGTTGTCTCTCTGGTGCAAGGGTCAAGGGTGTCTCGGAGTGGGTGCAGGACATTTTGAAGGGGAAGGGTAAACAGCCAGTTGTCGTGGTGTATATAGGAACCAACGATATAGGTAAAAAATGGGATGAGGTCCTACAAGATGAATTTAGAGAGCTAGAAGCTAAATTAAAAAGTAGGACCTCAAAAGTAATAATCTCAGGATTGCTACCAGTGCCACATGCTAGCCAGAGTAGGAATCGCAGGATAGCTCAGATGAATACGTGGCTTGAGGAGTGGTGCAGATGGGAAGGATTCAAATTCCTGGGACATTGGAACTGGTTCTGGGGGAGGTGGAACCAGTACAAACCGGACAGTCTGCACCTGGGCAGGACTGGAACCAATGTCCTAGGGGGAGTGTTTGCTGGTGCTGTTGGGGAGGGGTTGAATTAATATGGCAGGGGAATGGGAACCTATGCAAGGAGACAGAGGGAAGTAGAATGGGGGCAGAAGCAAAAGATAGAAAGAAAAAAAGTAAAAGTGGAGGGCAGAGAGACCCAAGGCAAAAAGCAAAAAGGGCCACATGACAGCAAAATCTTAAAGGGCAAAGTGTGTTAAAAAGACAAGCCTGAAGGCTCTGTGCCTCAATGCGAGGAGTATTCGGAACAAGGTGGACAAATTAACTGCGCAGATAGCAGTTAATAGTTATGATGTATTTGGCATCACGGAGACATGGCTCCAGGGTGACCAAGGCTGGGAACTCAACATCCAAGGGTATTCTGCACTTAGGAAGGATAGACAGAAAGGAAAAGGAGGTAGGGTGGCGTTGCTGGTTAAAGAGGAAATTAATGCAACAGTAAGGAAGGACATTAACTTGGATGATGTGGAATCTGTATGGGTGGAGCTACGGAATACCAAAGGGCAGAAAACGCCAATGGGAGTTGTGTACAGACCACCAAACAGCAGTAATGAGGATGAGGACAGCATCAAACAAGAAATTAGGGATGCGTGCAATAAAGGTACAGCAGTTATCATGGGTGACTTTAATCTACATATTGACTGGGCTAACCAAACTGGTAGCAATGCGGTGGAGGATTTCCTGGAATGTATTAGGGATGGTTTTCTAGACTAATATGTCGAGCAACCAACTGGAGGGCTGGCATCCTAGACTGGGTGATGTGTAATGAAAAAGGACTAAGTAGCAATCTTGTTGTGCGAGGCCCCATGGGGAAGAGTGACCATAATATGGTAGAATTCTTTATTAAGATGGAGAGTGACACAGGTAATTCAGAGACTAGAGTCCTGAACTTGGGGAAAGGTAACTTCGATGGTATGAGATGTGAATTGGCTAGAATAGACTGGCGAATGATACTTAAAGGGTTGACGGTGGATAGGCAATGGCAAACATTTAAAGATCACATGGATGAACTTCAACAATTGTACATCCCTGTCTGGAGTAAAAATAAAACGGGGAAGGTGGCTCAACCATGGCTAACAAGGGAAATTAAGGATAGTGTTAAATCCAAGGAGGAGGCACATAAATTGGCCAGAAAAAGCAGCAAACCTGAGGTTGGGAGAATTTTGTAATATAGCAGAGGAGGACAATTAGGAGGGGGAAAATAGAGTATGAGAGGAAGCTTGTTGGGAACATAAAAACTGACTGCAAAAGCTTCTATTGATATGTGAAGAGAAAAAGATTAGTGAAAACAAATGTAGGTCCCTTGCAGTCAGATTCAGGTAAATTTATAATGGGGAACAAAGCAATGGTGGACCAGTTAAACAAATACTTTGGTTCTGTTTTTCACGAAGGAAGATACAAATAACCTTCTGGAAATACTAAGGGACCGAGGGTCTAGTGAGTTGGAAGAACTGAAGGATATCCTTATTAGGTGGGAAATTGTGTTTGCGAAATTGATGGGATTGAAGGCCGATAAATCCCCAGGGCCTGATAGTCTGCATCCCAGAGTACTTAAGGAAGTGGCCTTAGAAATAGTGGATGCATTGGTGATCATTTTCCAACAGTCTATCGACTCTGGATCAGTTCCTATGGACTGGAGGGTAGTTAAACTAACACCTCTGTTTAAAAAAGGAGGGAAAGAGAAAATGGGTAATTATAGACCGGTTAGCCTGACATCAGTCGTGGGGAAAATGTGGGAATCAAATATTAAAAATGAAATAGCAGCGCATTTGGAAAGAAGAGACAGGATCGGTCCAAGTCAGCATGGATTTATGAAGGGGAAATCATGCTTGACAAATCTTCTGGAATTTTTTGAGCATGTAACTAGTAGAGTAGACAAGAGAGAACCAGTGGATGTGGTGTATTTGGACTTTCAAAAGGCTTTTGACAAGGTCCCACACAAGAGATTGGTGTGCAAAATCAAAGCACATGCTATTGGGGGTAATTTATTGATGTGGATAGAGAACTGGTTGGCAGACAGGAAGCAGAGAGTTGGGATAAACGGATCCTTTTCAGAATGGCAGGCAGTGACTAGTGGGGTGCCGCAGGGTGCTGTGCTGGGGCCCCAGCTATTTACAATATACATTAATGATTTAGATGAAGGAATTAAGTGTAATATCTCCAAGTTTGCAGATGACACTAAACTGGGTGGTGGTGTGAGCTGTGAGGAGGACTCTAAAAGGCTGCAGGGTGACTTGGACAGGTTAGGTGAGTGGGCAAACGAGTGGCAGATGCAGTATAATGTGGATAAATGTGAGGTTATCCACTTTGGGGGCAAAAACACGAAGGCAGAATATGATCTGGATTGCGGCAGATTAGGAAAGAGGGGAGTGCAACGAGACCTGGCTGTCATGGTTCATCAGTCATTGAAAGTTGGCATGCAGGTACAGCAGGCGGTGAAGAAAGCAAATGGTATGTTAGCCTTCATAGCTAGGAGATTTGAGTATAGGAGCAGGGAGTTGTACAGGGCCTTGGTGAGGCCTCACCTGTAATATTGTGTTCAGTTTTGGTCACTTAATCTGAGGAAAGACGTTCTTGCTATTGAGGGAGTCCAGCGAAGGTTCACCAGACTGATTCCCGCGATGGCGTGACTGACATATGAGGAGAGACTGGATCAACTGGGCCTTTATACACTGGAGTTCAGAAGGATGAGAGGGGATCTCATAGAAACTTATAAGATTCTGATGGGACTGAACAGGTTAGATGCAGGAAGAATGTTCCCGAAGATGGGGAAGTCCTGCACCAGCGGACACAGTCTTAGGAAAAGGTGTAGGCCATTTAGGACTGAGATGAGAAGAAACTTCTTCACTCAGAGTTGTTAACCTGTGGAATTCCCTATCGCAGAGAGTTGTTGATGTCAGTTCATTGGATATATTCAAGAGGGAGTTAGATATGGCCCTTACGGCTAAAGGGATCAAGGGGTATGGAGAGAAAGCAGGAAAGGGGTACTGAGAGAATGATCAGCCATCATCTTATTGAATGGTGCTGCAGGCTCAAAGGGCTGAATAGCCTACTCCTGCACCTATTTTCTATGTTTCTATGTTTGTATGACTCCCAACACCTTTCCACCATCCACAAGGCACAAATCAGGATAAGTATATTTCCAACAACACTCAAGAAGCTCGATACCATCCAGGAAAAGCAGCCGCTTGATTGACACCTTATCCACCACCTTAAACATTCACTCTCTTCAACACCGGCGCAGCGTGGCTATAATGTGTATCATCTACAAGATGCACTGCAACAACTCACCAAGGCTTCTTCGACAGCATCTCCCAAACCCGCGACCTCTACCACCGAGAAGAACAAGGGCAGCAGGTGAATGGGAACACCCCCACCTCCAAGTTCCCTTCCACGTCACACACCAGCCTGAGTTGGAAATATATCACCGTTTCTTCATTGTCGCTGGGTCAAAATCCTTGAACTCCCTACCTAATAGCAGTGTAGAAGTTCATTCACCAAAAGGACTGCGGTGGTTCAAGAAGGCAACTCACTTCCACCTTCTCAAGGGCAATTAGGGATGGACAATAAATGCTGGCCTTGCCAGTAATGCCCACATTCCGTGAATTAATACAACATTTTTTTTTAAATCTCCCCTTCACCTTTCCTGCTGTAAGGAGAACAATTTCAGATTCTTTCGTCTCTCTACATAACTAAAGTCCTTCAACTGGCATACCATTCTAGTAAATCTCCTTTGCACCCTCGACAAGGCCTTGACATCTTTCCTAAAGTATATGTAGAAAACCTACTTAAAATATATGTTAATAAATCAGTAACTGAGGCAATTTAAAGTAAAATTTAAAGATAACATGCCAGAAACCAAGAGGCCTGGCCCTGTTGAAAGAAAAAAAAAGAAAGACTTGCATTTATATAGTGCCTTTCATGACTACTGGATGTCCCAAATCGCTTTACAGTACTTTTTGAAGAGTAATCACTGCTTTAATGTAGGCAATGTGGCAGTCAATTTGCACACAGCAAGCTCCCACAAACAGCAATGTGATAATGACTAAATAATCTGTTTTTGTCATGTTGATTGAGGGATAAATATTGGCCAGGACTCCGGGGATAACTCCCCTGCTCTTCTTCGAAATAGTGCCATGGGATCTTTCACTTCCACCTGAGAGAGCAGACAGGAATTTAACGTCTCATCTGAATGACGGCACCTCCGTCAGTCTCACAATGTTATTGTTAACTGATGACCTGCAAGGCTGATTAATACATTTTCTGACTGAGAATTGATATCAGTCCAGTTCTGTTCTTGTTA
This sequence comes from Pristiophorus japonicus, assembly GCF_044704955.1. NCBI lineage: Eukaryota > Metazoa > Chordata > Chondrichthyes > Pristiophoridae > Pristiophorus > Pristiophorus japonicus. The sequence continues at coordinate 99,144,275 of NC_091982.1, read as the reverse complement.
AGTTATTGCTGTAATAAAAGCTTTTCAAAGAATATTTTCGACTGCCGAGGGTGCTGAAATGGTTCATGTTGTGTGATGGTAGTAAAAGCATTTTAGTGAAAAATGTTAGATTATTATTTTTTTTCTATCCTACCTCCACATTGCTGCCAGCATCAAGGCAGGGGCCCCCTACAGTTTCTAACTTACATTAACAATTTGGATTAAGGGGCACAATGCATATTTAAAAATGATACTAACCCAGGCGAGGGAATTGAATCATCCTGGAAAATTTTGCTCATTGCAAAATGAGTTACAAAAACTTTGTGAGTGAGTGGAATAATAAGAAATTATAAATGAAAATTGAAAGAAAAAAATGGGTGGCAGAAGTACTGCATAATTGACATAATTAGCGAGGAAGTGTAAAAGGATCTAGGATTTTAATTAACTCAACGGAATAGATTTTCAACTTGCTCCCAGAGCATAAAACTGCCACTGCAGATTGGCTACACATTCTAGAAGCCACTGATTTTTATTTCTATTCATTTCAATGAAAATTAAATTGGGCACAGTGGCCGACTGATTCAGAATGGCAGTTGTACTCCCAGACATCAAATTGAAAATTTACCCAGCATGTCCAGTTACTGAAATGCAACCAACGGTAGAATACTTAACTATATCACCAAAACAGTAGGTGACAAGCTAGACAAGCTAAAGCTGTATAGTGCTCTGGTCACTCAGCACCTTCAGCACCGTGTCCAGTCCTGGTCACCATGATACAAGGGAAACAAGTAGGCTTTGAAGGCAGTTTGGACCAAAGTCGTGAGACTGATCCCTAACATCTGATTACTTAGTTATAAAGAAACACTGGAGAAGCTTGGGCTTTTCACCCTTGAAAGACCAAGATTAGGAGATGACCTTATAGACGTATAGATGTATATATAGTAAACAGTATAGAAAATACAAATCCAGAACACAAAACTGCAACAGCAGAACAACAAGACACAGACTCAAACTACTGAAAAGCAAATATAAGATTGATATCAGGAAGTTCTTCATACAGAAAGAGATCACCATGGATTTTGAGATAGAGTAGTGGAGGCAACAACTCTGGAATCAGTTATGGGACATTTGGCTTCCATGATAAGAACATAAGAACATAAGAAATAGGAGCAGGAGTAGGCCACATGGCCCCTTGAGCCTGCTCCGCCATTTAATACGATCTTGTTTGATCCGATCATGGACTCAGGTCTACTTTTCTGCCCACTCCCCCTAACCCCTTATTCCCTTATTGGTTAAGAAACTGTCTATCTGTCTTAAAGTTATTCAATGTCCCAGCTTCCACAGCTCTCTGAGGCAGTGAATTCCACAGATCCACAACCCTCTGAGAGAAGAAATTTCTCCTCATTTCAGTTTTAAATGGGCATCCCCTTATTCTAAGATTATGCCCTCTAGTTCTAGTCTTCCCCATCAGTGGAAACATTCTCTCTGCATCCAGACCTTAGGGTCTTTGTGGATGGTTGTGCTGGAGCTAACAGCTGGCCTTTCTGATCATGGCCAGCACTTGAAGGGGGATAAGTTCAAAACTAATCTGCAGAAACAATATTTCAGTGAGTGAGTGTTCAATCTATGGAAAAGGCTCTCTGGGGAGATGGTGGAAGCAGCTGGTATTGATTCATTCAAATGCAAATTAGATAGATTTCTTTCAGAAAGTAAGATTTTGGGAAACAATATTTGAGCAATTTCAGACATGACGTGTGGTAAGTTTAGCAAGCTTGGGAGGAAAAGGGTGATTGGGACCTATGGTTCCCAAAACTTTCCACCCCTGTGGTTTGCCTCGTGCTATTTCTGGGTCTGTTCTAGATTAATTGACAGAGATTGATTGCTATTATTAGTCAACAACTCCATTATCGTTATCGTGTGCGACTACTGGGATGGTAGAAAGTGAACCCCTTAGTCTTTTATTGTCTAGCAATTCCTATGTTCCAATCTGTACCTTTCTTGTGATCATGCAGGTATGTCAATGGTTGTGATCAGTGTTGCTCTTTGACCAATTCCAAAACTAAAACAAACCTACCTGCCCCAAACACGATTTCCACATTTGCAAAGTCCATAACCATGACAGCCAGTTTTAATGGCATTCTTCAGATAGACCCCTGAAGTTGATGAAGCCTGTAGTTGCCTGGATCCACCATCACAGACAATTCCATTGCCTCCTGGATGTTGTCCTGGTGCCAAGATTGCATCAGGACCACAGCTGCCATGAGAAAAAAATACATTCTCATTTGATTTACATTTTAGACTGCCCTCAGCTTTAACGCTTCCCTTCCTCCTACTTCTTCCCCAAGGGGGATTAACCTTAAAATCAGAACTAGGCTGTTCAGGGGTAATGTCACACAAACAGTAATGGAAATCTGGAACTCTCTCCCTCAAAGAATTCTTGAGGCTGGGTCAATTGAGAATTTTAAAACAAAGGTTGCTAGATTTTTATTAGGCAAGAGTATTAAGGGTTACAGAACCAAGGCAGGTAGATGGAGTTAAGATACAGATCAGACATGATCTATTTGAATGGCAGAACAGGCTTGAGGGGATGAATGGCCTCCTCCTGTTTCTATGTTCCTCACCCCAAATTTCTTGACAAGAAAATAAAATGAGCTAATGCCAGTCGATACTGGGATTCAAACTCAGAGGGTGGTGCGATCCTCACTTCTTTAGCTGAGTCATTTGGAAAGGAGGTGGTCTCTGGAAAATATTTATGATATTACAAGTTTTTCACGAAAGCTGCAGAGTATTACCATGTGACAGAGGGAGTTCTCCAAGACCTTTGTTGAGCATATCAATGAACAACCATTTATTACATCCTTCATTTCTGGATCCAGAATAGCTGACATGGCTAAAAATAACAGCAATTCATTTGCCAATCAGGGATCTTTTTAATGGAATCAATAAATGTGCTGTAATGGTAGTATTTTTCTCCATAACAAATGCCATTTTTTGTATGTACCTGATAATGACAAAATGCAAATCATTTTCTTTTTTTAGGAAAAGCATATATATTGTATAATTTTGCATGCGAGCTATTGAGACGGAAAGTTTCTTCTCACATTTTTAGATACTTCTGTCATTATTAGACAACTGAAAGACATTTATGGCATTGAAATTAGTCCATGGGGTTTTATAGATGTGTAAAGCAAAGGAAATTAATATTCATAACTAGAAACCACACCAAAAAGTTAACATTATTTTACAATTAAACAACAATTAAAAAACAGACAAGTTAATTAGCATTTAATGCGTAATGGGATCAAGTCTCACTTCAAGATTATACTAATCTTCAATTATAATACTATGGCAATTTGTCAAAGAAAATCATTGTGGTGAAATATGATCTATAGTTTATTAATATAATTAAGTATATGGAATTTATCACTGTTTTATAACATGTGCAAATTTTGCTAATTAGGTCTATACAAAAGTGCATAATGGAGAAAATAGCTTTAGTTGAAATGCTACTTATCCATATGCCACTAACGTAACCCGAACATATGTTCAGTTGACATCCATGTGATAACTGACAGACAAAAAAAAGAAATCCCAGTGATTCTACTTAATCATCAACATCTACATTACAAGTTATGTCATTGGACAAGATTGTATTTGGTGAGCTCAATAGGGCCGTGAGGGGTTTTTGAGAAAATCTGTTCACAGCTTCCCAACAACTCAGAACAATCCATTACGGATTCCTTTAAGGCAATGCAATTCACAGTGCAGGAATGGAAAGACATTTTTATAAGCAATTGATGTTTTATTTCCTAATGCTTAGAGCAGTGTAAAGTAAATGGAATGTGCAAGCACACAAAAGGTGTGAAATTAAGTCCACAAAGACTTATATGAATCATGAGCATCAAAACATCTGAGATTCAAAAAAAAGTGCAGGAGTTGGACTTGTGCCAAGTTCTTATGCATCCCAGAATGCTAACCTTTACGTTAGCCATACCATATTGCTTGTTATTCTGCAAAGGTTATTAATATGAATTTATCTTATGGAAAAAAATATATACTTATGTATTATTTTGGGTGCATCACATGCTCTAGAGCTGGTGGTGATTGGTAGAGAATGGCTCAAAGATCTTCTAAGCAATAAAATATACCGCTATGTACCAGACTAGAGGATTGAGTATAGGAAGCAGACTGAAAGATGAGAGTATCAGGTCAAGCTTTTCAATCAAACTACCTATACATAGCTCCCCTGGTACTCTATGTGGGAAGTTCCTTATTGCTTTTCAATCACAATATCAGCTTGTATAGTCAAAAAAGAAAAGTTTACAATTCATACTGAGCACAAGGAGTTAGTCAGTAAATGTTCCAGTAAGAAGTGTGTAGCATTGCTGTCTACTCTTGGTTTTGTGCTTTTGGGCAGCACTCAGGAGAAAAGCTAACTGGAGAGAACAATAGCCTATAGTTGCAATTACATCATTTTCTATTAAGAAATTGCATGGTCTGAAACATCCTAGCCTAGAAATAATTAACTGCTGTTATTCTACAGCATTGAGGTGCTGCAAACACTGAGAAGCACTGCACAAAGGTGCCCGACTGCACCCAGGCTCTCCCATGACTACCTCCATATCATATGCTTATAGAACCAGTGGGAACCTATTCAACCTTCATCGCCTCCAGGCCAGATCCAAGACCGTCCCATCCTCTGTCGTTGAACTACAGCACGCAGACAACGCTTGCATCTAAGCACATTCAGAGGCTGAACTCCAAGTCATCGTCAACATCTTCACCAAGGTGTACGAAAGCATGGGCCTTACACTAAACAGCCACAAGACAAAGTTCCTCCACCAACCTGATCCCGCCACACAGCACTGCCTCCCAATCATCAAGATCCATGGCGTGGCTCTGGACAACATGGACTACTTTCCATACCTCGGGAGCCTATTATCAGCAAGGGCAGACATCGACAACAAGGCTCAATACCGCCTCCAATGTGCCAGTTCAGCCTTCGGCTGCCTGACGAAGAGAGTGTTCAAAGATCAGCCCTTCAAATCTGGCACCAAGCTTATGGTCTGCAGGGCTGTAATGATACCCGCCCTCCTGTATGGCTCAGAGACGTGGACCATATACAGTAGACACCTCAAATCACTGGAGAGATACCACCAACGATGCCTCCGCAAGATCCTGCAAATCCCCTGGGAGGACATCATCATCATCATAGGCAGTCTCTCGAAGCGAGAATGACTTGCTTCCACGCCTAAAAGGAATGAGTTCACAGGTGTTTCAATGAAGGACCTAATATTCCAGATCCCGAACTACAGCATGAAGGGTGGAAGATGCCTGTGCCTGGATTTTTTTAACGTGTGGTGGCCATTGCACACCAGCCACCATACGGGCTTGACAGAGCTAGGTATTGGTCCAGTGGCAAGGATTACCCAAGACTAACTGGAGACCAGCTCTGCTCCAGAGACCAAGCGCACACATTGGGAGGACAGACGTACCAACGTCAATGTTCTCTATCAGGTCAACATCCCCAGCAGTGAAGCACTGATCATACTCGACCAGCTCCGTTCGGCGGGCCACATTGTCTGCATGCCGGACACAAGACTCCCAAAGCAAGCGCTCTACTCAGAACTCCTACACGGCAAGCGAGCCCCAGGTGGGCAGAGGAAATGTTTCAAGGACACCTTCAAAGCCCCCTTGATAAAGTGCAACATCCCCACTGACAACTGGGAGTCCCTGGCCAAAGACCGCCCTAAGTGGAGGAAGAGCATCTGGGAGGGCGCTGAGCATCTCGAGTCTCGTCGCTGAGAGCATGCAGAAAACAAGCGCAGGCAGCAGAAGGAGCCTGCGGAAAACCAGACTCCCCGCCCACCCTTTCCTCTAACGACTGTCAGTCCCACCTGCGACAGACTGTAATTCCCAAATTGGACTGGTCAATCATCTGAGAACTCACTTTTGGAGTGGAAGCAAGTCTTCCTCAATTTCAAGGGACTGCCTATGAATGAATGATGCTTATGGAGCGAGTCACAGAACGCAGGGAGGTCCTCTTCCCTTCCAATGGGCGGGAGAGACTTCCCCAGGTGTTCATTGCACAGGAGGGCACAAGTCGGGATGTTGTCAGGAGAACCTGGCTGCAGTGGCGTAAACCTTTCAATGATCTCAGGAGATCACGAAACGTTACTGCAAAGCCACACTCAACCTCATGACCTCATGCTGTTGTGCCACTCATCACATCCCCATCACTCTGCCTTCCCTACCCTACTCCTGCACATCCCTACTCACACCAACTTACCTTGCACCTCCAGCCATCCCTCTCTCACTAGCAACATTATCACTTCCCCATCTCACTAGCCATCTTTCACACTTACCGTCATCCTAGTCCAATCATACCAACTAACAACACACAAGGGTAGGCACTTGAGTCCTTTAACCAATGTTCATGTATAGTTAATGTTGATGTGGTATCAAACATTGAAACCTTTATTTTCAACACTTTGCATTCTTAGACAGATTTGTGTGCACCTTTGGAAGTGGCTCAATCAGTTTCAGTGAATGGTGAGACATAACGGTTCCCCCCGCAATGGTGATGAGTGTGTAAGGAATGGCTTGGACATTGCAGGGATGCTTTATGGTGCTGGTGTGGGGTGGTGCCAACCTCACACATCATGTGGCAGCCAGAGTGTACAGCATCAAGTGAAGTAAAGCTGATCATGGTGAGGGCATCCCTGGGCAGCAATGTGGTCAGGTGCTGATGCCCTGTATCCTGTGCAGCATCAGTTGATTGCAGAGAAGTTTGGTGTTGTTGGTGCTGCTGTTTTGCCTGGTGATGCTGGTGTGCCTGGTGATGTTGGCATTGGGGCTGATTGTTGTGGGATTCTGAGGTCCAAGGAGAGATTTTTTCAAGGGCACCAATACTGATGGAATACATGGCAGGTGAAGTTGAGATGACAGAAGTGATCTGTCAATGGTGAGAGAGGTTGTTCCAAGGAGGTGACAGTGGATGGAGAGTTTACTCCAAACACTTCCAATCTACAAAAAACTCAAATCTGTCTTGCAAATCCTGAAGGCTCCAGCTTCTGAGATTGGAAAGTGAACAGCTGTGAAATGGCAGCTTTTATACCACATTTGCAGCTGTCAATTAGTCAGAAGAATGGATACTCATTGAACACCCAATCTACTTACCTGTTGTGATCCTCGAGTGCCATTAACTTCATGAAAAATCTGTAAAAATGGTAAGTACAGGGCAAAATGATGTTTAATTAGCATTTAACAACCTCTTAATGATCTAACTTGCCTCTTGGTGTTGGATCAGATAAGCACTGACAGACCCAACACATGGGAAACTAGCGTGGAGGCGGGTTGACAGTGGGCTCCCAACCCGCTGTCAATCATTTCTATTTTGACAGCTGACCCGCCTCCGAACACGTCCTTTCAGCGCCGGCAGAATTCCAGCCAACAAGACGACAGCTCTTGCTTATATCTCGGCTGACGATATCCTTTCAGATGGGGTTTGGGATGAACAGAAGGTTATAGAACCAAGGTGGGTAGATGGAGTTAGGATACAGATGAGCCATGATCTAATTGAATGGCAGAACAGGCTCGAGAGGCTAAATGGTCTATTTGTGTTCCTGTGTTCCTATTTACAGAAGGATTGGACACACAGGTGCAGGAGTCTTAGGAGATGATCCCTGTGGGAAAGCAGAGCAGTTTTGTTAACTCTTTATTGATTTTGCATGATTGTATTTAGCATAATTCACCATAATAAAAGGGAGAATGAGAGAAAGATTTTTTTTCATCTATCCCAGTAAATGATATGCATTGAAACAAATCAAATCAAAATAATTGCTCGCCAAATCATGAGCAACACTGCGAGAGAGTTTACTGGCCCAGAATCTTATACCTGGGGCGAATAGTGAAGTGCCCACTGGGTTGCTGTTCCTGGAGACCGATTACTGTGCATTGCAAAGTGTAAGTAGATTGATTGAGAGTCTCGTCTGTGAGCAGATCTACCCCTCCACTTATTGTGTAGGTCTTTGAGTGTTTTTTCCCCCTCTGACTCACCTGGTGATGATTTAGCAGACATTAGCCAGAGTATGCTGTTCACCTGTATTCAAGATGCTGCCAGATCATCCATTTCTACAGCGATATGGAGCAACAATTGAAGAGACAGCAATCATTCTTTGTTGTCACTGATACCTTCAGCACTTTGGGTGTCATTAACCACATGCAAATGGAGATAAGAGACCCTACAATCAATCTCATGCCAAAACCAATCAATATGTAGGTGGCCTATGATGCAAAATGAAGGATCTTACAGGTGAATCAATACTTGACTCTTTCATCCTCAACAGTCATCTCTGGCTGCAGCGTTTAGAAAAGATGCATGAATGGCTTATGAGGAATTTGGAGTGTGGCCATGACATGATTGAACAATCCACTGACATCAGCAAAACATAAGTGTAACCGTAAATCATAAAATAAAATGACAATTTCTGCTTTGTTGTTATTTTTCCAACTCATGGAAACATTTCTAAACCTCCCACCAGCATCTATTAATGGTGGCTGTGGCTCCGAACTATTGATGGTGTTTCTTCTCTGGCATGTGTGCTGGGAAGCGCATGCCATCCTGGCACCTTCTGCATAACTATTGACTCTTCATTGTTGATGAATCAGGCTTTCCTCGTCATTTGTGGGACCAGTTGTGTTTCATCAGTGTCCTGCTGTTTATTGAATTGAAGCACTGACCACACTCGACCAGCTCTGTTGGGCGGGCCACATTGTTCGCATGCCTGACACACGTCTCCCAAAGCAAGCGCTCTACTCAGAACTCCTACATGGCGAGCGAGCCCCAGGTGGCCGGAGGAAATGTTTCAAGGACACCCTCAAAGCCTTCTTGATAAAGTGCAACATCCCCACCAACACCTGGGAGTCCCTAGCCAAAGACCACCGTAAGTGGAGGAACAGTATCCGGGAGGGTGCTGAGTACCTCGAGTCTCATTGCCGAGAGCATGCAGAAAGCAAGCGCAGGCAGCGAAGGAGCATGCGGCAAACCAGTCTTCCCACTCACCCTTTCCTTCAACGATGCTCTGTCTCACCTGTGACAGAGACTGTAACTCCCGTACTGGACTGTTCAGTCACCTAGGAACTCACTTTTAGAGTGGAAGCAAGTCTGCCTCATTTTCGAGGGACTGCCTATGATGATGATGATGATAATTTTAGCTCAATTCTGATTGGTTCGCTAAATGCCTTGAGCAATAAATATCATGGTGCAGTTCCTATACATTTGTAAATTCTTCACCTTACATGAACAGCTCCTCTATTAAAGAAAAGAGTCTAACAGCCATAACGCAGAAAGTTGCTACATTCTGAGTGTTACAAAATTGATTGTGTGAGATAACAGTAGTCCAGGAGAGATGTTTCCTCTCCCAGTCCAACAGCATGCCTGTATTTACTGTCCAGGCTCACATATTAAGAATGGTCACTTGGGGAATTACTGGTGGGCTGCTGTGAGCTCTAGAACCATATCCTACAAGTCATCACTTTAAACAGAGAAAGGATAAGGGATGAAATTTGAGAAGGAAAAATTGGAAAGAGATAATAACACTACTATAATTTGTGCACCACAGATAAATAACAGCTTTCATCATTTCTGGAGGCCTAGGATAGCCATTTTGGAATCGGGCAGAAAAATGCAGATAATTGGGGAAGTCTGTCAATTCACTGAATTTGCAATTTTTCTTCCCATGTCCTGCTTGGAAACACATTTTCCTCTTCAATATGGCAACCCCTTTGAATATGAAAACATTGACATTCACGTCAATTTTTGTCTTTGCCATTGAAGGTAAGCATAGTAGCAGTTGCTGTATAGGAAACTGACTGGGGTAGATCTAGACAGTGTGCGAGGATGTAAAATGGGTGATAGTGAATCAATGCCCCCTGTTACATCTCTCCCCATTTTTATTTCTATGAAGTCAATGGAAATTGAAATGGCGAGTAAAACCGGCTGCCCATTCATTATCACCTATTTTGCACTATCGCTCAAAGTCAAGATCTACCCCGCTGTGTTGTGAAAAAAGTCCAGATCCAAATTTTGGATTCAAAAACTCAAAATTCTGAATGCGCACCTTGCAGTTGAATTCTTCCAAGTTGCACAAGCTTCCTCGTATAAATGATCCAAAGTGTAAACCTCAAACACTACATACTGTATGGACAGCTTCACATCCTCTTCAGACATTTATCTCCGTCCTGCCACTGCACATAGCTACTGAACATTCCACCACATCTCTGATGCATAATTCAGCTTGATCGATTCCTGAGCTCGTCAGCAGATTTTGCATAGTGCACTGGCAGCCGTCTAATCAGTGAATGCTATTCTTTTTTTAAAACTGCACTAGTCCAAGGACAGATACTTAGTCTCAACTGTATCTTCAGATGCAGAACTGGGAATGGACAGATCCTGAAAGAGTTTCATTAAATGTAACTTTGCAAGTTTGGCAGGTCTGAGGTGATTCTCTGTTGGGAATAGCGGAAAAATAATAGTGAAGAAAGTTTTTCTTCGGAGAATCACCAAAGGTCTACAGTAAAAACAAAATAATGTTGGAAGTGCACAGCCAGTCAGTCTGCATCTGCAAAAAAAATATAGATCGACATTTTGAGTGTACATTCTTCATCAGAATTCATGAAGGATATACACCCAAAATGTTAACTTGTTTTTTTCTCTTTGCAGATACTGATTGGCCTGCTGCGCATTTTCAATATGTTCTGTTTCAGCTTTCTATAATTTGCATATGGAACTGAACATCTTTGCTTATAATTTCTTAGGATTTTGAATTGTGCTTCTGTCTATTCGTAACTGCAGTGCACAATAGTGTTACCAAAAAAATCAAGTCACTAAATCTAAAATCAAAGCTTTATTTCACAATCACTCACTTCACAATTAATCTGAAAGTGTCCTGCACATTTTGTCATGAGTAACACACTGTGATCCATTTTCCACCTTCAAAAGGTTGAGAGGTCTGGTCCTAAATTATAGAGTGCACAGCCAATAATGAATTATTTAATGGGTGTCTGCTCTGGATCGAAATCCAGAAACGAAAAGAATGCAGATGTCCACTGAATGCTTGTGGGCACTTATCAGGTAGACTCTATTACCTGAGTATGTCCTAAGTCTGCTAACTGATTTAAAATGCGATGTATGTGTGATGTTAGGGAATAATAATCTAAACTTTGAGATTTTGAACAGAAAGTATTAAGCTGTACAAAGAGAGCATATTTTGAATCGTGTGTAATCCATTATATAATATTCCTTTTTCAAGAGGAAAAAGATTGGAGGGGGGAGAAATTGGGGTCATTTTCTCCTCCTGTTAGCGGCCCCGGGGGGCAATAATGGAGCGCAAACAACATTGCGACCAGGCGCGGTGCCACTAACAACTCCCGCTAAATTCGGTGGTAGTTTAGCTGCGGTGCTATGGTGTTGCGCCCGGGGATCATGACGTCATCGCCGTCTGCAGCACCCTGTTAGCGCTCTGGAACCTATGTTGGTATCAGCCCCGAAACAGTGCTGGGCGATGACAGCAACAGCTTCGGGGACGTGTACCGGGCGGTCGGCCGCTAGCGGGGCAAAAGTTAAAGGGTAGGTGGCCGGCTCATCGTCAAAAAAATGGCCACTTTTTATCCCCACCGCTGTCGCTTTGGACACGGGGTCTGTGCCACGATCGCTCAGCCCGGCACTCTGCTTGATTGCGCAGCACCCCTGTTCCCCGGTGGTCCATGTAGGGCCATTTTTATTCTGCAGAGAATGCAACTTAGGCCCTTCCCTTTAATTCAGGGGAAAGCCCCTCCTACGCGACAGCGCTATGCTGCGCTACCGCCCCAGAAAGGAAGTGGAGCGCTTGATTTAACGGTCCACTTCCTTTCGGGGGTGGTAACCCAAATTTCTTGTGAGAGGTGAGACTTCTGCGCCTGGTGCAAAGCCTCGCAACTCGTTAGTGTTACCGCCTCCAAACGGGGCGCATCCGAATTTCTCGGCCCCGGGTGTGCTAATTGAGCAAATGTTGTCCATGTTGTCAGCTTGTATGATAGTAATTGTAAGGGTGTTAGGGTGTATATGAACATTGCAGAGAGATCCAAGGAGGCCCAACTGATACTATGAAGCACTGTTAAGATCATACAGAATGCTTCCTCCTAAAAGATGACAAAACTGGTACAAATCAGTCTTGAGGACTATTAAGGTCAATACAAGAGGTAAGCCCTCTCACATATTTCACAACACCAAATATGTTGAAGAACTCTTGCTGATCACATTTGTGCTGTTGCAACTTTTCCTTCAGGAGACCAACATATCCTGGCAGACCTGTCACACTGTTTGCAAGCTCATGTGATCAGCTGCAAGATTTTCCTATCCACTAATATGGATATTACATAGCTTGTGGTTATGCTCCAGTGTGTCATTATAGGGGTTATTTGGCAAGGTTTTGCTGCCACCACAAAGCCTCACTAGTGGCGACCTTAGGTGGGTGAATTGGCACTATATTGTTATAGGCCTAAATTCAACCTACGTTTGCATCCAGTGAGGCTGCATGCTGGCAGCAGCATTTCATGAAATTACCCTTTATATCTCTTTTATTACTTATATTACTTTACTACTTTTACTACCCACCTTGATTCACCTGTTCTGTTCCAGCTCATTGTATGACCTCAATGTCTCCATACATCTTCTCAGAGAAACCTTCTTTCTGCCCAATCTCTGCCTCTCCTCAGTTACTTTAATCTCCACCTGCGCTCACAGTCCCCAACCTCTATTGGCTTCTTTGCCCTGTCCCTCAACGGCATCCTCTACATTGACTCCCATCTCAGAATCTGTTTGAGGATGTTTTTATTAATAGTGAGATGACTTATCTATTCTACATAATCAATAAGGTTCGTGGAACGTTAAGGTTGAGTATGGATTTATTAAGAATATAGTACTTACAATCATACCTGATGATTGGGGAATCAAGCGTGTTATTGCGCTGACTTCAGTATGCAGGTTGCTCAACCATCCAAATCCAAATTTACATTACAATTTGCTACATTTATAGTTTTGTTGGACTGTAAGTTACTGATCCAAATACCCTTATATGGCTTGCAAGGCCTGCTCATGCCACGTTCACATGTTCTGTTGTACATCTCAAACCTATAAAATATATAAACAATGGGCAAATTGTTTGATTTAATTGATTGATGTGGGAGAGGATGAGAATCCTGCCATTCTCTTTAACATCTTCCCTCTCTTCAACTTTCCTTTGTTTTCCAAAGTACTTGAACACTTTGTTGCTTTCGAACTACATTACCACCTCTCCCACCATTCCAGTTCCTAGGCACTTTGGTACTGTGAATTCATACACACCAAACTCACATAACACTCTTCCATCAGTATAATTTGATTCCAACCCCAATCCCAGAGATAAAGACAGTTTTACATTTTATGTGTCACCCAAATGGGCCAAAAATCACGGTCTCTATGGGCGCATATGATATGCGCATGCACCTGCTCGATGCTTATGCGCCTAAAACTGGCACTAGCGAACTGTCAAAATGGCCTGGAAATTCCGGCCTCCGTGGGTCCATACTAGTGCATACAGACCTGGGAAGGCATTGCAAAAGCCGTTTTTTAGTGCACAATGCACATGTGCTGAAAATCGGCTTTTCCGATCTGTCAAGCTCCAGCTTGACAGATGCCACCATATCTCCACAGCCAGGACATTCGCATGGGTAAGATTGTGATATTTACCCATATCTTGCCCAGCGGATGTCCTGAAAACTCTTGCACCTGATGATAGCAGGCGCATAGCCTATTTTTACAGGCATAAGCATTTTAAAACACACCAAAACATAATAAAATAACATTTTAAAAATACATTTTATTGTTAAAAATCCTGCCCACTAATGTAAGTTTATTTTAAACCATAATTAAAGCAACGTTAAAAAAAATCGTAAACTTTTTTTTTATAGGACATAAATAACTTTAGTTTAAATTTATGTTAAATATGTGATGTATTTTTTCTATTTTTTATTAGTGTTTTGAGTGTTTGGGGGCTGTTTCGCAATCATAATAATGAGAACTCCAACTTAATACTGTACCTTGATTGGCTACCCAGAACCATGTGACGGTAGCTCCAGCTTACGGACGTCCCGACGTGCACACGCTTCGATGCGCAGTGAGTGAAGGCCTCAGGACCAGGATCACTGGTGGGCGGAGTAGGAACATGTAAGTGCGCATCTTTTCTTAACTTTTTCACTCGATTGCCCGCGGTAAGCAGCCAACTGGGATTTCTAGGCAAATGTCTTTTGACAGTTCCAATGCATCCCCGGGAGACGGGTCATTCGCGGGCAAAGATTTGGGCTATTTGCCCAACTCTTGCCCAGCAAATGTCCTTCAAACTCTGCTTTTACCAGCATAAGAGTTTTAAAAGGTAGAAAAATAAAATGTTAAAAATGTTTATATTAAAAACCCTGTCCATTAAGATAAGTTTATATTTACCCCTATTAAAACATATTAAAAAAATTCAAAAAAGTAATTTTTTTCTAAAACATTTAATTAAATTCAATTGCAATTAATTTTAACTATGTGAAGTGATTTTCTTATTTATTTTCAATGTTTATGTGTTTTTGGGGGTATCCCCATTCATAGAAATGGTGATCTCCATACAAACGATACTCACCATTACTGTGAATGAGGATGCGCCATTTTCATTGGTTGGTCTGGCCCACATGATCCCAGGCTGCACAAATGGTCCTGGAATACGTGGGCCTCTGCGCTGTGCTGCGTAGCTAGGCCTTGGAGTGCAAGTCTACGTTCCTCCGGGACCACCAAGTACTTTTGTAAAAATAATTTTGGTCGGAGGCATCTGCCCGCAGGAAGCATCCGACCGCAATTTCTGGGCCAATGTATTCCAATATAACTATACAGTGTTACATCGGTGATCATGCTCTCCCAACTGGGATCCTCACTCAATTAGAACACAGATAGGAAATTGGGATATTTCAGCATTAATTCTATAAACCATGCTCCCATTTAACAAGGCTTGTTAAAAAGGAGTGCAGGATCTGTGAATAAGTCCTCACATTTCAATGAAACAAGTTGTTCCATAGATCACAGTAGATTAGGGAAAGATTTGTCACACGATTATACAAACCCACATCTTGGGCCCAAAATTGATACACTCACTGCCCACTGCCGCCCACTGCCACCCACTGCCGCCCACTGCCGTTCACTGCCGCCCACTGCCGCCCACTACCACCCACTGCCACCCACTGCCGCCCACTGCCGCCCACTGCCGCCCACTGCCGTTCACTGCCGCCCACTACCACCCACTGCCACCCACTGCCGCCCACTGCCGCCCACTGCCGCCCACTGCCATTCACTGCCGCCCACTGTCACCCACTGCCGCCCACTGCCACCCACTGCCGCCCACTGCCGTTCACTGCCGCCCACTGCCGCCCACTACCACCCACTGCCACCCACTGCCGCCCACTGCCGCCCACTGCCGCCCACTGCCATTCACTGCCGCCCACTGTCACCCACTGCCGCCCACTGCCGCCCACTGCCGACCACTGCCGTTCACTGCCGCCCACTGTCACCCACTGCCGCCCACTGCCGCCCACTGCCGACCACTGCCACCCACTGCCGCCCACTGCCGCCCACTGCCGACCACTGCCGTTCACTGCCGCCCACTGTCACCCACTGCCGCCCACTGCCACCCACTGCCGCCCACTGCCGCCCACTGCCGACCACTGCCGTTCACTGCCGCCCACTGTCACCCACTGCCGCCCACTGCCACCCATTGCCGCCCACTGCCGTTCACTGCCACCCACTGCCGCCCACTGCCACTCACTGCCACCCAGTGCCGCCCACTGCCGTTCACTCCCGCCCACTGCCGTCCATTGCCGTTCACTTCCGCCCACTGCCACCCACTGCCACCCAGTGCCGCCCACTGCCGTTCACTCCCGCCCACTGCCGTCGACATTCCTCCTCGGGTTCCGCCCAATGCCAATTTCGATCTGGTCTGGAGTGGGCGGGAGAGGAGAGTTGCCGGGAACCGCCCGCTGATGTCAGCGGATGGCCGAGAGGTATAAGAGGACTCCTGTCCGCCGAGATGCCAGATTGGTGCGGGCGGGAGTTGGCGCCAGAACGGGGGTGGGCCGCTGGCTGGCGGCTGGTCTATCCCTGATGGTGAGTATGAAGAGCTGAAAATAAGGTGAGTAAACATTTTCTAATTTTTATCTTTACAGGGACTTACCTGGATGGAGTCCCCTGAAGGTGTTCCGATTTTTAAAAATGTTTTTTCTTTGCAGATCTTCGACCTTTGCCGCCGAGATTGGGAGCCCCCGCCGGTTGCCGACCAGATTGGTGGCATAAGTCCCTCATTTTCCGCCATCCCCCCTTTGAAGGATCTTTTTGATGAAAATCCCGCCCAAAGTACCGTCGGGTACATCAGCGGCCATCGGCGGTCCTTTGGGCAGCACTTGGGCGGGTGGGGGCCTTCACCAAATTCGGGCCCCTTAGCGTTCAAAAATATGCAGATGGCTTTGAATCTTCCAAATTAAATTGTGTTAATGACTACTCACGATTCAGAAGCATATAAAAGAAGACACTATCCTTCGTAGATTGACAACTGCAATGATTTTGTTTTAATGATGATTTGACCGAATTTATTTACTAACTGTTCCTCTGGGCCTTCTTATGCACCATGTCCTGGAATAGTTTTTTCAACCAAAGTTAAATAGCAGGCATTGAGTAAATAAATTCTGTTAAGCTCTCCTGATGGGTCAGCTGATTAGTTATTGAGTAGCTGAGCCATACAGACTAGGATTCCTTGACAGTACTTAGTTAACTGATCTCAACTGGGATAGCGATGGGGATGTTACACTTCGCTGTCAGGCCCCCAGTTGGTGGGGGGAGGGTGGGGCATTGATAGTGATTCTGCTTATATTATCCATTGCTGGAAGTGAAGGTGTGGACATTGTGTGAGGACAACACCAACATGCATTTATATGGCACATTTAAGATATTAGGACAGGTGAGGTAGGTTTTAAGGCACATCTTAAAGTAGGAGAGAGAGGTAGAGAAGCAAACAGGTTCCCTGAGGGAATTCCAGAGCTTAGACCTCGACAGCTGAAGGCACGACTGCCCATGGTGGGGTGAAGGATGTCGGGATTACACAAGAGGCCAAAATTGGAGAAATGGATTTCAAAGGATTATAGGGCTGGAGGAGATTATAGAGATAGGGAGGATACTATCGGGCTGCATGTAATCAGATAACCTGCAGTTCTCTCAATGCCTAGCCTCACACATTGATATGCCTGTCGATTTGAAAAGTAAATGAACTGTGAAGGCTGAAAATTTCGTCCTGGCACAGAAGCACTGGGGCCATTGCTCCTTGGGTGTAGCTGTGCAAATCAACAAGTGCAGGCAATTCATCTCACATAAGGTCAACTCATTCAAAGACATTTCCAGCACTCCATCACACAATGCATGATGTGTTGGCAACACACTGAGATCAAGGCACTAGTTATCCTGTTATGCCAACTCCCAGAGGGCTGCTGGATGCCCTCAAAATTGTCCATTTCTGAAGGCACAAGGGAATTGCTGCAAGTACACATGTTGGAATGGCCCTATTCAATGAGGCAGCCTTGGAGGTGCTACTGGAATGAGGTCTTTGGAGCTGAGGGCCACGCAGCAGTAAAGAGCAGTGTTAAATAATTTGGATGGAGGTGAGGGAAAGAGCCCCTAATGTCTCATTTGTGCACCAAACCTGAGAGCAGATGAAGAAAGAAAGTTGCTGGTCTCAGGACGTCTGCCAATGTAAATTCTGCTCACATTTTACTTAATTTTATAATGTTGCCATGCAAATTCTTTTGACACCGCTGGAATTTTATGTTTGGGAGAACATCACAAACATTAAGTTTGGCAGGGATAGTGGATGCATTGGTTGTAATTTATCAAAATTCCCTGGATTCTGGGGCGGTCCCAGTAGATTGGAAAACTGCAAATGTAACGCCCCTTTTTAAAAAAGGAGGCAGACAAAAAGCAGGAAACTATAGAGCAGTTAGCCTAACCTCTGGGAAAATGTTGAAGTCCATTATTAAAGAAGCAGTAGCAGGACATTTGGAAAAGCATTATTCAGTCAGGCTGAGTCAGCATGGATTTATGAAGGGGAAGTCATGTTTGACAAATTTGCTGGAATTCTTTAAGGATGTAACGAACAGGGTGGATAAGGGGAAACAGTGGATGTGGTGTATTTGGACTTCCAGAAGGCATTTGACAAGGTGCCACATAAAAGATTATTACACAAGATAAAGGTTCACGGGGTCGGGGGTAATATATTAGCATGGATAGAGGATTGGCTAACTAACAGAAAACAGAGAGTCAGGATAAATGGTTCATTCTCGGGTAGGCAACCAGTAACTAATGGAGTGCTGCAGGGATCAGTGCTGGGACCCCAACTATTTACAATCTATATTAACGACTCGGATGAAGGGACTGAGTGTAACGTAGCCAAATTTGCTGATGATACAAAGATGGGAGGAAAAGCAATGTGTGAGGAGGACGCAAAAAACCTGCAAAAGGACATAGACAGGTTAAGTGAGTGGGCAAAAATTTGGCAGATGGAGTATAATGTTGGAAAGTGTGAGGTAATGCACTTCGGCAGGAAAAAAATCAAAGAGCAAGTTATTATTTAAATGGAGAAAAATTGCAAAGTGCTGCAGTACAGCGGGACCTGGGGGTCCTGGTGCATGAAACACAAAAGGTTAGTATGCAGGTACAGCAAGTGATCAGGGAGGCCAATGGAATCTTGGCCTTTATTGCAAAGGGGATGGAGTATAAAAGCAGGGAAGCCTTGCTACAGTTATTCAGGGTATTGGTGAGGCCACACCTGGAATACTGCGTGCAGTTTTGGTTTCCATATTTATGAAAGGATATACTTGCTTTGGAGGCAGTTCAGAGAAGATTCACTAGGTTGATTCTGGAGATGAGGAGGTTGACTTATGAAGATAGGTTGAGTAGGTTGGTCCACTACACATTTGAATTCAGAAGAATGAGAGGTGATCTTATCAAAACATATAAGATTATGAGGGGGCTTGACAAGGTGGATGCAAAGAGGATGTTTCCACTGATAGGGGAGACTCAAATTAGGGGGGATAATCTTAGAATAAGGGGTTGCCCATTTAAAACTGAGCTGAGGAGGCATTTCTTCTCTCAGAGGGTTGTAAATCTGTGGAATTTGCTGCCTCAGAAAGCTGTGGAAGCTGGGACATTGAATAAATTTAAGACAGAGATAGACAGTTTCTTAACCGATAAGAGGTTATGGGGAGCAGGCAGGGAAGTGGACCTGAGTCCATGATCGGATCAGCCATATTCATATTAAATGGCGGAGCAAGCTCGAGGGGCAGTATGGCCTACTCCTGCTCCTATTTCTTATGTTCTTATGTTCTTATGACATCACATACCAATCTAACAACTTTGCATGTACCTTTCAAGATTACAGGCATGCCACTGTTTTACAAGGGCACTAAACATTGCAATGCCAATGAGGTGTTTGCACTGTGACCTATTGCATGCAGAAAGCAACAAACACCAATCACACTGCCAACATTTCCTGCGTGCTGCATGTTCACAGACTCATGTAAGGTGACTGCCTGCACTGGGCACTTGGCTGGAACACATCTTCTCTCACATTCCTCATTTCAACATATGTCCCTTTTCTATCTTCTTGCAGAAGACTGCATATAACAAAGCACAGCTCATACAGACAGGACATGAATTGTCTAAGCTATGACATGATTCACTACGAGAAGGGAACCTAGGAGAAATTAAATGATGATTTCAAAAGCTTCTCGAAGCTCATTGATAATATCTTCTTTTTCTTATTCCATATCTCCTTACTCATTAAGGCACTTCCTCATGCATAATAGACATTAGAATCCAACTTACTCACTAATGTCCTTTTAGGGAAGGAAACCTGTCGTCCTTACCCGCTCTGAACGATAGTTGACACCTATCACACACCAACCTGCTTGACTCTTAACTGCCTTCTGAAGTGGCCAAGCAATTCACTCAGTTGTATGAAAACACTAACAAAGAGACAAAGAGTAATTGCAGCGATTCAAGAAGAAAGCCCACCACCGCCTTCTCAATAGCAGCTAGAGATGGCCAATAAATAATGGATTGCCAGCAGCAGCCAAATCCCAAGAATGAATCAAAAAATTGTCCTGTCAAGTTCATTCTGTTTTTTAGGGATCTCCTTTAGCGATCAATCTAAAATAGGCTTGTCTTCTGCTTCTCCAAGTGCATAAGAGCAGGAGATGTGTTAAGCCCAATGTCTGGCCTCATGCGAGCAAATCACAGCACCCTTTGTCATCCACTCCTAAAGTGGTAAGCTACAGTGAGGCAGCTGCATTCATACTGTGGGGATAAGTTAATGAGTGTCAGGACAGAGCACTAGGTCAAACACAGAACAGGAATAAAGAAGATTAAGTGCGGATGGAATTGGAGGAACTGCAAGCTCTTGGCCAGGTGCCCAGCTCAGGCGTTCCTTCAGCTGCTGATTCAGGGAATTGGAAATCCATAAATGCACTTTGGTAACAGTGCAGTTTATACACCCATTTGAGAAAGTGTTAACAATCCTCCTTTGATTAGTGGTATCTAAAGAGGAGTCCACAACCCACTTCTGTGCAATGCTGCATGTCCATCTGACTCAGGTGCAGACCAGCAGAACTCCAGGTCCCTCTATAACAAAGCTTCCTGTTATGTATGTAATAACTCGATAGACTGAATACTGTAAACTAACACGAGCAGGCTTCGACGACGAGATCCAATACCGCCTCCAGTGCGCCAGTGCAGCCTTCGGTCGCTTGAGAAAAAGAGTGTTTGAAGACCAGGCCCTCAAATCTGCCACCAAGCTCATGGTCTACAGGGCTGTATTAATACCTGCCCTCCTGTATGGCTCATAGATATGGACCATGTACAGTAGACACCTCAAGTTGCTGGAGAAATATCACTAAAGATGTCACCGCAAGATCCTACACATCCCCTGGGAGGACAGGTGCACCGACATCAGCGTCCTCACTCAGGCTAACATCCCCAGCATTGAAGCACTGAACACATTCGATCAGCTCCGCTGGGCAGGCCACATAGTCCGCATGCCAGACATGAGACTCCCAAAGCAAGTGCTCTACTCGGAACTCCTTCATGGCAAACGAGCCAAAGGTGGGCAGCGGAAACGCTACAAGGACACCCTCAAAGCCTCCCTGATAAAGTGCAACATCCCCACTGACACCTGGGAATCCCTGGCCCAAGACCGCCCTAAGTGGAGGATGTGCATCCGAGAGGGCGCTGAGCACCTCAAGTCTCAATGCCAAGAGTGTGCAGAAATCAAGCGCAGACAGCGGAAAGAGCGTGCAGCGAACCAGTCCCACCCATCCCTTCCCTCAACGACTATCTGTCCCACCTGTGACAGAGTCTGTGGCTCTCGTATTGGTCTGTTCAGCCACCAAAGAACTCACTTCAGGAGTGAAAGCAATTCCGAGGGACTGTCTATGATGAAAGTAACACAGGTACAAACCTGGCTCTGCTTTATTAGGGCCCAAAGTGATTACATTACATGATGGCTCGTCTTTTATACCTGGGCTGCACACACATGTGCGCACAGCCCAATGACCTCTGACAGTGGCGCCACCTTGTGACTAGTAACCCCAAGCATACATACATGACAATATCCCTCTTTAAGATATTAGTAACAATATTTTTACAAATTGAGACGGTCCAGGGCTTTCTGCTCCCGAGTTGATCGTCTCAGTTCAACTCCAGCCTTGGGCGAGCATTCTGAGTGTGTTATGATTATGAGCTGGGTAGCCGAAGTAGTTGAGTAGACCAAGGAACGAATGCAGCTCCGTCACATTCTGAGACTTGGGTGCATTTTTGATGGCCTTGGTTTTCGAGTCCGTAGGCCTGATGCCGTCAGCAGCAATTTTCATCCCCAGGAATTTGACTTCCGGTGCCATGAAGATGCACTTCGAACGTTTCAGTCTAAGTCCCACTTTGTCCAGACAATGTAGAACCTCTTCCAGGTTGTTCAGATATTTGGCGGTGTTACGACCTGTGACCAGGATGTCACCTTGGAACATGACGGTTCTGGGGACAGACTACAGTAGTCTCTCCATGTTCCTCTGAAATATGGCTGCAGCCGAGCGAATTCCGAAAAGACACCTGTTGTAGATAAACAGTCCTTTATGTGTGTTGATGCACGTAAGATTCTTCGACGTCTCGACCAGCTCCTGTGTCACGTAGGCCGACGTCAGATCCAGTTTAGTGAAGAACTTCCCCCCGGCTACCTTTGCAAACAGCTCATCAGTCTTCGGGAATGGATATTGATCCTGTTTTGAAACTCAGTTGATCGTAACCTTGTAGTATCCACAAATCCTGACAGTGCCATCACTCTTCAACACAGGAACAATGGGGCTGGCCCATTCGTTAAATTCAACCGGTGATATGATCCCTTCATGCTGGAGTCTGTCCAATTTGATTTCGACCTTCTCCCTCATCATGTACGGAACCGCCCGAGCTTTATGATGGACAGGTCTTCCATCCGAGTCCACGTGGATCTGCACCTTGGCTCCCGTGAAATTGCCGATGCCTGGTTCGAACAGCGAGGGGAACTTGCTCAGCATTTGAGCACATGGAGCATCATCCTCCAGCGACAACGCTTTGATATTGTTCCAATTGCATGTAATTTTTTTGGCCAATTCCTGCCGAACAGCGTTGGACCATTGCCTGGAACAGTCCATAACGGTAAATCATGAACCGCACCATCATATGACACCTTGACCACTGTACTGCCAATCGCCGTTATGAGTTCTTTAGTGTACATACGCAACTTGGCATTGACTGGACTAAGCTTAGGCCTCACAGCCTTAGTATCCTATAGCTTGTCGAATGTCCTCTAGCTCATTATTGATTGACTCACACCCATGTCGCATTCCATCGGCACCGGCACACTGTTAAGTTGCACATTAATCATTATCGGTTGGCTCTTTGTTAGGAATGAACACAGTCCATATACTTCCTCCTCTGGTATCTCGGATTGCATATCCGGATCCACGCTATACTGGTCATCATCCTCCACGTGGTGTGTCACAGCACGCTTGCTCAGTTGTGGACACATGTGCTGGAGATACTCCAGTCTCGAACAGCCTTTACAAATGTTCTCTTTAAACCGACAATAATGAGGCCGATGATTGCCCCCACAACTCCAACATGATGAAATCGGATTAA
The DNA here is from genome assembly GCF_044704955.1 of Pristiophorus japonicus. Lineage (NCBI taxonomy): Eukaryota > Metazoa > Chordata > Chondrichthyes > Pristiophoridae > Pristiophorus > Pristiophorus japonicus. The sequence continues at coordinate 99,120,985 of NC_091982.1, read as the reverse complement.
TTCCAGTTGGCGGACTTTGGGCAGCCACAGGTTTCGCATATGCAGTCGAGTAGGCCTTGCCATATGCAGCTCCGCCAAACGACGATACAATCTTGTTCACAGTCCTTGCCGAGTTCTGATTTTTTGATGATATCTGCTTTAAGTTTTTGTCCATCACAATGCATGCCTGGGCAATCGTGATGGCCTTGCTCAAATCCAGCGTCTCCGCCGCCAGTAGCTTACGCAGGATCAACTCATGGTTGATGCCGATTACAAAGAAGTCCCGCAGCATATCTCCCAACGCGTTTTCGAACTTACACGGTCCAGCTAGACATCTCAGGTCAGCAACGAATTCCGACACATCCTGGCCCTCAGAACGAACGTGCGTGTAGAATCGATATCATGAGATGATGATGCCTTCTTCTGGTTTGATATAGTCACGTACCAGTGCACACAATTACTCATAGCCCTTGTCCATTGGACTTGCTGGTGAGAGAAGATTCTTTATGAGTCCATAGATTTTCAGACCGCAAACCGTGAGGAAGACCGCCATGCGCCTAACTGTGTCAGTGGGTGCCTCCAATTTGTTGGCCATGAAGTACTGGTCCAGGCGAGCTACAAAATCTGCCCAGTCCTCTCCCTCCACGAATGTCTCCAGAATTCCAATTGTGCTCATTTTTGCACGCAAAGGTTCTTAAGTTACCTCATCGCCAAATGTTATGTATGTAATAACTCGATAGACTGAATACTGTAAACTAACACATGTATAAACCTGGCTCTGCTTTATTAGGGCCCAAAGTGATTACATTACAGGATGGTTTGCCTTTTATACCTGGGCCGCACACACGTGCATACAGCCCAATGACCTCCGGCAGTGGCGCCACCTGGTAGCTAGTAACTCCAAGCATACATACATGACACTTCCCATGGACAAGGTCCAAATCTCAGGGAAAGTTTTCATCATGTTGTACTTTGACTGGGGCTTGAGATGCAACAGTTGAGGATCAGGTAATGCAAGGCTTCTCGGCTGTCCAGCAGCCTCCTCCCACATGGATCTTTGGACATGTTGATTAAGTGTCCTGCTGTTGTTTGGAATAACCCAGCAACATGAGATACAAGGCAATGGTTACCACTGACTGAATCATTCAGGATATTGCAAAGTTTGTCATGACTCTTTGGGCAGTAGTAATTTCCACATGCAGTTTCTTGGGACATACCCAGCATTGGTTCTCTTTGTCTGTGCAGGAGTAGCAGTGTAATGGCAGGTCTACTAGATAGTCTAAGGTGCACGTGTTCAGTACGCTGTGAATATCAGCCTCCTGAACAAATTTTGGCAAAGGACCAGAGGATAACCATCAATCTTGGGACTGTACCCAGGCAAGATGTCAACAGGTTCAGGGAAACAGAAGAAAAACGATTGGTGAGAAAGGGAAAAGGAAAAAAAACTGGATAAAAAAGATGACACATTCTCACTGGAGTGCTGTTGGTGGAGCCAATGGCTTATGGCTCTTTCATACAGTTATCTGCAAAAAACCTTAAGGAATTGTCATCATCCAGAGCTATTCTGCAAGCAAATGAACTGTTATTAAATAGTGGCGAGATAGTGGATGCATTGGTTCTAATCTACCAAAATTCCCTGGATTCTGGGGAGGTCCCAGCGGATTGGAAAACGACAAATATAATGCCCCTATTTAAAAAAGGAGGCAGACAAAAAACAAGAAACTATATACCAGTTAGCCTAACATCTGTCGCTGGCAAAATGCTGGAGTCTATTATTAAGGAAGCAGTAGTTGGACATTTGGAAAAGCATAAACCAATTAAACAGTGTCAGCAAGGTTTTATAAAAGGAAAATCATGTTTGACAAATTTGCTGGAGTCTTTGAGGATGTAATGAGCAGGGTGGATAAGGGGGGACCAGTGGTGTATTGGATTTCCAAAAGGCATTCAATAAGGTGCCACATAAGAGGTTACTGCACAAGATAAAAGTTCACAGGGTTGGGGGTAATATATTAGCATGGATAGAGGATTGGCTAACTAACAGAAAACAGAGAGTCGGAATAAATGAGTCATTTTCCGGTTGGCAAACAGTGACTAGTGGGGTGCCACAGGGATCGGTGCTGGGTCCTCAACTATTTACAATCTATATTAATGACTTGGATGAAGGGACCAAGCGTAATGTAGCCAAATTTGCTGATGATACAAAGATGAGTGGGGAAACAAATTGTGAGAAGGACACAAAAAATCTACAAAGGGATATAGACAGGCTAAGTGAGTGGGAAAACATTTGGTCGACGGATATAATGTGGGAAAATGTGAGGTTGTGCACTTTGGCAGAAATAATAGAGAAGCAAATTATAATTTAAATGGAGAAAAATTGTAAAGTGCTGCAGTACAGAGGGACCTGGGGGTCCTTGTGCATGAAACACAAAAAGTTAGTATGCAGGTACAGCAAGTAATCAGGAAGGCATATGAACATAAGAACATAAGAATTAGGAACAGGAGTAGGCCATCTAGCCCCTCAAGCCTGCTCCGCCATTCAATAAGATCATGGCTGGAATGGAATGTTTGCCTTTATTGCAAGGGGGATAGAGTATAAAAGCAGAGAAGTCCTGCTACAACTGTACAGGGTATTGGTAAGGCCACACTTGGAGTACTGCATACAGTTTTGATCTCCTTATTTAAGGAAGGATATACTTGCATTGGAGGCTGTTCAGCAAAGGTTCACTCGGTTGATTCCGGAGATGAGGGGGTTGACTTATGAAGATAGATTGAGTAGGTTGAGCCTATACACATTGGAGTTCAGAAGAATGAGAGGTGGTCTTATTGAAACATATAAGATAATGATGGGGCTCGACAAGGTGGATGCAGTGAGGATATTTCCAATCACAGGGAAACTAAAACTAGAGGACATCGGGCTAGAACCTCCACTTTTGAGCTTAGCGCCCAAAAATGGGTGCTATTTCTGGCGTGGTCGGTGAAAAATGGTTTTCTGATTGCTGGCTTCTCGTCCATTCTCAAAACACCTAGTTTACATTTTTGAAAATGGGCGTTACCCTGAGCGATATCAAATGGGCGGTAGCGTAAATTTTTTTTGACCTACTGCCGTATAGTGTGGCTGTCCTTAGCAATGGCATGGCAACGCTTGATTCCTGCGATTCTGGAGGTCAAAGGTCACCATGACATGTGCAGAAGAGGAGACAGAGAGAGAGGGAGCTCAGAGGGACTGAAGGCATGGCTGGGTGTGGTATGGCTGCTTTGGGAGGAAGGAGGGAGACTTTAGAGCTTCACAGCAAGCAGGCAAACAAAAAGTAGCTGTTAACAGCCATATATTTGACCGAATTTGCCCTATAATGGAGAGAGAGGAGGATGCATCACAGCACGCTGTGGAGACTGACGCTGAAGAGAGCAGTGAGGTGGGAGAGGAGCACATTGCAGGCCACAAAAGAGCCAGGAGGGTCTTGGACGAGGCAAATGCCTCCCTCTTGCAGGAGGTCAAGTCACGCTGGGGTGATTTGACACAGGGAGGGCATGGGAAGCCCACCCCAAAGGCCTACCAGAGGATATGGACCAAGATAGCAGAGGTGGTCTCGTCGGTGACCAACGAGGTGCATGAGAGCGACCAATGCCGCAAACGATGGAACAACCTTTTAGGATCCGCAAGAGTAAGTATTACATTGATTTACATGTACTTATGCATTTATATAATTTGATTTGTAACAGTCATGAGTGACTATCAGCAGATGTGAGGTCTTGCACTTTTACCAGGAATGTTGTAGTCAAAGCCTGCGGTCACGGTGCACGTCTTTAGGTAAAGAAGGTAACGAATAATAATAATCATGATTAAATCTGTCGGTTATGTGTTGTATAATTTACCACCAAGCTCATGATCTACAGGGCTGTAGTAATACCCACCCTCCTTTATGGCTCGGAGGCATGGACAATGTACAGAAAACACCTCAAGTCGCTGGAGATATATCACCAACGATGTCTCCGCAAGATCCTGGGAGGACAGGCGCACCAACATCAGTGCCCTCGTCCAGACTAACATCCCAGCATTGAAGCACTGACCACTCTCGATCAGCTTCGCTGGGTAGGCCACATAGTTTGCATGCCAGACACGAGACTTCCAAAGCAAGTACTCTATGCGGAGCTCCTTCACGGCAAATGAGCCAAAGGTGGGCAGCGGAAATGTTACAAGGACACCCTCAAAACCTCCCTGATAAAGTGTGACATCACCACTGACACCTGGGAGTCTGGTCAAAGACCGCCCTAAGTGGAGAAAGTGTATCTGGGAGGGTGTTGAGCACTTCGAGTCTCAATGCCGAGATCGTGCAGAAATTACGCGCAGGCAGCGGAAAGAGCGTGCGGCAAACCAGTCCCACACAACCCTTCCCTCAACGACTATCTGTCCCACCTGTGCCAAGGTCTGTGACTCTCATATTGGACTGTTCAGCCACCAAAGAACTCACTTCAGGAGTGGAAGCAAGTCTTCCTCGATTCCAAGGGACTGCCTATGATGATGATGATGATGATGATGATGATGATGATGTATCAGTCTCTGTGACAGTACCTAGCAATGATATCACACAATGATCTCATGCCATGACGTCCTGTCACCCTTTACAGAAGAAGCTATTGACGATGAGGTCCATGCAGAGGTGAACGAGTGGGTGGCCACCAGTCCCCAGCGACATCACTGATATGGAGGAGTGGATGCTCGCACTCGTAGGGAAGCACCCGCGGACAGCCACGGATGCATCTGCAGACCTTGAAGTGATGCCACGTGAGTAAAGCTTACACCATTGTGTGATGTAAAGTCAATAGATGCTACACCAGCTCATATCTGACCAGTCATATATGATAGATGATTTCTAAAAGTGTCATAGAAATAATGCTGGCCTAATGAAAATCATTGCAATGCACAATGTGTTGATGGTCATGAAATGTCTGTGATGATTTTGAGATTGGTAGTGCTTTTGTTGTGCATATGCTGTGTGTAGCGCTGGACTCACCTTGTGACGCCAGCACCCACTTCTCCTCTAACAACCTCATTTGTGTCTTGCAGCTCAGCCAGCAGCACAGCCCCAGGCAAGGCCACAGAGGCCAGAAGGTGGGGGCGTGGGGCAGGAATCGGCAGACAATCCTACTACATCTGGTCCTGAGAAGCTCCGATTGTCGCCCGTCAATCTGTTGGGTCTGTTCTCGACGGATGAGAGCACGGACTTTGAAGAACCTGCATTGCCATGCTCCAGAACTCATTCTACCTCAAGGCCATCTAGTGGTCCTCCGGTCATTCCCACCTCCACTCTGGAGGTGCCGGCCCAAAGCACCTCTCCACAGGGCACCCCATTTGTCCCCAGGTCGGCGCCGACCCCACGGAGGTCTCGTGGACGCAGCAGGTCTTATCCACGAGCGCGACATGACAGCGGAGAGATGATACAGTTGTCCAGGAGGACCGTAGACATTGGTGACCAGTTTAGCGAAGCTTTGGGGGGCATATCCTGACACGTGGCCACCATGACCGAGAAAATTCTGCACATGGCGGAGTCCCTGGATGCGATAGCCAGGAACACTGCTGCCACAGCCCTCCCAGTGGTCCCAGAGCGCGGCACTCCACCTCTAGGTTCCGCACCACCACTGCAAACGACAGATGAGAGCAAGGACAAAGATCCTGCTTCTACATCAGAGAATGTTGCCCCCTCAGCACCCCCCACTCCCGTAACCGTACAATGACCGCATCTACCTTTATTCCCCCCAATGAGGCATTGCCTGAGGAGCTCCTCGGCCAGGCGGCGTGGAGTGAGGATGGGAAGGGATAGAGGTGGGGAGAAGAAGGGGAGGGGGGAAAGAAAGTGAGGTGCATGTGCGCAGATGATGGCTGTGTTATATCTCCATCTAGGTATATGCAATTTGTTGCAATGTATGGGGGCTGGGGACCACACTCCTGCTTTGCCTTTGTATTCTGTATTGCTGGACATCTTGAACATGTGATTGATGTCAATGGTGGAAAAAGTTGGGTGTGGGCGGGGGTTGGGTGGTATTGGCTGTGATACTTATGATTTCAGACCAATGCTGGTATTAAACTTTTGTTATTGAACATAACCTTGTGGAGCAGTGTCTCAGATAGCTGGACCATTACACACTGGTGATTCCTTACCATGAAAGGGTAAATGCAACTTAACATCAATCAACATAAACTTTAACTGGCACCAAGGTTATGGGCACCATTGATGTCTGAGCTGCACACACACAGCAGTGTGTCAGCGTTGTCACTCACATCAGCGCTCTTTCAGTCAAATCTTTCCGATAACAGCTCCTCACGTAAGAGTGGGATTTAACAAATGCCAGCCACACCACTGGCGTTCGTTCCAGTTAGTTCCACTTTTTGTGGGCGGTTGTTTGAGCGAGGGATATTGTGGCCGATATGTGTGCGAGGTGGTGAAATTGAAGATGGGTGATCTCCTTGGCCACTAGTTTGGGTAAATATACTCTTTGCGACAAAAAACAGTTGCCGGGCGTTAATATTGAATCTCGGCATTAATTCCGTTCGGAAAGTAACGCTGGACGATATTATGGGCGTTGAATTCGCCCATTCTGCTGATTCCGCCCAAAAACAGTGGGCGGGTGGTGATATTTTTTCTCGCCGTTAAGTACATTGGGAAACTAATGCTCGGCGATAAGTCTCCTAAAAATGTCTATCAGTTTCCATTTTGTGTCAGAATGGGCGATATCTGGGCGTTGAGCAGGCAAAAAAAGTAGAGGTTCTAGCCCATGGTCTCAGAGTAAGGGACCACCCATTTAAAACTGAGATGAGGAGGAATTTCTTCTCTCAGAGGATTGTAAATTTATGGAATTCTCTGCCCCAGAGAGCTGTGGAGGCTGGGTCATTGAATATATTTAAGGCGGAGATAGACAGACTTTTGAGCAATAAGGGAGTAAAGGGTTATGGCGAGCGGGCAGGGAAGTGGAGCTGATTCCATGAACAGATCAGCCATGATCTTATTAAATGGTGGAGCAGGCTCGAGGGACGTATGGCTCCTGCTCCTATTTTTTCTGTTCTTATGTTCTTAAATGCTATCTACACACTGCTGGTGTATCTTTCCGGCCTTTAGATAACTTTCTAATATTGAGATGATGAATCTGTGCTGCTTTTTCCTAAGTTTGCTCCAATTCTGCATTTTTTTTTAAATTTAGAAGTGCACCTTTTAAAGTATTTAAGAAAGAAATGTCATCATCATAGGCAGTCCCTTGGAATTGAGGAAGTCTTGCTTCCCTTCCTGAAGTGAGTTCTTTGGTGGCTGAACAGTCCAATACGAGAGCCACAGACTCTGTCACAGGTGGGACAGATAGTCGTTGAGGGAAGGGATGGGTGGGACTGGTTTGCCGCTCTTTCCGCTGTCTGCGATTGATTTCTGCATGCTCTCGGCGTTGAGACTCGAGGTGCTCAGCGCCCTCTCGGATGCACATCCTCCACTTAGGGCGGTCTTGGGCCAGGGACTCCCAGGTGTCAATGGGGATGTTGCACATTATCAGGGAGGCTTTGAGGGTGTCCTTGTAGCGTTTCCGCTGCCCACTTTGGCACGTTTGCCATGAAGGAGCTCCGAGTAGAGCACTTGCTTTGGGAGTCTCATGTCTGGCATGCAGACTATGTGGCCTGCCCAGCGGAGCTGATCGAGTGCTTCAATGCTGGGGATGTTAGCCTGAATGAGGACACTGATGTTGGTGCGCCTATCCTCCCAGGGGATTTGTAAGATCTTGCAGAGACATCGTTGGTGATATTTCTCCAGCAACTTGAGTTGTCTACTATACATGGTCCATGTCTCTGAGCCATACAAGAGGGCAGGTATTACTACAGCCCTGTAAACCATGAGCTTGGTGGCACTTTTGAGGGCCTGGTCTTCAAACACTCTTTTCCTCAGGCAGCCGAAGGCTGCACTGGCGCACTGGAGGCGGTATTGGATCTCGTCGTTGATGCCTGCTCTTGTTGATAAGAGGCTCCCGAGATATGGGAAGTGGTCCATGGTGTCCAGGGCCGCGCCGTGGATCTTGATGACTGGGGGGCAGTGCTGTACGGTGAGGACAGGCTGGTGGAGGACCTTTGTCTTATGGATGTTTAGCGTAAGGCCCATGCTTTCGTACGCCTCAGTAAATACATTGACGTATTTACTGAGGCGTATGAAAGAAAGAAATGTAAATGTTTATTCAAAATATCCTAATGATATATAATAATTTAAAAATGCAATGGCATGATTAATACAGTGGTTTAGAGAAATACAAATTCCTAACTATTGCTTTTATATAATCATTGTCAAAAATAAGACAGGCAAATTAAGCTGCCAACCATGAATTACCCCTTGTATACGTATACCTAATATAAAATATTCATGCTCTTTGCTGTCTATTTTACATATTGTGAATAATGAGCCAGGTAAAGCTCATTTAGAAAAACCTACTGGCTGGCATTAAATAAAATATAACACAGATACTCATTGATGAAGTCTGTCAGTAAAACAAGGGTATAAATAGCTGCAGATATTTCAAATCAATACTTAACATCTAGGTGCACTGTCAACAATATTTTGCATAAAACCCTAAGTGGAATTCACTCAATCTTTTAGGATCATTTACACCACAGACAAAATTGAAACTTACTTCAACCTAATTTGAATTACTACACTGTCTGCAGTGTGAAGGAAAGAAATACATAACCTGCATTTAGATAGCTCCTTTCACAACCTCAGGATGTCCCAAAAAGCTTCACAGCCAATCAAGTACTGTTGTAATGTAGTTACTGTTGTTTGTAGGGAAACATTGCATACAGCTAATTCTCACAAACAGCATTGAAATAAATAACCAGGTAATATGCTTCAGCAATCTTGATTAAGAACATGGGGAGAACATAGACTTTTAGAATATTTAGTTGGAGTGCTATTCTGACAAACGTATTGCCCACCCAGAGGTGTCGGTGTACGCCCTGTGCAGATTTCATAGTTGTCTCCAATTTGACTTTCAACAGGTCCTGTAGATTCTCCGATATGGCAGTGAAGTTACAGATAGAACAAGTGACCAATAGGAAGGAGGTCCTCATCCTTTCTGACAGTAGAACGGTGTCAAGACAAATGACTCAACAGACATGGAGAGAGGTGGCAGAGAATATGAATGGCACCAGCATTGACCTCAGTGCAGAAAGACATTAATGATCTGGCCAGAGCTGCTAGATGCCCTTACTTTCTCTCACACTCTCTGCACAGCCCTGCATGGCCTCAGCACTATCAATCCTTCCCTGTCCTACTTCTCATGGCTCTCCTGAAGTCAGCAGAGAACACTTCACTGCACCTTCTTTCTGCTTGCATTCACACTCTCAAATCCTGTTGCAGTAAGCAGTCTTGGTGCCCCTGGGTTAGGGAGATTCCTGCTCCTGATCACTACCTCCGTTCCTTGTTGGAAGTGTGTGTGTGGACACTGGGTTAGAGCAGGATTTAGCTCACCTACATTGCTGCCCATTGTTGTATGGCCAAAAACAATCTCTGTCTCTCCCAATTTCATTCGCTCCACAATCGGCGGCCGTGCTTTCAGCCGTCTCACCCTAAGTTCTGGAATTTCCTCCCTAAACCTCTTCGCTTCTCCACCTCTCCCTCCTCCTTTAAGACACTCCTTAAAACCTTTGACTAATTTTTTGGCCGCCTGTTCTAATATCTCCTTGTGTTTCAAATCTTGTCTAATAACGTTCCTGTGAAGCACCTTGGGATGCTTTACTATGTTAAAGGTGCTATATAAATGCAAGGAACACTTCTTCAAGCAAAGGTTGTGAAACTCGCTACCACAAAAAGCAATAGTTGCAAGTTCAATTAATAATTTTAAATCTGAGATCGATATATTTTTCCTAGCAAGGGTATTAAGGGACATGGAGCCAAGGTGGATACATGAGGTTCAGATACAGATCAGCCATGGTCTCATTGAAAGGCGGAACAAGGCTCGAGGGCTGAATGGTCGATTCCTGTTCTTATGTTCCGAAGTTGTTGTTGACGTAGTCTAGCCTCACACATGAAGAATGCTCGCCTGTGAAGTTGCCAGAGGGCGATCAATTAACATTGAACTATACCACAGCAAAGTGTCAACACCTTCAGTTAGAGAGGAGGGGAGAATATTGACAGAAAAAGGAAGAAAAAAAATCTTAGTCTCCGCCACACACACACAAAACACTCAGACACACATACATACACATACACACAATGCAAACCCACATACTCTTTGGTCACCATGCAGTTGTGTATGAGATGCTGTTTGCTGCAGAACTGCCCTTTTATACAATATATTTCAAGAATGGTTACTAGTTATCTCAGATTCACTGTGAATGATTATTGTCAGCGCAAAGCAAATTATGGAGAGAAGCCAGAGACAGAACTGCAGAAAAGGATTAATAAAAACAACTAGGACAGCTTAAAGGTTAACACAATCATTAGATCTATTCAGCAGAGTATTATGGTTTGGGATTCATTATTCTTTTGGTCGACGTTGTTATCCTGTTGCTATGGATATTATTTTTAGCACATGTGCAGAATATCTTCTATGGTACTTCAAAATTCTGAATGTCAGTTTCATTATTCTTTAATGCAGGCTGTTCAGAATGTGACCTCTACTTATCAAATCACGGAATTGCAGAAATTACAGCACAGAAGGAGGCTATTTGGCTCATCGGGCCTACGCCAATGCTGGATTATTTCTATTTAAAAATGTCCAGTACCTTTAGTTATAACAAATAGCTATATACATATAAATCTACATTTATAAAAAGAGATAATACAATGATGGGCACCTTTGGTTATGCTGAGCTCTACGCAGAGTCTGTTTTGCTTCATATTGTTTCATATGATTCATAATCACACTAACTACTGTTGTAACAATACTCTAGCACGGAGAAAACAGTGCACCTATTTTGCATGAGTATCATAATAGAACAAAATAAATAAGAGCAGGAGAAGACCATTTGGCCCCTCGAGCTTGCTCCGTCATTCAATAAGATCATGGCCGATCTGATCTTGGCCTCAACTCCACTTTTTCCGTACGCTCCCTATAACCCTTGAATCCTTTATCATTCAAAAATCTATCTATCTCCACCTTAAATATATTCAATGACCCAGTCTCAAAGCTCTCTGGGGTAGAGAATTCCAAAGATTCATGACCCTCTGAGAGAAGAAATTCCTCCTCATCTCCATTTTACATGTGCGACCCCTTATTCTGAAATTATGCCCCCAGTTCTAGATTTTCCCACAAGGAGAAACATATTCTCTTCATCTACCCTGTCCAGCCCCACAGAATCTCATACGTTTCAATAAGATCACCTCTTATTCTTCTAAACTCCAATGACTATAGGCCCAACCTGCTCAACTTTCTTCATAAGACAACCCCTTCATCTCAGAAAGCAACCTCGTGAACCTTCTCTGAACTGCCTCCAATGCAAGTATATCCCTCCTTAAATAAGGAGACCAAAACTGTACTCAGTACTCCAGGTGTGGTCTCACCAACAACCTGTACAGTTGTACCAAAACTTCCCTACTTTTATACTGCATCCCCCTTGCAATAAAAGCCAACATTCCATTTGTCTTCCGAATGACTAGCTGTACCTGCATGCTAACTTTTTGTGTTTCATGTACAAGGACCCCCAGATCCCACTGTACCAAAGCATTTTGTAGTCTCTCTCCTTTTAAATAATAATTTGCTTTTTTATTCTTTGTACCAAAATGAATAACCTCACATTTTCCATCTGCCAAAATTTTGCCCACTCACTTAACCTATCTATATCCCTTTGCAGATTCTTTGTGTCCTCTTCATAACTTGCTTTCCCATCTATCTTTGTATCATCAGCAAATTTGGCTACATTACACTCGGTCCCTTCATCCAAATCATTAATATAGATTGTAAATAGTTGAGGCCCCAGCACTGATCCCCGTGGCATCCCACTAGTTACAGTTTGCCAACCTAAAAATGACCCATTTATCCCGACTCTCTGTTTTCTGTTAGTTAGCCAATCTTCTATCCATGTTAATATATTACCCCCAAATCCATGAGCTCTTATCTTGTGCGGTATCCTTTTATGTGGCACCTTATCGAATGCCTTCTGGAAATCCAAATACACTACATCTACTGGTTCCCCTTTATCCACCCTGCTCATTACATCTTCAAAGAACTCTAGAAAAGTTGTGAAACATAATTTCCCTTTCATAAACCTATGCTGACTCTGCTTGATTGTGTTATGATTTTCTAAATGTCCTGCTACTACTTCCTTAATAATGGACTCTAGCATTTTCCCAATGACGGATGTTAGGCTAACTGGCCTATAGTTTCCTGCTTTCTGTCTCCCTCCATTCTTGAATAAGGATGTTACATTTCGGTTTTCCAATCCACTGGGAGCTCTCCAGAATCCAGGGAATTTTGGTAGATTACAACCAATGCATCCATTATCTCTGCAGCCACTTCTTTTAAGACCCCAGGATGCAGGCCATCAATTCCAGGGGACTTCTCTAGTATTTTTTCTCCAGTGATAGTAATTGTTTTAAGTTCCCCCCTCCCGATAGCCTCCTGATTATCTATTATTATTAGAATGCTTTTAGTGTCTTCTACACTGAAGACTGATGTAAAATATTTGTTCAAAGTCTCTGGCATTTTCCTGTTCCTCATTCTTAATTCCCAGTCTCATCCTCTAAGGGACCATTAAAGATTCTCTCAAAATGCAGGTGAAATCATAACCCTATAGTGCAGCCTGAGCACCTGAACAGCAATCCAAACACTCAGCCTCCCTATGAAGCTTCTACATGGGAGGCCATGTTTAATCCTTTCTCTTAAATTACGCTCATATTTTTTACTTGCAGCAAGCATCTGCTCTGCTCCACTGGTTTGGGTGCTATTTTACTGTTGAATTGTATTTCAAAATGTCAACATACTAAAGACCCGAGTTTGGTCAAACTTAAGTTCCGCCCATATACCGTCGAAAGATCCTGACGGTACTTTTGGCAGAAGTTTGGTGGGAAAATGTGGAAAAAACCGGAGGAAAAAATGGGCCTTACACACCAATTCTGGGTGGCAGCGGGTAGTAGGTCGCATTCTGGGCAGCAAATGTGATCCTCGGCAAAGTTACGCCAAGGATAGAGTTGGGCCCAGGGAGGGGGGGGAACAGGAAAAATAATAAATTTTCAAGACATAAAAAACATTACTACAAATCCTTCAGAGGACCCCATTCAACAAAATCGCTGCAAAAGAAATGAAGAAAACAACTTTTCTTGCAGGTCTTCACACTTACTGTTCAGGTAAGACCTGCCTCCACGCGGATGTCTCTTCTGCTGCTGAAGTGGAGGACCGCCCGGACCAATTTTGGAAGGGAGTGGGCAGGAGGACCTTTGTCGGTGTTGCACGCCAGCGCACACCAGCGGTCGCTCCCCGGAGATGTTCTCTCCCCACCAGTGTGAGGACCTGACCAAACTCGCTCAGAGGGGAAAGCGCCCAGAAAACATGGAGACTGCCGAGAAAACTCGCCGGCAGCCGACGATAAGTCCACCAAACACGGGCCCTAAGTGCTTCTTAAAGCTACAATGCATCTGCTATCTGTATTCATTTCCCATGGAAATGCCGTTGTCTACTGTCTATAGAGGTGCAGTTGGGATCCCTCTTCTTCTATTTGCAGGTTCTGGAGGATGAAAGAAGTGAGGGCAGGATGGTTCTGTTAATGTGATGTCTTTAATTATTATGCAGTTGGAATGCTCCAATGAGACCCAGGGGATCACAGAAACATACAACACATGCAGAGGTGATTTGGCCCATTGCATCTGTGCTGGCTCTTTGAAAGAGCTATCAAATTAGTCCCACTCCTCTTCTCTTTTTCCTTGGCCTGCAAATTTCTCCTCTCAAATAAATTTCCAATTCCCTTTTGAAAGTTACTATTGAATCTGCTTCCACCACCTTTTCAGGTGGCGCATTCCAGATGTATGTGAAATTTCCAAACCTGCAGCGCACAGATACATCACCCAGGTCATAGATGACTTATTTGCTGAGTGAATTTATCAATTTCCCCATTAAAGTTAGATAGTGACATGAAACAGCCCTACACTCTTGTCATCTGGCTGGATTCAACAAACGACAGTGGATAATTGACATTAAGTGTGTGGTGATTGGGCCCCTACCTAAATACCAGCCAATTTAGGAACAGAGAGGGGTTCCACTTCATGAGCAGCTGGTCGGTGACCATAGGAGTGCCTGTAGCTCACTAGACTTATTCAAATGAGGCCCAAGGTTTGATTTCGGATGAGGCTTGGGCCTCTGGCTTCTGGCATGTGCTAACCAATTTGGGCCAATAGATGGGCCTAACCTAATCTCTGCCCCAATTTCACCCTCATCAGTGGTATGTGCAGGCACTTCACTGCTCCACACCATGTACACGATATACACTAAACCTAAGGCACAGTGACGAAGAAGAAGTGTTTTGATGGGCTTTAGCTCAGAATTAAATATATCAAGAAATAGTAGAAATTACTTTAATCAGTTATTTTGAAGTCATGAATTGAAATTCATACATGCGCGAAAGTCCAGGTAAATTGTGGCGTGCACTGAATAATGACATAACTCAAGTATGTCATAGTTCCTGGGACTTTTGCGCTGGAAGATGAACCCAACACGGTAGATGTGTCATTACAGCAGCTCATGTCTCCAGGAAATTCCAGGCCATTTTAACGAGGTCCAGAGCACTGCTGCTCCTCCTGCAGTTTCATCCTTCACTCCTTGGAGTGCACGCAGGTAATTCAGACTGAGAACTGTAAGATGCAGCAAGATCAGCTGAGACAGGCGGAATTGAAGAGTTCCTGGGCATGAAAACTTTGGATTGATTTGTTAGCGATTTCCGCAGCTAGGAAACACTTTTTGTCACGATTATTTTTGCCATTTAGATTTACAGATTTTCACCTGCACTCAGTACTTCACCCCTACCCACAGTGAAGACTTCTCAGAAGCAGGTATGACATTCCCTTTGAGCATAATCTAGTATGCCATTATCATGGAGGAGAAAGAGTAACACAGGATGAAGCAAAGAGTCATGCAGCATTTAAATAGGATACACAGCACCAAATATTAGCCATCCCATAAAATATATAAGCAGCACAGGTCATATGAGGACCCCAGTCGGGAGATGCTGATAAGAGTGCGCTTTACCAAAGAGGCTTTGCATTGCGGCCACGCTCCTCTACTCACACTGCTTTCTTTGTGGATATGAATATTTCCTGTACATTCAACGTTTATGGCACTGGCTCATTTCAGGCAGCCAAGGGGATCATGGTGATATCAGGCACCAGCATGCATTTGGCAGGGCATTGACGCACTTTACAGGAGAGCTGGCAAATTCAACATCTTTGTCATCACAGCAAGGAATGGTATGACCATAATAAAAACAGAAAATGCTGGAAATCTCAGCGGGTCAGGCAGCATCTGTGGAGAGAAAAACAGAGTTAACGTTTGAGGTCGATGGCCCTTTGTCAGAACTGGCGAATGTACGAAAAGAACACATTCTTAAGAAGCACTGAAAGGGGAAGGGGAAGAAAGAAAGCTAGGAGCTGCATGAATCCTAGCTATGCCTGCCTTTTCGTGGGATATGTGGAACCTTCTTTATTCCACTCCTACTCGGGTCCCTTCCCTCACCTCTTTTTCCAGTACATTGCTGACTGTATCGGTTCCGTTTCCTGCTCTCACCCTGAACTAGAAAATTTCATTCACTTTGCATCCAATTTCCACCCTTCCCTCACCTTCACAAGATCCATCTCCGACTCTTCCCTTCCCTTCCTTGATTTCTCTGTCTCCATTTCTGGGGATAAGCTTTCAACCATTATCCACCATAAGCCCACTGACTCCCACAGCTACCTGGATTAACTTCCTTCCACCCCACAACCTGTAAGGACTCCATTCCATTCTCCAAATTTCTCCATCTCCGTCGCATCTGCTCTGAGGACGCCGCCTTTCACACTAGTGCCTCTGACATGTCTTCCATTTTCCTCAACCGAGGATTCCCCTCTGCCGTGGTTAACATGGCCCTCGACCGTGTCCGGTCTATTTCCCGTACCTCTGCTCTCACCCCTTCCCCTCCCTCTCAGAACCACAACAAAGTTCCCCTTGTCCTCACCTTTCACCCCACCAGCCTCCACATTCAATGGATCAGCCTCCCCCATTTCCGCCACCTTCAGCGTGATCCCACCGCCAATCACATCTTCCCCTCCCCTCCCCTCTCAGCATTCCGAAGGGACCGCTCTCTCCGTGACACCCTGGTCCATTCCGCAGTCACGCCCAGCATCCCCACCCCTTCCCACGGCACCTTTCCGTGCTAGCGCAGGAGATGCAACACCTGCCCTTTTACCTCCTCCCTTCCCACTATCCAGGGCCCCAAATATTCCTTACAGGTGAAACAGCGATTTACTTGTACTTCTTTCAATTTAGTATACTGTATTCGCTGCTCACGATGTGGTCTCCTCTACATTGGGGCGACCAAGCATAGATTGGGTGACTGCTTTGTGGAGCACCTCCATTCAGTCTGTAAGCATGACCCTGAGCTTCCGGTCACTTGTCACTTTAATTCTCCACTCCACTCCCACTCTGATATCTCCATCCTCGGACTCCTGCACTGTTCCAACGAAGCTCAACGCAAGTTCGAGGAACAGCACCTCATCTTTCGGTTAGGCACTTTACAGCATTCTGGACTCAACATCGAATTCAACAATTTCAGAGCGTAACCTCTGCCAATCTTTGGCTCCTTTTCCCCCCCGCAACCCTCCCCCCCCGCCACCCCACCCCGCACCCCCACCCACTCGAGCTTTTGTTTTTTTTCTCCAATGACAGCTGGTTATTATTCCACCATTCACACCCTATCTAGACTAACCTTTTTCTAACTTCAGCCATGACCATTCCAATTCGGCCCAACATCCCTTTTGTCTCTCTAATCTCTCCTACCTTCCACCCTATCACAGACCTTCCCTTTAGTTCTTTCTTCCCCTTCCCCTTTCAACGCTTCTTAAGAATGGCCATCGACCTGAAACGTTAACTGTGTTTTTCTCTCCACAGATGCTGCCTGACCCGCTGAGATTGCCAGCATTTTCTGTTTTTATTTCATATTCCAGCATCCACGTTATTTTGGTTTTGTAAAGGCAGGACGATGTAGTTTTAATTGGTTTCTGGTTTTCCCAAGGTCCAGGGTGCATTTGATGGCACCCAGGGTGCTTTGTGAGCTCTGACAGAAACCCCCTCAGCCACTTCATCGGGAAGGGTTTCCACTCCCTCAGTGTACAGATCACATATGTCAACGTTCATAGGATCCCACAAATCAACACCAGTTATGCTGTACATTATCATGATGCATTCATCCTTTAGAATTCAACCCTTCCTGAATATAGGAAGGAACAAAGGACCAGGAGTAGGCCATTCAGCCCCTCGGGCCTGTATGGACATTCAATTAGATCATGGCTGATCTGTATCATAACTCCATCTACCCACCTTCGTTCTGTAATTCGTAATACCCTTGCCTATCAAAAACCTATCAATGAAGTAATTGAACTTCTCAGTGAAGAAAATCAGATCAATGGATAGCTTCTGGGTGACAAAGCCATTTGCTTACTCACGCAGATAAGGTGTTTTATATGGTTTCTGTTGCCTTACAACTATTTTACAATGGACAAACGGAAATTCTGATGACATAACGCCACGCCAGGGAGAGAGCCTGGAGATTTTCTGATGAAGTGCTGGAGGCATTGGTTTTAGCGGTGGAGAGAAGGTGGGCAGTCCTGTACCCAGCAACTGGCAGGACACCCTGCTGGACTATGTGGAGGGAGGTGGCACACCCCGTCACAGGCAGCACTGTGCTCCCCAGGTCCCACACCCAGTGCAGGAAGAAGGTTAACAAAATCACACGGGTGGTGAGGGTAAGTGAAGGCTTCAACAAATGCTACATACCTCCATCTGTGCCACAGGTTTCACACACTGCTCAACCACCAACAAGCTCTACCTAGTAACACCGACATCTCACACCTTGCACACCATGGCAGCTATTCAACTATGCCAGGCACAAGGGTGATTAGTTATTAGAATTCATGTGATCTGTACGATATGTTTATAGATAAATGAATCCATCGGGTTTGAAATCTTTTGTGGTATCTGTCATTTCGTGCCCAGGAGGATGCTGTGAAATTACGTGAGACAGGAATGGTACGATGGGGATGTGGTGAGCAACAGGGATCTGGGGTTTCATTCATGGGAATTGGAGTCTAATGAGCCATTCATGGACAGCTCATCCGAAAGGCCGATTTTCTCGCTGCCTTTACCCTCTATCCTGTTCCTCCTCCTCGTCCTCCTCCTCATCTTCTTTCTTGTCATCCTCCTCCTCCTCAACTGCTCTCCCTCAAGCTCCTGGAAAGGGCTGCGCACTCATGATGGCGAGTTATGGAGCATGCAGGAGACCATCATCATCATCATCAACATAGGCGATCCCTTGAACGAGGATGGCTTGCTTCCACACCAAAAGGAATGAGTTTACAGATGTTTCAATGAAGGACCCGATATTCCAGTCCTAAACTCGAGGGGTGGAAGATGCCTGTGCATGAATTTTTTTAACGTGTGGTGACCGTTGCACATCAGCCACTACACAGGCTCGACAGTGGCAAGGCTTAACCAGGACGACTGGAGACCTGCTCTGCTGCGTGGACCTAGAGCGCACACATATCGCAGTGTGGGCTGGCCCGTGCTGCCCCTGGGCCTTCGCCTCTTCTGAGCCCTGTACCCCATTTGTCGCACCCCCGCATCAATCTCGCCGCTCCTCCGCCACAAAACATTCACCGCACCTCCGCCACAATCTCGCACCGCACCTCCACACCAAACATTTGCCGCACCTCCACCGCAATCACTCGCCGAATCTCAGCCACGATCTCTCACCGCTATCTCTGCCCCGATCATCCGCCACATTTCTGCCTCGAACTCTCGTCGCTTCCCCGCCGCAATCATTCTTCACACCTCCGCCACAATCTCTCGCCGCTCATCCGCCCCGACCTTCCTGCTCCTCTGCTGTAACTGGGCCCCACCGAAGTTCCTCCAAACGGCAACCCAGTCACCCACCTCGAAGATGTCGCACACTTGGAGCAGGAGATCACCAGGAAATGGGACATGCATTCAGGTGAGTACTGGAGGGCTCCTCTGGAGTGGTCAAGGCTTGACGTGGTGGCTGGAAGAGTGCTGGCATTCCAGTCTAGTGCAGGATGAAGATGGGGGCTGCCAGGATAGTTAAGACACGCTGTCTCCCTCGTGAATGGGGTGGCTATCCAAAGGGGGCCTCGCCAGGCTCCTCTTCATAGTCCCCCTCCTGTTGAGGATGGGCATGCATTCCCCACTAGCAATGCCTGACCCCTCATGATGGCCAAGTTGTGCAACATGCAGCACACCACAATGAATTCGGAGACCTGCTGAGGGGAATACTGAAGGCTGCCTCCAGAGCGGTCCAGGCATTGGTCTGCCTATAGGAAATGGCATAACTCCGTCAGTGCAGCCTTTTTGGAAGTGCAGCCTTTTGGAAGTGCAGCCTTCTCACACACTGCTCCTCAGAGAGTGTGAGGTATGAGCATTGGTGCCTGTAAACCCGTGGGGGGTAAGCCCTCCTCTCCTCATCTGTGGGCCGACATGGCCAAGAGCCCTTCCTCTAGCTTGACACCATCTGGAAATAGCATGAAGCATGATATGCTGGCGAACTAGTAATGCCCTCATTAAATTTTCTGACTGAAGTTGTAAGGGCACTGGAATAGCAGGTAAAAGTGAAGTTTGCAAGTTGGAGCTTCACACAGCGTTATGTGCGCAACCGTTGTAGTCAATGTGGCCTGCGATGTAAGATCCTCATCCCTCCATTTAAAAATGCTGCCAATATTGCCTGCTGCACCCTGGGTCCACCTGGTTTTTTCAGGCGGTGGGCATTAAATGAGACGTTAAGGCAAAAGTTCCATCCGGGGCGCTGGTGCACCATCATGTTAAAAATGGAGGGCGGAGTGGTAAGTTTTTGTGCCAGCGTAAACCAAATCTTCCGGCCGGGCAGTAAATCCTGAACACCCAGCATACCGTCTAAAAACAGCATTTAACGTCCCACTGGGGTGCTCACCGAGGCGCAAATGAGCCAAAAATCCAGCATAATGTTTGGAGCTCTCTATGCTAAACCTCGTGGTAAAAGTAGCTGGAAACATGCTGTTATACTTTGGAGAGCTGGAACTGACGTATGAATTAATGGGAGCAAGCTATGTGCACTTTTTTCCGGAAGAAGAGGTTTAGCATCCTGGAGCAGGAGGGAGAAATTAAGGACAGGCTTATGGAGAGAGCTAAAAAAAGTTGTCAAATTCGGTACTTGAGCCTATCAAGCTGGTATAAAACAAGACCCAGAAAAGAAGACTGAGATTTGGCAAAGCATTTTGGTAAAAATTAATCTCAAGCAGGAGGTCATTGATTGACTTTCATATGACTCTTATTCGAAAATGAGAAACCCTTTTTCATTATTGGTTCAGACTAAATAGGTGACTGGAATTGGAGAGGTTTAATTCTGAAAGGGCTGAAATTCGTCAAGTGTTCCTCAGGCCTCCCACCTTAGCTCTAGCAGGAGACTAGCAGGCCTCAACATTGACAGTGGTGACTTATAATCAATCCATCAATGATATTGTAATCATTTTCCCGAGCCTCAATGTGTCATTTTTCATAGACACCAGAGATTAGCAGAGAGTAATGAGCTGCTCCATCCAACTGTATTAGTGGGAGGAATTATCCATGTTGTAGCTATAATAGGTAACGGCTCACTGACTTGCATCATCAGGGAGAGGTCTGGGTAAAGATGTAAAGAAGAGGGATCCATTACTGACACCACAACTCAGAAGGTCTGTATGTTATCTTAATGGGATGAAGGGGACTGAAGGTTAAACACATTTGTGATTTACAGTTAGAGTTACTTAGCACTAAAATGTTAGTCATGGTTCTATGATCCAAAGCCAGTGTAACGAATTGATCATTTGCACCAATGTCATTGACCACTTATTAGGTGAATTGGAGACCAAGTTTATTGGCAATAATTCTGACTTATAAGACAAGAGGAGCAATAAACCCCTTGACTTATTAGTAAACCTAACTAGATCATCTGTGAGTGGGATTCAACCATTCTGGTTATTTGAAAGAAATTCAGCAACTGGTTGTACAGACTTCAGAGTATTCACCTCTATGGACAACACATCAGACTTTTACAACATGCCCCTACACAAGGAAGACAAAAAGCTTACAGCATAATGAGGTCTGCTTTAGTATTATTACTAAATGATGAACCCACCACCAAACACATCTTCCCCTCCCCTCCCCTCTCAGCATTCTGAAGGGACTGCTCCCTCCGCGACACCCTGGTCCACTCCTCAATCACCACCAGCACCACCTCCCCTTCCAACGGCACCTTCCCATGCAAGCGCAACACCTGCCCTTTTACCTCCTCCCTTCCCACTATCCGGGGCCCCAAACACTCCTTCCAGGTGAAACAGCGATTTACTTGTATTTCTTTCAATTTAGTATACTGTATTCGCTGCTCACGATATGGTCTCCTCTAAATTGGGGAGACCAAACGTAGATTGGGTGACCACTTTGCAGAGCACCTCTGTTCAGTCCGTAAGCATGACGCCGAGCTTACAGTCACATGTCACTTTAATTCCCCGCTCCACTCTCACTCCAATCGCTCCGTCCTCGGCCTTCTACACTGTTCCAATGAAGCTCAACACAAGCTTGAGGAACAGCACCTCATCTTTCGTTTGGGCACTTTACAGCCTTCTGGACTCAACATCGTTAAACAATTTCAGATCATAACCTCTGCCCATTTTATTAACCCATTTTTTTTTACAACCCCCCCGCCGCCACACATTTTTCTCTTTCCCATGGCAGCTGGTGATGATTTTGCCACTCACACCCCATCTAGACTCACCTTTTTTTTCTTAACCTGCTCCATTACCATCTCATTTTTGCCCATTCTCCCTTTTATCTCTTAATCACTCCTGCCTTCCACCCTATCATAGACCTTCCCTTTTGCTCTTTCCTCCCGTCCCCCTTTCACAGCCCCTGCACTTCCATAAGAATCTGTTACATCTCAAACTTTTCCAGTTCTGATGAAGGGTCACAGACCTGAAACGTTAACTCTGTTTTTCTCCACAGTTGCTGTTTGACCTGTTGAGATTTCCAGAATTTTCTGTTTTTATTTCAGGTTCCAGCATCTGCAGTATTTTGCTTTTGTACTTTTATAGGGCTCAATTTTCCCGAGTGATTTGCGCCATTTTTTTAGAGCACTCTGCTTTTTTTGGCTTAAGTTAAAGGTCCACAGTTTCCCCAATCAATTTGCACCAGCATAACTCAGTTAGTTACGATTTTTTTAGCTAAGTATTTTATTTTCAGCCAAAGGGTGCGTAACCATCCACCTACACCAATTCTGGCCATTCTGGGAACTTTGGCCAGCTGATAGTTACTCCATTTCGGCTGAGGCCAGCGTATGTAGCCTCTTGTGGAGAGCTAAAGAAATCGGCGCATGTAAGTAAATCGGAGGAGGCCATTCGGCCTGGGCTAGGGGTGGGGAGTGGAAAGGGAGGGCACTTGGAGCCAGGGTCGGCGGGAGAGGGAGCAGGAGGGCAGGAAAAAGAGTGGGAGAGCGTTAGTGATAGGGGATTCAATTGTAAGGGGACTAGATAGGCGTTTCTGCGGCGTAACCGAGACTCCAGGATGGTATGTTGCCTCCCTGGTGCAAGGGTCAAGGATGTCTCAGAGCGGGTGCAGGACATTCTGAAAAGGGAGGGAGAACAGCCAGTTGTCGTGGTGCACATTGGTACCAACGACATAGGTAAAAGAAGGGATGAGGTCCTACGAGACAAATTTAAGGAGCGAGGAGCTAAATTAAAAAGTAGGACCTCAAAAGTAGTAATCTCGGGATTGCTACCAGTGCCACATGCTAGTCAGAGTAGGAATCGCAGGATAGCGCAGATGAATACGTGGCTTGAGCAGTGGTGCGGCAGGGAGGGATTCAAATTCCTGGGGCATTGGAACCGGTTCTGGGGGAGGTGGGACCAGTACAAGCCGGACGGTCTGCACCTGGGCAGGACCGGAACCAATGTCCTAGGGGGAGTGTTTGCTAGTGCTGTGGGGGAGGAGTTAAACTAATATGGCAGGGGGATGGGAACCAATGCAGGGAAACAGAGGGAAACAAAATGGAGACAGAAGCAAAAGACAGAAAGGAGGTGAGTAAAAGTGGAGGGCAGAGAAACCCAAGGCAAAAAACAAAAAGGGCCAATGTACAGCAAAATTCTAAAGGGTCAAAGTGTAATAAAAAGGCAAGCCTGAAAGCTCGGTGCCTCAATGCGAGGAGTATTCGGAACCCAGGAGAGGGCTCTGAGCTAGTTAGAGTGGGTGAGAGCGCAGATGAACAGGACCCCAAGGAAGTATGCAAAAGGCAGGAGGCAACAGAGCAGAGTAGCATTGGGGTAAGTGCAAACCACAAGGTGATAGGAAGGGACAATATGTATGAAGATAAATGGGCTGCAGGAAGGGTAAAAACTAAAAATCATGGTTGAAAAACTAGCATTAAAACACTACCGAAACGCACACAGCATTCAAAATAAAGTAAATGAGTTGACGGCACAAATCATTACAAATGGGTATGATTTGGTGGCCATTACAGAAACATGGTTGCAGGGTGGCCAAGACTGGGAATTAAACATACAGGGGTATCTGACAATTTGGAAGGATAGACAAGAAGGGAAAGGAGGTGGGGTAGCTCTGTTAATAAAGGATGATATCAGGGCAGTTGTGAGAGATGATATTGGCTCTAATGAACAAAATGTTGAATCATTGTGGGTGGAGATTAGAGATAGTAAGGGGAAAAAGTCACTGGTGGGCGTAGTTTATAGGCCCCCAAATAATAACTTCACGGTGGGGCGGACAATAATCAAAGGAATAATGGAGGCATGTGAAAAAGAAATGGCAGTAATCATGGGGGATTTTAACCTACATATCAATTGGTCAAATCAAATCACATGGGGTAGCCTGGAGGAGGAATTCATAGAATGCATATGGGATTGTTTCTTAGAACAGAATGTTATAGAACCTACAAGGGAGCAAGCTATCTTAGATCTGGTCCTGTGTAATGAGACAGGAATAATAAACGATCTCCTAGTAAAAGATCCTCTCGGAATGAGTGATCACAGTATGGTTGAATTTGTAATACAGATTGAGGGTGAGGAAGTAGTGTCTCAAACGAACATACTATGCTGAAACAAAGGGGACCACAGTGGGATGAGAGTTGGCTAAAGAAGGCTGGAAACACAGACTAAATGGTGGCACAATTAAGGAACAGTGGAGGACTTTTAAGGAGCTCCTTCATAATGCTCAACAAAAATATATTCCAGTGAAAAGGAAGGGCGGTAAGAGAAGGGATAATCAGCCGTGGATAACCAAGGAAATAAAGGAGAGCATCAAATTAAAAACCAATGCGTGTAAGATGGCCAAGGTTAGTGGGAAACTAGAAGATTGGGAAAATTTTAAATGACAGCAAAGAATGACTAAGAAAGCAATAAAGAAAGGATAGATAGATTACGAAAGTAAACTTGCGCAAAACATAAAAACAGATAGTAAAAGCTTTTACTGATATATAAAACGGAAGAGAGTGACTAAAGTAAATGTTGGTCCCTTAGAAGATGAGAAGGGGGATTTAATAATGGAAAATGTGGAAATGGCTGAGACTATAAACAATTATTTTGCTTCGGTCTTCACAGTGGAAGACACAAAAACCATGCCAAAAATTGCTGGTCACGGGAATGTGGGAAGGGAGGACCTTGAGACAATCGCTATCACTAGGGAGATAGTGCTGGACAGGCTAATGGGACTCAAGGTAGACAAGTCCCCTGGTCCTGATGAAATGCATCCCAGGGTATTAAAAGAGATGGCGGAAGTTATAGCAGATGCATTCGTTATAATCTACCAAAATTCTCTGGACTCTGGGGAGGTACCATCGGATTGGAAAGCAGCTAATGTAACGCCTCTGTTTAAAAAAGGGGGCAGACAAAAGGCAGGTAACTATAGGCCGGTTAG
Organism: Pristiophorus japonicus; assembly: GCF_044704955.1. Lineage (NCBI taxonomy): Eukaryota > Metazoa > Chordata > Chondrichthyes > Pristiophoridae > Pristiophorus > Pristiophorus japonicus. Next base: position 99,095,866 of record NC_091982.1, on the reverse strand, counting down.
TTTAACATCTGTAGTGGGGAAAATGCTTGAAGCTATCATTAAGGAAGAAATAGCGGGACATCTAGATAGGAATAGTGCAATCAAGCAGACGCAACATGGATTCATGAAGGGGAAATCATGTTTAACTAATTTACTGGAATTCTTTGAGGATATAACGAGCATGGTGGATAGAGGTGTACCGATGGATGTGGTGTATTTAGATTTCCAAAAGGCATTCGATAAATTGCCACACAAAAAGTTACTGCAGAAGATAAAGGTACGCGGAGTCAGAGGAAATGTATTAGCATGGATCGAGAATTGACTGGCTAACAGAAAGCAGAGAGTCGGGATAAATGGGTCCTTTTCGGGTTGGAAATCGGTGGTTAGTGGTGTGCCACAGGGATCGGTGCTGGGACCACAACTGTTTACAATATACATAGATGACTTGGAAGAGGGGACAGAGTGTAGTGTAACAAAATTTGCAGATAACACAAAGATTAGTGGGAAAGAGGGTTGTGTAGAGGACACAGAGAGGCTGCAAAGAGATTTAAGCAAATGGACTAAGGTTTGGCAGATGGAATACAATGTCGGAAAATGTGAGGTCATCCACCTTAGGGAAAAAAACAGTAAAAGGGAATATTATTTGAATGGGGAGAAATTACAACATGCTGCGGTGCAGAGGGACCTGGGGGTCCTTGTGCATGAATCCCAAAAAGTTAGTTGCAGGTGCAGCAGGTAATCAGGAATGCGAATGGAATGTTGGCCTTCATTGCGACAGGGATGGAGTACAAAAACAGGGAGGTCCTGCTGCAAATGTACAGGGTATTGGTGAGGCCGCACCTGGAGTACTGTGTGCAGTTTTGATCACCTTACTTAAGGAAGGATATACTAGCTTTGGAGGGGGTACAGAGACGGTTCACTAGGCTGATTCCGGAGATGAGGGGGTTACCTTTTGATGATAGATTGAGTAGACTGGGTCTTTACTCGTTGGAGTTCAGAAGGATGAGGGGTGATCTTATAGAAACATTTAAAATAATGAAATGGATCGACAAGATAGAGGCAGAGAGGTTGTTTCCACTAGTCGGGGAGACTAGAACTAGGGGTCACAGCCAATTTAAACCCGAGTTGAGAAGGAATTTCTTCTCTCAGAGGGTTGTGAATCTGTGGAATTCTCTGCCCAAGGAAGCAGTTGAGGCTAGCTCATTGAATGTATTCAAATCGCAGATAGATAGATTTTTAACCAATAAGGGAATTAAGCGTTATGGGGAGTGGACGGGTAAGTGGAGCTGAGTCCACGGCCAGATCAGCCATGATCTTTTTGAATGGCGGAGCAGGCTCGAGGGGCTAGATGGCCTACTCTTGTTCCTAATTCTTATGTTCTTATGTTCTTATGTACTAAATCGATTTCTGTGTTGTATGCGTTATTGAGAAAGCATCAGCGACATTTTGTGCATGAAATATTCACACTTTGCAGAAGTGACATTCAGTGTTTGTAGCCACTGCGAAACCTTGTTGCTTATTTCGCTGTCTTTTCTGAATGGCTAAATTTTGCAACAAGAATAAAAGACTTGTGGCCCAGAAATTCCTCTCGAGAACTTCCCGCGGGCAAAGCACTGTAGTATAGAAATCAAATGTGCACTTACCTTCCGCTTGAGATCCCGGTCCGGAGGCCTCTCGTGACTGCCGATTGCCAAATCCCAGCTGTACTGAGCATGTGCGTCCATTGCAGCGACATCAAAAACATAAGATTTTTTCCCGCGCATGCGCAGAAGGCCTGGCTGCGTTTTTCGGCGCAGACAACAGGCTCCACACTCCCCGAGGTGACTGTGCGCGGCTCCGGATTGCAGTTACAGATCGGGAAAAGTTAGTACGATTATTTATGGCGCATTTCTGGACCTAAAAACCCGGCTAACTCTGGCAATACTCCAGAAAACTGGCTTGGGCAAAATTGAGCCCATTATTAGTTACCTCAGGTAACTCTGTAACTCCACTGTTTCTTTGATGAGAATCACGACTTGCACTTTTGGAGATTGGGACTGAATCAACCTTCTCTGCTGTCTAGACGGTCTCTTGCTCTTTGCACCTAATGAAGAAACAACCTTACAATCTGGTTTTCCGTCACTCATAGCAGTATGGGTGGAAAATTGACGGCTATGCACTTGAAATGTCCTGCAATATGCTCCTTTGCACTGGCAGTGTGGAATCTGCTCTTTGATTCATGAGCTGTCATTAACTGCTGTTGTGGAAAGTTCAGCACCACTAGTTACCACTAGTTCAACAGGAAATTTGGAACAAATGAAGCTGACACTTAGCAATTTGACCAGGGCTCTGCCTCCTCAGTGCAAGAATGGGTGGTCGCAAATATTAACTGCATTTACGTTTTTGCTTATAATTGTGCCATTCATGAATCAACACGAGTTATCTTTATGTTTGAGCAGAATCCAAAAGTCACCATGGACCTTATAGGGAAAATGTTCAACTTGCAACCTGGCGTCAAACTGACATTGTGGATCAGCCACAACATTGATCTTATTGGAAGTGAAAGTCAGGCGGTTTCTATAACGGGCAACACAGTTTTACAAATCCAGGCAGCGAGTTGAAAATTTACCCTTCTGTTTGGTCATCGCTTGCAAGCTGAGGTTGTAGCCGATTGATGCTGCACACCTCCAAAGTGTAACTGAAGACCTCTGTGAAGGTTTACGAGTTGCCTAGCATAATGTTACCAAAGAGCATCAACGTCAGAAAGTGCAGTACAACAACAAAATAAAAGGAACCTCGATAGAAGCACGGGATCACGTATTCCTTGCTGAGGAATGGACAGAAAGAAAATGAGCAGCCTGCTAGAAAATCACTATGTGTCAATGAGTTGACAAGCACACATGGAATAAAGTATTCAAAATAAAATATGTCTCAGCAGATGAAGAGAAAATATTACATAGTAATCTTCTGATGGAAGATAAATTGCTTGGCGGTGACCACAATTTCATCTTGATGAGAGGAGAAATTCAAATTGAAAGTTCTGATGTTGGAGACCAGGGGATAAAATGTAACTTCAGCCGGGATGCGGAACAAGTGGTAGTGCATAGGCCTCACTTAATTTTCCTTTCCATTGAAGTAATCTATAGAGTTACAATGTCAAATTCGGTGGACCAATGGAACCCACATGATGTGAGCAGTCATTTGGAAGCTTTAAAAGTTTCTCAGATCATTCATGGAACAAACTTCGATAAGGAGTGGCAGTGCAGCCCAATGAGATGAATTATGTGAGAAACTCCGGGATGAATTTTAACTTTCGCCCAGTGGGTTGTGCATCTGTGATACCAACCCAATGAATCATGCAGGGGGCCTGAACAATTTTCAGATTCGCACTTCATTAGAATACATAGATAAATTGGGCTCTATAGAGCACATTTTCAGGGTGTTACATGGCCTCCCAATGCTTGAAAATGTAATCCGAGACGTCCAACAAGAATTGCGTTGGATGCCAGCTTGGTAAAGGGGTTTGCGTCACATACCTAATGACACCAGCAGCAGAGCAGACAGATTATGGCGTCAATCAGTGTGCAATTCTGGTTTGATGCCAGCGCTGCTATTTTCAAATGCCATGCTCCAGCCTCAGCCCATTATTAACCTTGCACAGCTGAACACGACATTAAACAGTATGACAAACACCTCACCAGCGCAATTAAAAAGTATCTTGAACTACTTACAGGTTAGTTGTATGATGATTTCTTCTGGTTGTAGGTGCAATTGTATGTGTTTTTGGAGCTTTTCTATACTTGCCTAAAGTTTTAATAGTGCAGTGGGAGTGGTCTGACTGGTGCTGAAGTACTTTTTGTTGATTTAAAAGCATGTGCTGAAAGAAGTGGCTACCAGACATCAGTGGCCTGGTAAGCCTTTCTCTGGGAATTGAGCATGACTGGGAGAATGAAAAGGCCCCGCAGAGCAGGACAAGCTGCTAGAAAAGGGAGAAGGAGGGAGATAAGGGCTCTCAGCTGGAGGCCATATCTACCAAGGGTCTTTAGCAAGCAATTCTCGTACCTGAACTTCAGTGACAACCAATGCTTGAGGTGATTTTGCTTCACTAAAGAAGTCGTGACTGAAATCTGCCAACTGCTGCGGCCATAACTTCAACCTCAAAACAAGGAAAGGACCACATTGTCTATGGCTATCAAGGTGAGCGTGGCTCTTAACTTTTATGCATCTGGCTCTTTCCAGTCTGCTGCTGAAGATATAAGCAATATCTCACAGTTTGCAGTACACAGTTGCATGTAGGTGGTCACTGAGACTCACTATACACAGAGAAACTGCTTCATCTCAATCCCTCTTGCCAGAGACCAGCAGGCAGAATGAGCATGATGGTTTGCATGGATGGCAGGCTTCCCCATGGTGCAGGTTTCCATTGACTGCACGCACATGTGAACTCAGCCATTTTCATTAACTGAAATGGATTCCACTCCCTCAGTGTGCAGCGGATGTGCGACCACAGGCAGAGCACTTTGCAGGCGAATGCCCGTTATCCTGGCAGTAGTCACGATTCCTTCATCCTACACCAGTCCTCTGTACCACCCATACTTGAACCACCAAGCAAGTTAAAGGCTGGGCATTGGTCAACAAGTGTTCTTCACTCATGATGTGGCTCATGACTCTGGTCTGGAACCCACAAACAGCAGGCGTACAACGAGAGCCATGCTGCCACAAGGAATATTATTGGGCACACCATCGGCATCCTTAATCAATGCTTCCATTTCCAGGACAACTCTGGAGAAGACCTGCAATATTCATTTGCGTGATTATCAAGATTAGTGCTGGTATGCTGCATGCTTCACATTCTCGGCATTACGTTGGAACAGCTCATGCCACCACCTCTCAAGCGAGAAGCCGAGGAACAGGAGCATGAGGAAGAGGAAGTGCAGGAGGAGGAAGTGCAACAACAAGTGGAAGAACAAAAAGAGGAAGGGAACCTACAAAATGAAATAATTAATGAGCACTACCAGTAACCGCATCCACACCTCCCCATTCACCAACAGACCCATGTTCCTTATCTTACGTTTATCACTGACCATCGCAATGTCCTCTTTCTGACAACACAAACATAAAAACTACCAAAAAATGCACATTCCAATCCAAATTTATAAATTCAATCGTGGCAAAATGTAACCCCCCTTGTGCATTCCCTTCGTGTCTGACTTCTGTGTGCCTTTACCCCTCCTAGAGCTCATTCGAGGTGCTTCCCCACTGACAGCAGCACGGGTGGTGGAAATCTGCTGACATCCAATTCAGGGGAATGCTGATGGCCTTGGAGGATGACCTCCAGCAGCTCTGGGCCTAGAGGGCCTGGCTTCAGACTGCACCATCTCGGCCTGGTCTGCAGCTGGTGGGCGGGCTGGCTGACGGTTACATCAAGGGAGTGCCAGGAGTGGGAGCATGAATGCTGTCATCCAGAGAAAAGACAGCAGATTCATGCTCCCTGGAACCACTGCCACTGTCCTAGGGTGGCGCCTCAGCAATCCTACTGCTCTGTTGGAGAACAGATTGATGGACTGCTGTGTCGCTTTGGAAGCCCCTTTGAACAGTGGCATCCAGAGCCTTAATGCCAGCAGTCTGAGCTTGCAAGGCAGCAGTCTGAACTTTCACTGCAGAATTGTGCTGGAAGCTGAAGTGCTGCAATGGAAGCTGAGATATCGCCCATCAGACATAGAAACATAGAAAATAGGTGCAGGAGTAGGCCATTCAGCCCGTCGAGCCTGCACCACCAGTCAATATGATCATGGCTGATCATTCACCTCAGTACCCCTTTCCCGCTTTCTCTCCATACCACTGCATCATGGTGGCTTCCACAGATGTACTGATGGTGGTGACCACCCATTCCATGTTGGAAAGGATGGGCTGCAAGACGTTTGCTTGACTTCAAGGATTCTGCACAAACCACTTGCTGCCAGACTTAGGTACATTTGTAGGTATTCCGCTTGGAATGCAGCATGACTTCAAGAATGAACAGAGGAAACAAAGAGCAGGACCAGCTGCTGGAAGAAGGAGGTGGAGGAAGGGTAGAAGAGCTGTCTGCTGGAGGCCCTTTCTGCCCAGGGTGTTCAGGGAGCAGTTCTTCTACCTGAATCTCAGTGAGGAACAATGGGCTGGACTTTCGGATCGATTGCGACTGGGTTTTCGCCGGGTTTTGACCCTCCGCGGTGAAAAATGGGGCGGTGAGCTGTTTTGTGTCCTGCCGCGATCCTCGGGTCGGGTTTTGCGTCGGCGCTTAGAAGTACCACCGGAGAGAGCTGCGCCGGGCGTGTAACGGCTCACATTGCGACACCGACAGAAGCTTCGACAATCACCTGACCATTACACCCCAAAACGTGGCCACGCGATGACCGGCAGGAGAAACAGAGCAGAGCAGCCCTGCCGGTGGCGATGAGTTGGATAAACTGCTAAAAAGATAAGATCCAGTTTATATTTTTTAATATTTTGCAGCGATTTGTGTGGGAAGGGTGTTGGAAATGTTTTTTGAATGGTTTTGTGAATGTTTATTTTATCCCCTCCCAAGGCCTCTCTCGGAGTGCTCCCGGCCCCGCACTAAAGTTGGCGAGGTTCCGTTTTTGCGCCGCGAAATTAATACAACGCCTCCCTTTGCGCTGTGCCCCCACAAAGTTGCTCCACAAAGCACAAATGTTAATCGGGCAGTAAATTTCCTGCCCCGCCTCCGTTTTTGCCCTGAAAACGGCAAAGCTGAAAATCCAGCCCATAATGTCTGCAATGTATGCACTTTAGTAAGGACGTTGGCACTGAAATATGCCACCTGCTACAGTCATAACTCCAACCTCAGAGCATAGCAAGGACCCCATTGCCATGAACGTTTATGTGTCTGGTTTCTTCCAGGCTGGAGCTGGAGATATTGGCAACATCTCACAGTTTGCTGTCCGCTGTTGCGTAAATGAGGTCTCTGAGGCACTCTATTAAAAGTGAGATAACTGCATTTTCTTCTCTCATGCCAAAGAGCAACAGGCAAACCAAGCCTGAGGGTTCATTAGGTTTGCAGGCTTCCCCATGGTTCAGGGAGCAATTGACTGCACATAAATCGCTTTGCGGGCGCAGCATGTTAACTCTGCCATATACTGCAACCGAAAGGGATTCCAGCTGGTGTGCAACCATAGATGGCGAATCATGCAGGTCAATACTCAGTATCCTGGCAGCAGTCATGATGCCATCTGCATTTAAGCGAATACAGTAAACCAAAAGGTGGCTGCTGGACGATAAGGGCAAATCTCTGAAACGTCTCTAACGATTCCGATGCGTAACCCATGCACACGTAGACAGCATGCATACAATGAAAGCCATGCTGCCACACAAAATAAGAACATAAGAAATAGGAACAGGGTCATATGGCCCCTCGAACCTGCTCTGCCATTCAATACGATCATGGCTGATCTAATCATGGACTCAGCTCCACATCCCTGCCCACTCTCCATAACCCCTTATCCCCTTATCGTTTAAGAAACTGTCTATTTCTGTCTTAAATTTATTCAATGTCCCAGCTTCCACAGTTCTCCGAGGCAGCAAGTTCCACAGATTTACATCCCTCTGAGAGAAGAAATTTCTCCTCATCTCAGTTTTAAATGAGCAGCCCCTTATTCTAAGATTATGCCCTCTAGTTCTAGTCTCCTCGATCAGTGGAAACACCCTCTCTGCATCCACCTTGTCAAACCCCCTCATAATCTTATACGTTTCGATAAGATCACCTCTCATTCTTCTGAATTTCAATGAGTAGAGGCCCAACCTACTCAATCTTTCCTCATAATCAACGCCCTCATCTCCAGAATCAACCTCGTGAATCTTCTCTGAACTGCCTCCAAAGCAAGTATATCCTTTCATAAATATGGAAACCAAAACTGCATGCAGTATTCCAGGTGTGGCCTCACCAATACCCTGTACAACTGTAACAAGACTTCCCTGCTTTTAGACTCCATCCCCTTTGCAATAAAGGCCAAGATTCTTTTGGCCTTCCTGATCACTTGCTGTACCTGCATACTAACCTTTTATGTTTCATGCACAAGTACCCCCAGTTCCCGCTGTACCGCAGCACTTTGCAATCTTTCTCCATTTAAATAATAACTTGCTCTTTGATTTTTTTCTGCCAAAGTGCATGCCCTCACACTTTCCAACATTATACTTCATCTGCCAAATTTTTGCCTACTCACTTAGCCTATTTATGCCCTTTGGCAGATTTTTTGTGTCCTCCTCACACAATGCTTTTCCTCCCATCTTTGTATTGTCAGCAAACTTGGCTACGTTACACTCAGTCCCTTCTTCCAAGTCGTTAATATAGATTATTGGCATGCTGAAACAACACTCCTGCTGCCTGAACCGCTCTAGAGCAGCCCTGCAGTACTCGGCAGAGTGGGTGTCAAGATTTGTGGTAGTCTGCTGCTGCTGCACAACCTCACCATCATAAGAATATAATAAGAAATAGGAGCAGGAATAGGCCATATGGCCCCTCGAGCCTGCTTCGCCATTTAACAGGATCATGGCTGATCCGATCATGGACTCAGATCTACTACCGTGCCCACTCCTCAAAACCCCTTATCCCCTTATCAGTTAAGAAACTGTCGATCACTGTCTTAAAATTATTCAATGACCCAGCTTCCACAGCTCTCTGAGGCAGTGAATTGCACAGATTTACAACCCTCTGAGAGAAGAAATTCCTCCTCATCTCAGTTTTAAATGGGTGGCCCCTTATTGTAAGATTATGCCCTCTAGTTCTAGTCTCCCCTATCAGTGGAAACATCCTCTCTGCATCCACCTTGTCAAGCTCCCTCAGCCTTGGGGGTTAGAACCTCACCTGTGTGCTCCTGTTGCCTCTGGTTGTGAGCCACCTTGTCCTGCAAGAGAGAGGGTTGTGTGTCAGAGATTGTCGTGCAATCTGTTTCAGTGATGTGGCTGTCATGGTTAAATAGCTGCAAGTGTGTGCATGCTGTGAGATGTGGGTGTGAGGTTTGCAGCAGTATTAAGTTTGTGAGGGTGAGGTGAAGCTATGAATGTTCGGTTTGAGTCTTGATTAATAGAGATTGTTAGCAGGTAAGTGAAAGGAGTGTGTTAGATTGCGCATTGGCTGAGGCTAGTGATGCAGTGGGTAGGATGTAGCATTTGAAGCTGCATTCACAGACCGTGACCACCCCTGTGAGATCATTGAACTTCTTGAGGCACTGCACCCAGGTCTTCTGGGCTTAACTCCTGGCACTGACTTTCACGGCTATGTGCTCCCACTGCCTTCTGACCGTGTGTCTGGATAGCTAGCTGGCCCACAGACATCATCATAGGCAGTCCCTCGAACTGAGGATGACTTGCTTCCACGTCAAAAAGTTCACAGGTGTTTCAATGATGGACCTAAAATTCCAGGTCTGAACTAAATCTTGAAGGGTGGAAGATGCCTGTGCTTGGATTTTTTTAACGTGTGATTACCGTTGCACACCAGCCACCACACGGGCTTGACAGAGCGAGGTCTTGATCCAGTAGCAAGGATTAAGCAAGACAACTGGAGAACTGCTCTGCTGCACGGAGCTAGTGCGCACACATAGTGCAGTGTGGGCTGGCCCATGCTGCCCCTGGGCCCTTGAATCTTCTGGGCCTGCAGTGGATACAGTACATCTCTCCTCCTTTCCACCACTTCCACCAAGACCTCAGTGAAGCCTCTGTAAACTTTGAAGCCCACTGTCTCCCATTCTTTACTGTTTCCCAGGTCAGATTCAGTTCCTGATCGACTTCCAGCATCTGCTCCAGCCATAATAAACCTTACCTTTAAGAGGACCAGGCTAGTTTAAGCAGTGCAAACTTTGGGACCACTACTGACGCATGCAGCCAAACAGTGCAAATAGCGCTGGCTGTACACTGAAATGACTGAAATGAGCAGGCAGCACGAAGTTGGCAAGCTGCCTGCAGTAAATGGAGTGGGTGAGGGATAATCGTGCATCACAATCCCCACGGTTGTTTTTAGGGGTTATTGAATTTAGTCCACACAGTATCCAGTATCAAGTTCAAAAAGTTGTGTTTACTTATACTGATGAGGTTATCAGTGCTGTATCATAAACATAAGTGCTCAGTCATAATTGTCCATGAATAGTAAACAGCCTATAATAATGAGAGCTAACAATCTGCTCATAAATATGTTTAAATAACTTGGCAGAATTACGTATATACTGCCTTGTGAAGTGGAGATGTGGTGGGATTCTAGTTCCCTGCAGTGATACAGTACTCATAAAAATATCAAAAGAGTTATGAATAATGTAGTTTACAATTTGATATTGTTATTCTACCGATTGCCATTTTTATAAAGGGGGAGAAGATTTGAAGAGTTCAATTTTGTACTTAAAATCTTGCTACTGTTTAATGTTTATTTTGTTATGTGTTGGGAGTGATTGAGCTGCCTGAATGTTTTATGTATCTGTATATCTGAGAGTGATATATGAAAAAGAGCAGTAAAATGGTCAACATAAAGGAAGTCAATGGGACTAATTCGATAGCTCTTTCAAAGAGCCAGCATTGACATGATGGGTCGAATGGCCTCCTTCAGTGTTGTATAATTCTATCATTCGATGAAATTCTGTCAGGATTGTACCATTTACATTTGAAGGAGTGGAAAGATAATGGCCTAGAAATTGGAAAAGGCCCAAAAACAGGTGGGGCACCGCCTAGCATAGAAACATAGAAACATGGAAAATAGGTGCAGGAGTAAGCCATTCGCCCTTCGAGCCTGCACCGCCATTCAATGAGGTCATGGATGAACATGCAACTTCAGTGCCCCATTCCTGCTTTCTCGCCATACCCCTTGATCCCCCTAGTAGTAAGGACTACATCTAACTCCTGTTTGAATATATTTAGTGAATTGGCCTCAACAACTTTCTGTGGTAGAGAATTCCACAGGTTCACCACTCTCTGGGTGAAGAAGTTTCTCCTCATCTCGGTCCTAAATGGCTTACCCCTTATTCTTAGGCTGTGACCCCATGGTTCTGGACTTCCCCAACATTGGGAACATTCTTCATGCATCTACCCTGTCTAAACCCATCAGAATGTTAAACGTTTTTATGAGATCCCCTCTCATTCGTCTGAACTCCAGTGAATACAAGCCCAGTTGATCCAGTCTTTCTTGATATGTCAGTCCCGCCATCCCGGGAATCAGTCTGGTGAACCTTCACTGCACTCCCTCAATGGCAAGAATGTCCTTCCTCAAGTTAGGAGACCAAAACTGTACACAATACTCCAGGTGTGGCCTCACCAAGGCCCTGTACAACTGTAGTAACACCTCCCTGCCCCTGTACTCAAATCCCCTCGCTATGAAGGCCAACATGCCATTTGCTTTCTTAACCGCCTGCTGGACCTGCATGCCAACCTTCAATGACTGATGTACCATGACACCCAGGTCTCATTGCACCTCCCCTTTTCCTAATCTGTCACCATTCAGATAATAGTCTGTCTCTCTGTTTTTACCACCAATTTTAACCTCACATTTATCCACATTATACTTCATCTGCCATGCATTAACCCACTCACCTAACCTATCCAAGTCGCTCTGCAGCCTCATAGCATCCTCCTCGCAGCTCACACTGCCACCCAACTTAATGTCATCTGCAAATTTGGAGATACGACATTTAATCCCCTCGTCTAAATCATTAATGTACAATGTAAACAGCTGGAGCCCCAGCACAGAACCTTGCGGTAGCCCACTAGTCACTGCCTGCCATTCTGAAAAGTACCCATTTACTCCTACTCTTTGCTTCATGTCTGCCAACCAGTTCTCAATCCACGTCAGCACACTACCCCCAATCCCATGTGCTTTAACTTTGCACATTAATCTCTTGTGTGGGACTTTGTCGAAATATACCACATCAACTGGTTCTCCCTTGTCCACTCTACTGGAAACATCCTCAAAAAATTCCAGAAGATTTGTCAAGCATGATTTCCCTTTCACAAATCCATGCTGACTTAGACCAATCATGTCATCTCTTTCCAAATGCGCTGCTATGACATCCTTAATAATTGATTCCATCATTTTACCCACTACCGATGTCAGGCTGACCGGTCTATAATTCCCTGTTTTCTCTCTCCCTCCTTTTTTAAAAAGTGGGGTTACATTGGCTACCCTCCACTCCATAAGAACTGATCCAGAGTCTATGGAATGTTGGAAAATGACTGTCAATGCATCCACTATTTCCAAGGCCACTTCCTTAAGTACTCTGGGATGCAGACCATCAGGCCCTGGGGATTTATCAGCCTTCAATCCCATCAATTTCCCCAACACAATTTCCCAACTAATAAGGATTTCCCTCAGTTCCTCCTTCTTACTAGACCCTCTGACCCCTTTTATATCCGGAAGGTTGTTTGTGTCCTCCTTAGTGAATACCGAACCAAAGTACTTGTTCAATTGGTCTGCCATTTCTTTGTTCCCAGTTATGACTTCACCTGATTCTGACTGCAGGGGACCTATGTTTGTCTTTACTAACCTTTTTCTCTTTACATATCTATAGAAGCTTTTTCAGTCCATTTTAATGTTCCCTGCAAGCTTCCTCTCATACTCTATTTTCCTTGCCCTGGTCAAACCCTTTGTCCTCCTCTGCTGGGTTCTAAATTTCTCCCAGTCCCCGGGTTCGCTGTTATTTCTGGCCAATTTGTATGCCACTTCCTTGGCTTTAATACTATCCCTGATTTTCCTTGATAGCCACGGTTGAGCCACCTTCCCTTTTTTATTTTTACGCCAGACACTGATGTACAATTGTTGTAGTTCATCCATGCGGTCTCTAAATGTCTGCCATTGCCCATCAACTGTCAACCCCTTATGCATCATTCGCCAATCTATCCTAGCCAAATCACGCCTCATACCTTCAAAGTTACCCTTCTTGAAGTTATGGACCATGGTCTCTAACTTAACTGTTTCATTCTCCATCCGAATGTAGAATTCCACCATATTATGGTCACTCTTCCCCAAGGGGCCTCGCACAACGAGATTGCTAATTAATCTTCTCTCATTACACAACACCCGGTCTAAGATGGTCTCCCCCCTAGTTGGTTCCTCAACATATTGGTCTAGAAAACCATCCCTTATGCACTCCAGGAAATCCTCCTCCACCGCATTGTTTCCAGTTTGGTTAGCCCAGTCTATATGAATATTAAAGTCACCCATGATAACTGCTGCATCTTTATTGCATGCACCCCTAATTTCCTGTTTGATGCCCTCCCCAACATCACTACTACTGTTTGGAGGTCTGTACACAACTCCCACTAGAGTTTTCTGCCCCTTGGTATTCCGTAGCTCCACCCATACCGATTCTACACCATCCAAGCTAATGGCTTTCCTTACAATTGCATTAATTTCCTCCTTAACCAGCAACGCCACCCGCCTCCTTTTCCTTTCTCTCTATCCTTCCTAAATGTTGAATACCCTTGGATGTTGAGTTCCCAGCCTTGGTCACCCTGGAGCCATGTCTCCGTGATGCCAACCACATCGTATCTGTAAAGTGCTATCTGCACAGCTAATCTGTCCAACTCATTCCAAATACTCCTCGCTTTGAGGCACAGAGCCTTTTTAACACACTTAGACCCTTTAGAATTTTGCTGCAAAGTGGCCCTTTTTGTTTTTTGCCTTGGGTTTCTCTGCCCTCCACTTTTACTCATCTCCTTTCTGTCTTTTGCTTCTGTCTCCATTTTGTTTCCCTCTGTCTCTCTGCATTGGTTCCCATCCCCCTGCCATATTAGTTTAACTCCTCCCCCACAGCACTAGCAAACACTCCCCCTTGGACATTGGTTCCGGTCCTGCCCAGCTGCAGACCGTCCGGTTTGTACTGGTCCCACCTCCCCAGAACCGGTTCCAATGCCCCAGGAATTTGAATCTCTCCCTGCTGCACCACTGCTCAAGCCACGTATTCATCTGAGCTATCCTGCAATTCCTACTCTGACTAGCATGTGGCACTGGTAGCAATCCCGAGATTACTACTTTTAATCTGCGCCCATTCTAAAGTGTAGGCAAAATGCAAAATTCCTGCTGTCTTGCTCATTTACATGATTGAAGAGCTAATCTCAGTGCTAAATGCGTTGCTGATTGGCTTAGTGCTCAACGGGGTGGGGGCAATATCAGGTGCAGTCTATTGGCCAATATAATTTGGCATAGGTTCTCTTCACTATTTAAAGGGGAGGTGCTTTGTTGCAAAAGCACGTCATTGTCAGGTGAAAGTAAGGCATGGCACAACACCCGAGAGAAAACGCAAAACGTTTTTCTGATACGGCCGTGGTCCTCAGAGTGCAAAGACAGCGGGATGTCCTATACCCGCATCGGGGCAAGAGGCCTTCAAGGTTGGACAGCAGAAGGATCTGGAAGGAGATTGCTCAAGCTGTCACTGCAATGAATGTTGTCCCCAGGACTTGGATCCAGTGCTGCAAATACATCAGCAAATGCCATATCCCACCATCTACCCCACAAGCCTCACACACTGCTCAATGCACTACAGGCCCATCACTCACCTACCAACAATCTCCAGCTTTCACCATTCACAGCTCACAATCATTGCTTCACTCACTCTCACACACTTACCACTGCTGCAAGACTCACACCCACATATCACGCCTTGCACACACCGCCAGCTATTCAACCATGTTAGGCACATCACAAAAACACATTGCGCTATATTCACTGACATACTTCCCTTTCTCTTGCAGGCAAAAATGGCACACGCCAAAGATAGCAACAGTAGATGGGAGGCGGCCAAGCAAGTGTTGACAACCTAATTGACCTGGAGGAAGCAGTGTTCGACATAATTGGAGGAGATGTGACAGAGTCCCTGGTGAGCGGGAAAGTTGAAAGCATTGCTGATGATAAGAACATAAGAACATAAGAAATAGGAGCAGGAATAGGCCATACGGCCCCTCGAGCCTGCTCCACCATTCAATAAGATCATGGCTGATCTGATCATGGACTCAGCTCCACTTCCCTGCCCGCTCCCCATAACCCCTTATCCCCTTATAATTTAAGAAACTGTTTATTTCTGTCTTAAATGTATTCAATGTCCCAGCTTCCACTGCTCTCCGAGGTAGCGAATTGCACAGATTTACAATCCTCTGAGAGAAGAAATTTTTCCTCGTCTCAGTTTTAAATGGGCGGCCCCTTTTTCTAAGATCATGCCCTCTACTTCAACTCTCCCCCATCAGTGGAAAACATCCTCTCTGCATCCACCTTGTCAAGCCCCCTCATAATTTTATGCGTTTTGATAAGATCACCTCTCATTCTTCTGAATTCTAATGAGTAGAGGCCCAATCTACTCAACCTTTCCTCATACGTCAACCCCCTCATCTCCGGAATCAACCTAGTGAATCTTCTCTGAACTGATGGTATGCTCATACCTAATCCTTCTTCTCACATCCCATTTCCTCCTCAACCCACAATCTCTCCTCACTTACAAGCTGCTGATGGTGTATGCATGGATATCTTGCTTGACCTTCTCCCCTTATCACAACCCAACCCTTGTGTCTTTCTGCTTTCAGCTACACAAGAATAGCAACCTGGCCAGCCGTCCCTGAAGGTGAGGAAGAGACTGAAGGAGGAGAAGAAAACACAGTGGCACTGCATATAACACTTGTAGACACCAACTCTGAAAATGGTACGGCACATGCTTTAGAGCGTACTATAGAGGCGGGATCTGCACATGGCGAGTCATCAGAGTGGGCTAGCCAGTGGGGAAGCCAGCTCCATGGAGGACAAGTTCACATGCAAACTCTGCTCTACAGGACTCAGATGATGACTTCGATGAGGCGGCCTTGAGAAGAAGAATGAGCATGCACGTGGAAATGCTAGGTGCAATGGTAAGTATGCCAGGGAAACCTTTGTCAGTGTCAAGGAGCATGGAGGAGTCCGCCTCCAATATGGCACGGGGTTTTGCGCAGAGCTTGGAGCCCATGATTTCCAGGTGGAAGCGACCCAACTGCCACACCAGCTCAGGCTGTTGACATGGTCGCTGGGTTTACGAGTATCGAAAGGGGCTTGCAGGGTGTCGCAGCAGTCCAGCAATTTATGTTCCAACAGATTGCTAGGAATGTTGAGGCACCACCCCGGGGGAGTGGCTCCGTGGAGCTAGATTGTCTGCTCTCAGGATGACAACATTCCTATTCCCACCACTCCACCAGTGCCCTTGCTGCTGCTTGCCAGCCCGCCAGCCCGGACTGCTGCCATCCAGGCCGAGGTTTACAACTGGGCCTTCTAGGTCCAGAGCTGTGGTCTCCCACAATAATAGTCAGCAACCTTCCACCAGCCATGCTGCAGCCACTGGGAGAGCACTTTGTAGTAGATTGAAGTAGGAAAAGGCACATTAAAGACAGACGCAGGGGAATGCACAAGGGTGATTAGTTGATTTTGTTCTTTTGATTTGAACTTGATAAGTTTATGAATTATGTTTGGAATTTGTATTTTGTGGTGGCTCTCATTTTAGCTTTGTACCCAGAAGGACGCTGTGATGTTCCGTGACAAAGGAATGGTAAGATGGGGAAGTGGTAAGCAACAGGGATTTGGGGTTTCATTCACTGGAACCAGAGTCCGATGAGGTGCTCACGGACAGCCCTTCTGTAACAGGAATGTCTGCCTGCCTCCTACCTTCCTCCTCCTCTTCCTCTTTCTTTTCCTACTCTTCCTCCTGAGATGGTCCCGGAACCTGTGGTGGCAATGGCTGCACGTTCATGATGGCAAAATTGTGGAGGATGCAACACACTGCCACGAAATGGGACACCTGCTCCTGCGTGTACTGAAGGGCTCCTCCCGAGCAGTCAAGGCAACGGAACCGTTACTTGACCACCCTGATTATCTGCTCGATGACGTTCTTCTTAGCAGCATGGCTGTCATTATATGAGTGCTGGGTAGGAGTCGTGGGGTTGTGGAGGGGAGTCATCAGTTAGGGGGAGAGTGGATAGCCCATGTCTCTGAGCAACCATCCTCTGGGTTGACGTGGTGGCTGAAAGATTGCTGGCACGCTAGACTGAAGGCATCATGATTACTGCCAGGATTCCGGACATTCATCATCATCATGCTCTGCGCATGGTCACACAACAACTGAACATGAAGCGAGTCGTAGCATTTGCAGCTACGGAACATCTCCTGATTGGTATACGGTGTCTGCAAAGACACGTGTGTGCAGCCGATGGTGCTCTGCACCTTGGGTAAGCCCGCTATCCTGCCAAAGCCATATTCCGTTCAGAGAGAAGACAGTGGATTGACCCAGAACAGCCAGAATTGTTTACAGAACAAACAACAACCAGTCTAAAATGATACCATTGCATGCTGAATGCATCACTGGGCATGATCAAAAGTTAGCATTAGAATAATAATGCTCAATAATGATGATTCCAGACTGATTACTGTCATTTAACTTAATTTTTATAAGCAAAACATGGGTGCTGTCCTTCAGAGGGCATGTTAAACCGAGGCCCCATCAAACCTTTAAGGGAGAGATACTTAACAATTGGCGTCGAGAAACAGATTACAAACTTTCATTAGGTCATGGCTGCCGTTGGTATTTTAGAGAGATTTGTAGAGGGTGATGATTGGGAAGCCTTCTTTGAGCGTCTCAACCAGTACTTCGTGGCCAACGAGCTGGATGGGGACGATAAAGCGATCATGCGCAGGGCAATTCTCCTCACCGTGTGTGGGTCCACAATATACGGCCTCATCAAGTATCTGCTAGCACTGGAGAAACCAGCAGAGAAGACATATACAAAGTTGTGTACGCTGGTTTGGAACCACCTCAAGCCGAAGCAGAACATCTTAATGGCCAGTTATCGCTTCTACATGCACCACCACTCCGAGGGCCAGGACGTGGTGAGTTATGTCGCCAACCTGAGACGCCTTGTGGGAACTTGCAAATTTGCTGGATTTTGGGGGAAAATGCTGCGGGACTTTTTTGTGCTTGGCATCGGCCACGAGGTCATTCTTCGCAAGCTACTGTCCGCCGAATCCCTAGACCTGAGCAAGGCCATCACGATAGCCCAGGTATTCATATCCACGAGCGATAATACCAGACAGATATCTTCCCAGCATCGAAGCTCACCGGCCAGTACTGTGCATAAAATAACGTCGACGTCACTAGCAGGCAAAACAGCATATGGCAGGGCCTAAACTTCTGCACCTGCAAGACCTAGGATTACTCAGAGGCCGTCATCGGGCGTGAATGCAAATCCACTAGCACCATGTTCCCGCTGCGGGTGTAATCATCAAGCCCATCAATGTCGATTCAATCACTTTGTGTGCAAAGGCTGTGAAACAATGGGGCATCTCGCAAATGTGCAAGAGTGCTGCGACTCACCACGTGGCAGAGTCGGCAGAGGATGATCGCTCCGGTGGGGATCACGCAGAACAAACAAGAGAGGCAACTCAACCCAAGGAAGAAGTATATGGGGTACACACTTTCACCACCAAGAGCCCTCCTATCATGCTGAAAGTCAAATTGAACGGTATTCCGGTATCAATGGAGTTGGACACAGGGGTGAGTCAGTCAATTATGAGCCAGAAGGCTTTTGAGAATCTGTGGGGCAACAAGGCACAAAGCCTCAAACTGAGCCCGATTCAGACAAAGCTACATACCTACACCAAAGAGCTCATACCAGTCATTGTCAGTGCGGCAGTTAAGATATCGTACGATGGAGCTGTGCATAATTTATCACTGTGCATTTTACCAGGCGATGGTCCAACGCTATTCGGCAGAAGCTGGCTGGGAAAGATTCGATGGAACTGGGACGACATCAAAGCACTATCTTCAGTGGATGATGCCTCGTGTGCCGAAGTGCTGGGCAAGTTTCCATCGCTATTTGAACCAGGCATAGGCAACTTCACAGGCGCCAAGGTGTAGATCCATCTAGTCCCCGATGCAAGGTCCGTTCATCACAAGGCTCAAGCGGTTCCATATATGATGAGGGAGAAAGTAAAGATCGAACTGGACAGACTTCAATGAGAGGGAATCATATCGCCAGTCGAGTTCAACGAGTGGGCCAGTCCGATTGTTCCAGTGTTGAAAAGCGATGGCACGGTCAGAATCTGCGAAGGTAACGATCAACTGAGTCTCGTTACAAGACCAGTACACGCTACCCAAGGCGGGGAAGTCATTCACCAAGTTGGACCTAATCTCCGCCAACATGACACAGGAGCTGGCTGAATCTTTGAAAAGATTGACGTGCATCAACATGCACAAAGGACTGTTTATGTACCACAGGTGCCCTTTTGGGATTCGCTCGGCTGCTGCCATCTTCCAGAGGAACATGGAGAGTCTGCTGAAATTGGTTCCGTGCACCCTTGTGTTTCAAGACAACATCCTGATCACCGATCGTGACACCACTGAACACCTGCACAACCTGGAAGAGGTTCTAAGTCGACTTAACAGAGTGGGACTCAGGCTGAAATGTTCTGAGTGTGTTTTCCTGGCGCCAGAGGTCGAATTTTTGGGGAGAAAGATTGCGGCAAATGGCATCAGACCCACGGACTCAAAGACAGAGGCCATCAAGAATGCACCCAGACCACAGAATGTGAGAGCTGTGTTTGTTCCTGGGACTCCTCAACTATTTTGTTAACTTTCTACCCATGTTAAGCACTTTGCTGGAACCATTGCACATGTTGCTATGTAAGGGTGACGACTGGGTTTGGGGCAAATCTCAAGAGACGGCCAGAAACTACTTTGTTCTAATAAGTTGCTTGTACTGTATGACTCGTGTAAACGATTAGTGCTAGCTTGTGATGCATCTTTGTACGGGGTCGGCTGTGTGTTACAGCAAATCAATGTATCAGGCAAACTTCAACCGGTTGCATACGCGTCTAGAAGTTTGTCTAAGGCTGAAAGAGCCTGCAGTATGGTTGAGAAAGAGGCAATAGCATGTGTAAATGGTGCTAAGAAAATGCACCAATACCTATTAGGACTTCGCTTTGAGCTTGAAACCGACCACAAGCCACTCATTTTGCAGTTTTCAGAAAGCAAAGGTATAAACACCAATGCTTCATCCCGCATCAAAAGATGGGCACTAACATTGTCTGCCTATGACTATGTTTTCCGCCACAGACCTGGCACGGAGAACTGTGGTGATGCTCTCAGTCGGCTACCATTGTCCACTACCGGGGTGGAAATGGCGCAGCCCGCAGACTTGCTTCTGGTCATGGATGCTTTTGAGAGTGAGGGGTCACTCGTCACTGCTCGCCAGACCAGGACCTGGACCAGCCAGCATCCTGTGCTATCACTTGTAAAAAGTTGCATCCTCAATGGGAGCTGGTCGGCCGTTCCAGGGGAAATGCAAGATTAAATTAAGCCATTTCACCGACACAAAGATGAAATGTCCATCCAGTCGGATTGTCTCTTATGAGGTAATCGCGTGGTTTTGCCAAAAAAAGGCAGGGAAACGTTTATACACCACCTACACAATACCCACCCAGGCATGATGAAGGCTATAGCCAGGTCGCATGCTTAATGGTCCGGCATTGACTCGGACTTGGAGTCATGCGTACACCAGTGAAATACGTGCTCACAATTGAGCAATGCACCGAGGGAGGCTCCATTGAGTCTGTGGTCATGGCTCTCCAAACCGTGGTCCAGGATCCACGTAGACTTTGCTGGCCCCTTTCTCGGAAAGATGTTTTTAGTTGTAGTGGACGCTTACTCTAAATGGATTGAATGCGTAATCATGTCATCCAGCACATCCACTGTCACCATTGAAGGAGGCTATGTTCGCCACCCATGGCCTCCCCGACATCCTTGTCAGTGACAATGGACCGTGTTTCACCAGCTCGGAATTCAACGAGTTTATGACACACAATGGCATCAAGCATGTCAGGTCTGCCCCGTTTAAGCCTGCATCCCACGGTCAAGCGGAACGGGCAGTCCAAACTATCAAGCAGAGCTTGAAACGTGTGATGGAAGGCTCCTTGCAGACCCGCTTATCTCGGGTTCTGCTCAGCTACCGGACGTGACCCCACTTGCTCACTGGGGTTCCCCCTGCAGAATTTTTAATGAAGAGAGCACTCAAAACCAGGCTCTCCCTGGTCCACCCGGATCTAAATGATCATGTGGAAACCCGGCGTCACCGGCAAAACATGAACCACGATCGCGCAGCTGTATCACGTGACATTGATGTTAACGACCGTGTGTTTATCCTTAATTATGGTCGTGGTCCTAAATAGATCGTTGACACTGTCTTGGCCAAGGAGGGGAATAGAGTGTTTATAGTCAAACTATTGATTGGACAAACATGCAGAAAGCATTTGGATCAGACCAAACTGCAGTTCACCGACAACCAGGAACAACCTGAAAAGGATATCACCATCATCGATCCACCAACACACACCCAACAAGCAATCGCCCTCGCTATCAATCAAGAGGATGAACCCACAATTCCCAACAATCCTGTCAGACCAACCGCGCCGCAGTGCAGCAATGGTCCGAACAACTCACCCATGCCAGAGTTTGAACTCAGACGATCAACCAGGGAGCATAGGGCCCCGATCATCTCAACTTGTAAATAATATGTATCAAAGACTTTGGGGGAAGTGATGTTATGTATGTAAACATTGTAACTCTGTAAGACTTGCCACCGGGGGGCACAACTGTTGGTCACCTGCACACCTCGTGCAAGGGATTATAAAAGGTTATCTGCTATGCTGCTTAGGCACTTAGGTATTAAAGAGACTAAGGTCACATCAGTTTTAGCTCACAGTGCTCAGTCTTGTGGAATTCTTCCATACTTAACACTCCTCACACAATGCTTTTCCGCCCATCTTTGTATTGTCAGCAAACTTGGCTACGTTACACTCAGTCCCTTCTTCCAAGTCGTTAATATAGATTATTGGCATGCTGAAACAACACTCCTGCTGCCTGAACCGCTCTAGAGGAGCCCTGCAGTACTCGGCAGAGTGGGTGTCAAGATTTGTGGTAGTCTGCTGCAGCTGCACATCCTCACCATCATAAGAACATAATAAGAAATAGGAGCAGGAGTAGGCCATACGGCCCCTTGAGCCTGCTTCGCCATTTAACAGGATCATGGCTGATCCGAACATGGGCTCAGCTCCACTTCCCTGCCCACTCCCCAAAAAAACTATATCCCCTTATCGGTTAACAAACCGTCTATCTCTGTCTTAAATTTATTCAATGTCCCAGCTTCCACAGCTCTCTGAGGCAGCGAATTCCACAGATTCACAACCCTCTGAGAGAAGAAATTCCTCCTCATCTCCGTTTTAAATGGGCGGCCCCTTATTGTAAGATTATGCCCTCTAGTTCTAGTCTCCCCTATCAGTGGAAACATCCTCTCTGCATCCACCTTGTCAAGGCCCATCATTCTTGGGGGTTAGAACCTGCAGGCACGCCTGTCCCCCACCTGTGTGCTCCTGCTGCCTCTGGTTGTGAGCCACCTTGTCCTGCAAGAGAGAGGAATGTTTGTCAGAGATTGTCGTGCAATCTGCTTCGGTGATGTGGCTGTCATGGTTGAATAGCTGCAAGTGTGTGCATGCTGTGAAATGTGGGTGTGAGGCTTGCAGCAGTGTTAAGTTTGTGAGGGTGAGGTGAAGCTATGAATGTTCGGTTTGAGTCTTGATTAATAGAAATTGTTAGCAGGTAAGTGAAAGGAGTGTGTTAGATTGCGCATTGGCTGAGGCTAGTGGTGCAGTGGGTAGGATGCTGCATTTGAAGCTGCATTCATGGACCGTGACCACCCCTGTGAGATCATTGAACTTCTTGAGGCACTGCACCTAGGTCTTCTGGGCTTGTCTCCTGGCACTGACATAAAGGCATATCTGCTCCCACTGCCTTCTAACTATGTGTCTGGATGGCTTGCTGACTCCCTGTGAAGACAGTACATCTCTCCTCCTTTCCACTACTTCCACCAAGACCTCAGTGAAGCCTCTGTAAATTTTGAAGCCCACTGTCTCCCATTCTTTACTGTTTCCCAAGTCAGATTCAGTTGCTGAATGACTTCCAGCATCTGCTCCAGCCACAGTGAACCTCACCTTTAAGAGGAGCAGGCTAGTTTAAGCAGTGCAAACTAGCTTTAGCTAGTGCTAGCCTCTCACGAGTTTGGGACCACTACTGACACATGCAGCCGAACAGTGCAAATAGCGCTAGCTGTACAATGAAATGATTGAAATGAGCAGGCAGCACGAAGTTGGCGAGCTGCCTGCAGTACATTGAATGGGTGAGGGATAATCGTGCATCACGATCCCCACGGTTGTTTTTAGGGATTATCGAATTTAGTCCCCACAGTATCCAGCATCAAGTTCAAGAAGTTGTGTTTCCATATACTGATGAGGTTATCAGCGCTGTTTCAGAAACCAAAGTGCTCCATCATAATTGTTCATGAATAGTAAACAGCCTATAACAATCTGCTCATAAATATGTTTAAATTACTTGGCAGAATTACGTATATACTGCTTTGTGAAGTGGAGGTGTAGTGGGACTCTAGTTCCCTGCAGTGATACAGTACTCATGAAAATATGAAGAGTTATAAATAATGTAGTTTATAATTTGATATTGTTATTCTACCAATTGCCATTTTTATAAAGGGGGAGAAGAATTGAAGAGTTCAATTTTTTACTTAAAATCTTGCTACTGTTTAATGTTTATTTTGTTATGTGTTGGGAGTGATTGAGCTGCCTGAATATTTCATGTATCTGTATATCTGAGAGTGATATATATGAAAAAGAGCAGTAAAATGATCAACATAAAGGAAGTGAATGGGTCTAATTCGATAGCTCTTTCAAAAAGCCAGCATAGACATGATGGGCTGAATGGCCTCCTTCAGTGCTGTATAATTCTATGGTTCGATGAAATGCTGTCAGGATTGTACCATTTACATTTGAAGGAGTGGAAAGATATTGGCCTAGAAATAGGATAAGGCCCAGAAACAGATGGGGCACCGCCGAGCGCTATTTGTCTGCGCCCATTCTAAAGTGTAGGCAAAATGCAAAATTCCTGCTGCCTTGCTCATTTACATGATTCAAGAGCTGATCTCAGTGCTAAACATGTTGCTGATTGGCTTAGTGCTGAACGGGGTGGGGGCAATATCAGGTGCAGTCTATTGGCCAATATAATTTGGCATAGGTTCTCTTCACTATTTAAAGGGGAGGTGCTTTGTTGCAAAAGCACGTCATTGTCAGGTGAAAGTAAGGCATGGCACAACACCCGAGAGAAAACGCAAAACGTTTTTCTGATACGGCCGTGGTCCTAGGTGTGCAAAGACAGCGGGATGTCCTATACCCGCATCGGGGCAAGAGGCCTTCAAGGTTGGACAGCAGAAGGATCTGGAAGGAGATTGCTCAAGCTGTCACTGCAACGAATGTTGTCCCCAGGACTTGGACCCAGTGCTGCAAATACATCAGCAAATGCCATATCCCACCATCTACCCCATAAGCCTCACACACTGCTCAATGCACTACAGGCCCATCACTCACCTACCAATAATCTCCAGCTATCACCACTCACAGCTCACAATCATTGCTTCACTCACCCTCACACACTTACCACTGCTGCAAGGCTCACACCCACATATCACACCTTGCACACACCGCCAGCTATTCAACCATGTTAGGCACATCACACAAACACATTGCACTATATTCACTGACATATTTCCCTTTCTCTTGCAGGCAAAAATGACACACACCAAAGATGGCAACAGTAGATGGGAGACGGCCAAGTGATGGTTGACAACCTAACTGACCTGGAGGAAGCAGTGTTCAACATAATTGGAGGGGATGCGAGCGGGAAAATTGAAAGTATTGCTGATGATAAGAACATAAGAACATAAGAAATAGGAGCAGGAGTAGGTCATACAGCCCCTCGAGCCTGCTCCGCCATTCAATAAGAGCTGATCTGATCATGGACTCAGCTCCACTTCCCTGCCCATTCCCCATAACTCTTTACTTCCATATTGCTCAAAAGTCTGCCTATCTCCGCCTTAAATATATTCAATGACCCAGGCTCCACAGCTCTCTGGGCAGAGTATTCCATAGATTTACAACCCTCTGAGAGAAAAAATTCCTCCTCATCTCAGTTTTAAATAGGCGACCCTTATGAGTGGAAATATCCTCTCTGCATCCACCTTGTTGAGCCCCCTCATTATCTTAGAAGTTTCAATAAGATCACCTCTCATTCTTCTAAACTCCAATGTGTATAGGCCCAACCTACTCAACCTATCCTCATGTCAACCCCCTCATCTCCGGAATCAACCTAGTGAACCTTCTCTGAACTTCCCTGCCCGCTCCCCATAACCCCTTATCCCCTTATCATTTAGCAAATTGTTTATTTCTGTCTTAAATGTATTCAATGTCCCAGCTTCCACAGCTCTCCGAGGCAGCGAATTCCACAGATTTACAACCCTCAGAGAAGAAATTTCTCCTCATCTCTGTTTTAAATGGGTGGCCCCTTATTCTAAGATCATGCCCTCTAGTTCTAGTATCCCACATCATTGGAAACATTCTCTCTGCATTCACCTTGTCAAGCCCCCTCATAATCTTATACGTTTCGATAAGATCATCTCTCATTCTTCTGAATTCCAATGAATAGGGGCCCAACCTACTCAACCTTTGCTCATACGTCAAACCCCTCATCTCCGGAATCAACCTAGTGAACTTTCTCAGATTTGATGGTATGCTCATACCTAATCCTTCTTCTCAAATCCCACTTCCTCCTCAACCCACAATCTCTTCTTACATAAGCTGCTGATGGTGTATGCATAGATATCTTGCTTGACCTCCTCCCCTTACCACAATCCGACCCTTGTGTCTTTCTGCTTTCAGCTACGCAAGAATTGCAACCTGGCCAGCCTGTCCCTGAAGGTGAGGAAGAGACTGAAGGAGAAGAAGACACATTGGCACTGCACCTGACACTTGCAGACACCAGCTCTGAAAATGGTACCGTACGTACCTTACAGCATAGTATAGAGGCGGGATCTGCACATGGCGAGTCATCAGAGTGGGCTAGCCAGTGGGAAAGCCAGCTCCATGGAGGACAAGTTCACATGCAAACTCTGCTCTACAGGACGCAGATGATGACTTTGATGAGGCGGCCTTCAGAAGAAGAATGAGCATGCACGTGGAAATGCTAGGTGCAATGGTAACTATGCCAGGGAAACCTTTGTCAGTGTCAAGGAGCGTGGAGGAGTCCGCCTCCAATATGGCACGGGGTTTTGAGCAGAGCTTGAAGCCCGTGATTTCCAGGTGGAAGCGACCCAACTGCCACACCAGCTCAGGCTGTTGACATGGTCGCTGGGTTTACGAGTATCGAAAGGGGCTTGCAGAGTTTCGCAGCAGTCCAGCAATTTATGTTCCAACAGATTGCTAGGAATGTTGAGGCACCACCCCGGGGGAGTGGCTCCATGGAGCTAGATTGTCTGCTCTCAGGATGACAACATTCCTATTCCCACCACACCGCCAGTGCACTTGCTGCTGCCTGCCAGCCCGCCAGCCCGAACTGCTGCCATCCAGGCCGAGGTTTACAACTGGGCCTTCTAGGTCCAGAGCTGTGGTCTCCCACAATAATAGTCAGCAACCTTCCACCAGCCATGCTGCAGCCACTGGGAGAGCACTTCGTAGTAGATTCGAGTAGGAAAAGACACATGAAAGACAGACGCAGGGGAATGCACAAGGGTGATTAGTTGACTTTGTTCTTTTGATTTGAACTTGATAAGTTTATGAATTATGTTTGGAATATGTATTTTGTGGTGGTTCTCATTTTAGCTTTGTACTCAGAAGGACGCTGTGATGTTCCGTGACAGAGGAATGGTAAGATGGGGAAGTGGTAAGCAACAGGGATTTGGGGTTTCATTCACTGGAACCAGAGTCCGATGAGATACTCACGGACAGCCCTTCTGTGACAGGAATGTGTTGCCTGCCTCCTACCTTCCTCCTCCTCTCCCTCTTCCTTTTCCTACTCTTCCTCCTGAGATGGTCCCGGAACCTGTGGTGGCAATGGCTGCACATTCATGATGGCCAAGCTGTGGAGGATGCAGCACACTGCCACGAAATGGGACACCTGCTCCTGCGTGTACTGAAGGGCTCCTCCCGAGCAGTCAAGGCAACGGAACCGTTACTTGAACACCCTGATTATCTGCTCGATGACGTTCTTCTTAGCAGCATGGCTGTCATTATATGAGTGCTGGGTACGAGTAGTGGGGTAGTGGAGGGGAGTCATCAGTCAGGTGCAGAGTGGATAGCCCCTGTCTCTGAGCAACCATCCTCTGGTTTGACGTGGTGGCTGGAAGATTGTTGGCACAGCAGACTGAAGGCATCATGTTTGCTGCCAGGATTCTGGACAGTCATCGTCATCATGCTCTGGGCATGGTCACACAACAACTGATCATGAAGTGAGTCATAGCATTTGCAGCTATGGAACATCTCCAGATTGGTATACGGTGTCTGCAAAGACACGTGTGTGCAGCCGATGGTGCTCTGCACCATGGGGAAGCCCACTATCTTGGCAAAACCATATTCTGTTCAGAGAGAGAAGACAGTGAAGTCACTTCTCCTGGAGTAGAGAGTCTCTGTGACCTTCCAGATGCAGCGCTGGTTGGCGAACTGGGAGATGTTAGCTGTGTCACCTGCTGCAGACTGGAAGGATCCAATGGTGTAAATTTGAGGGCCGCGGTGACCTTGAGGGACATGGGGAGAGCTGTCATCGTCCTGCTCTGAGGCTGCAGGTCTGGTTTCAGGAGGTGGCAGAGTTCTGTGACCACCTCTTTGGTGAAGTAGAGCCTCCTAATACACTGCTGCTCGCTTAAGTGGAGGCAGGAGAAGTGCTCTTGGAAGGCCCTAAGTGGGTCCTGCTGAGTGCTCTCCAGCCCCTCCTCCTCCTTCCTCTGCGAGCATCTTACCCTCTTCTTCACTGACTCTGCTCTATCTCCCTGTCATACTCGAGCGCGAGGGGGACTGCAAGTAGAGCCCCATGACTGTGAGTATGTGGTGTGAGCAGAAACCTTTAAATGAGAAGCAAGGTGCTCTCCACTTGCAATAACGCTCCCTGTGACCTCACCAATTTTAACCAACTCTGGAAAGCTCCAAGCGATTGCACAAACCTAGACAGTAGAACTGAAAAAGCAAGTCAGCTGCATTCGTAGTGCTGCTGCAGGTCCTTCCTGCTGCTGAATGCTTGGTCAACTGGTCATGATCAGGAGAGAGCATTAAAAGGAGCGGTGACATCCAAAATCACAAATTGTGCAGCATATCAGCGTTGCACACTCATTGACGTCTTGATCTGCCTCATCGAAATATCTGGAGTGAACGCTGGTAACACCAGCGCTATTGACCTCCGCAAAATAGCGGCCGCTGCAGGACCCACTGGAAACAGCTGTGAGGAGGGATGATATGTTAGAGGGATCATCAAATGAGGCCATATGGGTTGAACTGAAGAACAAAAAAGGGCGATCATACTGCTGGGAGTATATTATGGATCCCCAACCAGTCAGAGGGAGATAGAAGAGCAAATATGTAGGCAAATCTCTGAGACGTGCAAAACCAATAGGGCAGTAATAGTAGGGGATTTCAACTACCCTAATATTGACTGGGATAGAATTAGTGTGAAAGGTAGAGAGGGCGCAGAATTGTTAAAATACATTCAGAAGAACTTTTTTAGCCCGTATGTAGCAAGCCCAGGAGGTGGCAGTTCTGGACTTAATTTTAGGGAATGAAGCAGGGCAGGTGGTAGGGGTATCCGTGGGAGAGCATTTTGGTGCTAGTGATCATAATTCAGTTTGAATAAGGGTAGTTGTGGAAAAAGCCAAAGATAGACCAGGAATTAAAATTCTCAATTGGGGGAAAGCCAATTTTACTAAGCTGAGATATGATTCAGCCAAAGTGGACTGGAAACAGCTACTTGAAGGTAAATCAGAGTCGAGCAGTGGGAGGCATTCAAGAAGGAGATCTTTAGGGTTCAGAGCAAGTACGCTCCCTTCAAGAAAAAGGGTGGGACTAACAAATCTAAAGTCCCCTGGATAAAGAAAAAAAGGGAGACTTATGACAGATATCGAGGGCTCAATACTGCAGAAACCCTAGAGGAGAATAGAAATTGTGCAGGGGTGAAATTAAAAAGGAAATGAGAACATGAAAACATTTTGGCAAGTAAAATCAAGGAAAACCCAAAGATGTTTTATAAATACATTAAGAGCAAGAGGATAACTAATGAAAGAGTAGGGCCTATTAGAGACCATAAAGGTAATCTGTGTGTGGAGGCGGAAGATGTGTGTATGGTTCTTAAAAACTACTTTGTATCCGTCTTCACAAAAGAGAGGGGTGATGCAGACATTGCAATCAGTGAGGAGGAGTGTGAAATATTAGATGAAATAAACATAGTGAGAGAGGAGGTATTAAGGGGTTTAGCACATTTGAAAGTGGATAAATCCCCAGACCCAGATGAAATGTATCCCGGGCTGTTAAGAGAAGCAAAAGAGGAAATAGCAGAGGCTCTGACCATCATTGTCCAATTCTCTCTCGCTACAGGTGTGGTACTGGAGGACAGCTAAGATTGTACAGTTCTTTAAAAAGGGTGAAAGGTAGAGACCAAATAATTATAGGCCAGTCAGCCTAACCTCCGTGGTGGCAAAATTATTGGAAAAAATTCTGAGGGACAGGATAAATCTTCATTTAGAAAGACATGGATTAATCAAGGACAGTCAGCATGGATTTGTTAAGGGAAGGTCATGTCTGAATAACTTGATTGAATTTTTTGAAGAGGTAACAAGGAGGGTCAATGAGGGTAATGCGTTTGATGTAGTCTATATGGATTTTAACAAGGCTTTTGATAAGATCCCACATGGCAGACTGGTCACAAAAGTAAAAGTCCATGGGATCCAGGGCAAAGTGGCCAGTTGGATCCAAAATTGGCTTGCGACAGGAAGCAAAGGGTAATGGTTGATGGATGTTTTTGTGACTGGAAGGCTGTTTCAAGTGGGGTCGCGCAAGGGTCAGTACTAGGTCCCTTGCTTTTTGTGATATATATCAATGATTTAGACTTGAGTGTAGGAGGTATGATTAAGAAGTTTGCAGATGATACAAAAATTGGCTGTGTGGTTGATAATGAAGAAGAAAGCTGTAGACTGCAGGAAGATATCAATGAATTGGTCAGGTGGGCAGAACAGTGGCAAATGGAATTAAATTCAGAGAAGTGTGAGGAAATGCATTTGGGAAGGGCTAACAAGGCAAGGGAATACACAATAAATGGTAGGAGACTGAGATGTGTAGAGAAACAAAGGCACCTTGGAGTGCATGTCTACAGATCCCT
Organism: Pristiophorus japonicus; assembly: GCF_044704955.1. Taxonomy (NCBI): domain Eukaryota; kingdom Metazoa; phylum Chordata; class Chondrichthyes; family Pristiophoridae; genus Pristiophorus; species Pristiophorus japonicus. The sequence goes on along the minus strand of NC_091982.1, from coordinate 99,065,630 downwards.
GAAGGTAGCAGGCCAGGTAGATAAGGTGGTGAAAAAGTCATATGGAATACTTGCTTTTATTAGCCAAGGAATAGGATACAAGCAGGGAGGTGATGCTTGAACTGTATAAAACAGTAGTTAGGCCACAGCTAGAATACTGCATGCAGTTGTGGTCATCACTTTACAGGAAAGATGTGATTGCACTAGGGAAGGCACAGAGGAAATTTACGTGGATGTTGCCTGGACTGAAGAATTTTAGCTATGAGAAAAGATTGGATCGGCTGGGTTTGTTTACTATGAAACAGAGGCAGCTGAGGGGAGACCTTATTGAGGTGTATAAAATTATGAGTGATCTAGATAGAGTGGGAAGGAAGGACCTATTTCCCTTAGCAGTGGGGTCAACAACCAGGGGCATAAATTTAAAGTAATTGGTCGGAGTTTTAGAGGTGATTTATGAGGAATTTTCTTCACCAGGATGTTGGGGGTCTGGAATTCACTGTCTGAAAGGATGATAGAGGCAAAACCCTTACCATATTTAAAAAGTACTTGGATGTGCACTTGAAGTGCCGTAACCTACAAGGCTATCAACCAAGAGCTGGAAAGTGGGATTAGGCTGGATAGCTCTTTGTCAGCCAGCATGGACACGATGGGATGAAATGGCCTCCTTCCGTGCTGTAAATTTCTATGATTCTATGATTCTAAGCAGGCAGAAACAAGTCGGCTCCCATTTTTTCATCAAATCTTAAACCCCCAAATTTTGTGATCTTTGAGTAAAAGTCCTGAATTTTAACATGTTGCAGCACTGTGTTTTTTTCAATAACACCAAGTACAGTTGCAGATATATTTGATTAGGAAAGTAAGATGCAAGTTAATTCAGTCGACCTTGAATTTGTACAGACTACAGTTCCAGCACGTACACTGGTATTAAGCCTGCCAGTTTCAGCAAGCAAGCAATTCTAGCATTGTGGGCCCCTGCCCTTGGCCCTAACCACTCTGCATCAGTGGCCGTATTTGGGGTGGGTAAGATCAGGACTTGGCGAAACCTGATCGCAGTCGAATTTGCAGCCAATCCATAAAAGACAAGCAATTTCAGGGCCATCTTTTCAGAATTATCATTTCCGATTTTAATTTTAAAAAACAATCCCCAAAATGATGGTGCTGTTTACTTATGTAATATTGCAGCTAGGAGCTGATGTATTTAAATCACTTTTTTTATTATTTGTTCTTGGATAGTTGATGACGTTGGCAAGGGCACATTTATTGACCATCTCTAGTTGCCGTGAGATGGTGGTGGTGGGCGTTCTCCTTGAAATGCATCTGTCCTTATTGTGATGGTGCCCCACATGATTTTAGCACAGCAATTCCAGAATATTGACCACTCAATGATGTCGGAACTTCATGAGGGGAGATGAGGAGAATTTTTTTATGCAGTGAGTTGGAATCTGGGATACACTGTGTGATAGGGTGGTGCAAGCAGATTCAATAGTGACTTTCAAAAGGGAAATGGATATATTTGAAAAGGAAAAACTGGCAGGGCTTTGGGGAAAGAGCAGGGGAGTGGGACTAATTGGATAATTTTTTGAAAGAGCTGGCACAGACATAATGTCGAATAGCCTCCTGTGTTGTATGATTCTACAATTCTATGATTCTATATTCAAGTCAAATGGTGTGTGACTTCAAGTGGAACTTGGAAGTAACAGTGTTCCCATGATGTTGCTGTCCTTGTCCTTGATGGAAGAGATCAGAGAGGAGGAAAGTGCCATTAAAGTCACCTTGCTGAGTTGCTACAGTGCATCCTGTAGATCATACTCACTGCAGCCACAATACTCTGGTCATCGAAGGGTGGATATGGTCCAGTGGCAGGGGCAGCAGTCAAATGGACTGCTCTGTCAAGATGTCCTTTTTGAGTGTTGTTGTGACTGCACCCATCAAGCAAGTGCTAAGTATTTCATCACACTCCTGACTTTAGTTTTGTGGAGAGGCTTTGAAGGGTCAGGAGCTGAGCCACTTGTCATGGAGTATCCAACCTCTGCCCTGCTCGTAACCACGGCATTCATATGACTAATCAAGTTAAGCATCTGGTCAATGGTGATGCCTGAGATGTTGATGGTGGGGGACTTGGTGATAGTGGTGTTATTGAAGATCAGCGAAAATGGCCAGACTTTCTCTTTTTTGAGTTGGCCTTTCGCTGATACTAAAGAGCATGAATACGGTCTGCCACTTATAACCCTAAGCCTGGCTATTGTTTAAGTCCTGCTGAAGGCTCGCATGTGCTGCGTCATTTTTAGACAAGTTGTGAAGGAAGCTGAGATTTGTGGAATCGACATCAAACAACTCCATCCTAACCTTATGATGGGCAGAGGCAGATGAAGGTGGTTGGATCGAGGATGCTTCCCTAAGGAATTCCTGTAACGATATCCTGGGGCTGTGATGATTGGCCTCCAACAATCACAACCATCTACCTTTATGTCTCCAATCAATTCAATAAAAGATTTTCCCTGTGACCCTCATTGACAGTTTTGCTATGGCTAATTGGCATCATACTTGGTCGAATGCTGCCTTGATGTCGAGGGCAGCTATTCTCACCTCTGCTCTGGCATTCAGCTCCCATGTCCATGTGTGGATTAGAATCATGATTAGAACTGGAGCTGAATGGCTCTGGAAGAATATGAACTGAACATCAGTGAGCAGGATCATGGTGAGGGAGTGTCACTTGATGATATAATTAATGGCTCCTTCCATCACCTCATTGACGATTGTGAGGAGCTGTTGGGATGGGAATTGTCCAGGTTAGATTTATCATGTTTTGTTATGGATAGAACATATCTAAAAGCCACATGATCAGGTAAAACTGTTGGAGCAGATTTTTGGACATAATAAAGCCTAGGGGGACACTTGACTAGTATACCAAACATTTGTCCCCCTCGAATGAATTTTGTAAGAGACAATACTGATGCATTATTGTATGCTTGCCTTTACTGGTTATAGGAAGCCTGCCACTTGTTTTTTCTGTGAAAACAGGGGAATTAGGCCTCTTCTTTGTTTATAATGGCCTGTCACAATGCGAGGCTGACTTATATCAAGAGCCCAGCCTTGAACGGTAATTGTATGAAAAGCTTTGTAAACCTAGTAATATAAGGACTGTTGCTAAGGCACGTGATGTAAAGTGACGTAATTTGTAAGATAAAGGAACCTCGCAGGCGATTTCAAATTGAGAAAGTGGTTCAGCAGGCTCGGGTCTCGAACACTTCTCCCAAAGTTTTGTCTCGGATTTAATAAACCTCTCTTTAAATACAGTCTCGGAAATATTTTTCCACAACAATACCAGTGTTATAGCAATCCTGGAACAGCTTAGCAAGGGGAATGGCTAGTAGTGGTATGCAGGTTTGTAGCACCACAGCTGAGAGTAAACTTTAATAGGAATCAAAATTTGCATTTACTTTTACTCCAAATACTGTATTTTACATTTCTCATCATAATTCACTAAAAGTAGTGACACTTTAAAAGGCAAACAAAACACTGGGATTCATTTCCAAGAGATAGATTTGAAAAGCAGAGAAGTTATATTAAACTTGCATAGAACCTAAGTTAGACCACACATAGAGTACTGTGAACAGTTCTGGTCTCCATATTATAAAACAGATATAGAGGCACAGTGGAAGGTGCAAAAAAGATTCACAAAGCTGACAGCAGAACTGAGAGGATGTACTTATCAAGAAATGCTGAACAAGCTGGGGCTCTTTTCTCTCAAAAAGAGAAGGCTGAGGGGTTACCTGATAAAGGTCTTTAAGATGATGAAAGGGTTTGATTGGTTAGACAACAAGATGTTTCCAATTGCGGGGGAGACCAAAACTAGGGGCCATAAATATAAGATAGTCATCCATAAATCCAATAGGGAATTTAGGAAACCTTCTTTATCGAGAGAAGTTAGAGTGTGGAACTCACTACCACAAGGAGTAGTTGAGGCAAATAGCGTAGATGCATTTAAGGGGAAACTCAATAAGCATATGAGGGAGAAATGAATAGAAGGATATACTGATAGGGTGAGATGAAGCTCGAAGGCTCATGTGGACCACAAATGCTAGCATAGACCAGTTGTGCAGACTGGCCCATTTCTGCACTGTAGACTTTATGTAATTATGTTATAAAGGGAAACATAGAAGGAATTGTAAAGTAGAATGTTTAAAGCTGTATCTAGAATTGAAAGAAAATCTGGTTAAAACAGAGAAGAATAATTGGTCTATTTATATACTGCAGATCAGGTAAATGAGCTATACTTTATATTATAATATGTTTGACTCACGAGTTTGTGAAAAAATGTCCATTTTCCAAACAGACTGCTTATTCCCTATTGTTGTTGACAGTTTTAGCCTCAATGACACCACCTCTGTGGCTAAATAAAAGTAATTATTTTAACCACGCCTGGTTGATTTCCTTGAACAAGAGAGAGGCATGCCTGTGTAGAAAGAAAGGCGTTATATAAAAGCAAATTGTCCAGAATCAGTGCTGAAGAAACACAGAATGGAATATCTGCATGAAAACAGAGGGGGCAATTTTCCCCAGACGCTTTAGGTGCTAAAGAATCTCCGAGATAGCCAAAATGGGATCTTAAGCTGAAATGCCAGTTTAGCCGGCATTTCATGCAAGATGCCATCTTAGTAAACGAATTGAAGCTTGCACTAAGAACAGGCGCCCGAAGGCTTCATTGACACTTAAATTGCCTGCTCGTGCTCATCACGGAGGCTGCACCGTCTTCTAACATTGACCACCTGATTTCTTTTATTCACGGGATGTGAGCGTTGATGGCAAAGCCAACATTTATTGCCCATCCCTAATTGCCCTGAACTGATGGCTTGCCATTTCAGAGGGCAGTTAAGAATCAACCACATGGTGTGGGTCTGGAGTTACATATAGGCCAAACCGGGTAAGGGTGGTAGATTTCCTTCCTTAAAGGACATTGGTGAACCAAATGAGTTTTTATAACAATACGGTAGATACATGGTCACCGTACTAGTTTTTATTCCAGATTAATTTATTAACTCAATTTAAATTCCCCAGCTGCCATGGTGAGATTTGAGCTGATGTCTCTGGATAATTAGTCCAGGCCTCTGGATTACTAGTCCAGTAAGATAACGACGATGCTAACATTCCCTTTTGGATAGGAAGTAAACAAGTCGTTGCAGAGGATTTCGAGTGCTACTTAAGGATATATCACCCTTTACTGCTGGAGGACTTTTGAAACACATTGGGAGATTTTCTAGGACATTTTGTCAAGTCTTCACGAAAATGTATCAATGTTTATTTGTACATTCTCTTCGGACTACACTTAGAAAGAGTAAACATAATAAGAACACATAATAAGAACCTAAGAAATAGCAGCAGGAGTAAGCCACTTGGCCCCTCGAGCCCACTCTGTCATTTAATACGATCATGGCTGATCCGATCATGGACTCAGGTCCACTTCCCTGCTTGCTCCCCATAACCCCTTAATCCCTTATCAGTTAAGAAACTGTCTATCTCTGTCTTAAATTTATTCAATGTCCCAGCTTCCACAGCTCTCTGAGGCAGCAAATTCCACAGATTTACAACGCTCTGAGAGAAGCAATTCCTCCTCATCTCTGTTTTAAATGGGCGGCCCCTTATTCTAAGATCATGCCCCCTAGTTCTAGTCTCCCCTATCAGTGGAAACATTCTCTCTGCATCCACCTTGTCAAGGCCCCTCATAATCTTATACCTTTCGATAAGTTCACCTCTCATTCTTCTGAATTCCAATGAGCAGAGGCCCAACTTATTCAACCTTTCCTCACAAGTCAACCCTCTCATCTCCAGAATCAACCTAGTGAACCTTCTCTGAACTGCCTCCAAAGCAAATATATCCTTTCATAAATATGGAAATCAAAACTGTATGCAGTATTACAGGTGTAGCCTCACCAATACCCTGTATAACTGTAGCAAGACTTCCCTGCTGTGATACTATACCTGACTGGACACCTTATAGGGGTCACTAGAGGAAAGGGAGTGCTTGGTCATCGGCATCTTGCTGGGGGTACCCCTTGGTCTGCAGGAGGAATGGAAGGAGGGCATGAGGCTGGGCAGAGCAGCACCAGCTGCTGCAGTAGAGAGGGACGGGAGGGATAGGAGAGCGAGATACAGGACATCTCTCCTCCTCTGGACCCCCTCCATCAGGACCTCCAGTGCTTTGCTCAAGAACCGATGTGTCCTCTCCCTCAGTCCCTGAGCCATCCTGCAACGTGCCGCTGCGTGCCAGCTGGCCCACTCCACACATTGTGGAAATGGGTGAGAGAAGCCCACAGATACTGCTCCATGAAAATTGCGTCTAATCAGCGCTTGAGTGCTAAACCTGTAGTATCTATTTTAGCGCCTCCAGGCAAGTTCAAATTATGGTAATCAGCAATTAGGACCAAAATTTCAGAAAAGCCGGTCTTCAGCGCATGCGCATTGCGTGCTGAAGACCGGCTTTTCCGATGCCTTCCCGGGTTCGTAGGAAAACCGGACGGGCCCAGGACATCAGAAATTCTGTCCCACTCTTATTGCTGACAGCATGTATTGAAAACAGATTTTTTTTAAATGTTCAAATCGGAAATTTTAGACCCAATTTTAAAAATATTAGCTTTACAAATCATTACTAACTAAAATTATTGACACATATGTAAGAGGTGACATGTTTGTACATGTTTTGCACATGTATAAACATTATTTTCATTTCTCCAGCGATTATTTCCTTTTAAACTCTGGTGCACTAACAACTACATGTTGCTTTCAAACTCATTTTCACATCAGTTGCTCAAGGAGCTAAAATATAGCTCACATATTCCAAAGCAATAATTTTCCCATTTCAGCTACTGGTTCGAAATCAGTATTCATTTATAGTGACACAAAGCCGGCAATCCACAGTTATACTGCCAGCTTTGCATCTCTCTCTATCTGGGGAAAACAGAACTCTCTCCACCAGCATTCAAATCTTAGATACAAATATTACCAAGGAGCCCCTCAGGTGCTCAGCTCTTTGCTGATACAGGTATCAGAAAGCTGAAAATTAATTTTATAAAATGTCTAGCTAGTCGCTTTGACTGCCGAGGAACAATTTTTAGATTTTCTGAGCCTAAGTTGGAGTTATACTGCAGCCAGTGTGCAGGTGCAGTGGTGCCAGACCATTTTCTGCAGGTGGCTTCTCAATGCTTGAGTATATTCAACATATTTTAAGTTACCATGAACTCGAGACTGCTTTACAGTGAAACAAAATGTATAGTCCCTGCTGTTTCAGGTGAGACTGATGGTTTCTTCCACTGCCTCTCAGAACCGCTATCTGTTTAATGTGATGGCAACAACAACATATAACATCTTTAACGTAATAAAATGCCCCAAGGCTATTACAGTGTAATAGTATTAACAGTGTCAGCTGTGGCTCAGTAGGTAGCACACTCGCCACTGAGTCAGATGGTTGTGGGTTTAAGTCCCATTCCAGGAACTTGGGCGCATAAATCTATGCTGACACTACAGTGCAGTGCTGAGTGAGTGCTGCACTGTTGGAGGTGCCATCATTTCGATGAGACGTTAAACCGAGGCCCCGTCTGCTCTCTCAGGAAGACGTAAAAGATCCCGTGGCACTATTTTGAAGAAGAACACGGAAGTGATCCCTGATGTCCTGGCCAATATTTATCCCTCAATCAACATAACAAATAAACAGATTATCTCGTCATTATTACTGTAATGACTGTAATGACTCAAAAGACTTGTTACTGTAAACTGCATCAGGTGTAAACCGAATCCAACTTTATTCACACTGTTAGATCTCTTAATTTCCAATGAAATACGAACTCCGGTTGTAGTTTTAATGTAATTTTATTCTGGCAGCAGCAACAAGCTCTTGGCTTTAAGCCAGGCCTTTATCCTTCTGAGACCACATGGCCAAAATAGCTGTACTTATACCTGGCTCAATTTACAGAAAAGAACTCACCTTCTTTGACCTTATTGGATCAATTGATAGTGTGTTAACCTTTAATTGGCTTGCTACCCAAGGTCCTAAAATGTCAAGTTGATTGATGACTCAATGCAATGTGGTCTGTGTTTTCTCAAAACTGCAGCCAGGCTGCAGAGCTTGAATTCTCTATCAATCCCCCCTTTGATTCTTTCACAAACTGAATCATAAAACATCAGCTATCACTGGTTAAACATTCTACAAAATAATTTCATACATGTTAATAGAGTTTCCTTCTAAAATTTGTTGATGTGTTTCGCCACATGTCCGGACTAGTAGCTTCCACACAAATTTACACCAACCCGAGTTCCATCGTGGCCACAATGAAAGTCTGGTTTTAGTAGGTTGATTAACCTTATTCCAATTTAATCCAAATCAATATCTTAATTCAACCAGTAAACAACCTTCCCTTAAGCATAACATACCCCTGTGCCACGTACAGACGGTCTGCTGGGACCTGCAAGGTGTCTCACCTGTGGAACAGCAGCTGCAGCCGCCTGGTTGCAACAACATTTAATCAACATAAACAAACAATATAAAAGTAAAATAATTACAACGACTAGAATTAAACCTCCCACCAATGAAGTTCCTATTGAACCTAGCCATCAGTGGCTCCGCTCCACAAAGTGAATGATGGGGGTTGCTTAAGTTTTTCTACCTCCTTTTGGATATGCTCTGCTAAGTGGGTAATTTCTTCGGAGCTATCTGGGATATATGTGCAACACTCAGTTCCGAGTAGGACGCAAGTACTCCCTTTTCAGCTAGGATGTAATCAAGGGCCAGTCTATTCTGTAGGGCTACTGTGCGGATTGCGACCATTTCTGCATTGATTTTAACTAGGTCCTCTGAGGTATCATTAGCTACCCGTTCCACAACGGATGCCATGTTAATGGATTCCCTTGCCAGTCTGCCAGTCCCATACCCGGGGATCAGAATGGCAAAGAATCTCTCTGTTTCTGTGATAGCTCTCTTAGGACGGTGTAAATGTTCCGACAGTGACTTTATATGATACATATCAGGCACAATGTAGGTTAAATAGCAGGATCCCGTCCAATTCTGGGGCAGCCAAGGGTAGGCCTTGTGGCCACACACCCAATAGGTGCCATTATAGGCAATGAAGGTTAGCTGTTTCTTTGTCAGCAACACTCCGGGGCCTGTCCAGGCTTTTCCATCTGTTTTATTCAGAATCCCCGTTACGTTAAGAATTCCCACATCAGCCCAGTTTGGACGGTTCTGTGGCTTGGTTATATTATAATTCCGGGAGCAGTTACTATACCCCATATTTTGACCTCCTTTCATGTTTCTAATCAGACAGACCGATTCCCCCGGTCTTCCTATTCCCGTTGTATTAGTGATAACAAAAAATGGGGGCCGTTTGGAATTATTGTAGCACGGTTGGTATCCTCCTTCAAAGGTAGTCAGATTGTAACCTGCTGACTTCCATTTACGTGCCCAGCTTTCCGTATCCTGAAACGCATTGCCTGTTTTATTTTGATTAATTATCCACTCAGCCATTTCCGAAATATTCAAGGGAACTGGTCTCAAGGGAATCCCTCCCTTTGAGTGAATAGGAATATGCGCACATACCCAACAACTAGAAATGTTACCTTGTTTGGCATAAATGTATGACAAATATACAAAGGTATTTACATGTCATTCCCTTGCGACCCTACTATTTCCCTTTGGTGCAGAGGGTCGGCTAGTAAGAAGTAGACAAATGCCTAGAATACCTACAATCAGTAATACAGTAAATTTACACATTTTGGCAAAAAGTAATTGCCCTTATTAGATTTCAGCTTCAGTTATATGTGCTCGTTTAACGTGTGAAGCGTGGATCCAGGCTTTCTTTCCTTGGACTTTAACAGCTGCCTCGGTGGTCAATAACACTTGAAAAGGTCCCTCCCACTTGGCACCCAAAGGTTCTTTATGCAACTTTTTCACATACACCCAGACTCCCGGGATGATGTCATGTCCTCCTTCGGGTGGATTATCCCAAGCTGCTGATACCTGTCGGGAAACAGAACTAATAGCATTGGTTACGTTCTGACAGTATGATAACAAAGTGTCACTCATTAAGTGAACATCAACTTTCCTTAAATTGATAGTTTCTGGCAGCGACATGGGTCTTCCTGTTATAATTTCAAATGGGCTTAGACCTGTAGTTCTGTTCGGGGTTGCTCTAATGCTACATAGCACTATTGGTAGTGCCTGGAGCCATTGTGTTGCTTCTTGGTGATATTTGGCAAGCTGTTGTTTCAGAGTTCGATTCATTCGCTCTACTTGTCCTGATGATTGTGGATGATAAGGACAATGTAAATCCCATGTAATGTTCAGTAACCTACAGACTTCTTGGCAGACAGCACCTGTGAAGTGTGTTCCCTGATCTGAGTCAATGGTACTCGGGACTCCCCATTGGGGAATGTAATCCTTACACAAGACCTTTGCAGTGTGATTGGCTGTGGCTCTTTTAGTTGGGACAGCTTCTACCAATCTGGAGAATCTGTTGACCATGACAAGAATGTTAGTGTATCCTTGGCATGAAGGAAGAGATATATAATCAACCTGCAGATGCTGGAATGGTCCAACAGGGTCAGGGGGCCTCAGTTGGGGCATTACCGTGATGGGTCCAGAATTATTTTTCTGGCAGACCACACAGCGGTCTGCTACCAGCTGGGCATGTTTTTTAAATCCACGACCCCACCAGCTTTTCTGCAACCGTGCCGTCATCTGTTGTGAGGCCAAGTGTCCCCACGAGTGGATCTGTTGGGCTAAAAAAGGCATAAGCGCTTGTGGCGCGACTGGCTTGTCGGTAACTCTTTGTCTCCAGACACCATCTTCACATAGCTTAATTCCTGCCTCAATCCATGTCCATTTTACCTCTCAGGAGCACTCGCCTTGCATTTTTGAAGGTCTCGTGTCAGAGTCCTGAGTGCTTTCAATCTGCACATCTGTGTTGGTTCTTCTGGGGGAATGCCCTGTGAGGCTGCATCTTTAGCTGCCTGGTCGGCTTGGGCATTTCCCTGTGCTTCCGTGGTATTTTCCTTGGTATGGGCCTTACACTTCAGGATGGACACTTCCTGAGGTAATTGTATGGCCTCCAGTAAGTCTCAGACTTCTTTTCCATTTCGGATAGGTGTACCAGCAGCAGTGAGGAATCCCCTTTTCCGCCATAACAGACCAAAGTCGTGAGCAACTCCAAAAGCACAACGCGAATCTGTGTAGACATTAGCTGTCTGTCCTTCTGCTATTCGACATGCTTCTGACAGGGCCAGTAACTCGGCCTGTTGTGCTGACGTTCCTGAGGGTAAACATCCTTTTGCCACTACTTCATATAAGGTTGTAACTGCCCATCCTGCTTTTCTGGTACCATTGTCAACAAAGGAGGAACCATCTGTAAACAGGATGAGGTCTGGGTTGTGCAGAGGCTCCTCTGCTGCTAAGGCTGCTTCTTCTGTTTCTTTTAAAATCTCCACGCAGTCATGCTCTTCACATTCTCCCCCATCTTGCTCCCTTGATTCTGACATCGGGAGCATAGTTGCGGGATTAACCGGGCTGGCCCGGACGATATGGAGATTAGGAGCTTCCAAAACTGCTGTCCAGCGGGTCCATCTAGCTGCCGTTACCTGAGACATTCTATTCATAGAGAGAAAAGTGTATACGGTGTGGGGACACTTGACAATCAGTATTTGGTCGAGGACTAGACCCGCAGTAATCATTACCGCTCGATATGTAGCTTCCATGGTCCTGAGGCAACTTCCCCATCCGAGGGCTACTGCATCCAGTTTTGCCGAATAATAGCCAATAGGTCTTTGCCGATCCCCACGTTCTTGTGTCAGTATAGCTGTCATATATCCTTCTTTCTCATGGACAAACAGGGTAAATGGCTTACCACTGTCGGAGATTCCCAGAGCCGGTGCCGAACACAAAGCCTTTTTCAAACTCAGGAAGGCCTCTTGCTGATCCTTAGTGAGGGTGATGGCTTCTTTAGAGGCACGTTTCCCCTTTAATATATCATTCAATGGTTGAGCAAGCTGTGTGAAGGAGTCAATCCAATTTCTGTTAAAGTTACACAATCCCAAAAAAGACCTTAGTTCCTGAATAGTGGTGGGTTTTTTTAGCAGCCCGAATGGCTGCAGTTCTATCCTGGGTAAGTTCTCTCTTTCCTTGTGAAATCTTTTGTCCCAGGTATACAACCTCTTCTTGGGATATTTGTGCTTTGTCGATGCTGGCTTTATGTCCTTTCAGCCAAAGGTGGTCCAGCAAAGCTCGTAAATCTTGTTGATGCTGGTCTTCCATGTTTGAAGCTAGCAGGATATCATCTACATATTGGATGACTGTGGATGACAGGGGAGATAATTCTCGAAATGGCTTTGTAAAGCCATGTGGAATACCGTAGGGCTGTTGTGGAAACCCTGCGGTAACCAGGTCCAAGTATACTGTTATCCTTGGACCGTGAAAGCAAACCACTGTCGAACCTCCGGTGCCCGAGGCACCGACCAAAGTCCGTTGGCCATATCTATAACTGAGAAATATTTATGTTCCGGTTTGAGGGCATTAAAAATGGTGGAGGGATCTGTGACCAAAGGAGCTTTTTGATCAATACACTGGTTAGCTTTCCTATAATCGACAGTCAAACGCCAAGCCTCATTAGATTTCTGTACCGGCCACACGGGGCTATTGGAGGAGCTATGCGTTTTAATAAGCAACCCTTGTTTCTCCAATTGCTGAATATTCCCGCGATGGCAGTTGGACTGATGGGATACTGTTTAGTGCATGGAGGCTTGGTCCCGGAAAGTGACGCAGGCTCCATCTGGAGTAGGCCACAATCGTTCTTATCTTTAGCCCATATCGGGTGTTCCTTCAATTCTTCTTTCTTCAAAGTTCTAATTGACCATGTCACCCGACCATTCTCGAAATGCAACGATGAATCAATTTGGATTAGAACGTCCATTCCCAAAAGGGGTTGATCTATTGGGCCTATCCAGACCAGCGTGGTTAGTTCATGTGGACCCAGCCCTATAAGTACTGGTGTTGTCCTTTTAATTTCCATTTTCTGGCCCCCAACTCCATAGGCTGTACGTGCCTTACCATCCAACGACAAAAAGTCTCCATATTGTAGGGTTAAGCATTTAATTCCGCCCCTGTGTCTAAAAGACAGTCCACATCTTTATCGCTCACCCTCACAGTTATATATAGCCCATCTCCCCTTTGTTGTATTAGTGTGAGGAGGTGGACCAGGGTGGGCTCTAATAATTTTTTGCTATCCCAATAACTCCTTCTGTTGTTGTATTGTCAGTCGCTTAAATGCTTCTATGAGGTCGTTATCTTGTGACAAGCCTGGTTTGTTGGCTGAATTGTATCCCTGGCTGCATCCTCTTCCCCAGCCATGACCTTGCTGTTTTGCCCTGCACGTCTTGGCCCAGTGACCTTCTTTCCCACAATAATGACATTTTTCGGGTAATTTTCCTCATAACTGTTTATCGGAATCCTTGGATTTCTATCCCACAGCCTGCACAGCTTGGACTTTAGCTCCCATATCCCGATCTAATTGGTTACATCGATCCACCAATGCTACCTTTCCAGTCCGGTAACACTACCTTAAGCATTTTGGACAGTTCTGGCTTTAGACCTGCCATGAAAGCTTCTTTCAGGGGTCCAAACACTTGTTCATCCATTTCCTCATCCGTATTATTCATACCCGAATATTCTAGCCACGTGCATCTAAACCGCTCGTCATACTCCAGGACCTCCTCTATTCCTTTCTGTTGGCAGGCTGCAATTTTTTCCCAGTCTGTCTTAGCTGGACTGAAGGCTTGCAGCCAGTGTTTAATCGCCTCCCATCCTGCGTTTAATTCTTGCTCATCCTGCCCCAAAGCTTCTTCTACCTTGTCGTGCAATTTTCTTCCTTGTGTTTTTGGCACCATTATGGTCAAAATGTTCACTCCGTCCCAGGGATGAAGTTGATATATATTTCTTAAGTGGTCCAATTGGTCCCATGTTTTTACTCCCCCTTTCTTTAGATTGGGAATTCCTTGGACCATTTATTAATTTTCTCTGGGTCTGCTGGATCATGAAGTAAGTATTCTGCATCCACCTTTTTCCTCGTTTTTTTGGTTCCGCCCTCATCCGCAGTCTCTTCTGATTTGACTACAACTCGTCTTTTTTTAAATGGGGCAAAGCGCACCTCTAATTCTTCATCCTCCGACCCTGTATCGTCAGAGGATTCAGAATCCGTATCTATTCCTCGGTCGTGTCTTCGGGTTTGCGCTTTTAATTTATCCAAACATGGGTACCCTGGGAATTGACCGATACATTTTCCTTTTCGTATTACTGTCTCTTGACCTAATGATTTTTTCCATTCTTTAATTTCACCTTTAAGATCTTTAACTTCCGCTTCCAGCTTTTCAAGTTCAAGCTTTTTCTGTCGCAGCTGTGCACAAACAGCTTGCAATTGGTCCTTTGTACTGGTCAGTTCTCGATCATGTTGGGAACGCATTATAATTTCATTCTGCTTTCGGATCTGTCCCATATTGGCTAGGGACCATCTAGTTCGCTCTTTATTTTTCATATGGGTCGTTTTTCCCGAGACCCTTTTAATCTCGTCCAAGGACCATTGTCCTTTGGAGGTTCCGTACTTTTGTTCGATCTTAATACAGGTTTTAGATAAGTTGAATTGTTGCTCTATGTATTCTTTCAACTGTTCGAGGATTTCATCTATCGAAACCTCCGGTGGTGCCCGCCCGCCTTTAACAGTTGTAGGCAATTCTTTGCTCTTATCTCCTGCTGCCATAATACTGATTTCTTTACTGGGGTCTCGAGTCATAGGCTTTCTAGCCGATCAGTAGGTCGGTGATTAATTAACTAACACACCGCCGAAGTTAGACGTCTATGGGACCGCGAGCCGACTACGAACTGGAGGGTTCGCAAACCGGAGGCTTTCGGAATCGCGTAGAAAGAGAGGCGAATTTTGACTTTTGACCGAGGACTTTTATAAAAAGGAGTCCTTCCCTCAATATGTAGGTCCGATGTCCAAAATTCAGTTTCTTCCCTCAGCGATCGTGTTTGTGATGCCAAAATTGTTAGATCTCTTAATTTCCAATGGAATACGAACTCCGGTTGTAGTTTTAATGTCATTTTATTCTGGCAGCAGCAACAAGCTCTTGGCTTTAAGCCAGGCCTTTGTCCTTCTGAGACCACATGGCCAAAATGGCTGTACTTATACCTGGTTCAATTTACAGAAAAGAACTCACCTTCTTTGACCTTATTTGCTCAATTGATAGTGTGTACACCTTTAATTGGCTCGCTACCCAAGGTCCTAAAATGTCAAGTTGATTGATGACTTAATGCAATATGGTCTGTGTTTTCTCAAAACTGCAGCCAGGCTGCAGAGCTTGAATTCTCTATCACACACCCAAAGTAACCCGTGTGACATGGTACCCGCGCTTATATACCAGTGACCGCGCATGCGCGCATACAGCCCGATGACCTCCGACAGTGGCGCCCCCTGGTGTCTTGTGACCCCAAGCATAAATACATAACAACATCCCCTTTCAAGATCTTAATATCAATCTTTTTACAAATTAAGATGGTCTGGGACTTTCCGCCCACGAGTTGATCATCTCAGTTCAACTTCAGTTCTAGGCGAGCGTTCTGAATCAGTTGTGACTGAAGGCTGAGTAACCGATCTGATGGGAGTGGTAATGACCACATCAGAGACTGGAGGTCCAGCTTCAATAATGACAGCAAAGTGCTCTGATGTATGAACATTGGTTGGTTGGTCACTGACTGCATCTTCCTCAAGCGGTTCCAGTTCATCCGTGTGCCGCAGTTTTATCTGATCAACATGTTTCCTGCATGTTTCCCCATTCTTGAGCACGACAATAAACACTCTGTTACACTCCTTGGCTGTAACAGTACCGGCGATCTTGGACCTTGACCACAGTTTAGTACATAAACCGGATAGTTGACAGAGATGTCATGTGACACAGTAGCATGATCATGATATCCTTGTTGACTTTGACGTCTGTTTTCAACACGATCACTCAAATCAGGATGAACATGCGAGAGCTTGGTCTTGAGATTTCTCTTCATCAGTAGTTCAGCAGGGGAGACCCCAGTAAGCGTATAAGGTCTGGTCCTGTAACTAAGCAGTATACAGGACAAGCGACTCTGCAGTGAACCCTGAGTTACACGTTTCATACTATGCTTGAACATTTGAACAGCACGCACTGCTTGACCATTAGAAGCAGGTTTGAATGGGGCTGACCTCACATGTTTAATACCATTGAGTTTAATGAACTCTTGAAACTCCAGACTTGTGAAGCAAGATCCGTTGTCGCTCACAACAATGTCAGGCAAACCATAAGTAGCAAACATGACATGAAGGCTCTCAATGGTAGCTGTAGATGTACTGGATGATATAATAATACACTCTATCCACTTTGAATATGCATCCACCACAACAAAAAACATCTTTTCCAGGAAAAGACCCGCAAAATCGATGTGGATTCTCGACCATGGTTTAGATGGCCACGACCAACGACTCAGTGGAGATTCCGCTGGTACTTTACTTAGCTGCATGCAAGTGTTGCACTGATGCACACATGATTCGAGATCAGAGTCAATTCCAGGCCACCATACATGAGTCTTAGCAATGGCTTTCATCATTGACTCTGATCTCGAATGAGTGCTATGTAGTTCACATACAAATTTTTCTCTACCTTTCTTCGGCATAACAACACAATTACCCCACAGTAAACAATCTGACTGAATGAACAGTTCATCTTTGCGACAGTTGTAGGGTTTGGTCTCATCAAATATTTCCACAGGTAGTGCAGATCAATCACCACTGAGGACACAACGTTTCACAACCGATAAAATAGGGTCATGGCTGTTCCAGAGCCTAACTTGTTGAGCAGTGACAGGAGTTCCTTCATTCTCAAAAGCATCCATTACTAACAGTAGATCTGCAGGTTGAGACGTCTCCACCTCAGGTGTGGGCAACGGCAAGCGACTCAGTGCATCCGCACAATTCTCAGTGTCAGGTCTGTGATGAATAACATAATCAATGCCCACCTCTGGATACGGGACAATGCATTGGTACTAATACCTTTGTTTTCCGAAAATAATGAAACGAGTGGCTTATGATCCATTTCGAGTTCAAAACGAAGATCAAACAGGTACTGATGCAGCTTTTTGACCCCATACACAGGCTTCTTTTTCTACCATGCTGTAAGCTCTTTCTGCCTTTGACAAACTTCTCGAAGCATACGCAACAGGTTGTAGCTTACCCGAATCATTTGCTTTTTGGAGTACACAGCCAACCCCATATGATGAAGCATCACAGGCCAATACAAGACGCTTACACGGATCATAATGAACAAGCAACTTGTTTGAACAGAGCAGATTCATAGCTTTCTCAAAGGCTCTATCTTGAGAGATACCGCAGACCCAGTTGTCACCTTTTCTGAGTAGCACATGCAGTGGCTCCAACAAAGTGCTCAATTTGGGTAAGAAATTACCAAAGTAGTTGGTAGCCCAAGGAATGAACGCAGCTCCGTCACATTCTGAGGCCTGGGTGCATTTTTGATGGCCTTGGTTTTCAAACCAGTAGGCCTGATGCCATCAGCAGCAATCTTCCTCCCCAGGAATTCATTTTCAGGTGCCATGAAGATACACTTTGAATGTTTCAGCCTGAGTCCTTCTTTGTCCAGATGATGTAGGACTTCTTCAAAATTGTTCAGATAGAAACATAGAAACATAGAAAATAGGTGCAGGAGTAGGCCATTCGGCCCTTCTAGCCTGCACCGCCATTCAATGAGTTCATGGCTGAACATGCAACTTCAGTACGCCATTCCTGCTTTCTCGCCATAGCACTTGATCCCTCTAGTAGTAAGGACTTCATCTAACTCCTTTTTGAATATATTTAGTGAATTGGCCTCAACAACTTTCTGTGGTAGAGAATTCCACAGGTTCACCACTCTCTGGATGAAGAAGTTCCTCCTCATCTCGGTCCTAAATGGCTTACCCCTTATCCTAAGACTGTGACCCCTGGTTCTGGACTTCCCCAACATTGGGAACATTCTTCCTGCATCGAACCTGTCTAACCCCGTCAGAATTTTAAACGTTTCTATGAGGTCCCCTCTCATTCTTCTGAACTCCAGTGTATACAAGCCCAGTTGATCCAGTCTTTCTTGATAGGTCAGTCCCGCCATCCCGGGAATCAGTCTGGTGAACCTTCGCTGCACTCCCTCAATAGCAAGAATGTCCTTCCTCAGGTTTGGAGACCAAAACTGTACACAATACTCCAGGTGTGGCCTCACCAAGGCCCTGTACAACTGTAGCAGCACCTCCCTGCCCCTGTACTCAAATCCCCTCGCTATGAAGGCCAACGTACCATTTGCTTTCTTAACCGCCTGCTGTAACTGCATGCCAACCTTCAATGATTGATGTACCATGACACCCAGGTCTCTTTGCACCACCCCTTTTCCTAATCTGTCACCATTCAGATAATAGTCTGTCTCTCTGTTTTTACCACCAAAGTGGATAACCTCACATTTATCCACATTATACTTCATCTGCCATGCATTTGCCCACTCACCTAACCTATCCAAGTCACTCTGCAGCCTCATAGCATCCTCCTCGCAGCTCACACTGCCACCCAACTTAGTGTCATCCGCAAATTTGGAGATACTACATTTAATCCCCTCGTCTAAATCATTAATGTACAGTGTAAACAGCTGAGGCCCCAGCACAGAACCTTGCGGTATCCCACGAGTCACTGCCTGCCATTCTGAAAAGTTCCCATTTACTCCTACTCTTTGCTTCCTGTCTGACAACCAGTTCTCAATCCATGTCAGCATACTACCCCCAATCCCATGTGCTTTAACTTTGCACATTAATCTCTTGTGTGGGACCTTGTTGAAAGCCTTCTGAAAGTCCAAATATACCACATCAACTGGTTCTCCCTTGTCCACTCTACTGGAAACATCCTCAAAAAATTCCAGAAGATTTGTCAAGCATGATTTCCCTTTCACAAATCCATGCTGACTTGGACCTATCATGTCACCTCTTTCCAAATGCACTGCTATGACATCCTTAATAATTGATTCCATCATTTTACCCACTACCAATGTCAGGCTGACCGGTCTATAATTCCCTGTTATCTCTCTCCCTCCTTTTTTAAAAAGTGGGGTTACATTGGCTACCCTCCACTCCATAGGAACTGATCCAGAGTCAATGAAATGTTGGAAAATGACTGTCAATGCATCCACTATTTCCAAGGCCACCTCCTTAAGTACTCTGGGATGCAGTCCATCAGGCCCTGGGGATTTATCGGCCTTCAATCCCATCAATTTCCCCAACACAATTTCCCGACTAATAAGGATTTCCCTCAGTTCCTCCTCCTTACTAGACCCTCCGACCTCTTTTATATCCGGAAGGTTGTTTGTGTCCTCCTTAGTGAATACCGAACGAAAGTACTTGTTCAATTGGTCCGCCATTTCTTTGTTCCCCGTTATGACTTCCCCTGATTCTGACTGCAGGGGACCTATGTTTGTCTTTACTAACCTTTTTCTCTTTACATATCTATAGAAACTTTTGCAATCTTAATGTTCCCTGCAAGCTTCTTCTCGTACTCCATTTTCTCTGCCCTAATCAAACCCTCTGTCCTCCTCTGCTGAGTTCTAAATTTCTCCCAGTCCCCGGGTTCGCTGCTATTTCTGGCCAATTTGTATGCCACTTCCTTGGCTTTAATACTATCCCTGATTTCCCTTGATAGCCACGGTTGAGCCACCTTCCCTTTTTTATTTTTACGCCAGACAGAAATGTACAATTGTTGTAGTTCATCCATGCGGACTCTAAATGTCTGCCATTGCCCATCCACAGTCAACCCCTTCAGTATCATTCGCCAATCTATCCTAGCCAATTCACGCCTCATACCTTCAAAGTTACCCTTCTTTAAGTTCTGGACCATGGTCTCTGAATTAACTGTTTCATTCTCCATCCTAATGCAGAATTCCACCATATTATAGTCACTCTTCCCCAAGGGGCCTCGCACAACGAGATTGCTAATTAATCCTCTCTCATTACACAACACCCAGTCTAAGATGGCCTCCCTCCTAGTTGGTTCCTCGACATATTGGTCAAGAAAACCATCCCTTATGCACTCCAGGAAATCCTCCTCCACCGTATTGCTTCCAGTTTGGTTAGCCCAATCTATGTGCATATTAAAGTCACCCATTATAACTGCTGCACCTTTACTGCATGCACCCCTAATTTCCTGTTTGATGCCCTCCCCAACATCACTAATACTGTTTGGAAGTCTGTACACAACTCCCACTAACGTTTTTTGCCCTTTGGTGTTCTGCAGCTCTACACATCTAGATTCCACATCATCCAAGCTAATGTCCTTCCGAACTATTGCCTTAATCTCCTCCTTAACCAGCAATGCTGCCCCACCTCCTTTTCATTTTATTCTATCTTTCCTGAATGTTGAATACCACTGGATGTTGAGTTCCCAGCCCTGATCATCCTGGAGCCATGTCTCCGTAATCCCAATCACATCATATTTGTTAACATCTATTTGCACAGTTAATTCATCCACCTTATTGCGGATACTCCTTGCATTAAGACACAAAGCCTTCAGGCTTGTTTTTTAACACCCTTTTTCCTTTTAGCATTTTGCTGTACAATGGCCTTTTTTGTTCTTTGCCTTGGGTTTCTCTGCCCTCCACTTTTCCTCATCTCCTTTCTGTCGTTTGCTTTTGCCTCCTTTTTGTTTCCCTCTGTCTCCCTGCATTGGTTCCCATCCCCCTGCCATATTAGTTTAATTCCTCCCCAACAGCACTAGCAAACACTCCCCCGAGGACATTGGTTCCGGTCCTGCCCAGGTGCAGACCGTCCGGTTTGTACTGTTCCCACCTCCCCCAGAACCGGTTCCAATGCCCCAGGAATTTGAATCCCTCCCTGCTGCACCACTGCTCAAGCCACGTATTCATCTGCGCTATCCTGTGATTCCTACTCTGACTAGCACGTGGCACTGGTAGCAATCCCGTGATTATTACTTTTGAGGTCCTACTTATTTAATTTAGCTCCGAGCTCCTTAAATTCATTTCGTAGGACCTCATCCCTTTTTTTACCTATGTCGTTGGTACCAATGTGCACCACGACAACTGGCTGATCTCCCTCCCTTTTTAGAATGTCCTGCACCCGCTCCGAGACATCCTTGACCCTTGCACCAGGGAGGCAACATACCATCCTGGAGTCTCGGTTGCGGCCGCAGAAACGCCTATCTATTCCCCTTACAATTGAATCCCCTATCACGATCGCTCTCCCACTCTTTTTCCTGCGCTCCTGTGCAACAGAGCCAGCCACGGTGCCATGAACTTGGCTGCTGCTGCCCTCCCCTGATGAGTCATCCCCCTCAACAGTACCCAAAGCAGTGTATCTGTTTTGCAGGGGGATGACCACAGGGGACCCCTGCACTACCTTCCTTGCACTGCTCTTCCTGTTGGTCTTCCATTCCCTATCTGGCTGTGGCCCCTTTCCCTGCGGTACGACCAACTCGCTACACGTGCTACTCACGTCATTCTCAGCATCGTGGATGCTCCAGAGTGAATCCACCCTCAGCTCCAATTCCGCAACGCGGTCCGTCAGGAGCTGGAGGAGGATACACTTCCCGCACACATAGTCGTCAGGGACACTGGAGTCGTCCCTGAATTCCCACATGGTACAGGAGGAGCATAACACCCGACCGAGCTCTCCTGCCATGACTTAACCCTTAGATACACTTAAATTGGCAACAACAATGTTAAAGTTTGCTCACTGTTATAGAAGAGAAAAAAGAAAAACTACTCACCAATCACCAGCCAATCACTTACCCCCTTGGCTGTGACGTCACCTTTTGATTTCTTTCTACTTCTTTTTTGCCTTCTCTCCCCGCTGCAGCTGCACAGGTAAACCTCTCGCTGCCGCTGAGCCTTTATAGGCCTCACCAACGCCAGGAACTCCCGCCTCTCGGACTGCCGCCGCCTCTCGCTGCCGCTGAGCCTTTATAGGCCTCTCCAACGCCAGGAACTCCCGTCTCTCGAACTGCCGCCGCCTCTCGCTGCCGCTGAGCCTTTATAGGCTCACCAACGCCAGGTGTTCAGTAGTGTCTCGGCCTGTGAACAGAATGTCATCTTGAAACACGACAGTTCTAGGAACGGACTTCAGTAGAATCTCCATATTCCTCTGAAATATGGCTGCAGTCGAACAAGTTCAAAAAGGACATTTGTTGTAGACAAACAGTCCTTTATGGGTGTTGATGCATGTAAGTTTCTTCGACGTGTCGACAAGCTCCTGTATCATATAGGCCGACGTCAGATCCAGTTTAGTGAATGACTTTCCACCAGCTAGCGTGGCGAATCATGTCATCAGCCTTCGGTAATGGGTACTGATCCTGTTTCGAAAATTGGTTGATCGTAACCTTGTCATCTCCACAAATCCTGACAGTGCCATCACTCTTCAACACAGGAACAATAGGACTGGCCCACTCATTAAACTCGACCGGTGATATGACCCTTTCACATTGGAGTCTGTCAAGCTCAATTTCAAACTTCTCCCTCATCATGTAGGGAACAGACCGAGCTTTATGATAGACAAGCCTTGCATCAGAATCCAGGTGAATCTGCACCTTAGCTCCAGTAAAATTACCAATGCCCGGTTCAAACAAAGAAGGAAACTTCTTCAACACTTGAGCACACGAAGTGTCATCCACCAATGACAACGCTTTAATATCATTCCAATTCTACTTGATTTTCTCTAGCCAATCCCTGCCAAACAGCATTGGACCATTACCTGTGACAATCCATAATGGTAGATCATGAACCACACCATCATTTGACAGCTTTACTACCGCACTGCCAATCACCGGTATGAGTTTCTTAGTGTAAGTACGCAACTTGGCATTGACTGGACTCAGCTGAGGCTTCACAGCCTCAGTGTCCCACAGCTTGTCGAATGTCCTTTGGCTCATTATCGACTGAGACGCACCCGTGTCCAGCTCCATTGATACAGGTACGTCATTCAGCTTCACATTAACGATTATTGGCTGGCTCTTTGCCAAGAACGAATACAGACCATACACTTCCTCCTCGGGTTGTGTATCCGGGCCAGCATTGGACCTGTCATCATCAGCAATGTGATGAGCGGCAGCCTGCTTGCTCAGTTGTGGGCACATTCTCCGAAGATGCCCCACTTTTGAACAGCCATTACAAGAGTACTGTTTAAACTGACACTGATGAGGCCGATGATTGCCCTCACAACGCCAACAGGGTGACATTGGATTTGTACCAGTTGGTGGATGTTGAGCATGCTACAGGTTTCACATAAGCAGTCGCAATATCCTTGCCCAAATTCAGCTTCTCTTCGGCCAATAACTTCCAAAGAATCACATCATGGTTGATGCCTATCACGAAGAAATCTCGGAGCATGTCTTCCAATACGTTCCCAAACTTACAAGGCTCAGCAAGACGTCGCAAGTCGGTGACGAATCCCGACACATCCTGGCCCTCAGCACGAACATGCGTGTAGAAGCGATAGCGTAAGATGATGATCCCCTCTTTTGGCTTAAGATGGTCACGCACCAAAACTCACAAATCCCCATATCCTTTGTCCATTGGACGCAAAGGCAAGAGAAGATTCTTCATGAGGCCATAAATTTTCGGACCACAAACGGTGAGGAAAACCGTCCTGTGCCGAACTGCGTCAGCCTCTCCCTCCATTTTGTTGGCCACAAAATACTGATCCAGGCAGTCGATAAAATCCGCCCAATCCTCGCCATCCACGAATCTCTCCAGAATTCCAATAGTGCCCATTATACATGTGAAGGTTCTTAAGTTACTTTGTCGCCAAATGTTATGAATGTAATGACTCAAAAGACTTGTGACTGTAAACTGCCTCAGGTGTAAACCTGATCCAACTTTATTCGCGCCCAAAGTTACCCGTGTAACATGGTATCTACGCTTATATACCAGTGACTGAGAGTGCAGCCCGATGACCTCCGACAATGGCACCCCCTGGTGTCTGGTGACCCCAAGCATAAATACATAACAATCACATTGCTGTGGGAGTTTGCTGTGCATAAGTTGGCTGCTGCGTTTCCCACATTACAACAGTGACTGCACTCCAAAAGTACTTCATTGACCGTAAAGTGCTTTGAGGCATCCAGTGTTCGTGAAGGGTTCTATATAAATGTAAGTCTTTCTTCTTTTTTCTTTCAAGGCACTTCACAGGAGCATTTTTAAACTAAATTTGACACCGATCCAAATAAGGAAATGTTAGAACAGGTGATCAAAAGGTCAAAGAGGTCATTTTTAAGGAGCATCATAAAGGATGAAAGAGAGGTAGCGAGGCTGAGAGGTTTAGGGAGGGAATTCCAAAGCTTAGGGCCTTGGCAACAAAAGGCACGGCCACCAATGGTGGAGTGATTAAAATTGGGGATGTGCAATAGGCCATAATTTGAGGAGCGCAGAGATCTGGGAGGGTTGTGTGGCTGGAGGAGGGTATAGAGATAGAAAGGGGTGAGGCCATGGAGGGATTTGAAAACAAGGATCAGAATTTTAAAATCAAGGCATTGCTGGACTGGGAGCTAATGTAGGTCAGCGAACACTGGGGTGATGGATGAACGGGCTTGGTGCGAGTTAGGATACGGGCAGCAGAGTTTGAATGAGCTGAAGTTTATGGAAGGTGGAAGATGGGAGGCCAACCAAGAAACCATTGGAATAGTTGAGTCTGGAGGTAACAAACGCATGAAGGAGGGTTTCAGCAGCTAAAGGGCTGAGGCAGCGACAGAGACGGACAATGTTACGGAAGTGGAAGTAGGCAACAATAGAATCAGAAGACAGCAAAAAATAGCATAATTGTTTGTGATGCACTCTACAGTGGCTAGTAGTATCAAAGGGTTCAATTTTGAAGTTTGGACAACCAAACAACGAAGCTGCCGGCCGGATGCCCATACCTGCAGTGAAAACTGTTATTTTACTGGGCTAGTAATCCAGAGGCATGGACTGATAATCCAGAGAAGGTCAGTTTTTTTTATTCATTCATGGAATGTGGGCATTGCTGGCAAGGCCAGCATTTATTGCCCATCCCTAATTGCCCTTGAGAAGATGGTGGTGAGCCATTGTCTTGAACCGGTGCAGTTTGTGTGGTGAAGGTACACCTACAGTGCTGTTAGGAAAGGATTTCCAGGATTTTGTTACAGCAACATTGAAGAAATGGCGATATAGTTCCAAGTTAGGATGGTCTGTGACTTGGAGGGGAACGTGGAGGTGGTGGTGCTCCCATGCGCCTGCTGCCGTTGTCCTCCTAGGTGGTAGTGGTCACGAGTTTGGGAGATGCTGCTGAAGAAGCCTTGGCGAGTTGCTGCAGTGCATCTTGTAGCTGGTACACACTGGAGCCATGGTGCGCCGGTGATGAAGGGAGTGAATGTTTAAGGTAGGGAATTGGGTGCCAATCAAGCAAGCTGCTTTGTCATGGATGGTGTCGAGCTTCTTGAGTGATGTTGGAGCTGCACTCATCCAGACAAGTGGAGAGTATTCCATCACACTCCTGACTTGTGCCTTGTAGATGGTAGAAAGGCTTTGGGGAGTCAAGAAGTGGGACATTCACCACAGAATACCCAGCCTCTGACCTGCTCTTGTTGCCACAATATTTATGTGGCTGGTCCAGTTAAGTTTCAGATCAATGGTGACCCTCAGGATGTTGATGATGGGAGATTCAGCAATGGTAATGTCGTTGAATGTTTAGACTCTCATTTGTTGAAGATAGTTATTGCCTGGCACTTGTGTGGCACGAATGTTACTTTCAGCCCAAGCCTGAATGTTGTCCAGGTCTTGCTGCATGCAGGCATGGACTGCTCCATTATCTGAGAAGTTGCAAATGGCACTGAACACTGTGCAATCATCAGCAAACATCCCCACTTCAGACCTTATGGAGGAAGATGGAGGAAAGGTCATTGATGAAGCAGCTGAAGATGGTTGGGCCTGGGGCACTGCCCTGAGGAACTCTTGTAGCAATGTCCTGGGGCTGTGATGATTGACCTCTAACCACCACAACCATCTGCCATTGTGCTAGGTATGACTCCAGCCAGTGGAGAGTTTTCCCCCTAATTTCCATTGACTTCAGTTTTGCTAGGGCTCCATGATGTTACACTCGGTCAAATTCTGGCTTGATGTCAAGGGCATTCACTCTCACCTCACCTCATCATGGCACCACCATGGCAGTTTGAGAATTTTAATTCAGTGAATGAAAACAAGTAGGAAGCCTGAGGATTGAGAGGATTTCAGAATTCAGCAAAGGATGACCAAATAAATTGTTAAGGAAAGAGAAAAGAGAATATGAGAGTAAACTAGCAAGGGATATTAAAAAAAAGATTGTAAAAGCTTGTATAGGTATGTAAAAAGGAAAAGATTAGTGAGAGTAAATGTGGGTCCCCTACAGGCAGAGACAGGAGAAATTTTAATGGGGAATAAGGAAATGGCAGAGGCATTAAACAAACACTTTGTATGTCACTTCACAGTAGAAGACACAAAAAACATTCCAGAAATAGTGGAGAATCAAGTGTCTAGTGAGAATGAAGAACTTAAAGAAATTAGTTTTAGTAAAGAAATATTACTAGAGAAATTAATGGAATGAGAAGTCAACAAATCCCCTGGACTTGATGGCCTACATCCTAGGGTTCTAAAAGAGGTGGCTGCAAAGATAATTCATGCATTTTTTTCCCCTAGATTCTAGAACGGTCCTGTGGATTGGAAGGTAGCAAGCATAACCTCACTATTCAAGAAAGAAAGGAGAGAGTAAACAAGGAACTATAGGCCAGTTAGCCTGGCATCAGTAGTATGGAAAATGCTAGAATCAAATTTAGGGATATGGTAACAGGGCACTTAGAAAATCATAATATGATTAGGCAGAGCCAACACAGATTTATAAAAGGGAAATCGTGTTTGACAAATCTGTTTTTGAGGATGTAACTAGCAGGGTAGATAAGGGGGAACCAGTGGATGTAGTTTATTTAGATTTTCAAAAAGCATTCAATAAGTTGCCATACATGAGGTTATTTCACAAAATTAGGGCTCATGGGATTGGGGTAATATATTAGAATGGATTGAGGATTGGTTAACAGACAGAAAACAGAGAGTGGGAGTAAAAGGGTCATTTTCGGTTTGGCAGGCTGTAACTAGTGGGGTACGTCACTTGGGCCTCAGCTATTTACAATCTATATTAATGATTTAGATGAGGGTACTGAGTGTAATGTATCCAAGTTTGCTGAAGATACTAAGTTAGGTGGGTAAGCTATGAGGAAGATGCAAAGAGGTGACAAAGGGATATAGACAAGTTAATTGAGTGAACAAGAATATGGCAGATGGAATATAATGTGGAGAAGTGTGAAGTTATCCACTTTGGTAGGAAAAATAGAAAAGCAGAATATTTTTTAAATGGTGAGAGATTGGGAAATGTTGATATTCAGAGGGAGCTGGGTGTTGTTGTACACAAATCACAGAAAGTTAACATGCAGGTAAAACAAGCAAGTAGGAAAGCAAATGGTATATTAGCCTTCATCGCAAAGGAATTGGAGTATATGAGTAGGGAAGTCATACTACAGTTGTGTAAGACCTTAGTGAGACCACACTTAGAGTACGGTGTACTGTTTTAGACTCACTACCTAAGAAAGGGAACACTTGTCTTAGTGGGAGTGCAACAAAGTTCCACAAGACTTATTTATGGGATGAGGAAATTGTCCTAGGAGGAGAGATTGCGTAGACTAGGGCCATAATCCTGAAAATTTAAAAGAATGAGATGATCTCATTGAAACATATAAAATTCCTAATGAGCTTTTCAGGATAGATGTTGGGAGGAAGTTTCCCCTAGCTGGGGAGTCTAGAACCAGAGGTCATAGTTTCAGAATAAGGGGGTGGCCATTTAGGACTGAGATGAGGAAAAATTTCTTCACTCAGAGGGTTGTGAGTCTTTGGAATATTCTATCCCAGAGAGCTGTGCATGCTCTATTATTGAATATGTGCGAGACAGAGAGCGATAGAATTTTGGATACTAAGGCCTAGAAATTGGGTACCGCCCCATTTGGGGGCAGTAACACTCGTGAGGCACAAGACTTTGTGCCAGGTGCAGAAGTCTCACCCTTCATGATAAATTGGGGTTACCGCCCCCGAGAAGCTGTGGAGCGCTAATTCAAGTGCTCCACTTCCTTCATGGGGGGGGTAGTGGGGCGCATGACTCAGCAGCGCTATGCACTGCGCCACGTAGCGCTGTCGTGTATGAGGGGCTCGTCCCTGAATTAAAGGGAAAAGCCCATGCTGCATAATCTCCATACGGGGAACCCACCTTCCTGGACTACTGGGGAGCGGGGGTACCACGCGATCAGTCCGGCACTCAAGCAGAGTGCCGGGCTGAGCTATCGTGGCCCCGACCCTGTGATCAAAGCACGACCGGAGCAGAAAGGAAAGCAGCAGATATTTTCCAGCAGCAGCCGGCCACCTCCCCTTTACATTTCACCCCAGTAGTAGCCGACCACCTGGTACACATGCCCTGAAGCTGTCGCTGTTGTCGTCCAGCGCAGCTTTAGAGGTCAAAACCGAATTTAGGGTCCAGGGGCGCTAATGGAGCGATGCGCACGGTGATGATGTCACGATCTCCAGGTGCAGGAGATTGGGGTGCAACACAATAGGGCCGCCGCTAAACTCCCAGCCAAATTTAGTGGAGGCGGGGGCGCTAACGGGAGGCGCAAATGCACCCACTTTCTCCCGCTTGAGGGATATGGGGATCGTGTGGTAAGGTGGAGTTGAGGTAGAAGATCAGTCATGATCTTATTGATTGCTGGAGCAGGCTGGAAGGGCCGAATGGCTTACTTCCAATGATCCCTGCAAGCTACGTGGCCGCGTGGCCATGCAACGCTCCAGGGATCCAGTGCATCTGGCTTGCCGGTATTTCATTGCAAAAAGCATACATGCATGGTATTTTGATTGGCCCGCACAGCCCCTTGCGGCGCCAAACAAAATTACAGGGAACGTTGCCTACTCCTGCTCCTATTTCTTATGTTTTTATGTAAAAATCTGTCAATAAAAAGCTGGTATCAGTAAAGGTACATGGATTATCATAAAAATTCAACTGGTCCTTCAGAGATGGAAACTTGTCGTCCTTACCTGATGTGGCCTATATGCAACTCCAGTCCCACAACATGGCTGACTCTTTAAATTTGCAGGCCGTGCACTCTGACCATTTCTAACCTAAAATGGCAATTAGGGCCTTAGGGCTCCGATCTGATTGTAAAAGGGGCCTGCGACCTGACGCAGGCACCCAGTGGCAGGTCTGTTTCCAAATGTCGCTGGCTGCATCGTTGAGGTTAACAGGATGGTACAGCTATCAATCACATTTTGAGGTTATTAACACCTCGTGAAACAAGATAAAATCGACCCCAAAGACTCTTTCCCACAACCACACTCGAAAAAGACTGCAGGACTGTAAGATAATGTATTGAAGAGACTAATGAAGAGTGTCATTTGGACTTAATTACAACTGGCAAAAAATCTAATCCACTGAGGCAGAAATAAAGGCCAAATTGGAAAAGATGTATGGTGACGTGATTGGATGTGTACAGTGTTATAATTCCTGTTGCCACTGGTGATAAGCTTTTTATTGTACACATAACAAAAATACTGTGAACGTGTAGCAATGCAAATTAAACAAGCTAACAACCCATTTTGTTAGGAAGTCTGACTCAGATTTTCTCCTGCCATTAACTGAAGCAAAATAATTCACTGAGGCCCTGTGAAGTGAACCATGGGGTTTATATACCTTGTTTCACCTTCTGTTAATGGGGCGGTAGCAGCCTCAAAATGCTGTTGGAAGCCTCACTGCCCCATTAACACCGGCGATGCGGCTGGCAACATTTTGGGCACCCAAAATCCCCACCTGTTTCAGGCACTAAAATCCGGGTCCTTTAACACTGACTGCTATTTTAGGTCGAAACAGGTTGGAGCGTGCAACTTGCCACAGCTCAGCAAAAGTAAGTTTGAATTTAATTTTGTGGGGCCCGGAGGAGCAGAAGTGCTCTTCCAGTCCCCACAAAAATAATCTAGACCGCTGCCATGGCGGTGCGACATTGGCCAGCATTAGTCTGGCAAGCTGCACCATAGGAACATCAGCCCCTCGAGCCTGATTCACCATTCAATGAGATCAGGGCTGACCTGTAACTTAACTCCATCTAGCTGCCTTGGTTCCATAACCCTTAATGCCCTTGCCTAACAAAGATCTATTAGTCTTATTTTTGAAATTTTCAATTGAACTCGCCATAACAGCTTACTACGGGAGAGAGTTCCAGATTTCCACTAGCCTTTCTGTGAAAATGTGATTTTTAACAACATTTTGTAGCTTGTTGGCCCAATGTAAATGAGACCGGGGCCTCTAACTCGTGGTTGCCTCTTCGTCGTGGAAACAGGCGATCGGCCAGAACAACCATCGCTCAGTTGCTCAAAAACCAAAATCAATTCCCTTAAGTTTCATATTTTACTGAAAGAATTCATGAAATGGATATTGGGTGAATCAACATAAGAACATAAGAAATAAGAGCAGGAGTAGGCCATTTGGACCCTCGAGGCTGCTCTGCTATTCAATCAGATCATGGCTGATCTGATCTTAGTCTCAACTCCACTTCTCTGCCCTCTCCCCATAACCCTTGACTTCCTTATCATTCAAAAATCTGCCTATCTCCACCTTAAATATATTCGATGACCCAGCCCCACAGCATTCTGGGGTAGAGAATTTGACAGATTTACGACCCTCTGAGAGAAGAAATTCCTCCTCATCTCCGTTTTAAATGGGCAATCCCTTATTCTGAAACTATGTCCCTAGTTCTAGATTCCCCCACGAGGGGAAACATCCTCTCTGCATCTACCCTGTCAAGCCCCCTCATAACCTTTTCAATAAGATCACCTCTCATTCTTCTAAACTCCAATGAATATAGGCACATTCTGCTCAACCTTTCTTCATAAGGAAACCCCTTCATCTTAGGAATCAACCTAATGAACCTTCTCTGAACTGTCTCCAAAGCAAGTATATCCCTTCTTAAATAAGGAGACCAAACCTGTACTCAGTACTCCAGGTGTGGTCTCACCAACGCCCTGTACAGTTGTAGCAGGACTTCCCTACTTTTATACTCCATCCTCCTTGCAATAAAGGCCAACATTTCAATTGCATTCCTAATTATTTGCTGTACTTGCAATCTAACTTTTTGTGTTTCATGAACAAGGACCATCCAGATCCCTCTGTACCGCAACATTTTGTAATCTCTCCCCATTTAAATAATAATTCGCTTTTTTATTTTTTCTACCAAAGTGGATAACCTCACATTTTCTCACCTTATACTCAATCTGCCAAATTTTTATCCACTCACTTAGCCTTTCTATATCCCTTTACAGATTATTTGTGCCCTCCTCACAACTTGCTTTTCCACCTATCTTTGTATCATCAGCAAATTTGGCTACATTATACTTGGTCCCTTCATCCAAGTCATTAATATAGATTACAAATAATTGAGGCCCCAACACTGATCCCTGTGGCACCCCACTAGTTACAGTTTGCCAATGTGAAAATGACTAATTTATCCCAACTCTCTGTTTTCTGTTGGTTAGCCAATCCTCTATCCATGCTAATATATTACCCCCAACCCCCTGAGCTCTTATCTTGTGCAGTAACCTTTTATGTGGCACCTTATCGAATGCCTTCTGGAAATCCAAATACATGACATATACTGGTTCCCCTTCATCCAGCCTACTCGTTACATCCTCAGAATTCTAGCAAATTTGTCAAACATGATTTCCCTTTCATAAAACCATGCTGAAAAGTCTTGCTACTACTTCCTTAATAATGGACTCCAAGATTTTTCCAATGACAGATGTTAGGGTTTCCTGCTTTCTGTCTCTCTCCTTTCTTTTGCAGTTTTCCAATCTGCTGGGACCTCTTCAGAATCCAGGGAATTTTGGTAGATTACAACCAATGCATCCACTATCTCTGCAGCCACTTCTTCGGATGCAGGCCATCATGTCCAGGGGATTTGTCCACCTTTAGTCCCATTAGTTTGCCGAGTACTTTTTTTTCTAGTGATAGTGATTGCTTTAAGTTCTCCCCTCCCTATAGTCCCTTGATTTTCTATTATTATTGGAATGCTTTTAGTGTCTTCTACCGTGAAAACTGATACAAAATATTTATTAAAACTCTCTTCCATTTCCCTGTTTCCCTTTATTAATTCCCGAGTCTCATTCTCTAAGGGACCAATGTTTACTTTAGCTACTCTCTTCCTTTTTATATACCTGTAGAAGCTCTTACTGTCTGTTTTTATATTTCTTGCTTTAGTCATCCTTTGCTGGTTTCTAAAAATTTCCCAATCCTCTGGCCTCCCACTAATCTTCACAACATTGTATGCCTTTGTTTTCAATTTGATCCTTTACTTCCTTAGTTAGCCACATTGGTTCATCTTTCCCTTGGAGTCTTTCTTACTTTCTCACTGGAATATATCTTTGCTGAGAGTTATGAAATATCTCCTTAAATGTCTGCCACTGCTTATCTGCAGTATTACCCTTTAATCTATTTTCCCAGTCCACTTTAGCCAACTCTGCCTTCATACCTTTGTAATTGCCTTTATTTAAGTTCAGGACACTAGTTTGAGACCCGAGTTCCTCATCCTCAAACTGAATTTGAAATTCTAACATGTAATGATCACCCTTCCCTAGAGGATCCTTTACTATGAGATCATTAATTAATCCTATGTCATTACACATTACCAGATCTAAAATAGCTAGCTCCCTGGTTGGGAATCAAAAAGCCATATGTCAGAGCAGGGATAATGCCAAGGCCAGAACTATTCCCTAAAATACAAAAACATTCAACACCAGCAAACGATGTAGAGCGTTGGAGAAAGTTGCTGTATGATTACAAAGAGTGTCCTCAAAGTAAATATTTAATAATTGTGAACAAGGATGAAGCCGTAATTCCATAAAATGATTGACTGCTGCAGTATAAAAAGTGGTCATAATCTTCTACTCCATGAGTGAGAGGGACAAGTGGTCCAGCAAGTTCACACATTCTGGGGCTTTTTGTATTTATTGTATTATATTGTGCCATTCACAGTATAAAAACATCAAATAAGCTTTGAAGACAACTTTCACTGATTGTACTCAGCTTTTGCAATTTGTACAAAGGATTGAAAGAAATATATAAATAGAACAGAACAGTCAGCACTAAGTGAGCCTTTCATGTGACAATCTTCTGAGGAATCAGATGGAAAGATAATCCCAACAAAAGCTGCCTAACTTTTTCGTGAGCCTGCCATGATATACCAATTGCAGCCAATTCCACTTCCTTCCCCTCCCCAATCTCACCTGGAGCCCAGACACTGCTTTCCAAGTACACAACTTCAAACCTTCACAGTCCTATGGTCATTTAGCAAATGCCTATCAACCACACGTGGGCCTAGAAATTCGAGGGTTTTGCAACTGTTTTTCAGGTGCTAAATGGGCCCCTAAGCGTATAATACGGCAAGCAGGAAGTGCTCACTCATTATGAGCTGAAAGTGCATCACCCGCCATAATAGTATAGGTGAAAAAATAAGGTGTTCAGGGCTCGTGTCCTTTGCATAAGCAAATAAGGGGCTAATACATGTTTGAGACCACCTGTGCAAAATTAGGTAGTCCTGAAAGAATGCCAAACGGGCTGCAATGAATATAACCAGCAGTCCTTAAAGGGACTGCTGTAGGCCACCACCAAAATGGCATGGGCTAGAACCTCCACTTTTGTGCTTATCACCCAAAAATGGGCAGTAAAAAAGGGTTTTCAGATCGCCGGCTTCTCACCCATTCTCAAAACACCTAGTTTACATTTATGAAAATGGGCATTACCGCGAGCAATATCAAATGGGCGGTAGCGTTACACTTTTTTGACTTTCTGCCGTAAAGAGTGGCTGTCCTTAGCAATGGCATGGCAACACTCAATTCCCACGATTCTAGACGTCAAGGATCATCATGACATGCGCAGAAGAGGAGACAGAGAGAGAGGGAGCTCAGAGGGACTGAAAACATCTGTGGCTGTGGTGTGTGTTTGTCTGGCTGTTGTGGGAGGCACGACAGAGATTCACTAGTAGTAAAAAGTACTAAGCACCAAGAACATAGTTGGCACCGAGTGTTTGTCCAACAAATAAGATAAGATATAACATGGAAGGGATGGAGGAGACCCTGGAGCTGGTAGCTGGAACACTGCTGCCACAGGCCTCCCAGTGGTCCCTGGGCGCAGGACTCCACCCCTAGGTTCTGCATCACTAGTGCGAACGACAGATGAGAGCAAGGACCAAGATCCT
Organism: Pristiophorus japonicus; assembly: GCF_044704955.1. Lineage (NCBI taxonomy): Eukaryota > Metazoa > Chordata > Chondrichthyes > Pristiophoridae > Pristiophorus > Pristiophorus japonicus. The sequence continues at coordinate 99,031,248 of NC_091982.1, read as the reverse complement.
GCTTCTGCATCAGAGAATGTTCCCCCCCTCGGCAGCCCCAGCTCCCGTACCCGTGCAATTACGGCATCTGCCTTCATCACCCCCAATGAGGCACCGCCTGAGGAGCTCCTCAGCCAGGCGCTGTGGAGCGAGGAGGGGAAGGAGTAGAGGTGGGGAGGCGAGGGAGAGGGGGAAAGGAAAGTGAGGTGCATGTGCACAGGTGATGGCTGTGTTATATCTCCATCTGGGTGTAAGCAATTTGTTGCAATGTATGGGGGCTGGGGATCATGCTCCTGCTTTGCCTTTGTATTCTGTGTTGGTGGACATGTTGAACATGTGATTGATGTCAATGGTGGATAAAGTGGGATATGGGCGGGGGTTGAGTGTCATTGGCTGTGATACTTATGATTTCAGACCAATGTTGGTATTAAACTTTTGTTATTGAACATAACCTTGTTGAGCATTGTCTCAGATGGCTGGACCGTTGCACACTGGTGATCCCTTACCATGAAAGGGTTAAATACAATTTAATATCAACCAACATAAACTTTAACTGGCACCAAGGTGATGGGCACCATTGATGTCTGAGCTGCATACACACAGCAGTGTGTCAGCGTTGTCACTCACATCAGCGCTCTTTCAAGCAAATCTTTCCGATGTCAGCTCCTCACGTAAAAGTGGGATTTAACAAATGCCAGCCACACTGCTGGTGTTCATTCGGGTTATTTCCACTTTTTGTGGGCAGTTTTTTGAGTGAGAGATATTCTGGCCGATATGTGTGCGAGGTGGTGAAATTGACGATGGCCGATTTCCGTAGCCACTAGTTTGGGTAAATATGCCCTTTACGACAAAAAACATTGGGCGAGCATTCGTATTGAATCTCGGCGTTAATTCCGTGCGGAAAGTAATGCTGGCCGATATTATGGCCGTTGATTTCGCCCATTCTGCTGATTCCGCCCATAAAAAGTGGGCGGGCGGTGATATTTTTTCTCGGCATTAAGCCCATTGGGAAAATAACGCTCAGTGATAAGTCTCCTAAAAAAGCCCGTCAGTTTCCATTTTGTGCCAGAATGGGCGATATATGAGCGTTATACATCATTTCAGCGGTAAAATGGGCGTTAAGTGGGCGTTAAGCAAACAAAAAAAGTGGAGGCTCTAGCCCATAGTGTTTAAAAAATACTTACCGGTAACTGAATGTGGCACTGGGAGGTGTAGCCGTGCTCTTCCCAGCTCCACAGTAAAACCACAGGCCACTGCTGGCCACCACTCAAACCCCTTCCGATCAGCCCCATCTTAGTGTCCTAATCACTCTTCCTCCAATCGCCCTCCTCTCCCAGTTGCTCCACCCCACACCCCCGCCCCCCCGTCCGCCCCCAGTCCTGAATGCCTTCCCTTCCCCTTTAAGCATTTGCCTGAGGCCGTTGACAATGACGCAGAGGCCTGAAAATTGACGCCTCTTCGCCGGCAAGCTGCCTGAGGACCGCCAGCAGGTGTCCGCAGGTTGCCAGTCTCATTTAAATAAGGTAGGAGGCCCAATATCTACAGTGCCTCAGGCCTACCCATTCAGGTCCAGGGCTAGCACTGCTATCGACGGCGCTAAGGCCCTCACCAAAATGGCGGCCGCCCAGTTCACACAGGTCAGTGCAGACAAATTTCTAGGCCAATGCTTTTTCAGGTAGAATCATTAATTCAATATTATAAAAAAAGGCCCAAAATCTCTGTGATGCTATCATGCCACATAAGTGAAGTGAGGCAGGGTGGGACTTTTGGTTGCAATGACATTGCAGCACTGACTCTGCTGTAAATTGTAAGGTCAGTTCATTTACATAGTGAGAGGCGTTCAGGCTGTGCTAATCCAATTTGTAACAACTCCTTATACTGAAGGGGCAGAAAGCTCACAAAGGACCAGAAATCAGGCCCTAAATGTGTCCCGAATGGTTGGTAATGGGATGGCAGGCAGGCATAAAATCGTTGGACTCTCATGAGCACCTCTTCCTTTATCTAAGTTACACAGAACCCCCAAAGGAATTTCCGCTTTGTACGGTGTGAAGTCAGCAGCAACCAGAATAATGAAGGAGAGTATTGTTAGGAATAACCACAAAGTTTAACAGTCACAGACCATCCAGCAGAACCAACTATTGCAAGAAACAAATACGCAATAAAGTAATTAAAAATGCCAAAAAAAGGTTGTCACCAGCAACTGAAACTATGATCTTCCTTTAAGAAGCTTACTTGAAATCCCAGGAATCCCATGGTGCCCAGTTTATATGGGCCAGGTGCACGCTACAGATAGATCCTCACCCTTCGTCCAAAGAGGCAGTCTGGGATGTATTTTTGAATAATTGATATATGCTAATGAGGCCAGTGCTTGCTTGTAGTGCAGCCTCATTTTTTGGCAAAGGAAATAGTGCATAAAGGTAACACAATTGACTCTGTTTATACATAGAAATGGCTTATTTGATGAAATTTTTGCTTTTGCTTGTTGTTTTTAGGTCAAAATACTGCAGTCAGGCTGATCTAAGAAAAGGCCGCACACAGAGCAAAGTAGAACATAAGCTGTCAGTTAGGAAATTCAACAGAGGATAAGCAAAAAGGCAGGGGTCAATGGGGGTATGAAGGGAAATGGAAGAATCCACCGTAATCATGCCCAATTGGGATTAGCTTTTGTAAAGTTTTTTTTCGTAAAATCTAACCAACATCAATCAAAATTCCCACTATTCTGACAGACAGACCAGTATAATACACAATTTTTTGAGAAAAAAATTCAAGAAATGAAATAAGAAAATCACCTGAGGATTAAATACATCCTTGTGTCAGAACTTTTCTAACTTTCTTTGGAAACAGTGAAGTAGTTAGATAAAATAATATAACGCTCAAGCATCTATTAAACCTGTCACTCAATATTCTAGAACTAAATCTTGTCACATACAATTTGGCTTTCCTTCTAACTTTCACCTTGGTGTGCACATTCTATGGGCAGCTAAATTGGAAAGCCCCGCAAATGGCAGGTGGATTCTGAAGCACAATTACTCCGCGCCCATTCGAAGTAATGCAGGCAGCACGGCATCTTCGTGATTTCAGCATGAAGCCAGTACTAATTGCACTGTTCATTGGCTGCACCCATCAGCAGGGGAGCCAAAATTGATCCTTGTTAGCACTACTTAAAGGCAGCCTGCACCTCTTAAAGGGAAGGTGCATTGTGGCTGGAGCAATTGCTGGGAATGCTTTGTGAGCTGAATCTGACCTGGGAAAGAGAAACAAATGGCACAACATGGGAGAGTGCAAGCACCCAGGTTTTCCAAAGCTGCACTGGAGGTCTTGGTGGTAAGGAGGAGAAATGATCTTTAAATACATTGTGAGAAGGCAGTGAGAGCAGATAGTCATGGAGGTGAATGCCAGGAGTGCAGCCCCAAGGGCCTGGATGCAGTTCTGCAAGAAGTGTAATGACTTCACACGAGTCGGCAAGGTCAGTGAATTAATCTTCAAATACCATATCATACCAACTGCACCACTAGCCTCAGCTACTGCCCAAATCATCACACCCACATCACTCACTGCCAGCGATCTATCAATCAGGACTCATACCTAACATGCATAGGCTTCACCTCACCCCCATAAATTGGCACTGTGGAAACCCTCACACCCATATCTCACAACTTGCACACACTGCCAGTTATTCACCCATAACAGCCACAACACCCAAACATATTGCACGACACTCACTGACAAACTTCCCTTTCTTGCAGGAGAAGGTGGCGCACAAGCTGAAAGCAGCATGAACTAACCGGAGGCGGAGAGGCGCGCCTGCCTGTTCTAACCCCCATGGAGGAGATGGTGCTGGTCATTATTGAAATGGCCATTCCTGAGGCCATGGCCAATAGCGGGGCTGAATCCATTGAAGCTGATGGTAGCCTTATACTTAAGTCTCCTGCAGATGGTATAAACATGCACTCTTGCTTTCTCCCCTCCCTTCACCACAACCCTACCCTTGTGCCTTTTTCCTTTCAGATATCCAAGAACTGCAACCTGGCCAGGCAGTGGAGTAAGACCAAGAAGAGAGTGATGATGAAGACACACCATCACTTGATTTCACACTCGTAATCACCAGCTCTGATACTGACAATGCGCGTAACTTAGAGGGTAGATTAGAGGCAAGATCTGCACAGGAGAACATGTACGCTGCAGCCAGGGTGAGGGCAAGGATAGCACAGGTGCCAGCTCAACAGAGAGTCTGGTCGCCACATGAGTTCTGTTTCAAAGGACTCAGATGAGGTCTTCAATGGGCCAGGCTACAGAAGGCGGCTGATGGGCGTACACAACCAAATGCTTGGTGCACTGGAAAGCCTGCCATTATCAAGGAGCATGGAGGAGTCCGGCACCAACTTGGCATGGGGCTTTGCACAGAGCTTGGAGCCTATTCTTTCCAGATTGGTACAGATGGCCAACTTGATCAACACATTTGTGGGCCCAACCGTGATGCAGCGCCTGATGGCCGATGTCTCAGCTTCCATTGCAGCACAAACAGCTTCCACCAAAAGTCTGAGTGCTACAGTGGATGCTCGGACTGAAGTCCTGCAGGGTCAGCTTGCTGCCATTCAAACTCAATGTGCTGCCATCATGGGTGTGGATACCCATGTTTAAAGGGGCTTTTAGGGTGTCACAGCAGTCCAACAGATAAGTAGGATGCTGTGGCATCGCCACGGGGGAGTAGCTGTGGTTCCATGGAGCACGAGCCTGCTGTCCTCTCTTAGGATGGCAACATTCGTGCTCCCACTCCTGCCACTCTACCAGTTCGCTGGCTGTTGCCAGTCAGTCAGCCAGACAGACTGCTGCTGCCCATGCCAAGATTGTGCAGTCTGAAGTCGGCCATTCTAGGGCCAGAGCTGCTCGAGGTTATCCTCCAGGGCCATCTGCAGTCTCATCCATTGACAGTCAGCAGTCTTCCACCAGCTATGCTGCAGCCACTGGGGTAGCACTGCATAGGAGCACGAGGACAGGCAAAGGCACACGGAAGACAGGCACTAAGGGAATGCACAAAAGTGATTAGTTTATGTTTATATGCAATATGGCATGATTTTATTTATAAATTTGGTTTGGAATGTTTATTTTGTGTTGGCTTTTATTTTTGCATTGTGGCCAAGAGGACGCTGTGATGGTTAGTGACAGAGGGAATATAAGGAGTGTGGACATGGACCATGTACAGTAGACACCTCAAGTTCCTGGAGAAATATCACCAACAATGTCTCCGCAAGATCCTATAAATCCCCTGGGAGGACAGATGCACCAACGTTAGCGTCCTCACTCAGACTAACATCCCCAGCATTGAAGCACTGACCACACTCGATCAGCTTCGCTGGGCAGGCCACATAGTCCACATGCCAGACACGAGACTCCCAAAGCAAGTGCTCTACTCAGAACTCCTCCACGGCAAACGAGCCAAAGGTGGGCAGCGGAAACGCTACAAGGACACCCTCAAAGCCTCCCTGATAAAGTGCGACATCCCCCCTGACACCTGGAAGTCCCTGGCCCAAGATCACCCTAAGTGGGGGAAGTGCATCCGAGAGGGCGCTGAGCACCTCGAGTCTCAACGCCGAGAGCATGCAGAAATCAAGCGCAGACAGCGGAAAGAGCGTGCGGCGAATCAGTCCCACCCACCCCTTCCCTCAACGACCACCTGTCCCACCTGTGACAGTGTCTGTGGCTCTCGTATTGGACTGTTCAGCCACCAAAGAACTCATTTCAGGAGTGGAAGCAAGTCTTCCTCGATTCCAAGGGACTGCCTATGATGATGATAAGGAGTGTGGGACTGTTGGTGAATGGGGAATTGGGGTTGAGGTTACTGGTACCGTACTAGAATTAGTTCTTCTCATATAGCCCGGTCACAAATGTGCTATCTAGGGCTATCTTGCTGCCTCCCTTCCTCTTCCTCCTCTCCCATCTTCTCTTCTTCCACATCCTCCACTTCCTCCTCCTCCTTTTTGCCTGATTCATGGTAGCAGGGGCTGTCCCCTCATGCTGGCAAAATTGTGTAGCATGCAGCATACCACTACAAATCTTGAGACCCGCTCAGCCGAGTACTCTAGGGATCCTCCAGAGTGGTCCAGGCAGCAGAATCATTGCTTCAGCACACTAATGGTCTGCTCTGTCACATTTCTTGTGGCAGCATGACTCTTATTGTATGCCTGCTGTGCAGGTATGCATGAGTTGTGAACTGGAGTCTTGAGCCATGTCGTCAGTGGATAATCCTTGTCACCCAGTAGTCAATCTGGGGTTTGCTGTGGTGGCTGAAATACAGCTGGCACAGAAGATTGCCGTAGAATGAAGGCATCATGACTGCTGCCAGGATTCTATGCATGTACCTGCATGATGTGATACCTATGGTCACACTGCAGCTGGACGTTGAGGAATTGGAATGCATTTCAGTTCCAGTACATGGCAGAGTTGACATGTGGCGCCCGCAAAGCAATGTAGATGCAATGAATGACACTCTGTATGATAGGGAAACCTGCAAAGCTTGCAAACCCTCATGCTCACTCCGTCTGCTTATCTCTGGCAAAAAGGAATGAAATGAACTTACCTCTCTTTGAATAGAGAGCCTCAGTGACCTCCCTTATGCAACAGTGGCCTGCAAACTGCAAGATGTTGCTAATATCTCCAGCGCCAGCCTAGAAGGAGCCCAGGCACATAAAAGTTCTTGAGACATAAAATATCTTGAGACATAGCTAATACACACAACTGCACAACATGGCTCCCAGGTCAAACTGTGCATGGCTTTATTGTTATTACATCAGTAGTCCACAAGGGAGCCCTAAAATACTTCTCACTCCTTATTGAAGAAGTTAATCAGAACAAATTATCATTGTACATGACTTGCATGGTATACACAACTCTTGGTATACATTTCTCAAATGGAACCCATTTTATGTTTCCAAATTCTACTATAGAATTCTGTATCACAAACAAAAGATATTAAGTTATTTACCATATTCACAGATTAAATTTAATCGCTGATTTTCTGTGAGGATGCCATCTTTCTTGAACAGTACCTTCCGATCTTGTTATAGGACTTTGACTCATTCTAGGCTGAGCCTGGGGAGAATCTTTCTCCAAAGACTGACTTTGATTTCATTTGAACTCTCTACATTTTCAGACTGTTTGTTCAGACTAAATTCTAACTTTCTCTTGGACTTATTTCTGGTACATCTGATGTAGGATTTTCTACTGATACTCTACTTGTTACAAGACTGGCTGATTCATCAGAATAAATTAAATCATCCCAACTTTCAACTCCTTCCATATCTGTAGGTAAGATATGATCAATGTGAACAAACCTAACCTTTCCATGATCAAACATCTTGACCAAATATGTGCGAGGGGCACATATCTTCACGAATCTTCCTGGTAACTTTTTTAACCATTTATGGTGATGGTTCTTCACTCTCACCTTCTGGTTCAACTTCATTCTTTTCTCTCTAACTCTACCTTTATCATGACTCTCTTTCTGCCTTGATTGTTTCTCTTCTACTGACTGTGCCAAGTTTGGCTTTATCAATGAGAAGCTGGTTCGTGGTTGTCATTTGAGAAAAAAACTGCTGGTATTCGACCAGTAGTGGTATGAGGAGTATTCCAATAAGTAATCAGAAGATTTGACAGTTTGTGGTCTAATGACAACTGACGTTTCTTTGGATTTGGATCCAACATTTGCTTGATGAGGGCACATTTGATATTTTTGTACTGTGCACTATGCTGCACAATTTGAAGGAGGGTTATATGGTGGAACTTTGGTATGTTTCACACCATTTCTACTCATGAACTGTGTGAACATTTCTGAACAAAATTATAGCCCATTATCAGATACAATGGGGTTGGGGGTAATATATTAGCATGGATAGAGGATTGGCTAACTAAGAGAACAGAGAGTCGGGATAAATGGTTCATTCTCTGGGTGGCAACCAGTAACTAGTGGGGTGCTGCAGGGATCAGTGCTGGGACCCCAATTATTTGCAATCTATATTAACGACGTGGAAGAAGGGACTGAGTGTAACATAGCTAAGTTTGCTGATGATACAAAGATGAGAGGAAAAGCAATGTGTGAGGAGGACGCAAAAAATCTGCAAAAGGACAGAGACAGGCTAAGTGAGTGGGCAAAAATTTGGCAGATGGATTATAATGTGGGAAAATGTGAGGTCAGGCACTTTGGCAGAAAAAAATTCAACGAGCAAGTTATTAGTTAAATGGAGTACAGCAGGACCTGGAGGTACTTGTGCATGAAACACAAAAGGACAGTATGCAGGTACAGCAAATGATCAGCAAGGCCAATGATATCTTGGCCTTTATTGCAAAGGGGATGGAGTATAAAAGCAGGGAAGTCTTGCTACAGCTATATAAGGTATTGGTGAGGCCATACGTGGAATATTGTGTGCAGTTTTAGTTTCCATATATACTTACTTTGGAGGCTGTTCAGAGAAGGTTCAGTAGGTTGATTCCGGGGACGAGGGGGTTGACTTATGAGGAAAGGTTGAGTAGGTTGAGCCTCCACTCATTGGAATTCAGAAGAATGAGAGGTGATCTTATCGAAACGTATAAGATTATGAGGGGGCTTGACAGGGTGGATGCAGAGAGGCTGTTTCCACTGATGGGGAGACTAGAACTAGATGGCATGATCTAGTTAAAACAGAGATGAGGAGAAATTTCTTCTCTCAGAGAGTTGTGAATCTGTGGAATTCACTGCCTCAGAGAGCTGTGGAAGCTGGGACATTGAAAAAATTTAAGACTGAGATAGACAGTTTCTTAAACAATAAGGGGATAAGGGGTTATGGGGAGCGGGAGGGGAAGTGGAGCTGAGTCCATTATCAGATCAACCATGATCTTATTGACTGGCGGAGCAGGCTTGAGGGGCCATATGGCCTACTCCTGTTCCTATTTCTTATGTTCTTACAATTTATTCTGAGAGTCCATATGAAGAAAACAATCTTTGCAAATTGTCTAGTGTTTTACTTGTTATTATCTGTATTGGAAACACCTCTACCCACTTGGAATGACTATCTATCACTATGAAAAATTGCTGTCCATCTAGCTCAGCAAAATCTACATGTAACCTTTGCCATACCCTGGGAGGCCATTTCTATGGCTGTAATGGTACTGATGGTGGTTTCTTGCTTACCGATTGACAGGTTGTACACTGACTAACTGTACTCTGCTGCTCACCTTGAAATCTTGGATCGGACTGCCTGTTATGCAGAACACCTTCGGATACTGCTTGATGACATCATCTATCGTTGCAAATTTTGCTTCCACACGAGAAATCTCAATCCAATCCAGCTTCAATGATCCCAACCAATTTCTACCTATCAAGGCAGGTTTGTCTTCAGCCACTGCTATGAGGGGCAAGCTCTGATAATGATCCTTGTATTTCACTGGTATGGTGACACAACCTACGACAGGGATTTGCTCTCCTGAGCAGCCTCGCAGCTCTATCTTCGATTTCTCTAGTCAATAATCATGCATGTTATCGCGATATAGCAATTCCGGTACTATGCTCACAGATGCACCAGGATATCCTAGTTCCTGCAACGTCTACTCGTATGCCGATACTTTGCGAATTGCTGTTAGTTACCTTCATGCTCCTGATGACATGAATCTCCAGAAACTCCTCCTCCTGCTGCTTCTCTTCAATGCTATGTTGTATCTGGTGATTTCTAGCATTGCCAGTCAATTTACTCTTTCATCGGCATGCCTTCACAAGATGCCCAGTTTTCTTGCAATAGAAACACGCTGGACAACTTTAAGCAATGTGTTGTCCCAGTCACCGACAGCATGACTTCAATGCACCCGTTACCATAGCCAGTTACTGAGGCCTTGGGGCACAACTGCCTTTTATTTTTAGCCTGCAGTTGATTCACCTCGGTTGTCTGATGACTGGAAATGGTGCGAAATTATCAGGAGTATTGGTCGGCCATATCCATCGACATAGCACTCTGACAAGCTAAATCAACAGTCAAGTTAGGGGTTGTCAACAATTTACTTCTGATTTGTTCATTTTTCAACCCACAAACAAAGCTGTTACACAAAGCTCGGTCCTCAAAGTTTCCAAATGATAGTGAATGAATAGCTTTTTTAAAGCTACAATGTATTCACTGATACCCTCATCATTTAATGTATTATACGTTCCAAAATGCTAATTTTCAGCAACTTCCAGGGGCTAAAGACTGTAGTGCTGTTCTAACTTGGTTAGAATCTCCATCAGTGGTGTGTCCTTCGGCTTGATGGGAACAAGCATATTTTTCAGGGTTTCATACACCTCAGGGCCTGCTTGAGTCAGGAAAATAGCTTGTTTCATTTCTGAAGCCGCTCGGTTATGGTTTACATCATTGGGAACTTCAACGATACTATTCGCAGTGCAAAACATTTCTAGCCGCTCCACATAGACTCCAAATATCTCTCGGTCACAATGGAACTCACCCAAATGCCTTAATATTCCCATAGACGCGGCCATCTGGACTCTGGCAACATCGAAATTTCAGCCACACGTGCTCGAAATTTACCGTGTATTTGTATGTTTTCTGCAAAACGAAGAACCTTTAACAGTCTCTCCATCAGTTGGCAGGATTATCTTCCAATACATATTTCAGCTAGATATCTGAAAATCGCATTCTCATCGCCAATCTATGGTATCTTGAGACACAGCTAATACACACAACTGCACAACATGGCTTCCAGGTAGAATTGTGCAGAGCACATGGCTTTATTGTTATTACACCGGTAGTCCACTAGGTGGCTCTGCAACAATAGCCTCAGTCAACTTCACAACCACAGGCAATGCGGTCCGTGCCCTGCTCTGAAGTTGATGCACCATTGGCAGATTTCAGTGAAGACCTCATTAGTGAAGCGCAGACACTGATCGTCGCTGAAGTATATCTGGAAGAATTGCTCCCTGAACACCCTGGGTGGATATGATCTCCTACTGAGAGCCCTTCTTCCCTCTTCCAGCAGCTTATCCAGTTCTGCATGGCCTCTGCTCATTCTCCGAGTCATGTTCTATTCCATGTCTGGGAGCAACTGGTTTGTGCAGATACATTGATGTCAGCACCTGCCACACCACGCACTGCACACATTTGAGACTTGAAACAACTATGCAAAGCACCAAAAATGTGTAGAAAAGTGCCAACAGCCAGAAGAAATGAACCAGCAACAAACCTTTAAGTAGTTGATGATTTCTTTATAAAGAGCTGGTAGAGGGTCCTCCCTGCTGCTTAACATGTGTTCAGCTGTGTGGGGTTAAGAAAGGGCATCAGCTGGAGCAAGGAGCTCCATAAAGGTAGCACAGGCATCAAATCAGCATTGCACTCGGATTGACGTCATGGTCTGCCTGCTCTGCATACTTCCAGCAGATGTAAACAGCGCTCACTAATGCCTTTCTGAAATGGCATCTACCGTGCTTTGCATTATAAGAAGATAAGAAATATGAGCAGGAGTAGGCCATACGACCCCTCAAGCCTGCTCTGCCATTTAATACGATCATGGCTGATCCGATCATGGACACAGGTTCACTTCCCTGCCCGCTCTCCATAACCCCTTATCGGTTAAGAAACTGTCTATCTCTGTCTTAAATTTATTCAATGACCCAGCTTCCACAGCTCTCTGAGGCAGCAAATTCCACAGATTTACAACCCTCTGAGAGAAGAAATTCCTCCTCTTCTCAGTTTTAAATGGGCGGCCCCTTATTCTAAGATTATGCCCCCTAATTCTAGTCTCCCCTATCAGTGGAAACATCCTCTCTGCATCCATCTTGTCAAGCCCACTCATAATCTTGTACATTTCCATAAGATCACCGCTCATTCTTCTGAATTTCAATGAGTAGAGACCCAACCTTCTCAACCTTTCCTCATAAGTCAACCCTCTCATCCTGGAATCAACCCAGTGAACCTTCTCTGAACTGCCTCCAAAGCAACTATATCCTTTCTTAAATATGGAAACCAAAACTGTATGCAGCATTTCAGGTGTGGCCTCACCAATACCCTGTATAACTATAGCAAGACTTCCCTGCTTTTATACTCCATTCCCTTTGCAATAAAGGCCAAGATTCCATTAACCATCCTGATCAATAGCTGTACCTGCATACTAACCTTTTGTGTTTCATGCAAAAGTAACCCCAGGTCCCGCTGTACTGCAGCACTTTGCAATCTTTCTCCATTTAAATAATAACTTGCTCTTCCATTTTTTCTGCCAAAGTGCATGACCTCACACTTTCCAACATTATACTCCATCTGCAAAATTTTTGCCCACTCACTTAGCCTATGTCCTTTTGCAGATTTTTTGTGTCGTCCTCACACATTGCTTTTGCTCCCATCTTTGTATCATCAGCAAACTTGACTACGTTACACTCGGTCCCTTCATCCAAGTCGTGGCTAACAAGGGAAATTAAGGATAGTGTAAAATCCAAGGAAGAGGCATATAAATTGGCCAGAAAAAGCAGCAAACCCGAGGACTGGGAGAAATATAGAATTCAGCAGAGGAGGACAAAGGGTTTAATTAGGAGGGGTAAATTATAGTATGAAAGGAAACTTGCTGGGAACATAAAAACTGACTGCAAAAGCTTCTATAGATATGTGAAGAGAAAAAGATTAGTGAAGATAAACGTAAGTCCCTTGCAGTCAGAATTAGGTGAATTTATAATGGTGAACAAAAAAATGGCAGACCAATTGAACAAATACTTTGGTTCTGTCTTCACGAAGGAAATCACAAATAACCTTCAGGAAATATTAGGGGTCCGAGGGTCTAGTGAGATGGGGGAACTAAAGGAAATACTTATTAGTCAGGAAATTGTGTTAGGGAAATTGATGGGATTGAAGACCGATAAATCCCCAGGGCCTGATAGTCTGCATCCCAGAGTACTTAAGGAAGTGGCCCTAGAAATAGTGGATGCATTGGTGATCATTTTCCAACAGTCTATCGACTCTGGATCAGTTCCTATGGACTGGAGGGTAGCTAATGTAACACCACTTTTTAAAAAAGGAGGGAGAGAGGAATTATGGATCGGTTAGCCTGACACTGGTGCTGGGGAAAATGTTGGAATCAATTATTAAAGATGAAATAGCAGCGCATTTGGAAAGCAGTGACAGGATCGGTCCAAGTCAGCATGGATTTATGAAAGAGAAATCATGCTTGACAAATCTTCTGGAATTTTTTGAGGCTGTAACTAGTAGAGTGGACAAGGGAGAACCAGTGGATGTGGTGTATTTGGACTTTCAAAAGGCTTTTGACAAGGTCCCACACAAGAGATTGGTGTGCAAAATTAAAGCACATGGTATTGGGGTAATTTTTTGACTTGGATAGAGAACTGGTTGGCAGACAGGAAGCAGAGAGTAGGGATAAACGGGTCCTTTTTAGAATGGCAGGCAGTGACTAGTGAGGTGCCGCAGGGCTCAGTACTGGGACCCCAGCTATTTACAATATACATCAATGATTTAGATGAAGGAATTGAGTGGAATATCTCCAAGTTTGCAGATGACACTAAGCTGGGTGGTGGTGTGAGCTGTGAGGAGGATGCTAGGAGGCTGCAGGGTGACTTGGACAGGTTAGGTGAGTGGGCAAATGCATGGAAGATGCAGTATAATGTGGATAAATGTGAGGTTATCCACTTTGGTGCCAAAAACATGACAGCAGAATATTATCTGAATGGCGGCAGGTTAGGAAAAGGGGAGGTGCAATGAGACCTGGGTGTCTTGGTACATCAGTCTTTGAAAGTAGGCATGCAGGTACAGCAGGCGGTGAAGAAGGCAAATGGCATGTTGGCCTTCATAGCTCGGGGATTTGAGTATCGGAGCAGGGAGGTCTTACTGCAGTTGTACAGGACCTTGGTGATGCCACACCTGGAATATTGTGTTCAGTTTTGGTCTCCTAATCTGAGGAAGGATGATCTTGATAATAAGGGAATGCAGTGAAAGTTCACCAGACTGATTCCCGGGATGGCAGGACTGACATATGAGGAGAGACTGGATCAACTGGGCCTGTATTCACTGGAGTTTAGAAGGATGAGAGGGGATCTCATCGAAACATATAAAATTCTGACGGGACTGGACAGGTTAGATGCAGGAAGAATGTTTCCGATGTTGGGGAAGTTCAGAACCAGGGGTCACAATCTAAGGATAAGGGGTAAGCCATTTAGGACCGAGATGAGGAGAAACTTCTTTACTCAGAAAGTGTTAACCTGTGCAATTCTTTACCGCAAAGAGTTGTTGATGCCAGTTCGTTAGATCTATTCAAGAGGGAGTTAGATATGGCCCTTATGGCTAAAGGGACCAAGGCATATGGAGAGAAAGCAGGAAAGGGGTACTGAGGTGAATGATCAGCCATGATCTTATTGAATGGTGGTGCAGGCTCGAAGGGCCAAATGGCCTACTCCTGCAACTATTTTCTATGTTTCTATGTTAATATAAATTGTATGGCATCTCAAGGCATTTTACATCCAATGAAGTACTATCACTGTGGTAAATAGGTAAACACAGCAGACATATTATTCAAAGCATGTTTCCATAAACAGCAATGATCAGACTAACCACTTAACTTATTTTTGATGATGTTGGTTGACGAAAGATATTTTACTAGGATACAGGGGAAACTCCCTGCTTTTCATTGAATAGTGCCATGGAATCATTTACATCTGCCTGAACAACTGGAACAAGCAGACAGGGCCTTATGTTCATGTTATGTATGCAACACCTTGTAACCAGCATTCTACCATCACCAGAGGGTGCAGCTGTTGGAGTCCCAAGGGAACCCAGCATCCCTTGGGAGCACTGTATATAAGCAGGCCTCCCATGCTGTGCCGGCACTCTGGAGTCAGAATAAAGAGACTAAGGTCACACTTACTCAAGTCTACAGTACTCAGTCATATTGCTTTATTTGAGACATAACAACTGGCGATGAGTAATAGAAAACGAACCATCACACGAAAATGCAGAGAACTGTTGGTATACTGGAGAAATTCTCAGAAGGTGATGATTGGGAAGCCTTCGTGGAGCGACTTGACCAATACTTCGTGGCCAACGAGCTGGAAGGGAATGAGAATGCTGCGAAATGAAGGGCAATCCTCCTCACCTTCTGCGGGGCAACAACCTATGGCCTCATAAAGAATCTTCTTGCCCCGGTGAAACCGACAACCAAATCATATGAAGAACTGTGTACGCTGGTCTGGGAGCACCTAAATCTGAAGGAGAGCATTCTGATGGCAAGGTATCGATTTTATACATGGCATTGGTCTGAAAGCCAGGAAGTGGCGCGCTACGTAGCTGAACTAAGGCGCCTTGCAGGACATTGCAAATTCGGTGGATTCCTGGAGCAAATGCTAAGAGACTTTTTTGTGCTTGGCATTGGCCATGAGGTTATCCTTCTCAAACTATTGACTGTTGAAACACCGAACCTGAGCAAAGCCATAACGATGGCCCAGGCATTTATGTCCACCAGCGATAACACCAAACAAATTTCGTAGTATAAAGATGCATCAGCATGTACTGTACACAAAGTAACGTCGTTTTCCGGCAGGAATGCAAATGGCAGAACGTACACACCTGCATCTGCACCACCTCAGATGAATCAGAGTTCGCCATCAAGTGTGAATGCGAGGCAATTAACACCTTGTTGGTGCTGTGGAGGTGATCATCGAGCCCATCAATGCCACTTCAAACACTATGCATGCAAAGGCTGTGGAACAATGTGTTTTTATGTAACCTTTGGCAACCTGTATCACACCACCACCAGAGGGCCTACCTGTTGGAGTCCCAATGGATCCCAGCATCCCTTGTGTATATAAGCAGGCTTCCCATGCTATACCAGCACTCTGGAGTCTAATTAAAGGAGCTAAGATCACACTTACTCATTGCATACAGTACTCAGTTTCATCTCTTATTATGAGCATAATACAATGGACACCCCCAGCGAATGTGCAGACGAGCTGCAAACCCTGTAAACCACCACATTGTAGAGGAAGACCGAGCCATGTCGGATCGAACTGAACTAGCGACTCGAACCGAGGAGGCAGAAGTGTACGGGGTACACACCTTCACCACAAAATGTCAACCGATCATGTTAAAAGTTGAACTGAACGGAATTCCAGTATCCATGGAATTGGACATGGGTGCGAGTCAGCCTATCATGAGCAAAAAGGCCTTCGAGAGGCTGACGTGTAATAAGGCACAAAGGCCCAAGCTGAGTCCTATTCATACCAAGCTGAGAAGTTACACTAAAGAGCTGATCCCTATAATTTGCAGTGCAGCAGTAAAAGTCTCCTATGATGGAGTGGTGCACGAACTACCACTATGGATTGTACCAGCCCCACACTGTTCGGCAGAGGCTGGCTGGGAGAAATCTGCTGGAACTGGGATGCCATCCGAGCGCTTTCGTCCATCGACGATGCCTCATGTGCCCAGGTTCTGAGCAAGTTCCCGTCGTTGTTTGAGCTAGGCATCGGAAATTTCTCTGGAGCGAAGGTGCAGATCCACTTGATTCCCGGTACACGACCCATCTACCACAAGGCATATGCGGTGCCATACATGGTGTGAGAGCAAGTGGAGATCGAGCTGGACAGGCTACAATGAGAGGACACCATCGCGCCGGTTGAGTTCAACGAATGGGCCAGTCCGATTGTTCTGGTTCTCAAGGGCGATGGCACGGTCAGAATTTGTGGCGACGATAAAGTAATGATTAGCTGTTTCTTTTTGCAGGACCAGTACCCGCTACCCAAGGCAGACAACCTGTTTACGATGCTGGCAGGAGGGAAGACATTCACCAAGTTGGACCTGACCTCAGCCTACATGACGCAGGAGCTGGTGGAATCTTCGAAAGGCCTCACCTGCATCAACACGCACAAAGGTCTGTTCACCTACAATAGATGTCCGTTTGGGATTCGATCGGCCGCGGCTATTTTTCAAAGGAACATGGAGAGTCTGCTAAATTCAGTTCCATGGTTTTCCAGGACGACATATTGATCACAGGTTAGGACACCATCGAACACTTACAGAACCTGGAAGAGGTTCGAAGTCGGCTAGATCGTGTAGGACTCAGGTTGAAACGCTCAAAGTATGTTTTCCTGGTGCCAGAGGTCAAGTTCTTCGGGAGAAGAATTGCGGCAGATGGCATGAGACCCACCAATGCCAAGACGGAGGCCATCAAGAACGCGCCGAGACCAAAGGACGTGACGGAGCTGCGGTCGATCCTGGGACTCCTCAATTATTTCGGTAATTTCCTACCCGGGTTAAGCACCTTGCTAGAACTTCTACAAGTGTTGCTGCGCAAGGGAGATGACTGGGTATGGGGGAAATCACAAGAGACTGCTTTTGAGAAAGCCAGAAATCTGTTATTTTCCAACAAACTGCTTGTTTTGTATGACCCATGTAAACGTTTAGAGCTAGCTTGCGATGCGTCTTTGTATGGGGTCGGGTGTGTGTTACAACAAGCAAATGAATCGGGAACATTGCAACGGGCCGCTTATGCGTTCAGGAGTTTGTCCAAGGCTGAAAGGACCTACAGCATGATTGAAAAAGAAGCTCTGGCAAGCATTTACGGGGTGAAAAAAATGCATCAGTATCTGTTTGGCCTTAAGTTCGAGTTAGAAACTGACCATAAGCCGCTCATATCGCTATTCTCAGAGAGCAAAGGTATTAATACCAATGGCTATGCTCGCATCCAAAGATGGGCGCTCACGCTGTCTGCATATAACTATGTAATTCGCCACAGGCCAGGCACAGAGAACTGCGCTGATGCTCTCAGTCAGCTACCATTGCCCACCACCGGGGTGGAAATGGCACAGCCTGCAGACTTGCTCTTGGTGATGGAGGCATTTGAAAATGAAAAGTCACCCATTACGGCCCACCAGATCAGGACCTGGACCAGCCAGGATCCTTTACTGTCCCTCATAAAAAACTGTGTCCTCCATGGGAGCTGGTCCAGTGTCCCAGCGGAGATGCATGAAGAGGTCAAGCCGTTCCAGCGGCGCAAAGACGAAATGTCCATACAGGTGGACTGTCTGTTGCGGGGTAATCGCATGGTTTTACCTAAGAAAGGCAGGGAAACGTTCATACACAAACTACACAGTACCCACCCAGGCATAGTAATGAGGAAAGCTATAGCCAGATCCCATGTGTGGTGGCCCGGCATCAACTCAGATTTGGAGTCTTGCATGCGCCAATGCAACACTTGCTCTCAACTGTGCAATGCACCCAGGGAGGCACCGCTACGCTTGTGGTTATGGCCCTCCAAACCGTGGTCTAGGATGCACGTTGACTTCACTGGCCTGTTTCTCGGCAAAATGTTTTTGGTTGTTGTGGATGCTTATTCAAAATGGATTGAGTGTGTAATAATGTCTGTAAGCATGTCCACTGCCACCATCGAAAGCCTACGAGCCATGTTTGCCATGCACAGCCTGCCTGATGTCCTTGTCAGCGACAATGGGCCATGCTTCACCAGCGGGTCATCAAGAAATTCATGACCCGCAATGGGATCAGGCACGTCACATCTGCCCCGCTCAAGCCCGCATCTAACGGCCAGGCAGAAAGGCCATCCAAACCTTCAAGCAAAGCTTGAAATGCGCGTCGGAAGGCTCCCTGCAGACCGGCATGTTCCGAGTCCTGCTCAGCTACCGCACAAGACCCCACTCGCGCACCGGGGTTCCCCCTGCCGAACTGCTCATGAAAAGGGCACTCAAAACAAGGCTCTCTCTAGTCCACTCTGATGTCCATGATCTTGTCGAGGGCAGGCGGCATCAACAAAGCATGTACCATGATTGTTATGTCTTGAATAAAGAATCAGACTTGATACTGCAAGCTCAAAGTAAGG
This sequence comes from Pristiophorus japonicus, assembly GCF_044704955.1. Lineage (NCBI taxonomy): Eukaryota > Metazoa > Chordata > Chondrichthyes > Pristiophoridae > Pristiophorus > Pristiophorus japonicus. The sequence continues at coordinate 99,012,438 of NC_091982.1, read as the reverse complement.
TGTGACCATAGTCCTTCATTACAGATCTCAGAGTGCCTCTCCAGTCTGTGAGGCCTTCTTATATACAGGTGCTCCCAAGGAGTTGTGGGATCCCTTGGGACTCCAGGGATAAGCCCTCTGGTGGTCAGACATGGTATTTACAGGGTTATATACATAACAACACTTCCCCCCCCGCCCCCCAGTCAATAGTGTAACTATTTACAATGTGAGTCGATCTGGGGCCTTCCTTTCCCTGGTTGATCGTATTGATGCAAATGCTGGTTTTGGTGAGTCGTTTGTTGGGCCCTCACTGGGCTGCTGCGCAGCTGGCCTTGCTGGGCTGCTAGGGGTGGTGAGTTCTGCTGGCCTGCTGCGGGTGATGAATTCTGCTTCGTGGTCAACCGCTAGGTCAGTTGCCACTTGTGTGTGTGTGTTGGAGGGTCGAAAAAGGTGGAGTCTAGAGTGGGTTGTTCTGGATAATCCATAACTCTGAGTTTGGTTTGGTCCAAGTGGTTCCTGCAGGTGAGTCCATTTGAGAGTTTGATCACAAATACCCTACTCCTCTCTTTGGCCAAAACAGTACCAAGAAGCCACTTGGGATCTTGTCCATAGTTCAACACAAATACAGGATCATTCATCTCAATTTTGTGTGACATACATGCACGATCATGATATGTATTCTGTTGAAGCCGCCTGCTCTCTACCTGTTCGTGTAGATCAGGGTGTACTAACGAGAGCCTTGTCTTAAGTGCCCTTTTCATGAGCAGCTCAGTGGGAGGGACCCCAGTGAGAGAGTTGGGTCTTGTGCGGCAACTGAGCAGGACTCGGGATAAGCGAGTCTGCAGTGAGCCTTCAGTTACCCTTTTCAAGCTCTGCTTGATTGTTTGAAATGCTCGTTCTGCCTGACCGTTTGACGCTGGTTTAAACGGGGCAGATGTGACATGTTTGATCCCCTTGCAGGTCATGCACTCCTTGAACTCGGCACTCGTAAAGCAGGGCCCATTGTCACTTACAAGGACATCAGGCAGGCCATGCGTGGTAAACATGGCCCGTAGGCTTTCAATGGTGGCAGCGGATGTGCTTGCTGACATTATCACACATTCAATCCATTTGAAGTACGCATCTACAACCACTAAGAACATTTTTCCCAAGAATGGGCCTGCACAGTCGACATGGGCCCTGGACCACGGTTTGGAGGGCCAGGACCATAAACTTAGTGGTGCCTCCCTGGGTGCATTGCTTAACTGTGAACATGTATTACATTTGTGCACGCAGGATTCTAGGTCTGCATCGATATCGGGCCACCACACGTGAGATCTGGCAATCGCTTTCATCATTACAATGCCTGGGTGGGTACTGTGGAGATCAATAATGAAAGTGTCCCTGCCCTTTTTTGGCACCGCTACCGGATTACCCAATAGGAGGCAGTCTGCCTGTATAGACATTTCATCTTTGCGCCACTGGTATGGCTTTATTTCTTCCTGCATCTCTAACGGGACACTAGACCAACTCCCGTGGAACACAGTTTTTTACTAACGACAGTAAGGGGTCCTGGCTCGCTCAGGTTCTAATCTGTCGGGCGGTAACAGGTGATTGCTCACTCTCGAATGCTTCCATTACCATAACTAAATCTGCAGGCTGTGCCATCTTCACCCCTGTGGTGGGCAATGGCAGCCTGCTGACAGCATCGGCACAGTTTTCTGTGCCTGGCCTGTGACGGATGGCATAGTTGTATGCGGACAACGTGAGCGCCCATCTCTGGATGCGGGCCGATACATTCATATTTATCCCCTTGCTTTCAGAAAAGAGGGATATAAGTGGCTTATGGTCGGTTTCCAATTCAAATTTGAGCCCATACAGATATTGATGCATTTTCTTTACCCCATATACACACGCTAATGCTTCCTTTTCGATCATACTCTAGGCTCTCTTGGCCTTAGACAGACTTCTGGATGCATAAGCAACCAGTTGTAATTTCCTAAATTCATTAGCTTGCTGCAATACACACCAGACCCCGTACGACGACGCATCACATGCTAGTACCAAACGTTTACATGGCTCGTACAACGCAAGCAATTTGTTTGAACATAACAGCTTCCTAGCTTTCTCAAAGGCATTTTCTTGGCTTTTACCCCATACCCATTCATCTCCTTACGCAGTAGAGTGCAGGAGTTCTAACAATGTGCTAAGACCCGGTAAGAAGTTACCAAAATAGTTCAGGAGTCCAAGAAACGACCGCAGCTCCGTCACGTTCTGTGGTCTCGGTGCGTTCTTGATTGCCTCCGTTTGCAAGTCAGTGGGCCTGATGCCGTCCGCCGTGATTCTTCTCCCCAGGAACTCCACTTCAGGCACCAGGAAAATGCACTTTGAGCATTTTAGCCTGAGCCCTACACGATTGAGCCAACTGAGAACCTCCTCCAGGTTCAGCAGGTGCTCGACGGTGTCCCGACCTGTAACCAAGATGTCATTCTGGAGGACCACGGTGCTCGGTACCGACTTCAGCAAGCTTTCCACATTCCTCTGAAATATCACCACGGCCGATCGAATCCCCAACGGGCATCTGTTGTAAATGAAGAGGCCTTTGTGCATGTTGATGCAGGTGAGGCCTTTTGATGATTCCTCCAGTTCCTGCATCATGTAGGCCGAAGTCAAGTCCAACTTCGTGAAGGTTTTGCCTCCCGCCAGCATCGCAAATAGATCGTCTGCCTTCGGTACCGGGTATTGATCCTGCAGTGAGAAATGATTGATAGTTACTTTGTAATCACCACAGATTCTGACGGTGCCGTCTCCCTTGAGGACTGGAACAATCGGATTGGCCCACTCATTGAATTCGATCGGTGAAATGATGCCCTCTCATTGCAGCCTGTCCAGTTCGATCTCCACCCTCTCTCGCATCATGTAAATTACCGCTCTCGCCTTGTGATGGACAGGCCGCGCCCCCGGAATAAAATGGATCTGCACTTTTGCTCCTTGGAACTTCCCGATGCCTGTTTCGAACAGCAAGGGGATCTTGTTTAGGACCTGGACACATGAGGTGTCGTCGACGGACGAAAGCGCTCAGACGTCGTCCCAGTTCCAGCGTATATTTCCCAGCCAGCTCCTGCCGAACAGCGTGGGGCCATCGCCCGGTACCACCCAGAGTGGTAACTCGTGCACTGCTCCATCATAGCAGACCTTTACGGTAGCACTGCCGATTACAGGAATCAGTTCCTTTGTGTACGTTGTCAGTTTAGTACGAATGGGAGTCAGGACTGGCCTTGAGGCCTTGCTGCACCACAATTTATCGAAAGTCTTTTTGCTCATTATGGACTGGCTTGAGCACTTGTCCAGCTGCATGGACACCGGGAGTCCATTTAATTCAACCTTCAGCATTATCGGGAGACACTTTGTGGTAAATGTGTGTACCCCATATGCCTCTGCCTCCTCGGTCTGAGGCTCTGGTTCGCTGTGATCCACCATGGATCTGTCCTCCTCTGCAACATGGTGGTTTGCAGGATTAGCAGGGTTTGCAGCTTGCCTGCACATACGCTGGAGATATCCCATTGTTCCACAGCCCTTGCAAACGTATCCTTTGAAGCGGCATGAATGGAAACGATGATCACCCCCGCAGCGCCAACAAGGTGTTAATGGCTTTGTATTCACCACCCTTGATGGTGGACTCTGAGTCATCTGCGGAAGTGAAGCTGCAGGCGTGTAAGTCCTGCCCTGTACATTTCGATTTGAAAACAATGTTACTTTGTTCACAATACTTGCAGCAGCACTCGTGTGCTGAGAAATTTGTTTGGTATTGTCACTGGTAGTGATAAATGTCTGGGCTATCGTTATGGCTTTTGGGGTCTCTACAGTCAAAAGTTTGCGAAGTATTACTTCATGGCCAATGCCAAGTACAAAGAAGTCCCTGAGCATGTGCTCCAAGTGTCCTCCAAATTCGCAATGTCCTGCAAGGCGCCTTAGCTCGGTGACATAGCTCGCCACTTCCTGGCCTTCAGACCTCTTGTATGTGTAGAACCAATATCTCGCCATCAGAACACTTTCCTTCGGGTTTAGATGCTCCCGGACCAGTGTGTGCAACTCATCATACGACTTGTCTGTGGGTTTCGCTGGAGCAAGCAGATTTTTCATGACGCCATTCATTGGTGCCCCGCAAGCAGTGAGGAGGATCACCGTTTGTTTGACAGCATTCCCTTTACCTTCCAGCTCATTGGCCACGAAGTATTGGTCAAGTCGCTCCATGAAGGTTTTCCAATCATCTCCCTCCGAAAATTTCTCCAGGGTGCCCACGGTTTCTGCATTGTTGCGGTGGGGTTCGTCATTTGTATCTTGTCGCCAGTTGTTATGTCTTGAATAACGAGTCAGCCTAGATACTGCAAGCTCAAAGTAAGGTGTGACCGTAGTCCTTTATTACAGACCTCAGAGTGCCTTTCGAGCCAAGAGATTGTGGGATCCCTTGGGACACCAGGGGATAAGCCCTCTGGTGGTCAGACATGGTCTTTACAGCTTTACATACATAACAATGATCGCGCAAATTTGTCACGCGATATTGAAGTCAATGATCCTGTATTTGTACTCAACTATGGACATGGTCCCAAATGGCTTGCTGGCTCTGTCATAGCCAAAGAAGGGAGTAGGGTGTTTGAGGTGAAAGTTGCAAATGGACTAACTGGCAGAAAGCATTTGGACCAAACCAAACTGCGATTCACAGACAGGCACGAGCAACCTGAACAGGGCACCACCAACTTCGACCCTCCGATACACAGACAAGTGGCAACCGACACCACGGTTGAACATGAAGCTGAACTCATCATCACCAGCAGCCCAGCAAGGTCAGCTGTGCAGCAGCCCAGCGAAGGCCCAACCAACTCACCTGCACTTGTGTTTGTACCGAGATGATCAACTAGGGAGCGGAAAGTCCCAGATCGTCTCACCCTGTAAATAAGTGTACTATTGACTTTGGCGGGGGGGGGGGGGGGCGGAGTGATGTTATGTATGCAACACCTTGTAACCAGCATTCTACCACCACCAGAGGGCGCATCTGTTGGAGTTCCAAGGGATCCCAGCATTCCTTGGGAGCATTGCATATAAGCAAGCGTCCCATGCTGTGGTAGCACTCTGGAATCAGAATAAAGAGACTAAGGTCACACTTACTCAAGTCGACAGTACTCAGTCACATTGTTTTATTTGACACATAACAGTTATCATCTCTTCCAAAGGGCAGCACCTACAATAATGCAGCACTCCCTTCATCATCATTATCATCATGGGCAGTCCCTCGAAATCGAGGCAGACTTGCTTCCACTCCAAAATTGAGTTCATAGGTGACTGAACAGTGTAATACAGGAGTTACAGTCTCTGTCACAAGTGGGACAGTGGTTGAAGGAAAGGGTGGGTGGGGAGTTTGATTTGCCGCACACTCGTTCCGCTGCCTGCGCTTGTTTTCTGCATGCTCTCAGCGATGAGACTCGAGGTGCTCAGCAGCCTCCCGGATGCTCTTCCTCCACTTAGGGCGGTCTTTGGCCAGGGATTCCGAGGTATTGGTGGAGATATTGCATTTTATCATGGAGGCTTTGAGGGTGTCCTTGAAACGTTTCCTCTGCCCCCCTGGGGCTCGCTTGCCATGTAGGAGTTCCAAGTAGATGCTTGCTTTGGGAGTCTTGTGTCAGGCATGTGAACAATGTGGCCCACACAACAGAGCTGGTCGAGTGTGATCAGTGCTTCGAAGCTGGGGATGTTGGCCTGATCGAGGACACTAACATTGGTGCGTCTGTCCTCCCAGGAGATTTGCAGGATCTTGCGGAGACATCTTCGGTGGTATTTCTCCAGCGATTTGAGGTGTCTACTGTATGTGGTCCACGTCTCTGACCTTAACACTCCCTTAACACTGCCCTGAAGTGCCAGTCTAGATTACATGCTCAAATACCAGTGCAGGGCCTTCTAACTCAAAAGCAAGAATGCTACTAATGCAGCTCAGCTAACACTCTTGACCAGCTGGCACATTTGAAACTTGAAACAGCTATAGAAAGCAGCAAAAATGTGCCATTGATGCATCAGAGAAAGTTCAGAGAGTAGTGGTGAAGATGTAAGAAATGAAAAGCTGAAAGAACTAAATTTGTTTTCAATGAAGAGAAGAAGATTTGGAAGACATAATTAGGATTTTTAAAATTATGCGAGGAATGAGTAATGTAGAAAGAAATTTCACAGGTCTGACTCGTTTTGTTTCCACTCAGCTCCACACTACTCAATGTGGTTGAGATCAAGAACTTAACGGTTTAGAGTCCAATCTATGTCTCTCTATTCCTTGGCATTGTATATCACTGTTTCAACACATTGCCAATGCACCACCCTATTGATATGGTTCTAATTCCACTGTTGAGTCCTGACTACTGGCTATTGCGCTCATCCCTGTAGTCTCTTATGCAGTGTTAGATCTTTTAATTTCCAAAGAAATACGAACTCCGATGGTAGTTTTAACTTTTTAATCTTGGCAGAGAGTAACAAGCTGCTGACTGATTGCCAGTTTCTTTGTCTTACTGAGACACATGGTCAAAATGGCTGTATTTTATACCGGGTTCAATTTACAGAAAAGAACTCGCCTTCTTTGACCTTATTGGCTCAATCAATATTCTTTTAACGTTTTAATTGGCTCGTTACCCAAGGTCCGAAAATGTCAAGTTGATTGATGAGTTAATGCAACATGCCGAACTGCATGTAGCAGCCTTGACTTGGGGGTCTGTGAATTTTCATAGTCTGTCTAAATGAGCCTGTTTGAATATTCTATCAATCCCCTCTTTGATTCTTTCACAAACTGAATCATAAAACATCAGGTATCACTGGTTAAATATTCTACAAAATAATTTCATACATGTTAATAGAGTTTCCTTCTAAAATTTGTTGATGTGTTTCGCCACATGTCCGGACTAGTAGCTTCCACACAAATTTACACCAACCCGAGTTCCATCGTGGCCATAATGGAAGTCTGGTTTTAGTAGGTTAATTAACCTTATTCCAATTTAATCCAAATCAATATCTTAATTCAACCAGTAAACAACCTTTCCTTAAGCATAACATACCCCTGTGCCACGTACAGACGGTCTGCTGGGACCTGCAAGGTGTCTACCCTGCGGGACAGCAGCGACAGCCGCCTGGTCGCAACAACATTTAATCAACATAAACAAACAATATAAAAGTAAAAGGTATTTACATGTAATTCCCTTGCTACCCTACTATCCCTTTGGTGCAGAGGGTCGGCTAGTAAGAAGTAGGCCTATGCCTAGAATACCTACAATCAATAATACAGTAAATTTATACATTTTGGCAAAAAGTAATTGTCCTTATTAGATTTCAGCTTCAGTTATGGGTGCTCGTTTAACGTGTGAAGCGTGGATCCAGGCTTTCTTTCCTTGGACTTTAACAGCTGCCTGGGTGGTCAATAACACTTGAAAAGGTCCCTCCCACTTGGCACCCAAAGGTTCTTTATGCAACTTTTTCACATACACCCAGACTCCCGGGATGATGTCATGTCCTCCTTCGGGTGGATTATCCCAAGCTGCTGATACCTGTCGGGAAACAGAACTAATAGCATTGATTAGGTTCTGACAGTATGATAACAAAGTGTCACTCATTAAGTGAACATCAACTTTCCTTAAATTGATAGTTCCTGGCAGCGACAGGGGTCTTCCTGTTATAATTTCAAATGGGCTTAGACCTGTAGTTCTGTTCGGGGTTGCCCTAATGCTACATAGCACTATTGGTAGTGCCTGGGGCCATGGTGTTCCTTCTTGGTGATATTTGGCAAGCCGTTGTTTCAGAGTTTGATTCATTCGCTCTACTTGTCCTGATGATTGTGGATGATAAGGACAATGTAAATCCCATGTAATGTTCAGTAACCTACAGACTTCTTGGCAGACAGCACCTGTGAAGTGTGTTCCCTGATCTGAGTCAATGCTACTTGGGACGCCCCATCGGGGAATGTAATCCTTACACAAGACCTTTGCAGTGTGATTGGCTGTGGTTCTTTTAGTTGGGACAGCTTCTACCCATCTAGAGAATCTGTCGACCATGACAAGAATGTTAGTGTATCCTTGGCATGAAGGAAGAGATATATAATCAACCTGTAGATGCTGGAATGGTCCAACAGGGTCAGGGGGCCTCAGTTGGGGCATTACCGTGATGGGTCCAGAATTATTTTTCTGGCAGACCACACAGAGGTCTGTTACCAGCTGGGCATGTTTTTTAAATCCCCGACCCCACCAGCTTTTCTGCAACCGTGCCGTCATCTGTTGTGAGGCCAAGTGTCCCCACGAGTGGATCTGTTGGGCTAAAAAAGGCATAAGCGCTTGTGGCGCGACTGGCTTGTCGGTAACTCTTTGTCTCCAGACACCATCTTCACATAGCTTAATTCCTGCCTCAATCCATGTCCATTTTACCTCTCGGGAGCACTCGCCTTGCATTTTTGAAGGTCTCGTGTCAGAGTCCTGAGTGCTTTCAATCTGCACAGCTGTGTTGGTTCTTCTGGGGGAACGCCCTGTGAGGCTGCATCTTTAGCTGCCTGGTCGGCTAGGGCATTTCCCTGTGCTTCCGTGGTATTTTCCTTGATATGGGCCTTACACTTCAGGATGGACACTTCCTGAGGTAATTGTATGGCCTCCAGTAAGTCTCGGACTTCTTTTCCATTTCAGATAGGTGTACCAGCAGCAGTGAGGAATCCCCTTTTCCGCCATAACATACCAAAGTCGTGAGCAACTCCAAAAGCATAACGCAAATCTGTGTAAACATTAGCTGTCTGTCCTTCTGCTATTCGACATGCTTCTGACAGGACCCGTAACTCGGCCTGTTGTGCTGACGTTCCTGAGGGTAAACATCCTTTTGCCACTACCTCATATAAGGTTGTAACTGCCCATCCTGCTTTTCTGGTACCATTGTCAACAAAGGAGGAACCATCTGTAAACAGGATGAGGTCTGGGTTGTGCAGAGGCTCCTCTGCTGCTAAGGCTGCTTCTTCTGTTTCTTTTAAAATCTCCACGCAGTCATGCTCTTCACATTCTCCCCCCTCTTGCTCCCTTGATTCTGACATCGGGAGCATAGTTACGGGATTAACCGGGCTGGCCCGGACGATATGCAGATTAGGAGCTTCCAAAACTGCTGTCCAGCGGGTCCATCTTGCTGCTGTCACCTGAGACATTCTATTCATAGACAGCAAAGCGTGTAAGGTGTGGGGACACTTGACAATCAGCTTTTGGTCGAGGACTAGAACCGCAGTGATCATTACCGCTTGACATGTAGCTTCCATGGCCCTTAGGCAACTTCCCCATCCGAGGGCTACCGCATCCAGTTTTGCCGAATAATAGCCAATAGGTCTTTGCCAATCCCCATGTTCTTGTGTCAGTACAGCTGTCATATATCCTTCTTTCTCATGGACAAACAGGGTAAATGGCTTACCACTGTCGGGGATTCCCAGAGCCGGTGCCGAACACAAAGCCTTTTTCAAACTCAGGAAGGCCTCTTGCTGTTCTTTAGTGAGGGTGATGGCTTCTTTAGAGGCACGTTTCCCCTTTAAAATATCATTCAGTGGCTGAGCAAGCTGTGTGAAGGAGTCAATCTAATTTCTGTTAAAGTTACACAATCCCAAAAAAGACCTTAGTTCCTGAATAGTGGTGGGTTATTTAGCAGCCCGAATGGCTGCAGTTCTATCCTGGGTAAGTTCTCTCTTTCCTTGTGAAATCTTTTGTCCCAGGTATACAACCTCTTCTTGGGATATTTGTGCTTTGTCGATGCTGGCTTTATGTCCTTTCAGCCGAAGATGATCCAGCAAAGCTCGTAAATCTTGTTCATGCTGTTCCTCCGTGTTTGAAGCTAGCAAGATATCGTCTACATATTGGATGACTGTGGATGACAGGGGAGGTAATTCTCGCAAATGGCTTTGTAAAGCCATGTGGAATACCGTAGGGCTGTTGTGGAAACCGTGTGGTAACCGGGTCCAAGTATACTGTTGTCCTGGACAGTGAAAGCAAACCACTGTCGAACCTCCGGTGCCAGAGGCACCGACCAAAATCCGTTGGCCATATCTATAACCGAGAAATATTTATGTTCCTGTTTGAGGGCATTAAAAATGGTGGAGGGATCTGTGACCAAAGGAGCTTTTTGATCAATAAACTGGTTAGCTTTCCTATAATCGACAGTCAAACGCCAAGTCTCATTAGATTTCTGTACCGGCCACACGGGGCTATTGGAGGAGCTATGCGTTTTAATAAGCACCCCTTGTTTCTCCAATTGCTGAATAACCGGTAAGATTCTCGCGATGGTAGTTGGACTGATGGGATACTGTTTAGTGCATGGAGGCTTGGTCCCGGTAAATGCCGCATGCTCCACCTGGAGTAGGCCATAATCGTTCTTATCTTTAGCCCATATCGGGTGTTCCTTCAATTCTTCTTTCTTCAAAGTTCTAATTGACCATGTCATCCGACCATCCTCGAAATGCAACGATGAATCTATTTGGATTAGAACATCCATTCCCAAAAGGGGTTGATCTGCTGGGCCTATCCAGACCGGCGTGGTTAGTTCATGTGGACCCAGCCCTCTAAGTACTGGTGTTGTCCTTTTAATTTCCATTTTATGGCCCCCAACTCCATAGGCTGTACCATCCAACGGCAAAAAGTCTCCATATTGTAGGGGTAAGCATGTTAATTCCACCCCTGTGTCTAAAAGATAGTCCACATCCTTATCGCCCACCCTCACAGTTATATATAGCCCATCTCCCCTTTGTTGTATTAGTGCGAGGAGCGGGGCCAGGGTGGGCTCTGATCGTTTTTTGCTATCCCAAGTAACTCCTTCTGTTGTTGTATTGTCAGACGCTTAAATGCTTCTTTGAGATCATTATCTTGTGACAAGCCTGGCTTGTTGGCTGAATTGTATCCCTGGCTGCGTCCTCTTCCCCAGCCACGACCTTGCTGTTTTGCCCTGCATGTCTTGGCCCAGTGACCTTCTTTCCCACAATAATGACATTTTCCGGGTAATTTTCCTAAAGACTGTTTATCGGAATCCTGGGATTTCCATCCCATAGCCTGTACAGCTCGGACTTTAGCTCCCATATCCCGATCTAATTGGTTACATCGATCCACCAATGCTGCAAAGGTAGTTCCTCTACCTTCCCAGTCCGGTAACACTATCTTAAGCATTTTGGACAGTTCTGGCTTTAGACCTGCCACGAAAGCTGCTTTCAGGGTCCAAACTCTTGTTCATCCATTTCCTCATCCGTATTATTCATACCCGAATGTTCTAGCCACGTGCATCTAAACCGCTCGTCATACTCCAGGACCTCCTCTGTTCCTTTCTGTTGGCAGGCTGCAATTTTTCCCCAGTCTGTCTTAGCTGGACTGAAGGCTTGCAGCTAGTGTTTAATCGCCTCCCATCCTGCGTCTAATTCTTGCTCATTCTGCCCCAAAGCTTCATCTACCTTGTCGTGCAATTTTCTTCCCTGTGTTTTTGGCACCATTATGGTCAAAATTTGCACTCCATCCCAGGGATGAAGTTGATATATATTTCTTAAGCGGTCCAATTGGTCCCACGTTTTTACTCCCCCTTTCTTTGGATTGGGCAATTCCTTGGACCATTTATCAATTTTCTCTGGGTCTGCCGGAGCATGAACTAAGTATTCTGCATCCACCCTTCTCTTTGTTTTTTTGGTTCCGCCCTCAACCGCAGTTTCTTCTGATTTGACAACAACTCGTCTTTTTTTAAACGGGGCAAAGCGCACCCCTAATTCGTCATCCTCCGACACTGTATTGTCGGAGGATTCAGAATCCGTATCTATTCCTCGGTCGTGTCTTCGGGTTTGCGCTTTTAATTTATCCAAACATGGGTACCCTGGGAATTGATCAATACATTTTCCTTTTCCTATTACTGTCTCTTGACCTAATGATTTTTTCCATTTTTTAATTTCACCTTTAAGATCTTTAACTTCCACTTCCAGCTTTTCAAGTTCAAGCTTTTTCTGTCGCAGCTGTGCACAAACTGCTTGCACTTGATCCTTTGTACTAGTCACGCATTATAATTTCATTCCGGTTTCGAATCTGGCCCATAACCGCTAGGGACCATCTAGTTCACTCTTTATTTTTCATACGGGTCATTTTTCCCCAGACCCTTTTAATCTCGTCCAAGGACCATTGTCCTTTGGAGGTTCCGTACTTTTGTTCGATCTTAATACAGGTTTTAGATAAGTTGAATTGTTGCTCTATGTATTCTTTCAACTGTTTGAGAATTAAATCTAGCGAAACTTCAGGTGGTGCCTGCCCACCTTTAACAGTTGTAGGCAATTCTTTGCTCTTATCTCCTGCTGCTATTTCTTTACTGAGTTCTTTACTGGGGTCTCGAGTCATAGGCTTGCTAACCGATCAATAGGTCGGTGATTAATTAACTAACACACCGCCGAAGTTTAGACGTCTATGGGACCTCGAGCCGACTACCAACCGGAGGGTTCGCAAACCGGAGGCTTTCGGAATCGCGTAGAAGGAGAGGCGAATTTAGACTTTTGACCGAGGACTTTTTTTTAAAAAGAGGTGTCCGATGTCCAAAATTCAGTTTCTTTCCTCAGTGATCCTGTTCACAGTGCCAAAATTGTTAGATCTCTTAATTTCCAATGAAATACAAACTCCGATGGTTGTTTTAACTTTTTAATCTTGGCAGAGAGTAACAAGCTGCTGGCTGATTGCCAGTTTCTTTGTCTTACTGAGACACATGGTCAAAATGGCTGTATTTTATACCGGGTTCAATTTACAGAAAAGAACTCGCCTTCTTTGACCTTATTGGCTCAATCAATATTCTTTTAGCGTTTTAATTGGCTCGCTACCCAAGGTCCGAAAATGTCAAGTTGATTGATGAGTTAATGCAACATGCCGAACTGCATGTAGCAGCCTTGACTTGGGGGTCTGTGAATTTTCACAGTCTGTCTCAATGAGCCTGTTTGAATACTCTATCATGCAGCTTATTACGTTAATGTCTGTAGCATCCTATACAGTTTATTAAGTTCATCCCTGCGGTACCCTATTTTGAGTTGATCCTTAGAGTTCCCAGAATACCTTATTAAGCTCATCCCTGTAGTCCAACCTTTCCATCATATCATCAAGATGCATTTTGAACTGCACTAATGTTTTGTTTCTTTTATCCCACCTGGCAAATTATTCCAAACATATATCATTCTTTGATATATATGTTTTAGTTACTTTGCACTAATTTACAAACATATCCTACGTTACTGACTTAATTTGAAGTAATACTTTGTCAGTTTAGTATTAAATAAAGATAAAGGCATCATTGTGCACCTCTTCAGTTCCTCTTACATCCTCTCTAACAGGTTGTGTGTAATGAATTTAATTATTATTTCAGCAATTACTTGGTTGATATATCTTATATAAAATATTTTTTTTGTCTGCAATATGAAATGTATCATTGATTGTAATGGTGTATCATTTTCAGACAAAACTAATAAAATACAAATTTTTTAACACAAGTTTGCTTTCAATATTGTGTAATTAAATATAAAGTACTTTATGGGAGTGTTGGAGGGCTTTTCTCAGGTCTAGTGTATCAGCTTGGCTCAGCCGGTAATATGCTCACCTCTGACTCAGAAGCTTTCAGCTTCTAGCCCAACAACAGAACATAATCCAGGGTGACTTGGGACATTTTATTATGTTAAGGTATAAATACAAGTTGTTGTTGTTGTTGTTGTGACCATTTCCATCTGATATTGATATAATGCTACCTTGATGGTTCATGGGGTCCGGTAGCATGGTGGTAATATTACTTGACTAGTAATCCAGAGGCCTGGACTAATGATCCGGAGACATGAGTTCAAATCTACTACTACAGCTGGGGAATTTAAATTCAGTTAATTAAATAAATCTGGAATTTAAAAATATAGTATCAGTAATGGTAACCATGGAACTTACCGGATTGTCGTAAAAACCCATTTGGTTCACTTTAAGGAAGGAAATCTGCCGTCTTTACCTGGTCAGGCCTACATGTGACTCCAGACCCACAGCGATGTGGTTGACTCTTAACTGCCCTCTGAAATAGCCACTCAGTTGTATCAAATCGCTACAAAGAGGTATCGCAGACTGCAACATGTCAAGAAGTTGGCTCACCACTACCAAGGGCAATCAGGGATGGGCAATAAATGCTGGACCTGCCAGCAACGCCCACATCCCGTGACCGAACAACAACAACAACTTGTATTTATATAACGCCTTTCACGTAGTGAAATGTCCCAAGGTGCTTCACACGAGTATTATGCGATAAAAATTTGACACCGTGCCATATAAGTAGAAATTAGCGCAGGTGACCAAAAGCTTGTTCAAAGACATAGGTTTTAAGGCGCGTCTTGAATTAAGAAAGAGAGGTAGCGAAGTGAAGAGGTTAGGCAGGGAGTTCCAGAGCTTGGTCCTAGGCAACAGAAGGCACGGCCACCATTGGTTGAGCAATTGCAATCTGCTCAGGGGCACAGAATTAGAGGAGCGCAGACATCTCGGGGTGGCAGGGGGGCGAGGGGGGGTTGGTTGTGGGGCTCGTGGATAGAGAAGGGCGAGGACATGGAGGGATTTGAAAATAAGGATGAGAATTTTGAAATCGAGGCATTGCTTAACCGGAAGCCAATGTAGGTCAGCAAAATATGGATGATGGGTGAGCGGGACTTGGTGCGAGTTTTGGATCACCTCCAGTTTTTTTTTTAAATGAGATGTTAAAACAAGACCCTGTCTATCCTGTTCTGCTGGTTCAGGTGGGCATTAAATATCCAGGGGCACTATTTCAATAGGAGCAGCAAGGAGTCCTGGTCCCACATTCTGCCAGAGAACTTCAGAGAAATTAAAACACAGAAATAGGCTATTCCAGCCAAGCAGTCCATGTTCGGTTTAATTCTTATATCTATGTCCCCTTGTTCTAGACTCATTAACTACTGCAAACAGTCTGTTTCCAACTGTGCTGTCCCATCGCTTCATAATTTTAAACACTTCTATGAAATCGCTCCATAATCTCCTCGATTGTAATCAAAATAGTTCAAATCTTTCAAGTCTTTCTTTGTATTTGTTGTTCCTCATACCAAATAGTATCATCGTGAATCTACACTGTACCCTCTCTATTGTCTCAACATCCTACTTACAGTGTGGATCCCAAAACTACACACAGTACTCCAATTGTGCTCTTACTAAGGTTTTATTTAGATTCAATTCAACATTACATTTCAACTTTTATAGTTGAAATAGGTTTGGGGGTAATATATTAGCATGGACAGAGGATTGGCTAACTAACAGAAAACAAAGAAGTCAGGATAAATGAATCATTTTCAGGTTGGCAACCTGTAACTAGTGGGGTGCCACAGGGATCAGTGCTGGGGCCTCAATTATTTACAATTTATATTAACGACTTGAATGAAGGGACCGAGTGTAATGTAGCCAAGGGAGTTGGAGGATTTTCCAAAGCATTAAACACTTCACGTTTAAAAATAAAGAACCATCATCAATAATAAATGATAAATAAATCAATAATTCAATCAAATAAATTTAAAAAAAATTAAAAATCAATAAGTAAAAAATGAAAAGATCCTACCTCACCTACTGTGCAGCATACTTAGTCATCGTGTAAAATGCTTATACTATTTGAGATACATAGACATCAAATGGGGTAAGTTCAAGCAGGGCTGCTAATCCAAGAACAAAGGGTCCTGCCTCCTGAAAAGAGTGCTAGGTAAATATGTCATATAGGCATGCTCAAAGTAATTAAGTTTATGTACTGGAGTATATTATATAGCACTGCAAACAAAGTGGCCTAAATCTCCCTGTGTACACACGCCATACTGCCGTGTTGCCATGGAAACTGTTCAGGGAGCACGGGAAGGCAGCGGTAGGCCTGTGCGGCAGGCCACTCAGCCCGAGATAGGGACTGCGTACATTGTGTCGTCCCTTCGGCCAGGGATAGGGTGGCCTGGAGACAGGACACGCTGGGAGGGCCAGGAGCTACTGCGCACGCACACAGATGCCACTGCGCACACACGCAGCTGCCGGCACTCTTTTCAGCACAGGGCTGTAGCTCCGCCCACCATGCATCCTGATGCGCTGCGCCACCGGCCAAGGCCTGGAACCAACGGGGAGAATACGGAGGTAAGAAATCAGCGCAGTTTCTGTACTACAAAGTACACGCACCTCATGGAGATGTGCCGTTCTAGCAGAGGGGCAAACTTGGGCCCAGTAAATCTATATCTTCCTTTGACACTATTACTACTAATTTCCCCACACTTGCAATTTATGCATTTTATCTATTTTTTGCTCGCACTTACATTTTTATCTAGGCTAACATCTTCATCCTTTATCTCAGTCTTTTCACTGTTTAAAACGGATCAGTTTGATTTTCCTCTTACACTCCCTTTATTCCTTCTGCATGCCATCCTTTTGCTAGTTTCATTTTATTTATATGGTTCTATCATCCACTTCTACATTCTCTACTTACTCTTTCTGATTGCTTTTAATTCTCGTTACTCACCTTCCTTCCTAGTTTAGTTGACTCTTCACTTTCCTCGGGTAGACTCAGGGAGGATGTTTCCCCTGGTTGGGCAGTGTAGAACCAGGGGTCACAATCTCAGAATAAGGAGAATGAGGAGAAATTTCTTCATTCAGAGGGTGGTGAATCTTTGGAATTCTCTACCCCAGGCGTTGAGTATATTTAAGACAGAGATCGATAGATTTTTGGATATTAAGGGAATCAAGGGATATGGGGATAGGACAGGGAAGCGGAGTTGAGGTAGAAGATCAGCCATGATCTTATTGAATGGCGGAGCAGGCTCGAGGGGCCAAATGGCCTACTCCTGCTCCTATTTCTTATGTTCTTATGTTCTATTGATCTGTTTTACCTATCCATTAGCTACCTCCCTGTTCAAATGAAGCCCATTTTTGCTGATTAGCTCCCTTCTTCCCCAGAACTGGTAACAATGCCCCATAATAAAAAACACTTCCTGACATCACCCCTTTAGCCATGTTTTGAGCTCCCTAATCTCTATCCTACCCTAGCATGTGGTTGATGAAGTAATCCAGAAATTAGCACTCGTGAAGCCTTTTTCCTCATCTCCTAAACTCTTTTTTCAGGATTTCAGGGCTTTTTTCCCCGTATCATTAGCTCCCATTTGGATCATGATGACCGGCTGCTTTGACTCCTCTTCCAACACCACCAGAAACAGATCAACCAACTGGTCACTCAGTTTATTTCTCTTTGTTAGATCTTGCTGTGTGCAGAATGACTGAAGTTCAATGTAATCCAGTGAACAGGGTGCATCTTGAGATTGATATGATGCCATGTCTTTCCTTTTTGTATTCTCTTGCAGAATGGGAGTGTTGAAATATTATAGGGCTCTGAATGTCTTTGGGACATGGGGTGGAATAGGTGGAGAAGGCCCAGAAAATCAGGTGCACCCCAGAATCAGCAGGTCTCTGCCAGAAGCAGAGGCAAATTACCATTCCATTGAGGACTGTGGTGGGAGGAATTTCTGTCTGTTCCAAACATAGCCCCTTATGTTACAAGGAGGCAGGCTGGCAGGATGATATTTCCCGCTTTCTGAGAATTCCTGTGGCTCTTGCCCCCTTTCCACCCAGTGACCTGGATTATGGAGAGAACGCAACAGGTTATTAATGGATCTGAAATAGAGCTCATCTGGGTGTCCAGGCTTGGGTTCTGGCCTGAGCACCCTTGAAAAATGTCAAATTGCTCAGGGTTATTATCACTGTTATAAAGGAGGATATTCAACACTTTACAAAAAATGTTTGATTTGAGGGTGCCAACTGGCTCCTCGGTTAGCATGACAGAACCTCATCTTCCACTCCTCCTCTGGTAGGCATCCAAGCAGCTTCACTCCCACTTTACCATCCAAATATATGAAGGCACCCGCCAAAAATGCTGTGACCCTGTCCAGACCCCATATACTCTGGTGGGGGTCAGGACCAGAGGTCAGGGATGCAGTGCGACTCCCACTCTACCACACTTATGCCAGTACATAGGGCTCGAGGACGTTTGGGGCGTGGAATTTCATGTTAATAGTGACCAATTAGCATTTTACATCATACAGTGCAATGCTGGTCATTTGCAATGTGGTGTCTTCAACTGTGAGTGCTCTCAACAACACCATACAAGCATGCCTTTATTCAGCCTGCTGCTACATGTTTAACCTGAATACACCTGACATGCATAATTCATACATTTTATTGTCAACTTTGCATATTATTCCTGGTGAAAATTAATAGAGAAAGTTGGTGCTTTGTACTAATTAAAACAGAAACCAGATGCTGTTGAATTGAGGTCATTCAGGTGATGACAGACGACAGTGTACAGCACACAAGATGTTTGTCACAAAGCATCTGCTTCAGACCAACATGAAATTGTAGCACAAAGTGCACTACAAAAGATGTATTCAGAAAAGTGACCTACTTTCCAATTGATCAAGCACCTCATTTTTTCAAACAGTTGGATTTTCATGTTTCTCCAAATTAAAGTAAGCAAGCAATAGATCGTTTATAGGTGTAGTCAGACCTTCAGAAAGAACGCATTTAACTTAAAGTAAGCCAGCAGTTAAAGGGTTAACTGGCTGTACAGTGAAGACAGTATTGTAAATTGACCAGCCTCCTATGAATTTGATGACCACTGCCCCACCAAGTCGTGAGTGTTTGCCTCACTCCTTTTGAAATGCTAATTTCAACCTTATTGCAGGAGTGAAAAGCCAATTATTGACCCAAAACCCACCACCAGAAACACTTTGCGTGATAATGGTTGAACATCAAAAAGCTGGAGACCCGAAAGTCGCCATCAAAAACACTTCGTGTGATAATGATTGAACAATCAAACTGAAGGAGGTAATTTCTTTGTGTGATAATGACCCAGGAAGGGAAAGTGATCAAATGGTACATCAAAGGGGGGGGGGTGGATTGTGTCATTCATTGTCATGGGTAGGACGTTTGTATTAAAGAAGGGGTGTGTTTAGGGATGAACCTTGGCAACTTGCAAAGTAACTGCAGGCGGTCTTGGTCAATCGCACACATGGAAACATACTTCCCTGAGTGACCACAGGGGTGAGTAGAGTTTGAAGGTAAAGAGAGTTACTGTTCAAAGTTAAAGGGAACAGTGTAGTGATGTTTGTTATCCATAGTATATTAAACAGTTAAAAGATTACTGAGTTGTGAGCCTTGAACATTTTTATCCCACCCGGACGGGTTCAGGTCGGGTTCTGGAATTAGAGGAAAGAGAAAGGTCCGGGTTCACCTGCCTACACAGGCAAATTTGCAACAGGATATCTATGTATATTGCAAACAACAATAGAATTCCTTATTCCCTCTCCATGTGTTTTCCATGTGCTCTTCAGAGTGAGAGATTTCAGTGCGGGAAAATGGAGCACTTTTCCACGTCATTCTGACCCAGTATCAATGTCCAGCATTCCGAGCACAGTGCTGGCCAGATGTAAAGCTTCTTCTGCACTGCTTCAACAATGTGTTGTTAGGCTGACTAGAGACGAATATCCCTTATTGCACCTGACATGTATTTCATCATCTTGCAATGACTATAAGTATGTAACTGTAACTCATGCATACTGTACCTGTACCCTTGTAATGCACACCCTGACCACAGAGAATGAGCTCCTCACCTGGGCTTCCAGGTATAAAAGGGGAGGTCCCACCCAGGATCAAGACTCTTTAGTCCTGGGAATAAAGTGAAGGTCACAGAGTGACCGTGTCTGATATATCCATGCCTCGTGTGAGTTTGAAACAAGGTGCAAAGACTCAACATCTGGCGACGAGGGACAGGAATCACCGAACCACGAGGATGGCCACTGGCAGCACAGAGGAACGCTACTGCGAGGGTGAGGACTGGGACGACTTTGTGGAAAGACTCCAGCAGAGCTTTGTCACAAAGGACTGGCTGGAAGAGGCAGCGGCTGACAAGCGGAGGGCGCATCTACTGACCAGCTGTGGTCCACAGATGTATGCGCTGATGAAAGACCTGCTCGCATCCCAAAAGCCAGCGGACAAGTCCTTCGAAGAGCTCAGCCAGCTGATCAGTGAGCAACTCAAGCCGGCAAGTAGTGTACACATGGCCCACCACCGGTTCTACTCTCACCGGCGTTGGGAGGGTCAAAACATCTCGGACTTCGTGGCGGAACTACGGCGTTTGGCCAGTCTCTCTAAGTTCTCCATTGTCTGCAGGGGGGAGATGTTAAGGGACTTTTTTATCGAGGGCATTAATTATGCTGGCATTTTCAGGATGCTCATAAAGCCTAAGGATTTGACTTTAGAAGGGGCGGCTTTGAGAGCTCAGACCTTTATGGCAGGGGAAGAGGAGACCAAGCTAATCTACGCACACAGCCCTGATTTTAAAGTTGCGTTGAACCAGGGAATCAATGTTATAAAAATGACACAGAACCCCACAGGCAGGCAAGGGCAATTCGACACCGTCCAGGCAGGCAGGCAAGGGCAATTCGACACCGTCCAGGCAGGCAGGCAAGGGCAATTCGACACCACCCAGGTAGCAACAAGCTCCTGGCAACAGGGACAATGCAAAGGGGATTGGCAAATCATGCCATCATGAGGAACAATACATCCTGCGATGGGACAATTAACATCCCCCATCAAAGTGCTTAGAAACAGCCAAAAGGGCCATCAGAGAGGAATGCCTGGGAATAGTCCTTCTGTTAACAGCAATTTCAGCTCATGTTGGAGATGTGGGAGCAGACACACTGCAAAAATCTGCAGGTTCCAACTTTACACCTGTAGGATTTGTAATGTCTAGGGACACCTGGCCAGGATGTGCAAAAATGCAGTAGCGAGGCTAGTCTGCGAGACAGAGGAACCAGACGAGGGGTCTGAAATGCAGGATGAGGCCTGGGGAACAACCATGGATGCTGAAGTTCAGAGAGTTCATGTGGCTAACGTCCACAGCTCATACACCAAAACGCCACCCATGCTGATGAAAGTCTTACTGAATGGCACATGGAGCTGGATACCGGAGCTAGCCAGTCATTCATGAGCGCCCAACAATTTGAGAGACTATGGCCACACAGAACTAGCAGGCCCAAATTGGAACACATTGAGACGCAGCTACGTACGTATACCAAAGAGATCATCCCAGTGCTGGGCAGTGCAAACTTGTTGGTAACGCATAATGGATCACAGAACCGGCTGCCACTCTGGATTGTTCTGGGAAATGGCCCCGCACTCTTGGGGAGGAGTTGGCTAGCTGAGATGAATTGGAAATGGGGAGATGTGCACGCTATTTCATCCGTGGAGCGAAGTTCATGCTCGCAGGTATTGGAAAAATTCGAGTCACTCTTTCAACCCGGTGTCGGAATGTTCAAGGGCACCAAAGTAGTGATACACATCACTCCGGACACCAGACCAGTGCACCACAAAGCCAGCGCGGTGCCGTACGTGATGCGTGAAAAAATTGAAAGTGAACTGGACAGGCTGCTCAGAGAGGGCATAATTTCGCCCGTTGAATTCAGCAACTGGGCAAGTCCCACTGTTCCCGTCCTCAAAGCAGATGGCTCGGTCAGGATTTGTGGCGACTACAAAGCCACCATCAACCGAGTGTCACTGCAAGACCAATAGCCGCTCCTGAGAACGGAGGACCTTTTTGCCACGGTGGCAGGTGGTAAGCTGTTCACAAAGCTGGACCTCACTTCGGCCTACATGACTTAGGAACTGGCTGAAGAATCCAAGTTTCTGACCACCATCACGACACACAAAGGATTATTTGTTTACAATAGGTGCCCGTTTGGCATTCGTTTGGCAGCGGCTATTTTTCAGCGAAACATGGAAAGCTTGCTCAAGTCCATCCCTGGAACGATCGTGTTCCAAGACGACATCCTTATAACGGGTCGAGACACTGAGGAACACCTCCGCAACCTGGAGGAGGTGCTACGCCAATTGGAACGGGTAGGCCTGCAGCTGAAAAAGACCAAGTGCGTGTTTTTGGCCCCAGAGGTCAAGTTCCTAGGCAGAAGGGTTGCCGCAGACGGGATCCGGCCTACTGAATCAAAAACTGAGGCGATTCGCCGGACGCCCAGGCCCGGCAACACGTCGGAGTTGCGATCATTCCTGGGACTCTTGAACTATTTTGGGAACTTCCTGCTGAACTTAAGCACATTGTTGGAGCCGTTACACATGCTCCTCCGTAAAGGTTGTGAATGGTCTTGGGGGAATTGTCAAGAACGGGCTTTCAATAAGGCAAGGAATCTGCTGTGTTCCAACAAACTGTTGACTTTGTGTGACCCCTGTAAAAAACTGGTTTTAACATGCGATGCGTCATCCTACGGGGTTGGGTGTGTTTTGCAGCAGGGTAATGTTGACGGCCGACTCCAACCGGTGGCTTACGCCTCCAGGTCGCTCTCCCAGGCAGAGCGTGGATATGGTATGGTCGTGAAGGAGGCACTTGCGTGTGTGTACGGTGTGAAAAAGATGCACCAGTACCTTTTCGGTAGACGGCACGAGCTAGAGACGGACCACAAGCCGTTAACATCCCTGTTGTCCGACAGCAAGGCTCTCAACACTAATGCGTCAGCTCGCATACAGCGATGGGCCCTCATGCTGGCTGCGTATGACTACACCATATGGCACCGGCCAGGCATCAAAAATTGTGCTGACGCACTCAGCAGGCTCCCACTGGCCACCGCCGAGGGGGCATCAGAGCAGAGCACCGAGATGGTCATGGCCGTTGAGGCTTTTGACACTGCGAGATCCCCCATCACAGCCCACCAGATCAAACTCTGGACCAACAGGGACCCCCTCCTATCCATGATAAAGAAATGTGTCCTGACTGGGGTCTGGGCACCCGCACATAGGCCGTGCCTCAAGGAAGTCAGGCCGTTTCAGAGACGGATGGATGAACTCTCCGTCCAAGCCTGTCATGGGGCAGCTGGGTAATCATGCCCCAGAAAGGAAGGGAAGCGTTCATCAGGGAAATCCACAGCGCTCACCCTGGCATCGTGTTAATGAAGGCCATTGCCCAGTCACACGTATGGTGGCCAGGGATTGACTCAGACCTGGAACACTGGGTTCGCAGGTGCACGACGTGTGCCCAGCTGGGCAATGACCCCAGGGGGGTCCCACTCAACCCGTGGCCCTGGCCCACCAGGCCATGGTCACGTATTCACGTGGAATATGCGGGCCCGTTCATGGGAAAAATGTTCCTGATCGTTATCGATGCACACTTGAAGTGGATCGAGTGCATCATATTGAACTCGTGCACAACATCCATCACTGTGGAGAGTCTGCATGCAGTTTCGCGACCCACGGCTTGCTGGACATCCTGGTCAGCGATAATGGCCCGTGTTTTACCAGCCATGAATTCCAGGAGTTTATGTTGGGCAATGGGATCAAGCACGTCTGGATAGCGCCTTCAAGCCGGCCTCCAATGGCCAGGCGGAACGGGTGGTCCAAGTCATAAAGCAGGGCATGCTACGCATCCAAGGACCCTCCCTTCTGTACCGTCTATCGTGCCTCCTGCTGGCCTACAGGTCCCGGCCGCACTCGCTCACGGGAGTCCCGCCAGCGGAACTCCTCATGAAACGCACGCTCAAGATGCGGCTGTCCCTTATTCACCCAGCCCTGGCAGGCATTGTTGAGGGCAAGCGCCAGTCCCAAACCGAGCTCCATGATCGAGGCTCGAGGGGGAGGTGTATAAAAATAGATGACCCGGTATTTGTTCTTAACCATGCTTTGGGAACCAAATGGCTTGAGGGCACCGTAATTGGCAAAGAAGGAAACAGGATCATGGTGGTCAGACTAAACAATGGGCAGATATGCCGCAAACACTTGGACCAAGTTAAGACAAGGTTCAGTGCAGACACGGAGGAACCGGAAGAAGAGCATGATGAGTTAGCACCCACACCACTGCAGCGCACGAGCAACAAAGACAGCCCTCAGCATGCACAGTCCCTGCGGCCAGCCCGGACAGGCCGGAATCACCTCAAGTGACAGAGATGCGTGCTGAGGCTCAGCCACCAGAGCCACAACTGCGGCGCTCCACGAGAAAGCACCGACCACCCGATAGACTTAACCTCTCAAACTAAAAGACCTAAGGGGGGAGGTGATGTCATGTATTTCACCATCTTGCAATGACTATAAGTATGTAACTGTAACTCATGCATACTGTACCTGTACCCCTGTAATGCACACCCTGACCACAGGGAGTGAGCTCCTCACCTGGGCTTCCAGGTATAAAAGGGGAGGTCCCACCCAGGATCAAGACTCTTTAGTCCTGGGAATAAAGTGAAGGTCACAGAATGATCGTGTCTGATATATCCATGCCTCGTGTGAGTTTGTAACAAGGTGCAGCGACTCAACAACACCAATGTGATCTTCCATTATCCAAGGACACTAATTTAGCACAAAATAGTGCTGAATCTCAGCATTTAAGAGAAGCAAGAGAGCAAATAGCGGAGGCTCTGACCATCATTTTTCAATCTTCTCTGACTACAGGTGTGGAACTGGAGAACTGGTGGACTGCTAACGTTGTACTGTTGTTTAAAAAAGGGAGAAAAAGATAGACCTGGCACGTCAGCCTAACATTGGGAAAAATGTTGGAAAATATTCTAAGGTTCAGTATTAATCAAGGACGGTCAGCATGGATTTGTTACCGGAAGATCGTGTCTGACTAACTTGATTGAATTTTTTGAGGAGGTGACAAGGAGGGTTGATGAAGGTCATGCCTTTTATGTAGTCTACATAGATTTTAGCAAGGCTTTTGACAAGATCACACATTTGACTGGTCAGAAAATTAAAAGGCCACTGGATCCAAAGGAAAGTAGCAAGTTGGATCCAAAATTGGCTCAGTGGCAGAAAGCGAAGTGTATTGGCCGACGGATGTTTCTGTGACTGCAAAGCTGTTTCCAGTCGGGTTCCGCAATGCTCAGTATTGGGTCCATTGCTTTTTGTGGTATATATCAATGATTTAGACTCCAATGTAGGGTTACGATTAAGAAGATACAAAAATTGGCCATGTGGTTGATAGTGATGAAGATAGCTGTAGACTGCAGGAAGAGATCAATGGATAGAGAGGGGGGTAAAACCGGAGAGGGGGGGTCAGAGTATTAATTAAAGAAACAATTACAACTGTGAGTCATGTAAGAGGGTTCATCTAACGAGACCACATGGGTTGAATTGAAGAACAAAAAAGGAGCAATCACTCTACTGGGAGTGTACTATAGACCTCCAAACAGTCCGAGGGGGATAAAAGAACAAATTGTGGACAAATTGCTGCAAGGTGCAAAAATTACAGAGCTGTTATATTAGGGGATTTCAACTACCCTAATATTAATTGAGAAAAAAGTAGTGTAAAAGGTACAAAGGGAGCAGAATTCCTAAAATGCATTCAGAAGAACTTCTTTAGCCAGTATGTAACAAGCCCAACAAGGGAGGGGGTGGTTCTGGACTTGGTTTTGGGAAATGAAGAGGGGCAAGTGGAAGGGGTATCAGTGGGAGAGCATTTTGGTGCTAGTGATCATAATTCAGTAAGATTTAAGGTAGTTATGGAAAAGGGCAAAGGTAGATCAGGAATAAAGGCTCTCAATTGGAGTCAAGCAAATTTTGCTGAGCTAAGATGGGATTTGGCCAAAATGGACTGGAAACGGCTACTTGATGGTAAATCAATGTCAGAGCAGTGGGAGGCATTCAAGAAGGAGACCCTGAGGCTATAGAGCAAGTATGTTCCCTTAAAAAATAAAATGTGAGGCTAACAAATGTAGAGCCCATCGGATGTCAAGAGGCATACAGGGTAAGAGTAAAAAAAAGGGAAGCTTATGACAGAAACTAAGAATTTGATATGGCAGAAACTCTAGAGGTGTATAAGAAGTGCAGGGGTGCAATTAAAAAAGATATCAGCAAAGCAAAGAGAGAGCATGATAGAATGTTGGCAAGTAAAATCACAGAAAACACAAAGATCTTTTAGAAATACATTAAGGGGCCGATTTTGATCAAGGCCTCCGCCCGCCCAAGTGCCGCCCAAAGTGCCACTGATAGCCGCCGAGGTACCGGACAGTACTTTGGGCAGGATATTCATTGCCGAGATCCCTCTAAGGTCGGGCGGGCGGCAAATGGATGACGTACACCGCCAATCTGGGTGGTCGCGGGAGGGAGGTTGCATTCTCGGCGGCAGAGGCGCTTACCGCCCACATCAATATGAGAGCTCGGCGGGCGGGAGGTCAGTTGCGCCACTCGGCCATCGGCTATCGTCAGCGGGCAGTTCCCAGCGGCTGTCGCCTCCCACCCGCTCCAGGCCACCTCAAAGGTGGCACTGGGTGGATCTTCCAGAGGAATGTTGGCGGCAGTGGACAGTAAGTTGATCAATTTCAGCCCCTAAGAGTAAAAGGATAACTAGAGAAAGAGTGGACCCTATTAAAGACCACAACAGAAATCTGTGTGTGGAGGCAGAAGATGTGGGTATGATTCTTAATGAATACTTTGCATCCATTTTCACAAAAGAGAGGGGGATGCAGACTTTGCAATGAGGGAGGAGGAGAGTGAAATATTAGATGAGATAAACATAGTGAGAGCAGAAGTATTAAGGGGCTTAGCAGCTTTGAAAGTAGATAAATTCCCAAGCCCGGATGAAATGAAACCCAGGTTGTTAAGAGAAGAAAAAGAGGAAATAGCAGAGGCTCTGACCATTATTTTCCGGTCCTCTCTGGCTACAGGCATGGTGTCAGAGGACTGGAGGATTACTAATGTTGTACCTTTGTTTAAAATGGAAGAAAGGTATAGACCGAGTAATTACAGACCAGACAGCCTAACCTCAGTGGCGGGAAAATTATTGGAAAAAATCCTGAGAGACAAGATAAATCTTAATTTGGAAAGACATGGATTAATCATGGGTAATCAGCATGGATTTGTTAAAGGAAGGTAGTGTCTGACTAACTTGATTCAATTTTTCGAGGAGGTAACCAGGAAGGTCGATGAGGGCAGTGCGTATGATGTAGTGGATATGGATTTTAGCAAAGCTTTTTGATAAGGTCCCACATGGCAGACTGATCACAAAAGTAAAAGCCCATGGGATCCAGGGCAAAGTGGCAAGTTGGATCCAAAATTGGCTCAGAGGCAGGAACAAAAAGGTAATGGTTGATCGGTATTTTTGTGACTGCAAAGTGGTATCCAACAGGGTTCTGCAGCGCTAAGTGCTGGGTCCCTTACTTTTTGTGATATGTCAATGACTTGGACTTGAATGTTAGAGGTATGATTAAGAAGTTTGCAGATGACACTAAAGTAGATTGTGTGGTTGATAATGAAGAAGAAAGCTGTAGACTGCAGGAAGATATTAATGTACTGGTCAGGTGGGCAGAACAATGGCAAATAGAATTCAATCTGGATAAGTGTGAGGTAATGCATTTGGGGAGGTCTAGCAAGGCAAGGGAATACACATTAAATGGTACGACACTGAAAAGTGTAGAGGAAAAAAGGAACCTTGAGGTGCAGGTCCACAGATCCCTGAATGTAGCAGGCCAAGTGGAGCAGGTGGTTAAGAAGGCACATGGAATTCTTGCCTTTATTAGTCGAGGCATGGAGCACAAGAGCAAGGAGGTTATGCTTGAACTGCATAGAACACTGGTCAGGCCGCAGCTGGAGTACTGCATGCAGTTCTGGTCACCACATTACAAGAAAGATGTGATTGCACTGGAAAGGGTGCAGAGGAGACCTACTAGAATGTTGCCTGGGCTGGAGAATTTTGGCTATAAGGAATGATTGGAGATGCTGGGTCTGTTTTCTTTGGAACAGAGGAGGCTGAGGGGAGACCTGATTGAGGTGTATAAAATGATGAGCGGCCTGGAGAGAATGGATAGGAAGGACATGTTTCCCTTGGCAGTTGGGGTCAACAACCAGGGAGCATAGGTTTAAAGTAATTGGGGGAAGGTTTAGAGGAGATATGAGGAGCAATTTCTTCACCCAGAGGGTGGTGGGGGTCTGGAGATGCATTACCTCACACTTGCATTACCCCAAATGCATTACCTCACAATTATCCGGATTGAATTCTATTTGCCAATGTTCTGCCCACCTGACCAGTACATTAATATCTTCCTGCAGTCTACAGCTTTCTTCTTCATTATCAACCACACAGCCTATGTTAGTGTCATCTGCAAACTTCTTAATCATACCCCCAACATTCAAGTCCAAGTCATTGACATATATCACAAAAAGCAAGGGACCCAGCACTGAGCCCTGCAGAACCCTGTTGGATACCACTTTGCAGTCACAAAAATACCGATCAATCATTACCTTTTTGTTCCTGCCTCGGAGCCAACTTTGGATCCAACTTGCCACTTTGCCCTGGATCCTATAGGCTTTTACTTTCATGACCAGTCTGCCATGTGGGACCTTATCAAAAAGCTTTGCTAAAATCCATATACATTACATCATATGCACTGCCCTCATCAATCCTCCTGGTTACCTTCTCGAAAAATTCAATCATTAGTCAGATACTACCTTCCCTTAACAAATCCATGTTGACTGTCCTTGATTAATCCGTGTCTTTCCAAATGAAAATTTATCCTGCCTCGCACTGCCTGAAAGGGTGGTAGAGGCAGAAACCCTCACCACATTTAAAAAATACTTGGATGTGCACATAAAGTGCCATAAACTACAGGGCTACAGACCAAGAGCTGGAAATTTGCATTAGGCTGGATAGCTCTTGGTTGGTCGGCGCAGACACGATGGGCCGAATTGGCCTTCTTCCATGTTGTAAATTTCTATGATTCTATGACTGGTCAGGTTGGCAGAAAAGTGACAAATGGAATTCAATCGGAGAAGTGTGAGGTAATGTATTTGGGGAGGGCTAACAAGACAAGGGAATACACAATAAATGGTAGGATCCTGAGAAGTGTAGAGGATCAGAGGGACCTTGGAGTGCATGTCCACAGATCTCTGAATACTTTCCTTTATTAGTCGAGGCATAATGTATAAGAGCAGGGAGGTTATGCTTGAACTGTATCAAACACCAGTTAGGCCACAGCTGGAGTACTGCGTAGTTCTGATCACCACATTACCGGAAAGATGTGGTTGCACTAGAGAGGTTACAGAGGAGATCTACAAGGATGTTGCCAGGACTGAATAATTTTTAGCTATGAGGAAAGATTGGATAGGTTGGGATTATTTTCTTTGGAACAGAGCAGGCTGAGGGGAGACTTTATTAAGGTGTATAAAATTATAAGGAGCCTAGATAGAGTGGATAGGAAGGATCTTTTCCCCTAGCAGAGCGGTCAATTACCAGGGGCCATAGATTTAAAGTAATTGGTAGAAGTATTAGAAGGGAGTTGAGGGGAACATTTTTTCACCCAGTGGGTGGTGAGGGTCTGGAACTCACCGCCTGAAAAGATGGTAAAAACAGGAACCCTCATCACATTTAAAAGTACTTGGATATGGACTTGAAGTGCTATAAACTACAAGGCTACAGACCAAGAGCTTGAAAGTGGGATTAGGTTCGATAGCCCTTTTTCGGCTGGCACAGACATGATGGGTTGTGTACCTGTATATGATTGTATGATTCTATTAATTATGAACTGTCTGTGCTATGGATTCACACCAAATAAGAACTGTATTGAGATTTTTACTGATGACTCCTACAGCTGATAGAGAAGGATTTATGTCCATTATTGCAGGGTAGATTTTGGCTTGTGTCTCAGAGGTGACGTACACTCTCGATCATTGCTGTAGAACCATCTAAAGGTTCAGGTGAAAAGATATATGTGGGTGTTGGTAGACTTGGCACTTAACAAATCAAATCACTCTACATCAACATAACAGAGTGCTGAATATATTGCTGAATCTGTACAATATAAATTGGAGAATGTTATGGTGACTGCATCTTGAACACTGTGTCCAGTTTTGGTCATTAAGACACAAGGAGAACAGTCAAGCCTGGAGGTAGTGCAGAGATGAGGCACACACATTGTTGGATATGGGAAGACTGAAGACTTTGGAGCTCATTAGCTTAAAAAGATGATTGGGAAGGGACATTATAGACGTACACGAGATATTAAACAGTATGAAAAAGGAAATATGGACTTACCACTTAAGGAGACATTGGTTCAAAATAATGAAAGGTCACTTTAGGTCAGATATCAGGGAAGACCTTCTTGACACAAAGAGTAATCAATAAGGAGAATAGATTCACAACAAGGTAATGAAGGTAAAAACCTAAAAATCATTCAAAATCCAGTGGCTGCAGTGATGGGGATCTGTAGATTGTTCTTTGTGGATGGATCAACTAAGATGAGCTAAATATCTTTCAGTATTTGTCTTTGTCATGACATCTTACAATAAAGTATTGGAGGTCATTTTAATGTTTGGCGATGATGTCAAATAGGCAATTTAGGATCAATCATCCATTATACACCCAGCCCAATTTCATAAGAACATAAGAAATAGGAGCAGGAGTAGGCCATTTGGCCCCTCGAGCCTGCTCCGCCATTCAATAAGATCATGGCTGATCTGATCTTGGGCTCAGCTCCACTTCCCTGCCCACTTCCCATTATCCTTTACACCCTTATTGCTCAAAAATCTGTCTGTCTCTGCCTTATATATATTCAATGACCCAGCCTCCACAGCTCTCTGGGACAGAGAATTACACAGATTTACAACCCTCTGAGAGAAGATATTCCCCCTCATCTCAGTTTTAAATGGGCAAACTCTATTCTGAATCTATGCCCTCTAGTTCTAGATTCCCCCTTGAGTGGAAACATCCTCTCTGCATCTACCTTGTCGAGCCCCCTCATTATCTTATATGTTTCAATAAGATCACCTCTCATTCTTCGAAACTCCAAATGAATATAGGCCCAACCTACTCAATCATTCTTCATAAATCAAATCCTTCAACTCAGGAATCAACCTAGTGAACCTTTTCTGAACTGCCTTGAATGCAATTAAGGAGACCAAAATTGTATGCAGTACTCTAGGTGTGGCCTCACCAATACCCTGTATAGTTGTAGCAGGACTTCGCTGCTTTTATACTCCATCCCCCTTGCAGTAAAGGCCAACATTCCATTTGCCTTACTGATTACTTGCTGTATCTGCATACTAACTTTTTGTGTTTAGGTCCCTCTGTACTGCAGCATTTTGTAATTTTTCTCCATTTAAATAATAATTTGCTTTTTTATTTTTCTGGCAAAGTGGATAACCTCACACTTTCCCACATTAAGCTCCACCTGCCAAATTTTTGCCCACTCACTTAGCCTGTTTATATTCCTTTGCAGATTTTATGTGTCCTCCTCACAACTTGCTTTCCCAACCATATTTGTATCATCAGCAAACTTGGCTACATTACACTCGGTCCCTTCATCCAAATCATTAATATGGATTGTAAATAGTTGAGGCCCCAGCACCGATCCCTGTGGCACGCCACTAGTTACTGTTTGCCAACCGGAAAATGACCCATTCATACCGACTCTCTGTTTTGTGTTAGTTAGCCAATCCTCTATCCATGCTAATATATTACCTCCAACTTTTATCTTGTGCAGTAACTGTTTATGTGGCAACTTATCAAATGCCTTCTGGAAATCCAAATATACCACATCTACTGGTTCCCCCTTATCCACACTGCTTATTACATCTGCAAAGAACGGCAGCAAATTTGTCAATTATATCAAATTGTTAAAACAATTAAACAATTAAAATGACTCTTAGTGTCTTTCCCTGCTGTGTCATGCTGCTATTATGAGCGTACTTTCTAAGGATACCTTTATTGTCTGTCAATTCATCAATCAAAACTAAACAATTTATTGCATTCTAAAGTGTTTCCTAAAATGCAAAATCCTTCTGTGCAGAAATTTTTTTTCATTATTGAAATGTAATGAAACAAACATTGCAATATTTAATTACTTTGGTAGGCGTGATCAGATGTGCAAGCTGATGTAAAGAAATTCTACCTTATATCTTCTTTCAATATAAGACACTACTTTATAACTTCTTTAAAAATTCAACTTATATCTTCTTTAAAAATAAGACAAGTCGAATTTAGAAATCCTAACTATGAAAGAATTCTAGCCTTCAAGGCCTGATCCTAGATAAGTTACTTTATTAACTTCTTAAAACAGGACAATTGTTGAAATAAGCAATCAGCTTGAATGGCCTAATCTGGATTGTTCATCATAAACAAATGCCAGCTTCCCTCTTGATTGCAGATGGTGAATCAAATTATTAATACACTAAGTTAGTTCAGTTGAATTAACAAAATGTCAAATACCTCGCATAATCAAGACTCAATTCTGGGGACCATGGACAATTATTGGATAACTTCTTAAAAATGACACATCATGTCACAAACACTCCAGTGCCCAATGCACAAACAAATGATATCTGCCCTTTGAACATAAATGGTAAACTCACAATAGCTATGTATTATAACAGCAGCTAGAAATGCTAGAGTGAGCAAGAAATAACTAGTGATAATTAACTTGATGAACACTAGAACTTATGAAACACAATCAAAAAAGGTATAAATGTTGAAAGCTTGAATGAGAAAGTTTTACTCGCTTTTAATGGGCAAAAGCGGTTCTCGACTACAGAGCAAGGCAGAAGGTACCGTGCCTGTTCTGTGGTCTTCTACTATTCCACTTCTCGGGGATTGAAGGTAACTGCTACTTTGATAATTGATGGTGTGATGTTATGTATTGATGTGTGTAACGTCCTGGTACCTTAAATATAATATAAGCACAATGGTACACCACAGAGGACGCTGTGGTGGGAAACCTGAAAGTACCTGCAACAGGCAATATAAAAGGCTGACCACCACACCTGAGAGGCACTCTGAGGCTGTTCAATAAATGACAAAGGTCACAGCAGTTAGATTAACACTAGACTGTGTGGAGTCAGTGATTTGTGTGCTACATACACCACATTGGCGACAAGGGCGAACTCCACGCAACCATGGCTACTCTGGGCTCGCTAAAGGATTTTACCGTGGGCAATGATTGGGAGGCCTTTACGGAATGGCTCAAGTACTACATCACAGTAAACGACCTGACGGAGGACACGGATGCAATGAGAGATAAGCGTAAGGCGATATTGCTCTCCAGTTGTGGAGATGAGGTTTACGGTCTCGTCAGGGATTTGCTGGCGCCAGGGACAAGTCATACGAGGAGCTGACTGAACTCATTCGTGACCAGTTGAAACCGAAGGAGAGCATCCTCACGGCGAGATACAAATTTTACCATCACTGCAGACCTGAGGGCCAGGATGTCACCAAATATGCTGCGGACCTCAGGAGACTCGCGGCGCCGTGTGATTTTGGCGCACACCTTGACAAGGCGTTACGGGACGTTTTCGTTATGGGGATTGGCCATGAGGACCTCCTTCACAAGCTGTTAGCCACGGAACCCACAGTCACTCTGACAAAGGCCATCACCATCAGCCGGGCACATATGACCTCGACTTGCAGCACCAAGCAAATAACCCACACAGTCTCGAACCCGGCAGGCACTGTCCACAGGATAGCGCCCACCACGGACCAAACTGCAGAACGTGGCTCTGCCCGGGGCAGAAAGCACGGACATTGGGGTCCTGGAACTCAGAGTCCGATGAGGGGGGACCAATCAAGCAGCACCATGCTGGCGCTGTGGAGGAAGCCATGGGGCTCACCGGTGCAGGTTTGCAGAGTACACATGCAATACCTGCCACACAAAAGGCCACCTTCAGCGTATGTGTAAAAGAAATCAGACTCACCATGTGGCTGAGGAGATGGGGGATGATCCACCATCCAGCGAGGAACAGGCAGAAGATGATGAGGTGTTGGGACTGTATACGTGCACCGACGACTCGCCCCCAGTGATAAGGGAAGTAAAAATCAACGGAGTCCCTATGATTATGGAAGTGGACATGTGCTCGGGTCCGTCGTTGATGAGTCGGAGAACTTTTGATAAACTGTGGACTAACCCAGCTGCATGACCCAAGCTGGTCCTGGTCACGGCGAAGCTGCGTACCTACACCAGGGAACTAATACCTGTTCTTGGCAGAGCGATGGTGCAGGTATCCCACGGTGACGAGATGCACGCTTTACCTTTGTGGGTCATTGCAGGCGATGGGCCGACACTCCTCGGCCGGAGGTGGATGGGGATGGTCCGTGGGAGCTGGTAAGACTTCACCACTGCACAGGATGCTGCTCCCCGGGGTGCTGCCATGCCCTGAGTCCCCAGAGAGCAGCGCCGACCAAGCTGGAGCTGCAGCCTCAATCCACCCACAGGCAAGCAGAGCAAGCCCCAGGCCGGACCTCACACAGAGATCCTGCAGCCTCAGCCCCCACAGGCAAGCAGAGCAAGCCACAGGCTCGGCTCACACAGAGATCCTACAGCCTCAGCCCCCACAGGCAAGCAACCCTGCAAGGCAGGCCTAGTGGTGGGGGGGGGGGGGGGCGGGGTGGGGGGGTGAGCTGGTGGGCCACTGCGGGTGGGGTGCGAGGGATCCAGGATGGCCGGCGGATCGGAGGGGCCTACGCAGAGGGAGAGTCGGGCGGCGGCAGCAG
This sequence comes from Pristiophorus japonicus, assembly GCF_044704955.1. Taxonomy (NCBI): domain Eukaryota; kingdom Metazoa; phylum Chordata; class Chondrichthyes; family Pristiophoridae; genus Pristiophorus; species Pristiophorus japonicus. The sequence goes on along the minus strand of NC_091982.1, from coordinate 98,977,944 downwards.
CTGGATGTCGGCAGCCACGGCGGCCGCAGGGGAGGCCGCTAAGGAGGCCGCGGGGGAGGCCGCTGGAGAGGCCATGACGGCCGCAGGGAGGCGGCAAGTCAGGAGGGAAGCGGAGGCTGCGGTGGCGGAGGGCATCCAGAGCGGCAGAGAGCAAGATGGCGGCGGCCTCGTGTCCAGAGCAGCAGAGCATCAAAGATGGTGGCGCCCAAGGAGAAGCCTCGTGGAATCCTGCTGCATCAAAGATAGTGCCTTAAAAAGGAAATGCACCCGGGAGTCTTAAAAGGGCCTTACCATGTGGTGGTCCCCAAAAAGGACTTCTGTAAGGCAGGGCGAATCTAAAATGAGCTATGTTAACGTGAGATGGCGGATTTATAATAAGAATTAATATTTTAATGCTGGAAGGCCATTGTATTTGTGTAAAATAATGGATATGAAGTACAATTAATGATAAGTGCTAACAAGGAAATCAGGGATCCGTTACCAGTCAATAACTAGTTAATGTACCAGATAACATGTACCATACTAATGCACTGTCTATGCCTACGTGCCTTCGGTTGGACAAGTGTGATGTTATGTATTGATGTGTGTATCGTCCTAGTACCTTAAATGTAATATAAGCACAATGGTACACCACAGAGGGCGCTGTGGTGGGAAACCTGAAAGTACCCGCAACAGGCAATATAAAAGGCTGACCATCACACCTGAGAGGCACTCTGAGGCTGTTCAATAAAGGACGAAGGTCACAGCAGTTAGATTAACACCAGACCGTGTGGAGTCAGTGATTTGTGTGCTACATACACCACAGATGGCTAACCTGTTTAAACAATTTTAAGAACTCTAATACCGTAACAAAGTTTAGATTTAAAAGTAAGATTTTCTACTAGAAGAAAGATTGTATTTTTCACTTTTTTAGAACTGTTAACATTGCGATTGACTGACTCACCAACTGTAAATTGCACATTGGTTCTTTAACTAAATCTCTACATATTTTTGAATGGTCTCTCATAGCCTTTTGTATCAATAACTCACCAACCACATCTCCGTACACTCTTTTGATGAAGAGATACATTACTGAGGAGAGACCCCCTGGTCCTTTAAAATATCCGGGACAATTACAATCTGGCTAAACTTACTAAAAAGTGCTCTCTGGAGGATGGCAACATTCTCGGTTTGTTCCTTTCCTTTAGGGAGAGAGGACCTTTAGATCTAGTTAGCGTCTTTAGGAATCAGCCACCTCAATCTTAAGTTGAGAGTAAACACCTGAGAAGTACACCTGATCCGGAATAGTCCCAAAGGGGCTAGGATTGTAACTACCCTCACACTCTCAATTCATGGACTCGCATAATAGCCACTGAGCTTCTGCCTCCCCTTCACAGGCAAGGTTTCCGAGGTGCATGATACCCATGCTCCTGAAGGTAAAGCCAAAACCTGCTGTTAATAACCATCTTAAAGATCTCTCAACAAGCAGTTACTGGAGTGAGGTCGCTTGCCTCTCCCAATCGAATCTGTGGTACGCTGGGAAACTCGCCCAAGTTAAATGCGGAAGTTGGCGGGATGACGATTGGTTCCCGATGTGCTGGCAATTTTGGAAATTTTTACTGTCGATCCGCCTCTGAACTCGCACAGTCAGCAACGGGAAAATTCCGGCCTCAGTGTCCAAATAGGGTATAGGATCAGAGGGATCTGGAGGTACAGAAACACAAAGTATTTACAGCACAGAAATAGACCATTCGACCCAACAGGTCCATGCCATGTTTATGATCCACACGAGTCTCCTCTCACCCTACTTCATCTAACCTCATCAACATTTCCTTCTATTACTTTTGTTATTCATATCTAGCTTTGTCATATATTTAATCATCTTGCAACTCATGTACACTGTACCTGTACTCTAGAAATGCACACCCTGACCACAGGGGGTGAACTTGCGGAAGACACTCCTCACCTGGGTTTCCAGGTATAAAAGGGGAGGTCCCACCCAGGGTCCACACTCCTTGGTCCTGGCAATAAAGGTGAAGTTCACAGAGTGACCGTGTCTGATATATCCATGCCTCATGTGAGTTTGTAGTAAGGTGCAGGGACACTACATTTGGTGACGAGAAACGGGAATCACCGAACCACGAGGATGGCCACCAGTGGCACAGAGGAACATTACTGTGTGGGTGAGGACTGGAACGATTTCGTGGAAACACTCCAGCAGAGCTTTGTCACAAAGGATTGGCTGGAAGAGACAGTGGCTGACAAGCGGAGGGCACATCTACTGACCAGCTGCGGACCACAGACGTATGCGCTGATGAAAAACCTGCTTGCACCCCAAAAGCCGGCGGACAAGTCTTTTGAAGAGCTCAGCCAGCTGATGAGTGAGTATCTCAAGCCGACGAGTAGCGTACACATGGCCCGGCACTGGTTCTCCTCTCACCGGTTTCAGAAGGGACAAAACGTCTCGGGCTTCGTGGCGGAACTGCGGCACTTGGCCAGTCTCTGTAAGTTCTCCAATGCCTGCAGAGGGGAGATGTTAAGGGACTTTTTCATCGAGGTCATTAATCATGCCGGTATTTTCAGGAAGCTCATAAAGACTAAGGACTTGACTTTAGAAGGGGCGGTGTTGATAGCTCAGACCTTTATGGCAGGGGAAGAGGAGACCAAGCTAATCTATGCATGCAGCCCTGGTCCAAACGTGGCGTCAGACCAGGGAGTTAACATGGTGAGCGCAGCTCGGGACCCCGAAGGCAGGCAAGGGCATTTCAAAACCACCCAGGAAGCAACGGGCTCAAGGGTGGGCCCACAACAAGGACAATGGAAAGGGGATTGGTATTTCACGCCATCTCGAGGAACAATGCGCCCCGCGACTGGACCATTAACACCCACCATCAGAGTGCTTAGAAACAGCCAAATGGGCAATTAGAGAGGAATGCCTGGTAATAGTCCTTTTGTTAACAGCAATCTCAGCTCATGCTGGAGGTGCGGGGGTAGACACACTGCAGGTTCCAGAAATATACCTGTAGGATTTGTAATGTCAGTGGACACTTGGCCAGGATGTGCAAAACAGCAGCAGCGAGGCTAATCTGCGAGACAGAGGAACCAGACGAGGGGTCTGCAATGCAGGATGAGGCCTGGGGTAAAGCCATAGATGCTGAAGTTCAGTGGGTTCATGTGGCTGACGTCCACAGTTCATGCACTAAAACACCACCCATGATGATGAAAGTCTTACTGAATGGCATCCCGGTGCACATGGAGCTGGATACGGGAGCTAGCCAGTCACTCATGAGCGACCAACAATTTGAGAGACTATGGCCACACAGAGCTAGCAGGCCCAAACTGGAAAGCATTGAGACGCAGCTATGGACGTACACCAAAGAGATCAACTCAGTGCTGGGCAGTGCAAACTTGGTGGTAACACATAATGGATTACAGAACCGGCTGCCACTCTGGATGGTTCCGGGAAATGGCCCCGTGCTTTTGGGGAGGAGTTGGCTAGCTGAGATGAATTGGAAATGGGGAGATGTGCACGCCATTTCATCCGTGGAGCGAAGTTCATGCTCACAGGTCCTACAAAAATTCGGGTCACTGTTTCAACCTGATGTCGGAACATTCAACGGCACGAAAGTAGTGATATGCATCACTCCGGACGCCAGACCAGTGCACCACAAAGCCAGAGCGGTGCCGTATGTGATGTGTGAAAAAATTGAATGTGAACTGGACAGGCTGCTCAGAGAGGGCATAATTTTGCCCCGTTGACTTCAGCGACTGGGCAAGTCCCATTGTTCCCATCCTCAAAGCAGATGGCTCAGTTAGGATTTGTGGCGACTACAAAGCCACCATCAACCGAGTATCACTGCAAGACCAATACCCGCTTCCGAGAGCGGAGGACCTTTTTACCACATTGGCAGGTGGTAAGCTGTTCACGAAGTTGGACCTCACTTCGGCCCACATGACTCAGGAACTGGCTGAAGAATCCAAGCTTCTGACCACCATCACGACGCACAAGGGATTATTTGTCTACAACAGGTGTCCATTTGGCATTCGTTCGGCAGCAGCCATCTTTCAGAGAAACATGGAAAGCTTGCTCAAATCCATTCCTGGAATGATCGTATTCCACGACGACATTCTCATAACGGGTCGAGACACCGACGAACACCTCCACAACCTGAAGAAGGTGCTACGCCAATTGGATCAGATAAGCTTGCGGCTGAAATAGACCAAGTGTGTGTTTTTGGCCCCAGAGGTCGAGTTTTTGGGCAGGAGGGTCGCCGCAGATGGGATGCGGCCCACTGAATCAAAAATTGAGGCGATCCGCCGGGCGCCCAGGCCCGGCAATACGTCGGAGTTGCGATCATTCCTGGGACTTTTGAACTATTTTGGGAACTTTCTGCTGAACTTAAGCACATTGTTGGAACCATTACACATGCTCCTGCATAAAGGTTGTGAATGGTTTTGGGGGGTCTGTCAAGAACGGGCTTTCAATAAGGCAAGGAATCTGCTATGTTCCAATAAACTGTTGACTTTGTATGATCCCTGTAAAAAACTGGTCTTAACATGCGATGCGTCATCCTACGGGGTTGGGTGTGTGTTGCAGCAGGGTAACGATGATGGCCGACTCCAACCGGTGGCTTACGCCTCCAGGTCGCTCTCCCAGGCAGAGCGTGGATATGGCATGGTCGAGAAGGAAGCACTCGCGTGTGTTTACGGTTTAAAAAAGTTGCATCGGTACCTTTTCGGTAGACAGTTCGAGCTCGAGACGGACCATAAGCCGTTAACATCCTTGCTGTCCGACAGCAAGGCTGTCAACGCCAATGCGTCAGCTCGCATACAGCGCTGGGCCCTCATGCTGGTTGTGTATGACTACACCATACGGCATCGGCCAGGCACTGAAAATTGCGCTGACGTGCTCAGCAGGCTCCCACTGGCCACCACCGAGGGGGCGTCGGAGCAGAGCGCTGAGATGGTCATGGCCATTGAGGCTTTTGACACTGCGAGCTCCCCCATCACAGCCCGCCAGATCAAACTCTGGACCAACAGGGACGGCCTCCTGTCCATGATAAAGCAATATGTCCTGACTGGGGATTGGGTGCCCGCACACAGGGCGTGCCCCAAGGATGTCAGACCGTTTCAGAGACAGTTGGATGAGCTCTCCATCCAAGCTGACTGCCTGCTATGGGGCAGCCGGGTAGTCATGCCCCAGAAAGGAAGGCAAGCGTTCATCAGGGAATTCCACAGCAAGCACCTTCGCATCGTGTTAATGAAGGCCATTGCCCGGTCACATGTATGGTGGCCGGGGATTGACTCAGACCTGGAACACTGGGTTCGCAGGTGCACAACGTGTGCCCAGCTGGGCAATGCCCCCAGGGGGCCCCACTCAGCCCATGCGGGCCCGTTCATGGGGAAAATGTTCCTGATCGTTGTCGATGCATACTCGAAGTGGATCGAGTGCATTATATTGAACTCGTGCACGACATCCATCACCGTGGAGAGTTTGCATACGGTTTTCGTGACCCACGGCTTGCCGGACAACCTGGTCAGCAACAATGGCCCGTGTTTCACCAGCCATGAATTCCAGGAGTATATGTCGGGCAATGGTATCAAGCACGTCCGGACAGCGCCGTTCAAGCCGGCTTCCAATGGCCAGGCGGAGCGGGCGGTCCAAGTCATAAAACAGGGCATGCTCCGCATCCAAGGACCCTCCCTTCAGTACCACCTATAGCGCCTCCTGCTGGCCTACAGGTCCCGCCCGCACTCGCTCATGGGAGTCCCGCATGCGGAACTCCTCATGAAACGCACGCTCAAGACGCGGCTGTCCCTCATTCACCCAGCCCTGGCAGACATTGTTGAGGGCAAGCGCCAGTCCCAAACCGAGCTCCATGATTGAAACTCAAGGGGGAGGTGTATAGAAATAGGTGACCCGGTATTTGTTCTTAACCATGCTTTGGGACCCAGGTGGCTTGAGGGCACCGTAATTGGCAAAGAAGGAAAGAGTCATATTGGTCCGACTAAACAATGGGCAGATATGCCGCAAACACTTGGACCAAGTAAAGAAAAGGTTCAGCATAGACACGGAGGAACCTGAAGAAGAGCATGAGATGGCACCCACACCACTGCCAGCAGATGAGCAACAAAGACAGTCCTCAGCATGCACAGTCCCTGCGGCTAGGCCGGACAGGCCAGAATCACCTCAAGTGACAGAGACGCATGCCAAGGCTCAGCCACCAGAGCCACAACTACAGCGCTCTATGAGAGAGCGTCGACCACCTGACAGACTTAACCTCTGAAACAAAAAGACTTAAGGGGGAAGGTGATGTCATGTATTTAACCATCTTGCAATGACATAGTCATGTAACTGTAACTCATGTACACTGTACCTGTACCCTAGAAATGCACACCCTGACCAGAGGGGATGAACTTGCAGGAGACACTCCTCACCTGGGTTTCCAGGTATAAAAGGGGGAGGTTCCACGCAGGGTCTACACTCCTTGGTCCTGCCAATAAAGATGAAGGTCACAGAGTGACCGTGTCTGATATATCCATGCCTCGTGTGAGTTTGTAGTAAGGTGCAAGGACACTACAAGCTTCCTCTGGAATTAATGTATGCTTTTTCACCTCAGCTACTCGCTGTGAAAGAATGACAGAAAGAATGAAAGAAAGAAAGACTTCTATTTCTATTGAGATTTTCAGAACCTCAGGATGTCCCAAGGCACTTTACAGCCAATGAAATATTTGGACGTGCAGTCACTTTGTAATAAAGGAAACGCCACAGCCAATTTGCGCACAGCAAGCTCCCATATACAGTAATGTGATAATGACCAAATAATCTGTATTTTAGTGACGTTGATTGAGGACTAAATATAGGCCAGGACTCCAAGGGTAACTCCTGTGCTCTTCGAAATAGTGCCATGGGATCTTTTACATCCACCTGAGGGAGCAGGCAGGTTCTCAATTTAAAGTCTCAACTGAAAGAAGATACCACCGATAGTGCAGCACTTCCTCGGTACTGCACGGACGTGTCAGCCTAGACTTTTGTGCTCATGTCTCTGGAGTGTGACTTGAACCCACAACCTTCTGACTTAGTGTTACAAATTGAGCTACAGCTGTGGTAGCAACTTCCGTGTTCTAACCTTTCTCTGGGTAAAGACATTTGTCCTGAATTCCCTTTTAGATTTATTAGTGACTATCTTATATTTCTGACCCTTAGTTCTGGTGTCACCCACAAGTGAAAATATCTTCTGTATGTCTATCCTATCAAACCCTTTCATTATCTTGAAGACCTCCATCAGGTCTTAGTCTTCTCTTTTATCGAGAAAAGAACCCTAGTCTGTTCAATCTTTCCTGATAGGTATAACCTCCGTTCTGGTATAATTCCAGTAAGTCTGTTTTGCACCTTCTCCAGTTCCTCTATATCCTTTTCATAATATGGAGACCAGAACTGTTCACAGTACTTGGGGCTAACCAAAATTCTATACAAGTTGATCAGTACTTCTCTGCTTTTCCATTCTATCCCTCTAGAAATGAACACTAATGTATTTTTATGGCCTTAATAACACAACACTACTTTTAGTGATTTGTGTATCTGTATCTACAGATCCTTCTGTTCCCCTACCCCATTTAGACACTTACTTTTCAAGGAGTATATGGCCTCCTTATTCTTCCTACCAAAAATATTGCCTTGCCACACGCCAGCTATTTACAATATACATTCATGATTTAGAGGAAGGAATTGAATGTAATATCTCCAAGTTTGCAGATGACACTAAGTTGGGTGGCAGTGCGAGCTGCAAGGAGGATGCTAGGAGGCTGCAGGGGGACTTGGACAGGTTAGGTGAATGGGCAAATGCAATGCAGATGCAGTATAATGTGGATAAGTGTGAGGTTATCCACTTTGGTTGCAAAAACAGGAAGGCAGATTATTATCTGAATGGTGACAGATTAGGAAAAGGGGAGGTGCAACGAGACCTGGGTGTCATGGTACATCAGTCATTGAAGGTAGGCATGCAGGTACAGCAGGCAGTAAAGAAGGCAAATGGCATGCTGGCCTTCATAGCGAGAGGATTTGAGTATAGGAGCAGGGAGGTCTTACTGCAGTTGTACAGGGCCTTGGTGAGACCACACCTTGAGTATTATGTGCAGTTTTAGTCTCCTAATCTGAGGAAGGACAGTCTTGCTATTGAGGGAGTGCAGCAAAGGTTCACCAGACTGATTCACAGGATGGCAGGACTGACATATGAAGAAAGATTGGATCGATTGGGCTTATATTCACTGGAATTTAGAAGAATGAGAGGGGATCTTACAGAAACATATAAAATTCTGATGGGATTGGACAGGAAGAATGTTCCCGATGTTGGGGAAGTCCAGAACCAGGGGTCACAGTCTAAGATTAAGGGGTAAGCCATTTAGGATCGAGATAAGGAGAAACTTCTTCACTCAGAGAATTGTGAACCTGTGGAATTCTCTACCACAGAAAGTTGTTGAGGCCAGTTCGTTAGGTATATTCAAAAGGGAGTTAGATGTGGCCCTTATGGCAAAAGGGATCAAGAGTTATGGAGAGAAAGCAGGAATGGGGTACTGAAGTTGCATGATCAGCCATTGATGCTGGTGCAGGCTCAAAGGGCCGAATGGCCTACTCCTGCACCTACTTTCTATGTTTCTATGTTTCCTCCCCTGTATAACTACAACCTCCAATTTTGTGCCGTCTGCAAATTTCGATTCCCTAGTCCAAATCTTATACGTAAATGGTGAACAAGAGTGGTCCCAGCACCGATCCATTTAATACACCACTTCCCACCATTTGCCAATCTGAGTAACTACATTTAACCCCTATTTTCTGTTTTTTTAATTTTGTAGCTAGCTTGCTTTCCATTCTGCTACTTGTCTCCTGACTACACGGGGCCGAAATTGCCCCTTTTGATAAGGTCTCGCTGCCTGCAAGCAGCGGCCATGGGCTGGTGCGGAATGGCCGCCGAGTCGCGGCGGACTGACCGATGTTTGCGGAATTGCCCTCATGGATTTTTGCTGCGGTGTGGAGATCCACCCCGCTCCCCCCACTTCCACCCCGCTCCTGAAGATGCATTGTTAACGACATCATCAGAGCGCGCACTGCAACGTACCTGCTGTGAAAGGTAAATTCACCTTAAAGTCTTCCGGCCGCATGTCGGTGCCAATGACAGGTTTTTGGGTCGGTACACACTGCTTGATCAAGACCGCAAGTGTGTTGCGTGTAGCAGCATTCTTGTCACTGAGATTTTTTCGGACTTTCCCAAACTTTGCCAGTTGCCTGGTTCAGAGCGCGATTGAGTGATAATGGGCAAGGCTCCTCAATTCTCTACAACAGAGAGCCGTGATTCTGGAGGCCCTGCTTATGGAGGACAATTAAATGGGGTCAGTGATGGCAGCAGAACGCCTCCTGCACATTGTGCGCGGCAGGGAAGCATGCAGAACAAGCTGATGCCGTCACCAACGGCTCCAAAGGCAGTGGGCAAGGGATGCAGCACACATGGCAACAGAACAGACAGAAGGCCATGGAGATGGTGACAGACCTGAACCCAGAGAGGTGCCCCAGGAATGACCTCAGTAAGGGCCTGCTGTCAAAAGGAGGGTCAGGTATGTTGACCCCCGCACCAGAAAGTGGGCGAGATGGACCGAAGGCAGCATGCACAGGAGGCAGATCCTTGCCAGCAGCAGTCTACAGAGGGTGAGGACCAGCACGAGCAGGAGGGAGAAGGCAATGAGGCAGCTGGCATAGTAAGATACTGTGATATATTCACAGAGCACATCACACACAGCTTCCTAACATGGCAGGCAGCTCTGTCGGAAGTCTCTGGAATTGCCTGGTTCTGTTTATTATTAACTATACAGTTGCAGTACACAATACGTCCACATCCACAGTGTGAAGCTACAAACATTACAAGCTTACAGACATTACACTTCTCTCTCCTTAATGAAGAAGCCATCATAACAAACATCATACATAACTTTCATGTTTATACATAACACAGGATATAGACTTTTTTTTTCTATATTTACAAATTTAACTTCACCACATGTTTTCTGTTTTGAAGAGGATACCTTCGCTCTCGAACAGAACCTTCCAAACATGGTGTCGAATATAAACTCATTCGGGGCTCATCCTGAGGAACGTTTTCCTCCATGGAATTTCCTTGATTTTCATTTGAACTCAATCTAACTTCAGGCTCTTTGTTTTTCTGACTCGGACTCAGACTTTCATTCTGATTCTCTCCTGGATTTGTTTCCAGTACATTGGATTTAGGATTTGCTACTAGTATATCAAAAACTATCTGATGAATCAGAAATAATTGAATCATTTGCACCTTCAACTCCTTCCATGTCTGTAGGTAAAATATGATCAATATGAACAAACCTAACCTGTCCATTATCAAACATCTTTACCCAATATGTGCGAGGAACACATATCTTCACCACTCTTCCTGGTAACCACTTTAACCATTTATGGTGATGGTTCTTCACTCTCACCTTCTGGTTTAATTTCACACTTCTTTCTTTTACTCTACCTCTATCATGATTCTCTTTCTGTCTTAATTGTGTCTCTTCTACGGACTGTGCCAAATTTGGCTTTAACAACAAGAATCTGGTTCATGGCTGTCATTTGAGAAACAACTCTACTGGTGTTCTACCAGTAGTTGTATGAGGAGTATTTCGATATGTAATCAAAAAATTAGCCAAATTGTGATCCAATGACAACTGTCGTTTCCTTGGATTTGGATCTAACATTTGTTTTATGAGGGCATGTTTTACAATTTGTACAGTGTGCTCTGCTGCACCATTCGAAGCAGGATGGTAGGGTGGAACCTTGGTATGTTTCACACCATTTTTGCTCGTGAATTGTGCAAATTCTTCTGAACAAAATTGTGGTCCATGATCCAAAACAATTTCTTCAGGGAGGCCAAATGAAGAAAATAATTTTCGTAAAATGTCCAATGTTTTACTTGTTGTTATTTTCCACATTGGAAACACCTCAACCCACTTCGAATCGCTATCAATCACAATGAACAATTGTTGTCCTTCTAACTCAGCAAAATCAATATGTAGCCTTTGCCACACCCTGGGAGGCCATTTCCATGGCTGTAATGGTACTGGTGGTGGTTGCTTGCTTACCGATTGACATGTCGTACACTGACTCACGATGTACTCTATATCTTTATCAAGACCTGGCCACCATAAATAACTGCGTGCAAAACTCTTGGTGAAGCACATTCCCAGGTGCTGGTCCTGGAGGGTAAGGGAGGGTGGGTCAGGTTTGCCACACATTCTTTCCGCTGCCTGCGCTTGTTTTCTGCATGCACTCAGCGATGAGACTCGAGGCGCTCAGCGCCCTCCCGGGTGCACTTCCTCCACTTAGGGCGGTCTTTGGCCAGGGACTCCCAGATGTCGGTGGGGATGTTGCACTTTATCAGGGAGGCTTTGCGGGTGTCCTTGTAACATTTCCTCTATCCATCTTTGGCTCGTTTGCCATGAAGGAGTTCCGAGTAGAGCGCTTGCACTGGGAGTCTTGTGTCTGGCATGTTGGCAGGGTGGCCTGCCGAGCGGAGCTGATCAAGTGTGGTCAGTGCTTCAGTGGGGATGTTTGCCTGGTTTAGGACACTAACGTTGGTGCATCTGTCCTCCCAGGGGATTTGTAGAATCTTGCGGAGGCATCATTGGTGGTATTTCTCCAGCGACTTGAGGTGTCTACTGTACATGGTCCATGTATCTGAGCCATACAGGAGGGCGGGTATTACTACAGCCTTGTCAACCATGAGCTTGGCGGTAGATTTGAGGGCCTGGTCTTCGAACACTCTTTTCCTCGGGTGGCCGAAGGCTGCGCTGGCGCACTGGAGGCGGTGTTGAATCTCCTCATCAATGTTTGCTTTTGTTGATAAGAGGCTCCCGAAGTATGGGAAATGGTCCACGTTGTCCAGAGCCGCGCCGGACATTTCCTTATAAGGGCATTTCCTTATAACCCTTCTTATGCATGCCTATTCTCGAACTACATAGAAAATAGGTGCAGGAGTAAGCCATTCGGCCCTTCGAGCCTGCACCACCATTCAATAAGATCATGACTGATCATTCCCTCAGTACCCCTTTCCTGCTTTCTCTCCATACCTCTTGATCCCCTTAGCCGTAAGGGCCATATCTTACTCCTTCTTGAATATATCCAATGAACTGGCATCAGTGTCTCCCCTGTGGTAGCATCATGGCTCTGGGAAGGCTGCTGTGTTTCAGGTTTAGAACCTAAAAATGTCCTTCTAGGACGCCCTCGACCAGCTCTGGCCCAGCGAAGGCCGGCTGCAGACTGGGCCGCATCCTCCTTGGTGCCTTCAGTCAGAATTGGGTGGGGCAATTCCATGCTTGGCAGCAATAGCGGAGTGTCAGGTCTGGGCTCAGGACTGCTGTGATCCTGAGAGAGCACATCATCATCCTGGTCCGAGGAGCTGGCGCCACTCCCCCGAAGCAGCACTTCACCATCCCCACCGATCTGCTGGAGCACAGGTCGGTGTGGTGGACCCAGCCGCAATGGCAGCAGTCAGATCTCATGAGGCATCCAGCTGAGACTGCATGAGAGCAGACACAGTCTCGATGCCACCAGAGATGACCGCAGTAAGACGCTCTGTGGCCTTATGCTGAGAGTGCATGAGAGCATTCTGAGCTTCCGGGCCATCAGCCATCCTCTCCAGTACAGCACTGAGGCATTGGTTCCCTTGCGCCTGTGCTGTAATGGCAGCTGCCACATGCCCCACAACATGCGTCATCACAGCTGGATCTGCATGGTCACTCTGGGAGTCCACCATCGTCTGCACACTGGCAATGATGGGCTCCATGGTGTGTGCAGAGGTGTCCGCAATGTGGGAGGCAGACTCCTCCATGCTCCTGACCAGTTGCAACAGAGTCTCGGGCACCCCTTTCCATTGCCACCCAACATCTGGGAATGCATATACTCCACCCTTCTTTCATAAGCCCCAACATCGATGAGCTCACCTGAGTCCTCTGCAGCAGAACTCGTGTGAGAAATCGCCCCCCCCAGAGAGATGGCGCCCGAGGTTGCCTTTGCCCTTGACCATGCTGCAGCCCGCTAGGACCCTGTGCACCACCCAGTGCAGCCCCTCTGCCAATTCTAACTGGTCCGACTGCGTACTCCCAGTATCTGAGCTGGCGCATGTGAATGGAAGCAGTGACGCAGTGCTGGCAGCAGTGTCCCCCTCGTCCTCAGCCTCATCGGACACGCTAGCAATATCTGGAATAGCCTCAAGGGTGTCCTCCTGACTTTGCCTCCCAGTCGCCTCAAGGGTCTCGGTGTCGCTGTGACTCACACTCGGGGTCTTATCTGCAATCATAAATGGCACAAGGGGTCTCCTGAGGGTGAGGTAGGGCATTGCAGCATTCAGCAAGCAACTTGCACACAATCATAAGCAATTGCCTGGTAGGCGCTTGGACTTTCAGGGAGAGATGGCATTAAAGGAAGGCCTTCATTTACCGATGCTGTCCCGAGCGAGAGCCACATGACCGGTGGCCACAGGAAAGGCAACATGTGGACCCACAGCCAATGCACCCTTTTTTCAATATGCGTCATCTGCTGGATATCTGGCACGCCCCCACCAGTCCTCTGTTGCTGCAAACAGTTATGAGACACCTTGGCCTGCAAAGCAAAGAAGGGTTGCTGTGTATCAATGTCATGAGGCCTCGGCAATTAGTGCAAGTGTGGGTCCATTACATGAATGAGTGCCTCTATTGCGAGTACTCACACATATATATACACATGGATCACCAATCAAATGGTGCTTCAGTGACGATATAGAAAAGGTGGGAAATAAGAGGAGGTGAAGGAGAGGGTCGCAGATGGAAGATGAGGAGTTGGTTGAACATGTACTCACTTTCATCAGGCGAATTCTGTCGTTCAGCCTTTTGCGGCATTGGGTGGTGGTGCAGCCATGAATGGTGGTCCCCGAGACCTCCACAGCAATCTCTCTCCAGGCATTCACAAACACGGTGCGAGTCGGTCTGCCTGTGTCTGGATACAGAAGGCACCTCCTTCCCTCCACAGCTTGGATCAGGGTCTCTCAAGTTCCACACCTGAAAAGCAGCTGGCCATCCTCAAAGCTCTGGCATTAGCCATACCTCCGCAAGCAACTGAGACAAACTCAGTGCTCAGGGCCTAGCTGCAAAACCTACCCTTAAACAAGACCAGGGAGCAGCTGGCTCGTTATGAGTAAATTGGCAACAGCTGAATTTCGCGGCCCAATCGGCCACTCTGCACCCACATCGCTGCAAACAACCCATTCCCACCACCAATATCGCTACACTCCTTTTTTTCAGCAAAAATGTTGAATTTCCCTCTAATGACCGCCGCATCCATTGCGGTGGTAAAGAATGGCAAAAAGTGGGAGGTGCACCTCGTTACAGGTGGTGGACAATTTCAACCCTGCCTGACCTTAGTCATTAATCTACTATGCAGTACCTTATCAAAGGCTTTTTGGAAATCCAAATATATAACGTCTACTGAATTACCCTTATTTAGGTTATCTGTTACTTGTTCAAAGAATTCACTAAGGTTGATCAAGCATGACCTTCCATTTTGGAATCCATGCTGACTACTCCATGTAGATAACAGATAATAAAGGATCAATTATGTCACTAGGGGTAGTCTGCAAACCAACTAATAGTGGAATGGAGGTGGAGGAAGACATTTACAAAGAAATTAGAGAAATGAGTAAAAAACATGAAGGATTTCAAGTAACCCAAAATTAATTGGCTAGAAAAGTTAGGTAAAGGGGATAATGAATGAAGTACCTACAATGTGTACAGGGCTTCTTTCTATCCCAGTATGTATGATGCCCAACAAGGAAGGCTTCACTACTGGATCTAGTAATGGAGAATGAACCAGAGCAGATAAGAGAAGTAATAGTTGGGGAACATCTAGGCAATAGTGACCATAAAATAAATGCTTTAACATAATAATTGAAAAGCACATAAGCATGACAAAGACCAGGTTAATCGATTGGAGAAAAGCCAATTTTGAAGGGCTGAGAATAGAACTTGAAAAAATAAAATGGACAACAATATTGGCAAACAATGATGTAGAACAACAATGGGAAACATTTAAAATGATGTTCAACAGAGACCAGGAAAAATATATTCTGCGAACAAACATTAATGAGACTGATGTTCTATTTCTGTTTGTCAGCAAATATTTCCAATTTATTTTCCCTCGTTCCATTCTCATCCCCTTAAAAGCAGCTTTTTTCCAATTCCACAGAGATCACTAAAAGTGGTGCCACAGGTTAATAAGGCCACAAGAAAAGCAAACAAAGCACTGGGATTCATTTTAGAGGGATAGAATTCAAAAGCATAGAAGTTATGCTAAACTTGCACATAACCTTGGTTAGACCACATTGGAGCTCTGTTAACAGTTCTGGGGCTAGAACTTCCACTTTTGAGCTTATCACCCAAAAATGGGCGTTATTTCCGGTGTGCGTGTTAAAAAAGGGTTTTCAGATCGCCGGCTTCTCGCCCATTCTCAAAACAACTAGTTTACATTTTTGAAAATGGACGTTACCACGCGCGATATCAAATGGGCGGTAGAGTTGAATTTTTCTGACCTTCTGCCGTAAAGTGTGTCAACTGCATGGCAACGCCCGATTCCCGCGATTCAGGAGGTCAAGGGTCATCATGACATGCGCAGAAGAGGAAACAGAGAGAGAGGGAGCTGAGAGGGTCAAAAAGCATGTGTGGCCATCGTGTGTGCTTGTTTGGCTGTTGTGGGAGGAATGACAGAGATTCACCAGCAGCAAAAAGTCCACTAAGCACCAAGAACATAGTTGGCACTGAGTTTTTGTCCAACAAATAACATACAAAATGGAAGGGATGGAGGAGGCCGTGGAGCTGGTAGCCAGGAACACTGGTGGCAGAGGGCTCCCAGTGGTCCAGGAGCGCCGCATTGCACCCCAAGGTGAAGCACCACCATTGCCAACCACACATGAGAGCCAGCAGCAACATCTTGCTTATGACTCGGTGCACACTCCCACCTCGGGACCATCCTCTCCCGTATCCATCCAAGCAGCGCTTTGGCCGTCACCACCCCCCGCCCCCCCCCCCTTCAATGAAGCATCACCTGAGCAGCCCCTCAGCTAGGCGGTTTGCAGTCAGGAGGGAAAGGGGAAGGGGTAGAGGTGGGGAGGAGAAGCAGGGGGTGAGGGCGGCTGTGGGCAGGGGTAAGGGTTGGTTTGTACAGAAATACTGATGATTTCAGGCTAATGTTCAGTTTAAATGTTTTTTATTTAACAAAACTTTGCAGCTCATTGACTCAAATAGCTGCATCGTTACACGCTGGTGATTCCTTAACATCAAAGGGTATAATCACACTTAACATCAATCAACTTAAACGTTAACTGTCACCATGGTGATGCCCACCATTGATATATGACCTGCATACCCAGCAGTGTGTCAGCCTTGTAAAAACACCAACGTTCTTTCAGGTAAAGTGATCATTGATGAGCTCCTGACATAAGGCTCGTGCAACTATAATGCCACCATGGACCCTTTCGTGCAGTCTACAGGGGGATGGGGGCATGGCTTCAGCATCAGCCTGATTGTCTGGCCCGATGTCAGCATCTGCCTACTCAACCTCCTCTTCCTCTCTCTGGTGAGGTGGACTGTCAGACTCATCAGGCAATTCTTGTCCCCTCCTGATAGCCAAGTTGTGTAGTATGGAGCAGACCACCGCGAATTGAGCGACCTGCTCAGGGTGGTATTGGAGCTCGCCTCCTGAGTGGTCCAGCTATCTAAAGCACAGCTTCAGCACGCCAATGTTTTTCTCCACGATATTGCGAATTGCTCTGTGGCTCTCGTTGTATCGCCTCTCAGCTTCGGTGTGGGTGTCACGCAGGGGGGTCATCAGCCAGGTGGCGAGGCCATATCCTTTGTCCCCAAGCATCCAGCATTGACCTTGTGGCTCATTGTTAAACAAGTCAGATACAGTGCTCTCACGCAGGATGTGAGCATTATGGACGCTGCCCGGAAATTGAGCATTCACTGCCAGTATAATTTGCTGGTGGTCGACAATCAGTTGGACATTCAGGGTGTGGAATCCCTTGCGGTTCCTGAAAATCTCAGCATCCTGAAAAGGTGCCTGCATCGCGATGTGCGTACAGTCTATTGCTCCCTGCACCTTGGGGAAGTTTGCAATTCTGGAGAATCCTAGAGCCCTCTCACTCTGTGCCTCCCTGGTCATAGGGAAGCTGATCAAGTCCCTCCTGCGTGCATACAAGGCTTCAGTGACCTGTCTAATGCAGCAATATGTGGCATGCTGAGAAAGTCCGCAAATGTCGCCAGCTGAGGCCTGAAAAGAACCCGAGGCGTCGAACGACAATCCCACGGTGACTTTGACCTCGACGGACAGTGCAGTTCTGATGGTGCTGGCAGGCTGCAGATCTGCCCTGATCAGCTGGCATACCTCAGTGATAACCTCTTTGTGGAAGCGCAGTCTCCGAAGGCAGGTGGTGTCAGGCAAGTCGAGGTAAGAATGCTTCTCCTTGTACTTGCGGGGGGTGTAACGTCTGGTCCTCCTCATCAGTCTGGCATGTCTTACACTGGGCACATAATGCAGTAGCATTCCTTCAGCGATGTCGAGTCTGCTGCATGTATTTGGTCACCAAGAGAGGGTGAGAAAGGATAGGCCCCATTGCAGCTGCTCTCTGATTTCCACTGATTGCTCACAAACAAGGAATGTCCCGACGAAGGCACCTCTTCAATTCCAATCGGTCACAGTATGGTCAAGATGTTTTTACAGATGTTCACATCAACTCCAACGACCTGCAGAGTACATCCGAACTCCGCCGAGGTTGAAGCACAGCAGCCTTTTAAAGGATGCGACATATGATCTTCAACATTGTTATGTCTTTAGATGCTCTGATAATGACTCCACGAGGCAATGTGTTGTACTTGAACTGTAGTGACAGTCCTTTATTGATAACTCCAGAGTGAGGATCACACCTGGTGGCCTGCCTTTTATACTAGGCCTGGCACACCTGTACAGGTAACCTACAAGTCTCCCACTGAAGTGCCCCCTGGTGGCACACCTTGTAGTAGTACAAGCAGTAACCATGTAGGATACATGACATCACTCTCCCCCAAGCCATTAGTGCAAATCGCCTTCATGCATTGACTGCGCTCTGAGCTTAGCTCTATCTGGTTGACCCTTGGAGTGCACAGGGAACTGCTGACTCGCTTGGCTGGGCGTTATTTGGTTTGGGATCCTGGCTGGTCCCGGTCCCATTTTGGAGAACCATTGCGGGTGACCCTTCGTTCCCGGATGTAGCCTTGGTGGCGATAGTGTCTGGGGGCTGCGCTTTAGCGCAGTTTGCTCTTTAAGGCTTGTGCCAGTTGACCCTTGGGTGAGTAGGTGGTGTTTCGTTAGCAGTGGAGGTGCTGGTGGTTTCTGTTTGTACGTCCATGACCACTCCATTCTCTCCCCCCCACCCCCCTCCCACATATAGATTATGCTGGTGGCTCATTACATTTGTATACATTCAAGTCCAGAAAAAAAATATGCATTTACATCATTACATTTGTGGTACAATTGTGAGGCAAGTACATTTGACTGGTGAGGTACATACTTGATATATACTTGGAATCACGACTGGTTTGTAAGAACAAATTCATACCAGAACTGCTGGATGGTGTCCAAGTAGTCTGTTGGCGGCATGGTGCCCAGTGCTGGCAGTGGGAACCCGGTTGGCTCAAGTTGCCTGCTCTCTGGGCCTTTGCCATTGCTCCTAGTGTCAGGCAGGTTCACAGATGCCTTTGACCTCCCTGACCTCTCCTTGCGCCCCGGGTCACTGCTGCTCCCTGAGGAGCAGTCGTCTAGCAGTGCACAGGGAACTGCTGACTCGCTTGGCTGGGCGTTATTTGGTTTGGGATCCTGGCTGGTCCCGGTCCCATTTTGGAGAACCATTGCGGGTGACCCTTCGTTCCCGGATGTAGCCTTGGTGGCGATAGTGTCTGGGGGCTGCGCTTTAGCGCAGTTTGCTCTTTAAGGCTTGTGCCAGTTGGTACCATCGGGTGCCTGAGAGGTGGAGCCGATCAAGGGCAGGGTATCGATACCGGTGCCATTGACCTCCTGAGATCACTTGTTCTGCGGCTTGTATGTATTGGCTGCTTGTGGCCACACTCCATGGTGCATAACTCTGGTCCTAGGGACGCAGGCTACTGCATTGGGTAGCTCGCTGGACCTGTGTGCTCCCGATGGGTGTCTGCCCGCTGCATTGACTGTATGCAGTTGAAATCCTACATCGCACAACGTTTCATTACGAATAGTAAATAACCTGTAGCTCCGATCGCGATCGCGTGACTTTTCTTTGCTTATTGCATGTACACAGCTCTGATCATCAATTGCACATTTTACTTCTAACTCACAGTTGCTCTTACATTGATTGAGCTGTCCCTTTAAGTGTGGTGGGTTGCAGGCCTCCTTTAAGAGAGCCTTGCTATCTTTATCCCAATCCTCTTCTCCATTTGGTGCCACGTGTTACTCCATCAGCACTGCACCTCGTGGTCTGGCCGCCGCCATCTTTTTCTTCAGCGCATCACCTCGTGGTTTGGGCGCCATCTTTCCTCCATCCACGATGTCAACTGCGGTGATCCTCTTCTCCCCAGGTTCTGCCATCGAAGGGAAGTCACCTCTGGATCCGATTTTCTTCCTCCGGAAACCTGCCACTGGAGCCTGGAAGGTGCATTCGGGTCGTCTCAGCTGGATCATCTCCAAGCAGTTGTGTTGAGCCTCGGGTGCTGTGCTGGTCTGCTCGCTGGTGCTGGGTCCACCCTCAGGTGAGGGCTTGCTTTGCCTCTGAGCGCGGGGGATGTCGATCGCTGGAGGGATGAAATCTTCCCAACTCCAATGGATCTTCTCCATCCACCTTCTTCCGAGTAGCGTTGGTCTATCACCTGCAACAACCCACAGAGGTAACCTGTGCACCGCACCATCATGGAGTAACTTTACATCCGCACTACCAACGACTGGGACAAGTTCATTGGTGGAGGTGCGCATCTTTGCCTGAACCGGGACCAACTTGGGTCGTTCAGCTTGATTGTCCCAAAGGCTTCTTGATTCATTACTGACTGGCTCACCCCCGTGTCCACTTCCATGAAGACTGGAACGCCATTTATCTCGACTTCCATCCTTAACGTGGAACGCTCGGTAGTGCAGGTAAACATGCTATACACCTCATCATGGGGCTGAGCTGCCTCTCTGACTATCATTTCATAATCCACGCTGGATTCATGGCCATCTGCAGACTCTTCATCAACACAGTGAGTCATATTTCTTTTACACATTTGCTGGAGGTGACCCCTTGTGCTGCAGCCATTACACACATAATCCTTAAAGAGGCACTGGTGAGCCCTGTGATTCCCTCTGCAACACCAGCATGGAACTATTCGGTTAGCCCCCCTCGGCGGACTCTGAGTTAAGGGACTCGGGGGCCTGTTCTCACTTCCCTGAGAAGGTTCATGTTCTCAGTCCAGCTTCTAAAAGGCGCCACTCTGTGCACAGTACTTGCTGGGTTTGAGTCCTGAGGATGAGTCATCTGCCTAGAGCCACAGGTCGTGGTCATGAATGTCTGGCTCACGGAGATGGCCTTCTGCAGTGTGACTGTGGTATCCGCAGACAGTAGTTTATGAAGAAGGCGCTCATGGCCAATTCCAATGACAAAGATATCCCGCAGTGCTTCAGTGAGGTGGTTGCCGAAATCACACAGTGCCGCCAGCCTCCTGAGGTCTGCAGCATATTTCGTGATTTCCTGGCCTTCGGGCCGTCGGTGGGTGTAAAACCGGTGTCTGGCTGTGAGGATGCTCTCTTTGGGTTTGAGTTGTTCTTGGATCAGTGGTACAAGCTCCTCATACGTCTTGGTCGTTGTCTGCATTGGTGCCAGCAAGTCCTTGACGAGGCCATAGACAGTGGGCCCACAACTGGTTAGCAGGATAGCTCTGCGCTTATCAGCCAATGTGGCCGGATTGTCGCCTGCCAGGTCATTTGCTGTGAAGAAATGGTCGAGCCTCTCCATAAAGGCATCCCAATCATCACCATCGGCGAACTGCTGCAACATACCAAGGGTAGCCATTTTTGCATGAAGGTCTGTAATCTCATCGCCAATTGTTATGTCTTTAGATGCTCTGATAATGAATCCACAAGGCAATGTGTTGTACTTGAACTGTAGTGACAGTCCTTTATTGATAACTCCAGAGTGAGGATCACACCTGGTGGCCTGTCTTTAATACTAGGCCTGGCACACCTGTACAGGTAACCTACAAGTCTCCCACTGAGGTGCCCCCTGGTGGCACACCTTGTAATAGTACAAGTAGTAACTATGTAGGATATATGACAAACATGGCGTCTGTAACACTGTGATTCGTTCCGGTTGGTTCCACTTTTTGTGGGCAGTTTTTTGAGCGAGCGGTATTGTGGCCGAAATGTGTGCAAGGTGGTGAAATTGAGGATGGGCGATCTCCATGGCTGCTAGTTTGGGTAAATATGCTCTTTACCGACAAAAAACTCTCGCCGGGCGTTAATATTGAATCCCGCCATTGAATTCGCCCATTCTGCTGATTCTGCCCAAAAAAAGTGGGTGGACGATAATATTTTTTCTCGGCATTAAGCACATGGGGAAAGTAACGCTCGGTGATAAGTTTCTGAAAAATGCCCGCCAGTTTCCATTTTGTGCTAAAATGGGCGATATATGGGCATTTTACGTCGTTTCAGCGGTAAAATGGGCGTTAAGTGGCTGTTAAGCAGGCAAAAAAGTGGAGGTTCTTGCCCCTGGTCTCCATATTATCAAAAGGATATAGAGGCACTGGAGAAGGTACAAAAAAGATTTTCTTGAATGATATCAGAACTGAGAGTTTATACCTATCAGGAAAGATTGAATAGGCTGGAGCTCTTTTCTCTAGAAAAGAGAATACTAAGAAGTGAACTGATAAAGATCTTCAAGATTATGAAAAGGTTTGATATGGTAGACATGGAGAAGATGTTTCCAATTGTGGGCAAGACCAGAACTAGGGGTCATAAATATAAGACAGTCACTAATAAATGTAAAAGAGAATTCAGAAGAAACTTCTTCATCCAGAGAATGATTAGAATGTGGAACTCACTACCACTGGGTGTAATTGACGTGAATAGCATAGATGCATTCAACGGGAAGCTCGATAAGCACTTTAGGGAGAGAGGAAAAGAAGGTTATGTTAATGGGGTTAGATGAAGAGGGGTGGGAGGAGGCATGGATCTGTTGAGCTGTTGGGCTGAATGGCCTGTTTCTGTGCTGTAAATACTCTGTGTAAAGTCCTGTCCCTGCAGTACAGACTCACACGAGGCACATGCTGAAGTCAAGGTCACTCTGGACCTGCACCTTTATTACACAGCTCTCGAATGCCGCAATTGCCTGAGACCTGTCTTTATATACCTGTATGGAACAGGTATGCAGTGTCTCCTGCAAGTGCACCCCTGGTGGTAAGGTATGCTTGTGGTTACAGGTCATATCTAGTTACAGTCATGTATAGCATGGTAAGATACAGTTACGTACAGTAGTGTGAGACACATGACACTTTGTAAAGATCATTTACTCTGGCTTAGCTCCTCATATAGTCTGCGATATTTGTTTGGAAATGTTTGGCTATCAGAAACACTTGCTCAGCGAGAAATGACCCTATTTACAGGGTTCTACTGCATAAATTTAGCAAAATGTTTTTCATGCATGTCCAACAACCTTTGCATAGTGATGTGCTTTGTTTCAGAAAGCATTTTGTGCTACATTTGAATTCAAATCACCTACGCTTAACCTAGAAATATGCTAATATAAAGGATAACAACAACAACATCAACAACTTTTATTTATATAATGCCTTTAACATAGTAAAACGTCCCAGCGGTACTTCACAGCAGTGTTATAAGACAAAGCAAATAGATTTGACATCGAGCCCCACAAGAAGAAATTATGGCAGATGAGGTCAAAGAGGTAGATTTTAAGGAGCGTCTTAAAGGAGGAAAGAGAGGTAGAGAGGTTAAATGATTAAATTACAAGTAATTAATCCTACACTGCAGGTGTAATGATGAGTCAGTGGCACAGTGCATGCTGGTTGTTAGCATCTACCATGACACCCATCGTATTGAGCATTAGAGATAGAATTAACTTTAAATTATAAACTATAATAATAGATACCATGAAAGTAACTTCTAGGATGTACTATCATCTCAAAGCTCAACTGATGCTGATAAATATTTCAAGCTTTGCTTCTGAGCATTAGGGGGAGAAATTCAGTATCACCTCATTTGGGGTGTTAACTTTTGAAAGCTGGGAAAGTTAGCGCTAGGCGGTAATGATTCCCAGTTTTTTCTAAACTCAGTGTTTGCGCTCCAGGAAGAAAATGGAGCACTAAATTAAGTGCTCCACTTCCTTCCTGGACGCTAAAGAACGCAGGCTGGATGGTAGTGATGCAACGTTGCACAATGCCCCATGCAGCATTGTCGCGATCCAAGGCCCCTTCCCTCCCTTAAAGGGTAGGACCGTTGCTGCAGGCTCTGCATTGGGACCAATTAGCTGGTCCCCACCAGCAACCATGATCCGGCCCGATCAGCATCATGCGCTCCAGCAGAGTGCCGGACTGATCGATGGCCCAGGAGCAATAAAAAAAAATAAATTTATGTGCTGTTAACATTTTTCTCCTACCTTGCCAACATCCCCTTTTATTTACACCTCCCAAACAATGCCTCCTGCATCTGTCGATGTTGATGCCCGGTGATGCTGCAGGGGGCGGAACCAAAGTTCAGGTCGAGGGCACTACCGGGACGATGCGCACGGTAATGACATCATGATCTCCAGGCACAGGACATCGTGGCGCAAAGTGTTACCGCCATCGCAAACCTCTCGGCCAAGTTGGCGGGAGTCATTCATCTCGCCATGTCCGGTCAGTAAGTTGTTAGCGCCCGTTATCGCCACCCCCAGAGGCGATAATGGGACACGCTACGGAGGCCAATTTCTAGGCCTTAGAACCATACAGCACATGTGCCTGTGCAGGCTCTTTGAAAAAGCTATTTAATCTCACCAATTAGTCCCATGCTCTTTCTCCATAGACCTGCAAATTTTTCCTTTTCAAGTATTTATCCAATTCCCTTTTGAATCTTACTAATGTATCTGCTTCCACCACCCTTTCAATCAATGCATTCTAGATCATAACAACATCTTTATGGTGTTATATAGACCTTTTGATGAGATTACTTAATTATCACCCCTGCATATCTGTTGTTGTATGTGCTGTGCATTATAATTCGAATGGACTTGGTTTATGCAGACAATAAGACAAACTTGCCTGATGTCAATGTATTAAAACAATGCCCATGTCATTGATTTCTCCAGGCAGGATTATTGTTTTGTCTGCATGTACCAATGACGTGCTCCATTGCTGCTCCTTCAGACATGCTCCATCTAATCTCTCAGGTCTGATCTCTTTTTCTAGATTTGCTCCAACTCCTTACTCTCCAGGCATATATAATACAATGGAGAGTGTTTATAATGGCCAAACTAGTGCTTGACAATTGAGTCTGTTATAAATGGCCAAAACAGATAAAAAAAGGAACCTATAACTAAATTATAAATCTTGTATAAAAGATAACCACACAGATCTGACAAAATTGTTCACCAAGGCTTCTTCGACAGCATCTCCAAAACCCATACCCTCTGCCACCTAGAAGGATAACGGCAACACATGCATGGGAACACCATCACTTAAAAGTTCCCCTCCAACTCTCACACCATCCTGACGTGGATATATCACCGTTTCTTCATGGTCGCTGGGCCAAAATCATGGAACTCCCTATCTAACAGCTCTGTGGGAGTACCATCACCTCACAGACTGCAGCAGTTCAAGAAGAAGGTACACCACTACCTTCTCAAAGGTAACTCGGAATGGGTGATAAGTGCTGGCCTTACTACCTCACTAGCGACACCCATTTCCCAAGAATGATTATTTTTGTGACATGTTCTATATAGCAAGTTTGCCAGGAATGATTTCAATAGCTAAAAGGGTTTAGAGTACCCCTAAGATAAGATAAAGATGAGTGGATGACAGAAACTCTGGGGGACTATTGAGGGCCATGGAAGAATGATTTGTGAGGGAGCACAGTCTACCCCCTAGTTATCTTTCCCTTTAGAACTAGGGGGGGCATCATCTCAAGATAAGGAGTCGGACATTTAGGACTAACTTGAAGAGACATTTCTTCACTCTGAGGGTTGTGCTTCTTTGGAATTCTCTATCCCAGACAGCTGTGGATGCTCTGTTGTTAAGTATATTCAAGGCTGAGATCGATAGAGTTTTGGACTCTAAGGGAATTAAGGGATACAGAGATCAGGTGGGAAATTGGAGTTGAGGTCGATGATCAGTCATGATCTTATTGAATGGCAGAGCAGGCTAGAGGGGGTGTATATGGCTTACTCCTGCTCCTATTTCTTATGTTCTTACGTTCTTAACTCAATCAGGGGGAAAAAATTATTGGAAAAGTAAAACTAAGGGGAATGACTTTTTTTTAAAGATGAAAGTAATGTGCAGGTGTTCTTTGGGCAGAACCAAGAGTAAACATGATTGTAGGTTTAAGATACTGTGAGCCGAACTTAATTTGGAAAAGAACTGCATCACATTCAGAGGTGTTGACTATATGAACAGACTATCATCTTTAACTGTGGATATAGTTGAAAGATTCAGAAACAATTCAGTTAGTAATTCCAGCAGGAAGTAGGGAGGTTGAGACCTGACAATGAGAAAGGAAGGATGGTCTGTGTGGTGTATGTAGCACACAAATCACTGACTCCACACGGTCTGGTGTTGATCTAATTGCTGTGACCTTAGTCCTTTATTGAACGGCTCCAGAGTCCTCCACAGATGTGGTGGGCAGCCTTTTATATTGCCTCGTGCAGGTACTTTCAGGTCTCCCACCACAGCGCCCTCTGTGGTGCACCATTGTACTTATCGTACATTTAATGTACCAGAGCAATACACAACAGCCTGTGCATTGGCTTGAGTGATGGGGAGTCTTAGATGGACTGAATGATCTATACTTTCCACCTTTTTACATACCATCAAAAGAAGTTAATGTTTGGTCAAATAACTATTTTAAATGAAGCAGAATGAATATGGGGGTTATAAAAAGGGCTGAAGGTTATAGGGTTAAGCTGAGTCCTTTTGGGACTATGTAAATGCCATCTGTACAGTGTAACCATTCAGGGTTGAACAGTGTTGATTCTAGCATTAGATTGATAACTTGCTGTTTTCATTTAATTACCTTTGGGGGGTCAGGGAGAAATCTGTGAGAGTCTTCTATTCTTGGAAGTTCTGCCTGTGATTATTCATCTCTCTCAGAAGATTAACTAGGTTGGAGAGACTCCATAATAGTGCAAATTGAACCTGGCCTGTCAGAAGGATTAAGCATTGTGGGCCATATGGCCTTTTCTTTTTTCAGAGTTAAATTCTTATCACTGACGATATTATTGTTTTGACTGAGAAGCGACAATGGGATTTAATAAGATTGGAACTATCAGAGCACTGATGAAAATTTGTTTTCATCAAGATTGCTCATTTTTAATTTGGCTGTTAATATTTAAAATAACTCAGCCATGAAATTTATTTTGCTGCAATTGTAGTCCCTAAATATTTTTACACTAGAATTACTGGAGCTTGAATTTAAGTGACAGTTGTGCTTAGCACAACTTTTAAAAAATTTGGAAATACATTTTCATAAATTTGATTTTAATATAAACTATATGGTCAGAATTAGGACTTAGTGCTGTCCTAATTGCATTACTGATTATTATATTGCATATATCAATGCTCATGGCATTATATTTTCTCGTGTCCTTTCAAAATCTGAATGAGCTCATTAAGAAACAGACATGAAAATTAATACTAAAGTTTCACAAATATAAAATCTCAGGTAATTAGGAATGAAGGTAGTTAATGATTTAAAAACTACAGTGGAAGTATAAAATGATCATATCTTAAATGTACCATTCCGCAGTGCTACAGAACAGCAATGGTAAATAGATTGTCGCAGCTTCTTCTGACTCCTTTATCAACACAGCTGGCTGGTGGCCAAAGGCTGCAAATGGCGCTGACCCCTACCCTCACCACAATCTTATTTCTATGACCCTTTCATTCCTGTGAGTAATTCAGAGAGATGGTAAATTTACAACCCACTTTCCACTCACTGGAGTGTGTCAGTCCAGTCATTAAAGGCATTTGAGCAGAGTTAATGCTACTCTGTGCATTCAAATATAGGTTTAACACAATGGTAATTACTGAGAACTGTCTGTGACCTATGTATACACCAATTGAGCTATATTTTTGGGGTGGGAAGAGGGCAGGGGTCTAGATCTGTTTTACAGAGGCACATTCATCATATTTAAATGCCAAACTTTTTGAATGGATTCATAATAAAGGTAGTATTGAACCATCTGCAGAATGTCAGTCACAGCATTGATTATATTACCTGAGGAGATGTCGGAAAAACAAGGACATAGCTTTATTCACAGGAAAAGAGTTAACTGGCTTTAATGAAGGAGCAGGTTTAGAACCACCGAAGAGGTAATTAAAAGGATACAACGATTGCTCAGATTCAGAAAGTTCTTCAGTGACTCCTATTTATCAGCAATCATTAAATTGTTGCTTGCTGGGTTTTTCCAATTACTAGTGAAGATTACACCAGCATTCTTCAAGACACTATATCCACTACTGCGAACTACCAAGTACAAAAATCAGCAGATTTCAATGCCACGCCCTTTCTGCAGCAACGATACATCTTTCAAAATTAATTTACATACTACACAAAAAATCTTTTAAAGGCATATAAGGAATTTGTTATGTTCATAATAAAGTAATATAACAGATACTGTAGACATGAGTGAGTGTGACCTTAGCTCCTTTATCTGAACTCCAGAGTGCTGATACAGCATGGGAGGTCTGCTTATATACAGTGCTCCCAAGGGATGCTGGGATCCCTTGGGACTCCAACAGGTATGCCCTCTGGTGGTGGTAGAATGCTGATTACATAGGGTTGCATACATAACATCACTCCCTCCAAAAGTCAATAGTACACTTATTAACAGGGTGAGACGATCTGGGGCCTTTCGCTCCCTAGTCGGTCGTCTCGGTACAAATGCAGGTGTAGGTGAGTTGGTCGGTTCTTCACTGGGCTGCTGTGCAGCTGGCCTTGCTGGACTGCTGGGGATGATGAGTTCAGCTTCGTGGTCAACCATGATGTCGGTTGCCACTTGTGTGTGTGTCGGAGGGTCGAAGTTGGTGATGTCCTCTTCGGGTTGCTCATGGCTGTCTGTAAATCGCAGTTTGGTTTGGTCCAAGTTAGTCCATTTGCGAGTTTGACCTGAAACACCCTACTCCCTTCTTTGCCTATGACAGTGCCAGCAAGCCATTTGGGACCATGTCCATAGTTGAGTACAAATACAGGCTCATTGACTTCGATATCGCGTGACAAATTTGCGCAATCATGGAACATGCTTTGTTGATGCCGCCTGTCCTCGATGTGATCATGGAGATCAGGGTGGACAAGAGAGAGCCTTGTTTTGAGCGCCCTTTTCATGAGCAGCTCGGCTGGGGGAAATCCGGTGAGCGAGTGGGGTCTGGTGCAGTAGCTGAACAGGAATTGGGACAGGCGGGTCTGCAGGGAGCCTTCCGACACGCATTTCAAGCTTTGCTTGAGGGTTTGGACTGCCCGTTCTGCCTGGCCGTTGGATGCGAGTTTGAACGGGGCAGATGTGACGTGCTGGATCCCATTGCGGTTCATGAGTTCCTTGAATTCAGCACTGGTGAAGCACAGCCCATTGTCGCTGACAAGGACATCAGGCAGGCCGTGCATGGTGAACATGGCTCGTAGGCTTTCGATGGTGGCAGTGGACATGCTTACAGACATTATTACACACACAATCCATTTTGAATAAGCATCCACAAGAACCAAAAACATTTTGCCTAGAAACGGGCCAGCAAAGTCAACGTGGATCCTAGACCACGGTTTGGAGGGGAATGACCACAAACTTAGCGACACCCCTCTGGGTGCATTGCTCAGTTGAGAGCAACTGTTGCATTGGCGCACACAAGACTCCAAATCTAAGTCAAGGCCGGGTCACCACACATGGGATCTGGCTATAGCTTTCATCATTACTATGCCTGAGTGGGTACTGTGTAGGTCGCATATGAACATTTCCCTGCCTTTCTTAGGCAAAACCACGCGATTACCCCACAAAAGACAGTCCGCCTGTATGGACATTTCGTCTTTGCGCCACTGGAATGGCTTGATCTCTTCATGCATTTCCGCTGGGACACTAGACCAGCTCCCATGGAGGACACAGTTTTTTACGAGGGACAGTAAAGGATCCTGGCTGGTCCAGGTCCTGATCTGGCGGGCCGTAACAGGTGACTTTTCGTTTTCAAATGCATCCATCACCAAGAGCAAGTCTGCAGGCTGTGCCATTTCCACCCCGGTGGTGGGCAATGGTAGCCGACTGAGAGCATCAGCGCAGTTCTCTGTGCCTGGTCTGTGGCGGATTACATAGTTATATGCAGACAGCGTGAGCGCCCATCTTTGGATGCGAACAGTGGCATTGGTATTAATTCCTTTGCTCTCTGAGAATAGCGATATGAGCAGCTTATGGTCAGTTTCTAACTCAATTTTAAGACCAAACAGATATTGGTGCATTTTTTTTTACCCAGTAAACGCATGCCAGAGCTTCTTTTTCAATCATGCTGTAGGCCCTTTCAGCCTTGGACAAACTCCTGGACAGATAGGCGACTGTTTGCAATGTTCCCGGTTCGTTTGCTTGTTGTAACACACATCCGACCCCGTACGAAGACGCATCACAAGCTAGCACTAAACGTTTACATAGGTTATACAGAACAAGCAGTTTGTTGGAACATAACAGATTTCTGGCTTTCTCAAAAGCAGCCTCTTGTGATTTCCCCCATACCCAGTCATCTCCCTTGTGTAGCAACACATGTAGAGGTTCTAGCAAGGTGCTTAACCCGGGTAGGAAATTACCAAAATAATTGAGGAATCCCAGGAATGGCCGCAGCTCCGTCACGTTCTGTGGTCTCGGCGCGTTCTTGATGGCCTCCATCTTGGCATCGGTGGGTCTGATGCCGTCTGCAGCGATTCTTCCCCTTAAGAACTCGACCTCTGGCACCAGGAAAACACACTTCGAGCATTTCAACCTGAGTCCCACCCGATCTAGCCAACTTAGAACCTCTTCCAGATTCTTCAAGTGTTCAATGGTGTCCCGACCTGTGATCAATATGTCGTCCTGGAAAACCACGGTGTGTGGAACCGACTTTAGCAGACTCTCTATGTTCCTTTGAAAAATAGCCGCGGCCGATCGAATCCCAAATGGGCATCTATTGTAGATGAACAGACCTTTGTGCGTGTTGATGCAGGTGAGGCCTTTTGAAGATTGCGCCAGCTCCTGCGTCATGTAGGCCGAGGTCAGATCCAACTTGGTGAACGTCCTTCCTCCAGCCAGGGTTGCAAATAGGTCATCTGCCTTGGGTGACGGGCACTGATCCTGCAGCGAAAAACGGTTAATCGTTACTTTATAGTCCCCACAAATTCTGACCATGCTATCGCCCTTGAGAACCAGAACAATCGGACTGGCCCACTCGTTGAACTCCAGCGGCGCGATGATGCCTTCTCGCTGCAGCCTGTCCAGCTCAATTTCCACTTTCTCTCGCATCATATATGGCACCACCTGTGCCTTGTGGTGGATGGATCATGTACCGAGAACTAAGTGGATCTACATGTTTGCCCCCGAGAAACCTCCGATGCCTGGCTCAAACAACAACGGAAACTTGCTCAGAACCTGGGCACATGAGGCGCCGTCGACGGACGAGAGCGCTCGGATGTCGTCCCAGTTCCAGTGGATTTTTCCCAGCCAGCTTCTGCCAAAAAGTGTGGGGTCATCTCCTGGTACAATCCATAGTGGGAGTTCATACACTGCTCCATCATAGGAGACTTTTACTGCTGCGCTGCAAATTACAGGGATCAACTCTTTCGCATAAGTTCTCAGCTTGGTATGAATGGGGCTAAGCTTGAGCCTTTGTGCCTTGTTGCATCACAGCCTGTCGAAGGCCTTTTTGCTTATGATAGACTGACTCGCACCCATGTCCAGTTCCATGATACTGGAATTCCGTCCAGTTCGACTTTTAACATGATCGGTGGCCATTTCGTTGTGAAGGTGTGTACCCCGTACACTTCTGCCCCCTCGGTTCGAGCCTCTAGTTCAGTTTGATCCGCCATGGATCAATCTACCTCTGCAACATGGTGGTTTGCAGGGTTTGCAGCTCGTCTGCACATTCGCTGGCGGTGTCCCATTGTTCCACAGCCTTTGCACACAGCGGCATTGATGGGCTCGATGTTCACGTTCGCAGCGCCAACAAGGTGTAAACTGCCTCGCATTAACGTTGAATGCCGGACTCTGAGTCATCTGAGGTCATGCAGCTGCAGGCATGGACGTTCTGCCATATGCATTCTGGCCTGAAAATGATGTTACTTTGTGTACAGTACTTGCAGAAACCTCTTTATGCTGCAAAATTTGTTTGGTGTTATCGCTGGTGGACATAAATGCCTGGCTCTCGTTATGGCTTTGTTTAGTTTCGGTGTTTCAACAGTCAATAGTTTGCGAAGGACAACCTCATGGCCAATGTCAAGCACAAAAAAGTCTCTTAGCATTTGCTCCAGGAATCCATCGAATTTGCAATGTTCTGCAAGGCGCCTTAGTTCGGCTACGTAGCTCGCCACTTCCTGGCTTTCAGACCAATGACATGTATAAAATCGATACCTTGCTATAAGAACGCTCTCCTTCAGATTTAGGTGCTCCCAGACCAGCGTACGCAGTTTTTCATATGATTTGGTTGTCGGTTTCACCGGGGCAAGAAGATTCTTTATGAGGCCATAGGTTGTTGCCCCGGAGACGGTGAGGAGGATTGCCCTTCATTTCGCCGTGTTCTCATCTCTTTCCAGCTCACTGGCCACGAAGTATTGGTCAAGTCACTCCACAAAGGCTTCCCAATCGTCCTCTTCAAGAATTTCTCCAGGATACCAACAGTTCTCTGCATTTTCGCCTGATGGTTCATTATCTCGTCGCCAGTTGTTATGTTCAGAATAAAGTAATGTAACAGAGTACTGTAGATGTGAGTGAGTGTGACTTTAGTCTCTTTATTCGAACTCCAGAGTGTTGGCACAGCATGGGAGGCCTGCTTATATACATTGCTCCCAAGGGATGCTGGGATCCCTTGGGACTCCAACAGGTACGCCTCTGGTGGCGGTATAATACTGGTTACATAGGGTTGCATACATAACAGAATTCACACCCAACCTTGAGTATCCATCAGGTTCCAGTCCCCATCTACCATTCGTGGATCTTTTTTTAAACTAAATATTTTTGTAAAGATACTCAAATCTTGTAAAGTGAGAGGACAAGTTCACAATGCTGGAAATAAAAGCATATGGCATTTTCGGCTTCATAGTAGGGAGACAGAATACAAAAGTGAAGAAGTGATGCTCAACCTATACAAATCACTGGTTCAGGTGAAGTTAGAATATTTTGTGTTTTGGACGCCTTACTTTATGAAGGATGTCAAGGCCATGGAGAGGTGCAGATGGGATTCACTGAGATGTTACCAAGGATGAAAGCTTTTATTTATGAGGAACTCAGCCCACCTTCTGCTGAAATTCTCATCCATGCCTCACTCAACTATTTCAAACTCCAAACTCAACTATTTCAATGCTCTCCTGGCCGACTTCCCACAAAAACAA
The DNA here is from genome assembly GCF_044704955.1 of Pristiophorus japonicus. Classification (NCBI taxonomy): domain Eukaryota; kingdom Metazoa; phylum Chordata; class Chondrichthyes; family Pristiophoridae; genus Pristiophorus; species Pristiophorus japonicus. The sequence continues at coordinate 98,945,093 of NC_091982.1, read as the reverse complement.
CAACAATAACTACTTGTACTGTACAGCGCCGTTAACGTAGTAACATGTCCCAAGGCATTTTATAGGGGCGTAAGCAAACAAAATTTGACACCATGCCACATAAGGAGATATTAGGACAGATGACCAAAAGCTTGGTCAAAATGTAGGTTTTAAGAAGCATCCTAAAGGAGGAGAGAGAGATAGAGAGGTGCAGATGTTTAGGGAGGGAATTCCAGAGCTGAGGGCCTCGGCAGCTGAAAGCATGGGCACCAATGGTGGAGCAATTAAAACAGGGAATGCTCGAGGCTGGAATTGGAGGGGCGCAGAGATCTCAGAGGGTGTGAGAGGAGGTAACAATGATAGGGAGGGTCGAGGCGATGGTGGGATTTGTAAACAAGAATGAGAATTTTAAAACTGAGGCATTGCCAGACCAGGAGTCCAGCGAGCACAGGAGTGATGGGTGAGCGGGACTTGGTGTGAGTTAGGATACGGGCAGCAGAGATTTGGATGCCCACCTGCCACCCTCCGTAAGCCTCAGCTGAACCAAAACTCTGCTTCCCGTTTTCTAACTTGCAACAAGTCTCTATCACCTCTGTACTTTCAGACTTACATTGGCTCCCATTCGGGCAATGTCTCTGTTTTAAAATTCTCATTCTTGAATTGAAATTCCTCCATGACTTTGCCCTTCCCTATCTCTGTAACCTCCTCCAGCCCTACAACCCTCCAAGATCTCTGCACTCCACCAAATTTGGCCTCTTACGCATCCTCGATATCCTTTGCTACACCATTGGTCGCCGTGCCTTCAGCTGCCTAGATCCGAAGATCTGGAATTCTCTCCCGAAACCTTTCCACCTCACGACCTCTTTCTCCTACTTTGTCGCTCCTTAAAACCTATCTATTTGACCAAGCTTTTGGCCACCTGTCCTAATATTTTTATTGTGGCTCAGTGACAAATTTTGTCATATAACGCACCTGTTAAGCACCTTGAGATGTTGTGCTACATTAAAGGCGCTATATAATTGCAAGTTGTTGTTGATGTTGAAGGGCTAGTGTATTTTTCATTGAAACCAAGGAGCTTAAAAGAGGATCGGAGAAAGGCATTTAAAACTATGAGGGGTTTTGATAACTAAATATAGAGAACTGTTTCCATTGGTCATTGAATCAGTAACTACAAAACATTAATTTAAGATTATATCACCTGAGGAACAAAGGGATTAGTCAGAAAATTTTAAAAATGTTTTTACACAGAGTTGTTGAATTATTAGAACATGAAACATGCTCTAACAGTGCTGAAGGAGAATTCGTAACAAAAGGGAAGCAGCTATATATTTGTAAAAGAAAAAAATGTAAAAGGGCATAGAGAAAGTTCAAAGGAATGGGACTAAGTGGAAAGCTCTTTCATAGACCCAGCACAGATATAAAGGGCTGAATGTTTGCAGTTAATTCTATGATTCCATAACATGTTTCAAGTATAGAGTTTGTTGCAATATTATCTGTTTGAAAGCTTCTTTTGTTCCATATTGATTAGAGTTATTTATTTTTCATTCGTTATCTGTTTGAGTGTCAAAAAATAAAATACAAATGATGTTCTACCAATACAGAATTGGCAAAGCAGCTGTAAAATACAATATATAAGTGCAGCTACAAGATGCACTGCCGCAATTCGCCAAAGCTTCTTCGGCAGCACCTCCCAAATCCACAACCTCTACCACCTGGAAGGACAAGGGCAGCAGGTGCATGGGAGCAGCATCACCTCCAAGTCCCCACCAAGTCACACACCATGCTGACCTGGAAATATATTGCCGTTCCTTCACCTTCACTCTCTCCCTAATAGCACTGTGGGAGTACCTTCACTGCACGGACTGCAGCGGCTCAAGAAGGCAGCTATCCACCCCTTCTCAAGGGCAATTAGGGATGGGCAATAAATGCTCGCCTTGCCAGCAGTGCCCACATCCCATGAACGAATAAAAAAAAAAGCTATGTGCAGAAAGGTACATTTAATGTCAATTCTGGTAGTAGATGTCAGCTGGTTTCATTTGATTACTTGAGAATATAAACTATAAATTTTCTAATTCTTTCAGAATGCTTTCTTTTGCAGCTAAAATTGATTCTGATTCCTTAGGAGTGACATAATGATTTATAATATGTAAAAATAATGTAGCAGAACTCAATGAACAGTGCTGTTAACTACATACATAAGAATAAAAAAAATGTGGCAGATTCAGTGAAGATAAATTTTTAAATTGCAGCTATGCACAACCCTTTTTTAAAAAGTGCGGGCTTCTCCAGAATTAGTCAATGTGTAGAAAGGGATCCCTTTCCAGTGTTGCTCAGTATATATAGATATACTAGTGGCTGTCTTATGGTGTTGTTCCATATATATTAATAATTCTCTTAGGGTGTTCAATATATATATATATTAATAAATCTAGTGATGTTACTCAATGTTTATACTGGTGATCTCGTGTGGTGTGGTTTATGTATTGTTCAGGACTTGGAGTGTGGTCTCTGATATTTACTTTGGTTCACAAATTTACAAAACTAATATATCAGATGATCGATATTAAGTAAAAAATATTGTATGCCTTATTAGTACTAAAAGTTATAGGACTTCAGTGATATAGGATTAATTTTAACCAAACTTACTGGGCAGAAAATGGGACAGTTTGGGTCAGTTTTGCATTATATATTTTTTTGCTCTATCTTGTATTTGCAAAGTATCCTGTAAAGGAATTCTAGCTATGACGTAATTCTAGCCTTGAAGAGCTGACCCTGGATACGTTATTTTATAATTTCTTAAAATAGGATAATTGTTGAAATAGCAGTCATCTGAATTGACTAATTTGGAGTGCACACCACGTAACCTTTGACCATAGCTTGATAATCTAAGAATCAAACACATGTTGGAACAGTAGTTAGTTCAGCTGAATTGACTCATTTGAAGTACCTATTGCATAAACAAGACCAATTCTTGTGACCCTTGGTAAGTTATTTTATAACTTCTTAAAATGTCCACCGCATAAACAAATGGCATCTGCCCTTTGACCATCAATGGTAACCTCACAATGGTCATATATTGATACAGTGGTTAGCTGGATGCAAAAGTCAGCTAAAATATAACTAATGTTAATTACTTGATCAACAAGAAAAGCTTGTGAAAAACAACCAAGAAAGGTATAAATATTGATAGCTCAGATGAGGTTTTTTAGATTCACTTAGACCCGCTTAGACTCGCTTAAGTGTCTCTCGACTATGGAGTAGGTCAGAGGCATCGTGCCAGCTCTATAGTCTTCTACTCCTCGGGGATTTAAGGTAAATGCTACCTTGATAATTGATGGAGATCCTGCAATTGTAATTCTTACACAATTTTAAGAACTGTAATACTGTAATGAAATTTAGATTTAAAAGTTAGATTCTCTACTAGAAATAAGATTTTACCTTTTTTAAGAAATGTTAATGTTGCAATTGACTGTGTCACCAGCTGTAAATTGCAGATCGGTTCTTTAATGTCTCTTATAGTCTTCTGTATCACCAACTCACGAATCACATCTCCGTACACTCTTTTGGTGAAGAGATACATTACGAAGGAGACACCCCGGACCCTTACAATATCCGAGACATTACAATCTGGCTGAAACTTGCTAAAAGGTGCTATATGGAGGATGGAAACATTCTCAGATTGTCCCTTTCCTTTGTGGAGGGATAGACCAGGCCGTCAGACCCATTCAGTGACTTTCAGGCTACCTCCACCTTAAGTTGAGAGTGAACACCTGCGAAGTACATCTGATCCGGGATAGTCACAAAGGGGCTCACATTATTATCACCACAATCTCAGTATTGTAGTTTCACAGGAGCACAGTGAAAATTCCATGATGCCTCACTCTCTTACAGGTACAGTATATGTCAATACAAGTCCTACAAGAAATTTCCATCTCTTGGATTGACGCATAATTCAAATCCCGAGCATCAGAGAAAAAAATTTGTTTGTACAGGGGCAACTTCTTCCAGTTATTTCTAATTTTAAATGGGTAAAATTCTCATTTTATGGGTAAATTTAGTGGGGTTTTTTCATTCATAATTCTGTAATTTTTTTTATGACTGGTTCATTTTGTCGTAGTTGCTGGTTCCTGATTGATGGCTTTGAAAATTGAATGGTTGAGTTTGTGTAGGTTGCTAATTTCTGATTGTAAACTGGTAGCTATTCTCACCTGTCAGATACTTGAGCAAATCAGCACGGTAAATTGAATAGATAACAGCTTTTTAAAGGTAAGCCAAAAACTTGATGGATCACCTTTTACTGTGCTACATACATAGATCTGTGACACTCTGGATGCAGTCGAGCACGCAAGTCAACTTCTGCAGCAGATATTTGCTGTATTGCACCGTCACTTTAAAGTATAGAAAAACTTAAGGCTAAAAATTCAATAGCCCCTGATGCACGATTAACACGTGCCCATTCAAAGTAATGCAGGCAGCACGCAAACTACATGCAGCCTACTAAGTTAAATGAGGGTGGCATGCAGCCCAGCGCTAATTGTGCTGCTGAATGATTGCACGCTCAGCAGGGGGCCCAAGTATGTGAGGCTAGCACCAATTAAAGTTATCCTGCAGTTTTAAACCAGCCTGCATCTCTTAAAGGGATGGTACATTCTGGCTGCAGCAGCTACTCGAAGTCATTGTAGGGGAGTGTGTGCCCTACAGTAAGAGTGAAGATGGTGCAATGTGGCAGAGAGAGGATTCCAAGATTTTCTGATAAAGCACTCGGGGCCCTGGTGCAGGAGGAGGACAGAAGGAGAGGTGTCTTCTATCAACAGGGGGCCAGGAGGCCCTCCAGACAGCTGTTGAGAATGGAATGGGAACAGATAGCTGTCAGTAGCAATGCAAGCAGTGTAGCCCCGAGGATCTGGATGCAGGAAGAAGTTGAATGGCCTCACACGTGTGGTCAAGCTCAGTGAATTAACCTTCAAATGCCATATCCACAAACTGCCTCACATACTGCTTAATTCACCATACCCCCATTACTCACCTACCAACAAGCTGTATCAATCCCGACTCATACCTCACATTCATATGCTCCATCTCACCCTCACACACTAAGCACTGCTGCAAGCCTCACACCTACATCTCACAGCTTGCACACACTGCCAGCTATTCCTCCATGACAGCCACATCAGCCAAACGCAGTGAACCACACTCACTGACACACTTCTCTCTCTCTTGCAGGACAAGGTGGCGCACAATCATAGGCAACACCAGGTAACCGGAGGGAGACAGGCACGTCTCCATATCTTGACCTCGCTGAAGGAGACAGTGCTCACCATAATGAGAGTGGCTGTGACTGAGGCCGCGGTGATGCTGAAGGCGTTGAACATGACAGTGTGCTCATACCTACTCCTCCTTCTTACATCCCACTTCCCCTCTTCCCACAATCTTGTCTGACCTACAAGCTGCATATGTTGTAAGCATGCACTTCTTGCTTCACTGCCCCCCCACCCCACACCCCCCACTCCATCCCTCTCACCACAACTCTACACTTGTGCCTTTCTCATTTCAGAGACCCAAGAAATCCAACCTGGAGAGGCAGTGGTTCAAGATGAAGAGAAAGAGGAGAGAGATGATTAAGAATAAACACCGTCACTCTATCTGACAGTTGCGGCCATCAGCTCAGATAATGGCACTGCGCGGACTTTAGAGGGTAGCTTAGAACATAAGAATATAAGAATTAGGCATAGGTCATATGGGCCTTCGAGTCTGCTCCAACACTCAATAAGATCATGATTGATCTTCGACCTCAACTCCACTTTCCCGCCCAATCCCCATATCCCTTGATTCCCTTAGAGTTCACAAATCTAACTATCTCAGCTTTGAATATATTCAAAGACTCAGCATTCACAGCCCTTTGGGGTGGAGAATTCCAAAGATTCACAACCCTCAAAGTGAAAAAATTCCTCCTCCATCTCAAACTTAAATGGCCGACCTCTTATCCTGAGACAATGCCCCCTAGTTCTAGACTCTCCAGCCAGAGGAAACAACCTGTCAGCATCTACCCTGATCACGACGAAATGCATTGACAGGCCAGCCAGGAAATCTGAATGCAATGTCAAGGAGCTTGGAGGAGTCCGGTACCAACTTGGCACAGGACTTTGCTCAGAGCTTGGAGCCCATGCTTTGCAGCATGGAAGGGGTGGGCAGATCCATTAGTGCACTTGTGGACCCAACTATCAAGCAGTGGAATGGAAGCTCAGACTGAAGTCATGCAAGCTCAGATAGCTGCAACGCAAGCACAGACTGCTGCCATCATAGCTGGGTTTACCAGTGTTGAAAGGGGCTTGCAGGGTGTCACAGCAGACCAGCAACCACTACAGACACGATGGGCCTAATGGCCTCCTTCTGTGCTGTACATTTATATGGCTCTATGACAACCTATCCTCCAGCAGATTGCTAGGATTGCTGAGGTCCCGCCCCGAGGAAGTGGCAGTGGCTCCGTGGAGGACAAACCTGCTGTCCACTCTCAGGATGACAACATTTGTCCTCCCACCACTGCCACTCTACCAGTGCCCTTGGTGTTGCCTCTCAGCCAGCCAGCCCAGACTGCTGCAGCCCATGCCGAGGTAGTGCAGTCCAAAGTTGAGCCTACTAAGCCCACAGCTGCTCAAGGTCGACCTGCAAGGCCATCTGCAGTCACCGCACTGAACGTCAGCAGCCATGCTGCAACCACTGGAGTCAAAATGTGTATGAACATCAGGTCAGGCAAAGGCTCACTGAAGACTGAGTGAATGCACAAGGGTGGTTAGTTGACTTTTGAATGAAATATTGTATTGTTTGAGTCATAAAAATGGTTTAGAATGTTTGTTTTGTGGTGGCTTTTATTGTAGCAATGCGGCCAAGAGGACACTGTGATGGCCAGGTGTGGGACTATGGTTGAATGGGGAATTGGGGTTGTGTTCACTGGTACCACAGTCGGATGAGTCGATCACAGACAGCCCAGGTAGACAGGGGCTCTCTGGGTTACTTTCTCCCTCCCACGGCCTTCTCTTCCTCCTCCTTCTCTTCCTCCTCCCTCTCCTCCTTCTTCCACTTCTTCCTCCTCCTAATCACTTGGTTGCTGTATGCTTGATGGCAAGGGCTGTGCCCTCATGATGGTGAGGGTGTGGAGCATGCAGCAGACCATGATAAATCTTGAGCCAAGCTCTGATCAGTACTGCAGGGCTCCTCCAGAGCGGTCCAGGCAACGGAAATGTTGTTTATGGACGCCAATGGTCTGCTGTATCAGATTCCGTGTGGCAGCATGGCTTTCGTTATATGCATGACGCCATGTATGCATGGGTTGCTCGGTGGAGTCATGAGCCAGGTGGTCAGTGGCTAGCCTTTGTAGCCCAGTAGCCACCCTCTGGTTTGTTTTGGTGGCTCAAATGCTGATGATACAGCGGACTGTCGCAGAATGACGGCATCATGGCTGCTGTCAGGATACCGACAAATGACTTGCATGATGTGTTGAGTATGGTCACACACCAGCTGTACATTGAGGGAGTGGAATCCCTTCCAGTTGTGGTACATCTCCGAATTGAGATGCGGTGCCCGCAAAGCAACATGTGCGCAGTCAATGGCACTCTGCACCATGAAGAAGTCTGCTATCCTGGCAAAACCACGTACTCACTCCATCTGCTTCTCTCTGGCAAGAGAGAAGGAAATGCAATCAGCACTCCTTTATTACAGAGCCTCACTCACTCTACCAGTGTCAGCCGTGGCTCAGTGGGTAGCACAGTTGTCTCTGAGTCTAAAGCTTGTGGGTTTAAGTCCCACTCCAGGAACTTGAACACATAAATTTAGGCTGACACTCCAGTGCAATGCTGAGGGAGTGCTACACTTTTGGAGGTCCCATCTTTTGGATGAGACGTTAAACCGAAGCCCCGTCTGTCCTCTCAGGTGGACGTAAAAGATCCTATGGCACTATTACGAAGAAGAGCAGTGAAGTTATCCCCGGTGTCCTGGCCAATATTTATCCCTCAACCAACATAACAAAAACAGTTTATCTGGTCATTATCACATTGCTGTTTGTGGGAGTTTGCTGTGCGCAAGTTGGCTGCCACGTTTGCCATATTACAACATTGGCTACACTCCAAAAGTACTTCATTGGCTATAAAGTGCTTTGAGATGTCCGGTGATCATGAAAGACGCTATATAAATGTAAGTCTTTCTCATTTTTTTCTTTCGATTATACAGGAGTGGACGGCGAAGTGGGAAATGTTACAGATGTCGCCTGCTTCAGCCTGGAAGGAGCCCAACGTGAAGAAGTTCAAGGTCACCTTTACAGTCACTGGCAGGAGAATTATTAGCCCTTCAACCAAGTTTGGGAGTTGGCTTGGCTTGGGGATGCCATCAGGAACTGGGTTGGGTCAGAGACACCAGTGGAAATGTTTGTAGAACATGACAATACACAGAGGGAAGAAACAAATCATTTAATAACTAGTTGATGTCCTGCGAGTCAAGACCAGTTGTAGTCTTCAGGTGAAATGGGGATAGCGACGGGGGGAATAACTGGACTAGAGCAGCATTTTAAAGTCATACATTCTGTCCTTAGTTTAATATATTTTGATTTTATGTTACTTATATAGTTAAATAGCAAAACATAAGGCAATTTGGGAAGGAGAGAATTGGAATTGATTGAAGAACAGGAGTTTCTCTGCAATTTAGGCTGAGGAGCTGGGAGAGGCAAACCTAAGGAACTACCGTGCCCCCACTCGAGGGGAGAGTATAATTACAACATGATGAGTTTACACTGGTAGCTTCCATAAAAATGTAAATGCGGGAATTTATAACTGAAACAGTTGGCACAAAAGTATATCCAAAACGTAACAACAGAAAGTAAGGTACTGTAGACAGGAAGTGTACGCAAATGTTAGAATTTTGAATCTATTATAAATTATAATTAATTCTTTTTTTTTTTGCCTTTGTTATAAACTTTAAAAAACAGGCCTTCTCATTTCTCACATGGGCTGCTCATTTAAATGGGCACATGGAGCAGGCTCTGAAGTCCCAATGTCAAAAGTTTCAAAATTCTTGTGGCACAACATCACCAATGGCCTAAAATTCCAAGTCTGGCAGCAGGGCAGACACAGCAGCATTCAGGGGTAGACTGGTGCACTATTCTGGACAGCTGACATTTATTTCTGGACATTTATTTCACCAGGATATATTTGGTCACACACTTTTATGCTAAAATTGTGGTTGTCTATACCTAGACGGAGATATAGGTCAGTAACAGCATAGTGGTTATGTTACCAGACTAGTAATCCAGAGGTAGAAACAGAAAATGCTGGAAATCTCAGTGGGTCAGGCAGCATCTGTGGAAAGAAATAAAGTTAACACTTCGGGTCGATGACCCTTCGTCAGAACTGACGAATGTTCAAAATTAACAGATTCTTAATGAACACTGAAAGGGGGTGGGGAGGGAAGAACAAAAGGGAAGGTCTGTGATAGGGTGGAAGACAGGAGAGATTTGACAGACAAAAGGGATGATGGGCCGACTTGAGATGGTAATGGCAGAAGTTAGAAAAAGATGAGTCTAGATAGGTTGTGAATGGTAGAATAATTAGCGGCTGCCGTGGGAAACAGAGAGAGAAAAATACATAAGATCAGTGGGGGAAGGCGGGAGAAGCCAAAGATTGGCAGCGGTTACGCTCTGAAATTGTTGAACTCGATGTCATGTCCAGAAGACTGTAAAGTGCCTAAACAAAAGATGAGATGCTGTTCCTCGAGCTTGCGTTGAGCTTCATTGGAACAGTGTAGGAGGCCGAGGACGGAGAGGTCAGAGTGGGTGTGAAGCAGGGAATTAAAGTGACAGGCGACCGGAAGGTCAGGGTCACACTTACGGACTGAACGGAAATGTTCCGCAAAGTGGTCACCCAATCTGCGTTTGATCTCCCCAATGTAGAGGAGACCACATCGTGAGCAGTGAATACACTATACTAAATTGAAAGAAGTACAAGTAAATCGCTGTTTCACCTGGAAGGAGTATTTGGGGTCCTGGACAGTGGGAAGGGAGGAGGTAAAAGGGCAGGTGTTGCATCTCCTGTGCGTGCATGGGAAGGAGCCGTGGGAAGGAGGTGGGGTGCTTAGGGTAACTGCGGAACGGACCATGGTGTCACGGAGGGAGTAATCCAGAGGCCTGGACTAATGATCCGGAGACAAGAGTTCATAATCCCACCACGGCAGCTGGGGAATTTAAATTCAACTAATTAAATAAATCTGGAATAAAAAACTAGTATTAATAATAGTGACCATGAAACTATTGGATTGTCGTAAAAACCCATTTGGTTCATTAATGTCCTTTAGGGAAGGAAATCTGCCGCCCTTGCCCGGTCTGGCTTATGTGTCACTTCAGATCCACAGCAATGTGGTTGACTCCTAACTGCCCTCTGCAGGTCAAGAAGGTAGCTCACCACCACCTTGTCAAGGGCAATTAGGGATGGGCAATAAATGCTGGCCTTGCCAGCATTAACGAATAAAAAAAATGTGACGTCTTGGACAGATTCTAGTTAGATTATGACGTTAAAGCACGACACCTACACACCACCCCAAAGGCTGGGCAAACAGGCTTTCAATACTGGTCTGATTATAGAGCTAAAGCTGGGTCGCAGAAGCTGTGATGATAATAGGCCGGAATTTGAGGTGGGTATGTTACTTGATTTGTGATCTGCAACTTCAGGATGCAGTGCATGCACAGCCGAACATGGAAATCCTGAAGTTGCGGTCAGACATTCACTACTGCAACATTGGCTGCGCTGTGGCTGTCCCCAATTCCCCGCCTCCCCCCCCGCACCGCCCCCTCCACCCCAGCCGGGATTCAGTGTAACTTGGGAAAGCAGGGAAACTGATGAAAACTTTGACTTTTCCACGTCAGAAAAGCCGAACTTCTCGCCACAGAGATTGCGAGATCTTTGTGGAAAGCTTACTCCAGGGCCAGCAGCGAAAGCATTTGCTTTGCCACTGACTGCAAAGTATGGGCCAATGCCTTTATTGCTCTGCGGTGCCCTAATCTTAACTCGAATAGAGTGTAACTGTTCCACAACCATCTTCAGGTGGAAATTGAGAAAACTGAAAGCAAAAAGAGCAAAAGCAAAAGAACAAAAATAAAGCGAAGGAAAAGCACATTCAAATTAATCATAATTTGTTGTCATGATTTGTTTTTAAGATGTACTAATAATCCTTCTGAAGACCATCTGGAGAATTTAAATCTTCCTCATGGTAGCACTGATCTCAAGAAAAAGAGAATGAATTATCCAGGGTCTAGGCACTTAGTGCATTACCCTTATAGGGTTACAAATGGTGCCAACTTCAGCAACAGCATTGTGGGTAAATGCCTCCGAACAAATCAGAAGCAGAAGTCAGAAGTCAGAACTGTGTTCACTGCACCTCTGGCAGCAGTGGCACCGAGGGTTTTAATATCTATGCCACCTCTGCAACTGCAAGCTGCTACTTTTCCTTCAGCCCATCTGTAAGGGTCAATGAGACGCTTTCTTGTTCACTGGCCTGTGCAAGGCCTGCTCCAGTGATTGCTACTGTCGAATACAGTTGTCTGTTCTTCTGGTATGGTGGAATTATCCATAACACAAACTGAGTCGATTCCAAGCTTGGTTCCATTATATAAATTCAGCATCAAACACGCCTTCGGTAAAGAGATTATTCAGGTCATGTCACTAGGATACAACGATATCAAAACTGGAAGCTTAAATTATAATAGCCACATTAACATGTTTTAACTAGTTTCATGTTCGTTACAGTCAGATAATTAAGAACAGGTCGTTAATTCTCTTGGCTGATCAAGCATACCTGTCAGAGACAATGAGGTCATTGTTTTGGTCAAGTTTCAGTAATAAGAGGAAGAGAAGCTTTCTTTTCTGTTCCCGTTAGGAGTAACTATTTAGTAGGATCCTGTGGCGCCACCAGTGTCCATTAATGCACTCACTGAGCATTTTTATATTCTTATTTAGATAGCTTTTTGATATGTAAAGAGGCAGAAATAAGATATTTTAATGTATGCATACTTGATTTTGAACATCAAGATAATGGAGTCAGGCTGTGTCCATTGCCTAAATTATTGCAATTCTTTATTAATAATTTTAGTGGGTAATGGCATTAGCAATCTCTTCAACCCATGCATAAAAGCAGCTTTTACCTTCTTCCAATTCAAAGTGGGTTGTTCATATGTTGTAATTGATGGTTAGTAACTCATTTTGTCGGATGTTTTAAGGAACGCGTGGCATCATTTTTTCAAGGACTTCAGGACTCACACTGGCAGCTTAGCACGATAATAAGAGATTATATTATATAGAGCCTTTCATGACCTCAGGATATCTCAAAGCACTTTACAGACAATGTAGTACTTCTGAAATGTAATCACTGTTGTAATGTGGGAAATGTGGCAGCCAATTTGCGCACAGCTAGGTCCTGGAATCAGCAATGTGATAATGACCAGATAATCAGATATTGGTTGAGGGGGAAGTACTGGCCAGGACACCGGGGCGAACTCCCTGCTCTTCTTCAAATAGTGTCATGGGATCTTTTACGTCCATCTGAAAAAGCAGACAGGGCCTCGAAAGATGGCACCTCCGACAGTACAGCACTCCCTCAGCAGTGTATTGAAATGACATCCTAGATCTTGTTCCCAATGTTACTATGTGTCAAGGCCCATCGGAAAGTACAGAGCAAACTAAGATTGGAGAAAATCATTCCCACAAAATGGTAAGGAGAGTTTAAAATAATTTTTGTGGGGTCAGGAGGAGCATTAATGCTGTACGCTGACCTGGCAGGAATGTTGAAATCAACAATTGCAGGATACCTTCATTGACCCTGCACTCCAAGTGGTGAGCATCACTTCATGGGCACCGTCATTGAGAATCAGTGCTACAGTGTTGCAGCCCTTTCCTTGACTCTACCTCCCTTCAATTGTGTCTTCCAGCTTGAGGCACTGGATTGGTGAGTTTATACGTGCTTCTCCATGTTGTAGTCCCCATCACTCCTCTACTTTCCCCACTGTCACCCGTCCCCTTTGTCACCCCCACTCCTCTCTTCCTCACACTTATACCCACCCCTGTCCTCCTCTTCCCTCCTTCATCCTCATCCCATCCTTTATCTGCCTTCCTCCATTCCCCCCATATCTTCCCAATCCTCCTCACCGCCAACCTGACTTGAAGGCCAGTTTCCCAGCACTAAGGTGGGGAAAAGGCACTTTGTTTTCTGAAGCCTTTATAGTGATATTAGTAGGCTATAGTGCTATTAGCACATTAAAGAAGAAAGTGCCTGTTTCACTGGCAGAGCGCATCGACACCGCCCAAGGCCCAAGGCCCAAAGGCCATGGGGTGACAGAGGTCAGGCCTGGATGCTGCAGAGCAGTGAGAACAGATGGGCAGAGGGCAATGGTGGTTGCAAATGGACAAGGGGCTGGATGAGGTGTAAATAGGTCGAGGTTGGTTATTGGTAGTGGGAAAAGGCCATTGTAGCAGCAGCAGCTGTGGGAACAGTAGGGGCCATAATTTTTTTTTACATTTTAATATTAAGGGTATTTTTGTTTTAAACTTATCTGAAGACCTGAAAGGTCTGAAGTGGCACCATCTAGGCTGGAGATTGGTAGTAAGTAGGCAACAGTGCCACCTACCTTGGCGACCAAGTATTTCAGGGCTCAAGAAAAAAAGCATCAAATCAACAGAAAAGTGTGACAGAAAAATATGGCAGAAAGGTGTGACTGTGACAGAAAAAATGAAACACAAAAAGTGATACGGGAAGTGAGTGTTACAGAACAGGGAAGTGTGTGAAGACCCTAATATATAGACAGGAAAATTCAGCCCCTAAATTCCATTCAGGGCCTGAGCTTTGGCAATGTTGGAAAGTTTTTAAACCTTTTAAATAAAAGTCCTGTAGGGCCTGTGACAGAACCCATGCCAGCTGGAATGAGGTTTCTGAATCTGTCACGCCACAAGCTACTCCATGTGAAGGAGGAATCAACTGCAAGATAACCATATATTACTGCGGATAAGCTCATTCCTGTATCTTCTGCACAGAAACGTTACAGAAATCCCTATGAACTCCAGTTGACGCAGAGCTAAAACACTTCATCTTTGACTCTTTTGGCTGCCATGATTTTGGATGTTTAATTGCTTTAAAATCAATGCCAATTTAGCTGCAAAAACATAGTTATATAGAAAACACTATCGTCCCTTTGCAATATCTTGTCCAGTCCTATATGTTGTGTTCATGCTCTGTTTGTTTGTTACAGGACACTAGACAGGAATTAGGACCTAGCGGGAGCTATTCACACATTGCTGTAAACATGTTGGTTTTGGGACACCATTTTGGTTGTTGCTATAAAGGACACAGTTAGTTACATTACTCTTGGTTCAGTTAGTCTGTTTCTTTACATACACAACACTATACTCACACATTTTGCTTTTGGCCTACACTGCTTCATCCACTCTCTCAAGCGATGATAATCAATCTATAAATGAAAGCATTTTGAATCAGAGAAAGATGAAACACTGAAATCTATGCCAATATATCTCAAATTAGTTCAACTAATGCTGCATGAATTTGTGTATGCATTGTTGTAATATATATTATAATACACCGCCATTGCCGGCGATGATGGCCTTGTTGACCTCTTTCAGGTTGATGCATAGGCGGACACTCGGAGGCCGATCTCCAAGCCATCGTCAATACCTTCACCGAGGCATACCAGACCATGGGCCTAACACTAAACATCTGTAAGACAAAGGTCCACTACCAACCTGTCCCCACCACAGAGCACTGCCCCCCGGTTATCAAAATTCACGACGAGGCCTGGGACAACGTGGACCACTTTCCATACCTGGGACACCTACGGTCAACAAGGGCAGACTTCGACGACGAGGTCCAACACTGTCTTCAGTGTGCCAGTGCAGCCTTTGGTCGCCTGAGGAAGAGAGTGTTTGAAGACAAGGACCTCAAACCCAGCACCAATCTCATTCTCTACAGAGCAGAAGTGATACCCGCCCTCCTATATGGCTCAGTGACATAGGGGCCGAAATTCATCACCGCAATTCATCACTGCCACCGACATTCCTCCTGAAGATCCGCCCAGTGCCACTTTGGAGGTGGCCTGGAGAGGACGGGAGCGGACGGGAGGGGAGAGCCGCCGGGAACCTCCCGCTGACGTCAGCAGACAGCCGAGTGTCGTAAGTGGACTCCCACCCAGATTCCTGCGGGCGGGAGTCAGCTTGACTCGGCAGCAGAACGGGGGTGGACCGCTGTAAGGAGGCTGGTCTGTCCCCGACGGTAAATTTGAAGAACCTGAAAAAAAGGCAAGTGAACATTTTTAAAACATTTTTCAACAGCGACTTACCTGGATGGGGTTCCCTGAAGGTCTTCAGATAGTTCTTTTTTACTATTGATTTTTTTTTTCAGGTCTTAGTCCCTCCGTAGGCCCGACTCCATCCACTTGGGCGGCAAGCGCCTCTGCCATCGAGAATGAGACCTCCCGCCCGCCGCCGCCCAGATTGGGTGCGCACGTTGTCCATTTACCGTCCGCCGACCTTCGAGGGACCTCGGCGATTAATATCCAACCCAAAGTACCGTCTGGTACCTCGGCGGCCATCGGCAGCACTTTGGGCAGCACTTGGGCGGGTGGAAGCCTTGTTGAAAATCGACCCCATGGACTATGTACAGCAGGCACCTCAAAACAGTGGAGAAGCACCACCAATGCTGCCTCTGCAAGATCCTGCAAATCTATTGGCAGGATAGGTGCACTGACGTCAGTGTCCTCGCTCAGGCCAATATCCCAACATCGAAGCATTGACCACACTCGATCAGCTCCACATCGCTCACATGCCTGACACGAGACTCCCAAAACAAGCACGCTACTCGAAGCTCTGACACGGCAAGCGAGCCCCAGGTGGGCAGAGGAAATGCTTCAAGGACACCCTCAAAGCCGTCTTGAAAAAATATAATATCCCCACGACACCTGCGATTCCGTGGCCCAAGACTGCCCAAAGTGGAGGAAAAGCATCCGGGAAGGTGCTGAACACCTCGAGTCTCTTCGCCAAGAGCAAGCTGAAGCCAAGCGTCGACAGCGGAAGGAACGCGCGGCAACCCAGGCACCCCACCCACCTGTTCCTCCAACCACCATTTGCCCCATCTGTGACAGAGACTGTAGGTCCCGCACTGGACTCTTCAGTCACCTGAGAACTAATTTCTAGTGTGGAAGCAAGTCATCCTCGACTCCGAGGGACTGCCTATGATGATGATGATTATAATACACTTTGGACATGGAATTAAATATAGATCTATAGGACACCTTCAGTATGTATCATGTTAAAACATTGGATTCACAGCAAGGAGACCACTTTTGAATTCTATTCTTGTTTGAATCCTTGTTTGAGCTTCCAATGAGTTGTTTCTGTTGAACTTGGACCAATAACTTTGATACAAGCCTGGCAAAGTGACAAAGGAGCAGCATTGATTGCATTTATACAAATGTTCAAGGACCACAGCGTGGGTGAAGGAACTGAAGGTTGGATGACGGGATTAATTTGGGTGAAGAGAATATAACAATATAAAGTCAGCCAACATTTTCTTTCCCTTATACATATGTTGGTGACTGGGGTTGATAATGTGATCAGAGGCACCCTGTTATTGAATGCAAAAGCCTAAGGCCTATTCTGTACCTGATGTGCCTTGCGTAACTAAATACAATCTAGAAACGCTTTCACTAATCTAAGTCGATGCACTAATTGTGTGCAAGGCTCATTAAGGCACCTGTTATCCAATTGACAGGAATCCCATAATGCTCCTGGCGTGCCTGAACAGCATACCAGATGCTCAATGCCCTTTCAGCCAGCAGGCAGGGGAGGTAGGTTCTGACCTTTTTAACTGAACGCCACTTAAAGTGTTCAGATAAAAGTTCTGCTGTAACCTTTTGTTTGCTTTTCTTCCTCTAATACTGGTTCTTTGCCAAGTAGTTCATCACTAATAAATCCAATAGGGAATTCAGGAGAAATGTTTTTTTTGGTATTCGTTCATGGGATGTGGGTATTGCTGGAGAGGCCAGCATTTAGTGTTATCCTTAACGGCCCTTGAGAAGATGGTGGTGAGCCACCTTCTTGAACCACTGCAGTCCATGTAGTGAAGGTACTCCCACAGTGCTGTTAGGGAGGGAGCTCCAGGATTTTGACCCAGCGACGATGAAGGAACGGCAATATACTTCTAAGTCAGGATGGTGTGTGACTTGGAGGGGAACTTGGAGGTAGTGGTGTTCCCATGCACCTGCTGCCCTTGTCCTTATAGGTAGTAGGGGTTGCGGGTTTGAGAGATGCTACCGAAGAAGCCTTGGCAAGTTGCTGCAGAGTATCTTGTAGCTGGTACACACTGCAGCCATGGTTTGTCAGTGGTGGAGTGTGTGAATGTTTAAGGTAGTGGATGAGTGCCAATCAAGTGGGCTGCTTTGTCCTGGATGGTGTCGAGCTCCTTGGGTATTGTTGTAATTGCTCTCATGAGGGCAAGTAGAGAGCATTCCATCACACTCCTGACTTGTGCCTTGTAGATGGTGGAAAGGTTTTGGGGAGTCAAGAGGTGAGACACTCGCCACAGAATACCCAGCCTCTGACCTGCTCTTGTTGCCACAGTATTTATGTGGCTGGTCCAGTTAAGTTTCTGATCAATGTTGACCCCCCAGGCTGTAGATGGTGGGGGATTCGGCGATGGTAATGCCATTGAATGTCACGGGGTGGTGGTTAGACTCTCGCTTGTTGGAGATAGTCATTGCCTGGCACTTGTGTGGCACAAATGTTACTTGCCACTCATCAGCCCAAGCCTGAATGTCGTCCAGGCCTTGCTGCATGTGGGCATGGGCTGTTTCGTTATCTGAGGAGTTGCGAATGGCACTGAACAGCTTCTTTTCGCAGAAAGTGGTAAGAGTGTGGAATTCGCTACCACCTGGTGATGACCATAGGTGCATTTAAGGGGAAGCTAGATAAACACACAAGGAAGAAAGGAATAGAAGGATATGTTGATGGGGTTAGATGAAGAAGGGTGAGAGGTGGCTCATGTGGAGCTTAAACACCCAAGCCATTTCACAGGTGCTTTAACAAACAAAATTTGACACGGAGCCACATAAAGAGATAATAGGACAAGAGGTAGGTTTTAAGGAAGGTCTTAAAGGAGGAGAGAAAGGTGGAGAGCTGGAGACATTTAGGAGGGGAATTCCAGAGCTTAGGGCTGAGGAAGCTGAAGGCACGGCTGCCAATGGTGGGGCAAAGAAAACCGGAGATGCATAAGAGGCCAGAATTGAAGGAGTGCAAAGATTTCTGAGGGTGTGGGGCTGGAGGAGATTACAGAGATAGGGAGGGGCGAGGCCATGGAGGCATTTGAAAATGAAGCATTTGAAAATGAAGCTGCGAATTATAAAATCAAGGCATTGCCAAATCGAGAGCCAATGTAGGTCAGCGAGCACAGGGGTGATGGGTGACACTTCTAAGTAACAGCAGGATATGTTTTCCAAATCTACCAAACTTCGGTGCACCATTGCATTAGGCAGATCAGAGATACCGTTTTGGCAAGGGCTGCTCAATTTTTCTATTTCACTGTGGAAAACAGACCTCAACAGAGTACACATCAAAACATTTGTGGTAGAATCTAAGCTTGAGTTTGCCACCTCGCTGCTCAGCCGTAGAAGACCCTGGAATAGCCACAGCCTCCTTGCAACTCAGTCAGACAGGCATGCAGCAGTGCACAGGTGTGGGTTGTAAACTCTGCCATAAACAGCCCTAAATTGTACAATCTTCTTGGCCCTCTTAATTGACACATTAGGTGTTTGTGATGAGCTACTAAAGTGCATTTGTAAGCAGGGCCTAAGGGGTCTGAATTGCTGGGCAGGGTAGCACATCAACAGACACCATGGAGTGGATTTATCTACGATGGTGCTTGGCACTGTAGAAATGGGTGACACCGGGTGCTGTGATGCACTAAATGGAACCTATATATTGGGCTTGGCTATCTCCTTCTCTTCGATATATGGTAGGGCAGAAGAAGAGCACAGAACAAATATAAGGAAATAAAGAATGAAAAGCAAAGGATACTAGGCATGAACTCTGGGGAAAGCCGCTAATTTCAATCTGTCTATTTCATCTATTGCCTCCGTGCATTCCTCTCCAAACCCTTTTCCTCATAAGATGCAGATTTGACAACCTTCTTCTGTCTGAAAGCATTGCCTCCTGTTATGTGTGAGCTTCTTCTGCAAGCAGATGTAATGGGGACATATATTGAGAGGAGGATTCTGGATGAGTGCATTATACTACATATACTGGCAACACACTGAATGTGTGAATTAGCTGATCGTACATATGGAGCTTCACATGTGCATGCACATTATCAGCATCTCTGCATGGAATTGAGGGCAAATTATTGACCTGGTTAGGAGATTGGCTGAGTGGCAGGAGGCAGAGAGTAGGGCAGCTACTTTAACTGACAGGATGTGACTAGTGGCGTCCCACAGGGAAGTGTGTTGAGGCCTCAACTCTTCACTGTTTCCTGATGATACAAAGATAGGCATCATTGTAGACAGAGGCCATTGTAGGCAAATGGAAGCATAAAAATAACAAAGAGATATTAATAGATTAAGTGAATGGGAAAAACTGTGGCAAATGGATTTCAATATAGGCAAGTGTAAGGTCGTCCACTTTGGACGTAAAAAGGATAGATCAGCGTATCTCTAAATGATGAAAAGCTAGAAGCAGTGGAGATCCAAAGAGACTTAGGGGTACATGTACATAGATCATTAAAATGTCATGGACAGGTACACAAAATAATCAAAAAGACTAATGGAATGCTGGCCTTTATATCTAGAGGACTAGAATTCAAGGGGTTAGAAGTCATGCTGTGGCAATACAAAGCCCAGGTTGGACCACGCTTTGTTCAGTTCTGGGCAACACACCTTAGGAAGGATATATTGGTCTTAGAGGGAGTGCAGCATAGGTTTACTAAAATGATACCTAGGATGGTATTAAATTACGAGGAGAGATTGCACACATTTGGGTTAAATTCCCTGGAAGTTAAAAGATTAAGGGGTGATTTGATCAAAGTTTTCAAGATATTAAGGGGTATTGCTAGGATAGATATAGAGAAACTATTTCTGCTGATTGGGGAGTCGAGGTCTAGGGGACAGAGCCAAAAAATTAGAGCCAGGCCTTTCAGGAGAGAAGTTAGGAAGAACTTCTACATGCAAAGTATAAGTTTTTAAAAATTCATTCCTGGCATGTGGGCATCACTGGCAAGGCCAGCATTTATTGCCCATCCCTAATTGCCCTTGAGAAGGTGGTGGTGAGCCGCTTTCTTGAACCGCTGCAGTCCGTGTGGTGAATGTTAGAGAGGGAGTTCCAGGATTTTGACCCAGCGACAATGAAGGAACAGCCGCTATAGTTCCAAGTCAGAATGGTGTATAACATGAAGGGGAACTTGCAGGTGATGGTGCTCCTATGCGTCTGTGCCCTTGTCCTTCTCGGTGGTAGAGATCACAGGTTTGATAGGTGCTGCCGAAGAAGTCTTGGCGAGTTGCTGCAATGTATCTTGTAAGTGGTACACATTGCGGCCATGGTGTGCCGGTGGTGGAGGAAGTGAATGTTTAAGGTGGTGGATGGGGTGCCAATCAAGCGGGCTGCTTTGTCCTGGGTGGTGTTGAGCTTCTTGAGTGTTGTTGGAGCTGCTCTCATCTAGGCAATGAAGAGTATTCCATCATACTCCTGACTTTTGCCTTATAGAAAGTAGAAAGGCTTTGGGACATTTGGAGATGAGACACTCACCTCAGATTATCCCGCCTCTGACCCGCTCTTGTTGCCACTGTATTTATGTGGCTGGTCCAGTTAAGTTTCTGGTGAATGTTGACCCCCAGGATATTTATGGTGGGGTATTCGGTGATGGTAATGCCGTTGAATATCAAGGAAAGGTGGATAGATTCTCACTTGTTGGAGATACCATTGCCTGACACGTGTGTGGCGTGAATGTTATTTGCCATTTATCAGCACAAGCCTGAATGTCGTCCAGGTCTTGCTGCATGCAAGCATGGACGGCTTCACTTTCTGAGGAGTTGCGAATGGCGCTGAACACTGTGCACTCATTAGCGAACTTCCCCACTTCTGACCCTGGAAGCAGAAACCAAAGATAGAAAGGTGAAAGTAAAAGTGGAGGGCAGAGAAACCCAAGGCAAAAAACTAAAAGGGTCACATTACGGCAAAATTCTAAAGGGGCAAAGTGTGTTAAAAAGACAAGCCTGAATTCTCTGTGCCTCAATGCGAGGAGTATTCGGAATAAGGTGGACGAGTTAACTGCGCAGATAGCAGTTAACGGATACAATCTGATTGGCATCACGGAGACATGGCTCCAGGGTGACCAAGGCTGGGAACTCAACATCCAGGGGTATTCAACATTTAGGAAGGATAGACAGAAAGGAAAAGGAGGCGGGGTGGCATTGCTGGTTAAAGAGGAAATTAATGCAATAGTAAGGAGGGACATTAGCTTGGATGATGTGGAATCGGTATGGGTGGAGCTGCGGAATACCAAAGGGCATAAAACACTTGTGGGAGTTGTGGACAGACCACCAAACAGTAGTAGTGAGGTTGGGGACAGCATCAAACAAGAAATAAGGGATGTGTGCAATAAAGGTACAGCAGTTATCATGGGCAACTTTAATCTACATATTGATTGGGCTAACCAAACTGGTAGCAATGCGGTGGAGGAATATTTCCTGGAGTGTATTAGGGATGATTTTCTAGATCAATATGTCGAGGAACCAACTAGAGAGCTGGCCATCCTCGACTGAGTGATGTGTAATGAGAAGGGACTAATTAGCAATCTTGTTGTGCGAGGCCCCTTGGGGAAGAGTGACCATAATATGGTAGAATTCTTTATTAAGATGGAGAGTGACACAGTTAATTCAGAAACTAGGGTCCTGAACTTAAGTAAAGGTAACTTCGATGGTATAAGGCGTCAATTTGCTAGAATAGACTGGCAAATGATACTTAAAGGGTTGACAGTGGATAGGCAATGGCAAACATTTAAGGATCACATGGATGAACTTCAACAATTGTACATCCCTGTCTGGAGTAAAAGTAAAATGGGGAAGGTGGCTCAACCGTGGCTAACAAGGGAAATTAAGGATAGTGTTAAATCAAAGGAAGAGGCATATAAATTGGCCAGAAAAAGCAGCAAACCTGAGGACTGGGAGAAATTTAGAACTCAGCAGAGGAGGACTAAGGGTTTAATTAAGAGGGGGAAAATAGAGTACGAGAGGAAGCTTGCTGGGAACATAAAGACTGACTGCAAAAGCTTCTATAGATATATGAAGAGAAAAAGATTAGTGAAGACAAACGTAGGTCACTTGCAGTCGGATTCGGGTGAATTTATATTGGGGAACAAAGAAATGGCAGACCAATTGAACAAATACTTTGGTTCTGTCTTCACGAAGGAAGACACAAATAACCTTCCGGATGTACTAGGGGACAGAGGGTCTAGTGAGAAGGAGGAACTGAAGGATATCCTTATTAGGCAGGAAATTGTGTTAGGGAAATTGATGAGATTGAAGGCCAATAAATCCCCAGGGCCTGATAGTCTGCATCCCAGAGTACTTAAGGAAGTGGCCCTAGAAATAGTGGATGCATTGGTGATCATTTTCCAACAGTCTATCGACTCTGGATCAGTTCCTATGGACTGGAGGGTAGCTAATGTAACACCACTTTTTAAAAAAGGAGGGAGAGAAAACGGGCAATTGTCGACCGGTTAGCCTGACATCAGTCGTGGGGAAAATGTTGGAATCAATCATTAAGGATGAAAGAGCAGCGCATTTGGAATGCAGTGACAGGATCGGTCCAAGTCAGCATGGATTTATGAAAGGGAAATCATGCTTGACGAATCTTCTGGAATTTTTTGAGGATGTAACTAGCAGAGTGGACAAGGGAGAACCAGTGGATGTGGTGTATTTGGACTTTCAAAAGGTTTTTGACAAGGTCCCACACAAGAGATTGGTGTGCAAAATCAAAGCACATGGATTGGAGGTAATGTACTGATGTGGATAGAGAACTGGTGGCAGACAGGAAGCACAGAGTCGGGATAAACGGGTCCTTTTTAGAGTGGCAAGCAGTGACTAGTGGGGTGCCGCAGGGTTCAGTGCTGGGATCCCAGCTCTTTACAATATATATTAATGATTTAGATGAAGGAACTGAGTGTAATATCTCCAAGTTTGCAGATGACACTAAACTGGGTGGCGGTGTGAGCTGTGAGGAGGACGCTAAGAGGCTGCAGGATGACTTGGGCAGGTTAGGTGAGTGGGCAAATGCATGGTAGATGCAGTATAATGTGGATAAATGTGAGATTATCCACTTTGGGGACAAAAACACGAAGGCAGAATATTATCTAAATGGCGGCAGATTAGGAAAAGGGGAGGTGCAACGAGACCTGGTTATCATGGTTCATCAGTCATTGAAATTTGGCATGCAGGTACAGCAGGCGGTGAAGAAGGCAAATGGTATGTTGGCCTTCATAGCAAGGGGATTTGAGTATAGGAGCAGGGACATCTTACTGCAGTTGTACAGGGCTTTGGTGAGATCTCACCTGGAATATTGTGTTCAGTTTTGTTCTCCTAATCTGAGGACGGACGTACTTGCTATGGAGGGAGTGCAGCGAAGGTTCACCAGACTGATTCCAGGGATGGCTGGACTGACATGTGAGGAGAGACTGGAGCAACTGGGCCTTTATACACTGGAGTTTAGAAGGATGAGAGGGGATCTCATAGAAACATATAAAATTCTGACGGGACTGGAGAGGTTAGATGTGGGAAGAATGTTCCCGATGTTGGGGAAGTCCAGAACCAGGGGACACAGTCTTAGGATAAGGGGTAGGCCATTCAGGACCGAGATGAGAAGAAACTTCTTCACTCAGAGAGTTGTTAACCTGTGGAATTCCCTGCCACAGAGAGTTGTTGATGCCAGTTCATTGGATATATTCAAAAGGGAGTTAGATATGGCCCTTGCGGCTAAACGGATCAAGGGGTATGGAGAGAAAGCATGAAAGGGGTACTGAGAGAATGATCAGCCATGATCTTATTGAATGGTGGTGGCCTACTCCTGCACCTATTTTCTATGTTTCTATGTTTCGATGATGGAGGGAAGTTTGGAAATCTCTTCCGCAAATGGCAGTTGATGCTGAGTGAATTGTCAATTTTAAATCTGAGGTTGATAGATTTTTGTGAACCAAAGGTATTAATGGAAATGGAGCAAAGACCGGTATGGAGTATATGGAGTTAGGTCACAGATCAGCCATTGTCTCAATAAGTGGCAGAACAGGCTCCAGGGGCTAAATGGCCTAATCCTGTTCCTAGTTAATAGAGTATTTTCAGTGCTGGAAAATAAAATATTTTCTCTCTTTTGCACTCAATAATAGCTTGAAGCACTCACAAGTCACATGAAGCAGTAATTAGTTACAAGGGTAAAGCTCTCTTCATACTGCCCAACAAAGCTTCGTATCCTCGAATTCAGAGCAGCAATTCCTGCTGCAGCAGTGTAATGTTTTAATTTCCAAGAACAGAAATAGTCTTCTTGGCTCTTTGAGTGAAGCCACCAAATTAGTGAGAATAGGTTCTGAGTTGAGGACAATAGTATCCAATAAATTGAATGAAGACTGTCTAAACTGCATTGGACTTTTACAGATATGAAAGAGAGTAAAGTTTGGACATTGCCTCAGGTCTGCATTTATCGCTCTACTGCTGACCCACATTTCTGTTCCGAAACTCCATTCCCTTTCACCTACATTGCATCTTTTCAAATAACTAGGACTGAATGTAGTTAAATGTTCCTCTTGCACGAAAGACTTGTTCAAGCAATTTGAAGGCCCATTCCAACTCAGGTCAATATATTAGCCTTTCAGAGGTGTGATATGGTTTTTTCAATCAGCAAGTGTGTTAGAAGCAATCATGCCCAGGTCACAGGCAAATGAATGGAAATTGTGATTTGCTCAGATTTCTCCTTGTCCAAACCCAGGCCCCCTGTTGACTTATCGATCTGCTGACTTGTACTAAAAAATGGTCGCCATGCTCCACCCTTTGTCTATGATTGGTCCCCTTGGAGGATAAGCCATACCCTGAAATTTCACTGGAATATGTAAATGGAACCACCCATCCCAAGTTCGCACTGACTATGCAAATTGTAACTCGATCCACTTTTACTTCCTGAAGTGACAGAGGACAGAGCTCCCCAGAAGCTAGCAAGGGCCAGCCAATGTGCCTTACCCCAGTCCAAGTGCATACCTCCCCCAGCCGGTGCCTTACCCCAGTCCAAGTGCATGCCTCCCCCAGTGAAAGCACCTGACCACAGCACAAGTGCATCCTTCCCCCGCCCCCACCCCACCATATATGGGGCAGGTGTAAAGTCCTGTCCCCTCAGTACAAATTCACACGAGGCATGTAGTGAAGTCAAGGTCACTCTGGACCTGCACCTTTATTTCACAGCTCTCAAATGCTGCACTTGCCTGAGACCTGTCCTTATATACCTGTCTCTTGCAAGTGCACACCTGGTGGTAAGGTATGCTGGTGGTTACAGGTCATATCTTATTACAGTCATGTATAGCATGTTAGGATACAGTTATATATAATGTAAGATACATGACATCACCCTCCCCCAAGGTCTTATTGTCTTTGTAGGTTCAGTCTCTCAGGTGGTCTATGCTCTCGCGTGGAGCGTCTGAGTTGTGGTCCAGTTGTTTGCCTTGGTATCTGTTTTTCTTTGGGTGTGGTTGCTGGTATCTCACCTGGGCTGTCTGTTTCAATTGGTGTGATTGTTGTTGACTCGCCTGGGCTGTATGTTGGGATTGCCCTTTCCTCAGGTTGTTCCCTCTGTCTGTCCACCAGGTGTGGTGCGGGTTCCACATTGTAGTCTGCCTCTGGTTCCGCAGTGTTGTTGGTAAATCTGCTTTTGAGGCATGTTTTGCCATTGTCCATTTGTACTACCAGTAGCCTGTTTCCTTCCTTGCCCGTTACTGTCCCTGCAAGCCATTTGGGACCCCTGCCATAGTTTAGTACAAACATTTTGTCCCCTATCTCATTCCATCTCCCCCTCGAATTTCTGTCATGATACTCAGTCAGCTTACGGCACTTTGTCTCAACGATTTCATGCATGTCTTGGAGGATTAATGAGAGCCTTGTCTTTAAAGTCCTTTTTATCAACAGTTGCGCGGGGGGGATCCCAGTCAATGAGTGCGGACGAGATCTGTGTGCCAGCAGCAGTCGTGACAGGTGACCCTGCAGCAGGGGACCTTAGATTTTAAGCATGCCTTGTTTAATGATTTGCACTGCTCTCTCCACCTGGCCGTTGGAGGCCGACTTGAACGGTACCGTCTTGACGTGATTTATGCCGTGGTCAATTATAAAATTTTGGAATTCTGCACTGGTGAAGCACGGACCATTGTCACTGACCAATATGTCAGGGATTCCGTGTGTTGCAAACATGGTTGCGAGGCTCTCCACAGTGGTGGAGGTTGTGCTCGAGTTTAAAATGGTGCATTCGATCCACTTTGAAAATGCATCTACAACTACGAGGAACATTTTGCCCATGAATGAGCCCGCATAGTCTACGTACACCCGCGACCACGGTTTGGTAGGCCAGGGCCAGGGGCTCAGGGGAGCCTTCCTGGGGGCATTGCTGAGTTGGGCACAAATGGTGCACCTTCGGACGCAGAGCTCCAAGTCTGCGTCAATACCAGGCCACCAGACGTGGGATCTGGTATGGCCTTCATGAGAACGATCCCCGGGTGCTCGCGGTGGAGCTCCCGGACAAATGCCTCTCTGCCTCGCAGAGGCATGACTACTCGGCTGCCCCACATCAGGCAGTCTGCTTTTAGTGATAGCTCATGCATGTGCCTGTGAAAGGGTTTTAATTCCTCGGGGCAGGCATCACGAGCCACTGCCCAGTCACCGTTTAGGACACATCTTTTTACTAAGGATAACATGGGGTCATTGGCCGTCCAGGCTCTGATTTGGCGAGCCGTCATGGGCAAACCTGTGGACTCAAAGGCATTGATTGCCATGACGCTCTCACAGTCCTGTTCGTCAGACCCTTCTGTGGTCGCCAGGGGTAGCCTGCTGAGCGCGTTGGCACAGTTGTCTGTGCCTGGTCTGTGCCTTATGGTATAGTCGTAGGACGCCAGCATGAGTGCCCACCGTTGAATTCGCGCCGAGGCATTGGCGTTTATTGCCTTGCTCTCAGATAGGAAGGACGTGAGGGGCTTGTGGTCGGTTTCTAACGTGAACTTGGCCCCGAAAAAGGTATTGGTGCATCTTTTTGACACCGTACATGCACGCGAGCGCCTCCTTCTCGACCATTCCGTACCCGCGCTCCGCCCACGAAAGTGACCTGGAGGCATAAGCTATGGGTTGTAATTTGCCCGCACTATTGACATGTTGCAAAGCACACCCAACCCCATATGCTGACGCATCGCATGTGAGAACTAGCTTTTTACCTGGATCAAAGAAAGTCAAAACACTGTTGGAACACAGAAGGTTGCGTGCCTTACTGAAGGTGCATTCCTGGGCGTCCCCCCAAAACCAATCGCACCCCTTCCTGAGTAGCACATGGAGAGGCTCCAGCAGCGTGCTTAAGTTCTGCATAAAGTTCCCAAAGTAATTGAGTAGCCCGAGAAAGGCGTGCAGTTCTGAGACATTCCGGGGCCTGGGTGCCAGGCGAATTGCTTCTGTTTAGGACTCTGTTGGGCGGATTCCATCAGTGGCAATCCTTCTGCCCAAAAATTCAACCTCAGGTGCGAGAAACAGGCACTTGGATTTCTTGACTCGTAGGCCTACCTGATCCAACCGCTTTAGTACTTCCTCCAAATTACGGAGATGGGAGTCGGTGTCCCTGCCCGTGAAAAGTATGTCGTCTTGAAATACAACCGTCCCCGGGATGGACTTGAGCAGACTCTCCATGTTGCGCTGGAATATGGCAGCTGCCGACCTGATGCCGAATGAACATCGATTGTACATGAAAAGGCCTCGATGTGTGTTGATGGTGGTGAGTAGCTTGGATTCCTCGGTCAATTCTTGTGTCATCTACACAGATGTGAGGTCTAGTTTTGAGAAAAGTTTACCTCCAACCAATGTGGCAAATAAGTCCTCCGCTCTGGGCAGCGGGTACTGGTCCTGTAGGGAGACTCTGTTTATGGTAGATTTGTAGTCCCCACAGATTCGTACGGATCCATCAGGCTTCATGACTGGGACGATGGGACTTGCCCAGTCGCTAAATTCCACAGGTGATATAATGCCTTCCCGCAGAAGCCTGTCTACTTCGTGTTCAATCTTTTCCCTCATCACGTAGGGTATAGCTCTGGCCTTGTGATGGACCGGTCTAGCATCTTGTGTGATATAGATTTTGACTTTGGCCCCTTTGAAAGTGCCCACACCTTGCTGAAAGAGATGCTCAAATCGCTTTATAACTGTTGAGCAGGAGGTCCGTTCCTCTAGTGACATGGCATGGACATCATCCCCTTTCCAGTTTAGTTTTGCCAGCCAGCTTCTTCCCAGCAGTGCTGGGGGTTCTCCGGGGACAATCCACAGGGGAAGTCGGTTCACTGTCCCTTTGTGTGTGACAGAGAGCATGGCACTGCCGAGGACAAGTACGATTTCTTTGGTATAGGTCCTTAGTTTGGTGTCGACCCTTGTGAGTTTTGGTCTGTCTCTTTTATACGGCCACAGTTGTTCAAATTGTTGAACGCCCAAGAGAGATTGACTCGCTCCCGTATCCAGCTCCATGTTGACAGGTATCCCGTTGAGTATGACCCTCATCATTATAGGTGGCGTCCTGTTGTAGGAGCAGCGGCCATTGATCGTGTTGACCCGCTGTACATCGGTGTCCCAGGTACTGTCCCCACCGTCTTCTGGTCCGCTTTCCGACCCATCCGATTCGTTTACCAGACAAGCTGCCATTTTTTTGCACATGCGGCCAAATGCTCTGTGTATTCACAGTTCCTGCAAACAGCCTGCTGAAATCGACATCCCCTTGACGAATGCCCACCCCCACACCTCCAGCACAGACTGCTTGCAAAGAATGAGCTGCGTCTGGCTGATCTCTCTTGAGCTTCTCTCAGTTTGTAGTTGATTTCTCACATTGTGAGTTGATGAGGTGTGAACGGCCATTCCTGTGGCCTTTGATGGCTTCTGGCGTCACTGCCTGCTGTCGAGAGCCTGATCTCCCGGTTTTGTCTGTGTGTGTGTGGGTAGCAGCTTGTTTAATGCTGTGAACTTCTTGTTCCGATATTTCGTTAGTTGTTGTACCTGCATTGTAAATCAACCTCGTTTATTCTTCCCCTCCTAAGAATGTCTGTGCAGCCAGTGCTGCTGCCTCTAAGGTCAGGTTCTTGGTCTCTATGAGCTTTTGGAATATGCCTGCGTGGCCTATTCCTTCAATGAAAAAGTCTCTCTGCATTTCTCTCTTCAGTTCATCGGAGAACTCACATAAACTAGCCAACCTCCGAAGTTCCGCCACGAAGTCGGGTATGCTCTGGCCCACACAGCATCTGTAGTTGTAGAACCTGTGTCTGGCCATTGTGTAGGCTGCTCGCTGGCTTCAGGTGGTCTCTTACCAGTGTGCTCAATTCTTCAAATGACTTGCTTGCTGGTTTCACGGGTGCCAACAGATCCTTCATTAAAGCGTATGTTTTCAAGCCACAGCTGGTCAAGAGATGGGCTCTTCTCTTGTCTGCTTTGTCATTTCCTAACCAGTCTTTGGTTACAAAGCTTTGCTAGAGCCTTTCTATAAAGTCCTCCCAATTGTCTCCAGCATTATACTTTTCATCTGATCCGTTGTTCGCCATTCTGTGGATTCTGTAATCCCGTAATTCGTCGCCAATGAAAGTCCTGTCTCATCAGTACAGATTCACACGAGGCATGTAGTGAAGTCAAGGTCACTCTGGACTTGCACCTTTATTTTACAGCTCTGGAATGCTGCACTTGCCTGAGACCTGTCCTTATATACCTGTCCCTTGCAAGTGCACCCCTGGTGGTAAGGTATGCTGGTGGTTACAGGTCATATCTTATTACAGTCATGTATAGCATGTTAGGTTACAGTTATATATAATGTAAGATACATGACAGCAGGCATTGTGTACGGATTGTTAACAGTTTTATTGGATATGAAATGAATAGTGACAGTGTTGTGATTTCTGGATATCATCCACTCCAATGATGCCCCTTGTAGGAGGTTGGAAGAATGTGACCTGTATTACCTGAGTTCCCTCTCTCCCCTCCGATCCTCCTCCAGCCTCTCTCTCCCCCAGCCTCTCTCTCTCCCCGCCAGCCTTTCTCTCTCCCCCCAGCCTCTCTCTCCCCACCAGCCTCTCTCTCCCCCCAGCCTCTGTCTCCCACAGTCTCCCTTGCCCCCCAGTTGCCCTCTCCCCCCAGACTCCCTCTCCCCCCAGTCTCCCTCTCCCCCCAGTCTCTCTCTCCCCCAGTCTCCCTCTCCCCCCAGTCGCCCTCTCCCCCCAGTCTCTCTCTCCCCCCCAGTCTTTCTCTCCCACTATTCTCTCTCTCTCCCCAGTCGCCCTCTCCCCCCAGTCCCTCTCTCCCCCCAGTCTTTCTCTCCTCATGTCTTTCTGTTCCCCCCAGTCTCTCTCTCCCCCAGTTTCTCCCTGCCCCAGTCTCTCTCTCCCTCCAGAGTCTCCCTCCCTCCAGTATCTCTCTCCCTTCCCTCTCGATGCCCCGCCACTTCTCTGATCATCGCCGCTGCTGCTCTCAGCCCCATGGGCCCTCTCAGGCCCAGGACCACCGCTCTCGGGCCCAGGACCACCGCTCTTGGCCCCAGGAAAACCGCTCTCGGGTCCAAGACTGCCACTCTCGAGCCCAGGACTGTCATGTATGTAACCACAATGTAACACCAATGTATTACTGTATACACTCAACCTAGATGCACACCTTGACCACAAGGGGTGAACTTGTGGGAAAAACTCCTTACCTGATCACACAGGTATAAAAAGGGAGGTCCGATGCAGGGTCATCGTCTTTGGAGTCCTGTAAATAAAGAGTTAAGGTCATCCCTGGAATGTGCCTAAACTGGTTTCATACTGTAGAGTAAGGACTTTACATTGGCGACGAGAAACGGGAATTCACGACCCACGAGAATGGCCCCAGTAGCACAGAGGAACGGTACTGTGTTGCGGAAGACTGGAACGATTTTGTCGAGAGGCTTCAGAAAAGCTTCGTTACGAAAGAATGGCTGTGGGATGAACAGCCGACAAGCGCAGGGCTCATCTTTTGACCAGCTGCAGACCAAAGAATTACGCGCTCATGAAGGACTTACTAGCACCCGAAAAGCCGACAGACAAAACCTTTGAAGAACTTAACAAATTGATCGGAGAGCACCTCAAACCAGTGAGTAGCATACACATGGCCCGACACAGATTCTACACCCACCAACGTCATGAAGGACAGAGCATACTGGACTTCGTAGCAGACCTCCGGCGTTTGGCCAGCCTCTGTAAGTTCACAGAAGCCTGCAGGGGGGAGATGCTAAGGGATTTCTTTATTGAGGACATCGGTCATGTGGGAATTTTCGGCAAATTAATTGAGAACAAGGATTTGACTTTGGAAGCGGCGGCGTTGATAGCTCAAACTTTCATGGCTGGGGAGGAAGAGATGAAAATAATATACACCGCAATTCTGCCTCTATCGCGGCGATGGATCAGGGAGTCAACATCATCAATGCGACACAGAGCCCCGCAGGCAAGCAGGGGCAGTCCAACACTCCCCAGGCAGTTATCGACCCAGAGTAGGACTGCAACAGAGATAATGGCAGGCTGAACGGACATTCATGCCATCACAGTGGACAATGCGGCCCAGGATGGGGCCATTGACACTCACTAATAGGGCACTCAAGAGCAGTCAAAGGGACAGTCAGTGCGGAATGCCTGGCCATAGTCCCTTTGTTCCCAACAATGAAAACTTTAAATCATGCTGGAGGTGTGGGGGAAAACACTCAGCCAGATCTTGCAGATTTCAACAGTTTGTGTGCAAGAACTGCAATTTCAGTGGCCACTTAGCTCAAATGTGCAAGAAGCCTGCAACCAGACTAATATATGAGGCGAATGGAGCAGAAGAGGGTTCTTTGAGTCAGGATGACTTTTGGGGCAAATCGATGGACGGCGAGGTTCAGCGGGTCCATGTGGCGAATATTCACAGCTCATACACCAAAACGCCACGAATGATGATGAGGGTTTTATTAAATGGTATCCCAGTACGCATGGAGCTGGACACTGGGGCCAGCCAGTCACTCATGGGCGTTCAGCAATTTGAGAAGCTAGTCGACCCAAATTAGCACGTATTGAGACACAATTACGGACTAACACCAAAGAAATCATTCCGGTGCTGGGCAGTGCAATGTTGGCTATCACATACAATGGGGTAGTGAATCGGCTGCCACTCTGGTTTGTCCCGGGCAATGGTCCCGCACTGTTGGGGAGGAGCTGGTTGGGGATGAAATGGGGGGATGTTCACGCAATGTCATCTGTGGAGCGAAGTTCATGCTCACAAGTCCTACAACAATTCGATTCACTATTCCAACCAGGCATCGGGACTTTCAAAGGCACTAAAGTAGTGATACACATCACCCCGGACGCCAGGCCAGTGCACCACAAAGCCACAGCGGTGCCGTATGTGATGCGGGAAAAGATCGAGAGCGAATTGGACCAGCTGTTGAGAGAGGACATCATCTCGCCTGTTGAATTCAGCGACTGGGTGAGCCCCATCATTCCCGTCCTAAAAGCGGAGGGCTCTGTCAGGATTAGTGGCGCTTACAAGGCCACCATCAATCGGGTGTCCCTACAGGATTAATACCCGCTCCCGAGAGCAGAGGACCTCTTCGCCACGCTGGCAGGCAGCAAGCTGTTCACCAAGTTGGACCTCACTTCAGCCTATATGACCCAGGAACTGGCCGACGAATCTAAACTACTGACCACCATCACCACGCACAAGGGACTGTTCGTTTATAACAGGTGTCCGTTTGGCATTCGATCAGCGGCCGCGATTTTTCAAAGAAACATGGAAAGCCTGCTTAAATCCATTCCGGGAACGATCGTATTCCCGGACGACATCCTCATCATGGGTCGAGACACCGAGGAACACCTCCACAACCTGGAGGAGGTGCTACGCTGACTGGACTGGGTAGGTCAGTGACTCAAGAAGTCTTCTTAGCTCCTGGGGTTGAGTTTCTGGGCAGGAGGGTTGCTGCAGATGGGATTCGGTCCACCAAATCCAAAACAGAGGCGATTCGACGAGCACCCAGTCCCTGCAACACATCGGAGTTGCGTTCATTCCTGGGACTGTTGAACTATTTCTGAGTCAGAAGGTTGTGAGTTTATTCCCACACTAAAGATGTGAGCACAAAATCTAAGCTGACATTCCAGTGCAGTACTGAGGGAGCGCAGTGTCTTTCAGATGAGACTTTAAACTGAGGCCCCATTTACCCCAAAGGTGGATGTAAAAGCATGACATGATTTGAAGAAGAACTGGGAAGTTCTTCCCAGTGTCCTGGTCAATATTTATCCCTTATCCAACTGCACTTAATTATCTGGTCATTACCACATTGCTGTTTGTGGGACCTTGCTGTGCACAAACTTACGGCCATGTTTCCTACATTACAACTGTACTTCAAAAGTACTTGGTTGTGAAGCGATTTGGGACTTCCTAAGGTCATGAAAGGCACTATATCAATGCAAGTTCTTTGATTTCTTTAATTCATAGAGCTACATGAGAAGTACTTGGTTCTCCTCACCAATCCTTTTATCAGGGTAACATATTGGCAGTACTGATAAGGGAAGAAGAAAGTGAATCAAAAATCAATAAAATGATGTGGTGTATTATGAATAGGTTAAGGCTCAGTTTACAAGTTTGTTATCTAGGTTGTATCACATTGAGTCCCTCACAGTCCACCTTTGTGACACATCATCATGTGCCACACAACATTGAACCTGTGGAATTAAACAGTTATTAACTAACCCATTGGCAACTAATATGCTGACAAAATCTTACAGTATTCCCTCTGAAAATGCAATGTTGTTCACCACTGCTATAATTTGTGCTTCCTCCCAACACTTTCAACTTGTGTTCACAGGAGAAGGGATGTTTTCATAAACAGACCAACGCTCCTTTGAACTAAAATCTTTGAGGTGAATGCAACTGTATGGCAGATAATTAACAACAATATCTTGCATTTATATAGAGCCTTTTACAATACTTGCCCTTATGTTTCTTGCCTGTCTAGACACCATCAGATATTCCTGCCTGCATTTGCCTAATAAAGCCGCCACAAGGAAATAAGGGAGGGTATCTAATTGCATACAATGTGGCCAAGACTAGTGGGAGGCCAGAGGATTGGGAAATTTTTAAACGCCAGCAGAGAATGACTAAAAATATGATTAAAAGAGGGAAGATAGATTATGAAAGTAAACTAGCACGAAATATAAAAACAGAGAGTAAGAGTTTCTACAGGTACATAAAAAGGAAAAGAGTGGCTGAAGTAAATGTTAGTCCCCTAAAGGATGAGACTGGGAAATTAATAATGGAGAATAGGGAATTAGCAGAGACATTAAACAAATATTTTGCATGGGTCTTCACAGTAGAAGACACTAAAAACATCCCAATAGTGGATAATCAAGGGGCGAAAGGGAGGGAGGAACTATCACTACTATCACTAATGAAGTAGTACTAGGTAAAATAATGGGACTAAAGGCAGACAAGTCCCCTGGACCCGATAGCTTACATCCTAGGGTCTTAAGAGAAGTGGCAGCAGAGATAGTAGATGCATTGATTGTAATCTACCAAAATTCCCTGGATTCTGGGGCGGTCCAATGGTTTGGAAAACCGCAAATGTAACACCCCTATTTAAAAAAGGAGCAGACAAAAAGCAGGGAACTATAGACCAGTTAGCCTAACATCTGTCGTTGGGAAAATGCTGGAGTCCATTATTAATGAAACAGTACCGGGACATTTGGAAAAGAATGATTGAGTCAAGCAGAGTCAGCACGGTTTTACGAAAGGGAAATCATGTTTGACAAATTTGCTGGAGTTCTTTGAAGATATAACGAGCAGGGTGGATAAGGGGGAACCAGTGGATGTGGTATATTTGGATTTCCAGAAGGCATTCGCTAAGGTGCCACATAATAGGTTACTGCACAAGGTAAAAGCTCATAGGGTTGGGGGTAATGTATTAGCATGGATAGAGGATTGGCTAACTAACAGAAAACAGAGAGTCGGGATAAATGGGTCATTTTCCGGTTGGCAAACAATGACTAGTGGGGTGCCACAGGGATAGGTGCTGGGTCCTCAACTATTTACAATCTACAGTAAACTCTCATTTACCCGGATTGTTCGGGGATTCGGCAACACCGGGTAAACAAATTTTCCGATAGGGCGAATTTATTAACTGCAACATTGGAACAGAAAGTTCAAGTGAACTGTTCGGGATGTGCGTTCAGTTATTATTTTTCTGTAACTCTTCCTCCATCCATTCAGTTTCTGGGTCCATATGGCCAATCCTGAACTGTCTGACTGGGTTCTGTTGTCCATTTTGAGAGTTTTATCGGACTTCCTTCATTCGTGTTGATTATTATACATCCCAACACAACTATCCTACTCATATCTCACCCACCAGCACACTCCTGCTCTGTGTACACAGCATGCCACTTCTCACACTGACGGGACATGATAAAGAACCATGAGCTCCTCACTCACAGATCCAAACTGATGCTGTCTGCAGAGATCAGTCAACATCACCCAGCCCCTCTTCAGCAGAACTCCCCGTGTGGCCCCTTAACCAAGCGATCAGTTGGAATTCATTTCTCCTGAAAATCGTTCACTTCGTCTTCCCGAGGTCAATACAATTGGCGGCAGTCTGCTGGTGCTGAACATGTGTCGATACGAAGACACACACACGGAAACACACACAAAACACAACACCTCCACATTCACACTAACTGATTTTGTTCCAAATCTCACAATATTTTAAATTCCGTAACGACGGGTTTTCCATTACATTCGTATCCGGGTAAACGAGAGTTTACTGTATTTTAATGACTTAGATGAAGGGACAGAGTGTAATGTAGCCAAGTTTGCTGATGATACAAAGATGGATGGGAAAGCAAATTGTGAGGAGGACACAAAAAATCTGCAAAGGAAAGGGATATAGACAGGCTAAGTGAGTGGGCAAAAATTTGCCAGATGGAGTATAATGTGGGAAAATGTGAGATTATCCACTTCGGCAGAAATAATAGAAAAGCAAATTATAATTTAAATGTAGAAAAATTGCAAAGTGCTGCAGTGCAGAGAGACCTGGGGGTATTGTGCATGAAACACAAAAAGTTAGTATGCAGGTACAGCAAGTAATCAGGAAGGCAAATGGAATGTTGGCCTTTATTGCAAGGGGGATAAGAGTATAAAAGCAGAGAAGTCCTGCTACAACTGTACAGGGTATTGGTGAGGCCACATCTGGAGTACTGCATACAGTTTTGGTCTCTGTATTTAAGGAAGGATATACTTGCATGGAAGGCTGTTCAGAGAAGGTTCACTAGGTTGATTCCGGAGATGAGGGGGTTGACTTGTGAGGATATGTTGAGTAGGTTGAGCCTATACACATTGGAGTTCAGAAGAATGAGAGGTGATCTTTTTGAAACTTCTAAGATAATGAGGGGGCTCAACAAGGTGGATGCTGAGCGGATATTTCCACTCATAGGGGTTGCCTATTTAAAACTGAGATGAGGAGGAATTTCTTCTCTCAGAGGATTGTAAATCTATGGAATACTCTGCCCCAGAGAGCTGTGAAGGCTGGGTCATTGAACATATTTAAAGCGGAGATAGACAGGATTTAAACCACGCGAGCATGGCCACTAGCGGCACAGATAAGAGGTACTGTGTTGGTGAGGATTGGGACGACTTTATTGAGAGACTACAGCAATGTTTTGTCATTAAGGAATGGTTGGGACAGGATTCGGCCGACAAACACAGGGCTCATCTCCTGGCGGTTTGTGGATCCAGAACGTACTCCCTGATGAAGGACCTTCGAGCGCCAGAGAAGCCGGCGGACAAGACATTCGAAGAGCTCAGTAAGTTGATCGGGGAACACCTTAAACCGGTGAGCAGCATGCACATGGCGATACACCGGTTTTACACGCACCCAGGGCAAGAAGGGAAAAGCATTCCAGACATCGTGGCAGATCTCCGGCAACTGGCGAGCCTATGTAAGTTCCCAGATGCATGCAGAGCGGAGATGCTGCAAGACATTTTTTATTGAAGGCATCGGACACGCTGGGGTTTTCAGGAAACTGATTGAGACCAAAGACTTGACCTTGGAAGCGGCGGCTCTGATAGCCCAAACATTTATCTAGGGGGAGGGAGAGACTAGAATGATGTATGACAAAAACCTTGGCTCAAATGCGGCAAACAACCAGGGAGTCAACATTGTTAATGTGGCACACAGTTCTCTAGGCAGACAAAGGTAATCGAACATGCCCCAGCATGTAGTCGAACCCAAAGGGGGAATTCAACAGAGACAATGGCTAGCTGAACGGCGATTCATGCCATCGCAATGGACAATGCGGCCAGTAATGGGGCCATCAACACCTGTTACTGGTGCGCTTTAGGACAGTTACAGAGACAGTCAGAGATGATCGACTGGTAATAGACCTTTTGTTTCCAACAATGGGGCATCCAGCTCATGCTGGAGGTGTGGAGGCAAACACCCAGCCAGAGCTTGCAAGTATCAGCAATATACCTGCAGAAACTGCAACGTCAGCGGTCACTTGGTGCATATGTGCAGGGAGCCTGCAGCCAGATTGATGTATGAGGAGGACGGGCCCGATGTAAGCCCTACGAGGCCAAATGAATACTGGGGGAAATCACTGGAAACCACCGATAATGATGAAAGTGCTCCTCAATGGCATCCCAATATTAATGGAGCTAGACACGGGGGCCAGCCAGTCAAAACTGTATCAAACAGTTCGAAAGGTTGTGCGTGTCCAAGGCCAGAAGGCCAAAATTATTGCCGATTGATGCACAGCTACGACATATACAAAGGAGATCATTCCGGTGCTGGGCAGCGCCACAGTAGTCGTGACCCACAAAGATTCAGAGAACAGGTTGCCACTCTGGATCGTCCCGGGGAGGAGTTGCACTACTGGGGAGGAGTTGGCTTGCTGTCATGAACTGGAAATGGGGCGATGTCAATGCAATTTCTTCTGTGGAGCGAGTATCATGCTCACAGGTCCTGGACAAATTTGACTCATTATTTCAACCCGGCATCGGCACTTTCATGGGGGCCAAGGTAGTGATTTACATAAACCCGGTAATATGTCCTTACTATAAAGTATAAATGCACACGAGGCCCATACTTGAGAGAAGATCACTCTGTGACCAGTTACCTTTATTACCAAGACCTCAAGAGACAGACGGTGGGCGGAGCTTCCCCTTTTATACCGGAAAGTCCAGGTTAGGAGTGTCTCCCACAAGTTCGCCCCCTGTGGTCAGTGTTCTCAAGGTGCACAACTCAGGTCAGCTTATACATGGGTTACAATGATAGTTGAATACATGACATCACCTCCCCCGCAAAGTCTTATTGGGATCACAGGTTAAGTCTCTCTGGTGGTTTACGCTCCCTTGTAGAGCGGCTGAATTGGGGCTCCGGTTGTTGGGCGCTGGCCTGAGTGTCTGCTGTTTGCGGTGCCTCAGGCCTGTCCGGACTGCCCACAGTGACTGAGCTCGCCTCCACTTGGTTCCAGTGTTCGGTCACCTGTGGTGGAGTAAACTCTACGTCGTGTTCTTCCTCTGCTTCTTTTATGGGGTTACTGAACCGCCTTTTAGTTTGATCCATGTGTTTGCGGCAGAATTGTCCATTGGTAAGTTTAACGACCAAAACCCTATTCCCCTCTTTGGCAATCACAGTGCCTGTGAGCCATTTGGGACCTGCAGCGTAATTAAGGACAAAAACAGGGTCATTGACATCAATACATCACGCCCTCGCATTCCTGTCATGGTAGTCACATTGTGACTGACACCTGCTCTCAACAATTTCTTTCATAGTAGGTTGTATAAGGGATAACCTGGTTGTGAGCATCCTTTTCATTAGCAGCTCTGCGGGTGGAACCTCTGTGAGCGAATGTGGTCGGGATCTATTGGTCAACAGGAGGCGTGATAAGTGGCTTTGAAGTGAACCCCCTTGGATTCTGAGCATTTACACTGCTCGTTCCGCCTGGCCGTTTGAGGCCGGCTTGAACGGTGCCGTTCTGACATGGTTGATTCCATTGCTTGCCACAAAGTCCTGGAATTCAGTGCTTGTGAAGCACGAGCCATTGTCACTAACCAAGACATCCGGTAGACCATGGGTGGCGAACTTTCTAATGTGCCAGAGGATGTGCTTGAATTTAAAATGGCACACTCAATCCATTTGGAGTAGGTGTCTACTACAACCAAAAACATTTTTCCCATGAAAGGATCTGCGTAATCTACATGGATGCGTGACCATGGCTTGGCGGGTCAGGACCAGGGGCTAAGGGGGACTTCCCTGGTGAGTTGCACCGCTAAATACACGTGTTGCACTTGTGAACACAAAGTTCCAGGTCTGCATCTATCCCTGGCCACCAAATGTGTGGCCTGGCAATTGCCTTCATCATGACAATGCCCGGGTGCTCATTGTGAAGTTCTCTGATAAACACCTCTCTGCCCATCTGGGGCATGACTACTCGGTTTCCCCACAGTAGGCAATCGGCCTGAATCAAGAGTTCATCCTTGCATAGAAACATAGAAACATAGAAAATAGATGCAGGAGTAGGCCATTCGGCCCTTCTAGCCTGCACCGCCATTCTATGAGTTCATGGTAGAACATGCAACTTCAGTACCCCATTCCTGCTTTCTCACCATACTCCTTGATCCCCCTAGTAGTAAGGACTTCATCTAACTCCTTTTTGAATATAGTTAGTGAATTGGCCTCAACAACTTTCTGTGGCAGAGAATTCCACAGGTTCACCACTCTCTGGGTGAAGAAGTTTCTCCTCATCTCGGTCCTAAATGGCTTACCCCTTATCCTTAGACTGTGACTCCTGGTTCTGGACTTCCCCAACATTGGGAACATTCTTCTTGCATCTAACCTGTCTCAACCCATCAGAATTTTAAACGTTTCTATGAGGTCCCCTCTCATTCTTCTGAACTCCAGTGAATACAAGCCCAGTTGATCCAGTCTTTCTTGATAGGTCAGTCCCGCCATCCCGGGAATCAGTCTGGTGAACCTTCGTTGCACTCCCTCAATAGCAAGAATGTCCTTCCTCAGGTTAGGACACCAAAACTGTACACAATACTCCAGGTGTGGCCTCACCAAGGCCCTGTACAACTGTTGCAACACCTCCCTGTCCCTGTACTCAAGTCCCCTCGCTATGAAGGCCAACATGCCATTTGTTTTCTTAACCACCTGCTGTACCTGCATGCCAACCTTCAATGACTGATGTACCATGACACCCAGGTCTCGTTACACCTCCCCTTTTCCTAATCTGTCACCATTCAGATAATAGTCTGTCTCTCTGTTTTTACCACCAAAGTGGATAACCTCACATTTATCCACATTATACTTCATCTGCCATGCATTTGCCCACTCACCTAACCTAGCCAAGTCGCTCAGCAGCCTCATAGCATCCTCCTCGCAGCTCACACTGCCACCCAACTTAGTGTCATCCGCAAATTTGGAGATACTACATTTAATCCTCTCGTCTAAATCATTAATGTACAGTGTAAACAGCTGGGGCCCCAGCACAGAACCTTGCGGTACCCCACTAGTCACTGCCTACCATTCTGAAAAGTACCCATTTACTCCTACTCTTTGCTTCCTGTCTGACAACCAATGAAATGGTTTAAACTCCTCAGTGCATGCCCCGTATGTGGCTGCTCAGTCCCCACTCAGGACACATTTCGTAACTAAAGACAGTAGCAGGTCTTTATTTGTCCAGACTTTAATCTGACGGGCTGTCACAGGTGAGCCTTCGCTTTCGAAAGCTTCAACAGCCATGACCATCTCAGCATCATGCTCAGCCCCTTCAGTGGTGGCTAGTGGGAGCCTGCTGAGTGCATCGGCACAGTTTTCGGTGCCCGGTCTGTGCCGAATTGTGTAGTCACAGGCGGCTAACGTAAGTGCCCATCTCTGTATGCGGGCCGATGCATTTGCATTTATGGCATTGTTGTCGGCCAAAAGGGACGTTCGGGGTTTGTGATCTGTCTCCAGCTCAAATTTCCTGCCAAACAGGTACTGGTGCATTTTATTTACTGCATATACACATGTTAGCGCTTCCTTTTCTACCATCCCGTAGCCCCTTTCTGCCCGGGACAGACCTCTGAAAGCATAAGCTACCGGCTGTAACTGACCATTGGCATCCACATGCTGCAACACACACCCGACCCATTAGGACGACACATCACACGTTAAAACTAGTTTCTTACACGGGTCATATAACGTTAACAGTTTGTTGGAGCATAAAAAATTGCGTGCACTATCAAAAGCCCTTTCCTGGCTGTCCTCCCAGGCCCAATCGCGACCTTTGCGTAGGAGCACATGTAGCGGCTCTAATAGCGTGCTCAATTTGGGAAGATAGTTGCCAAAATAGTTCAGGAGCCCCAGGAACGAACACAGCTCCGTCATGTTACGGGGTCTGGGTGCTCTCTGGATCGCTTCCATTTTGGATGCAGTAGGTCTGACCCCGTCTGCTGCTACCCTCCTCCCCAGGAATTCTACCTCTGGAGCTAAGAAGACGCAATTCGCCTTTTTCAGTCGCAGCCCTACCCGGTCCAGTCTGCGTAGCACCTCCTCCAGGTTGTGGAGGTGTTCTTCAGTATCACGACCCGTGATGAGGATATCGTCTTGAAAAACCACCGTCCTTGGAATCGACTTGAGGAGGCTTTCCATATTTCGTTGAAAGATCGCGGTGGCCGAGCGAATCCCGAACGGACATCTGTTGTACTCAAACAATCCCTTGTGTGTCGTAATGGTGGTCAGCTTCTTCGACTCACTCGCCAGCTCCTGGGTCATGCAAGCTGATGTCAGGTCCAACTTTGAAAAAAGTTTGCCACCGGATAGCGTCGCAAAGAGGTCCTCCGCTCTCGGTAGCGGGTACTGGTCTTGCAGTGACACCCGATTAATGGTGACCTTGTAATCGCCACGTATCCTGACCGACCCATTCGCCTTGAGCACCGGCACGATCAGGCTCGCCCAGTCACTGAATTCGACTGGTGAGATGATGCCTTCCCTCAGCAGGCGGTCCAATTCGCATTCTATCTTTTCCCGCATCACGTACGGCACCGCTCTGGCCTTGTGGTGTACTAGCCTGGCATCCGGGTTTATGTGAATCACTATCTTGGTCCACATGAAAGTGCCGATGCCGGGTTGAAATAATGAGTCAAATTTGTCCATGATACTCGCTCCACAGAAGAAATTGCATTGACATCGCCCTATTTCCAGTTCATGACAGCAAGCCAATTCCTCCCCAGTAGTGCGGGACCATCCTCCGGGACAATCCAGAGTGGCAACTTGTTCTCCAAATCTTTGTGGGTCACGACTACCATGGCGCTGGCTAGCACCAGAATGATCTCCTTTGTATATGTCCGTAGCTGTGCGTCAATCGGCAATAATTTTGGCCTCCTGGCCTTGGACATCCACAACCTTTCAAACTGTTTGATTCTCATCAGCGACTGGCTGGCCCCCGTGTCTAGCTCCATTAATACTGGGACGCAATTGAGGAACACTTTCATCATTATAGGTGGCGTCCTGGATTATGAACTGTATCTGTGCTCCACATGAATTTGCTGAACTTCAGCTTCCAGCGAATTCCCCCAGTATTCATTTGGCCTCGTAGGGCTTACATCGGGCCCGTCCTCCTCGTACATCAACCAAGCTGCAGGCTTCCTGCACATATGCACCAAGTGACCGCTGACGTTGCAGTTTCTGTAGGTATATTGCTGATACTTGCAAGTTCTGGCTGGGTGTTTGCCACCACACCTCCAGCATGATCTAGAGGCCCCATTGTTGGAAACAAAAGGTCCATTACCAGTCGATCGTCTATGACTGTCTCTGTAACTGTCCTTAAGCACACAATAATAGATGTTGATGGCCCCATTACTGGCCGCATTGTCCATTGCGATGGCATGAATCGCCGTTCAGCTAGCCATTGTCTCTGTTGAATTCCCCCTTTGGGTTCGACTGCATGCTGGGGCATGTCCGATTGCCCTTGTCTGCCTAGAGAACTGTGTGACGCATTAACAATATTGACTCCCTGTCCATTTGCTGCATTTAAACCAAGATTTTTGCCATAAATCATTCTGGTCTCTTCCTCCCCTGAGATAATTGTCTGGGCTATCAGACAATTCCAAGCTCAAGTCTTTGGTCTCAATCAGTTTCCTGAAAACCCCAGCGTGCCCGATGCCCTCAATAAAAAAGTCTCACAGCATCTCCGCTCTGCATGCATCTGGGAACATACATAGGCTCGCCAGTTGCCGGAGATCTGCCACGAAGTCTGGAATGCTTTGCCCTTTTCGCCGGCAGTGCATGTAAAACCGGTATCTCACCATGTGCATGCTGCTCGCTGGTTTAAGGTGTTCCCCAATCAACTTACTGAGCTCTTCGAACATCTTGTCCACCGGCTTCTCTGGCACTAGAAGATCCTTCATCAGGGATTACGTTCTGGATTCACAAACCGTCAGGAGATGAGCCCTGCCTTTGTTGGCCGAATCCTGTCCCAACCATTCTTTAGTGACAAAACTTTGCTGTAGTCTCTCAATAAAGTCGTCCTAATCATCACCAATGCAGTACCTCTCTTCTGTGCTGCTAGTGCCATGCTCGCGTGGTTTAAATCCCAGTTTCTCGTCGCCAATGATATGTCCTTACTATACAGTATAAATGCACACGAGGCCCATACTTCAGAGAAGATCACTCTGTGACCAGTTACCTTTATTACCAAGACCTCAAGAGACAGACGGTGGGCGGAGCTTCCCCTTTTATACCTAAAAGTCCAGGTTAGGAGTGTCTCCCACAAGTTCGCGCCATGTGGTTAGTGTTCTCAAGGTATACAACTTAGGTCAGCTTATACATGGGCTACAATGACCATTGAATACATGGCACCCGGATGCCAGGCTAGTACACCACAAGGCCAGAGCAGTGCCGTACGTGATGCGGGAAAAGATAGAATGCGAATTGGACCGCCTGCTGAAGGAAGCCATCATCTCGCCAGTCGAATTCAGTGACTGGGCGAGCCCGATCGTGCCTGTGCTCAAGGCGGATGGGTCGGTCAGGATATGTGGCGGTTACAAGGCCACCATCAATCGGGTGTCACTCCAAGACCAGTACCCGCTACTGAGAGCGGAGGACCTCTTTGCAACGCTATCCGGTGGCAAACCTTTTTCAAAATTGGACCTGACCTCAGCTTACATGACCTAGGAGCTGCCGAGTGAGTCGAAGAAGCTGACCACCATCACGACACACAAGGGGTTGTTTGAGTATAACAGATGTCCGTTCAGGATTCGTTCGGCTGCCGCGGTCTTTCAGCGAAATATGGAAAGCCTCCTCAAGTCGATTCCAAGGACGGTGGTTTTTCAAGACGACATCCTCATCACGGGTCGCGATACTGAAGAACACCTCCACAACCTGGAGGAGGTGCTACGCAGACTGGACCGGGTAGGGCTGCGACTGAAAAAGGCGAAGTGCGCCTTCTTCGCTCTAGAGGTAGAATTCCTGGGGAGGAGGGTAGCAGCAGACGGGATCAGACCTACTGCGTCCAAAACGGAAGCGATCCAGAGAGCACCCAGACCCCATAACGTGACGGAGCTGCGATCGTTCCTGGGGCTCCTGAACTATTTTGGTAACTTTCTTCCCAAATT
This sequence comes from Pristiophorus japonicus, assembly GCF_044704955.1. Classification (NCBI taxonomy): domain Eukaryota; kingdom Metazoa; phylum Chordata; class Chondrichthyes; family Pristiophoridae; genus Pristiophorus; species Pristiophorus japonicus. The sequence continues at coordinate 98,900,170 of NC_091982.1, read as the reverse complement.
GAGCACACTGTTAGAGCCGCTACATGTGCTCCTACGCAAAGGTCACGATTAGGTCTGGGGGGACAGCCAGGAAAGGACTTTTGATAGAGCACGCAATTTGTTATGCTCCAACAAACTGTTAACATTATATGACCCGTGTAAGAAACTTGTTTTAACGTGCGATGCGTCGTCCTATGGGGTCGGGTGTGTGTTGCAGCATGTGGATGCCAATGGTCAGTTACAGCCGGTAGCTTATGCCTCCAGAAGTCTGTCCCAGGCAGAAAGGGGCTACTGGATGGTATAAAAGGAAGCACTAGCATGTGTATATGCAGTAAAAAAAAATGCACCAGTACCTGTTTGGCAGGAAGTTTGAGCTGGAGACTGATCACAAACCCCAAACATCCCTTTTGGCCGACAACAAGGCCATAAATGCGAATGCATCGGCCCGCATACAAAGGTGGGCACTTACGTTAGCCGCCTATGATTACACAATTCGGCACAGATCGGGCACTGAAAACTGTGCTGATGCACTCAGCAGGCTACCACTAGCCACCACTGAGTGGTCAACTGAGCATGATGCTGAGATGGTCATGGCTGTTGAAGCTTTCGAAAGCGAAGGCTCACCTGTGACAGCCCGTCAGATTAAAGTCTGGACAAATAAAGACCCGCTACTGTCTTTAGTTAAGAAATGTGTCCTGAATGGGGACTCTGCAGCACGTACGGGGCATGACCTGAGGAATTTAAACCGTTTCATCGCCGCAAGGATGAACTCTCGATTCAGGCCGATTGCCTATTGTGGGGAAACCGAGTAGTCATGCCCCAGATGGGCAGAGAGGTGTTTATCAGAGAACTTCACAATGAGCACCCGGGCATTGTCATGATGAAGGAAATTGCCAGGTCACACATTTGGTGGCCAGGGATAGATGCAGACCTGGAACTTTGTGTTCGCAGGTGCAACATGTGTGCTCAGCTGGGCAACGCACCCAGGGAAGCCCCCCTTAGCCTCTGGTCCTGGCCCGCCAAGCCATGGTCACGCATCCATGTGGACTACGCAGGTCCTTTCATAGGAAAAATGTTTTTGGTTGTAGTAGACGCCTAATCCAAATGGATTGAGTGTTCCGTTTTAAATTCAAGCAGATCCTCTGCCACGGTAGAAAGTTTACGGGCAATGTTCGCCGCCCATGGTCTACCAGATGTCTTGGTCGGCAACAATGGCCCGTGCTTCACAAGCACTGAATTCCAGGACTTCATGGCAGGCAATGGAATCAACCATGTCAGAACGGCACCGTTCAAGCCAGCCTCAAATGACCAGGTGAACAAGCAGTGCAGATTATCAATCAGGGGTTGCTCAAAATCCAAGGGGGTTCACTACAAAGCCGCTTATCACGCCTCCTGTTGGCCAATAGATCCCGACCACACTCGCTCACAGGGGTTCCACCCGCAGAGCTGCTAATGAAAAGGACGCTCAAAACCAGGTTATCCCTTATATACCCTACTATGAAAGAAATTGTTGAGAGCAGGCGTCAGTCACAATGTGACTACCATGACAGGAATGCGAGGGCGCGATGTATTGATGTCAATGACCCTGTTTTTGTCCTTAATTATGCTGCAGGGCCCAAATGGCTTGCAGGCAGTGTGATTGCCAAAGAGGGGAATAGGGTTTTGGTAATTAAACTTACCAATGGACAAATCTGCCGCAAACATGTGAATCAAACTAAAAGGAGGTTCAGTAACCCCATAGAAGAAGCAGAGGAAGAACACGACGTAGAGTTTACTCCACCACAGGTGACCGAACACCGGAACCAAGTGGAGGAGAGCCCAGTCACTTTGGCCAGTCCGGACAGGCCTGAGGCACCGCAAACAGCAGACACTCAGGCCAGCGCCCAACAACCGGAGCCCCAACTCAGGTGCTCTACAAGATAGCGTAAAGCACCAGAGAGACTTAACCTGTGATCCCAATAAGATTTTGGGGGGAAGGTGATGTCATGTATTCAACAATCATTGTAACCCATGTATAAGCTGACCTAACTTGTATACCTTGAGAACATTGACCACAAGGGGGTGAACTTGTGGGAGACACTCCTAACCTGGACTTTCAGGTTTTGGTAATAAAGGTAAAAGGGTCACAGAGTAACCTTCTCTCAAGTATGGGCCTCGTGTACATTTGTCCTGTATAGTAAGGACATATCAGACTGTACAGCCATCTGAGAACTCACTTTTAGAGTGGAAGTAAGTCTTCCTCGATTTCGAGGGAGTGCCTATGTTGATGATATTAGCTAGGTTGCCTTAACTATCTTAGATTATCCAGGTCATCTCCTGTTCCTTTATAAATTCAGACATAAAACATCAGGTTAAATTGATTAGCAGTTAAACAAAAGATGGCCATTATGTCAAGGTCTGGAGATTTGGAGTTTAATATACATTCTGGGCAAAGTCACACACTTCCCATGCTACCTCAATCATTTAGTCAGACTGGATTTGCCTTTAACAAATCCACACTGGCTGTCTCTTATTAATCCACCTGAACCACAGGAGCAGATTTAATGTCTCTTCTCAAAAACATATAGACTGGATATTGTTGGTGGAAGGAAAACATTTGCTGAACCAAATGACTTGGTCTGTTAAGTTTTCTTATTATTACATGAGACATTAGCAATGACTTTGTTTCCAACACTTGTTGAGAGGTGGTGAGACACTAAAGTTGGAGTTAACGTGCACTCTGTGCAAACATAACCCCGTACGAGACTCATGCCTCGCACCTTAAGTACCCTTAATTGATGCACTTCAGGGGAGGCTAGACAAGCATATGATGGAGAAGGGAAGAGAGAGTTATGCTGATACATTTAAATGGGAAAGACAGGAGGAGGCTTGAGTGGAGCATAAACATCGGCATGGACTGGTTGGGCCGAATGGCCTGTCTCTGTGTTGTATAGCCTATGCAATCCTATGTAATTGGTTATCTTTTCCATTGAAGTGCACCCATAACCAGTTTCCATGGGAGCAAAAGCACTTATAGAACTGTGGGCTAACTTAAGATTAATAAGTGCTTGCCTCCCCCTCCCACCTTGGTACTGTCCAGCATTAATCAGACACTCATTCACATCAACATTTCCAGTTCACGACCATCTTTTTGGGTTACATATTCACAGCTCACCTTTGTCTGCATTACACTGCATCAATTGTAATGTGAAACATTAAAAAAAATTTTCCTGAGCAGATTCACTAAGACACTCAGGGGCCAAAATTGCCCCATTTTTGCACCATGTTAGCACGTCCGGGAGGCGGTTAGCGCTTGGGCCAGTGCGCAACAGGCAATGACATCATCACCCTATGCGCTGAACCCTTTGCGGCCCGCGGGAGAATTTGTCCTGCAAATCCAGCTTCGCGGGGCATTGACATCAGCCTGGGGTGCCCCTTAAAGGGGAGGCCACCTGCGCTACGGGCCACCATTTTATTTTTGTAGGCCAACTCTTCAGTCGGCCCGACAATGGTGGCCCTCGCTTCAATCGGGCTGCCATCATGCAGCCCGGCATTCCCTTTTGGGTGTCGGGTCGCTGGCCCGGTCTATCGTGTCCCTGGTGGCCCAGTGGCAGCCATCAATGGGCCTGCAGAGTGCGCAGCAGCCCTCCCCTTTAACTGAAGGGGAGGGGCATTGTAGCGTGAGCGCTTGTGGAGCTTCCTCGCAGCGCTGACCTATTCAACGCGCCGCTGAACTCAGCGCCTCGCCGACGTCCCAGAAGTGCCCCTTCAACGAGGTGGAGCACCTGAGACAGCGCTCTACCTCGTTTGAGGGGCGCAAAGGCCAATTGCAATACGGGGGCGGGACTTCCAGCCCAGGCGGTAAAAGTCCCGGGCCCTGAAGGTTACCGCCACCAAATGGCAATTTCAGCCACTCACTGTCTGGAGTTCGAGATACTTCAATTTTTTTTTTAATTAACCTAAAAATAAATATATTCCAAATAGAAGATAATAAAAATATAACTGTATTCACTTTCCTGTCCGCCGCGCACATTGAGATCGTGGAGCGGTTCAGTGAAGCAACTTCTATGGATCTATTTAAGAATAGTCCTGGTATAAATTTTTAACAAGCCAGATATAACCATTTACCAATAATGGTGTGAGTACAAACTACGTAAAAACAGTTAACAAATAGAGGTCCCCTATAAATAATTAACGGTCTAGCTAGGAAATATTTTTGAATTAAAAAAAGGTGCATTGATTTTCAGCTAGGCTCGGTGTAAATTCTCACACCAATACAGTCCTGGTGTAAAGTCAAACCAAGACACAACAACCAGAGCAAATGAGATTAAAACATTTTTCTCTCATAACTGCAGAAGATAGGCAATGTGAAACATAAATTAAAAGTTTTCCTGAAGACGTTCACCAAGACACTCAGGGGTGGAAATTGTCGCTCCCGACAAAGCTTCTGGCCACCTTAAAGTGGCGGACAAGGGGCGGCACAGGATGGACGCCGACTTGCGTACGTTTGCGGAATTGCCCTCAGGGTTTTTTGCTGTGGTATGAGAATCCACCCCGCTCCCCCCACTTCCGCCCCACTCCTGCAGATGCGTCCTTAACGATGTCATCAGAGCGCGCACTGCAGCGGCTCCGCCCCGGAAGGAAAATTCAGATCCAAAAGTCTTCCGGCCCCCTGACGGTGGCCCCGACAGTTTTTTGGGTCGGTGCACAGTGCTGGCTCAAGACTTCCAGCGGACTTTAAAGGTGTGTTGCGTGCATCTCCACTTTTTGGCCGAGAAATTTTCGGACTTTTCACAAGTTTGTCCATTGCACTTTTCAGAGCGGCATTGAGTTCTAGTGGGCTTGGATCCTCAATCTGCACAGCACAGAGGCCTCATTGAGGAGGTTCGGCTTGCAGAGGCAATGGGCTCAGTGCTGGCAGCGGAGCACTTCCTGCACATTGTGCGCGGCAGGGTGACACGCAGGAGAAGATGGTGCCGTCTCCAATGGATCCACAAGCAGAGGGCAAGGGACGCAGCACATATGGCTGCCCAACATGCAAAAGACCATGGAAATGGCGACAGACCTCAACCCAGATAGGTGGCCTAGGAAGGACCTGCTGTCAGGAGGAGGGTCGGGTACGCTGACCCCCCCACCCCCGCACAAGGCAGAGGGTGAAATGGAAAGAAGGCAGGATGCACAGGAGGCAGATGCTTGCCAGCAGCAAGCTGCAGAGGGTGAGGAGCAGCAAGAGCATGAGGCAATGAGCCAGCTGCCATAGGATGATGCGACCATAGATGTGGGGGGAGAAGGCCCTATCATGCAAGAGTCAACAGGCAGCAGTTTTCGGTCATGGACCTGATGGATAATCAAAGTCTCTGTCGACGATTCCGGAAGGACATCATCAGGGAGCTGTGCAATCTCCTGCAGCCAGACCTCCAGCCTCAGACAAGGCTGAGGACAGCTCTGAGCATCGCAACCAAAGTGACCATAGCACTTAATTTTTATGCCACTGGCTCTTTCCAATCTGCAACAGCAGACATATCGAACATTTCCCAGTTCACTGCGCATTACTCCATCCATCAAGTGACAGGTGCTCTCTATAAGAGAAGGAGCGACTACATTTCCTTCACGATGAGCAGGGAGAAGCAGTTGGAGCGGCAGTCCAGATTTGTGCGCATTGCGGACATCCCCACGATTCAGGGTGCTATAGACTGCAACCATGTAGCATTGAGGGCAACACAAAACAATCCCGAGATATTCAGAAACCGCAAGGGATTCTGTTATATATGTAAACTTGTATTTACTCTGTACAGCCACCAGAGGGCTGATCCCCTGGAGTTCCAAGGGATCCCATAATCTCTTGGGAGCACAGGTATTTAAGGAGGCATCACAGATTGGAGAGGCACTCTGGAGACCGGCAATAAAAGACTAAGGTCACACTTTACTTTGAGCTCACTGTGTTCAGTCTGACTCTTTCTCCATACATAACAACTGGCGACGTGATACAGATAGCGAAGCGAAAGATGCAGAGAACAGTGAGAAATTCTCGGAGGGAGATGATTGGGAAACTTTTGTGGAGCGACTCGACTGATACTTCGTGGCCAACGAGCTAGATGGGGAAGAGTTCGCTGCCAAACGAAGGGCAATCCTCCTCACCGTCTGTGGGGCACCAATGTATGGCCTCATGAAGAATCTGCTCACTCCAGCGAAACTCACGGAGAAATCATATGATGATTTGTGCACACTGGTCCGAGAGCATTTGAACCCAAAGGAAAGTGTTCTGATGGCGAGGTACCGGTTCTACACCTACAAAAGGTCTGAAGGCCAGGAAGTGGTGAGTTATGTCGCCGAGCTAAGACTCCTTGCAGGACATTGCAAATTTGAAGGACATTTGGAGCACATGCTCAGAGACTTTTTCATACTTGGCATTGGCCACGAAACCATACTTCGCAAACTTTTGACTGTAGAGACCCCAGCCTTGAGTAAGGCCATAGCAATAGCCCAGGTGTTCATTGCTACCAGTGACAATATGAAGCAAATCTCTCAGCACACAAGTGCTGTTACAAGTACTGTGAACAAAGTGATGTTGTTTTCGAATCGCAACTTACAGGGCAGGTCACACATACCTGCAGCTGCACGTCTGCAGATGTCTCAGATTCCGCCATCAAGGGTGATGAATGCAAGGCCATTAACACCTTGTTGGTGCTGCGGGGGTGATCATCATTTCCATTCATGCCGATTCAAAGGGTATGTTTGCAAGGGTTGTGGAACAATGGGACACCTCCAACGTATGTGCAGGCGAGCTGCTAATCCTGTTAAACCTGCAAACCACCATGTTGCAGAGGAGGACAGATCCACGGAGGAGCACAACGAACCAGAGCCTCAGACCTAGGAGAGAGAGGTACATGGGGTGCACACATTCACCACAAATTGTCCCCCGATAATGCTGAATGTTGAACTAAATGGATTTCCGGTGTCAATGGAACTGGACACGGGCGCAAGCCAGTCCATCATGGGCAAAAAGACTTTCGAAAGACTGGTGCAACAAGGCCTTAAGGCCAGTCTTAACACCAATTCGTACGAAGTTCAGAAATTACATGAAAGAACTGATTCCCGTAATTGGCAGTGTTACCGTAAAGGTCTACGATGGAGCGGTGCAACAACTACCACTCTGGCTGGTACTGGGCGATGGTTCCATGTTGCTCAGCAGGAGGTGGCTGGGAAAGATATGCTGGAACTGAGACGACGTCCGAGCGCTATCGCCCGCTGACGACACTTCGTGTGCCCAGGTCTTAAACAACTTCCCTTTGCTGTTCGAACCAGGCATTGGGAAATTCCAAGGAGCAAAACTGAAGATCCACCTAATTCCGGGGGCGCGACCCATCCATCACAAGGTGAGAGCAGTACCGTACATGATGAGAGACAGGGTAGAGATCGAGCTAGATCGAGAGGGCATCATTTCACTGATCAAGTTCAACGAGTGGGCCAGCGCAATCGCTCTTGTCCTCAAGGGAGACAGCACCGTCAGAATCTGTGGCGATTACAAAGTAACTATCAATTGTTTCTCCCTGCAGGATAAATACCCACTACCAAAGACCGACGACCTTTTTGCAACGCTGGCAGGAGGAAAGACGTTCACGAAGCTGGATCTGACTTCAGCCGACATGACGTAGGAATTGGAGGAATCATCGAAGGGCCTCACCTGCATCAACACGCACAAAGGTCTTTTTATTTATAACAGATGCCCGCTTGGAATCCGATCAGTGGTGGCGATATTCTAGAGAAACATGGAAAGCTTACTGAAGTTAGTCCCGCACACCGTGGTCTTCCAGGACGACATCTTGTTCACAGGTCAGAACACAGCCGAGCATTTGCAGAACCTGGAGGAGGTTCTTAGTTGACTCAACCGCGTGGGGCTCAGGTTAAAATGCTCGAAGTGCATTTTCCTGGCGCCTGAAGTGGAGTTCTTGGGAAGGAGGGTTGCGACGGACGGCATCAGGCCCACCAACGTGAAGACGGAGGCAATCGACAACGCCCCAAGGCCACAAAACATGTCGGAGCTGCAGTCATTTCTGGGACTCCTGAACTACTTTGGTAACTTCTTACTGGGTCTCAGCACACTGTTAGAACCACTGCATGTCTTACTACGAAAAGGGGACGAATGGGTTTGGGGCAAAAGCCAAGAAAATGTCTTTATAAAAGCAAAAAAATTGTTATGCTCAAACAAATTGCTTGTGTTGTATGATCCATGTAAGCATTTGGTACTAGTATGTGATGCGTTGTCATATGGTGTTGGGTGTGTATTGCAACAAGCTAATGATTTCGGGAAACTGCAACCAATTGCTTATGCATCCAGGAGTCTGTCTAAGGCTGAGAGATCCTTCAACATGATTGAGAAAGAAGCGTTAACGTGTGTCTACGGGGTAAAGAAAATGCATCAATTCCTGTTTGGGCTAAAGTTCGAATTGGAAACTGACCATAAGCCACTCATATCCCTGTTTTCCGAGAGTAAAGGGATAAATACCAACGCATAGGCCCGCATCCAGAGATGGGCGCTCACGTTGTCCGCATACAACTATGCCATCCGCCACAGGCCAGGCACAGAAAACTGCACCGATGCTTTCAGTAGACTGCCATTGCCCAACACGGGGGTGGAAATGGCACAGCCCGCGGATCTAACCATGGTTATGGAAGCATTTGTGAGTGAGTGATCACCCGTCACTGCCTGGCAGATCAAAATCTGGACGAGCCAGGACCCCTTATTATCCCTAGTCAAAAGCTGCGTGCTTCACGGGAGCTGGTCCAGCGTCCCAGTGGAAATGCAGGAAGAGATAAAGCCGTTGCAGAGGCACAAAGATGAAATGTCCATACAGGCAGACTGCCTTCTTTGGGGCAATCGTGTAGTGGTTCTCAAGAAGGGCAGAGACACCTTCATCAATGACCTCCACCCAGGCATCGTAATGATGAAAGCGATAGCCAGATCCCACGTGTGGTGGCCCCGTATCAATGCGGACTTAGAGTCCTGCGTTCACAAATGTAATACATGCTCGCAGTTAAGCAATGTACCCAGGGAGGCGCCGCTAAGTTTATGGTCTTGGCCCTCCAAACCGTGGTCTCGGGTACACGTCGACTATGCAGGTCCATTCTTGGGTAAAATGTTCCTTATGGTTGTAGATGCGTACTCCAAGTGGATTGAATGTGAGATAATGTCGGCTAGCACGTCCGCTGCAATTACTGAAAGCCTGCGGGCCATGTTTGCCACACACGTCCTATCCGATGTCCTGGTGAGCGACAGCGGGCCATGTTTCACCAGTGTTGAGTTCAAGGAGTTTATGACACGTAACTGGATCAAACATGTCACATCTGCCCTGTTTAAACCAGTGTCCAATGGTCAGGCAGAGAGAGCAATGCAAACCATCAAACAAGGCTTGAAGAGGGTAACTGAAGGCTCACTGCAGACTTGTCTATCCCGAGTCCTGCTTAGCTACCGCACGAGACTCCATTCACTCACTGGGATCCCACCTGCTGAACTGCTTATGAAAAGAGTACTTAAGACAAGGCTCTAGTTAGTTCACCCTGATTGACATGAACAGGTAGAGAGCAGATGGCTTCAACAAAGTACATACAATGATAGAGCAAATGTGTCATGCGAGATTGAAATCAATGATCCTGTATTTGTATTGAATTATGGACAAGGTCTCAAGTTGCTTCCCGGCACCGTCGTGGCCAAAGAGGGGAGCAGGATGTTTCGGGTCAAACTTTCAAATGGACTTATTCACCGGAAACACTTGGAACAAATCAATCTCAGATTCACGGACTATCCTGAGCAACCCACCTTGGACCCTACCTTTTTTGATCCCCCAACTGGCACCACGGTTGACCACGAAGTAGAACCCATCATCCACAGCAGCCCAGCAGGACCCAACACACCAGGCAGCCCAGCAAGGCCAACTGCACAGCAGCCCAGCGAGGGTCCAACAAATGATTCAACAATACCAGCCTTCACACCGAGACAATCAACCAGGCTAAGAAGGGCCCCAGATCGACTCACATTGTAAATAGTTACACTATTGACTTTGGGGGTGAGTGTTGTTGTATATGTAAACTTATATTTACTCTGTATAGCCACCAGAGGGCTCATCCCCTGGAGTCCCAAGGGATGCCATAATCCCTTGGGAGCACAGGTATTTAAGGAGGCCTCACAGGTTGGAGAGGCACTCTGGAGACCTGCAATAAAAGACTAAGGTCGCACTTTACTTTGAACTCACAGTGTTCAGTCTGACTCTTTCTTCATACATAACAGATTCCATTCCCTCAACGTGCAGCTGGTGTGCGACCATCACCACAAAATCATAGAAGTTGAAGCCTGGTATCTTGGCAGCAGCCACGATGCTTTCAGCCTGCACCAGACTGCCCAAGATTGTGGCTGGCTCTTTGGAGACAAGGGCTACCCACTGTGCACTTGGCTGCTTACTCCTCTTCGCAACCCCAGGACTGCAGCAAGCCTACAATGACTCTCATTCAGCCACCAGGTATTTAATTGAGCAGTGCATCGGAATCCTTAAACAGAGGTTCCGTTGCCTGGATCGCTCTGGTGGATTGTTGCATTACTCGCCTGAGCCGGTCTCCCTATTTGTGGTTATCTGCTGCATGCTTCACAATCTGGCAATCATGAGGGCACAACCATTGGAGGACGAGCTACCAATATTACCTGAGGAGGAGGACCAGGAGAAGGCACAGGAGCACGATGCGCAGGAAGAGGAGGAATAGGAGGTGCCAGAGGAAATCAGGATGCGGGTCGCAGGCCGCGCAGGAGGCAGCATCGCCATCCAAGGGAATTCCAGAACTGTCTCATTGCTGCTCGTTTCCGTGAGTTCATGCCCACTTCACCCTTCATCCTTGCATCTCCACAGCCATCCCAATGAACCCTTTCACACATCATTCCCACAGTGAAATGACAGACCTGCACAGATATTGGAACACAAAATAAAGATTTATTACACAAGAAATAAAGGTGCAAAAAACATACACATAATCATTTATCACCTTTGTGCATTTCCTTATAACCCCTCTTATGCAAGCCTATTCTCGAACTATACCGAAGTGTCTCTCCTGTAGCTGCATCATGGCTCTGGGAAGGCTGCTATGTTTCAGCTGTTGAAACTACAGATGTCCTTTTAGGACGCCCTCAACCAGCTCTGGCCCTGGAAAGGCCGGCTGCAGATTGGGCATGCACCCTCCTTGGTGCCTTCAGTCGGCCTTGGCTGGGGCGAGTCCATGCTTGTTGGCAATGGCGGAGTGCCAGGTCTGGGGTCAGAACTGCTGTGATCCTGAGAGAGCACATCATCATCCCGGTCCAAGGAGCCTGCGCCACTCCGTCGGGGCAGCACCTCACCATCCCCACCAATCTGCTGGAACACAGGTCGGTGGGGTGGCATGACACCGGAATGTCCCCCGTGGACTGTGGTGGACCCAGCCATGATGGCAGCAGTCAGATCTCGTGTAACATCCAGCTGAGACTGCATGAGAGCAGACACAGTCTCAATGCCACCAGAGACGACAGCGGTAAAATACTCCGTGGCCTGTTGCTGAGAGTGCATGAAAGCATTCTGAGCTTCCAGGCCAGGGGCCATCCTATTCAATGCAGCACTGAGACGTTGGTTCTCTTCCGCCTGTGCTGTAATGGCAGCTGCCACATCGCCCACGACACACGGCATCACAGCTGGATCCGCACGGTCACTCTGGGAGTCCACCATCGTCTGCATACTGGCAATGATAGGCTCCATGGTGTGTGCAGAGCTGTCCACAATGCGGGAGGCAGACTCCTCCATGCTCCTGACCACATGCGACAGGTTCTCGGGCACACCTTGCCATTGCCCCCTAACATCTGCGAATGCATGGCCTCCACCCTTCTTTCATAAGCCCCAACATCAATGAGTCCTCTGCAGCAGAACTCGCATGCGACCTCGCCCCCCCGGAGAAATGGTACCCGAGGTTGCCTTGGCCTTCACCATGCTGTAGCCCGCTAGGCCCCGATGCATCACCCAGTGCAGATCCCTCTGTTAATTCTAACTGTCCTGACCGCATACTCCCAGTATCTGAGCTGGTGCGTGCGAGTGTAGGAAGCAGTGATGCGGTACTGGCAGCAGTGTCCTCCTCTTCCTCGACCTCATCAGGCCTGCCGCCAATAGATGGAGTAGCCTCTAGGGTGTCGTCATTCCTTTCACTCCCAATGGCCTCTAGCGTCTCATCATGGCTTTGCCTCCCACTCTCATCAGGGGTCTCTCCCTGGCTTCGGCTGCCAGTGACCTCAAGGCTGTCAACATGGCTTTGGCTCACACTTGGGCTCTCATCTGCAATCATAAATGGCACAAGGGTTCCCGTGAGGATGAGGTAGGGCATTGCAGCATGCAGCAAGCAACATGCACAAAATCAAAAGCAATCACATGGTAGGCGCTGGCACTTTTAAGGACAGATGCCATTAAAGGAAGGCCTTCATTTACCGATGCTGCCCCCAGCGGGATCGGCACGACCAGCGCCCACAGCAAAGGCAACATGTGGGCCCACTAGCCTCTGAACCCTTTCTTCCAGGTGAGTGAGCTGCTGGATCTCTGGCTCGCCATCACCAGCTCTCTGTTGCTCAACACAGTTGTGAGAAATCTTCGCCTGCAAAGCAAATAAGGCTTGCTGAGTAGCATTATCATGAGGCCTCAGCAATGAGTGCACAAGTGTGTGTCCATTACATGCAGTTGTAACTCTGACATGAAAGGGAGCCTCCATTGCAAGAATGGACTGATATATATACAGGCCTCAACAATCAAATGTTGCTTCAGTGACTATATAGAGAAGGTGGGAAATAAGAGGTGAAGGAGGGGCTCGCAGAGGAAGGTGAGGAGTTGGTTGAACATGGACTCACTTTCATCAGGCGAATTCTATCGTTCAGCTTTTTGCGGCATTGGGTGGCGGTGCAGTCATGAATGGAGGTCCCCGAGACCTCCACAGCGATCTCTCCCCAGGCATTAATGAACACTGCGCGAGTCGGTCTGCCTGTGTCGGGGTAAAGAATGCACCTCCTTCCCTCCACAGCCTCGATGAGGGTCTCCAACGCCGCGTCCGAAAAGCTGCTAGCCCTCCTTCCTCCTGCTGGATTCGCCATGCCCACGATACAAACTGCTTCCCTGTTCAGGGCCATGCCGCAAACACTGCCCTTTAATAAGGCCAGGGAGCAGCCGGTTCGTTAGCAGCAAATCGGCACCAGTTGAATTTCGCAGCCCAATCGGCCACTCCACACCCACACCACTGCAAACAACCGGTTCCTGCCACCCCCTATTGTCAGCAAAAATGCAGAATTTCGCTCCAATGGCCGCTGCATCCGTTGCGGGGTAATGACCGGCAAAATGTGGTAGGTGCGTCCTGTTTATACCCCTCACTGTCGGAGATCGGGACAATTTATAGATTTTTTAAAAAGTTAACCTAAACATAAATATATTCCAACCACCCGTTCCCAGAAATCCCCCTCGCCCTCAATGTTCAAAGTAAACTACTCGCAACAGCAGTGAACTGCAATTAACAAAACACCCAAAACAAGTGTTTTGCCACTGGTGCATATCACTGAAATGTGAAGACAGAAAAGTAACCCTTTTAAGTGCTGAATATCTTTTGGAATTTGCACATTTCGTTAACTGCCAAAATGTTTTTTCTTTTAAAAATCAGAACTGGGACCAGAAATACAACAGCTACTGGAATCAAGATTATATTAGTTACAACAATGGCTATAGTAATCCAGGTTACAATGGACATGATGGTTATGATTACCCTGGGTATAACTCCAACAATTGTGGATATGCTCCAGAACATGACACCGATAATAGTCAGCAGAGCAGCTATGGAAAGGCATCAAGAGGGCAGGCAGTCACCAGAATAATTACCACACCATGCTAAAGGAAAATTGATAGTTATTTCCCTGGTCCGATAAGAGCGGATGTCCCGGGTGGAGCGGCGCTGATGTGGAGCACGGTCAATAGGAGGTGAGCTGATACCAGGCCCACAGCCAGTTACCGAGCCTCCTCCTTACTGTGCTGTGTTGCTCAGGCTCCTGCAGGCCGCCAGCCAGGCTGCTCCCCTCGCCCCTCACTCCCATGGTAAACGCACCTCCAGCTGCTGCCGTCCGGATTCTCGACTCCTACTGGAACACACCCGGCACCACTTCTGGGAAGGGAACCTGATGGACATCAGCCCGCTCCCAATGCAAACCCCTCAAATCCACCTCAAACTCACCCCTGCACCTCAAACCCACCCCTTTCCCGCCTCAAACCCACCCCGCTCCCACCTCAAACCCATCCCTACACCTCCTCAAACCCACCCCTACACCACCTCAAACTCACCTCTACACCTCCTCAAACCCACACCTACACCACCTCAAACCCACCCCGACACCTCTTCAAACCCACCCCTATACCATCTCAAACTCACCATACACCTTCTCAAACCCACCCCTACACCACCTCAAACCCACTCCTACACCTCAAACCCACCCCTGCACCTCAAACCCACCTCTACACCTCAAACCCACCCCTGCATCTCCTCAAACCCACCCCTACACCTCCTGAAACCCACCCCTACACCTTCTGAAACCCACCCCTACACCTCAAACCACCTCTACACCTCCTCAAACCCTCACCGACACCTCCTGAAACGCAACCCTACACCTCAAACCCACCCCTACACCTCCTCAAACCCACCCGTACACCTCAAACCCACCTCTACACTTCCTCAAACCCACACCGACACCTCCTCAAACCCACCCCTACACCTCAAACCCACCCCTACACCTCAAACCCACCCCTGCCTTAAAACATACCCTTACATCACCTCAAACCCACCGCTACACCTCAAACCCACCCCTACACCTCAAACACCCCTACACCTCCTCAAACCCACCCCTACACCTCCTCAAACACACCCCTACACCTCCTCAAACACAACCCTACACCTCCTCAAACACACCCCTACACCTCCTCAAACACACCCCTACACCTCCTCAAACACACCCCTACACCTCCACAAACCCACCCCTACACCTCCTCAAACACACCCCTACACCTCCTCAAACATACCCCTACACCTCCTCAAACACACCCCTACACCTCCTCAAACACACCCCTACACCTCCACAAACCCACCCCTACACCTCCTCAAACACACCCCTACACCTCCACAAACCCACCCCTACACCTCCTCAAACACACCCCTACACCTCCTCAAACACACCCCTACACCTCCTCAAACAGCGCCCCAATGCACTGGCAGGCGGTGACAAAGTTAAAGATCCGAATTTCCCGCCTCTTCACTCTGATTCCCGCCAGGCGCTAATGATTCGAATAATTCGAATTATCTGCCCCAAAGGGGGCAGAAAGCAATCCACCCACCAACCCCCCCTACCCCCGCCATGTGTTTTTCCTTATTGAGATTGATCAGGTGCCAAAAATCTGCTTCCATCAGAATGACCATATTTTTATTCTTATTTTAATGCTTCAGCATATTAATCAATGATTCACATTTATGCCATTTCAATAATATAACGTTGAAACAAATTTAATACTCAAGAAATTAATTACTAATATTTTACTTACCTCATCTGCCATTTTCTGGGCCTCAAGGTGAATTATTCTGAGCTACACGTTGTGGAACTGCGGATGTATAGACTGATGTCCTTGGACTGCTATAACTAAATTAATTCAGAAAAATTACATCATGTATTACTGTGAACATTCATTAAGCTCAGTGGGAAATGATGAGAAACCAGCAAGTGAAGTGGGTAAGGAAGAGGCTAAGAATAATTAAAACTATAATAAATACAAATGTAGAACAAAATTAGATGACTGTAATAAGTAACGGTGGCATAGTCAGCTATCACACTGTTCTGAAACCTCTTCTATATGCACTCAGAATGTTGATTACAGGATTTTAATTGTCTCCTTGCACAGCTCAGGCTAAACATTCTGGTGCCACTAGCTATCATTCTAACTTTACTCTCTGTTTGAAGAACAAAACAATAATTAACTTTTACTTACAAGTTTAGTGAATATAGTATGGAGTCTAATGGTGAACCGAGTGTACAATCTAATGGCAGTAGTGAGTCAGAATAACGTGCAGACTCTTTTTTTAAAGCATTTGTTTTAACACTCGCCTTCATCTCAATACAATCAGTGCCAGTAAACCCTCCTCCAATGTGGAAATGCTTCCTTATTCATTACTAGTTAAAGATGCAAGGCAAGAGGTTATTCTTAGCTGCAACAACTGTTGTGACAAAGGCCAATCCCGTTTCTCTCTCATTTATCCATTAATTAAAGGACATATGGCATATTAGTTTTTTTTTCACATGTATTTTTTCAGACTGCTTGCTTTCCACTGGTACTCACTTCCACACAGCACAGGAAGTGTGTGGGTGCATTTAACAGAACATCCAGATTCCTCTGCTCATAATGTATCATTTTCTCTCAGGCAGAAACTGTGGTGAGACTGCACACGGCAATCATTTACATGGCATGATCAATTACCAGTCAGTTTGTCAACAGCTGTTATGAACTGCATAATTCCTTACAAGATACATTGAAATTCAACATAATAAGCCCTCTGTTCTATTTACATCAGTGGATAACATCTTTCCAAATTCAATGATTCTAGTATTCACAGCAGGTGATATATGTTTAGTGACATTTAAAGAAAAAAACAGATCAGAAAAAGTACATCTGTGGGGCTCTGCTTTTGGAATATTATATGTCGGTGCACTTGAGTTAGTTTTATGATAAGAACTGCATACTGTCACTCTCTTTTACCTTTTTGCGGTTTTAACCGACCATCAGCAGTAAGTTTAACCCTCTGGTACAAATTTCAGGCCAGCCTTGATATTGGCTTGGGTCCAGCAATACCAGTCTCTTCTATAACTGACCCCTGTCAATTGTGCTTCCCTGTCCCCTTTGTCCTCTCGCTGGGCAGGAAGTTGGCAGTTTGATTCCTGTCCCTCTCCCTGTCTAGGGGCTGGCAATGGATCTGACCATTATATTTGCTATCACCACAATGAAGAAAGAAAGGTTGACTTGCATTTAAATAGCACACCAGAGAGTGCACTCCAGCGCAGACCCAGCTGATGTTTGTGGGGTCAGTAGGCGGTCACCTCATGTGCACGATCAAGGTGAGTGCAAGCGCCATTTCGGGCACATCTTCGGTGTCCACCTAAAACCTCAGCATCCGGGTCCCCTGAACATTAGCCTTCTGGCACTGTGAGCAAGGGGGAAGACCTCCAGGAATGGCCCTTAAAAAACATTGAGAATTCATTGGAGATTCAGGCCACTTGCCTGGCCTGGACTAACACTGGTGGGGTCATTGTGGCGGCCAGTACACCTCCACTCACTCGGCAAAGCAGCTACCATTGCAATACCATGTACTGACGGTGGATCAGGAGTAAGATCAAATGGGCTGAAGGTCTCTTCATCCAAATTATGCGAGCTGACAGTAGAGAGCTGAGACTGACAGGCCCCTTCAACATAGAAGGATAGGCTGTTGAATAAATTGATATGGGAGCGAATGCTACCAAACTCAAGGCTTGTTGTCTTAAAAGGGGAAACATCGTGAATGTTAAATGTTCTTACACCAATGTCAGGCACCTCCTGTCAATAAACCTATTTTATTCTATGCTGATAAGATTATGAACGTCTTGTCTGGTACTTCAATTGTGCATGTTCTTCGTTCTACAAATGAACCTCTGCTATCTGAGGTGATCAGAGTCACTGGATAGCAACACACAGCATGCAACAACAAGAACAGATAGACATGTAGCTGTAGCAACATCACTAACATGCAGCTATCACATAGGAAATAGTAGTAATTTGGGGAGACCACTATTACACTGCAGGAATCAGAGACCTGAGCTGCATGTAGAGGATCAGGTAAGTGAAGAGATCGGTGGATGTGTATGGACATGCTGCTGCCCGAAAGCTGGAACCGCCGCAGCAACTGCCCAACTGCCCGTCTGCCTGTCCGGCCAAGTTACGGCCCCCGACCCTGCCTCGCGCCGCTTCAGCTCACCTTCCTTATGCCTTTCCCCGCATGTTGCGCGGGAGTGGGAACAGCATTTTCAGCGGTTACCGGGCGCTCGCACTCTACTGCAACCACGTCCCGCACGTGGTCTGCTTCCACCAGCGGCACCGCGAGTTCTACCCGGTCACGGCCATGGGAGCCAGCTTCCACACCTACAATGTGAAAAGACTTGGAATAGTTGCAGTTACCTGTGCTTTTGTCATGCAACTGCTTACAACAGCACCATCGGAGCCGGCCGGGGAGCGGAAGGAGCAGCGTGGCAGCATATCACTCCAGGGAGCAGCACTTGCTAGAGCAGGAGAGCAATGTCAGTGAAAAGGGACGTCACCAGAGTCCAGGTCGGTGGGCTGTGGGCAGGTACATCAAGAGCGGCGAGTTCGGGGCCCAGAAAAGGCATGGCCACGGGGCAGCACCGGCCAGCCCACACTGCGATATGTGTGCGCACTAGGTCCACCGTGCAGCAGAGCAGGCCACCAGTCGTCTTGGTTAATCCTTGCAACTGGACCAAGACTTAGCTCTGTCAAGCCCGTGTGGTGGCTGGTGTGCAATGGTCAACAAACGTTAAAAAAATCTAAGCACAGGCATCTTCCACCCTTCAAGATTTAGTTCGGACCTGAAATTTTAGGTCCATCATTGAAACACCTGTGAACTTTTTGACGTGGAAGCAAGTCATCCTCGATTCAAGGGACTGCCTATGTTGATGATGATGGACGTGTATTAAAGCAAGGGTAAGGTGCATGCAACCCCAGTGCTCAGTTTTACCAATATAAAAGTTCATAGACTCCAGGGCTTACCCTTGGGGATAAATACTGTACAGGATAACAAGATGGACTCCACTGGAGTTCGCCATGCAGGGCTATCATCCAAAATGCACTGAAATCTTCGGCGATTCATAACTGTGACAGCATGGAAGAGGACTGTGCCCTGTTCTGATTATGGTTGTTTCAGATGTGGAGTCAAATCTCCAGGCAGCTCTGCATGCAGGGTACGCTGAACTTGGGAGGGATTTCAGTTACCACTATGAGAAGGTTTGGCAGAGGTGAAAGATTCGTTGAGTCAGGTCTCAATCAGAGAAAAGAAAGCATTCAGCATTTGCCAAATACCATGACACAATGCCGCAGCAGAATGGACAGGAAGTTGGTTTTCACATCAGTGAGCTGACTCACAGGAGCTGCACCAGATATTGATGAATACCTTATTTAGACAGCTAAAGCCATTCTATGCCTGGTGTCCATACATCAAACACCAAGTCCTTCATCATGCCCACATTCCAAATTACCATTCCCACTTTCATGGGGCCATTCCATAATTGGTATTACTATTAAAGGGCAATCAGGAGGTGACAACAGGAACATTTATACCAAGAATTTAAAAAAACGCATGTGCATAAAATAGGAACTAGGAACATATACATATTCAAAATACTAAATGATAAATGAATTGGGACCTACTTATGTGTCATTTATTTCAATTATTTACATGTTAACAGATGTGACCCATGACTGGGGGAAGAGTAGAGTGAATATTTTAGGGCTGGATTTTCGGTTCTGGTCATTTCAGGGCGGTAATGGCAGCGGGGCAGTAAAGTTTGTGCCGGGAAATGGTGTGCGCCTGCAGCCACAAAATTTGCCATCCGGGCCCTGAGTGTGCGGTGGAGCACTAAGGGAGGCATTGCAACCTCCTTTTAGGGTGCAAGGCCGGCTGAACAACTGAAAATCCATTGCTAAAGAGCCGTACTCGGAGCATCCTAAAAGAGGCTTCTGTGGGAAAAAAACACCCCACAAAACACACAAAAAACATTACCAATACCTTGCCCATCCCACATTAGGATAAATTGCAAAGATAAAAATAAACAAAACAATCAAACTTAGCTCATTCATTGCTTACTTCACTCACCGCCGCCGGGACAGCTCTGACCACCTAATTTTCCAGGCGGTCTCACTACGGCGTGCTACAGGGCGCTAAATGTTCGCCGTCCAACAAAAAATCAATGTGCTGTCGAAAACTGTGGTGTTCCACACTGCCTCGACGCTCCCGGGCGGTGCTGCTCAGCGCCCCCGCAAAACCAGCAACTTATTTCCTGGCAGGGCGCTGGGAACTGTCCGCCAGGCCGGAACCTTCTCCTCCACCATTACTGCCCCTTTGGGGTGCGAACAGGGGAAGATACATAGGGAAAATCCAGCCCATATAAGTCTTCATTAATTTTGCCGTAATTCATGTAATGTGTGTGCAAATGTAATGGTAGTTGGGAGCCTCGTGGAATTAAATGTTATACTCAACATAACCTTAGACAGAAAGCATGGGTGATAGTGGTTGCAGTTATCTTCAATGGAAAGCTGTTAGTAGGGATGCCTTTAATCTCTCATTCTAATTTAATCAGATGCTGTCCACCCAGGGCAAATACTCCCAGAACTCTGTTATGCCAGGGCATGGGAGGCTTCAGCCCTAATGAATGTCTCTCATTCTAGCAGCATTGTGCATTATTTAATAAACAACAAAGATTTTAAAACTGCATAAAAAGAGAGGGAAAAACCCAAGAAAAGCAATCAGAAATTAGAATTGAAAAGCCGACATTACAATTGTAGATTGTTCCTTTAAGTAAGATCACATTGAAAGGCACAGCCGAGCATCCCTGAACAATCCATTTGTATGAACAAAGTTATGAATCAGTTTACTTCTGGTGTAAATGCTGGGAATGGTTCTGACAAACTAATGATATCAGTTCCTGTCCTTTAATGTATTGAAATAAAAGTCCTCCCTATTTCTGGCAAGAACTTCCTACACCAGACATACAACTATTGCATGGGAAACTCTCACTTGGTGCAGGCATATTCCATCCTGCGGGCAGCTCACATTAATTGCTGCAACTGTATCCAAAATCATGCATGGTGGTAATTAATGTGCATTGGTCACTGAATAGTATATAGTAAGTACAAGGTGAAAGTGGATTTTATTCTTATTATTTTGCAAAAACCTGTGTCAGTCAATGTGCAAGTTTCTGTGTGCTGATGTACAAGTGCGGCTACAGAGCAGAAAGTATTTCCCAAAGAGTTATTTCCAAAGTTTTTTTTTAACTCATATCTGTTTAAATCAACAAATTGTACATCAGTTAATTAAAAATACTTATATTAAACTCACAAATTCCCAAGCTAAACATTTGAATAATACTCCAGGCCCTCCTTGAGTCCATGGGCTAGATTTTCCATTATTTTTGCATGCATAACGCCCACTTACCGTCCATTTTACCACTGAAACACCCAGATATCGCCCATTTAGCCACAAAATGGAAACTGACGCCCATTTTTCGGACTCTTATTGCCGAGCGTTACTTTCCCCATGTTCGCAACGGCGGAAAAAAAATAATACCGCCCGCCCACTTTTTTTGGACGGAAACATCAGAATGGGTGAAACCAACACCCATAATATCGCCCAGCGTTACTTTCTGCACATAATTAAGGCCGAGATTCAATAATACCGACCGCCCATCTTATTTTGTCGTAAAGATCACATTTGCCGAAACTAATGCCCAGGAGATCGCCCAGCGTCACTTTCATCACCTCGCACACATCTCGCCCACAAAATCACTCGCCCAAAACACCGTTCTGAAAAAGTGGAACTGATGTGAACGAATCACAGCGGTGTGGGCGCCATTTTTTAAATCGCAGGTCGTTTCATTCAAAAGGCTGCTTCAACTTCGGGGGAGTTTGGATTGACTCTGGAGTTCTTCTCAGGTGAAGTGACCATCTCAACAGACATCTTTTCAGACTCTGGACAATTGGGGTTTACTGTAGGTGTATTTTAGTGAGGAAATTGTTGCTTCTGATCAATTGGTATTATACTTTCATTGCAATGGGGCCAGCCATTTCTCAGCCTGCATCGGTTAATACGCAGATGCTGCAGAGTGCAAATGGCACAACATCGAATGCACATTATTATATGCCCAATCTAAGACATGCCAGAATGAGGAGGAGGTCCAGACCATACACACTCCGCACTTATAGGGAGAAGAGCTCTTACCTTGACATGTCCGAGAACATGCTTCCACAAAGTGGTGATCAATGAAATATGTGAGCTCATCAGGCCAGATATGCAGCCTGCCATCAGAACATCAGTGTTGGTTGAGGTCAAAGTCACCGCGGCACTGTCGTTCTATGCATTCGGTTCCTTTCGGGCCTCCGCAGTCGAGATTTCCCCTCTGTCTCACCCTGCCACACATCACTGCATTAGACGGAGGCCCTGTATGTGCGTAGGATGGACTTTATCAGCTTCCCCATGACCACGGAGGCTCAGACTGACAGGGCTGTAGCATTCCACCACATTGCTAAGTTCCCCAGTGTTTATATAGAAGAACTCCACGAGGCTGAGTACTGTGAGCTAAACTTAGTGTGACATTAGTCTTCTTTATTACAACTCTAGAGTGCCTAAACAACATGGCAGCCAACCTTTTATACAGCCCTGCACGTGTGTGCAGGTGACCATTAGGACTCCAACAATCACGTTCTCTGGTGGCAAGTATTAGATAGTTACATACATAACACCCAGGGTGCAGGGAGCAATACAGTGCACTCACATCGCCATGCGGGCAACTTCTCATGACCCAGAGCTTTTTCGTAACAGAAAAGGATTTCACTCCCTGAAGGTCCAAGTAGTTGTCGACCACAATCAGAAAATAATGGCAGTGAATACCAAATGTTTGGGCAGTTTCGATGAGGCTCACATCCTGCGTGAATGCGCTGTCTCTGACATGTTTAAGAGTCGGCCACAAGGACAATGCTGGATGCTTGGTGACAACCGATATGGCCTAGCCACCTGGCTGATGACCCCCCCCTGCGTGACACCCACACTGAGGCTGAGAAGCGATACAACCAGAGCTACAGAGACACACACAATGTGGTCCAGAAAACAATAACTGTGCTTAAGCAGTGCTTTAGATGCCTGGAGCACTCACGAGGGGAGCTACAATACAACCCTGAGCAAGTAGCTAAATTCGTGGTCGTGTGCTCCAAGCTGCACAACCTGGCTATCAGGAGGGGCCAAGAATTGCCAGAAGGGACTGATGGACCACCTCAGGAGAGAGAGGAAGAGGAGGTCGAGGGTCTGGACACTGAGCTAGGGCCAGACAATCAGGCTGACTATGCAACCATGCCCATGACCCTTTCCAGACCGCAGGAAAGGGCCCGTGGTGGCTGCATAGCTGCAAGACTCTTACATCAGGAGTTCATAAATGAGCGATGTGCCTGAAAGAACATTGCTGTGATTGACAAAGCTGACACACTGCTGTGTGTGTGCAGCTCAGACATCAATGGTGGGCATCACCTTGGTGCCAGTTAAAGTTTAAGTTGATTCAAGTTAAGTTTTATTTTAGCCTTTCATGTTAAGGAATCATCAGTGTGTAACGGTCTAGCTATCTGAGACAATGCGCAACAAGGTTATGTTGAATAAAAAACATTTTATACGACCATTGGTCTGAAATCATAAGTATCACGGGCAAAAACACCCAACTCCCCACTTTTTCAACCATTGACATCAACCAAATGTTCAACATGTACATCAACACAGAATACAAAGGCAAAGCAGGAGGGTGCCCCCCCACCCCCATACTTTACAACAAATTGCATACACTGAGATGGAGATATAACACAGCCATCACTTGCGGACATGCACCTCACTTTCCTTCCCCCTCCCCTTCTTCTCCCCACCTCTACCCCTTCCCCTCCTCGCTCCATGCCGGCTGGATGAAGAGCTCCTCAGGCAGTGCCTCATTGGGGGGATGAAGGCAGAGGTGGTGGTTGCTCGGGTACGGGAGCGGGGGGGTGCTGAAGGGGGAGCATTCTCTGTTCCAGAAGCAGGGTCCTTGCTCTCATCTGTCATTGGCACTGGTGGTGCAGAACCTAGGGATGGAGTGCCGTGCTCCGGGACCACTGGGAGGCCTGTGCCAGCAGTGTTCCTGGCTATTGCATCCAGGACCTCCGCTATCCGCGGAACGTACTCAGTCATGATGGCCAGCTGTCAGGATATGCCTCCCAATGCATGTAGGATCTGGTCACCAATGTCTACGGTCCTCCTGGACAACTGTACCAACTCTCCGCTCTCATGTGGCGCTCATGGAACAGACCTGCCGCGTCCACAAGGCCTCCACGGGGTCGGCGCCGTCCTGGAGACAAATGGGGTGCCTTGTGGCGAGGTGCTTCCAGAGTGGAGGTGGGAATGGCCGGAGGAGCACTAGATGGCCTTGGGGTGGAATGGCTTCTGGAGCGTGGCGATGCAGGTTCCTCGAAGTCCGCGCTCTCACCCATAGAGAACAGACCCAGTGGATTGACGGGTGAGAATCGGAGCTCCTCAGCAGATGTAGGATCGTCTGGCGAGTCCGGCCCCGCGCCCCCACCTTCTGGCCTCTGTGACCTTGCCTGGGGCCGTGCTGCTGGCTGAGCTGCAAAACACAAATTAGGTTTTAGAGGAGAAGGGGGTGCTAGGGTCACAAGGTGAGTCCAGCGCTACACACAGCACATGCACGACAAAAGCACCACCGCTATCAAAATCATCACAGACATCACATTTCATGACCATCAACACATTCTGCATTGCAATGATTTTCATTCGACCAGCATTATTTATAAGACAATTTTAGAAATCATCTATCATATATTATTGTTCAGATATGAGTGAGTGTGGCATCTATTGACTTTACATCATGCAATGGTGTAAACTTTACTCACGTGGCATCACTTCAGGGTCTGCTGCTCCTTGCATGGCCATCCGGGGCTGCTTCCCCACGAGTGCGAGCACCCGCTCCTCCATGTCAGGGATGTCGCTGGGGACTGGTGGCTTCCCACCCATTTGCCTCTGCACGGACCTCATCGTCGATAGCTTCTTCTGTAAAAAACCTCACATCTGATGATATTCACTCATGACTCTGAAAACCAAATTACATAAATACATGAGTACATGTAAATAAATGTAATACTTGCTCTTGCGGATCCGACAAGGTCGTTCCATTGTTTGCGGCATTGGTTGCCCTCACGCTGCTCATTGGTCGCCAACGAGACCACCTCTGCTATCTCAGCCCATATCTTCTGGTAGGACATAATGGTGGGCTTCCCACGCCCTCCCTGTGTCAAATCACCCCAGCGTGACTCGGCCTCCTGCAGGAGGGAAGTACTTGCCTTGTCCGAGAACCTCCTCGCTCTTTTGCGCCCTCCAATGTGCTCCTCTCCCAGCTCACTGTGCTCACCAGCTTCAGTCCTCACAGGCGTGCTGTGTCGCCTCCTCCTCTCCCTCCATTATAGGCACCAAATTCGGGAAAATATCTGGCAAATAACAGCTAATTTTTTTTGCACAATTTGCTCTAAAGCTCTAAATTCTCCATCCTTCCTCCCAAGCAGCCACAGCACACCCACACATGCCTTCACTCCCTCTCAGTTCCCTCTCTCTCTGTCTCCTCTTCTGCACATGTCATGATGACCCTTGAGCTCCTGAATCGCGGGAATCGAGCGTTGCTATGCCGTTGCTAAGGACGGCGACACTTTACGGCAGAAGGTCAGAGAAATTTAACGCTACCGCCCATTTCAGATCGCTCACGGTAACGCCCAATTTCAAAAATGGAGACTAGAAGCTTTGAGAATGGGTGACAAGCCAACGATCTGAAAACCCATTTTTACTGCCGGAAATAATGCCCATTTTTGGGCAATCTACACAAAAGTGTAAAATCAAGCCCCATGTGCTAATCTGGTTGCAAACATTCTGCTTAGTGAATAAGAGACAATTCAAACCTGGACAAAAAGTGCATCACCTTATTTTAATTTCTGAGTATCTGCATTCAGCAACCACTTCTGATCTGTAGTCAATGGACAATGGACTTTATAAAGGTAAGGCATCACTTCTTTCTTTTTTGAGATCATTTTCAAGTGTAATGTCTGTAACTTGTAATGTATGCAACTCCACCCGGTGGATTTATTGTGTTACTGCAACCAAAGGTTGAATAAAGGAGTCAGCTGACCAGAAGCTTCCGGAACTTCTGAGATGCTGTATACCATTATAGAAAGATGTGTGTGCTGTGCTCTGTGAATATATCACATTTGGCGATGAGGTGGGATTTTTCAGATGATATAAAGCTGAAATTTTGTTTGTGAAGGATTCAGCCAGCCGACAGAGAGCCTTTGGAAGCTTCCCTATCTTTGGACATAGCTACAAAATCTGAAGTAAAAAAAAACGAGCACACTGTCTGCACTGCAGAGACAAAATGGCGGCACCCATAGCATTAATGGGACACTTAGGTGAATCGCCTGCAGGTTCAAAGTAAAAGGCGGTGGGGGCCCAAAGTCTCAGAAACTGGAAATTCTAACAGAGCTAAGTCATGCTATCAGTGCCTGGGACAACACATTGCTCAAAGTTGTCCATATGTGAAGGCAGAGTGTTTCTTCTGCAGAAAGACTGGGCATCTTGCGAAGGCATGCCTTCTGAAGGGTAAACCAGCTTTCAAAGCTATGAGTCCAGTTTTCAAAGCTATGAGTAGAAATCCCCAGAGACTACATAGCATGGAAGAACAACAACAGGACGAGAAGATGTTAAAGTTACACGTCATCAGGAGCACGAGGTTAACGGACAGCGATTCAAAAAGTATCAAAATCCATATAAAGTTTGCAGGATTCAAGATACCAATGGAATTCGACACGGATGCATCCGTGAGTTTAGTACCGGAGTCGCTATACCTAGATAAATTGCGTGATTTCCCAATGGAGAAATCGAAGATAGAGCTGCGAGGCTACTCGGGCGAGAAAATTCCTGTTGTAGGTCATATCACCGCACCGGTGAAATATAAAGATCAATTTCAGAATTTGCCTCAAATAGTAGTGAAAGGAGACAAGCCTGCCTTACTAGGAAGAAATTGGTTGAGATCACTGAAGCTGGATTGGAGTGAGATTTTTCGTGTTGAAATGAGATTTGCATCAAAGGATGATGTTATCAAGCAGTATCCGAAGGTGTTCTGTGAAACGGGCAGTCCGATCCAAGGCTTCAAGGTGAGTGTCAGGGTACAGGAGGATGCAAGATCGGCTTACTGCAAGCCACGTTCCATACCATATGCATTCAAGGAGAAAGTTGAGCAAGAAATCAAAAGATTAGAGACTGAGAACATTATTTCTAAGATAGATCGATGTAATTGGTCTACACCCTTTGTTGTTGTACCTAAGTCCGATGGTAAGGTAAGATTGGTTGGTGATTATAAAGTAACCGTAAACCAGGTTCCAGAGGCTAATGTCCCCAATACATTGCCAAATATAGAAGATTTGTTCACAACACTGACAGGTGGTCAGAGCTTCTCCAAACTGGATCTTACCAATGCCTACTTACAGCTTGAACTAGATGAGGAGTCCAAGTTATGCTTGACTATAAATAATCATCTCGGCCTATATCAATTTAATAGGCTACTGTTTGGAGTGTCTTCTGCCCCTGCCATGTTCTAATGGGTGATGAACCAGATTTTGCAACGTATTGAAGGGTAGTATGTTATTTGGATGACATACTAATTTCAGCACCAAATAGGCAAATTCATGATAACATTTTGAATGAAGTCCTCAAATGGCTAGAGAAGCACAGACTACGAGTGTCTGCTCGTAAGTGTGAGTTATTTCAAAACTCAGTGGAGTACTTAGGGTACAGAGTAGACAAAGATGGTTTACATCCAACCATGGGAAAACTGGATGCAATTAGAAATGCACCCACTCCCAGGAATGTCACTGAACTTTGTTCATTCTTGGGTCTTTTGAACTATTATGGGAAGTTCCTACCAAATTTGGCTACAGTATTACATCCACTGAATGAACTATTGAAAAAACAGGTCAATTGAAAGTGGTCAAAAGCATGCGATACAGCATTCAAGGACTGTAAAAGCAAATTGGTAGAGAGCACCATGTTTGTTCACGATGACATATCTAAGGAGATTAAGCTAGCATGTGATGCCTCTCCATATGGAGTTGGGGCAGTAATCTCTCATGTATTATGTAGTAGGGAGGAGAAACCAATTGCTTTTGCTTCACGCACTCTCATTGCCAGTGAGAGTAATTATGCGCAAATCGAAAGGGAAGCTTAGGCAATAATTTTTGGGGTCAAGAAGTTCCACAAATACTTGTAAGTTTACGGACCATAAGCCCCTGACAGCAATCCTCCATCCAAAGTCCCCAGTTGGCTAGAATAGACGGGCAAACGATACTCAAAGGGTTGACGGTGGATAAGCAATGGCAAACATTTAAAGATCACATGGATGAACTTCAGCAAATGTACATCCCTGTCTGGAGTAAAAATAAAACTGGGAAGGTGGCTCAACCATGACTAACAAAGGAAATTAAGGATATTGTTAAAGCCAAGGAAGAGGCATATAAATTGGTTAGAAAAAGCAACAAACCTGAGGACTGGGAGAAATTTAGAATTCAACAGAAGAGCACTAAGTGTTTAATTAAGAGGGGGAAAATAGATTACGAGGAAGTTTGCAGGGAATATAAAAACTGACTGCAAAAGCTTCTCTAAATATGTGAGGAGAAAAAGATTAGTAAAGACAAACGTAGGTCCCTTGCAGTCGGATTCAGGTGAAATTATAATGGGGAACAAAGAAATGGCAGACCAATTGAACCAATAATTCGGTTCTGTCTTCATGAAGGAAGATACAAATAACCTTCCGAAGGTACTAGGGGACAGTGGGTCTAGTGAGAAGGAGGAACTGAAGGATATCCTTATTAGACGGGAAATTGTGTTCGGGAAATTGATGGAATTGAAGGCCGATAAATCCCCGGAACCTGATAGTCTGCATCCCAGAGTGCTCAAGGAAGTGGCCCTAGAAATAGTGATGCATTGGTGATCATTTTCCAACAGTCTATCGACTCTGGATCTGTGCCCATGGATTGGAGGGTAGCTAATGTAACACCACTTTTTAAAAAAGGAGGGAGAGAGAAAACGGATAATTATAGAGCGGTTAGCTTGACATCAGTAGTTGGGGAAATGTTGGAATCAATCATGAAGGATGAAATAGCAGTGCAGTTGGAAAGCAGTGACAGGATCGGACCAAGTCAGCATGGATTTATGAAAGGGAAATCATGCTTGACAAATCTTCTGGAATTTTTTGAGGATGTAACTAGTAGAGTGGACAAGGGAGAACCAGTGGATGTGGTGTATTTGGACTTTCAAAAGACTTTTGACAAGGTCCCGCACAAGAGATTATTGTGCAAAATCAAAGCACATGGTATTGGGGGTAATATACTGACATGGATAGGGAACTGGTTGGCAGACAGGAAGCAGAGAGTAGGGATAAACGGGTCCTTTTCAGAATGGCAGGCAATGACTAGTGGAGTGCCGCAGGGCTCAGTGCTGAGACCTCAGCTCTTTATAATATACATTAACGATTTGGATGAAGGAATAGAGTGTAATATCTCCAAGTTTGCAAATTACACTAAACTGGGTGGCGGTGTGAACTGTGAGGAGGACGCTAAGAGGCTGCAGGGTGACTTGGACAGGTTAGGTGAGTGGGCAAATGCATGGCAGATGCAGTATAATGTGGATAAATGTGAGGTTATCCATTTTGAGGGCAAAAACACGAAGGCAGAATATTATCTGAATAGCGGCAGACTAGGAAAAGGGGAAGTGCAACGAGACCTGGGTGTCATGGTTCACCAGTCACTGAAAGTGGGCACGCAGGTATAGCAGGTGGTAAAGAAGGCAAATGGTATGTTGGCCTTCATAGCTAGGGGATTTGAATATAGAATCAGGGAAGTCTTAATGCAGTTGTACAGGGCCTTAGTAAGGCCTCACCTGGAATATTTTGTTCAGTTTTGGTCTCCTAGTCTGAGGAAGGATGTTCTTGCTATTGAGGGAGTGCAGCGAAGATTCATCAGACTGATTCCAAGGATGGCTGGGCTGTCATATGAGGAGAGACTGGATCAACTGGGCCTTTATTCACTGGAGTTTAGAAGGATGAGAGGGGATCTCATAGAAACATATAAGATTCTGACGGGACTGGACAGGTTAGATGCAGGAAGAATGTTCCCGATGTTGGGGAAGTCCAGAACTAGGGGACATAGTCTTAGGATAAGGGGTAGGCCATTTAGGACTGAGATGAGGAGAAACTTCTTCACTCAGAGAGTTGTTAACCTGTGGAATTCCCTGCCGCAGAAAGTTGTTGATGCCAGTTCACTGGATATATTCAAGTGGGAGTTAGATATAGCTCTTACGGTTAAGGAGATCAAGGTGTATGGAGAGAAAGCAGGAAAGGGATACTGAAGGAATGATCAGCCATGATCTTATTAAATGGCGGTGCAGGCTCGAATGGCCGAATGGCCTACTCCTGCAGCTATTTTCTATGTTTCTATGTTTCTATGTTTCCAACATTAGCTGCAGCCTGAATGCAGAGATGGGCTTTGATTTTGGCAGCATATACATATGATATTGAATACAGATGATCAGCTGATCACAGTAATGCTGATGCAATGTCTAGATTGCCTTCCCCATCAAAAGTTGCACCCGATAGGGAAAAAGTGTTCTATTTTTCATACATTGATGAACTGCCAGTCACGGCTGAAGAGATTGGTGGAGCAACCAAACGTGACCCAGTGATGTCAAAGGTGTATGATAATATTGCAAATGGATGGCCAAACCAGGTAACAGACAAAGATATTCATCCATTCTTCATTCGTAGGAATGAATTATCAGTCAATAAAGATTGCATCACGGGGGTGCAAGAGAGGTTATACCAAATAAATTCAGATCCAAATTATTCGGAGACCTCCATGACCAGCACCTGGGAATGTGCTTGACCAAGAGTTTTGCATGCAGTTACTTATGGTGGCCAGGTCTTGATAAAGATATAGAGTACATCATGAGTCAGTGTACGACATGTCAATCGGTAAGCAAGCAACCACCACCAGTACCATTACAGCCATGGAAATGGCCTCCCAGTGTGTGGCAAAGGCTACATATTGATTTCACTGAGTTAGAAGGACAACAATTGCTCATTGTGATTGATAGCGATTCGAAGTGGGTTGAGGTGATTCCAATGTGGAAAATAACAACAAGTAAAACATTCGACATTTTGCGAAGTTTATTTTCTTCATTTGGCCTCCCAGAAGAAATTGTTTCAGATAATGGGCCACAATTTTGTTCAGAACGATTTGCACAGTTCACGAGCAAAAATGGTGTGAAACATACCAAAATTCCACCGTACCACCCTGCTTCGAATGGTGCCGCAGAGCGCACTGTACAAATTGTAAAACGTGCCCTCATAAAACAAATGTTAGATCCAAATCCAAAAAACAACAGCTGTCATTGGATCACAAAGTGACTAATTTTTTGATTACGTATCGTAATGCTCCTCATACAGCTACTGGTAGAACACCAGCAGAGTTGTTTCTCAAACGACAGCCATGAACCAGATTCTTTTGTTAAAACCAAATTTGGCACAGTCCGTAGAAGAGACACAATTAAGACAGAAAGAGAATCATGATAGAGGTAGAGTAAAAGAGAGAAGGGTGAAATTAAATCAGAAGGTGAGAGTGAAGAACCATAACCATAAATGGGTAAAGTGGTTACTCGGAAGAGTGGTGAAGGTATGTGGTCCTCGCACATATTTGGTCAAGATGTTTGATGAACAGGTTAAGTTTGTTCACATTGATCATATTTTACCTACAGGCATGGAAGGAGTTGATGGTGGAAATGACTCAGTTATTTCTGACTCATCAGATAGTTTTGATACGTCAGTAGCATATCCTGCATCTAATGTACTGGAAACAAATCCAAGAGAAAAATCAGAATTTAAGTCTGAGTCTGAGTCAAGAAAACAAACAGTCTGAAGTTATAGTGAGTTCAAATGTAAATCAAGGAAATCCCATGGAGGAAATCGTTCCTCAGGATCAGCCTTGAATGAGTTTAAATTCAACACCATGTTTGGAAGGTTCTGTTCGAGTATGAAGGTATCCTCTTCGAAACAGAAAACAAGTGGTTAAGTTAAATTTGTAACCATGGCAAAATAAGTTCATAAACTTTGTTATGTATAAACATGCAAGTTATGTATGATGTTTGTTATAATAACTTCTTCATTAAGGAGGGAGAAGTGTAATGTCTATAACTTGTAATGTATGTAACTCCATCCGGTGGACGTATTGTGTTACCGCAACTAAAGGTTGAATAAAGGAGTCAGCTGACCAGAAGCTTCTGGAACTTCTGAGATGCTGTCTACCATTACGGAAAGCTGTGTGTGCTGTGCTCTGTGAATATATCACATTTTTCAGTGCTTTTTATACAACTCTCAAAATTACCAGTTTACCAGTATAGTCTGTCTTTCCATCTTCACTGTGAAGTTTGCAGGAGTCAGGTTCAGTGACATACTTTATTAAGAGCCAATCACTTATGACACAAACAAAATTATATTACAAGGTTCATGACTTCCTATCTGAGTGAGTCAATACAGATCCCGTCTGTCTGGTATTTGATCTTTGGTTGTTTACAGAGGTCAAAAAGCATTCTTTTTAACGTGAATTATTCTTTTATGCTTTGCAAGTTTCGAGCATTAATAAAGGGGTGTGTCTTGAGCCAGCATAAAGCTTATCTACGAAGGGTCATCGACCCGAAACGTAAACTCTGGTTTTCTCTCCACAGATGCTGCCTGACCCGCTGAGATTTCCAGCATTTTCTGCTTTTATTTCAAGTTCCAGCGTCCGCAGTATTTTGCTTTTGTATTGAAGCTTATCTAGATGTACCAATGTACACAAGCAGAATTTAAATTAAGTTAACAAACATTTTGTCCAGATTTGAATGTTCACCAATCAGGACTGTTTGCAACCAAATTAGCACATGGACTCAAGGAGGGCCTGGTGTATTATTCAGATGTTTAACTTGGGAATTTGTGAGTGCACTGGGATTATTATGTATTGTATTATATGGCCATTTAGTGGCATTAAAGCAGAAGAGGAATTTAAAAAGACAACATTCTTTTAAAAAAATATTAAAAAGAGCTAGTTAACAGAATATAAGTTAAATGCAACATAAGTGGGAGGGAGGTGAAGGGTCCGATAATTGAAGTTTTATAGGTGTTAAACTTCCAATCATAAAGAGTGAGATGGTAGCTGAGGAAGACATATAGAGAAATGAGGACAAAATTAAAGAAAAGTGGAAAGAAAATAACCAAACCTCAGGAACATAGTAAACGAGGGATCTTAAGTACAGTAAAAAGAAAATGAATTACGATCTTTCGTGGAAAGTACAGAAAATCAAATAAAGCAAAAAGGTGATAAAGTGGTGATGAAATAAGATGAAATACATTAAAGCCGAGCTGAGCAGTTCAGTGTAGTTCTGAATAGGCTAGACTCAACAAAGGAAAGACTTGTATTTATAGCATGCCTTATGATTCACTCAAAAAATCTCAAAATGCTTTGTGTACAATAAATTACTTTCCAATGCAGTGAGATTTTTTTTTGCAGGCAGCCATGGTAGCCATTGCACACACAGCACAATCCCACAATCAGGTGGTAAGATCCAAGTGGAGCAAAATCATAAACCTGTTCTTTGTAAATTGTATACAACGCACAGAGGGAATCTTTCCAGATGAATAGCCACTTAATCTGCTTTTGGTGGCAATGTTTGAGGGAGAAATGTTGGCCAGGACACAGGGAATACTTCCTGCTCTTCTGTAAGCAGTGTCAGGAGATCTTTAACGCCCACGTGTTGCAGTTCACGCCAACAACTTGAAATGGACCATTTGTCTTTTTCCTCTGCTGTATTTCGGTTGCCATAGCCGAGGTCTAACAATTATCCCGATCCTGTTAAATTGCTGACTAAAGGATACGTAGATTGCCCACTACATCCAGGAGCGTGCGACAAACCTAACTCCCCACCCACCCTTTCCTCCAACGACTGTCTGTCCCATCTGCAACAGACTGTAATTCCTGTTTTGGACTGTTCAGTCACCTGAGAACTCACTTTTAGAGTGGAAGCAAGTCTTCCTCGATCTCGAGGGACTGCCTATGATGATTGTGTCAATCTAGACAACAGAAAATATCACATTAATAGGTTTCTTTCTACAGGCTAAGTTACTGTTCGGATAAAATTCTGTTAACATAAAGGTGCTTTATTGCGGGGAAGCAAAACGACATAGGCAAAATAGTAAACTGAATAATACATAAATGGAAAATATATGGAAATTAAAATCAGGAGGAGTCCGATCCGCTACCACCCATTTTCCGTCTGATAGTAAAATAGCATTTACCCCCATGTGTCTTTGCAATACGTAATCAGCTACCAGAATATAGGGATATTTATCCTGTGGATCCTGTTTAATGTAAATCCATAGGTTATGAAGCAAGAAAATTACGAACTGTCTTCACTGGTAGAGAATGGGATATTGCTTTGCAACAGATTTTGTAATGGTATTTGAATCACTTATCCATCCGGCAAAGTATTACATCCACTAACTTTACAATCAAGTTGGTTCCCTCAGTAAAGCAACTTTATGTTAATAGATCCCTAATCAAAAGAAATTTCCCCTTACAGAATGTAATTCTAATTTGTACCCAGCGGGGAGAGCAATGTCCATTTTAACCCCTAACTACTTGAAACTAGAGAGAGGAATTCCTATTTTTACTGTGCTAACCTCCGTCTACCATATAATCCAAAGGATGGCATCTTTGACAATGCAATATTTCCTCAGCAATGTACTCGAGTATCAACTTACATTATGGACTGACCCAGAGGCAAGAGTGCTATGAACTGAGTTAAACTGACAATTGAAACAAATTAACAAAGTAAACAGTTTTCTCTGGCCTGCTTCTCTTACAGTTATCATTCATAAATTAAATATGATAGAGATGATAAGAGAAAGGTCATTGATTGGATGTTGACCATTCTGGAGAAAATGAGACATAGGGAGTTAGTTGGGAATTGAAGAAACGAGTCATAGCTAAACCTTCCAAAACAATAACGTAAAATATCATAATGATTGGAGAGAGTGACCCTCTTATTATGACTTTGGATAATAATGAAACTCCATTCCTAGAGAGAATAGCTAACTGACCCAATTCAATTTTTGTTATTGAAAAACCAAGGTGAGGAGGCAGGGCTCAGAGTGAAGGGCACCAGCAAGGCTGTAAGAAGTCTCAGAGTACGGGAGGTAAGTCAGGAAGGAGTGTTTGGGTATTGCAATTTGGGGTGTAAAAGCTTGAAGGTTATGTGAAGCTGTAAAGAATGAAAAGTAAGGAGTAATTTCAAAGCCCTGGGAAAGATTCATTACATAGGATGACATAGGATATATGACACAGAAACAGGCCATTCAGCCCAACCAGTCCATGCCAGCATTTATGCTCCACTCGAGCCTCCTCCCATCTTTCCTCATCTAAATCTATCCACATAACCCTCTATTCCCTTCTCCCTCATATGCTTGTCTAGCCTCCCCTTAAATGCATCTATATTCCTCTATAGTGCTTCAACCACTCCCTGTGGTAGTGAGTTCCACATTCTCAACACTCTTTGGGTAAAGAAGTTTCTTCTGAATTCCCCATTGGATTTCTTGGTGACTATCTTATATTGATGGCCTCTAGTTATGCTCTTCCCCACAAGTGGAAACATTCTCTCTGTATCCACTCTATCAAAACCTTTCAGAAATGTAATTAGGTCACCCCTCAGCCTTCTTTTTTGAAGAGGAAAGAGACCCAGCCTGTTCATCCTTTTCTGATAGGCATAACCTCGCATTTCTGGTATCATCCTTGTAAATATTCTCCCTCTCCAGTGCCTCTATATCCTTTTCATACTATAGTGACCAGAACTGTACGCGGTACTCGAAGTATGGTCTAACCAAGGTTCAATACAGGTTTAGCATAACTTCCCTACTTTTCAATTCTATCCCTCTAGAAATAAACCCTAGTGCTTAATTTGCTTTTTTTATGGTCTTGGTAACCTGTGTCGCAACTTTTAGTGATTTTTGTATTTGTATTCCGAGATCCCTTTGTTCCTTTATCCCACCTAGACTCACACCCTCCCTATTCTTCCTACCAAAATATAATACCTCACATTTATCTGTGTTGAACTTCATTTGCCATATTGCGTGAGAGTGCATTGTAGTTTGATTTCCACAAAATGGGGTATCAGTAAAGAACATGCACAATGGCATATTTGCAGCTTTGAAGAGACAACAAAAGGTTCTATTGAGAAAGCAAAGCATGACAAGAAGGGTCCAATTGAGGCCAGAGGTGAGAGAGGGATCCCTTGTCAGACAAATATTTTCTTGTATTCTGTCCAGAAGTTAGCATTCAAGTATTGGATGGACTTAAGTTTTTGAAGCCTGAAAATTACTATGAACAATCTTAATGCACGGGCATTTCTATTAAATTCCTCTGCTATTTTAACAGATGAGTTAGCCCATTTAAATAAGCAGGTTAAATTAGCAAAGAAAGGATTTTGATACAACCATGTTGAGTGCATTATGTTCTGATGTGATAACTATCTTTTCCCGGCTATCAATAGTTAAAAAATTTTGATGGGAAATGAAGTGTTTGACATGAAAAGGCTTCTTAGAGGCAACTTTAGCAGCAGAGGAAATGTGAGAGTTCCACTTGAGGTCAGTGGAGATAGGGAAGTCAGCAATGTTGATAGATGAAAAGGGTCTCCAATAAGAAGAAAGGAATGGGAGCTTTTGGTTAGATATATGAGAGAGATGAAAGAAAAGTGTCTTTGAAGAGTAGAAAAAAACATTTTCACTGCTTTATTGAAGGGTGGTTGAAATACTGATCAAGTCACTGCAAGGCGACTAAAAGTTGAGAGCACTGAGGGCACGTGATCTGTAGGAGAAAACATTTGTGTTGGAGTAAAATAATCAATTACTTATTTATACTAAAATATTGAACACCGATCTTTCACTGTTTAGCTTATCAGGAGCAATTGAATGTGC
The DNA here is from genome assembly GCF_044704955.1 of Pristiophorus japonicus. Taxonomy (NCBI): domain Eukaryota; kingdom Metazoa; phylum Chordata; class Chondrichthyes; family Pristiophoridae; genus Pristiophorus; species Pristiophorus japonicus. The sequence goes on along the minus strand of NC_091982.1, from coordinate 98,863,218 downwards.
CTCATAAATCAATGGAAAATAAGGCTCCTAGTCATAAAATACTTAATATCTGTGTATTGATTGATTCTTTTTATTACACACTTTAAAGTGTTCATTGAAGTTCAGCTGCAGGAAGCAGTCAGTTTTGATAATCCAATCCTATTTGCAAAATATGTTTCCAGATTCAGGTGAGGTTCACTACCTGAAGAACCAGGAATGCAGCACTGTTTTTAATACAATCAATATGGAGTTTAAAGCAACTACAAGCTGAGCTGATACTTATTCGAAACACGTCTAATTTTTGATTTTTCTATTTCATCAAACTTTCCCAGTCTTTAACTTTCAATCAGGTTGTTCCGGTATTAGGAACATTGTATAATGGTGAACACTGTTTCATTATAAAAAGGGTTTTAGTGCAATAAAAATGTTTTTTAAAGTAGTCATCAAAGAAGGCAGAAATGGAATATCTGTAATAATCATGGGCCGGATTTTGAGGTGGGTAACGATGGCGAATTGCCAGCATTCACCGTCATTACCCCTCTGAAACTGACCACAACTTCAGGATTTAGCGCACGCACATCTAAACATGAAGATCCTGAAGTTGCAGTCAGTCATTTACTGCTCCAATACAGGCTGCGCTGTGAACTCCCCCTTCCCCCACCACCCATATTTGGCAATCCATGAAATCAGTAGAAATGTGAAAACTTGAGTTTTTCCACACAATGGGCCCAACATTGGCCATGACTTGCATCAATTTTTTTGCAGTAAATTGTTTTTTCTGGCATAAGTTAAAAAATGCCATTTTCCCCCAAAAATTTGCTCCAGAGTAAGTCAGTTAGGTACGATTTATTTTAGGTCAGTTTTTTTTTCAAAAGGGGGAGATCCCAGACACTTACGACAGTTTTGGCCATTTATGCCACTTTGGCCAGCAAAACTTACTCCAAATCCACTTAGGTCAGCGTATGTGGCCAGCTCTGAAAAACCTTGTGGGCAGTGAAGAAAAAGCAGCGCACATTCGGCAGACATTAGGGCAGGGATATGGGAGGGAAGGGAACTGGAGAGAACCTCAACAACCAAGCACCAAACATTGAAAGGAAAAGCTCAAACAATTAAAATACTAATAAAAATGAAGTAAATCCTACCGGAGAAATGCGAGCTGCTGGCCGCAATGTCACGGGGAGGGGGTTGGGCGGGGTAGCCAGCGAGAGAGAGAGAGATGCTAGTATACAAAACACTCTTTCTCTCCTCCGCTCCCCCCGCCCCCCGCCAAAACACTCTTTCTTCCCTCCCCCCAAAACTCTCCTCCCCCCAAAAAAAACTCTCCTCCCCCTCCCCCACCCCCCCGCAATCAAAAGTCTCAAGCACAGCCATTAAATAAAAAATAAAAACTAACTCCTACCTGCCTGGGAACTCAACGGGCTGGCCAGTGTAGAAGGCCACTCGGCCGGGGATAGGGTACGATGAGATCGGATGTCCCTTCGGCCTGGGATAGGGACTGCGAGCATCAGGTCCTGCTCACAGCCCACAGGATGCGCTGGGAGGGCAGGAGCATGCGCGCAGCTCTCACTGAGCATGCGCGCAGGTGCCGGCAGTGCTTTCTGCGCTGGCCTGTTGCTCCACCTCCCCCTTCAGTCTCCACACCATGCCACGACTCCGGGGACTCCGAAGAGTGGTCAGGATGGGGCCCCTTTTTTCTGACACCCTTTCCAGCGCGCAAAGTGGGCGCACTTCAGGTCAGTACACCGAAAAAAATGGCTTGGGCAATGTTGGGCACAATATCACTGTTAAATACCCCATTAAATGTTAAGCCTTGTTGAAATAGGTGTAAGTGGGCTTTTAACAACTTATTTGGCTGCTAAACAACCGCTCTGGCCCTGAAAAACTAAGTTTTATATTTATGGAATGCCAAATGTTTCCATTATGATAAAAATGACAATTAAAAAAATAATAATAATATGCTTGTTCATGCTATTTCAGCGTATACCTTAGCTCCATGTGAAATTCCCAATCTTTATTTAACTCTTTTTAATCTTTTTTCAAAGCTGCTTTTTATTTCCTGGCTTGCTGTCTGTGAGAATTCTTTAATGTGATTAGCTGTTTAGACAGCTTGATGATGTCACAGCTATATTGCTCTAGGGATCTCCTACTCACAGTGCTGCAACCAATTACACGTTGAGATACCTTAAGTTTTTGTTATAGAGATCGCGAGATATCTGTGGGCAACTTCTTTTGAGGTCAGTGGCAATGCCTTTGCTTCATCGCTGTCTGCAACTTACGGGCCCATGTCCTTGTTTATTGCGCAGTGTGACTTTTTTCATCTTAACTTAAATTTCTTACCCTTATGATCCCTTTAGCATTTCTAAAAAATAATGATAATCATAGAATCATAGGGCAAGACTTTCCACTTCTCATCGCCCATCTAAGGCTCATATATCGCCCAAAACGGACCTCTAACGCCCATTTTCACCAAAAAATGAAAACTAGGCCCAAAACATTGCTGGAAAAATAGGCCCCCAAGTTTCGGCTCATTTCACCGAACTGATCGCCGAACTGATCGCCCACACAAGGCCCATCCCAACTTTCGGCACATTGCCAGCACTTCTCCGGGCTGATGGAAGGCCAAAAACATCGCTGAGAAATATTTGCTTTTCCCAGACTTTACAGAAGGAAATGAGCACTATGGACGCCATTTTGAAAATCGAAGGAAGGGTGGAGTCAACTGAAAAAAATGAGCTAGATAGGTGTTAGTTATTTAGAGAGTTATTTATAGATCAATCAACTCAGAATATTGTATTATGGTATATATATTGATAGTAACTAGTGTATAGGCATCTTTTCGTGAAAAGTGCTTTTATAGTGAGTAAAAATAATTATTGATATTGTTGTGGCCTATTAGACTGACTGGTATACAGTGTTAGACTGGGGTTGGTGTAGAGAGAGTAGAGAGAATAGAGAGTAGAGAGAGTAATTCAATTTAGTTAAAGTAATTATTGATACTGATGGGTCCTATGCTTTCTCTGCCATTACTTGTAACTGCTCACACATTGGTTTCTGAAAGGATCAATCGAAGAGGTGGCAGAGTAATGCATAGACAGAGACAGAGGAGACAGAGGATACGAGCGTACAGCCAACGAAGGTACTTGGAAAAGCAATCTTACCTCAACTTGTCTGAAAATGTGTGTCTTAGGAGGCTGCGCTTCCGGAAGGAGGTCATCAATGAGATCATCAAGGGTGATCTGCAGCCTTCCAGCACCATCAGAACCGCACTGTCCATTGAGGTGAAGGTTACTGCAGCCCTAGCCTTCTACACATCGGGATCTTTTCAGGCTTCAGCTGGCGACATCTGCCATATCTCTCAGCACGCTGCACACTGCTGCATTCGGCAGGTGATTGAAGCCCTTTACGCTCGCAGGATGAACTTTATAAGCTTCCCTATGACCAGGGAGGCACAGACCGGGAGGGCTTTGGGTTTCTACAGAATATCACATTTCCCCAAGGTGCAAGGAGCAATAGACTGCACGCACATTGCCCTGAAAGCCCCCTTAAAGAACGCGGAGGTGTTTCGTAACAGAAAGGGGTTCCACTCCCTAAATGTGCAGCTTGTTGTCGACCACAACCAAATAATCATGACAGTAAATGCTACATTTCCTGGCAGCAACCATGATGCGCACATCCTATGTAAGAGTGCTATCCCTGACCTGTTTGTCAATCAGCCAGAAGGATGCTGGGGGATAAGGGATATGGACTTGCCAGTTGGCTGATGACCCTCTGCGTAATCCCGTCATTGAAGCAGAGAAGCGTTACAATGAAAGCCACATAGCGACATGCAATATCGTTGAAAAGACAATTGGAGTGCTAAAGCAGAGCATCAGATGCCTGGACCATTCTGGTGGCAGCCTACAGTACCACCTGACCAGGTCGCTGAGTTTATTGTGGTGTGTTGCATGCTGCATAACCTAGCTACCTAGTTATAAGGAGAGGACAAGTAATGCCAGATCTGGCTGCAGGTCCACCTCCAGAAGGAGGGAGGATGGAAGAGCCAGGTGGTGAGGAGCAAGAGGAGGAAGAGGCAGAAGAAGAGGCTGATGAAGACCTAGGGGAGGGCTATTAGCCTGGTGATCTAGCCCCGGTACCACCACCCCCCTCCCAAAGACCAATACCCAGTGGCAGTTATGAGGCTGCTGAGCTGTTGAGTCAGCAGTTCATGAACTTACGTTATGGATATTGACATTTGCATTTACAATTACGGTTAAGGAAAAGTTGCATTTGCCTGGAGTTTCATTTTTGCCTTGCCTGCACTGGCCTGGCATCTGCATTAATGCTTGGCTTAAGTAAAGTGATGCTCTAATAAAAGACTGAACAAATAATGCAGAACAACTGTAAATATGTTATACTTAATGTAACTGAGAAGGCACAACAATTGTTAAACTCAATACATTTTTTTAATTAACACAACGAATTATTGATTTTTTTTTATCAACACCCTTCCCCCCTCCCCCAACCCCCCTCCCCCACCACCCCCCCTCAAACAACCATGAACAAAATAACAAACTTGCAAAAATATTAACAATTTAATTGAAAAACACTCCCCCCTCCCTACCTGCGGCCATGTTTCCCTCCAGGTCCTTTCCCAACCCGTGTTTTTACTCCACCCACCCGTTTTAGTCTGTGCAGACCGACACAAACGTGGTGTGCAGCATGGGACGGCAAGACTTCCTGCCGTGGTGGAGGTGACGGAGTGGATGCAGAAGCCTCAGGCTCCACTTCCGAGTCAGGAGGAACTGTGTCCTCCATACTCGCTTGAGTGCTAGGGGTCTCACTCCGAGCTGACATGACACCTTGGGGTGCAGCGCCGTGTCCAGCCAGCAACGCATGCCGAAGGACATTGGTTGCGGTGGTCTGTTCGCGAATCGCCTCCAAGGTCTCACGTGCTAACTCCGTTTGCACGGAAGACCAGTTGGAGAAGTTCGTGTTGAACTGGCTCCAGTTCGTGGAGAACTGGCTCCAGTTTGTGGCAAACCCATCGAACCCCAGATAAGGTCGCGACCTATCGTGACCGTCTCCCTGCACAGGGAGACCAACCACTCCATCTGCCCGTCCGAGGTAGGCGATTGCTCACCTCGCTGACCCGACCTCCGAGTGAAATGTCACGCCTTGGCGTCACCAGCTGCACACCGCTTGGTCCCGGTGCCTCATCGCTCTCAATTGAGATGACCATATGACCACCCCCCTCCTCACCACCCCCCACATCGATGGCCTCCTCGTGCTGGAGCTCCAGCTCCTCCTCATCCTCTCGATCCAGTTCCTGTTCCAGCTCCTCTACACACATTTTGGGAATAGGCTCACCAGGCTAATCATGCTCCGTAGTTGTTGATGTTCCTGGTGGTGACCACACCAGTACCAGTGTGTCAGCATCACCTTAAAAACACACATGGTGACATTTTTACACATCTCATTCGAACATAACGTTCAACATTACCAAGAGACGTTAAATATCGACTATCCCGGAAAGCTGTAACTGCTGCAATCCGTGCTTCATATACCCTGCTTCTTATGTATGCATGAACTGACATGACATCCTTCGTACATTATAAGCACATTACTAGTATAGCATATTACATTTTATTTACAGGACATTAGATCAGTAACATACTTAAGTTTTTAGTACTGTTTGTAATACAGTGCGACAAATTACAAATTACTCACGAGACGCATGGCTGGGTTCAGCCAGACCACGGGTGGTGACGGCATGGCTTTCACGGCCAACCAGCGCGAGTACACGCTCCTCGATGGAGGTCAAGGGCTGCAGCTGAGCAATGCCGTCCCCCCGTCCATCTTTGCTCGGATTTATTGATAGACATCTTCTTCTGCAAAAGACAAAAGAGGATGGCATGGCATAAGCTACTGGACTCATACGTATCAACACTTTAAATAGTTTAAAAAGTTAAATGCTGCTGCTTCACGTAACACGTTACACATTGTAGAATGACAAACAATTTCTGTCAAGGGTTGGTATTTAATACAATAGAATGTCTAAATTGCATTAAATTCAGGTCAATCATTGATTTGGAAAAACATTTCCAAGCAAAAGTGAAACATTTTTTACATTATTATTTGAAATTTACTGTTAACATGGTTTTAAAAAAATTAAAGAATTCCATGAAATGCAGGATATTCATTGCTCTAATAAAAATTTGCATCATTAAAATATAAAATATAAAATAAAATATATAAGCAGTAAAATATAAAATGCAACTTACTCTCGCTGAAGCTACCAAACTATTCCAGCATTTACGGCACTGGTCCAATCCCCTACTTTCATTAGACACCGAGGACACCACTGCAGTGATCTCCACCCAGATTTTACGATACACATGGGTTGGCGGCTTGCCGTGTACACTCCGTGTCAAATCGTCCCAGCGTGATTGAACTATATTCAGCAGGGCCTCATTGGCCTCATCGCTGAAAGCCTTCGCCCTTTTCGTTTCTGCATCTGTCATTTCCGACATATTAATTAAGTAAAATAAATAAAATTTAAACTTGAATTATTACGAACGGCAACAATGAACAATAAAAAAACAAACAACAATCAACAAGAAAATCAAACAAAAATATCAAAAAACTCTCGAAAACTGTGAACTCTATTTATTTTTTAACTCCTGCACTTCTGTCTCTCCATCATTCTCTCTTTCTCTCCGGCCCCTCCCTCTGCCTTCTGCCTTCTGAGCATGTGTGATGACCCCTGACCTCCCAAAACGCGGTAAAAAAAAACTGCCGAAAAAAAAATCATGCATGCGCACAAAGCCATTGCTAGGTAAGCTTTATTTTGACTTCTGTTTTAGTTTGCCGATCGTGAGATCGCTGAAAAACCACATTGCCCATTCCACATCACCGGGATAAAGCCGAGTGGAAAATCGCAAAAGAAAAATGGGCCCTGTTGCAGCGATCAGCAAGGCTGAGAAGTCCCACATCGCTGGAACAAGGCCCATTTTTTGAGGGCCTTGGCCACCTAGTGGAAAGTCTAGCCCATAGAATGGTTGCAGCATGGAAGAAGGCCCATGCCCGCTCTGTGCAAGAGCATCTTAGCTGGTCCCATTCCCTCGCCCTTTCCCCGAAGCCCTGCAATTTTTTTTCTTCGAGCTACTTATCCAACTCCCTTTTGAAAGTCGTGATTGAGTCTACCTCCACGACTCTTTCAGGCAGTGCATTCAAGATCCTAACCTCTCGCTGCATAAAAGTTTTTTCTTATGTTGCCTTTGGTTCTTTTGCCAATCACCTTGAATCTGTGTTCTCTGGTTCTCGACTCTTCTGCCTATTAATTATATTAACTCTCAATTCAGCTGATCCCAGTAACTGCTTCTGTATGCAGTTTAATAAAAGATACTGTAATATATAGCTCCACTAGTGGATTACTGCTCCACCTTGTAGACTACTGTGGTAATGCAGCCATTGCTGTAAATACAATAAAGGTATCAGGTGACAGGTCACTTGACAAGTTCCTGTGTTAATAGCCATCTTGTAAAAGTGTGTGTTGTGATGTTGTAAAGAATATACCACTGATACGATATTAACTTCTACATCAAAATTAATGCTGCTTGGAAATGGGATAACTGTAAGGTCACAGTTCTTTCAGCCAACTCAAATAAAAATACTCCCTTCATTGAACAGCTGGAGCATCCTGTGACTTGGAATTCCATCTTTTAGGGCCCATAATGTAAGCGGCCTAAATTTTTTAGAATGCATTGATTAATTTTGCAGACTATTAACAATAGAATTACTGAATTAGCTGTCCTGCAGCTAAAATGTCCTTCCGATGGCATACTTCCTTTAAGAAAGATAATTGAAAAATGTCTGGGGATGCTTTTGCCTTTGCTGGTAAACTTCATTGACTTTAAAAGTACGTTTCACAGTAAACATATAACATCCCTCTGGAATATACTTAAACAACATGGGGCCCTGGGGAATATCAAAAGGTTTTTGAAGGATTCATGAAGGAAACAAATGTTTCATCAAAGCCGATGAAAGACTAACAGATTGTGTTGCTGTTACTACTAGCACATACGGTTGTATTCTGTCTCATCTGTTATTTATAATTGCAGGTGATTGGATGATGAAGACTGCAGTAGATAGAAAGGATGATGACACTAACAGAATCAGAAAGAAAAAAAAACTGAAGGACTTGGATTTCACGGTAAGTGTGCTCTTTGGAGATATGTGGCAGAAGATGAATGTCTCAGTTCATACTAGAAAAAGGTAGAACAGGATTGAGGATAGCATGAAAAACATGAAGTTAATTATAGTATGTGCAAAAAACAAGCGAGTAAGCCTGAGAGAAGAAATTTGGAGATGGTGAGTTGATTTATATACTTGACCATGGGCCTGAGGGATGTCATTAAAGACATCAACAAGAAGAATGAAAAGCAAGAAGGTATGACATTTACTCAGAGTCAGATCCACATATAAACAATACCAAAATCATTCTAGCGCATGGGCTACGAGGAAAGCAGAATTGAAGAAGCTTAAAGAAAGGCCAATATTGTACTCAGAAATATTTTTAAAAAGAAGATACCTGCATAATTACTGGTGCCCCACGGTCATATGCCATTACTGTTTTATTACTTAAGTATCTATTGATCAGATAGAACTTGGGAGCAGACATTTTGTGTGGAAGTTGCCATAAATAAGGAATGGTAACCCAGCCATCCTCATTCATTATCTTGGTGGAACCTCATTAAGTTCTACACAAACTATATGTCTCTTGTTTACTGCTAACTAGCAGTTCTAGAGTATATAAACCAATATTGAGTGACTGAGAGACACTGGTAAGTAGCTAATATCGGCCTATAATCTTGAGGGATTAATACACATTTCAATAGAAATTAGTTCTGCATTTTTGGACTTACATAGAATGCAATCAAATATGCGAAGATCAGAAGGAGGACAAAAGAGGTACTAATTGATCAAGTTATTTTCAAGGCGTAATTAATCTGGACGAGAGATGTTTTAGGAAGGGACAAAAGGTGACCCACATCTGGAATTGGTGATAGAAGCTGGAAAAGGTAAAGAGGTAAAACCACAAATGGTATGAAAGCAAATGGTGGAAGAAGACATGAAATCAATAGATCTTAAATTAAATGAGCTAAATGAAGTCATTTTAAAGCAATAAAACTCAAGGAGACAAGTTGCTGCCACTTCTATCACTTATAGTATGAAGAGATTGACTACAAGAAAGCTATGAATTTAAATTCAGGCATGTCTGTCACTTTGAACTCACATTCTTGATTTGAGAATGTTCATTTAGTTTTTCATGTGGGTACGAGTCCAAAATGCACATAGTAACATAGTAACATTGAGAGGTAGGGGTCAGATGGGATGTAAACATTTTTAAAACCTCAAACACAAACCCAACCGCTTCCAGTTTTAACAGAGGCAGGACAAAGGGCGGGCAACCAACCCACTCCCAAGAACCAGGTTGCTCATTTCAATATTTATTGAGGCTGCGTGCCTCAGATTTTATCTCCATTTTATGTTTAACCCATTAAGAAATGTATTTTCTTTGCTGGCGTCAGAATTTGCGAATGTGGTGGGAGTATTCGGAACCCACCCGTTGGTGTACATTGTTCAGTTGGTGGATTAATGAGACCTATGCTGTAATATGTACAGGCAGCGAATTGGTGGGAGCCTTGGTATATAATTTAACCAACAGTACTCACTTGAGTACACTGAAAGACAAGAAAAACTTTGATGCACAGGCAATATGGACAGGTAGCTAGCAACTTACTTACCTAAGGACTAAGGTATGGTCAATATTCCAAGAATGACATCTCCTTACCTTATTAAAAGTGACTGCTACATCTGGGACTGGAAGCTGCTATTAGCTCGTTTAAACCTTTTTGGAAACCAGAAGCAAATGCGAATCACAAACCAGGTTCACTGAGAGAGTGGGAGAGATAGAGAGCAATTCCTGATATTGCAAATGCAAGAATTTCCTTCAGATATAATGTAGATTAATGACACACTAAATCTGCAGTAGCTTTCTTTATTATGATAGCCAATGTAAAAAGTTGTCTACTGCATAACAGCTAAAGTTGTCATGTAGTTATGAAATAAATTATTCTTATTTCTGTTAAATAATTGTTTACATCCCTTTTTAAGTAGGTAGCTGTACGATCTGAAAGCAATTAAAATTTATAAAATAATTAAAATTTACAGACACTAGGGAAAGAAAGGCAAGTTTCAGGTATTCTTGTAAAACAGATTGATTTTTCAGGTTTTATCTTGACTGCTGAGCAAAGGTTTTTGAATAAGCTAAAATGATATATAATTCATAATGTAAGTGAATTATTTATTAAGAAAGAGCAGATTTTATGAATTTCATTAATTAGCAGAATCGCATAAAGAGGATGCCTCATACAGTTGAGTTTTCAGCAAAAATGTGCAATAGTCAACTAACCGAATGCAAACTGAACTGAGGACATTAGAAAGTGCACTAAACAAAAAAAAACAATGATCACATCGCCTTTTGTCATTCATTTAAGTTAGAACTTGTCAGACCCACAGCACTGTACATCCACCAAATTACGGTTTGCTGAGGAAATTATTCCAGTAGGTAATTGTAGAGTCTTGCTGTGTTTGTGCATACTAGTCTAAACATGGGAAACAACAAACACAGTGAGGTAAGAATAATGGCACATTTTCAAATTATAATGATAAAAAAATGAGTTTGCTAATTTAACATTGTATATTTGTAAGCAGGATTTCTCTACTGAGGCAGAAATTTGGATGTCTTTTGTAATGGTTTAATTGCTGTAGTAATGATTTGCATTTTTTTTTAATTCAGAAGATGGTGTTTTGTGGATTACATACACAGTCGGTATCGTGTCAAGCTATTTAATATTTAGCACTATCTGATTGAAACATTGAACAACATCGATGACCTTCCATGACTTAAGGCAACACCCTGGGAACTCCCTACCTAACAGCATTGTGGGAGCAACATCAGCACACAAACTGCAGTGATTCAAAAAGTAGGCCCACCACCACATTCTCAAGGGCAACTAGGGCTGGGCAATAAATGCCGGCCTTGCCAACGATGCCCACATCATGAGAATTACTTTTTTTTAAGTGCCCAGCTTGGAGAAACAATGCAAATTAACTTTTCCAAGTAAAAATTGATTATGGTCTCTATGCCTAACACAAGTGGATACTTACTACTAGCCACTTTGTCCGGGTCATTACTGTCATGTATGTAACCTTCATGTAACTGTAATCTTCATGTAACAACACTGCATACTATGTACACCTAAGAAATGCACACCTTGACCACAGGGGGTGAACTTGTGGGAGACACTCCTAGCCTGGTCTTTCAGGTATAAAAGGGGAAGCTCCACCCACCTTCCTCACTTCTTGGTCCTGTGAATAAAGGTCAGGTCACAGAGTGACTTTGTCTGCAGAATGTGCCTCGTGTGAATTTATAGTAGTGTGTAAGGATACAACATTTGACGACGGGAAACGGGAATCAACGACTCACGAGAATGGCCACCGGTAGCACAGAGGAACGGTACTTTGTTGGTGAGGACTGGGACGATTTCATTGAGAGGCTCCAGCAGAGCTTTGTCACGAAGGGCTGGCTGGGAGAGGCAGCGGCTGACAAGCGAAGGGCGCATCTACTGACCAGTTGTGGACCTAAGACGTACGCGCTGATGAAAGACCTGCTCGCACCTGAGAAGCCGGCGGACAAAACCTTTGAGGAGCTCAGCAAACTGATCGGTGAGCACCTCAAACCGGCAAGCAGTATACACATGGCCCGACACCGATTCTATACACACCGACGTCGGGAAGGACAGAGCATACCGGACTTTGTTGCGGACCTTCGGCGTTTGGCCAGCCTCTGTGAGTTCACAGACGCCTGCAGGGGGGAGATGTTACGGGATTTCTTCATTGAGGGCATTGGGCATGCCGGGATTTTCAGAAAGCTAATTGAGACCAAGGACTTGACCTTGGAAGCAGCGGCGTTGATGGCTCAGACCTTCATGGCGGGGGAGGAGGAAACCAGGATAATATACGCGCGCAACTCTGCTCCCAACATGGTGATGGAGCAGGGAGTTAACATTGTAAACGCGACTCAGAACCTCGCAGGCAGGCAAGGGAAATTCGACACCACCCAGGCAGCAACAGACTCTAGAGTGGGTCATCAACAGAGACAATGGCAGGTTGAATGGACATTTACACCATCACAAGGGACAATATGTCCCGGGATGGGGCCATTGACACCCACTAACAGAGTGCTCAAGAGTAATCAAAGAGACAATCAGAGAGGAATGCCTGGTAACAGCCCTTATGTTCACAACAATCTCAGCTCATGCTGGAGGTGCGGGGGCAGATATGCTGCAGAAACCTGCAGTTCCAACAATTCATCTGTAGAAATTGTAACTTCAGTGGACATTTGGTCAGAATGTGCAGGAAGCCTGCAGCGAGACTAATTTACAAGGCAGATGAACCACAAGAGGGGTCTGCAAGGCATGGTGATGCTTGGGACACAGCAATGTATGCTGAAGTTCAGAGGGTTCAGGTGGCAAACATCCACAGCTCATATACAAAAACGCCACCTATGATGATGAAAGTCCTATTAAACGGCATCCCAGTACGCATGGAGCTAGACACAGGGGCCAGCCAGTCACTTATGAGTGTCCAACAATTCGAGAAACTATGGCCACTCAGAGCTAGCAGACCCAAACTAGAACGCATTGACACGCAATTACGGACGTACACCAAAGAGATCATCCCAGTGCTATGCAGTGCAATGTTGGTGGTCACACATAATGGATCAGAGAAGTGGCTGCCACTCTGGGTTGTCCCGGGAAATGGTCCCGTGCTTTTGGGGAGGAGCTGGCTAGCCGAGATGAACTGGAAATGGGGGGATGTACATGCCATTTCATCTGTGGAGCGAAGTTCATGCCCACAGGTCCTACAGAAATTTGAGTCACTATTTCAACCTGGTGTCGGGACTTTCAAAGGTACCAAAGTTGTGATACGCATCACCCCGGACGCCAGACCAGCGCACCATATGTCATGCGGGAGAAAATTGAGAGTGAGTTGGACAGGTTGCTAAGAGAGGGCATAATTTCGCCTGTTGAATTCAGCGACTGGGCAAGCCCCATCGTCCCTGTCCTTAAAACGGATGGCTCGGTCAGGACCTGTGACGACTACAAGGCCACTATTAACTGAGTGTCACTACAAGACCAATACCCGCTTTCGAGAGCGGAGGATCTTTTTGCCTCGCTGGCAGGCGGCAAGCTGTTCAGCAAGTTGGACTTCAATTCAGCCTACATGACCCAGGAACTGGCCGAAGAATCCAAGCTACTGACCACCATCACCACGCACAAGGGGCTGTTTGTCTACAACAGATGTCTGTTTGGCATTCGTTCAGCAGCCGCTATCTTTCAAAGGAACATGGTAAGCCAGCTCAAATCCATCCCTGGAACAATCGTGTTTCAGGACGACATCCTTATCACGGGCCGAGACACCGAGGAACACCTCCACAACCTGGAGGAGGTGCTACACCGACTGGACCGGGGAGGCCTGCGACCAAAGAAGTTCAAGTTTGTGTTTTTGGCCCCAGAGGTCGAGTTTTTGGGCAGGAGCGTTGCCGCAGACGGGATCCGGCCTACCGAATCCAAAACGGAGGCGATTCGTCGTGCGCCCAGGCCCGGCAACACATCGGAGTTGCGATCATTTCTGGGACTCTTGAACTATTTTGGGAACTTTCTGCCGAATTTAAGCACATTGTTGGAGCCGCTACACGTGCTCCTGCATAAGGGCTGCGATCGGATTTGGGGGGACTGTCAGGAACGGGCGTTCAATCGAGCGCGGAACATACTTTGTTCTAATAAGCTATTGACCCTGTACAACCCCTGTAAGAAATTGGTTTTGACATGTGGTTGGGTGTGTGTTGCAGCAGAGTAATGATGAGGGCCAACTCCAACCTGTGGCTTATGCCTCCAAATCGCTCTCCCAAGCAGAACAGGGATATGGGATGGTTGTAAAGGAAGCACTCGCATGTGTCTACGGGGTGAAAAAGATGCACCAGTACCTTTTTGGCAGAAGGTTCGAGTTAGAAGCGGACCACAAGCCGTTAACATCCCTGTTGTCAGACAGCAAAGCTGTCAATGCCAATGCGTCAGCTCGCATACAGCGATGGGCTCTCACGCTGGCTGCGTATGACTGCACCATACGGCACCGGCTAGGCACCGAAAATTGCGCTGACGCGCTCAGCAGGCTTCCACTGGCCACCACTGAAGGGGCAGCGGAGCAGAGCGCTGAGATGGTCATGGCTGTCGATGCTTTTGACAGTGCAGGCTCCCCCATCACAGCCCACCAGATCAAAATCTGGACCAACAGAGATCCCCTCCTATCCTTGATTAAGAAATGTGTCCTGACTGGGGATTGGGCGCCCGCACACGGAGTATACCCTGAGGAGGTCAGATCATTTCACAGACGGATGGATGAGCTCTCCATCCAAGCCGACTGCCTACTACGGAACAGCCGGGTAGTCATGCCCCAGAAGGGAACTCCACAGCGAGCACCCAGGCATCGTGCTAATGAAGGCCATTGCCCGGTCACATGTATGGTGGCCGGGAATTGACTCAGACCTGGAACACAGTGTTAACAGGTGCACGACATGTGCCCAGCTGGGCAATGCCCCCAGGGAGACCCCACTCAGCCCTGGCCCACTAAGCCGTTATGTATTCATGTAGACTATGCGGGCCCGTTCATGGGAAAAATGTTCCTCATTGTTGTTGATGTGTACTCGAAATGGATCGAGTGCATTATATTGAATTTGTGCATGACATCCACCACTGTGGAGAGTCTGCATGCAGTCTTTGTGACCCACAGCTTTCCGGACATCCTGGTTAGCGACAACGGCCCGTGTTTCACTAGTTATGAATTCCGGGAGTTCATGTTGGGTAATGGCATCAAACATGTCAGGACAGCACCGTTCAAGCCGGCCTCCAATGGCCAGGCGGAACGTGCGGTCCAAATCATAAAACGAGGCATGCTCCGGATTCAAGGACCCCTCCTTCAATGCCACCTATCGCGCCTCCTGCTGGCCTATAGGTCCCGACCGCATTCGCTCACGGGAGTCCCGCCCACGGAACTACTCATGAAACGTCCTGTCGGACATTGTTGAGGGCAAGCGCCAGTCCCAAAATGAGTGCCATGACCGTAACTCAAAGGGGAAATGTATAGAAATCAATGACCCTGTATTTGTTCTTAATCACGCTTTGGGGCCCAAATGACTTGACAAAGAGGGGACTAGGGTCATAGTGGTCAGACTTAACAATGGACAGAAATGCCGCAAGCATCTGGACCAAGTAAAAAAAAGGTTCAGCATGGACACTGAGGAACCTGAGGAAGATCATGAGATGCTGCCCATACCACTGCCAATGAATGAGCAACAAGAACTTTCAGCAGCATGCACAGTCCCTGCGGCCAGCCCGGATGAGCCGGAATGACCACAGAGGACAGAGACACATGCCAAGGCTCAACAACCAGAGCTCCAACTGCGGCGCTCCACGAGAGAGCGTCGACAGCCCGAAAGACTTAATCTTTGACCCCACAAGACGTGGGGGGGGGAGCGGGGGGTGATGTCATGTATGTAACCTTCATGTAACAACACTGCATACTATATACACCTAAGAAATGCACACCTTGACCACAGGGGGTGAACTTGTGGGAGACATACCTAGCCTGGCCTTTCAGGTATAAAAGCGGAAGCTCCACCCACCTTCATCACTTCTTGGTCCTGTGAATAAAGATCAGGTCACAGAGTGACTTTGTCTGCAGAATGTGCCTCGTGTGAATTTATAGTAGTGTGTAAGGACACAACAATTACCCTCAGCAACGCTAGGAATTAATATTTGGCTATGTTAAACCATTCTAAGTGACTTGATCTGGGTGAAAATTATGTCCAAAATTGCACTAGTTTTGAGAAAGGTTTTTGTTCTCAAGTTTCCACCGAACTAATTTGCACATCATCAAACTTAAAATCTGCCATGAACCAGGACAATCGGTCAATGTCTCAGAACGGAATGACCTGGATTTTCAGGGGCTTATGACTGCATACGCTATGCGTACGTGATCATAAGTGCCCCGCTGTTCAGGGTTTCCGCATGCAATGTGCATGCGCGAAAACCCAGAACTTGCGATCTGTCAAGTTTCAGCTTGACAAATGGTATGAATGCACAGGAAATGGACATTCGTTGGCACAGGGTTGGGCTACTTGCCCAACTACTGCGCAGCGAATGTCCACCAAACCCTGATGCCTGGGTAAAAGCAGGTGCAATGCTTTTTTTTTTATCAGTGTAAAGGTTTAAATAAATATTAAAATAAAAAATATTAAATAATTTAAACATTCAAAAACCTTTCAAATTAGTTTAGATTATTTTTTGCCGCTTTAAAAATGTTTACATTTATTTTTCAAAAAATTACATTTTTTGGTTTAAATGTTTAATTAAATTGTATTTTGAACATGTGATGATTTATTTTCATTTAAGTAGGGTGAAAGTGTGTTTTTTAGGGTATTCCTATTATGCTTATGCGGATGCTGTACGTAAATGCAATCCCCATAAGCATAATGGGAATCCCCCTTTCTCATCGGTTGGGCCGGCCCATTTTATCCCAGAGATGCTTGCAAACCACATGCTCCCCTGGGATATGTGGGCCTCTACACAGGCATACACCTGCAGGCCCAGGGCCGCGAGAGTACGAAGATATGGAGACACCAGGTAGGTGCGTTCTTTTACATAAGAAGAACATAAGAAATAGGAGCAGGAGTAGGCAATTTGGCCCCTTGAGCCAACTCCGCCATTTAACAAGATCATGGCTGATCTGATCCTGGCCTCAACTCCACTTCCCCGCTCACTCCTCATAAATCTTGATTCCCTTATCATACAAAAATCTATCTCCACCTTAAATATATTCAATGACCCAATCTCCACAGCTTTCTGGGGTAGAGAATTCCAAAGATTCACGACCCTCTTAGAGAAGAAATTCCTCTTCATTTCTGCTTTATTCTGAAACTATGCCCATTAGTACTAGATTTTCCCATGAGGGGAAACATCCTCTCTGCATCTACCCTGTCAAGCCCCCTCATTATCTTATATATTTCAATAAGATCACCTCTCATTCTTCTAAACTCCAATGAGTATAGGCCCAACCTGCTCAACCTTTCTTCATATGACAACCCCTTCATCTCAGGAATCAACCTCGTGAACCTTCTCTGAACTGCCTCCAATGTAAGTATATCCCTCCTTAAATATGGAGCCCAAACTGTATGCAGTACTCCAGGCGTGGTCTCACCAATACCCCGTACAGTTGGAGCAGGACTTCCCTACTTTTATACTCCATTCCCCTTCCAATAAAGGCCAGCATTCCATTTGCCTTCCTGATTACTTGCTGTACCTGCATGCTAACTTTTTGCATTTCATGTACAAGAACCCCCAGATCCCTCTGTATCACAGCATTTTATAATCGCTCCCCATTTAAATAATAATTTGCTTATTTATTTCTCTTACCAAAGTAGACAACCTCATATTTTCCCACATTATAGTCCATCTGCCAAATTTTTGCCCACTCATTAAGCCTGTATATAATCCTTTTGTAGATTCTTTGCATTCTCCTCACAACTTGCTTTCCCACCCACCTTTTCTTGCGGTTTGGAAGCATTCACCCACTGGAAGCCTCCAACCGCAATTTCCATGTTTCTTGAAATAAATTTGCCTTAAAAAATATTCCTTGATATGGTTAAGAGTGGAAACTATGTGGAGTTTCATTGATACAGTTGAAAATGGGTATAACATAAAAAATAAGAATTTTCAATTAGAGTGTCTCGTCCACCACCTGGGAATAAGCCGAGTTTAAATAAATAAAAATGACTTTAAAAAGTTATACAGAATCATTTACTCGTTATATTGACGTATAGTCGTCAGTTTCTTAGTAAATTAAAACAATATACATTCAAAAGCTTTTAAAAGAACCAGTTTAATTTTGAGAGCCTCCTCGAATGCCCGTATACAGGCAGAATTTGCGGGAACTTGCAATGGTGATTAATTCCATCTGGGAGCATGGTCAGTTTTGTGTGCAGGCACTGCTTCTAGCCCAGTGTTTTTTAAACTAGCGCAGAAGAAATTGGATTTGCGCTGGATGTAATTTGCGCTTGATACTCCTTGATCTTTTACGCTGGTTTTTGCTGATTTCAGGCGAATTATGCTGAAAAAAATTACTAGTTTTTTATGTAACTGTCCCAGCTATAAATCCTTTCTCCACAGTCTCAAAGCACTGGAATTACAACTTCCCAGCCCTGCTCTTACTCTGCATCCTGTAGCGGGTAATCTCACGTACTATGGAATTACATGCTTGGACTTACCATAACCCAAATGCACCATGCTGCATTTATCCACATTGAAGAAATATCTGTCATACATGGGCATGTTCCCCAATGTAACTACATCAGCCTACACTCTATTTATTTAATCTGAAGTCTTAGGGGATGAAATTCGGTTGCTAACGCCAGCTGGTAACGCCGATGTTCGGGATTAACTGGACAGCAGTGGGTTGCCGCCGGCACTAGAAGCTGTTGATGCCTGGCGTTAAATTGAGTTGTGTTTTTTTTAAAGGCGTTAAAATTTAAGGTCCCGCCAGCTAACGCCATGGAAATCACGCCGTCACTTCACGTACAAAGCCTCCTTGGCGCCGGTCTTACCGAATTCACTTTTGTTACCTCACTTACCAGCTGGCGGCGATAACGCCTGAAAAAGTTTGCGTGCACAAGGGGGGAAACGAATCCGGGGCATTATTTAAAGGGAGTTGCAGCGGCCCACAGAGTTCACGGTCCGTGCTGCGTTGGCTGCTCGCACAGTTCGAAGGTGCTGGCGTCCTGCAGCTGCTGACTCCGAAACTTCAGTACTAGCATCTCGGAGACATTGGGTTCAAGATCGGATAAATTCGGAACTAGCATATCATTGTTACCTCTACAAAGTTATGGGGGCAGTGATCGGACACCACGTCGTCCTGCGGCGAAGACTTTAAAGGCGTCGGCTGCAGAGACGGCTTTTGGCAAATATGGATGCTCGCCAGAGGAGAGAACCTAGACGGAGGGGCAGGAGCCCGTACATTTGCAGGGTTTTCCATCAGCATTATTCTTACCTTGAGATGTCCGAGGAGCAGTGCAGAAGAAGGCTGAGATTCCGCAAGGAAGTGGTGACGGAGCTCTGCCACCTCCTGCAAACATTCCTGGCAGCTGACATCGGCACCAGGACTTCGCTGTCAGTGGCAGTGAAAGTGACAGTGGCACTGAATGTCTATGCTACCAGCTCCTTCCAGTCTCCTATAGGTGATATATGCAACAACTCGCAGTTTGCAGTACATTGCTGCATTCGGCAGGTAACCGACGCTCTCCACAGCAAACGAATGGACTACATCAAGTTCAAGAATGTCCTGGGAAGACCTGGATGAGCACATCCGTGGCTTTGCCAGGCTAGTAGGCTTCCCCAGTGTTCAGGGAGCCATTGATTGTATGCAGATGGCATTGAGGGCCCTGCCCCAAGATGGAGAGGTGCATCAGAATTGCAAGGGATACCACTCCCTCAGCATTCAGCTGGTCTGCGATCACAAGCAGATGATCCTCGCTGTCAATGCCCGCTGTCCTGGCAGCTGCCACGATGCCTTCATTCTGCGAGAGAACAGTGTGCCAAGACTCTTCCAGCCACCGCAAGAAGGCTGTGGTTGGCTCCTCGGCGACAAGGATACGGTGTTGCCCCCAGGCTGATGACACCCCTCCGCAATCCCATCACCCTGTCGAGCAGCGCTATAACAGCAGCCATATGGCAACCAGGTCCATTATAGAGCAAACTACCGGGGTCCTGAAGCAGAGTTTTATGGAGGGGCATTTCAGTACTCAGCTGATAGTGTCTCCATGTTCACCATTGTGTCATCCTGGCCATCATGAGGGGGCCAGCCATTACCACCAGGGGTGGATGATCCGCCTCAGGAGGATGACGATGATGAGGAGGCAGACAAGGAGCTTCAGCCAAGGAGGAGGCAGCCTGACACTGCTGCGGCTGGAAGGGCTGCTAATCAGAGATTCACCGTGCATCGATTCCAGTGGATTAGGACATGCCGAGTTGCCAGCCTGTACATCTCGGCATCTACTAAACACATCGCTCCCCACCCTGCAACCCACTGTGTATATAAATCACAGCACAATAATGTGAAGAATCTAAACTTTGTTTATTTAACACATAAACCACGTTGTGCTGAAAACAAGCACAAGACAACGTCTTCATCCCCAACAAATAATCACACCCACAACACCCCTTCAAACATTCTCAATTGTGGATGAGTTGCAGAGAGCGGCAGGTACAAAGACGGAATGATGTTGTCCTGAGAGACGACATCAGATTCCAACAGCCCCGACACGGTGCTATTCTCCTGGGGCAGAGCGTCATCATCTGCACCAATCTGGGTGAACACAGATTGCTGCCCTGGTTCGGCAAGGTTAGGTCCCCATTGAATTGATGGGGCTCCAGACAGGATGGCAGCGGTCAGTGCTTCCGTAGAATTAAGTTTCCTCTACATTAAGACTGGCTGTGACTGCAGCACAGTAGAGAGCTGATTGATGCCACTATGCACTGACGACATTATAGTCTGCAGGCCTGCAATAGCATCGACCTGGTGCTCAATGGACACTGCAATGACAGTCATAGCCCATGCCACCATGTCTGGGACCCCATGGTCACTTGTTGCATCCATCATCCATTGGTAACTACCAAGGATGGGCTCGGTGGGCTGCTGAGAGGTATAAGCAGTAGTTGAGGCAGACTCCTCCATTCTCACAGCTAGTGCACCGAGACTCTCGGGCACCCTTGCTAGTGTACCTAGTGGATCGCTGTGTAACTGCAGGGATTTTCTTGCAACAACCTCTAGTTCCGGATCATCATCAGAATGCTGCTGAGCATCACTCAGGCACGCACTCACCCTCCAGGGAGTTGGCCCCCTGGCTTCCCCTCCCCTGAGGCGTTGCTGCAGGCCACTAGGTCCCAGAGCATCACCCATCTTTACCTCCCCGATCATCCCTTCATCAACAATGCTGCTGGCCCCGCTCTCAGATGCTGCTGGCTCCTGTGGTACATTGAACGAGGTGTCCTCCTCCTCATCAGCAGCATCTCCGCCAGTGGAAGGCTCACGTGAAGGCCCCGGGATGTCTGGTTGATCATCTGAAAGCACAAAACACATAGAAGACTGTTTACCTGCAGGGGAGGCGGCCAGGAGTGGTAAAGGCATTTGAGAATGCCATTCTAATAGAAAGAGCTGAAGGATTGTGGTGTCAGGCCTACGTGGCCTGCCAGATGCTGCAAAGGAATTCAGCATACCGTCACTGTCCCGAGCAGGTTCGGCCTCACCCTCCACCACGGCACCAACTTGAACGCCCATTAGGGCCGAGACACGTTCCTCCGTGCTCCCTGTGGTTGTGGGCAAGCTTCGCCTGTCAGATTAAAGAGAACGTCTGAGTGAGAGCCCTTCTATCAGTGAGTCCCACGTGTCTTACATAGTTTAGTAGATGTTACTGTATGATAGTCTTCACAGTTCAATGTAACTTCTATTCGCTGCGTGGACTTGCTGCGGCAATGCTTTAATTATTGGGGCAGGACCTAACTGTAACGGGGAGGCTTATGTCTTTGAGATGAATATGAAGACTGAGGAGTTAATAACATAAGGACTGGGTCTGCAGAACCAAGTGGCAAGGTTAACAGCACATTCAGGCCCTTGCAGTGGGTGAGGTTTCAAATGGGAACCTTGGATCTGGCCTCACCCACGTAGAGCATGGATTCTGAAACACTACATTAAGCAGAGCTCAGAGCATAGCATGGTGATGTTTAACACTTAAGGCACTCACCCGCACCAGGCGCCTCAGGTCGTTCCACTTGTTCCTGCATTGCGTGGCTGTCCTGGCCACCATGTCACTTGCACTCGTTCTGCGATTTCCCTCCACAGCCATCTGCAAGTTTGTGGTTGTGGTCTCCTCCCAGCCTCTGTCCTGAGCAACTCCCGTCGCCTCTTCAGGGCATCAAGGAGTGTATCCATGGCAGCGTCCGAGAACCGGTGGGCACGCTGGCGAGCTGCTGCTGCTGGGTCTGCCATCCTCGCCGTCTGAGTGAGTGCTTAGGAAGCGACTATACCCACAAGGCCTCAATGGAATCCAGATGGCGCCACTATGTCTGTGGCGCAGCTCCAAATGTTGCCTAATGCCCGAATGTTGAGGCCCCGCTTAACGGCTCACGTAACACCACTTACCGCCTCCAGGTACGTGTGCAATGCCATGATTTAACGTTGCAATATACTTTTCAGGCAGCAAAACTGAATTTCACGTTTTGGGCCGTGCCTAACACATGGCGTTAAAAAACCCTCTCAGCTGGTGACCTGCCTCAAAAATGGCGATACCCAATTTCGGCCCCTTAACTCTTGCACACATCTTAGTGATATCAACAAAGTTAAGGTCTGTACTCACAATGCCTTAAGCCATTTATTGTAAAAATGGTGAAGAGCAATGATCCTCTCACAGATCTTTGTGCGACTCCACTTGTGACTGGATCCCACGCAGAGCTGCTCCCACTAATAACCACCCTCTGCAACCAATTTGCAATTCATCTTCAAATCTGACCATTAATCCCACAGGGTGTAACCTTACTGAACAGCTGTCTGTGCAGCATTTTATGAAAGACTTTTTGGATATCAAGATATACAATATTAAGCAGGCTTCTGCCATTGACCAACTTTCGGTCCTGTTCCAAAAATTCTGCCTGGTTGGTGAGACATTTGCAAAAGCCCTCTTGGGAATTCCTAATAACCTCTCTAATAATTCCTTCTAGTAACTTGCCTATAGCCAACAATCTAACTGACCTATAATTCCCCAGGCCTACTCGCCTTTTAAACAGAGACAACACACAGGCCTCCCTTCAGACCATGGGAACAATCCCAGAGCTCAATAAACTGCCAAATATGTCGCATGACGTTAGCTCATCCTAAGCAAAAATAAGGTGCTAATCACATATCTTTCAAGCTGGTTATAAACAGGGTTTAAAATAAATGCAAAGGCCCCGCAAACCCTGGGGATATGATCCCAACAGTTAAGCCAGGCTCACAAGTACTTGTGCTCTCCTATAGTAACCCCGCTGGAATTTGCACGGTCAATGGGAGAGGACTTAATTTGCATGGGGCCAAATAGGTCCAAATGCCACTTGCAAGCAGAAAAGCTAGCACCTTCCCATTATGTAGATGGTGGATGGAGAGGTTCCCCAGCCATATCCCCTGCAAGATTTATTTTTTTGTAAAGTAAGTGTCCCTTCTTTGGGAGCCTGGAAGGTTTTCTTCATCTGGACGCTCCAATTGCGGCTTAATTTCGCCAATCTGAAGACCAGTATGCCTCATCGCATTCTTGAGGGTTCTTAAGAGATGATCACAGGGAAAGAGAAGGGGCCATTAGAGATGGTTTCTGGAAAACAAGATTGTGTTTTACCAATTTGAGTTTCTTGAAGAGATTATTAGGTTAGTGGATGAGAATAATGCGGTAGACATTGTCGACATAGATTTTCAGAAAGCCTTTGATAAAGTACTGAACACTAGGGGCTAAGCATTTGGTTGCTGTCAGCGCCTCCTGGGAACTTCAGTGGAGGTTTAGCGTCAGCGCTAACAGTTAGCACTACGCACTCTAGCACCACCCACTTGGTGACGTCAATACTGTGCAACGCCCCGTTAGCACTGCGGTCGAGAAGTTCAGTGGGTCACCTGCCTTAGCGCCTGGCGGTAATTGCAACAGGGAAAACAGGCATTCCCAAACCTCCCCAGGTAATAAGGAGACGGCTCAGCAGGTGGGTAGTTATAAGGTGAGATTTTTTCATTCATATTCAGTTATTTTGCATTTATTTAATTTTGTTTACTGTTTATGAGTTTAGTGCCGGTTTCCTAGTGCCGGAACTTCAGCAGCACTCCCGCAATAGCGCCCCAAGAATCAGGATTAGTGCCCGAAGAGGAGTCCCTTAGCGCTCCACTCCTCTCTTGGGGCACTAAAAGTGAATATCCCCATTGCAGGCGGTAAACATCACTGAAGTTAGCAACCAAACAGTGTCACCTTCTCAATATACTGAATTTTTAGCCCTAGGTTACTCTACAAGATAGAATCTTGTGGCATCAGTGGGAAATACGATACACTGGATTAGGAATGGGCTCAAATCCAGTAGGCAAAATGTTATAATTAATGGTTGTGGATCAGCCTGGTGGCAGATTACTAATGGTGTCTTAAAGGGAACATTACTTTTCGCTATTAACAACCCAGACATTGGTGTTGTGAGTATGGTCAGCAAGTTTGCAGACGATGCAAAAATATATCTAAGTGTTAAGACTGTAGAGGAGTACAATCTTCTGCAAAAAGATTTAGCTGCACTGGGAGAATGGGCATGGGGAATCATTTAACCTAGACAAATGCATGTGGTGCATGTAAGCATGACCAAAACTTAACATTTACAGAGAACTCTACTGAAATTAGTCAGTCATGAGAGAAAAGTATCTCGGAGTTATTGATCACAGATCACTCAAGGTTTATGACCAATGCTGAGAAGCTATAGCCAAAGCAAACAGTATATTGGGTTGCATTAATAGAACCATTCAATCTGAGCCAAAGGACACAATTCTGTCCTTCTACAGGTCCTTGGTTAGACCACATCTATAGCACTGAATCCAGTTTTGCTCTCCTCACATGATGAATGATATAGTGACTTTGGAAAAGGTTCAGAGGAGAACCACAGGAATGATGTCCAGCTTAAACCTTACTTCCTCAGATCGGCTTATTGGGCTTATTGCGTACTCACGGATAGATTATTTCAGTTTGGCAGATTGGGGAGGACCAGGGGTTGTGTATTTAAGCTACACAAGAGAACCAATAAGTTGTTGGGTCGTGGATTGTGTGCTGACTCTCTGCATATCTTCAAAAGTGAGTTAGACCGGTTCTTGGCTGTGGTAAAAATCACATCTTCTAAAAGGTAAGCAATTTACCAGTTAACATAGGGGAGTTGGAGAGGAATTTTCCAGAGGTTTATTTTCCAATTTCAGCCCTGGTTTTTTTCTCCCCAGAGATTATATGGCTGTGGGCTGTGGGGGTGGTGGAAGGAGGTGGGATGTGTCTAGTCATGATGTTCCAGGAATCATGATTGTGGGGCAGGCTTGATGGACCAGCAGGTCTTTTCCTGCTTATCATATTCATATGTTCATATGTTCATTCCATGCACCGGCCCCGAGTACTCGGCTGTGACATACTTTGTTCAGGTTGTGATGGGATCACGGAGTCCAAAACCAGCAGATTTCCCAGCCTCCTCCATTAGCAAACTGGGGCACGATATAGACGAATATCAGCCCCTGTATGAATGTACCCTTACAACAACGACAATGTCTATTTACATTGCATATTCAAGATACAAAATGTCACAAGGTACTTTACAAAGAAATAACGGTGGGAGAGAGGTTAGGAAAGGTGACTGAAGGCAAGTTTGAAAAAGGTGGGCTTTGAGGATGCTTTTAAAGGAGGATAGAAGCATAGTGAAGCAGCGGGTTTAGGGTGGTAATTTCAGCGTGTAGACCTGAGACAAACTGAAAGCTTTGTCACCAGTGGTGGGGCAGAGAGAGAGGGGAGAATGCATAGTTGATGGACTGAAGGGCGCTGCAGAGTTATACAACTGAATAAGGCTGCAGAGCTAGGTAGGTGCAATAGAGATTTGAAGATTTAAATTGGAATGGGGAGCTGCTGCAATCTGTGGGGCCAAGTTTCGGTCTGAGTTGCTCCTGATTTTTTGGAGCAACTGGTTTAGAATGGAGTACCTTAGAAATTTAAATTCTCGGCATTTAGTTTGCTCCAGTTCTAGTCAGTTGGAACAGTTTCACTTTGGAACAGAATTTTTTTTTCAAAAGGGGGCGTGTCTGGCCACTTACGCCTGTTTTCAAAGTTTAGGTAGTGAAAACTTCCTCCAAAGTAACTTAGAATGGTGTAAGTGAAGATTTTTGTACGTTCGAAAAAACCTTGTCTACACTTTAGAAAATCAGGCGTAGGTTACAAATTAGGCATAGGGAAAGGGGGGGCGGCTAGGGTTTAAAGGGAAGTTGACAAACATTAAACACTTCAGTTTTACAAATAAAGAGCCATCATCAATAATAAATGATAAATACATCAATAAATCAACCAATAAATCAATCAAAAAAAATTAATAAAAAATAAAAAATAAAATTAAAAATCAATAAATAAAACATTTTCTACTTACCAACTGCAGCACCGGGAGTACTCCAACAGCATGCTGGGACGGCCACACCCAGTGTGTCTCTGTCAGTGTCTCTATCTCTCTATCTGTCTGTGTGTGTGTCTTTCACTCTCTGTCTGTCAGTGTCTGTGTTTCTGACAGCGAGGGGAGGGGGAGAAGGGGGATGGGAGGGGGAGAAAGGGGTGGAGGGGGAGGTTGGGGGGGAGGATGGGGGGGGTGGGGTGGAGGTGGAGGGGGGGTGGGGAGGGAGAAGGGGGGTAGGTAGGGAGAGGAGGAGGAGTAGGGGGGAGGAGGGTGGGGGGAGAGGAGGGGGAGGAGGAGGGGGGAGGAGGAGGGGGTTAGGGGGAGAGGAGGGGGGGGTGGGGGGAGGAGGGGGAGAGGAGGAGAGGGGGAGAGGAGGGGGGGAGAGGGGGAGAAGGGGGGAGAGGAGGGGGAGAAGGGAGAGAGGATGGAGGGAGGGAGGGAAGGAAGGGAGAGATTGGAGAGAAGGAGGCTGAACGGCTGGCCCCAAGACTTGGTGCTGTTTTCAGTGCAGGGACCTGGCTCCGCCCCCTACAGCTCGTGCTGCGCCGCACCCAGCTCCAGAGGGTCTGCAGGGAGCCGGAGAATCTGTAAATTTTTTTTAGGTGCATTTTGTGGCGCGAAAAACGGGCGTCCAGGTCTGGCGGGCCCTGTGGGTGGGGGTCGGGGAGCTGATGAGCAAATGGGGCTCAGTGTAGGCCAGGATGTGGACAGCTGAGTTTTGGACAAGTGGAGGATGGACGAAGAAGCACCAGCAAGGAGAGTCCTTTGAGTCCTGCTTTCGTGGTTATACTCCTCTGACACGTTCCAATTGACATACATCATTTATCTCCACGGCAATATTACATTTGTAAACATTTCTTAAAATCCATTCAGAATACTAAATCAACATAATAGTATGCAAAGTACTTTTTTACACTTACTGGACTAACCAACAAATTTGCAATGTATCAGCTGCTCAAGTTCTGTAATTATTGGGCCCAAATTTGGCCAGGAGCTGCTGTTTTTTTGGAGCAACTTGATTTTTTTGGAGTATTTTAAAAATCACAATTCTGCACATTTAATTTGCGCCAGTGTAAGCGACTTAGTTAGGTTTTTTTTAGTTTTGTTTTTTTTTTCAAAAGGGGGCATTACCAGCCATCTACGTCTGCTTTAGCCATTTAAGCCAGTTTGGACAGCTAATAGTTGCTCCAAACTAACTTAGACCAGTGTATATAGTCACTTGTGGCCCGCACAGAAAACCCTTGCAGAGAGTTAAGAAATCAGTGCAGTTAAGTACATTCTAAAGCACCAATCACTAAACAAAGCACAAAAATAAGCATTCAATAACAAATAAAAAATACAAGGAAGCTGAGAGGACCTGTACCTAGCACCAAGGCTTACAAAGCACCAAACAAAGCACAAAAAGTAATAAGCAATTCATTAACAAATAAAAAATAGAAGGAACCCTGCACCTAAAGTACCAAGACCAAAGTAATAAGCAATCAATCAATCAATAACAAGTAAAAATTAGAAGTCCTACCTTTATGTGAAGGGAAGGCAGCTGGCCGCCGATGAGGGAGCCCATTCAGCCAAGGATAGGGGCGGCACCGGGACCCGGCTCCGCCCCCGAATCCAGTTGACATGCTGCGCCACCATCGAGGAGAGGCTGGGAAGCGGCCAAACTCGGCCTGAAAATTTTTGGCCTCTTGGAGTTCCACAAAAGCGGCGCAACTCTGGTGAGTGTTCCAGAAATCTGTACTGGCCAAATTTGGGCCCAATAAATGGCCTACTGACTCAGAAGTTAGAAGGCTCCCAACTGAAGCGAGCTGACACGGCACTAGTTGACAGAGGATGAATACTCCATTTTGTGCTCTACTGAAACATAGCTCAGGAACATCTTGAAATAATTTAAACCTGTGCTGAGTATGTTGATCTCAACCAGAGTGACTGCTGGTCTTTACAACTGACCTTAATATTCTTGGGCTAGGAAGGGGGAAAATCAGCCAGTGTTCCAGCTCCCGACCGAAAGCCAGGCCATTCAGGAGTGAAATCAGGAAGAACTTTTTCACACAAAGGGTAGTAGAAATCTGGAATTCTCTCATAGAATCATAGAAAATTATGTCACAGAAGGAGGCCATTCGGCCTATCGTGTCTGTGCCGGTCGAAAAAGAGTTACCTCGCCTAATCCTACCTTCCAGCATTGGGTCCGTAGTCCTGTAGTGCTCTTTAAGTGCACATCCAAGTACCTTTGAAATGTGATGAAGGTCTCTGCCTCTCCCACTCTGTGAGTTCCAGACTCCCACTACCCTCTGGGTGAAGAACTGTTTCCTCATCTCCCCTCTAATCCTTCCCCCAACTACTTTAAATCTGGTTTTTGACTCCTCTGCTAAGGGAAATAGGTCCTTCCTATCCACTCTATCTGGGCCCCTCACAATTTTATACACCTCAATTAAAGCTCCCCTCAGCCTCCTTTGTTTCAAGGAAAACAACCCCAGCCGATCCAATCTTTCCTCATAGCTAAAGTTTTCCAGTCCTGGTAACATCCTCATAAATCTCCTCTGCACTCTTTTGAGTGCAATCACATCCTTCCTGTAATGTGGTGACCAGGACTGCACGCAGTACTCCAGCTGTGGCCTAACAAATGTTGTATACTGTTCTAGCATAACTTCCTTGCCTTAGATAATAAAGGAAAGCATTCCATATGCTTTTTTAACTACCCTATCAACCTGTCGTGCTACCTTTAAGGATCTGTGGACATATACTTCAAGGTCCCTCTATTCCTCCACACCTCTCAGTGTCCTCCCATTTATTGTGTATTCCCTTGCCTTGTTGCCCCTCCCGAAATGCATTACCTCACACTTTTCCAGATTTAATTCCATTTGCCACTTTTTTGACCAGTTCATCGATATCTTCCTACAGTCTAAAGTCGTCCTCTCACTGTAGCCACATGGCCAATTTTTGTTTCATCTTCAAATTTCTTGATCATGCCCTGCGCCCTGTGGAGCTCCACTGGAAACAGCTTTCCAATCACAAAGCTTCTCCCCAAAAGGTTGTGGATGCTGGGACAATTGACATTTTCAAGAGTGAGATCAACTGATTTTTATTAGGTAAGTGTAACAAACGATATGGAGGGTAAGTGGAGTTGAGGTGTAAGGGGTTTTCACAGGGTTGTTGTGCCTTGGGTGTCTCTCTCTGGGCTTCTGCCCTCACAGGTTATGCCTGGCCTGTGAGGTACCCTGAGTGCTGCAAGAGCACCCCTGGAGAGACTGTGTCCACAGCTTATGAAGGGGGTTTTGAGACTCGTGCGTCCCCACAGCTTATGCCTAGCCTGTGAGGCACCTGTGAGTGTCAAACACTCCTAATCCTTTCTTCCCTAGCCTGTGACACACAGTTGAGCGTTTTCGAGGCGCTCCTAGCTTCCCTTACACTGTTCTGACATAAGACTCATGATCAGGAGATGTAATACAATAGAACTAAGACAAGGTGATTCCAAGAGGAACTTTAGGCTTCCAATTTATTTGACAAGGTGTATCTCAACAAACAGCAATACATCAACAAAACAATCCCCCGAAATCCCACTAAACGGACACAATGAAAATCTTTACACAAGTTTAGCAGTACAATGCCCAACCTCCCACCTTTCCTGGCCTAACTGAATTGGGAGTTCTGGGGACCAGAGGTTATACTCACTACTGTGCCTTCTGCAATCTGGTGGTTTGTTTCTTCTATATTCGGTGTCTTCGGACACTGGTTTTTCTTCAGTGTCGAGAATCTTGCTGGTTGTGGTTGTTGGATGACGAGGGCAGGGAAAATCACCAGTCCCCCTACGTCAGAAACCCTTTTTTATAGCCAGATTATCCAGTCCGCCTCTCCTGCTGAAGTCGATTCTTCTCATTGGTGGACTTTGTGATTTTGAAAAATGCAGCAGTTTTAGATTATTGCGGGTTTTTTCCACTGATGTTAACCTACTCAAGGTTTGAGTGGGTGTTGATTGCATTGGCTTCCTGTAGCCATTGTATAGGCCCTTGGGTTGTTTTGGGTTCCCTGGTTTCGAAATGTCTGTATAATTATCCTTCAATTCAGTTTTCCTAACCTACTCAAGGTTTGAGTAGCTGTTAATTGGGTTGGCCTCCTGTAGCCATTTCCTTCCATAGTGTAAACATGGGGAAGACAATAGTCCGATAATGGCTGTGAGTCAGTCCCAGTTTTCGAGCAAGTGCTCTCCCATTGGCTTGAAAGCCCCATGCTTTGGGCTGACTCTGTCTCACCATTGGTCCCCCCCGGTGTCCTCCCCCGTCCAATCACTGCTCTGCCAAGGTCAAACTGTTATCGGTTTCAATTCACGGCACAGACTGATCCCACAGCCCTTTTCCTTCTGGGTAAAATGAGGGGGGTTTCGTCCTCCCCTACATAATCCCCCATCTGACATAGTCAGACACCACTCGAGTGTGTCAAAGTTCAGGGTGGTGAGAAAACCCTAGGTCTCCCAAATTGCCCAACTTTCCCCAGTTTAACTCTAAACTGATCCCGTCGATATATATCGTAATTCCTTTTAACGCGGTACAAAACACAGAAATCCAACAGGTTACAATATACGACAGCAACATACATATATGTACTTAAGGTTACAGCAGTAATTGTACATTGAGTCTCATTTCAGTCTCAACCGTAAAACAAAGAAACCTGCCCTGCAAACTCCCCAGGAGCCATGTATGAAAACGCAGTCATCCCTGGGAATAACAAAACCGCCTAAGTGTCGCGGTCAAGCTTTGTTTACACACCTTGAGTGTTTAGCAACAGCTCTCCTGGCTGTGTAGTAGCCTGAGGAACTGCGTTCTTTTTCTTTTTCTCCTGAGCTTAGAGCTTGTAGCTAGCAGATAAGCTACAATCAGGAGTTGGCCGATTACTAAAACATGCGATCCCACCCGGATCCATGCAGGTATGTCTGCCCGTATTCCCAAATCCCACCGTGCTGGGGGTTTAATCTGGGCAATCTCCCCTGCTAGAATTTCAGTTTTCTGCTCCATGGTGTAAAAATGTTTTTGAGACAAATCCACTGCCTGGAGGAAGGCTGTAAGTTTCTCAGGTAGTGGGGCAATGGGATAGCCAAACTGGGTGACATATTATTGTAGATGTCTGAGGTTGTTTTAGACTGTGAGGTGAATCGTGGAAGGTTCAGGGATAGGTGTGATTCTGGTGTGTGCCACTTGAACCTCTGCCCGGGGTGGGTTTAAAGCAAAAGCTGCTGTACGGTATTGGACACCACCTTCCCGGTCCATGTTCATACCGTTGGGCACTTGTGGTGACACAATATGTCCCACCGCCTACATATGCTACCTGTGGAGGCATGTGGTTAGGGGCCATTACCTCCATTGTGCAATTGATAGGCTCTGCCCCAGCAGTGCTGAACCCGCATTGTGGCCTTGCAAAAGCGTTCAAGTGCTGGGGGCACAGGATTACCTGTGCTCCCCTGCTCCGACAACCCGAGAGGTCTGTACCTGTCACAGTGTGCTCCCACATTGTGACATAAGGTGGGACTTCTTGGAATCGAACATGCACCCCTCCACGAATGATTCCCACATTCTCCACTCGGTACAGGGGTGCTGGTCGTGGGGACGCCCCCATCACGGGCATCCTGACCACCACACCCATGATGGTATGGTTTGACTTTCCACAGTCCACCAGTACCGGGTAGGCTTCCGACGCTACACGAAGTTGGCAAGGACTCAAAACATTATCATAAGGGTGCAGTGCTGCTAAGTGCTGGTTGCTGATCCAGGAGGGGACCTGTCCCTGTCTCATATCCTCGAGGTTACTCCGTCCCTCTCCCAGCAACCAGGCCCCATAGAGTACGCACACCTCATTTTGGGCGGCTTGATCGGAGGCGTTTCTATCCTCCCGAATCAAGGCGTTTACAGTCCTGGCCTGCGCCCCCAATTGAGAGATAATCTCCTTTAAGTGAACTGTCATTGCCACCTCTTCGTGGAGCACGGATCCCACTACGGTATTCTCGTCCCCCAGGATTTTGCCCAGCTGACTCTTTAACCCATTTATCTGGAGGGCCAGCTGCATGTTATCCAAACTGTTTATGGCGGACGCCCCGGTGTTAAACCCCGTAAAAATGTCATTTAAAGTGCCACGCCTCTGCCTGCCCAGTTCAGCCCTATCCCACTGTTTATACAAGTCTGTCACTTTGACATCCCCGAAGTCCAGTTCATAGAACTTCCGGAACAGAGCCTGGTATAACAGCTCGGTTTCCCGGGGACACCATGTAGGTAGGCGGACTTCTGTCAGATTTAGCACCACTGATGCCACTGCGTAGTGTACCCCCTGATAAAGTAGTTTCTCGGTAGGGACCAACACTAAACCATTCCCCGGCCTCCTGGTTGTTGTCGGGCACTCGTGTGGGACGGTGGGCTTGGCCGTGGGTGGGGGTTTTCTTTCCAGAACTACAAGTTCGGTGGCGTTTACTGGTGCCCGGGGATTGGGGGCCACACACGCCTCCCCGCTGCGATCCCATACCACCCCATCCCCGACA
Source organism: Pristiophorus japonicus (assembly GCF_044704955.1). Lineage (NCBI taxonomy): Eukaryota > Metazoa > Chordata > Chondrichthyes > Pristiophoridae > Pristiophorus > Pristiophorus japonicus. The sequence continues at coordinate 98,830,338 of NC_091982.1, read as the reverse complement.
TCCTTTCACCACCTATAAAAAGCAATGGAGACCCCCTCTGAACACACGCAAGTGAATTCCCACATAAACAAATAAATTCCTTGGTCGTACGCCCACCATTTCTCCCAGCACACCGTGACCCCGCCAGATGACCCACTGATGGTTCGGTAGGTATCATTATCCAGACGTTCCCAGTCCGAGTGTCGGTCTCCCACGTCCCTCTTGAGCTTTCTGAGCCACCACCACCGTCCCAGAGGTATGTCCCCTTGGCAAGTTAGGCATACCTTTCTGCCTTCTGTCACTCTCACTCTGGAAGTGGCTACAGTGATCTCCGGGCAGGGGATGGAGGCCTCTCCATAGGTAAAGTCCTTATGGTTGGAGTACTTGGTGGAGTTCGATCCCAACCACCCAGGCCATTTCCCCTCATGGGAGTAGGTGACCTGGCCATCCGCCGCCGGAGTCCCTTCTCCTGTGGTCACTGTCGGCGCTTTGCTCCCGGAGCATCCGAAAACTAGGGAGTCCTCGGTGTCCCCTCGGTGCCCGGTGCAGATCCTTAGCAATACCAGCATCACTAACATCCAGTAGGGAGATGTTGACATCTGAAAGGCAAGAAGAACATGGCCTTGCCTTGAGAGACCTCTCCAGGCTCGGCCCACTTAACATGTTCCAAACACAAAACTGCTGTACCCAACCGTCACTGCCTTACCTAAACACATATACACACAACACAAAGTAACAAAACAGGAAGGGAAAATATATACAACGCCACTTGTCCCCGGGTGGCCAGGCTATATCCCGTCACTGTACAGGCGTCGTCGTCGACCACTCGGCTGACCGTACCTTGGGAACCAGGATGCCCTCCGCTGAGGAGCTCGTATAGTCCCCCTTAATGAGTCTTGTGCTGCCCTCCAAGGCCCTCCCGAGCCCCGGATAATTGGTGGGAGACCCTTGCTAGCGCAACAGAGCACCCTCCCTGTTGTCTTTTCCTTATCGGTCTGGGGCGGGAAGCTAAGTAAACAGGGGACCACAGCTGTGGCACTCTGTTACTCCTTCTTACTGTCGGTGCAGAGTCTCACATTATGGGCTGCAATGCTATCTCCTCCACCTCTTGGGCTAGCCCCAGCTGACCCACCATGGGAGGTTCAGCTTCCCCTTGAACCTTGCTAATGGTAGAGCCTTTCTCCCTACTTCTGTTAGTGGGCTGGGAACCTTACAGGAGCAGTGAACCAGCCCCGGCTGTAGAGCTTCGGGGCCCGCTGCCTCCTCCGGAGCCTCCAAATCCACCGGGCCTGTTCTTCCCCCAGTGCCTGATTCCCTTCCTTCGCTCGTCCCCTCTGTTTTTTACCTCTTTTGGGGTCAAACAATTTACACTGATTAATGTGATACCACTTCACCCGGCGAGGCAATTGAACCGCATAGACCATAGGGCTAGCCTTGTCGACTATGCTGTATGGTCCCATATACAGTGGTTCAAATACCCCGACCCGGGCGAAGCTTCTCACCATCACCTGGTCGCCCACCTCCCAATCATGGTGACTGCGGGGTTCCAGCAGCAGCCGATTGGCACGGTGCTGTTTACCCATGTTGTTGGCCGCCTGCCAGTGAATCTGTTGAAGCTGTTCAAACAGATTCCCGACGAAGCGGTCCCGGTTCACCTCTCGAAGCTGCCCTTCGGTGAGAACCGGCGCCAACACATGTACTGGGGTCCTCATGATCCGGCCCGTCATCAGCTCATGGGGTGAGTACCCTGTGCTCTTTGACTGACTGGCCCGAATTCCCATGAGGACCAACGGTAAGACCTCCACCCACTTGTTCGGTGAGTCTCCCGTCTCCTTGCGCAGCCTTTCCTTTAGGGTCCAGTTCAGGCATTCTATGGGGCCTGAGGACTGAGGGTTGTAGGCGACATGCCATTTGGCTCTTATCCCCAGCACCTTTAGGGTGGCCTGCATCACCTGGTCGGTGAAGTGGCTTCCCCGGTCGGACTCCACGATTTGAGATAGACCCCACCGAGAGAACACCTCCCTCACCAGGATTTTTGCAGTCCCCATCGCGGTAGCTGTTCGGCAAGGGAAGGCTTCCACCCACTTGGAAAACACATCCACCAGGACGAGGCAGTATTTATAACCTCCCTGGGCGGCCGGTAGGGGTCCGATGTAGTCGATCTGGATCGACTGCCATGGTCCCTCTACCCGCCTGACGTGTCCCATAGACGCCTTCCTTTTCTGAGGTTCTGGGTTGTTTGCAGCGCAAACCAGACAGCCTGCACAGAAGTCGCGGGCGTCTTCCCGGAGGTCTGGCCACCACCCTGCCTTTTCTACCCGTTGCCAGGTAGATTCCGGCCCAGGATGTCCCGCACCTGGACCCTCATGGGCCAGCTGAAGGAATTCCCTCCGGTGTTGTGGCGGCACTACCCATTTGTCCCCTTTAAACAACATGCCTTCCTGCACAGCCATATCTGCAGCACTGTATGGGCTCTCCGCCTTTTCCCCTTTTTTGATAGCAGCCAAGGCAGCCTTCAGGATCGGATCCTGCATCTGGACTACTTTAAGGTCCGGGACCGCAGCCGCCCCTACGCTCCCTTGTGTCCCTGGCTTGCTTCTTGCTGCTGCTATCCTGCCTGCCTCGTATGAGTCCCATGGGCGACCTGTACGAGCACCTTCCCTTGCCAGCAGGTCTGCCTGCTGGTTACCTTACCCCCGTGGCTCAGTTTTGGAGTGGGCCTTTACCTTATGGATATATACATCCACGGTTTCTCCCACTGCAGTCACGATCTTTTCTAGCAGGGGTTTGGTCACAAGGGGCTTCCCATCCGCAGAGGTGTACCCCCGGCGTGACCAAATCGCCAGATACTCTGTACATGAATTGCAAGTGAACATGCTGTCCGAGCAAATCGTGTATGGGGTAGGGAATTCCTCGGGGTGTGTGACCACATACATCACCGCCGAGAGTTCCGCCTGCTGGGCGCTCAGGGTGCATGGGAGTTTAAGAGCCAAGGCAATTCCTGCCTTGGGATCCCAAACTCCGCAGCCCGTGAGTCTTGTACCCACGGACACTGAACTGGAGCCATTAACGTAGATCTCGCGGCCTGTGGGGTGTATCCCTGCCCGAAATTCAAAGTTGATGTCCCATACACCCTCCACAGAGCATCTATGCGGCTGCCCTGGATAGATTAAATTTGCTGCGAGCCTGGGCTCGCAGAGGCCCTTGACCTTTAAAGTCATTTGGGAGAGCAGGAGGGTCCAGCGAGTGATTCTAGCACTGCTCACTGTCCCGTCCTTAATCCTCCCGTCCAATAGCATCTGTGTCGGGGTATGATGGGTGAGGAGTGTAATGGGGGATATTCCGGTAAAGATCTGAGCTCTCTTTACTGCCCAGTGGGTGGCAAGCAAGTGCCTCTCACAATTGGAGTATCCCTTTTCTACCTCCGTGAGGACCCTGGAGGAGTACACCACTGGTCTCAGCTGACCGTTTCGCCCCTGGAGCAACACTGCACTTAAGCTGTCACCACTGGCTGCCACCTCCAGGAAGAATTCCTCCCCCCCATCAATTGCCCCTAGGGCTGGTGCTACCTGCAGGTCTCTCTTAAGACGGACAAATGCTGCCTCACAGCCCTCGTCCCATTCCCACTCGACCCTCTTATGTAGGAGTCTGAGCAGAGGGGCGGCAGTGACTGCATAGTCCTCGATGAAATCCCTACAGTAGCCAGTGATTCCCAGGAAAGACCTTACCCCCGACACATCCCTAGGGACAGGGAGTTCCTGCACTGCCTTTCTTCTAGCCTCATCAATGGCCCTTTCTCCTGCCCTTATCGTCAGGCCCAGGAATTTTACCTCTCCTAGACCTATCTGGACTTTCTTGGGGTTAACTTTAAAACCCCCTTCCTTCAGTAAGACCAGCAGTTCGGCCAGCACTGGACCGTGTTCCTCACTGCTGTCTGTGAACAACAACAGGTCGTCCACATACTGGACCAGCTGGTGTGGCTGGCTGAAGCCTTTTAAGCAGTTCGCCATGCATTGGTGAAAGATGCTGGGACTATTATGAAAGCCCTGTGGGAGGCAGCTCCATGTATACTGCTGTTCCCAGAAGGTGAAGGCAAACTTGTACTGGTCTTCCCTCCGTACAGGGATAGACCAGAACCCGTTGGATATGTCCAACACTGTGAAATTGGTTGCGGATGCAGGGATTTCCCCTATCAGATCCGCAACCGCCGCTACTGTGGGAGCACAAGCTGGGATGTTTTTATTGAGCACCCTATAATCCACCGTAGCCCTCCAAGAATTATCCGGTTTCCTAATCGGCCAAAGCGGGGAGTTGACATGGGTGGCTATGGGTCTCAAAACACCCTGCTCAACAAGCGAGCTTAAAGCTGTCTCCAAGTCTGCTTCTGCCTCTCGGGGAAAGCCACACTGCTTTTGCAGGCGGGACATGGGATCCCCATCTATTCTAACCTCCACTCCTGTGACTCTCCCACAATCGTGTTTATGGGTGGCAAATGCTGCAAGATTTGCTTGCACATAGGCCCGGTACTCGGCCGGGGTGTTACCGACCAGAACCTCCAGGTCGTAACTCCCTTTTGGCTTCATTGTACACAGAGTCCCTTTTCCCTGTTTCTTATCAATAACCATGACTTCTCCCTCTGCTCCCGTGCCCACTGTGCCCCATAGACAGTGATTCCTCAAGTCTACTAAGATCTGGCGAGCGATGATGAAATCAGCCCCCAAGATCCCTTTTCCCACCTGCTCCCAGTTCATCAGGACGCACTTCCATTGTGTTTGGAGTGCTCCTAAACGAACTGCGAGCGGGACTGAGAAAAACCCAGCCTTCTCATTACCTGTGAACCCAACTAGTTGATACGGCACCCCGTTTGATAGAGGTGAGGTTGCGGGGTCCTCCGAATGGACTATCGTGCTGGAAGCACCAGTGTCCAAAAGGTAAGTACCCAATACACCCTCAACCTCCATCTTGACCCAGGGTCATCCCCAGGGGTCGTATTCTAGTGGACACAGGTATGCAGGCTGGGTCTGGGCTAGTCACGGCCTCTGTACTGGCAGGGTTGCTGGTGCTTCCCTGCCTGTTGCCGTGGCTACCTTCCCAGTCCCCTCCAGTGCTGTCCTCACTGCAGCTACTATTTCGTCAAGGGATGGTGAGGAGCTCCCTCCACTTCCCCCACTCTGGGCGGCTCCTACAGAACTTCTCCCCACATATCTCTTTACTGGGCTCCTGCAATCCCTTTTAAAATGCCCCGCTTTCCCGCACCCGTAGCACACTCCCTCCTTATCAATCGAGCGGCCACCTTCCTGGTGCCATTCCCTTTTGGGAATCGAGTTGGGTTTTACTGCATTTACCCGACCTTTGGAGGTTTTCTCCTCCTCCCCTCCTCCATTCCGTTGGACCAGTGCCAGTTGCCTGACCACTGCTTCCTCGGTGAGGTTGGGGTCCCGGGAATCGAACCACAGTTCTGCCCTGGCCTTGAGCCGGGGCAAGCAGTTTGCCACCAGCATCCTCAGCCAGCGGCCAGTCTGTACCGTGCAAAGATTCGCCCGGTCGAGGAGCTCCCCACAAGCTGCGTGGTACACCACCCACAGCCTGTCCGCAAACGCCTGCGGGGTTTCCCCTGCGAGCTGCCTTGTCCTTTCGACCCGTTCGAAAGGACTGCCGTCATCGAAGCCCATAGCCTCAAGGACGGCCCTCTGGACCTCAGCAAATGTATGCTGTCCCCTCCGGCATTCTGCCGGTAGGGCCTGGTACAATTTGCTGTCCAGAGAGAAGAGCAGCAGCTTGGCTGTCTCTTCCTCGTCGCACCCATTAATTTCCCCTCCCTGCATCACCTCCATGAAGATGGGTCCCCACTGCGAGTGAGTTTGGCCAAATGGGCCACCATGGCCCTGAGCGATTGAACTCCGTGGGGAATAATAAAGTCGCTCTCCAGCGCTCCCCGACCTTGGCCACCTGCCTGTGGAGGACCGTACTTGCGCTGCCTGACCGGGCACATCCGCCCTTGTTCAGGATCTTTCTGCGCTGGTACTTCTACCTCCGTCTGTCCCACCATACCCGGTGCAGCAGACAGTGCCTGGTCGCCTGATCCAGTCCTGAACTGACCCTCGGCTGGACCCTCACATCCCTGCTGCCAAACGGGACACATTGGTCCTGCCCCCAGTCCTGGGTATGCTACTACCTGCGTGCCCCGCTCCTCCTGGTACCCCACCGGACAAACCACCGGTGCCTCAGGAGGTGGTCGGGCGTCTCTTGCCTTTGGATTCTCCTCTACCCCCCAATACTCTCCTTTGTCCCTTGTGGACCCTCCCGGTCCTATCAAGGCGACCATCCCCTTTGCCTGGGATAGAGCGTGGGTGAGCGTTTTAATCCTCTCCTGGCAGGGACCGTGATCTACAAACTCACTGCTACTGGCCACTTTATAGGCTGCCTGTACATCTTTTAATTTATTCTCTAGTTCCCAAATTTTCTGGGTGTACCGAGAGTTCTGTTCCCGGAGGGACCCCTCACTACCCTTGGCCTCAGTGACCTGACACTGAAGATAGTCCCGGCTATTTCGGAAGGTCTCCTCGAACTGCCGGTTCCTTTGCTGCTCCTCAGCTAATTCGGCCAGCAGGTTGTCCCCAACCGCAGCCCGGATAGCAGAGAGCTCCTCTGATTTCTGAAGACTCTGTTCCAAGTCCTTCACCCGCTGGTCGAGCTTTCAGACTTGGCGGGTGAGGCAGATAAGCCAGATGGCTTTTTCCACCCTGTGGTTGTGGTCCTTTCCTGCTGTCCACTGAGCAGCAGCATCCACTGGGTGCTCTGCCCGAGTGAGGGCTTGTACCCAAGGTTTGGTGAGGTTCACCTTGCCAAAAAAGTATGAGGAAATTCTCTCCTCCATTTTAGTTTCCTCTCTTATCACGTCATCTGTTATATTAACATCTCCTGTTTGCTTATGTCCTGCCGTGGTCACCATGTTCTGTAAGGGGTTCTCGGGGAGTGTTGTTGTGCCTTGGGTGTCTCTCTCTGGGCTTCTGCCCTCACAGCTTATGCCTGGCCTGTGAGGTACCCTGAGTGCTGCAAGAGCACCCCTGGAGAGACTGTGTCCACAGCTTATGAAGGGGGTTTTGAGACTCGTGCGTCCCCACAGCTTATGCCTAGCCTGTGAGGCATCTGTGAGTGTCAAACACTCCTAACTCCTTCTTCCTTAGCCTGTGACACACAGTTGAGCATTTTCGAGGCGCTCCTAGCTTCCCTTACACTGTTCTGACATAAGACTCACGATCAGGAGATGTAATACAATAGAACTGAGACAAGGTGATTCCAAGAGGAACTTTCGGCTTCCAGTTTATTTGACAAGGTGTATCTCAACAAACAGCAATACACCAACATAACAATCCCCCTAAATCCCACTAAACGGACACAACGAAAATCTTTACACAAGTTTAGCAGTACAATGCCCAACCTCCCACCTTTCCTGGCCTAATTGAATTGGGAGTTCCGGGGACCAGAGGTTATACTCACTACTGTGCCTTCTGCAGTCTGGTGGTTTGTTTCTTCTATATTCGGTGTCTTCGGACACTGGTTTTTCTTCAGTGTCAAGAATCTTGCTGGTTGTGGTTGTTGGATGACGAGGGCAGGGAAAATCACCAGCCCCCCTACGTCAGAAACCCTTTTTTTATAGCCAGATTATCCAGTCCGCCTCTCCTGCTGAAGTCGATTCTTCTCATTGGTGGACTTTGTGATTTTGAAAAATGCAGCAGTTTTAGATTATTGCGGGTTTTTTCCACTGATGTTAACCTACTCAAGGTTTGAGTGGGTGTTGATTGCATTGGCTTCCTGTAGCCATTGTATAGGCCCTTGGGTTGTTTTGGGTTCCCTGGTTTCGAAATGTCTGTATAATTATCCTTCAATTCAGTTTTCCTAACCTACTCAAGGTTTGAGTAGCTGTTAATTGGGTTGGCCTCCTGTAGCCATTTCCTTCCATAGTGTAAACATGGGGAAGACAATAGTCCGATAATGGCTGTGAGTCAGTCCCAGTTTTCGAGCAAGTGCTCTCCCATTGGCTTGAAAGCCCCATGCTTTGGGCTGACTCTGTCTCACCATTGGTCCCCCTCCCGGTGTCCTCCCCCGTCCAATCACTGCTCTGCCAAGGTCAAACTGTTATCGGTTTTAATTCACAGCACAGACTGATCCCACAGCCCTTTTCCTTCTGGGTAAAATGAGGTGGTTTTCGTCCTCCCCTGCAGAGGTACAGATGATCGAATTCAATGGTGCAACAAGCTCGAAGGACTGAATGGCCTACTCCTGTTCCTATGATCATTACCCAGTGATTCTTGCTGGAAAGTGTGGATTTCAGGTGAGGACAGGATCAAGTTCAGCTGTGGTGTTCTCTATAACTGAATAGCCTGATGACACGTATTGCCTACATTCAGAGATGAGGAATGGCCACTTGTATAGCCGCAGTGGGGAAACTGTAACCCAAGCCCAAGACAGGAGGAAGAAAAAAACTGGAGGAAAAGTAACGATCTAGCCGTCCAAAATCTTTGATAACCTCATGACCACCAGCTGTGTCTGCAACATTATTGATACATTCATGGTGCAAGAGTTTCCTTTGGGATTCAGCAATGAATTTGTGACTCGTTCTATCTGTGAAGGTCGATGACCATTGATGGGTGTTTTGTATTTAAAGCATAAAGAGGTGCCGAGAAGAATTCAAGTTGTGCATCTAAACTTTGCGAGAGGTAATTTGTTGGACTCTGAAGCCATGATGATGTGTACAAACAGTTCGCAAGTGTTGGCTTTGTCAACTACATTTCCGTTTCACTCTGGAATTCACTGCTTATTATTATATTGTGTTACTTTAATGCAACACAACCTCCATATATTGAGACTTAGCAGTTTTTCAACATGGATAATTCATAGTAGAAGTGAACAGATTTTCCAAAGCACCGGAACAAACAAACGGAACAGAAGGGAAATTAGCTGGTCAGCATAATGATAAATATGAAAGTCAACAGTGCTAACATCATTCCTATAAGAGACAGGGAAACCTTCTCCAATGGAGAAGAAGTGTCTTCATTTCTTTGACAAACATACCCTGAGGTGGTCCTGTCCCACAGCAAGCTTACCACCTGTTATGCAAATTCATCTCCCAGAGACCAACATCCAGGGCCCTTCGGCTCTTTCCATATCACTCAGAAATTATTTGCACTATCAGCAACACAATTTACTGTATCATGTGTACAAATTACCCAGTCATCCAGACTGCGTGACCTGGAAGACACAAAATATGCACTCAGGGAGCATCTACTTTTCACAATTCCGCTTTCTGTTATAACACTTCCTGCATGAAATGATTTCAGTAATGTTTACTAAATCCTTCCTTCCTTTTTACCATCCTTAGTTTTGTTGTCTTGATTGACAGTTCAGCTAATTTGAGATATTGTATGTGTCATGTTTGTAACCACAATGCAACACCACTGTATTATTATATACACTCAATCTAGATACACACCTTGACCACAAGGGGTGAACTTGTGGGAGACACTCCTTACCTGATCACTCAAGTACACAAAGGGAGGTCCCATGCAGGATCATCACTTCTGGAGTCCTGAAATAAAGAGTTAAGATCATGGAGTGACCTTGTCCCCAGAATGTGCCTCGTGTGGTTTCATGCTGTAGAGTAAGGACTTTACATTGGCGACGAGAAACGGGAATTCACGACCCACGAGAATGACCACCGGTAGCCCACAGAGGAACGGTACTGTGTTGGGGAAGACTGGGACAATTTTGTCGAGAGGTTTCAGCAAAGCTTCGTTACCAAAGAAAGGCTGGGAGATGCAGCAGCCGATAAGCGAAGGGCTCACTTTTTGATCAGCTGCGGGCCAAAAACTTACGTGCTCATGAAGGACTTACTAGCACCCGAAAAGCCGTCGGACAAAAGAACTTAGCAAATTGATCGGAGAGCACCTCAAACCAGTGAGTATCATACACATGGCCCGACACAGATTCTACACCTACCGACGTCGTGAAGGACAGAGCATACCGGACTTCGTAGCGGACCTCGGGTGTTTGGCCAGGCTCTGTAAGTTCACAGATGCCTGCAGGGGGGAGATGCTAAGGGGCTTCTTTATCGAGGGAATCTTCCGCAAATTAATTGAGACCAAGGATCTGACCTTAGAAGCGGTGGCGTTGTTAGCTCAAACTTTCACGGCGGGGTAGGAAGAGATGAAAATAATATACGCGCGCAATTCTGCCTCCAACCCTTGGATAGGGAGTCAACATCGTCAACTCGACTCAGAGCCCCGCAGGCAGGCAGGGGCAGTTCGACATTCCCCAGGCAGCAATAGACCCCAGAGCAGGGCCTCAACAGAGACAATGGCAGGCTGAACGGACATTCATGCCATCACAGTGGACAATGCGGTCCGGGATGGGGCCATTGAAACCCACCAATAAGGTACTTAAGAGCAGCCAAAGGGACAGTCAGCGCGGAATTCCTGTCCATAGACCCTTTGTCCCCAACAATGGAAACCTTAACTCATGCTGGAGGTGTGGGGGAAAACATTCAGCTAGATCTTGCAGATTCCAACAGTTTGTCTACAGAAACTGCAATCTCAGTGGCCATTTAGCTCGAATGTGCAGAAAGCCTGCAACCAGACTAATATATGCGGCAGATGGACCAGAAGAGGGTTCTTTGAGGCAGGATGACCTTTGGGGCAAATCGATGGACGCCGAGGTTCAGCGGGTCCATGTGGCGAATATTCACAGCTCATACACCAAAACTCCACCAATGATGATGAGGGTCTGACTAAACGATATCCCAGTACGCATGGAGTTGGACACTGGGGCCAGCCAGTCACTCATGGGCGTTCAGCAATTTGAGAAGCTATGGCCAATCAAAGCCAGTAGACCCAAATTAGCACATATTGAGACACAATTACGGACTTACACCAAAGAAATCATTCTAGTGTTAGGCAGTGCAATGTTGGCTGTCACACAAAATGGGTTAGTGAATCGGCTGCCACTCTGGATTGTCCCGGGCAATGGTCCTGCACTGGAGCGAAGTTCATGCTCACAAGTTCTACAACAATCCGACTCACTCTTCCAACCGGGCGTCGGGACTTTCAAAGGCACTAAAGTAGTGATACACATCACCCCGGACACCAGGCCAGTGCACCACAAAGCCAGAGCAGTGCCGTATGTGATGCGGGAAAAGACCGAGAGCAAATTGGACCGGCTGTTGAGAGAGGGCATCATCTCCCCTGTTGAATTTAGTGACTTGGCAAGACCCATCGTTCCCGTTCTAAAAGCGGAGGGCTTTGTCAGGATCTGTGGCGACTACAAGGCCACCATCAATCGGGTGTCCCTACAAGACCAGTATCCGCTCCCAAGAGTGGAGGACCTCTTCGCCACGCTGGCAGGCGGCAAGCTATTCACCAAGTGGGACCTCACTTCAGCCGACATGACCCAGGAACTGGCCGACGAATTCAAACTACTGACCACCATCACCACGCACAAGGGATTGTTCGCTTATAACAGGTGCCCATTTGGCATTCGATCAGCGGCCGCAATTTTTCAACGTAACGTGGAAAGCCTGTTTAAATCCATTCCTGGAACGATTGTATTCCAGGACGACATCCTCATCATGGGTCGAGATACCGAGGAACATCTCCACAACCTGGAGGAGGTGCTACGCTGACTGGACCGGGTAGGCCTGCGATTCAAGAAGTCTAAATGTGTGTTTTTAGCTCCTGAGGTTGAGTTTCTGGGCAGGAGGGTTGCTGCAGATGGGATTCGGCCCACCCAATCCAAAACAGAGGCGATTTGATGAACACCAAGGCCCTGCAACACATCGGAGTTGCGTTCATTCCTGGGACTGTTGAACTATTTCAGGAACTTTTTGCCGAACTTGAGCATGTTGTTGGACCCACTATACGTGCTCCTGCATAAGGGTTGCGATTGGTTTTGGGGGGACTGTCAGGAACGGCCTTTTGATCGGGCACGAAACCTACTCTGTTCAAACAAGTTGTTGACCCCTGTACGACCCCTGTAAAAAATTGGTTCTGACATGTGATGCATCGTCCTATGGGGTTGGGTGGTGTTGCAGCAGGGCAATGCTGAGGGTCAACCACAACCTGTGGCTTATGCCTCCAGGTCGCTCTCTCAAGCAGAACGGGGAAATGGGATGGTTGAGAAGGAAGCGCTCGCATGTGTCTATGGTGTCAGAAAAATGCATCAGTACCTCTTTGGTAGGAAGTTTGAATTAGAGACGGACCACAAGCCATTAACATCCCTGTTGTCAGACAGCAAAGCTGTCAATGCCAACGCATCAGCTCGCATACAGCGATGGGCCCTCATGCTGGCTGCTTATGACCTACTCCATCCGGCACCGGCCCAACACTGAAAACTGCGCTGATGTGCTCAACAGGCTCCCACTGGCCACCACCGAGGGGGCGGCTGAGCAAAACGACGAGATGGTCATGGCTGTCGATGCCTTTGACAGTGCAGGCTCCCCCATCACAGCCCGCCAGATCAAAATCTGGACAAACAGAGATCCCCTCCAATCCCTGATTAAGAAATGTGTCCTGATTGGGGATTGGGCGCCCGCACACGGAGCATGCCCTGAGGAGGTCAGACCGTTCCACAGACGGATGGATGAGCTCTCCATCCAAGCCGACTGCCTACTATGGGGCAGCCGGGTAGTTATGCCCCAGAAGGGCAGGGAGGCATTCATCAGGGAACTTCACAGCGAGCACCCAGGCATTGTGCTGATGAAGGCCATTGCCTGGTCACACGTTTGGTCACCTGGTTTCGATTCAGACCTGGAACACTGTGTTCACAGGTGCACGACGTGTGCCCAGGTGGGTAATGCCCCCAGGGAGGCTCCGCTCAGCCCGTGGTCCTGGCCCACCAAGCCGTGGTCACACATTCATGTTGACTACGTGGGCCCGTTTATGGGAAAGATGTTCCTTATTGTAGTAGATGCATACTCGAAAAAGTAAATTCATGCACGTCATCCACCACCGTGGAAAGCCTACGTGTGATCTTCGCAAGCCATGGCTTGCCGGACATCCTGGTTAGTGATGGCCCGTGTTTCATGAGCTATGAATTCTGGGAGTTTATGTCGGGTAATGACATCAACCAAGTCAGGACTGCGCCGTTCAAGCCGGCCTCCAATGGCCAGGTGGAACGTGCGGTCCAAATCATTAAGCAAGGTATGCTCAGGATTCAGGGACCCTCCCTACAATGCCGCCTATCGCGCCTCCTGCTGGCCTATAGATCCCGACCGCACTCGCTCACGGGAGTCCCGCCCACAGAGCTACTAATGAAACGGACACTCAAAACTCGGTTGTCCCTCATTCACCTAGTCCTGACCAACATAGTTGAGGGTAAGCGCCAGTCACAAAACGAGTACCATGACCGTAATTCGAGGGGGAGATGTATAGAAATAAATTATCCTGTGTTCGTCCTCAACCATGCCATGGGGCCCAAATGGCTTGAGGGTACTGTAATTGACAAAGACAGGAATAGGGTCATCATGGTAAAACTCAACAATGGGCAGATATGCCGCAAGCATCTGGACCAAGTAAAAAAAAGGTTCAGCATTCGACACGTAGGAACCTGAAGTAGACCATGAGATGGAGCTCACACTACCGCCAGTGAACGAGCAACAAGAGCAATCAGAAGAATGCATAGTCACTGCGGTCATCCCGGTCAGGCCGGAATCACCACAGGTGACAGACACTCACGTCAGTGTCCAACAACCAGAGCCACAAGGGAGCGCAGACCACCTGAAAGACTAAACCTATGATCCTAATAAGACTTTGAGGGGGGAAAGTGATGTCATGTTTGTAACCACAATGCAACACCACTGTATTACTGTATACACTCAATCTAGATGCACACCTTGACCACAAGGGGTGAACTTGTGGGAGACACTCCTTACCTGATCACTCAGGTATATAAAGGGAGGTCCCACGCAGCGTCATCACTTCTGGAGTCCTGAAATAAAGAGTTAAGGTCACAGAGTGGCCTTGTCCCCAGAATGCGCCTCGTGTGGTTTCATGCTGTAGAGTAAGGACTTTACAGTATGGGATTTTGAAACCTTGTTGCACAGATTCTTACCCAGTCTCTTTATCACACCCTTCTCAGTGCTTCATATTTCAGGTAAAATTTCCCTTCCCTTCTTCTTGAAGCCAGATATAAAGAATATCTCATGTATGAAACATTGTTTCAAACCCTTTTGCCTTTTCAGTATTAGTGATGGCTCAGTGCTAGCACTCCTGTCTCTGAGTCAGGAGATTGTGAGTTCATGATGGGCCCAAGTTTCGGGTGGAGTTGCTCCAATTCAACTAGCTTAGTTTGGAGTATCTTAAAAATTGCAATTCTCAGCACTTAGTTTGCTCCAGTTCTAGTGAGTTAGTTTAGGTTGGTTTTAGTTCAGGTATTTTTTTTTAAAAAGGGGGTGTGTCCAGCCACTCAGGTCTGTTTTGCAAGTTTCGGCAGCGAAAACTTACTCCAAACTAACTTAGAATGGAGTAAGTGTCCACTTTTGTAATTTCTGAACAACCTTACCTGGAGTTAAGTTCAGTGCAGGCACAGCCAGAGATGGGGCGGGGCGGGGTGGGGGGGCGGGGGGGAAGCATTAAATACAAAGGACTAAAGCATTGAACACATCACTGAAAATGGCCTCAAACATCTTTCGATGATATTTTGCCTTATATCTGCTGAATGAAGACAGTTGTTTCTCTTTTTATAAATAAACAAGTGTAGGCTCCCGGCTGAGGCAGACACATCAACACCTAATTATGGCTAATTTGATCCTTTGGAAATCATCATACCCCATTAGTGCAACCTATTACTGGAATGACTCACCTCGGACTAGATTATCTCTCATTTATAAAAACTAACTCTTTGGCATTGTGCCTCTGTCAGGGACTGACTGTGAGAGTAACGTGTCGTAACCCACTCTAACCCACCACTGTCTCCCACACCCCCAACAGCACTCTTCCCCCCCCCGCCCCCCCCAACCTCCTAAACCTTCGCTCCGTGTGTCCCTCCTTACTCTTACACCCCCAACACCACTCTTTCCACCCCCTCCCCCAACCCAACCCCTCGCAGCCAGCAGCAGGACCAATCTGTGCGTCTCAGATACTGTAGGGCAATCAGTCGCTGGCTTCTTCGGCCCACAGACACCCATCCCACTGCAGCAGGAGAGATCTCCGAGCCACGTCACGCCACACCAGCACGCCCCTCGGTCATGGCTAGGTGCGGGAGGCAGGCATGACTGAAGGGGTGAGGGATGTCTATCTTTTGCAGGTGTACCTAAATGTTGTGTGTTGATATGATAATGGATCATGATTCAGTTTTAATGTTAAGTAATAAACTTTATTGAAACGTTTGCAATGTACTTTACTTTAGTGCAATAATAAAAGCATTCTCATCATGATTCAGTTTCAATGTACAATATATTTTATTGAAATCTTTACAATGTACTTTACTTTAGTGCAATAAAATCATTGTTGTATCAAATTTGATATGACTCCGATCACTTAAAAACTCCAAATACTTATAAAGTTTTAAAGTTAGAAAACTTAGCAAACAATTTCAATTTGTGAACAAGATCACTTAAAAACCTTAATTTTAACGCAGTAAATTTAAACAACTTATTAAATGTGAGAACATTTACACTTTAAGATCACTTTAAAATTCTAAGATCACTTCTATATTTGTAAAGTTACAAAACTTAATACACATTTCAATTTGAAAACAGTTACAACAGTGGCATGAACAACTACGACATCAACACCAGCAGCAAAGAAAGGCTGCACTCAGTTCTCATCCACATCTCGGTGCATGTGCACTGCCTCATGGGGGGGGGGGGCGTAGGGGAAGAGAGGGGATGGGTGGGAGAGAGGGGGGTTCCAGCTTGGGACTGGGAGGGGCATTTGATTGGCTGGGATGTGTCCACTTATTGCAGCAGCTAACTGCCAGATGGCCTCTGCCAGCATTTGCGCTGCTCCAGAGATTCCCGTACTCAGTTCATGTGGCATAACTGCTATTTGTCCAGACGGTGCTGCTAACTCATCACCAACCCCTCTGATGGTACCCTTGAGTGAACGGGTAAGGTCATTGCCCTCCACACCCAGTGTAATAAAGTCAAGCGCATCTGTTGAATGCTGCATCTCAAGAGAGCCTACTCGGGTTCTCCTTTCTCTCGCCCCGGCTCCGCCTCGTGGCACCACTCCAGTGCGAGGCGCAGAGTGGGACGGTGGGGCCCTGGGTGTTCCACACTGTATTCCACCACCACCACCACTGGGACCCGCTTCCTCTGATAGTGGGGCCCTGGGTGTTCCACACTGTATTCCACCTCCACCACCACTGGGACCCGCTTCCTCTGATAGTGGGGCCCTGGGTGTTCCACACTGTATTCCACCATCACCACCACTGGGACCATCTACCTCTGATAGTGGGGAACTGGGTGTTCCAAGCTGCATTCCACCATCACTACCACTGGGACCCGCAACCTCGGAAGATGTAAAACCATGGAAAGTCTTACCAGAACTTACATCACTAAGCGTGGATGGATACGTGAGGAGACGATGACATGCCGCACCAGAACTTAAAGCACTACGCAAGGATGGGTGGTGGATGAAAGAGTGGAATGTTGGACAAGAACTCATGGTATTGTCTGGGAGGGTGAGGCCCTGCACTATGGACTGATCCATATTACGATCAACATTCTCCCCGAACACATATCCAAGCTCCCCTCCTCCCCCCCACCGCCTTGGTCTTGATCGCATGCATCTGAATCTTCTTCTGATTGTCATCATGTTCTGCTAAATATAACCGAACAGTCAAATGGTTAGCAGCACAGGAGTGGGCAGGATGTGTGACATGGATAATCTCGCACATAGCAGGCTAGGCAACAGGATGATTTGAAGGGTCAGATGCACTTTCAGTACTTACCCTCTCCCAAGTGTGTGGGCCCAGCTTGTGCATCACTGATTGCTTTTCTCCAGGCATGACTCATCAGGGCAGCAACCCTCTGTTCCAAGGGTGTCAGTTGGTGCAGATTTGGCGGGCCTCCTCCTGTTCGTGTTCTTTCCCTTTTGTTGTGAGCCAATTTGTTCTGCAAAGTTGAAGATATAATTTTTTAGAGAGGGTGCCTTTCTGCTAGGTGGGACATATACAGCTGGTCACATTTACAATTGCAATTCCATTGAGAAAAGGAAGATATTACTTACACTAACTACTTGACCAAGGTCCTGCCATTTCTTTTTACACTGGGTCCCAGATCTCCTGGTATTCACCACTCCGCAGTATTCGGCTGCAACTAGGTCCCAGCGTTTCTTGATTTCTTTGGGTGCCATCTTTGTACAGTCTCTGTTGCTGGTGTCCAGCTCCTGCCATCTCCCCTCAATGACATTAACTAGTATCTCCACTTCTTAATGCAAGAAGTTCTTCGTTCTTGCTGCACGTTCTTGCATTGCTGTACTGGATTTGCACTCAGTGATTTTTAAAAACACAGTCCTTTCCTTGCATGCACGTGTGCAGCACCCGTTTGCACTCCAAGAATTACTTAAAGACTTTTCACTCCTTCCCTTCCTGCACCCAAAAATTACACAGCTCGCTTTAACAGAGAGCCACGTTCTCCCTTTAAATGACCTTGCATGCACCTATGCAGCACCTTTGCAGCACTCCTTTGCACTCCAAGAATCAGCTAAATACTTTTCACTCCTTTTCCTACCTGCAACCAAAAGTCCCAGCTCGCTTTAAATGAGTGCCTGCCACATTCTCCCTTTAAATGGCCGATTGCCAAGGTTGAAGACCCAGTGCGCATGTAATACGCATGCGCAAGGATGCCAACTGTGGAAAAGAAGCAGGGCCATAGCTCCGCCCCCCTTTCTGGTTGCGAATCGACTTGCTCCGCCCCCCCCCCTCAGACTCCGCTGTGCCACGCCACACTCCATGACCCGAAAATTCCCCGGTAAGATTTCGGCACTCTTTTTTTCCCAAACAGGTTACTTAAATCACGGTGGTGCGCCGTTTTGAGCAGCATCCGAAACTTGGGTCCATAGTCCCACCCCACACACTTGAGCACAAAATCTAGGCTGGCCTCTCAGGTAGATGATAAAAATCCAGCAGCATTATTTCGATGAAGAGCAAGGGAGTTTTTTATGTTGCCCTGACAAATATTTATCCTTCTACCAACATCACTAAAACAAATTGTCCGCTCACTATCTCATTGTTGTTTGTGAGATCTTGCTGTCTGCAAATTGGCTGCCACGTTTCCTACATTACAACCATGACGAGACTTCAAAATACTTCATTGGCTGTAAAGCATTTTGGGATGTCGTGAGATTGTAAAAGGCGCTAAATAATTGCAAGTCTTTCTTTCTTCCTTTCTTTCTCTCTTTCTCTCTCTCTCTCTCGCTTTCTTTCTCTCTCTCTCCCAATTCACTTCAGCACTGCTACTGAAATCCTGGAAAAGAGTTTTGCTCCTTGGTATGCTTGCCTGCCCTTCCTGCTGAAGGAAGCTTTGTGGAAGCACGATCTATTTTGGGAAAAGGAATGGGGAATTGTGAAACATCTGGAGCCACTATCTAAAAGAGCTTAATTTAATTGTGCATTGCATTTCAGTTGATTTGACAAACAATTGGTGTAGAAAGCAGTAAATGACTTTGTTTAAATTTAGCCAAATAGCAAATGTTTAACAACTGTAATTTATAACATATAGATTGCTTTGTAATGAAGTGTGCTTGCTCACACAAAATTCCATTACATTAGGAGTTTCAGGAATCATCTTATATACCATTACAGACTCAACATTAGACTCAAAAGTTCTATTTCATTCCCAGTAAATAGATTCAGGATTGCAATCCTTTGTGTAAGTATGTATCTGTACCTTGCTAGTCAGTTGGGATAATTTAATAATATAGTAGGCCAGCATGGCATGAAAAATTGAAGGTTTCCTTATTACTGTCTGAAAAAAATATATATATATTCATGTCTTTCAGCTATGAATTTTTAAAAAGAGAACCATATATTTTAATATATTAACATTCAAGTTTTTTTGTCATTCTGTTCCTGTTCAGATCTAGGTTATCCATTGTTGTTTCAAGAGATAGAAGCAAGTATATGTGGTTTACGTCACATCTCAACATCTAAGACTAATGTCCCATGAAAGCAGACAGAACATAGGCTAGTTTGCAAATGGTACCTTTGCTTGCACTCTAACATGAAAGAGATTCCAAAAATCATATGAATACTTGCAATATAAAGCACGACTAATGTATAATCTTGAACAATAATTTACAAAATGTAAATAAAATAAAATAACATCAATAACAGTCACAGGTATAACTACCTAAAGAAGCTACTTCACTAACCAGCAAAGTTATCTAAAGGTTACTGTCTATAAACCACAATCTTTTTCAACCATCTGAATTTTTATTACTGACAATGTTTTCCCAGCTGGCAATAGTGCCAAAGCTTATAATAGCATCATAATTTACACTGGCATCATAACTGCCAATAGTATTGTAGCTGGTAATTATAAAACCTCTATCATATATTAATATAGAGTAATATATTAGCATGGATAGAGGATTGGTTAACTAACAGAAAACAGAGAGTCAGGATAAATGGGTCATTTTTCCGGTTGGCAAACAGTGTTTAGTGGGGTGCCGCATGGATCAGTGCTGGGTCCTCAACTATTTACAATCTATATTAATGACTTGGATGAAAGGACCAAGTGTAATGTAGCCAGGTTTGCTGATGATACAAAGATGGGTGGGAAAGCAAATTGTGAGGAGGACACAACAAATCTGAAAAGGGATATAGACAGGCTAAATGAGTGGGCAAAAATGTGGCAGATGGAGTATAATGTGGGAAAATGTGAGGTTATCCACTTTGGCAGAAATAATAGAACAGCAAAATATAATTTAAATGGAGAAAAATTGCAAAGTGCTGCAGTGCAGAGAGACCAGGGGATCCTTGTGCATGAAACACAAAAAGTTATTATGCAGTTGGAGCAAGTAATCAGGAAGGCAAATGGAATGTTGGCCTTTATTGCAAGGGGGATAGAGTATAAAAGCAGAGAGGTCATGCTACAACTGCACAGGGTATTGGTGAGGTCACACCTGGAGCACTGTGTACAGTTTTGGTCTCCGTATTTAAGGAAGGATATATTTGCATTGGAGGCTGTTCAGAGAAGGTTCACCAGGTTGATTCCGGAGATGAGGGGGTTGACTTATGAGGATAAATTGAGTAGATTGCGCCTATACACATTGGAGTTCAGAAGAATGAGAGGTGATCTTATTGAAACTTCTAAGATAATGAGGGGGCCCGACAAGGTGGGTGCAGAGAGGATATTTCCATTCATAGGGGAAATTAAAACTAGGGGACATAGTCTTAGAATAAGGGGCCGCCCATTTAAAACTGAGGAGAAATTTCTTCTCTCAGAGGATTGTAAATCTGCGGAATTCTCTACCCCAGAGAACTGTGGAAGCTGGATCATTTATTTAAGACGGAGATAGACAGATTTTTGAGCGATAAGGGAGTAAAGGGTTTGTGTCTTAATGCAAGGAGTATCCAGAATAAGGTGGATGAATTAACTGTGCAAATAGATGTTAACAAATATGATGTGATTGGGATTACGGAGACGTGGCTCCAGGATGATCAGAGCTGGGAACTTAACATCCAAGGGTATTCAACATTCAGGAAGGATAGAATAAAAGGAAAAGGAGGTGGGGTAGCATTGCTGGTTAAAGAGGAGATTAATGCAATAGTTAGAATGGACATTAGCTTGGATGATGTGGAATCTATATGGGTAGAGCTGCAGGACACCAAAGGGCAAAAAACATTATTGGGAGTTGTGTACAGACCTCCAAACAGTAGTAGTGATGTTGGGGAGGGCATCAAACATGAAATTAGGGGTGCATGCAATAAGGGTGCCGCAGTTATAATGGGTGACTTTAATATGCACATAGCTTGGGCTAACCAAACTGGAACCAATACGGTGGAGGAGGATTTCCTGGAGTGCATAAGGGATGGTTTTCTAGACCAATATGTCGAGGAACCAACTAGAGGGGAGGCCATCGTAGACTGGGTGTTGTGTAATGAGAGAGGATTAATTAGCAATCCCGTTGTGCGAGGCCCCTTGGGGAAGAGTGACCATAATATGGTGGAATTCTGCATTAGCATGGAGAATGAAACAGTTAATTCAGAGACCAAGGTCCAGAACTTAAAGAAAGGTAACTTTGAAAGTATGAGGCGTGAATTGGCTAGGATTGATTGGCGAATGATATTTAAGGGGTTGACTGTGGATGGGCAATGGCAGACATTTAGAGACCGCATGGATGAACTACAACAATTGTATATTCCTGTCTGTCGTAAAAATAAAAAAGGGAAGGTGGCTCAACCGTGGCTATCAAGGGAAATCAGGGATAGTATTAAAGCCAAGGAAGTGGCATACAAATTGGCCAGAAATAGCAGTGAACCCGGAGACTGGGAGAAATTTAGAACCCAGCAGAGGAGGACAAAGGGTTTGATTAGGGCAGGGAAAATGGAGTACGAGAAGAAGCTTGCAGGGAACATTAAGACGGATTGCAAAAGTTTCTATAGATATGTAAAGAGAAAAAGGTTAGTAAAAACAAACATAGGTCCCCTGCAGTCAGAATCAGGGGAAGTCATAACGGGGAACAAAGAAATGGCGGACCAATTAAACGAGTACTTTGGTTAGGTATTCACTGAGGAGGACATTAACAACCTTTCGGATATAAGAGGGATCAGAGGGTCCAGTAAGGAGGAGGAACTGAGGGAAATCCTTATTAGTCGGGAAATTGTGTTGGGAAAATTAATGGGATTGAAGGCCGATAAATCCCCAGGGCCTGATGGACTGCATCCCAGAGTACTTAAGGAGGTGGCCTTGGAAATAGTGGATGCATTGACAGTCATTTTTCAACATTCCATTGACTCTGGATCAGTTCCTATCGAGTGGAGGGTAGCCAATGTAACCCCACTTTTTAAAAAAGATGGGAGAGAGAAAACAGGGAATTATAGACCGGTCAGCCTGACATCGGTCGTGGGTAAGATGATGGAATCAATTATTAAGGATGTCATAGCAGCGCATTTGGAAAGAGGTGACATGATAGGTCCAAGTCAGCATGGATTTGTGAAAGGGAAATCATGCTAGACAAATCTTCTGGAATTTTTTGAGGATGTTTCCAGTAGAGTGGACAAGGGAGAACCAGTTGATGTGGTACATTTGGACTTTCAGAAGGCTTTCGATAAGGTCCCACACAAGAGATTAATGTGCAAAGTTAAAGCACATGGGATTGGGGGTAGTGTGCTGACATGGATTGAGAACTGGTTCTCAGACAGGAAGCAAAAAGTAGGAGTAAATGGGTACTTTTCAGAATGGCAGGCAGTGACTAGTGGGGTTCCGCAAGGTTCTGTGCTGGGGCCCCAGCTGTTTACACTGTACATTAATGATTTAGACGAGGGGATTAAATGTAGTATCTCCAAATTTTCGGATGACACTAAATTAGGTGGCAGTGTGAGCTGCGAGGAGGATGCTATGAGGCTGCAGAGCGACTTGGATAGGTTAGGTGAGTGGGCAAATGCATGGCAGATGAAGTATAATGTGGATAAATGTGAGGTTATCCACTTTGGTGGTTAAAAACAGAGAGACAGATATTATCTGAATAGTGACAGATTAGGAAAAGGGGAGGTGCAACGAGACCTGGGTGTCATGGTACATCAGTCATTGAAGGTTGGCATGCAGGTACAGCAGGCGGTTAAGAAAGCAAATGGCATGTTGGCCTTCATAGCGAGGGGATTTGAGTACAGGAGCAGAGAGGTGTTGCTACAGTTATACAGGGCATTGGTGAGGCCACACCTGGAGTATTGTGTGCAGTTTTGGTCTCCTAACCTGAGGAAGGACATTCTTGCTATTGAGGGAGTGCAGCGAAGGTTCACCAGACTGATTCCTGGAATGGTAGGACTGACCTATCAAGAAAGACTGGATCAACTGGGCTTGTATTCACTGGAGTTCAGAAGAATGAGAGGGGACCTCATAGAAACGTTTAAAATTCTGATGGGTTTAGACAGGTTAGATGCAGGAAGAATGTTCCCAATATTGGGGAAGTCCAGAACCAGGGGTCACAGTCTAAGGATAAGGGGTAAGCCATTTAGGATCGAGATGAGGAGGAACTTCTTCACCCAGAGAGTGGTGAACCTGTGGAATTCTCTACCACAGAAAGTTGTTGAGGCCAATTCACTAAATATATTCAAAAAGGAGTTAGATGTAGTCCTTACTACTAAGGGGATCAAGGGGTATGGTGAGAAAGCAGGAATGGGGTACTGAAGTTGCATGTTCAGCCATGAACTCATTGAATGGCGGTGCAGGCTAGAAGGGCCGAATGGCCTGCTCCTGCACCTATTTTCTATGTTTCTATGTTTCTAAGGGAGCGGGCAGGGAAGTGGAACTGTGTCCATGATCAGGTCGGCCATGATCTTCTTGAATGGCGGAGCAGGCTCAAGGGGCCAAATTGCCTACTCCTGCTCCTATTTCTTATGTTCTTATGTTCTTATCATATCCTAGGAGTCCACCCAAATTGTTCTGACAGCAGCTTTTGTTGCCTTCAGCTGAGTTTGATGCATAGTTCTGTTTGTCCTGAGAATTATTTGAGTTAAGCCTGTAAAAATATTTCTGCTTCAGTGTCATTTTGTTGGGATTTGGTTTTGTTTTACCATGTGCTCTTCTTTTAACTCTAGACACATACATGGCTTCCTTTTGTATAAAGGTTACTTGGAAAGTACTCCAATTTTCATCAGAATCAGTATCATCCCTGCGTACTACAATTTACTCAAGTCATCAGCCACCTTTGCAAATTTAGGCCTCTTAATATCTGGTACTACCATTAAACTTTCAACTGCTTTGGCTAGACTGATCAAGTTAAATCTAATAATTTTATAATCAATATTGTCCAGGTATCCTGTTGTCTGCAACATGGAGGTCTGATCTGCATCATGGTCATTACTAAAAACTAGCCCCAGTACTAGGTTTAGACTAGTTTCCTCACTAACATGCGTATAATATCTGCAAATCTTTCAGTTATCCTGCTAATTGTATCACCACTGGACTATTGAGTACTTGGGAAATGGAAAATCCACATCACACGGATATTTGCTAATTGCCCTTGTAATTTATGTTGATAGTGAATTATCATGATGGGGCACTGACCTGGAGGCCCAAAGAAGGTGCCAATGATCTATTTTGGACCAATAGCTTGATCTACCTGAACACAAATAGCTTCAGCTGTACCTGGTGAAATAAAATGATCTCTCTCTAGAACAGTTGGGTTCTCATTAATAAATATAGCCGTGCCTCCTTTATGTCCTACTCTGTCCATTCAGAATCCGTTATAAACTTCTAGTTGCACATCTGGCCCAGTATTTGAATTTGACATTGACTCTGAAATACATATAAAAGTTGATTCTAAACCCACCTGTCTGTCTGAAATCGAGCGGGCGGGCAGTTAAAATTGCTCGAGGGATTCGTGCACCGATGTCCCACTCTCTTCCCACAATCTGTGATCTTATCCTGCTTTTCTGAGCAGGAAAAAAGGACACCTGCTGGAAATTGGTGGGGTCATAAGAACATAAGAACATTAGAAATAGAAACAGGAATAGGCCATTCGGCCCCTCGAGCCTGCTCCGCCATTCAATAAGATCATGGCTGATCTGATCATGGACTCAGCTCCACTTCCCTGCCCGCTCATAACCCTGGTGTTATGTATGTTAACATTACCAATGTGTGAGACTTGCCACTAGGGGACGCACCTGTGGGAGACCCAAGGGTCACCTGCACATCCTGGGCAAGCAGGTATAAAAGTCAGTCTACCACACTGCCTCGTCACTCTGGAGTTACAATAAAGAGACCAAGGTCACGACAGTTTGAGATTAAGATATACAGTCTTGTGGAGTTATTCTAAACATAACAATTGGCGATGAGTAACAGATCACAACCTTTCGCGCAATTATGGCTGCCATTGGCATTCTTGAGAGATTTGTTTAGGGTGATGATTAGGAAGCCTTCATTGAGTGTTTTGACCAGTACTTCGTAGCCAACGAGCTGGAAAAGGCAGAAACCGCGATCAAGCGCAGGACGATTCTCCTCACCGTTTGTGGGTCCATGATATATAGCCTCATCAAAAATCTGCTAGCACCGACGAAACCAATGGACAAGATATATGAAGAGTTATGCACGCTGGTTCAGGAACACCTTAAGGCGAAGGCGAGCATCTTGATGGCCAGGTATCGCTTTTATACGCACCACGGCTCTGAGGGCCAGGACATGGCAAGCTATGTCATTGACCTAAGATGCCTTGTAAGACCATGCGTATTTGCTGGATTTTTGGGGGAAGTGTTGCGGGACTATTTTGTGCTTGGAATCGGCCACGAGGTCATTCTTCGCAAACTGCTGCCTGCCGAATCCCTAGATCTGAGCAAGGCCATCACGCTAGCCCAGGCTTTTATGTCCACGAACGATAACACTAAACAAATATCATTGCAGCATCGGAACTCACCAGCAAGTACTGTGCATAAAATAATGCCTTAAGCAGAACTGTACATGGCAGGGCCTACATGCCCGCAGAGGCCAGACCTAGGATGACTCAGCTTCCGCCATGGGGCGTGAATGCGAATCCATTAGCACCGTGTTGGCGCTTCGGGGGTAATCATTGAGCCCATCAATGTCGATTCAAGCACTATGTGTGCAAGGGCTGTGGAACAATGAGGCACCTCCAGCAAAAGTGCAGACATGCTCCGACTCACCATGTGGCAGAGTCGGCAGAAGATGACCGATCCGGCGCGGATCACGCTGAACGAGTAAGAGAGGCAACTCAACCCGAGGCTGAAGAGGAAGTGTATGGAGTACACACCTTCACCACGAAAAGCCCTTCGATAATGTTAAAAGTCTAATTAAATGGCATTCCAGTTCCATGGAATTGGAAACAGGGGCGAGTCAGTCAATTATGAGCCAGAAGGCTTTTGAGAAACTGTGGGGCAACAAGGCACAAAGGCCAAAACTAAGTCTGATCCACACCAAGCTGCGCAATTACACCAAAGAGCTCATACCAGTCATTGGCAGTGCGGCAGTGAAGGTATCGTACGATGGAGCTGTGCATGATTTACCACTATGGATTGTACCAGGCGATGGCCTAATGCTGATCGGCAGAAGCTGGCTGGGAAAGATCCGATGGAACTTGCATGACATCAAAGCACTGTCTTCCGAGGATGACGCCTCATGCGCCCAAGTGCGAAACAAATTCCCGTCATTATTTGAGCTAGTCTTCGGCAACGTCACAGGTGCCAAAGTGCAGATCCATCTAGTCCCTGATGCATGATTCATTCATCACAAGCGGTCCGAGCGGTTCCATACATGATGCGAGAGAAAGTCGAGATCGAGCTGGACAGATTTTAACGATCGCCAGTCGACTTCAACGAGTGGGCCAGTCCAATTGTTCCGGTGTTGAAGAGAGATGGGATGGTCAGAATCTGCGGGGACTGCAAGGTAACGATCAACCGAGTCTCGTTACAGGACCAGTACCCACTACCCAAAGCAGATGACTTATTTACAACGCTAGCAGTGGGGGATGTCGTTCACTAAGCTGCATCTAACCTCTGCTTACATGACACAGGAGCTGGCTAAACCTTTGAAAAACTTTACATGCATCAACATGCACAGAAGACTGTTCATATACCACAGATGCCCTTTTGGGATTCGTTCGGCGGTGGCCATTTTCCAAAGGAAAATGGAAAGTCTGCTGAAATCGGTTCCGTGCACCGTGGTGTTCCAAGACGACTTCTTGATCACTGGCTGCAACACCACCGAACATTTGCACAACCTGGAAGAGTTTCTCAAGCGACTGGGCAGAGTGGGACTCAGGTTGAAACGCTCCAAGTGTGTTTTCTTGGTGCCAGAGGTCGAATTTCTGGGGAGAAAGATTGCGACGGACGGCATCAGACCCACGGACTCCAAGACGGAGGCCATCAAGAATGCACCCAGACCACAGAATGTGACGGAGCTGCGTTCGTTCCTGGGACTCCTCAACTATTTTGGTAACTTTCTACCGGGGTTGAGCACTTTGCTGGAACCATTGCATTTATTGCTACGCAAGGGTGATGATTGGGTTTGGGGTAAAGCTTGTTCCAACAAGTTACTTGTTTTATATGACCCGTGTAAACTTTTAGTGCTCGCATGTGATGCATCTTCGTAAGGGGTCGGTTGTGTGTTACAGCAAGCCAATGGGTCAGGCAAACCGCAACTGGTTGCATATGCGTCCAGAAGCTTATCTAAGGTTGAAAGAGCCTACAGTATGGTTGAAAAAGAAGCATTAGCATGCATATACGGGGTTAAGAAAATGCACCAATACCTATTTGGGCTCTGATTTGAGCTCGAAACTCATCACAAGCCGCTCATTTTGTTGTTCTCAGAAAGCAAAGGTATTAACACCAATGCTTCATCTCGCATCCAAAGATGGGCACTAACGTTATCTGCATATGATTATGTAATCCGCCACAGACCAGACACGGAGAACTGTGCGGATGCCCTCAGTCGGTTACCATTGCCCACCACCGGGGTGGAAATGGCGCAACCCGCAGACTTGCTCCTTGTAATGGATGCTTTTGAGAGTGGGGGTCACCCGTCACGGCTCGCCAGTTCAGGACCTGGACTAGCCAGGACCCTGTGCTATCACGAGTAAAAAGCTGTGTCCTCAATGGGAGCTGGTCAGCGGCCCAGGGGAAATGCAAGGTGAAATTAAGCCGTTCCACCGACGCAAGGAAGAAATGTCCATCCATTCGGACTGCCTCCTATGGGGGAATCGTGTAATTTTGCCAAAAAAACGCAGGGAAACATTTATACACAGCCTTCACAGTACCCACCCAGGCATAGTCATGATGAAGGCTATCGCCAGGTCGCATGTTTGGTGGCCCGGCATTGAATCAGAATTGGAGTCATGCGTACACCAATGCAACACTTGCTCACAGTTGAGCAATGCACCAAGGGGGGCCCCACTGAGTCTATGGTCATGGACCGCCAAACCGTGGTCAAGGGTCCATGTAGATTTCGCTGGCCCCTTTCTAGGAAAGATGTTCCTAGTAGCAGTGGACTCTTACTCTAAATGGATTGAATGTACTATAATGTCATCATGTACGTCCACTACCACCATTGAAAGACTCCGGGCCATGTTCGCCACCCATGTTTGCCCGACGTTCTTGTTAGTAACAATGGACCATGCTTCACCAGCTCGGATAGCAACGAGTTCATGGCCCACAATGGCATCAAGCATGTCAGGTCTGCGCCGTTTAAGCCCACATCCAATGGTCAAGCGGAACGGGCATTCCAAGCCATCAAGCAGAGCTTGAAACGCATGACGGACGGTTCCCTGCAGACCCGGCTATCTCAGATTCTGCTCAACTACCGCACGCAACCCCACTCACTTCCCGGGGTTCCCCCTACAGAATTGCTAATGAAGAGAGCACTCAAAACCAGGCTCTCCTTAGTTCACCCAGATCTCAATGATCATGTAGAAACCCGGCTTCACCACCATAACATGTACCACGATCGCGCAGGTGTATCACGCGACATTGAAGTTAATGATCCTGTGTTTGTTCTTAATTATGGTCATGGTCCCAAATGGGTTGCTGGCACTGTGTTAACCAAGGAGGGGAATAGAGTGTTTGTTGTCAAACTTTTGAGCGGACAAACATGCAGAAAGCACTTGGATCAGACCAAACTGCGGTTCACTGACAACCAAGAACAGTTTGAGGAGGACATTACCATCATTGATCCACCTTCACACACCCAACCAGCAATCGACCTCGCAGTCAACCACGAGGATGAACCGACCATGCCCAACAGTCCGATCAGACCAGCCACACTGCAGCACAGCAGTGATCTGACCGACACACCCATGCCAGGACTTCAACTCAGGCGAGCAACCTGGCAACGCAGAGTCCCGGATCGCCTCAACTTATAAATAACTTGTACATAAGACTTTGGGGGGGGTGCGAGCTGGGGCGGGGGGGGGGAATGATGTTATGTATGTAAACTTTACCAATGTGTAAGACTTGCTTCCAAGGGGCGCACCAGTGGGAGACCCAAGGGTCATCTGCACACCCTGGGCAAGCAGTTATAAAAGGCAGTCTACCGTGCTACCTCGTCACTCTGGAATTACAATAAAGAGACCAAGGTCACAACAATTTGAGCTTAAGATATACAGTCTTGTGGAGTTATTCTAAACATAACAGACTCAGCGCCACTTCCTCGCCAGCTCTCCATAACCCCTTATCCCCTTATCGCTCAAGAAACTGTCTATTTCTGTCTTAAATTTATTCAATGTCCCAGCTTCCACAGCTCTCCGAGATAGCAAATTCAACAGATTTACAACCCTCTGAGAGAAGAAATTCCTCCTCATCTCTGTTTTAAATGGGTGGCCCCTTATTCTAAGATCATGCCCTCTAGTTCTAGTCTCCCCCATCAGTGGGAACATCCTCTATGCATCCACCTTGTGAAGCCCTCTTATAATCTTATATGTTTCGATAAGATGACCTCTCATTCTTCTGAACTCCAATGAGTAGAGGCCCAACCTACTCAACCACTCCTCAGAAGTCATACCCCTCATCCCCGGAATCAACCTAGTGAAACCTCTCTGAACTGCCTCCAAAGCAAGTATATCCTTTCGTAAATATGGAAACCAAAACTGCACGCAGTATTCCAGGTGTAGCCTCACCAATACCTTGTATCACTGTACCAAGACTTCCCTGCTTTTATACTCCATCCCTGTAAGGGGAAAATGGGAAGGCTTCTCCTCCCACGAGCGGGCCCCCTGATATAGATGGTCGACGCTCGCCCCAACCCGCGTAACAGCCCCCGGAATTAGCAGACAGAGACGGATGGCAAGGTATAACGATCTTTTATTACGAACGTCCGGGAACACCTCTTATCACAGCCGCCTGTGAGTGGAGATGCTCCCCGAACAGCACAATCATACAACTTTTATACATTTCAAAAACCCCTCCGTTCCCTGGTAAGACCTCCCTAGATCTCTAATTGGACTACCTTATCAGTGCTACTTCTCTAATTGGACTACCTTATTAGTGCTACTTTGGATTGACAGGCCAAGACCCTCGTGACCACCTAAGGCCGTGACTAGAATGACTTCATTTGGTCAGAATTTGTTGATTCTCCTTGGTGCCCATGAGTCCGCCTCGAGCCTCTTTGCAAGGTCTTATCAATGTCTGTTTAGGTTCTCACATCTTATCCTGTCGGAATATTATTGAATTGCTAACTTCTAGAGCCTTGGTACAAGGCTAAAGAGAGGCCTTTTACCTCCTTATGGGTCGGTGCAGGAACCAGCACTTTAACCCTTGTCCCGCTGGTACCCCTAATGCCAAATTTCTCTTACAATTGTCCCCTTTTGGCCCTTGGCTAAACGCCAAGCTGGCCATATTTCCCGATAACTATCTCCCTGTAGGCAAGTTCCAAATAGGTCCGTTTACCTGGGTGGCCATCTCCCAAGCTTCGGGACCTCCTGAGACCTTTCCTGCAGAGTTAAAAAAAGGTAAGTCCTTCCTGTAGGACTGCTTAAATTTTCATCCTTTATGGCCTTAATCATAGTGCGTGCCCTGACGTATCGTTTGGCCTGTTTAGTTCGTGCACATGTTAATCCATCATGACCATAAGAACCAGGCCCTGTATTACTACAAGTACATGTGATATAATTCTTATCCATGGGTGGATCTGTATATTAAGTCCAATGTCCCACAGCTTTGAGTACCAGAGCTGATCAGCCAGCATCGCGTTAGTGTCTCTCTGTAGGTTGTCTACTTCTTCCATCAGATGGATATACTGTCGTCTTTGATTCTGGATTCCTTGCACCAAACGTAATTGTTCCTCATTTAATTCCGGTGCCTTGCGATTCCCATACCGCCTCCTTGAACCCCTCTCGGAGGGTATCCGTGACCGTTCCATGGATGATTTCCGTTGTCTCGGGATGAATGTGGTATCCATTTATGTCTATTTTTCCCATGGGCCTGAAACAGAAGTTAGGGTTGGTGATGACACAGTGGGTGACTCCTCCCCTGGTCTTAATCGTTGGGTTGGCTGCTCCTGTGCTCACGCACCAAATCTCCATTCCCTTGTGCAGCAGCGATTGTTTCGGAATCGTGTTCGAGAGGAGTGATACTCAGCATGCATCCGTTTGTTTGGTGGAATCTGCAATCATCATTCGTCATTCGTGGCGTACCTCGACATAAAACCACTTGGTTAATTTTATAGCAGTCGGTTATGTCAATGCCTTTGGTACTATTGTTAATTTTAATCACCCGTCTGGCAGGCTGATGGGAACGCAACCGAGTTTGGTTTCTTACTTCACCGATATTATCGATCTGATATAAGGGGTCTCTATTTGTTACATCATACTGTGGTATGGACAACACAAATCTGATCATATTCACCTGCCCAGTAATACATCTGAAATTTGGCAGCCATGCGTGACTATTCCTTCGTACCTCGCATGTGTTATTCATTTTTTTATCCAGAGTCCAATTGTTAAGTATGCTGTTTGGGATCCAATCTGGTTTGTCCCCATTCTGGAGTTGCTCCAAGTTATGTTGTACTTCACTTAATCCAGGCACCATACCCGGAGCAAACTATCTCAGCTTGTAATCGTTTACTTATGTCATTCCCCATTGCGTGGATCAAATTTATTGTCTTGGCATGCTTCTGTAATGTATGGGCCACCTGTAACAGTTCCCCTTCCGCGCCATCTCCCAACCACGCTTGTAGGGCTTGGTTATCCATGTCCCTCGCCAGTAAACCCCTCAAGATTTACGTTAAGTTGTTAACCCGGTCGTATTGCATACAGGTATATGGAATTCATCGTCGTAACCCCTGCCACATAACCCGCGCCTAGTGTTTCCATTATTCCCCTTTTTGTTTGACCTTGTCCTGTTCCCTTTCTGAAATTAAATCTCAGGGTAGTGGATTCTGGGCATTCGAGGATCCCTTGTGCCAGGTTCTGGTATAGACTTATAGTTTCATTCCTACAGAAGCTAGGAAGAATGATATCCATTAGATTTAGGTTAAGTAGTCGCTGACGCACCCCAAATTATAACCTTTCTTTAGATTCTTTGATTACTAGCCCCCCTTTGGCTCCAGTCTTTATGGACGGGCTTATGGGGGGACTTGCGTGGTTGTGCTGGGAAGAGTTGTTGTCCCCAGGGTGGTTGTTGGGGCAGTGGTAGGGCTTCCCAGGGTCCCTTTGGGCGTGTTTGGTGTCCCAGCTGGATCTTTATTGTCATCTTTCCTCCACACTCAATCCGCCCCCCTTTTTAGGTTGTATTCCTTCTTGTTTGCGCTGCGCATGATCAATACTGGCTTCTCCGTGTTGTTACCGTGTCACGCTTCAGGACATATACCTTATATTCCAGAGACCTCCCTTGGTCTTCATTTTATCCCATTGTCCAGTTTTCCTAAACACCCCACCCCCCTTTTGCTCCGTTCTGTTCCCACCCTTCTGTTTCTTGCGGGGTGGATTTGGCGGCTTGATTTGCAGCTTCGTCCGCCCAGACATGAGCTTCTAGAACTGAGATTCCATCCAGTTGGATTTCTGCGCCCTTCCCCTTTTGGTCCTATGAACTAGCTCCTGTCCTCGGATTCTACTGGCGCCCATGGCATCGGCAGCCTGCTGCATTACAACCTGACTTAATACACTATACATAGCCATGCGTTAAAATAAGTTCTGTCCTTGCTCCAGTCCTTGGCTCCTGGGATGCATATTTCAGCAGTTAAATTAAACAAAGCTAGTTCATGTAGTTGTGTCTTTCCTGCGTGTGCTATATCTCTCGTAGTCCATCTGTATTATCCAGTGCTTGTGTGGGCCTTAAGGTTCTCAGTATCCTGAGTCTCCAGGGTCGAAGTAGCCGCTGCGGTCCCATCTCGGTGAGTGTTTTATCTGCAAATTTTAAACAGATAGCCGGGTCATCACCAGGTGTTAGGTTCTAGTCTATTCATCTTTTATCCATGCATGTCGAGGTCACTCTGTGAAATCGGAGGTAAGGGCTAGGTTGGGGTTTGTGGACTACACTTACCCACCGTGGGGTACATTGGCTCTATTGCCATAGGTGATGGTGCTATGGCTGCGCACTGCCCTATTCGTCTGGTCCCATTTTTTAAAAATCTCTTCCAGCTTATTTATCTTAGCTTTTAACTCTTGAATTTGTTTTGTTTGAGTATCTTTATTTTATTTGTATCAGGCGAGTATTATTACATAGGCTAGTTCTGTTTTCATTTTTATTCTGACTATCGCACCATTTCCTCTATCTGTCAGGTGAGTCTTCTTTATTCTATTTAGAAATCCAAATTAATAATGTCCAGTATAAAACAGCTGTCAATGGAAAGGGTTAACCCCTTTACAGGTTTGTAAGAAAGCCTGATGTCATTACGTGACTTCGCGTAATCATCCGAAAAATTATTTTTTAAGTCTTTGTGCCTTCAAAACTTGCTTAGAAATTAGGAATCCATTAAAACAGCAGAACTCATTCGTAAAGCCGTCATAATAAAAGTCTTCTCATCAGGAAAGACGGCATTTTAGATTAAACTCCAATTTTTTTCTTAACTTCTAATTCAAGTACTTGCCAAAGATTTTTTTTTAATTGATTTAAAACGAGACGACACATTTTTAATAGCTATTTTGTTTACTGAAATCCAATTTTCGCACACGCTGTATACATTCCAAGATTTTGTTTTATTTTACGGTCCCGTTCACTGGGCAAATCTTGTGTTTTATTTCTCTCTCTCAGCACAAAATCTAAACATCCGTGCCAGTTCTATAAGAATTTAAAAATTCAGTAAGATTCTCTAATTCCCAGTTTTTTCTTTCTGTGCTGAGTTCGCATAGCTTAGATCTTTTCTCCTCATTATTTTCAAAATCCTCCTGCTTGTTTAGACTGTTCGGGACTTTTCTTGATAAACAACGTCCATTTTGGAAATCTTTCAAACTGCAGTGAAACTTTCTCGTAATTTAAAATCATTATCAATGGAGAGTGTCTTTTACATCTTCAAATTTTTTTTTTCCAATTAAACCAATATCTTTTTCACAGCCGATATCAACTAGTATTTAGTAAGTTATGTCTTTTTCCATCGCAAACACCCCTTTTTTTTCCAGCACCTAATTAATGCGTTACGTCTTTATTTTTCAGATCACCTTTCTTCAAATTAGGTTTTGTATTTTACACGGAGGGCTTGTGACTCCGTAAATTTGTTAATTTTAAATCATCAGACAATCGAAGACACTTTTTCTTTCAAATCGTTCAATTTGTTTTCTTTCAAAGTTGCGTCTTTATCTTTTTTCTTTTCTCCATAACTAGAACGGAGTCTAGCACATAGGTTTTGAGAGCTGCTTTTCATTATCTCAAATGTTCCAGTTTCAAGGTCATTAGAATATCCCTTTTTCTAAACTGCTAAAGCTTGCCGTTTTAGCATTTTATTATTTTTTTTCAAAAGTCCCTTTTACACCTTCACAGATAGCTCGCCACTCGCCCAGGAGTTTGACCTGATCCCTGAAGGTATTTCTAGATTGTTTCCAAATCTTTTAGTTGTTTTTCTCCTTTTTTTCTTTAAGAGATCAGATTTAATTTAATAATTTTTTTTTAGTTTGAATCCATCTCAGTATTTTGCTGTGCCTTCTCTTAATATTTCCGAATCCCATTCAAATTTTGTAATTTCAGTCTTTATTTAAAACTCTTTTTTTTTACTGAGCTAGAAGCTTTTGCGTCAAGGTTTTACACAAAGGAAAATG
This sequence comes from Pristiophorus japonicus, assembly GCF_044704955.1. Lineage (NCBI taxonomy): Eukaryota > Metazoa > Chordata > Chondrichthyes > Pristiophoridae > Pristiophorus > Pristiophorus japonicus. The sequence continues at coordinate 98,795,506 of NC_091982.1, read as the reverse complement.
GGAGCGTACTTCCCCAGCCCGCAGCCGCGTGAGATCCTCACAGCCTTTTTTAAAAGGCATTCTTTATCTCATTCCTAGACTAAATTTATGTCTTTCAACCTAATGTAATCAATGATTGCGTGTTTTCTTTCGACAAGTAAGTGAGCGTGTCAAATAAATTCTTTTTTTTAACCACCGGGACCATGTTTTTTATCTTTTGCTCAACAAACCTATCCTTTGTGCATTTCCTAACTCCGTAACTTATCATCCGAATAAATCCACACCTGTGTTTCTAACTTAAAATGTCTTAAAACTTCCCACATACAGGACAACACTACAAAGGGTTAAAAAAAAACTTTCACTCTGTTTGGAAAAGTGGGTGGAGCTGCACTATTTTTCCAAACAGGCTTTCAGAAACATGAAAAATTCATTCCGCAGTCAAAAAATCACACAAGGACTCTCACTCAACGACAGACATTCACAAAAGTCTCTCTTCATTCAACAAAGCCTATTAATTGTTTGGCCGGCTCTATTTTTGGATCCATATGTCACGTAAGATAGTCACTATCATCTTTTTTATGGCATTACGTAGTTACGCAAGTTACAATTAATGATTGGTTTTATTCACCTTTTTAATAGCCGTGTTACCCATCTTCTTCGGGGCTATCTTGGGCACTCCCTTTAATTCGTGTTAGGTATGCAGGACGTTATTTATATCTATATGTCTTCCCTTGGCGCCGTACACTCGTACTGCAATGCTTTGGGTCAATATGTCTCATCCCTGCACTATGCACTCGTACCGCTTCGGGTCAATAGACTTTCCTCTATATCTTCCCTTGCGTCGTACCCTCGCACTGCCGTGCTACCTCCATGCGCGCGTTTTAGGATGTACCTTTTGACCCCGTTCTACCCCTAGATCGTTCCTGTCCTCCGTCTTCGTCCGTCCTGGACCTGCTACAAATGGTTCTTTGTACAGATGTCCTTCCGTTGCAGTTTACAATGCCACAGCTCTAACTTGAAGGTGGTAAATTAAAACATACTCACCCCAACAGCTGGGTCATTGTTCCATTCGGGAAGTCCGTATCCTGCTTGCAGTGCCAAATGTAAGGGGAAAATGGGAAGGCTTCTCCACCCATAAGCGGGCCCCCTGATATAGAGGGTCGACGCTCACCCCAACCCGCGTAACAGCCCCCGGAGTTAGCAGGCAGAGACGAATGGCAAGGTATAACGATCTTTTATTACAAACGTCCGGGAACAACTCTTATCACAGCCGCCTGTGAGTGGAGATGCTCACCGAATGTATAAAACTTTTATACATTTCAAAAACCCCTCCGTTCCCTGGTAAGACCTCCCTAGATCTCAAATTGGACTACCTTATCAGTGCTACTTTGGATTGACAGGCCAAGACCCTCGTGACCACCTTAGGCCGTGACTAGAATGACTTCATTAGGTCAGAATTTGTTGATTCTGCTTGGTGCCCGTGAGTCCGCCTCGAGCCTCTTTGCAAGGTCTTATCAATGTCTGTTTAGGTTCTCACATCGTATCCTGTCAGAATATTAGACATATAGAAACATAGAAAATAGGTGCAGGAGTAGGATATTCGGCCCTTCGAGCCTGCACCACCATTCAATTAGTTCATGGCTGAACAATCAACTTCAGTACCCCATTCCTGCTTTCTCGCCATACCCCTTGATCCCCCTGGTAGTAAAGACTACATCTAACTCCTTTTTGAATATATTTAGTGAATTGGCCTCAACAACTTTCTGTGGTAGAGAATTCCACAGGTTAACCACTCTCTGGGTGAAGAAGTTTCTCCTCATCTCGGTCCTAAATGGCTTACCCCTTATCCTTAGACTGTGACCCCTGGTTGTGGACTTCCCCAACATTGGGAACATTCTTCCTGCATCTAATCTGTCTAAACCCATCAGAATTTTAAACGTTTCTATGAGATCCCCTCTCATTCTTCTGAACTCCAGTGAATACAAGCCCAGTTGATCTAGTCTTTCTTGATATGTCAGTCCCTCCATCCCGGGAATCAGTCTGGTGAACCTTCGCTGCACTCCCTCAATAGCAAGAATGTCCTTCCTCAAGTTAGGAGACCAAAACTTTACACAATACTCCAGGTGTGGCCTCACCAAGGCCCTGTACAACTGTAGCAGCACCTCCCTGCCCCTGTCAATCCCCTCGCTATGAAGGCCAACATGCCATTTGCTTTCTTAACCGCCTGCTGTACTTGCATGCCAACCTTCAATGACTGATGTACCATGACACCCAGGTCTCGTTGCACCTTCCCTTTTCCTAATCTGTCACCATTCAGATAATATTGAATTGATAACTTCTGGAGCCTTGATACAAGGCTGAAGAGAGGCCTTTTACCTCCTTATGGGTCGGTGCAGGAACCAGCACTTTAACCCTGGTACCCCTAATGCCAAATTTCTCTTACAGTCCCCTTTGCAATAAAGGCCAAGATACCATTGGCCTTCCTGATCACTTGCTGTACCTGCATACTATCCTTTTGTGTTTCGTGCACAAGTACCCCCAGATCCTGCTGTACTGCAGCACTTTGCAATCTTTCTCAATTTAAATAATAACTTGCTCCTTGATTTTTTTCTGCCAAAGTGCATGACCTTACACTTTTCAACATTATACTCCATCTGCCTAATTTTTGCCCACTCACTTAGCCTGTCTATGTCCTTTTTGCAGACTTTTTATGTCCTCCTCACACATTGCTTTGCCACCCAGCTTTGTATTGTCAGCAATCTTGGCTACATTACACTCAGTCTCTTCTTCCAAGTCGTTAATATAGATTGTAAATAGTTGGGATCCCAGCACTGATCCCTGCAGCACCCCACTAGTTACTGGTTGCCAACCAGAGAATGAACAATTTATCCTGACTCTGTGTTTTCTGTTAGTTAGCCAATCCTCTATCCATGCTAATATATTACCCCCAACCTCATGAACTTTTATCTTGTGCAGTAACATTTCATGTGGCACCTTGTCAAATGCCTTCTGGAAGTCTAAATACACCACATCCATTGGTTCCCCTTTATCCACCCTGTTCATTACATCCTCAAAGAACTCCAGCAAATTTGTCAAACATGGCTTCCCCTTCATAAATCCATGCTGACTCTGCCTGACCAAATTTTGCTTATCCAAATGTCCTGCTACTGCTTCTTTAATAATGGACTCCAACATTTTCCTTAATTATGAAATTTGGGCTCCAATGTCAACATCAGGGCTTAACTGTTATTTTAACCATAGGCCTGGGTGGGACATTTTTGGGTAGGAAACTGACCGAGGCCTGGCAGTTAAAACCTGGTAGCTTTTATACCAGACCAACATAGCGGGAAGAGAAGCCAGACCAGAGAAAGTCAAAGTCATTTTTTATACGTTCCTTGCGGGGCCAGGAGGAGCGGAATTGTTCAGTGAAAGACTTGTACCTGCAGCTACCTGAGTGTTGGGGATTATTCCTTTGGTCACTGCTGGTGGCTTTCTGCTGCCCAACATGCTCCCGCCCAATGGCCAGCTGCCATTTCTCACTTTTTTTCAGGCAGGAAACTGAATGGGGGCATGCAGAAGCGGTGTGAGAATTGTCCAGGCCTCACCCCGGCGACGCAAGGGGGAAATTTGCCTCAACGAGTTAAAATTCAGCCTATAATGTTTAAACCCTGCATAATTTCATAAGACTGGAGTTATTACATTTTATTTCTGACACTACAGGCATTTATAAAAGAACATTTTAATGCCCCAACAGCTTTTGTATCACCCTCACCTTGTTTGAATTCAGATAATATTAATTAGAGCTGTAATCTGGTTTATTCTCAAAAATGAGCTACTCAGAGTTAGCATCACCAATCCCAACTAATTATAGCCCTCCCAATAGCTGCGTCACAGTCTCAGCCAAACTATACTTTGGTGTTCAAAATTATAAGGGGTCTAGGCAGAGTAGATAAGAGAGAAACTGTTCCCATTGGCAGAAGGGTCGAGAACCAGAGGACATATGATTGGCAGAAGAACCAAAGGCGACATGAGGATAAACGTTTTTATGCAGCGAGTGGTTAGGATCGGGAACGCACTCCCTGAAAGGGTGGTGGAGGCAAATTCAATCGTGGCTTTCAAAAGGAGTTGGTTAATGGTATCATAAATGGCAATGGTATCGTAGATGGTTATGTTATCATAGTTAGCAATGGTATTGTATCTGACAACGGTATCATAATTGATAATGGTATCATAGCTGGCAATTTCACCATAGCTTGCAATGAAATAACTTATAATGGCAATTTATCTGGTAATGGAAACATAGATGGTAATAGTATCATAGTCAGCAATGGTACCAAAAAGCTAATAAAAGTATAGCTGCTGGTAATAGTATAAGCCAGAATTTTCCAGGGGGTCAGTGGGTGGGATCGGTGGCGAGTTGGGTGGGAAAGTGTTTTTTCTGACAGTGGGACCCCGCTGCCAACCCACTGCCACACGCTTTCCCCAATGTCGAGTCTGTTAGTGCTGAGCAGACCCGACAGGCTGTGGCAGGCAACCCAATTTAAACTCATTATTGCCTTGCTGACAAATCATTAACAAGCTTTTTTAACTTACCTCTTCACTTTAACATCATGACCATGGGAACCACGCTGTTCAGGAATCAAGGCTGTCAACCTGAGGCAGGAGATGTTTTTTATTCGTTCATGAGATGTGGGCTTCACTGGCAAGGCCAGCATTAATTGCCCATCCATAGTTGCCCTTGAGAAGGTGGTGGCAAGCCATCTTCTTAAACTGCTGCAGTCCGAGTAGTGAAGGTACTCCCACAGTGTTGTTAGGGAGGGAGTTCCAGGAGTTTGGCCCAGCGGCAATGAAGGAACGGCGATATATTAACGAGACAGGATGGTGTGTGATTTGGAGGGGAATGTGGAGGTCGTGGTTTCCCATGCGTCTGCTGCCCTTTTCCATCTTTGGGAGGTGCTGTCAAAAAAGCCGTGGCGAGTTGCTGCAGTGCATCTTGTAGATGGTACACACTGCAGCTACAGTATGCTGGTGATGGAAGAAGTGGATGTTTAAGCTGGTGGATTGGGTGCCAATCAAGTGGGCTGCTTTTTCCAGGTTGAGTGTTGTTGGAGCTGCACTCACCCAGACAAGTGGAGAGTATTCCATCATACTCCTGATTTGTGCCTTGTAGATGATGGAAAGACTTTGGGGAGACAGGAGGTCAGACACTCGCCACAAAATACCCAGCCTCTGACCTGCTCTTGTTGCCACAGTATTTATGTGGCTGGTCCAGTTAAGTTTCTGGTCAATGGTGACCCCCCCAGGATGTTGATGGTGGGGGATTCGGCGATGGTAACGTCATTGAATGTCAAGGGGCGATGGTTAAACTCTCGCTTGTTGGAGATGGTCATTGACTGGCGCGAATGTTACTTGTCACTTGTCAGCCCAAGCCTGAATGTCATCCAGGTCTTTCTGCATATGAGCATGGACTGCTTCATTATCTGAAGAATTGTGAATGGCACTAAATACTGTGCAATTATCAACGAACATTCCCACTTCTGACCTTATGATGAAGGAAGGTCATTTATGAAGCAGCTGAAGATAGTTGGCCCTAGGACACTGCCCTGAGCAACTCCTGTAGCGACTTCCTGGGGCTGTGCTATTTGTGCAATTTATGACTCCAGCCAGTGGAGAGTTTTTCCCCTAATTCACATTGACTTCGGTTTTACTAGGACTCCTTGATGCCACACTCGGTCAAATATTGCCTTGATGTCAAGGGCAGGCACTCTCACCTCACCTCTGGAATTCAGCTCTTTTGTCCATGTTTGTACCAAGGCTGTAATGAGGTCTGGAGCTGAAGGGTCCTGGTGGAACCCAAACTGGGCATCGGTGAGCAGGTTATTGGTGAATAAGTGCTGCTTGATAGCACTATTGATGACCCCTTCCATCACTTTGCTGCTTATTTGAGAGTAGACTGATAGGGTGATAATTGGCTGGATTGGATTTGTCCTGCTTTCAGTGGCCATTGCTCTAGCTGATTACTTGACAGTTTCAAATATATAGTAAACGCTCCCACCTGACAGATCATCACTTTACTCAGCCACAAGCTGTTTCTCAGTCCATTTCCAGCACAGATTCTGTAGGCTTTCCACTTTCGACTTTTCTTCCAGCATCACCTCGCCCACCATTGTCAGAATGCTTCTGTCATCTCTACTTCACCTGCCATCTATACCATCAACATGGATGCCCTTTATACTGTTTCATCTTGGTCCTGAGAATCCCACCCCAAGCAGCACCAGGCACACCAACTGCACCAACAACAACACCAACCCTCACCGCAATCACCCAAGCACATTGCCTCCCAGGAGGCCAGGGATGGCCTCACCATGGCCAGATTTACTTCACTTGATGCAGTACACCCTAGCTGCCACATGATGCACCAGGTTAGCACCACCCCACACCAACACCATAAAGGATCCCTACAATGCCCAAGCTGTTCCTTTCACACTCACCACCATTGCGGGGGTAACGTTATGTCTCTGCAACTCACTAAGCCACTTCCAAAGGTGCACACAAATCTGTCCAAGAAAGCAAAGTGTTGAAAATAAAGGTTTCAATGTTTGACACCACATTAACAGAAACTTTACATGAACTTTGCATAAAACACCCAAGTGACTATCCTTGTGTGCTGTTAGTTTCTATGAATGGACCAGGATGAGGGTGAGTGTGAGGGGTGGCTAATGAGATGGGGATGTGATAATGTAGATAGAGAGAGGGATAGGTGGAGGTGCAAGGTAAGTTGGTGTGAGTAAGGATGTACAGGAGTAGGGTAGGGAAGGCAGAGTGAAGAGGATGTGATGAGAGGCACAGCAGGATGAGGTCAAGTGTGGCTTTGCAGTAACATTTCGTGATCCAATGAGATAATTGAAAGGTTTGTGCCACTGCAGCCAAGTCCTCCTAATGACATCCCTGATTGTGCCCTCCTGTGCAATGTGCAACCAGGCTGTGTTGGTCTCCTGGGGAGGTGTTTCCCGCCCATCAGAAGGGAAGGGATCTCCCTGCGTGCTCTGACTTCTTCCATAAACTTATGGAGGGAGTCATGGGAGAGCCTGGGTGCAGCCCTGCACCTCTGTGCAGTGATTGTCGGTGTTTGCAGCACCTCAATGCTGTTGAACGCTGACAGCACAAATGTTAAAAAAAAGTTGGCCATGGTCCCTTTAAAGAAACCAGCTGATGACGCATCACCAAATTACGTCACCAGACCCATTTGCTCTAATTGAACCGGCATACGCGCCGGGCTGGTTTACCAAGCCCTATCAAGGTAAAATCATTTTCCAGAGTGGGATGGAGCCAGCAGCGGGGTTGGGATCCGCCTCCCACATCGCTTGCCCCGGACCCTCCGAGGTCAACAAAATCCAGGTCTTTGTAACTAGTAATAGTCATAATTCTGGCAACGGTGGCATAGTTAGCAATGGTATCACAATTGGCAGTGGTATAGCTGATAATGGTATAGCAGGTAATAGTATGATAGATGACAATAGTATCACAGCTTTTTGAGGCAATAGGTGACTACAGCACCATATCTGGAAATGGTTTGATATGAAATTAATTTCCATTAGTGTTCAATGGTAATATGGCACAAAGTAATTTCAGTGGTAAATGGGGAACATTTGGAGCTAAGAGGTAAAACTATAAAGAGATCTGACAAAAGTGTTCAGTATCTCTGAACACAGTTGGCTAGATTTTTAACTTGCCCCCACCCGCCCTGCCAGGTGTAAATCTGGCAATGTGAATCAGTCACTTGTTATAGGAACCGCCCGCTTTTCATGTCCACTGAAATCAACGAGCAGCCAATCCCCATCAGTTTTACCGCTGGGCGGCAAGTTGAAATTCTATCCCAGAATGCCTTAATATTGCTGCTGGATTACCTTTAGAAAACAGTCATCGTAACCTGCTCCATTGATTAAAAAAGCTGACAATGTAACATCAGTGAGTTACTGATGCTCGGAATGTCTCTCATAGGTATTGGACAGAAATAAAAGTTCAAAGCCCACGACAGCCAAAACTGACTTAACTTGCCTGTTGAGCCCCATTACAAGTGTTCAGGCTAATGTTCCCCTAATGAGATGCAATGTATATTTATTTTGTCCATAACTCCTTATAACTTAGCTGTCACTGGTTTGTGGAAGCAACCCATAGCTTGGTATTTCCTTGTGTCTCTGATTGGTGCTTTAAGTGCATGGGATTAACAAAATCCCTGTGTGAAGACTGGAGTACAGTGATGCTTAGCCTAAATTAATGCCATTCAGAAAATCTAGGCCAATGGGGTAGAATTTGTGTTCGGAGATGTACCTTCAGAGCACACTTCTGACCCGTGAAACAAATCCGAACTTACCTCTCTACGTCCAGGCTGTGGAGAGTTCCAGCTCGGGCGTCCAGGCGGATATCAGCAGAAAGGCCCACGAATCTCAGGGACGCAGGCAAATCAGAAGCATCCCTGTGATCACGTGGGCCCGGCCCTCCAATCATAAAGGCAGATTCCATTGCAGTCTTTATGAAGGGAGTCCCCTAATGAGATACAATGCAATCCCCAAATAATTATACAATTTACACAATTCTAATAAATATAAATGCACTGAATTACAATTTTATTCATAATTTCCTTCATTGCACCAACTTCAATAAAAATGTCAGTTTTTGATAAATAATTTTAAACATTTTAATCCGGGCCAATATTTGCATAAACTCATTTAATCGGCTAGATTTTGGCACCGGGTTTTCGCCGCGATTTGACCCTCTGCAGTGAAAACCCAGTCAGCGGGATCCTCGGCCCCCTCTTTGTGGCGGCGCTTTCACGTACCGCCGGGGAGAGGAGCGTCAATGTGAAACGACGAGCAATGCCATGGATTGCATTACCGTCGTACTTTTGGCTCCGTCAGGACCGTAGACCACACCGACAATACCGACTGGGTCAAAGCTGTCAGTACAGACCTTCGAGCAGCGGTAAGTATGAAGACCTGCAAAAATGTAAGTAAAAGTTTTTATTTTTTCATTATTTTGCAGCGATTTATTAAGCAAGTGTTTTTTGAATGTATTGCAATTTTTTTTTGTTTTTCCCCCTCTCTCGCAGCGCTACCGGCCTCGGACTACAATTGTTGAAACTCGCGGTTTGCGCCACGAATCCACATGCAACGTCGGTTTTTACAGAAGTAAAGTCTGAAAGTTAGGCTTGAAAATGGTAGCGCAGTGAAAATGGTAATTTTGGCATAAAATTACCTTTTTCGCTGAAAACCAAAAATCTAGTCCAAAGTGTATATGCATAATTTTTGATTTTTAAATGTTTAATTTAAGCTTATGTGTACCACGCTGATGAAAGCAGGCCCTACAGCTGCTTTTACCAGCTGTAAGTGTTTTGTAGGCAATTGCTGGGCAGTTATTTGGCAAATAGCTCCACTCTGTGCCAGCAATACTGCTTTTTCATGCGGTTCGGATGATCTGTCAAGGCGTACCTAGAAAGATCACAAGTTCCGGATTCGTGCATGTGGAAACCCAGAAGTTGCGGGATCTTTCAAATGGATTACGCCGGTGCTGTCAGGGAGACCACAAGTTCTAGCTCATTATGTTTAATGCAATTGAAAATAGTTAACAGGAAATAGTTAACTAAGTGGTAAACTGAATTACATGTGGCTAGGTTTTCAAAATGTTTCTGATGTGTGTTTTTATGTTCTATTTGAACCACTCAAATTATTATTGAAGACAGCTTTCCTGGATTAATCCTACAGGCAGGAAATGCACATCAGATGTAACCACATGTGAATAACACATGTCAACAGAAATTCTGCATGTAATGATTCAGGCCAAATTCTCAAAAGTGACCAAAACTTTACGATTAAGTCTCATAGTCTGAGTCATTGCCTGGAGCATCACCATCTTTCAAAGGTCCACAGGAAACTGTGTGGTCCAGATTTTATTGAACCACTGGCCAGAACAATTGCATTAAAGATATTTTATGCAGTTGAGATTGTTTTTTGTTGCTAATGTCACCTTGAAGTTTTTTCAAAACGATATACTCTGTCCATGTATAAAACATGAAACTTAGCATTTGAGATTTTACACTGCATGTTTAATTTGTAATATGTCCTGCATGGTTAAGAGAATTAGCTCCCTTTGATTACTGTGTATCCGTGAGAAAATACAAAACTAGGAACAGCAAAGAAAGGGTTAACTTAAAGCAGAGAAATCATGAAAGGACTGTACCGCCATTTGAGTAAAGAGGGGCAATTTAGAAAGCAAGTTCTGAATTTAAACATGATGGGGGGAGATTTTCATAGAAATGGCTGGGATGACTCATTTAAATTTGATGGGTGAGTTGTCAGTGCAAATTGTGTTGGTAATTGCCCATTGTGGGGAGAGTGTTTTGGGGCAAACTCAGTTTCTAGTGGTTGCACCTCTTAAAGAGGGTGGGGGGCGGCGGTGGTACAACATTCATTGAAGAGCTCAAAAGGAAGCTGCTTCTGGATTAGAAGGCAAAAAATGTCAACTGGAACAGTGCCAAGATTCTCTGCTAATTCCCTGGAAGCTTTAGTTGAGAAAGTAAGGAGGAGGGAAAATATCCTATTTCCATCAGATAGGAGAAGAATGCCCCACCACACTGCCAGATGGCACAAGGTGTAAATTCCCTCAGTTTAGCACCATGGGCATGGAAACAGTGCAGGAATAAATTCAATGACCTGACATTGTTTGCTCAGGTCAGATTCCCATTTACAGGGGCCAATTTTCCACATGACCGATTTTTGGCGCAGTGGTAGAGGTATGTCCGATTTTTTAGTGACCAACTGCGGCAAAAAAAATGTTGCAAGTTTCGCCGGAATAAACTTTCATTTTGGAGCAGTGCAGATTGTCCTTAAGCTCTGTGGGTGGAGCTTAAGGTCTGCACCAAAAAACTGAGGTTGCCAGGGTAATGAGGGACACGTTGAAGGGCTGAGGCTGGAAAGTGAAACATGCACAATGCAGCAAGACAGATGCAGGTACAAATTACCATTGAAAGATCTCTTCACTTCTGTATAATGGAAGATTATAGTGACAAACTATCATACTCTGCAATATTTATTTCTTTAATTTTAGATGAAACGGGCCTAATAAAATGAAAGTCATTCCACAGACAATCGCACGTTAGGTTACCGCTTTTTTGTAGAGCCCCGATGCGACTGCTATCCCAGGCCGAAAGGCCCCTCACCCCCAGTATCCCTCTGCAAAAAGACTTCCCTCCCTCCAAAACCTAACTCAGCTCCGCTAAAACAATGGCATCTTCTCTGCACTGATTTTCTTAAGTTCAGGTAAACTTTTTCAGAACAGTGCACTGCGCCATTTTTGAAAAAATCCTAGTTGGCCAAACTCGCTTAATTGACCAGAAATGGTGCTGCCAGTAGCCGGCACCCACAGTGACATCAAAAAATCGGGAACTAAAAAAATCGTCCGTAAGTAGTTTAGGATGGCGCAGAAACCTTGGCGAAACTTGCAGATTTAGGTCTGCTCCAAAAAAAACAGCAGCAAAAATAGGGCCCTTGTCAGCACACTGCTCCATTTTGCTGTAATAACATCAATGAAGATCTTGATATTCCCTATTCATCATCATCATCATAGGCAGTCCCTCGGAATCGAGGAAGACTTGCTTCCACTCTAAAAGTGAGTTCTCAGGTGGCTGTACAGTCCAGTACGAGAACCACAGTCTCTGTCACAGGTGGTTGAAGGAAAGGGTGGGTGGGGAGTCTGGTTTGCCGCACGCTCCTTCCACTAATTACATTTGCTTTCTATATGCTTTCGACAACGATACTCGAGGTGTTCAGCGCCCTCCTAGATGCTCTTGCTCCACTTAGGGTGGTCTATGGCCAATTAGTAGTTAACCTACAGTGACTCTCCTCCTACTGCTATTTCCAAACTCTCCCACTACACTCATTATTAATGTTTTCTCTTGCACACACCTGATGCTTTTTCATAATACCAGACAAACTATTGTACTCTCACACACAAATATTCAGAACTCTTCAGCACACTAACACACCCCCTTTCTTTTTGCAGGACAAACTAGTGCACAATGTCAGGGAGTGGTCCTCACTGGAGGAGGACCTCCATTGTTTCAAATGTTGATATCTGCTGAAGAGGCTGCAAGTGATACCCTGGGCAGAGGGAGAGCTAGGGCATTTGCTGATGGTAAGGCAGGAGGAAGCGTGCCACAGAGGCTTGGCCCTCATGCATCCATCTCAATATCACTTATCTGTCCCTTCATTCAATCTTCTTCAAAACCTGGTGCTACATTAAGCCATCGTATTTTTGCAATGATGCACCATTGCCTTGAGCTACTAACCATTTTCTCAATCCCCTCTTTTCAGATCCTGCTGAAATCCCAAGCCCATTGTCAGCAGAGGAGGAGGAGGAGGAAGAATCTGCAACTGAAGATGCACTGTCACTCACTCTTGCAAGCACCAGTTCAGAAATTGTCATCCTGTGACCTTTGGATAGTGACTTATAGAAGTCAGCACTAAGACCAGCCATCCTACTGATCAGATCCAGGGCTCAGTTGAATGGAGTCGAACCACATGAGGCGCATGATTCGCAGGATAGCCACTCATGCCAGATATCTGCCCTGTCCCCTCAGAACATTGTGCAAGTGGAATGTAGGAGGCGAGATCAGGCTTTTCCAAGCAGAAGCTGAAGAGATGCAGTCTACGGGATGGGTCCTACTCAGGACCAAGCTGCCATGAAAGGAGAGCCACTGAAGTTCTATGAGTCCTTTGTACCGCAAGAAGAGACAAGCAACTCTTGCAATATCGTCCCTTAGGTTTTAACTTGGAGAAGCACTAGAATGTTTCAAAGGTTTTTGAGAACATTGATACCCCAATGGCGATGTGAACTGTTGATCTGGGATATTCCTGGAGTTAAGTCATAAAGGGAAATTTTCAGTTGTTGAGTGAACTGTCATAAATAATGCAGTCAATGATTGTGCACCTTGGAACATGGGTGTTACCTATTAAGATTAAATTTTGGCCCTGAAATTTCGATAACACCATTCCCGTGGACAATCTGGTAAAATAAAGAAAAAAAATGCGCACTTACCTTTATCTCCTGCGCCCTCTTGAACTTCCGATGGAGTGATGAAGATTCCCAGGCAATGTATGACATCACGCCGCCCACGAACGCAGTGCGCGCGAAGCCTGTGGCTTCTTTTGGAGTCTGTCCCCGCCCACAGGAGCTGTCAAAAGGAGTTCATTTACATAGGCCGCACCCACGATTTCTTTTACCTTCAGTGCTGCAGTTGGTTTAGAGATCACTACGAAGCTTTGAAAGGTGAGATTTTTCAATGATTTTTTAATCTTTTAGCATAGTTTAAAGATTGTCTAATTTATTTTAAACATTTGAACTGTTTTAAAAGTTAATTAAAGCAATGTAAAGACTTTAAAAATGTCTTGCATTTCTGACCGGGTCATGGTTGTGCAGTGTGTAATAGCATGGCCAGCAAATAAAAAGTAGCAACTTCTAAACTGCATGTACAAATGAAAAGAGGAGAAAATGTTTATAAGATTTGTAAAGTCTTGTCCCCTCAGTACAGATTCACACGAGGCATGCAGTAAAGTCAAGGTCACTCTGGACCTGCACCTTTATTTCACAGCTCTCGAATGCTGCACTTGCCTGAGACCTGTCCTTATATACCTGTCTCTTGCAAGTGCACCCCTGGTGGTAAGGTATGCTGGTGGTTACAGGTCATATCTTATTACAGTCATGTATAGCACGTTAGGATACAGTTATATATAATAATGTAAGATAAATGACATCACACTCCCCCAAGGTCTTATTGTCTTTAAAGGTTCAGTCTCTCAGGTGGTCTACGCTCTCGCATGGAGCGTCTGAGTTGTGGTTCAGTTGTTTGCCTTGGTGTCTGTTTTTCTTTGGGTGTGGTTGCTGGTATCTCACCTGGGCTGTCTGTTTCGATTGGTGTGATCGCTGTTGACTCACCTGGGCTGTCTGTTGGGATTGCCCTTTCCTCAGGTTGTTCCCTCTGTCTGTCCACCAGGTGTGATGCGAGTTCCACATTGTAGTCTGCCTCTGGTTCCACAGTGTTGTTGGTAAATCTGCTTTTGACTTGGTCTACATGCCTCCGGCAGGTTTTGCCATTGTCCATTTGTACTACCAGCAGCCTGTTTCCTTCCTTGCCCGTTACTGTCCCTGCAAGCCATTTGGGACCCCTGCCATAGTTTAGTACAAACACTTTGTCCCCTATCTCATTCCACCTCCCCCTCGAATTTCTGTCATGGTACTCAGTCAGCTTACGGCGCTTTGCCTCAACGATTTCATGCATGTCTGGGAGGATTAATGAGAGCCTTGTCTTTAAAGTCCTTTTCATCAACAGTTGAGCGGGGAGGGATCCCAGTCAATGAGTGCAGACGAGATCTGTATGCCAGCAGCAGTCACGACAGGTGACCCTGCAGCATGGGACCTTGGATTTTAAACATGCCTTGTTTAATGATTTGCACTGCTCTCTCCGCCTGGCCGTTGGAGGCCGGCTTGAACGGTGCCGTCTTGACGTGATTTATGCCATGGTCAATTATAAAATCTTGGAATTCTGCACTGGTGAAGCACAGACCATTGTCACTGACCAATATGTCAGGGATTCCTTGCATTGCAAACATGGTTGCGAGGCTCTCCACATTGGTGGAGGTTGTGCTCGAGTTTAAAATGGTGCATTCGATCCACTTTGAAAATGCATCTACAACTACGAAGAACGTTTTGCCCATGAATGGGCCTACATAGTCTACGTACACCCGCGACTACGGTTTGGTAGGCCAGGACCAGGGGCTCAGGGGAGCCTCCCTGGGGGCATTGCTGAGTTGGGCACAAATGGTGCACCTTCGGACACAGAGCTCCAAGTCCGCATCAATACCAGGCCACCAGACGTGGGATCTGGCTATGGCCTTCATGAGAACGATCCCTGGGTGCTCGCGGTGGAGCTCCCGGACAAATGCCTCTCTGCCTCGCAAAGGCATGACTACCTGGTTGCCCCACATCAGGCAGTCTGCTTGTAGTGATAGCTCATGTATGCGCCTGTGAAAGGGTTTTAATTCCTTGCGGTTGGCATCGCGAGCCTCTGCCCAGGCACCGGTTAGGACACATCTTTTTACTAAGGATAACGTGGGGTCGTTGGCCATCTAGGCTCTGATTTGGCGAGCTGTCATGGGCGAACCTGTGGACTCAAAGGCATTGAATGCCATGACTATCTCACAGTCCTGTTCGTCAGACCCTTCCATGGTCGCCAGGGGTAGCCTGCTGAGCGCATCGGCACAGTTGTCTGTGCCTGGTCTGTGCCTTATGGTATAGTCGTAGGATGCCAGCATGAGTGCCCACCATTGAATTCGCGCCGAGGCTTTGGCGTTTATTGCCTTGCTCTCGGATAGGAGGGACGTGAGAGGCTTGTGGTCGGTTTCTAACGCGAACTTGGCCCCGAAAAGCTATTGGTGCATTTTTTTGACACCGTACACGCACACGAGCGCCTCCTTCTCTCCCATTCCATACCCGCGCTCCGCCCACGAAAGTGACCTGGAGGCATAAGCTATGGGTTGTAATTTGCCCGCACTATTGACATGTTGCAAAACACACCTGACCCCATATGCTGACGCATCGCATGTGAGAACTAGCTTTTTACCTGGATCAAAGAAAGTCAAAACACTGTTGGAACACAGAAGGTTGCGTGCCTTACTGAAGGCGCGTTCCTGGGCGTCCCCCCAAAACCAATCGCACCCCTTCCTGAGTAGCACGTGGAGAGGCTCCAGCAGCGTGCTTAAGTTCTGCATAAAGTTCCCAAAGTAATTGAGTAGCCCGAGAAAGGCGTGCAGTTCTGAGACATTCCGGGGCCTGGGTGCCAGGCGAATTGCTTCTGTTTTGGACTCTGTTGGGCGGATTCCATCAGCGGCAATCCTTCTGCCCAAAGATTCAACCTCGGGTGCGAGAAACAGGCACTTGGATTTCTTGACTCGTAGGCCTACCCGATCCAACCGCTTTAGTACTTCCTTCAAATTACGGAGATGGGAGCCGGTGTCCCTGCTAGTGATAAGTATGTCGTCTTGAAATACAACCGTCCCCGGGATGGACTTGAGTAGACTCTCCATGTTGCGCTGGAATATGGCAGCTGCCGACCTGATGCAGAATGGGCATCGATTGTACATGAAAAGGCCTCGATGTGTGTTGATGGTGGTGAGTAGCTTGGATTCCTCGGTCAATTCTTGCGTTATATACACAGATGTGAGGTCTAGTTTTGAGAAAAGTTTACCTCCACCCAATGTGGCAAATAAGTCCTCCGCTCTGGGCAGCGGGTACTGGCCCTGTAGGGAGACTCTGTTTATGGTAGATTTGTAGTCCCCCAGATTCATACGGATCCATCAGGCTTCATGACTGGGACGATGGGACTTGCCCAGTCGCTAAATTCCACAGGTGATATAATGCCTACCTGCAGAAGCCTGTCTAGTTCGTGTTCAATCTTTTCCCTCATCACATAGGGTACAGCTCTGGCCTTGTGATGGACCGGTCTAGCATCCTGTGTGATGTAGATTTTGACTTTGGCCCCTTTGAAAGTGCCCACACCTGGCTGAAAGAGATGTTTAAATCACTTTATAACTGTTGAGCAGGAGGTCCATTCTTTAATTGACATGGCATGGACATCATCCCCTTTCCAGTTTAGTTTTGCCAGCCAGCTTCTCCCCAGCAGTGCAGGGGGTCTCCGGGGACAATCCACAAGGGAAGTCGGTTCACTGTCCCTTTGTGTGTGACAGAGAGCATGGCGCTGCCGAGGACTGGTACGAATTTTTTGGTTTAGGTCCTTAGTTTGGTTTCGACCCTTGTGAGTTTTGGTCTGTCTCTTTTATGCGGCCACAGTTGTTCAAATTGTTGAGCGCCCATGAGAGATTGACTCGCTCCCGTATCCAGCTCCATATTGACAGGTATCCATTGAGTAGGACTCTCATCATTATAGGAGGTGTCCTGTTGTAGGAGCAGCGGCCATTGATCATGTTGACCCGCTGTACATCGGTGTCCCGGGTACTGTCCCCAACGTCTTCTGGTCCGCTTTCCAACCCATCCAATTCGTATACCAGCCGAGCTGCCGTTTTTTTGCACATGCGGGCCAAGTGCCCTGTATATTCACAGTTCTTGCAAACAGCCTGCTGAAATCGACATCCCCTTGACGAGTGCCCACCCCCACACCTCCAGCACAGACTGCTTGCAAAGAATGAGCTGCGTCTGGCTGATCTCTCTTGAGCTTCTTTCAGTTTGTAGTTGATTGCTCGCATTGTGGGTTGATGAGGTGCGAACGGCCAATCCTGTGGCCTTTGATGGCTTCTGGCACCACTGCCTGCTGTCGAGAGCCTGTTCTCCCGGTTTTGTCTGTGTGTGGGGGTAGCAGTTTGTTTAATGCTGTGAACTTCTTGTTCCGATATTTCATTAGTTGTCGTACCTGCATTGTAAATCAACCTCGTTTCTTCTTCCCCGACCAAGAATGCCTGTGCAACCAGTGCTGCTGCCTGTAAGGTCAAGTTCTTGGTCTCTATGAGCTTTCGGAATATGCCTGCGTGGCCTATTCCTTCAATGAAAAAGTCTCGCAGCATTTCTCTCCTCAGTTCATCGGAGAACTCACATAAACTAGCCAACCTCCGAAGTTCCGCCACGAAGTCAGGTATGCTCTGGCCCACAGCGTCTGTAGTTGTAGAACCTGTGTCTGGCCATGTGTAGGCTGCTCGCTGGCTTCAGGTGGTCTCTTACCAGTGTGCTCAATTCTTCAAACGACTTGCTTGCTGGTTTCTCGGGTGCCAGCAGATCCTTCATTAAAGCGTATGTTTTCGAGCCACAGCTGGTCAAAAGATGGGCTCTTCTCTTGTCTGCTTTGTCATCTCCTAACCAGTCTTTGGTTACAAAGCTTTGCTGGAGCCTTTCTATAAAGTCCTCCCAATTGTCTCCAGCATTGTACTTTTCATCTGATCCGTTGTTCGCCATTCTGTGGATCTGTAATCCCGTAACTCATCGCCACTGTAAAGTCCTGTCCCCTCAGTACAGATTCACACGAGACATGTAGTGAAGTCAAGGTCACTCTTGACCTGCACCTT
This sequence comes from Pristiophorus japonicus, assembly GCF_044704955.1. Lineage (NCBI taxonomy): Eukaryota > Metazoa > Chordata > Chondrichthyes > Pristiophoridae > Pristiophorus > Pristiophorus japonicus. The sequence goes on along the minus strand of NC_091982.1, from coordinate 98,777,405 downwards.
TATTTCACAGCTCTCGAATGCTGCACTTGCCTGAGACCTGTCCTTATATACCTGTCTCTTGCAAGTGCACTCCTGGTGGTAAGGTATGCTGGTGGTTACAGGTCATATCTTATTACAGTCATGTATAGCATGTTAGGATACAGTTATATATAATAATGTAAGATACATGACAAGATTGATGGCCACAAAATTTCTGGTTTGGGGGAGGGTGTACATTGGCGGGGACAGGAATTGTTGGCTGGGTCGATGTATGACAGAACACACTGAAGAAGCAACTGCCCTCCTAGTGCAGCAGCGTACAAATGACGGAATTAGGATGGGATGACAGCATTTGTCCTAAATTCCAAAACTCCTGCCCTCCCATCCGTTCTCGAGAAGCTGAGCCTCTATGTAAAAGGTGCAGTTTGTCGGGACCCATTCACCAAGGTGGAAGTATGTGATTGAAAGTACGCTGTTTAACTGAGATTGTTTGTGGAAAATTTTGGCCATATTTTGGGACTCACTACAATTGCTGGAAAGCCTTTGCACTATTATTCTCAAGAAGCCATCCTCTATATTCTGCATTACCCTTGGAAAGCACTCGATCGCAACACAATTACTGAGCTAGGTACTGAGTGTCTGACTTTAAAGTCGATCATAGACAACACGGTACCTCAAATGTTATAAAAGTTGGAAGGTTTGAATCTCTCAGTACTTTGAGAGGAAGCTGCTTGTTTCCATTTCCTGCTGTTTATTTAGTTTGTGTTAAGCTTTTACTCTGCAGAACTCCTCAGCATCGACTGCTGCTTACGCTGAAGGCTATTGAGCTGTTTGAAGCAAAGTTTCAGGTCGATGCGCCCAGAATGCAGGCTTTATCTCGTGCAGAACTTTCATGCCCTGTTCCTGGGCAGAAGATCTCTAAAAGTCGGAATTTTGCGTGAGAACGCATCGCATGGGCAAGACCTGTCAAACTGCAGCAGGACAGATCGGAAAAGCCAGTTTTCAGCGCATGCGCATTGTGCACTAAAAACCGGCTTTTCCGATGCCTTTCCGGGTCCGTAGAAACTTCGTACGAACCCATGACATTGGAATTTCAGGGCCAATATTATTTATGACTGCAGGAAAATTAATGTGTACACTTAGAACTTGCTTTCAGTAACAAACCTTCAGCATTTGGCAAGGGTTCAAAATGTAATTTTGGACACTTCAGGTTTGTTTGTTGAATTAGCTACTTTAGCAAGTATTAATTTTAAATCCATCACTGAGATTCCTTGCGTAACACTCTCCACCAAAACTGTATTACAAGTCAATGAGTTAATTAAAGTCAAATGATCTAATTGCTGAGTTCTGCAATAAATAGAGGGCAGAATTATTTTAAAGATTTTTTTAGAAGCATAATTCGCTGATAGTAATGTTTAGTCATTAAAACAGAGTAACCAAGAAAGATTTACTAATTTACCTAACCTGAGTGGATAAAAGGATCATTACTTACTTACTGGTTCCACAAGAAATGGACCATGGTTTCAACTGAAGTCTATCATGGTGCTATTAGCCATATAGACAGTAGAGAGATTTTTGAAAGATAAGGGCGTCAAGGGTAATGGGGAACGGGCGGGGAAGTGGAGTTGAGGCCAGGTTCAGATCAACCATGACCTTATTGAATGGCGGAGCAGGCTCGAGGGGCCAAATGGCCTTCTCCTGCTCCTATTTCTTATGTTCTTATTATATATACAGAGTAAAGTGGCATACAGCATAGACAGTGCTATTTCATAGCAAAGAGGTATCTTGAGGATGGAAAACCTTTTCTGCTAAATCTACATTATACTGAATCTGATAAGGCTTACCATTTCAAGATAATTCTGAAGGGTGCTATGTGGTGTAATGAGCCTTTTGCAAGGGTTGAGACCCTTCGTTGCTTATCAGGACCAATATCATGGATAATATAAAGCGTTCAATGCCAACATGTGAAAGAGCTAGAGCTATATGTTGCCTCTATCCTGGGAAAATTCTTCATAAAAATGTTGCCAAAGTCCTATGTGGTCCTATTCAGGATAATTCAACCAAGGAATATAAATTAAATCTACAACTCATACTACTTGTAACCAAAAGTTAGCACAATTAACTTGTAAATGAGTTTACCCTATAATAGAGGCAGAGTTCTGTTGTTCATTGGAAATTGTATTCTGTTCATTTATATATTTTATGTAAAATAAAACAAATTGTTAGTTTATAAATGGCCTCAAGCCACAAGCATAACATTTTAGTTTGCCTTCCAAAAAGCCAGGTGGCATGTACATGATCATAATATCCAAAATCTTGTACATGCAAAAACTATTATTATCCCTGGGTCACACATTTGTTTAAATAGGTATTGGGCAGTAAACATACTCTTCAGATCATAAAGGATGGGAGGTCAGCTTACATGAATAACCGGTGAGGCTGAACCCGAGAGAATATCTACTGTAGACCCAACACAAACCCTAGCCTCATTAACCAGTGTATTAAAAGATGTCTTTGAAAATGTCTGGACAAAAATAAGCCATTTAGACCATTATACCTATTCTTTTCATAGACCATTGGCTCAATTTAATCCAATAAATCTCAAGATCCTGCAAAACTTCCATTCAATAGAACCCCCCTTCCCCACTGAGGTAGACCAGGAAAACTGCACAATATTTATCTAGCATTATGTTCTATGCATCTCACCAAATCCCTTTCTTGGCTTCACAGCAATAGGAAATGCTTGAGAATTTTCACACCGTGCACTGCCAAACATCAGAGCTTTTACCAAGTATTTTTTTAGACATCTGTGGGATCCCACAAGTGATTTGGAAGATTGTCTGGAAACATTGATGGTTGTCAAAAAGTTAAACTATTGTCAGCAGAGCTGAGAAGTTACTGTGTGCAATATCAGTGTTTAACACCTTAATATATCCATATATTTTTTGTCAGCTATTTTAGTGGAGGCTTTCACTTATTTTAAAACCGGACGCAGTCTCCAGTAAAACAGTGGACAAAATAACGTCATCCAAACGTGTTAAGCAGTCTAATATCATGTGCAGCTTGACTATGAATGTAGCCTTTCACAAGAAGACATGCAATATATAGAACCAAGAACTCTGATACAACCAGACAACTGCCTTATTTATAAATGCTCTTTACCGTTAAATGTTTTTGTTGTGTATCTGTAAAGCATGCACTCCCATGTTCCGCCACCAGGGAGCGCATCCCCTGAAGTCCCAAGGGATCCCAGCATCCCTTGGGAGCACTGTATATAAGCTGGCCCCTAAGGCCTGTTCCTCACTCTGGAGTGTCTTAATAAAGACTGAGGTCACTGTTACTTTAACCTCCCTGTGTGCAGTCTCATTTGTGTTAGGAACACATTAGCTTTTGTATGTGGTTCCTAAAGAAACCTTAATGGTTATTTGTACTTAATTCAATAAAATTTAATTTGAATATTGAACTCTATTGGCCCTGAAATTCCAGTCGGAGGCTTCTTTTGGATGAACGCCTCCGATCGGAGAATTTTTCCAAAAGTACCTGGTGGTCCCGGAGGAGTCTGAAATTCATTGGGGAGGCCTTCCCTTCCCGCACTGCGAAGCATGCTCCCATCCTCCAGGTTCCCATGCAGAAGATGCAGTTACGTGTGACTGCTCAACCAATCAGGTACAGTATTCTCAATTAACAGCAACGGGAACTCTGTTTCTACGAATTCTCATTGCTATTAATTGAGAAAAAAAAAACAAACACAATAACTCCTCACATAATTAAAATTAATTGAAAGCAAAGTTAATAAATATCTTAATATTGTTTTTTCTGAGTTTTTAAAAAGTTTTTAAAATTATGGTTTAAAATAAATTTAACGTAGTGGGTAGGGTTTTTTAAAATAAAATGTATTTTTTTAATTTAATTTTTTATGTTTTAAGTGTGTTTTAAAACTCTTACAACTGTAACAGTAGGATATGCACCTGCTTTTATCAGGCGCAAGAGTTTGAAGACATTTGCTGGGCAAGATATGGGGAAATACTGCAATCTTGCCCATGGAAATGTCCTCGTTCCCGAGATGTGGAGGATCTGTCAAGCTGCAGCTTGACAGATCGGAAAAGCCGGATTTCAGTGCATGCGCATTGTGCGCTGAAACCGGCTTTTGCAACACCTTCCCGGGTCCGTAGACACTCAGAACAGACCCGGGGAGGCTGGAATTTCTGGGCCAATTAGGTAAAGGTTAGTCTCAATTTTCTGTTGAGAATGGTTAAGGCTCATTAATGAGGATACATCAAAGATATTCAAATACTATTGTGATATAATGGCCCTGAAATTCTGTTTTGGCCTTCCCGCGGCAATTTAGAGAAAAAATACGCACTTACCTTAAGCTGCTGCCCACGTTCGACTTTTCGATGCTGAAGCCACTCCTGACTGCCAGTTGCAGCACGTGCACGTCAGCGCGTGCGCTGGCCTACAGCTGGAGTCACATGGCTCTGGGCAGCCAATCAGGTAAAGTATCATAGTAATAGGAGGGTCCACAGGGTCCTAAACTCTTATTACTATGATTGTGATGGAGCCCGAAACACCCAAAACACAGCCCCAAACACCCAAAATACTAATAAAAAATAGAAAATAATTACACTACATTCATTTAAATTAAAGTTATTAATGTCTTAAAAAAATAATAATTTCCCGATTTTTAAAAAAGTTTTTTAAAATAAACTTATCGTTGTGGGGAGCGTTTTTAATGATAAAATAAGTTTTAATAACTTTATTTTTAGATGTTTTTGTGTTTTTTAAAACACTTGCGCCTGTAAAAATAGGCTATGCGCTTGCTTTTTCAGGCGCAAGACTTTTGAGGACATTTGTAAGCGTAAATACCGGAAATTTCCACTTACAAGTGTCCTCGCTCCCGAAACTTGACAGATTGGAAATGCGGTTTCCAGCGCATACGCATTGCGTGCTGGAACCGGCATTTCCGATGCCTTCCCGGGTCCGTAGGAACTCCGTACAGACCCAGGGAGGCCGGAATTGTTGGCCCATTAGATTTTACCACAACCTAAGTGGTATTCAAATTTTAAAATCTGTGAGAAGTATGTGAAACTGATATCAAAATCAACCCATGGAATAACAGAATTATACAGCACAGAAGGACGGTATTAGGCCCATTGTACCTGTGTCAGCTCTTTTGTAGAGCTATCCAATTAATCCCACTCCACTGTATTTCCTCATTACCCTGTAAATGTTTTCCCTTCAAGTATTTATCCAATTCTCTTTGGAAAGTTACTATTGAATCTGCTTCCACCACTCTTTCAGGCAGTGCATTCCAGATCACCACAACTCGCTGTGTAAAAAAAAATATGTTTCCTCATGTTGCCTCTGGTTCTTTTGCCAATCACTTTAAATCTGTGTCCTCTGGTTACTGACCCTCCTGCCACTGGAAACAGTTTTCCCTTGTTTACTCTATCAAAACCCTTCATGGGCTCCTCTTAACCTTTTCTGCTCTAAAGAGAACAATCCCAGCTTCCCCACTCTCTCCACATAACTGAAATCCCTCATCCCTGGTACTATTCCAGAAATCTCTTAAGAACATAAAAACTTAAGGAGCAGGAGTAGGCCATTTGGCTCCTCAAGCCTGCTCCACCAGTCAATAAGATCATGGCCGATCTGATCATGGACTCAGCTCCACTTCCCTGATTGCTCCCCATAACCCTTCACTCCCTTATCGCTCAAAAATCTGTCTATTTCCACCTTAAATATATTCAATGACCCAGCCTCCATAGCTCTCTGGGGCAGAGAATTCCATAGATTTACAACCCTCTGAGAGAAGAAATTCCTCCTCATCACAGTTTTAAATGGGTAGTCCCTTATTCTGAGACAATGTCCCCGAGTTTTAGTTTCCCCTATGAGTGGAAATATCCTCTCTGCATCCACCTTGTCGAGCCCCCTCATTATGTTATAAGTTCCAATAAGATCACCTCTCATTCTTCTGAACCCCAATGAGTATACGCCCAACGTACTCAATCTGTCTTCATAAGCCAACCCCCCCCATCTCTGGAATCAACCTAGAGAACCTTCTCTGAACAGCCTCCAATGCAAGTATATCCTTCCTTAAATACGGAGACCAAAACTGTACGCAGTACTCCAGGTGTGGCCTCACCAATGCCCTGTACAGTTATAGCAGGGCTTCTCTGCTTTTATACTCTATCCCCCTTGCAATAAAGGCCAACATTCCATTTGCCTTCCTGATTACTTGCTCTACCTGCATAATAACTTTTTGTGTTTCATGCACAAGGACCCCCAGGTCTCTGTGTACTGCAGCACTTTGCAATTTTTCTCCATTTAAATTATAATTTACTTTTCTATTAATTCTGCCAAAGTGGATAATCTCACATCTTTTACATTTTGCTCCATCTGACACATTTTTGCCCACTCACTTAGCCTGTCTATATCCCTTTTTAGATTTTTTATGTCCTCCTCACAATTTGCTTTCTCACCCATCTTTGTATCATCAGCAAACTTGGCTACATTATGCTCAGTCTCTTCATCCAAGTCATTAATATAGATTGTAAATAGTTGAGACCCCAGCACTGATCCCTGCGGCACCCCACTAATCACTGTCTGCCAACCGTAAAATGACCCCATTTATCCCAACTCTGTTTTCTGTTAGTTAGCCAATACTCTATCCATGCTAATATATTACCCCCAACCCCGTGAGCTTTTATCTTGTGCAGTAACCTCTTATGTGGCACCTTATCAAATGCATTCTGGAAATGCAAATACACCACATCCACTGGTTCCCATTATCCACCCTGCTCGTTACATCCTCAAAGAACTCCAGCAAATTTGTCAAACATGATTTCCCTTTCATAAAACCATGCTGACTCTGCTTGATTGAATCATGCTTTTCCAAATGTCCCGCTACTGCTTCTTTAATAATGGACTCCAGCATTTTGCCAGTGACATATGTTAGGCTAACTGGTCTATAGTTTCCTGTTTTTTGTCTACATCCTTTTTTAAATAGGGGCATTACATTTGACCTTTCTTCACTCTCTTCAAGGCCTTGACATCCTTCCTAAAGTGTGGTGCCCTGAAATGAACACAATTCTCCAGCTGAAGCTTAACCAGTGTTTTCTAAAGGCCCTGAAATTCCAGCCTCCCCGGGTCCGTACGGAGTTTCTACACTGCGCTAGAAACTGGCATTTCCGATCTGTCAAGTTTCTGGCTTGACAGATCGTAGCCAGATCAGGAGCGAGGACACTTGTAAGTGTAAAGTTCCGATATTTCCGCTTACAAATATCCTCAAAAATCTTGCGCCTGAAAAAGCAGGCACATAGCTTACTTTTACAGGCGCAAGTGTTTTAAAAAACACAAAAACATCTAAAAAATAAAGTTATTAAAACATATATTATCATTAAAAACCCTCCCCACAACGATAAGTTTATTTTAAAAAACTTTAAAAATCGAGAAATTATTTTTTTTTAAGACATTAATAACTTTAATTTAAATGAATGTAGTGTAATTATTTTCTATTTTTTATTAGTGTTTGGGGTGTTTGGGGCTGTGTTTTGGGTGTTTCGGGCTCTATCACAATCATAATAATAAGAGTTTAGGACCCTGCAGAACTCCTATTACTATGATACCTTACCTGATTGGCTGCCCAGAGCCATGTGATACCAGCTCCAGCACTGCGCACGTCCCCACGTGCACGTGCTGTGACTGGCAGTCAGCTCAGGCCACAGGCTCGGAAGTGCGGACATGGGCAGCAGCTTAAGGTAAGTGTGGATTTTTCCGATAAAATATCCGCGGCAAGGCCAAATTGGAAATTCAGGGCCATTGGATTAGCATATCTTCCTTGCTTTTGTACTCTATTTCTCTCTTAATAAAGCCAAGGATCCCTTATGCTTTTTAACAGCCTTCTCAACTTGTCCTTCAAAGATCTGTGTATGTACACCCCAGGTCTTTCTATTGTGGACATCCTTTAAAATTGTATCATTTAGTTCATAGTGCCTTTCCACAGTCTTCCTCCCAAAATGTATAACTTCACAATTTACTGTGTTAAATTTCTTCTGCCATGTGTCCGCCCATTTCGCCAGTCTGTCTATGTCCTCCTTAAGTCATCTACTATCCTCCTCATTGTTTTTTATTATTCATACATGGGATGTGAGCGTCGCTGGCAAGCCAGCATTTATTGCCCATTCCTTATTGCCTATCCCTAATTGCCTTTGAGAAGGTGGTGGTGAGCCGCCTTCTTGAACCGCTGCAGTCTGTCTGATGAAGGTACTCCCACAGTGCAGTTAGGTAGGGCGTGCCAGAATTTCGACCCAGCGACGATGAAGGAAGGCGATATATTTCCAAGTCAGGATGCTGTGTGACTTGGAGGAGAACCTGGAGGTCATGGTGTTCCCATGCACATGCTGTCCTTGTCCTTCTAGGTGATAGAAGTTGCGAGATTGTGAGATGCTGTTGAACATTTCTGAGTTTTGTATCCTCTGCAAACTTTGAAATTCTGCCTTGTTTACCCAACTCCATGTCATTAATATTTATCAAAAAGAGCAGTGTTCCTAATGCCAACCCCTGGGGAACACCATGATATGCTTCCATCCAGTCTGAAAAACAACCGTTGATTACTACTCTCCACTTTCTGTCCTTTAGCCAATTTTATATCCATGCTGCCCCTGTCCCTTTAATCCAATTCACTTTAGTTTTGCAAACAAGTCTATTATGTAGTGCTTTGTCAAACGCCTTTTGACGTCCATATAGATAACATCAACCGCTTTATCCTCATCAACCATGTCTATTACTTCATCAAAGAACTCAATCAAGTTAGTCAAATTCGATTTGCCTTTAATAAATCCATGCTGACTTTCATTTATTAGCCCTTAGTTTTCCAAATGTCAATTAATTTTGTCTCGGTTTATTGTCTCAACCTAAATAAAAAAAACTCTTAACTGATTAATAACAATGAACTACCAGCCATATTTACTCACATATAGGCTGACCTATATACAAACATCACACAACAGCTATGAACCCTCCCCCAGGGAAAAAGTAATTAATAGCTCGCATATAGGCCATATTTAAACTGATTGATCCTGTGTTTTGAAAATTGAAGCCTATTTTGAAATAAATGTGGTCAGAACTGATTGTCAAATTTAGGACAGGCTTGCTACTTAATGGACTCGATCTTCAGTCTTGTCCTTCAAATTATTCAACCTAACTCATTATGGCAGGAGAGTGTACACATTCCATTCCATTATTGCTTAAATCTATAGTGAAGCATTGCATTAGGTCTGGCCATAAGTAAAGGAGCTGCAAACTGATAAAAGGTTGTAAGCCTTTCACCCAGTAGCATTTTTCTTGAGGGAATGGAGGACCAAAGCAGCACAATAAACTAACGGAGTGATTATTTGCAACAACTTTTTTGAGTCCATCGGCACATGCCACCTTGGACTCTGCCCCCTATTTGCGCATGCACGCTCGATCCGGTCGCGCATGCGTAGTGCGACGTACAAGGAAGTTGGAAGTGGGGCCAAACCACGATCTGTGTGGACATCATCGTTGCTGGAACTGCTTTTGCTTAAAATATCGCTGTGATTAGCTACACGAATATTTTCGCAGCCTTCTGTGGGAGAGAAAAAATTGGAGGTGGTAGAGAGAGAGATTGGGGAAGAGGTAGACTGGGGGGAGAGATATAGAGAGACTGGGGGAGAGAGAGATGGGGAGAAAGAGAGACTGTGGGAAGAGAGAGAGACTGTGGGAGAGATAGATGGGGAGAGACAGAGACTGGGAAGAAAGAGAGAGAGTGGGCCAGAATCTGGGGAGGGAGACTCAGGAGAGAAAGAGACTGGGGAGAGAGAGAGAGTGGTGCAGAGAGAGAGAGAGATTGGGGCAGAAAGAGAATGACTGGGGAGAGAGAGAGACTGTGGGATAGAGAGAGACTGGGTGAACGAGAGGGGATGGGGGAGAGAGGATTAGAGAGCAGAGAGAGAGAGGGATCTCAGGGAAGAAGGATCACGTTTTTCCAACCCCACCCCCTTTACACCCACACCACGTTCTCCTTCTCCTCCCCCTACATCTGGTTGATTTCTTAGAAAGCTCGGTGCATGTGTGACAAGAAACATCATTAGAGTGGATGAAATCCAGAACTGTCACTATTCACTTCATACCCAATAAACCTGTTAACAATCCGTGACCCACACACAATGCCCCATCTATGATGCGAAGGGGAGGGGGGTTAAGGTCAGGAACTTGGACTGGGGTAGGACAGGAGCTTGGGCTGGGAGGGTCAAGAACTTGGGTTGGGATGGGGCAGGAACTTGAGCTGAGGGGGGTCAGGAACTTGGGATGGGGTAGGAACCTGGGCTGGGGGTGTCAGGAATTTGGGCTGGGATGGGGCAGGAAGTTGGGTTGGTGATGGGTCAGGAATTTGCGCAGGGTGGTGGGGAGGTCTTAACCTGTGAGAGTGAGCTCTCTTCTGTCTGGAGTCGGCAGTCAGAATGGCCCAGGTTACACTTTGCAAAGTCACTGATTACTTAGGCAGGGCAGTTCCAAGTACACATTCCAGAGAAACTGCTGGGTATGCCTGATCCTCCAAGGAGACCAATCAGCAACAGATCATGTGATCAAGGGGACCCAATCAGAGCATTTTTCTGTTGAAAGTAAACGTTTCCATGCACTTAGGGGCTGCAAAAATTTTGGAATTCAACCATCAGTGCAAAACTTTAAGAATCAAAGCCTTAGGTTTGAAGCACTAAGGTTTTACAGAATCTGTTGGAATTTAAGTCTTTCACCAACACATAACCTTCCTTGCTAGACCATTTTTAGTATTTTACATAGTGTTCTTACAAACTAGCAAAAGCTGGTCAGCAGCTTTGGAAAAGCAGATTCAGCCTCAAAAAATCTGACAGCTGAAAAAATAAAACAGTCCTGCATATATGCCTAATGACACATGAAGATGAGTGATTGCACTGAAAGTGCAGTAAGACATGGGCAAGTTATGACTTAAGAAACAGATTTATCCAACACTTGCTCACTTTTATTGTAGGGGGGGGAAATCCTAAAGTACATAAAAGTACATTTTGCAGCAATGGTGAATATAGAAATGACTGAAGGAGGATGTGGGTGTTGAGGGTGTACGGTTTAAGGTCCCGAGAGCACACCCACAGAAGATTTTAGAAACATAGAAACATAGAAAATAGATGCAGCAGTAGGCCATTCGGCCCTTCTAGCCTGCACCGCCATTCAATGAGTTCATGGCTGAACATTCAACTTCAGTACCCCATTCCTGCTTTCTCACCATACCCCTTGATCCCCCTAGTAGTAAGGACCTCATCTAACTCCTTTTTGAATATATTTAGTGAATTGGCCTCAACAACTTTCTGTGGTAGAGAATTCCACAGGTTCACCACTCTCTGGGTGAAGAAGTTCCTCCGCATCTCGGTCCTAAATGGCTTACCCCTTATCCTTAGACTGTGACCTCTGGTTCTGGACTTCCCCAACATTGGGAACATTCTTCCTGCATCTAACCTGTCTAACCCTGTCAGAATTTTAAATGTTTCTATGAGGTCCCCTCTTATTCTTCTGAACTCCAGTGAATACAAGCCCAGTTGATCCAGTCTTTCTTGATAGGTCAGTCCCGCCATCCCGGGAATCAGTCTGGTGAACCTTCGCTGCACTCCCTCAATAGCAAGAATGTCCTTCCTCAGGTTAGGAGACCAAAACTGTACACAATACTCCAGGTGTGGCCTCACCAAGGCCCTGTACAACTGTAGCAACACCTCCCTGCCCCTGTACTCAAATCTCCTCGCTATGAAGGCCAACATGCCATTTGCTTTCTTAACCGCCTGCTGCACCTGCATGCCAACCTTCAATGACTGATGTACCATGACACCCAGGTCTCTTTGCACCTCCCCTCTTCCTAATCTGTCACCATTCAGATAATAGTCTGTCTCTCTGTTTTTACCACCAAAGTGGATAACCTCACATTTATCCACATTATACTTCATCTGCCATGCATTTGCCCACTCACCTAACCTATCCAAGTCGCTCTGCAGCCTCACAGCATCCTCCTCGCAGCTCACACTGCCACCCAACTTAGTGTCATCCGCAAATTTGGAGATACTACATTTAATCCCCTCATCTAAATCATTAATGTACAGTGTAAACAGCTGGGGCCCCAGCACAGAACCTTGCGGTACCCCACTAGTCACTGCCTGCCATTCTGAAAAGTACCCATTTACTCCTACTCTTTGCTTCCTGTCTGACAACCAGTTCTCAATCCACATCAGCACACTACCCCCAATCCCATGTGCTTTAACTTTGCACATCAATCTCTTGTGTGGGACCTTGTCGAACGCCTTCTGAAAGTCCAAATATACCACATCAACTGGTTCTCCCTTGTCCACTCTACTGGAAACATCCTCAAAAAATTCCAGAAGATTTGTCAAGCATGATTTCCCTTTCACAAATCCATGCTGACTTGGACCTATCATGTCACCTCTTTCCAAATGCACTGCTATGACATCCTTAATAATTGATTCCATCATTTTAACCACTACCGATGTCAGGCTGACCGGTCTATAATTCCCTGTTTTCTCTCTCCCTCCTTTTTTAAAAAGTGGGGTTACATTGGCTACCCTCCACTCTATAGGAACTGATCCAGAGTCAATGGAATGTTGGAAAATGATTGTCAATGCATCCACTATTTCCAAGGCCACCTCCTTAAGTACTCTGGGATGCAGTCCATCAGGCACTGGGGATTTATCGGCCTTCAATCCCATCATATTCCCCAACACAATTTCCCGGCTAATAAGGATTTCCCTCAGTTCCTCCTCCTTACTAGACCCCCCGACCCCTTTTATAACCGGAAGGTTGTTTGTGTCCTCCTTCGTGAATACCGAACCAAAGTACTTGTTCAATTGGTCCGCCATTTCTTTGTTCCCCGTTATGACTTCCCCTGATTCTGACTGCAGGGGACCTACGTTTGTCTTTACTAACCTTTTTCTCTTTACATATCTATAGAAAGTTTTGCAATCCGTCTTAATGTTCCCTGCAAGCTTCTTCTCATACTCCATTTTCCCTGCCCTAATCAAACCCTTTGTCCTCCTCTGCTGAGTTCTAAATTTCTCCCAGTCCCCAGGTTCGCTGCTATTTCTGACCAATTTGTATGCCACTTCCTTGGCTTTAATATTATCCCTGATTTCCCTTGATAGCCACGGTTGAGCCACCTTCCCTTTTTTATTTTTATGCCAGACAGGAATGTACAATTGTTGTAGTTCATCCATGCGGTCTCTAAATGTCTGCCATTGCCCATCCGCAGTCAACCCCTTAAGTATCATTCGCCAATCCATCCCAGCCAATTCACGCCTCATACCTTCAAAGTTAGCCTTCTTTAAGTTCTGGACCATGGTCTCTGAATTAACTGTTTCATTCTCCATCCTAATGCAGAATTCCACCATATTATGGTCACTCTTCCCCAAGGGGCCTCGCACAACGAGATTGCTAATTAATCCTCTCTCATTACATAACACCCAGTCTAAGATGGCCTCCCCACTAGTTGGTTCCTCGACATATTGGTCTAAAAAACCATCCCTTATGCACTCCAGGAAATCCTCCTCCACCGTATTGCTTCCAGTTTGGTTAGCCCAATCTATGTGCATATTAAAGTCACCCATTATAACTGCTGCACCTTTATTGCATGCACCCCTAATTTCCTGTTTGATGCCCTCCCGAACATTACTACTACTGTTTGGAGGTCTGTACACAACTCCCACTAATGTTTTTTGCCCTTTGGTGTTCTGTAGCTCTACCCATATAGATTCCACATCATCCAAGCTAATGTCCTTCCTAACTATTGCCTTAATCTCCTCCTTAACCAGCAATGCTACCCCACCTCCTTTTCCTTTTATTCTATCCTTCCTGAATGTTGAATACCCCTGGATGTTGAGTTCCCAGCCCTGATCATCCTGGAGCCACGTCTCCGTAATCCCAATCACATCATATTTATTAACATCTATTTGCACAGTTAATTCATCCACCTTATTGCGGATACTCCTTGCATTAAGACACAAAGCCTTTAGGCTTGTTTTTTTAACACCCTCTGTCCTTTTAGAATTTTGCTGTACAATGGTCCTTTTTGTTCTTTGCCTTGGGTTTCTCTGCCCTCCACTTTTCCTCATCTCCTTTCTGTCTTTTGCTTTTGCCTCCTTTATGTTTCCCTCTATCTCCCTGCATTGGTTCCCATCCCCCTGCCATATAACTTTAACTCCTCCCCAACAGCACTAGCAAACACTCCCCCGAGGACATTGGTTCTGATTCTGCCCAGGTGCAGACCGTCCGGATTGTACTGGTCCCACCTCCCCCAGAACCGGTTCCAATGCCCCAGGAATTTGAATCCCTCCCTGCTGCACCATTGCTCAAGCCACGTATTCATCTGAGCTATCCTGCGATTTCTACTCTGACTAGCACGTGGCACTGGTAGCAATCCCGAGATTACTACTTTTGAGGTCCTACTTTTTAATTTAGCTCCTAGCTCCTTAAATTCATTTCGTAGGACCTCATCCCTTTTTTTACCTATGTCGTTGGTACCAACATGCACCACGACAACTGGCTGTTCTCCCTCCCTTTTTAGAATGTCCTGCACCCGCTCCGAGAGATCCTTGACCCTTGCACCAGGGAGGCAACATACCATCCTGGAGTCTCGGTTGCGGCCGCAGAAACGCCTATCTATTCCCCTTACAATTGAATCCCCTATCACTATCGCTCTCCCACTCTTTTTCCTGCCCTCCTGTGCAACAGAGCCAGCCACGGTGCCATGAACTTGGCTGCTGCTGCCCTCTCCTGATGAGTCATCCCCCTCAACAGTACTCAAAGCAGTGTATCAGTTTTGCAGTGGGATGACCACAGGGGACCCCTGCACTACCTTCCTTGCACTACTCTTCCTGCTGGTCTTCCATTCCCTCGCTGGCTGTGGACCCTTCTCCTGTGGTAAGACCAACTCGCTCCACGTGCTACTCACGTCATTCTCAGCATCTTGGATGCTCCAGAGTGAATCCACCCTCAACTCCAACTCCGCAACGCGGACCGTCAGGAGCCGGAGGTGGATACACTTCCCGCACATGTAGTCGTCAGGGACACTGGTGTTGTCCCCGAGTTCCCACATGGTACAGGAGGAGCAGATCACGTGACCGAGCTGTCCTGCCATGACTTAACCCTTAGATACACTTAAATTGGCGACAACAATGTTAAAAGTTACTGACTAATAAAGAAAAAGAAAAACTACTCACCAATCAGTAGCCAATCACTTACCACGTTGGCTGTGACGTCACCTTTTGATTTCTTTCTACTTCTTTTTTGCCTTCTCTCCCAGCTGGAGCTGCACTGGTCCCCGGACTGCTGAGCCTTTTATAGGCCGCTGCCTCTCTCGACTCCCGCCTCTCTCGACGCTCCCCAGACTGCTGAGCCTTTTATAGGCCGCTGCCTCTCTCGACTCCCGCCTCTCTCGACGCTCCCCGGACTGCTGAGCCTTTTATAGGCTGCTGCCTCTCTCGACTCCTGCCTCTCCCCGGACTGCTGAGCCTTTTATAGGCCGCTGCCTCTCTCGACTCCCGCCTCTCTCGACGCTCCCTGGACTGCTGAGCCTTTTATAGGCCGCTACCTCTCTCGACGCTCCCCGGACTGCTGAGCCTTTTATAGGCCGCTGCCTCTCTCGACTCCCGCCTCTCTCGACTCCCCGGACTGCTGAGCCTTTTGATGTTTCACAGTTAATTTTGTGTATTTTACAGCATTTTAGAGCCTAATATAAATCTACTTTTTCATCCCCAAAATTTGTTTCTCCTGGAAGGGTTAGAGAAATTTTAATTATGAAAATGATAGTACAGACTTCAATGCAACATTACACACAAATTAAAATAAATGAGATAACATCTTTCCGTTAACGTAATGGATAGAGCAGTGTCAAACAAGCACGGCAAGCATCTGCCTACGATATCACCAACGGGTCATTCTAGCCTATCTTGGCACTTTCTAAGCTGCTAAAAAGGTTTATTTTCTTTGTTCTTTATTGGTTGTAAAGTGCTTTCAGACATCCTATCATCATGAAAGGCATGTAAGTCCTTCTTTTTCTATTAGACATAAAAACCATCATTTATAGAAAGGTAAAATGCACAAAAATAAGTTTACAGGAGCAAGTATGGGAAGTGAAATGTTATGCTTTGAGGTACACCTGATTGAGTACCTCCAACCAGGAATGACAGCATTTTGGAATGCTCTTATTGATGATTAATGTCACTCCTCATGTTTCCCCATGGATGTTTATTTTAACATAAGTGAGATGGGCTCTCTCCCCAGTTACTCCATGGGAATAAATAGATCTCAACCATGTGTACATAAACAAACTTAAAAATACTTAAACATGCCCTGCAGTTCACTGTATAAAATCAATCAAATGGTCCACTCCAGACATCACACCAGTACACTGTACTGAGATCTTAAATGTGTGAATCTCGCTAATTTGTTTAAATTAAGTAAAGCTATTCACCTTTCCTTCATACTCTTTATTATCAAACCGTGGCAATTCCACCAATGCAATGACAGGAATGCTCAATAAAGCCAGTTAATACATTCACACCATGGAACATTCACTTTCTCTCAAAAAAGTCTTGTGTGTAATAGAAGTAATGTAATAACAATAAAAGATCATGTGGCAAAGTCACATGATGACAGTTTCTGCTAAGGAGCCATCTTGTAGGGTGTGTGCTTGAGTAGCTGTGTAAAGATATTGCATTGAGGAAAGTGAACTTTTATATAAATCAAGTGCAGAGCAGTGTGTTTTCCAAAAGATGTTAACACTTTTGCTCATGGTCATATTTAAGAGAGAAAGCAAACTGGGTAAAATGTGAAACCAGCAGTTAGTCATCACTACGACAATTTAAAGCTCAGTAAGCCAGTAAAAGGTAACAATGTATTCATCTTTCCTCTTACAGGGTCCTTCAAGGCGACATTTGCATAGAATGACATAGAGATTACAAAATAGAGACAGACAGTTCGGTCCAGCCAGTCCATGCAGGTACAAAAGAAAAATACTGCAGATGGTGGAAATCTGAAATAAATGGTGCAGGTCATGCAGCAAATATGGAGAGAAAAATGGAATTAATAACCCCTATATTAATCTGATGGTGGCTTCCACGCAGGGAGGGCGATGGGGGGGAGGGTGGGGTGAGGTGGAATTGTGCGGGGAAACCTGGAAGTCAAATGGGCGGGTCGGAATCTGTGATCGCAACTTTTAAAAAAATATTCGTTCCTGGGATGTCGGCATCACTGGCAAGGCCAGCATTTATTGCCCATCGCTAATTCCCTATGAGAAGGTGGTGATGAGCCACCTTCTTGAACCACTGCAGTCCTTGTGGTGAAGGCACTCCCACAGTTGGGGAGGGAGTTCCAGGATTTTGATCCAGTGACGATGAAGAAATGGCGATGCATTTCCAAGTCAGGATATGGTGTGTGACTTGGAGAGAACTTGCAAGTGGTGATGTTCTCATGTGCCTGCTGCCCTTTTCCCTCTAGGTGGTAGAGGTCGCAGGCTTGGGAGGTGCTGTCAAAAATACCGTGGCAAGTTGCTGCAGTGCATCTCGTAGATGTTACACACTGCAGCCACGGTGCATTGGTGGTGGAGAGAGTGAATATTTAAGGTGTTGAATGGGGTGCCAATCAAGCGGGCTGCTTTGTCCTGGATGGTTTTGAGCTTCTTGAGTGTTGTTGGAACTGCACTCATCCAGGCAAATGGAAAGTATTCCATCACACTCCTGACTTGTGCCTTGTAGATGGTGAAAAGGTTTTGGGGTATCAGGAGGTGAGTCACTTGCTGCAGAATACCCAGCCTGTGACCCACTCTTGTTGGCACAGTAATTATGTGGCTGGTCCAGTTAAGTTTCTGATCAATGGTGACCCCCCCCTGGATGTGATTAGTGGGAAATTCGGTGAGGGGAATGCCGTTGAATATCAAAGGGAGGTGATTTGACTCTCGCTTGTTGGAGATGGTCATTGCCTAGCAATTGTGTGATGTGAATGTTACTTGCCATTTATCAGCCCAAGCCTGAATATTGTCCAGGTCTGGCACCATGTGGGCATGGACTGCTTCATTTTCTGAGGAGTTGCAAATGGAACTAAACACTGTGCAATTATCAGCAAACATCCCCACTTCTAACCTTATGATGGAGGGAAGGTCATTAATGAAGCAGCTGAAGATGGTTGGGCCTAGGACACTGCCCTGAGGAACTCCTGCAGCAATGTGCTGGAGCTGGGATGATTGACCTCCAATAACCACAGCCATCTTCTTTTGTGCTAGGTATGACTCCAGCCAGTGGAGAGTTTTCCTTCTGATTCCCATTGACTTTAGTTTTACTAGGGCTCCTTGATGCCATACTTGGTCAAATGTGGCCTTCTTGTCAAGGGCAGTCACTCTCACCTTTGTCCATGTTTGGACCAAGGCTGTAATGAGGTCTGGAGCCGAATGGTCCAGGCAGAACTCAAACTAAGCACCGGTGAGCAGGTTATTGGTGAGTAAGTGCCACTTGCTAGCACTGTCGACGACACCTTCCATCATTTGCTGATGATTGAGAGTAGACTGATGGGGCGGTAATTGGCTGGATTGGATTTGTCCTGCTGTTTGTGTCAGGGCATACCTGGGTAGTTTCCCACATTGTCGGGTAAATGCCAGTGTTGTAGCTGTATTGAAACAGCTTGGCTAGAGGTGCGGCTAGTTCTGAAGCACAAGTTTTCAGCATGACAGCCGGGATGTTGTTGGGGCCCACAACCAGTGCATTCAGCTGTTTCTTGAT
Source organism: Pristiophorus japonicus (assembly GCF_044704955.1). NCBI lineage: Eukaryota > Metazoa > Chordata > Chondrichthyes > Pristiophoridae > Pristiophorus > Pristiophorus japonicus. The sequence goes on along the minus strand of NC_091982.1, from coordinate 98,758,602 downwards.
ATCATGTGGTGTGAATCTAATTGGCTTCTGTGATGGTGGGGACCTCAGGAGGAGGCCGATATGGATCATCCATTTGGCACTTCTGGCTGAAGATGGTTGTAAACGCTTCAGCCTTGTATTTTGCACTTGCGTGCTGGGCCCCACCATCATTGAGGATGGGGATATTCTTGGACCCTCCTCCTAATTGTCCACCACCATTCACGACTGGATGTGGCAGGACTTTGTTTTTATAGGGGCCACGCACCCAAAAAAAAGAATGAACATTGACCATGACTAAATTTATATCCCTCCCTTCTGTCTTCCAGGGCCTTCATGCATAGAGCAAATATTGCTGGATGTCCAGAAGAACGATTCCTCAAAGGACCTCATTCCTTCTGGTGGTGCACCATCACAGGACCTACAACCATGCACCAGCTCAGATACTCACACTTTGATGGGCCCACTTCGAGAGTTACTTGTGTGTTCACCTGGTGATTCACACCTCACGTGAACAAGAGCAGACACTGGTGGAAGGGAGAGCTGTGGAGAGTCTGCATCAAGGGGGAAGTGTGCAATCCTTTCCAAGCTCTGCTCAGCTAGACACAGGTGGTGAACCTCAGGGGCTATCATTGAGAAGGAGAATGCTGGAGGTGTATCAGAAATTTAGGCAGGTATTGACAGACATGCCACGCACACTCTCCACAATAACAGAGAGGATGGAGGAGTCCAACTCGATCACTAGTGGATTGATGCGGCAGGGAATGGTGAGAATGACTGCTATGGAGAGAGTGGTCACCTCTATGGAGCTTCAAATAAAGCTATCAAATGAATCCATGCAGACCATGACCGTGGCCATGTAGACTTTGGATGCCAACATGTCTGCTGCCTTGAACAGGATGACAGATACCTTATCCATGGCCTTACAATGCGTCACTGATCTTCAGCAATCTGGTCTGCAGCAGAGTGGTAAGAATGATGTGGCGCTGGCCCAGGAGAGGGTTGATAGAAGAAAGGGATCATGGAAGTAGGAACTCCACTCAAAGCACTCTCACTTCTCACCCGTTGTCCCCCACTCAGCCAGTAGCCGGCATGCTGCCTGATCTCCCGATGAATGTCATTTCTTAGCTCCTTCAATTCTGGCCTCGTGCATCCTCGATTTTAATCGCTCCACCATTGACAGCGGTCCTTTCAGCTACCTGGGCCCTAAGCTCTGGAATTCCCTCCCTTATCCTCTCTGCCTTTCATCCTCTCTCTCATCCTTTAAGATGCTCCTTAAAACCTACCTCTTTGGCCAAGCTTTTGGTCATCTGTCCTGATACGTCCTTCTGTGGCTAAGTGTCAAATTTTGATTGACAACACTCTTGTGAAGCACCTTGGGACGACTTGTTAGGTTAAAAGGTGCTATATAAATGCAAGTTGTTGTTGTTTTTGATTGTAGAGTCTGCCCTTGCACAGGTGCAGGTGGGGAAATCTTTGGTGTCCTCAGGGGCTCCAAAAGCCAGAAGGCGTAGGCCAAAAGCATTTCTGCAGTCAGGCAACACGTAGAAGCAGTAGGAAGCATAAGAAATTGTAATTCACCAAGGGTACACACATAGGTGTTTGACAAAATGTTATGTTGTTAAGTTTCCTTTTTTTTATAACGGCACATAAACTGTAATGATTCACACCACTTCTACTTCTTGCCCATTATTGCATCTCGCGGGCCAACTTGCCCTTTCGCTTGTTTTGTGATGAATGTCAATACATGCCGGGACCCACTGGGTGGATATGCAATGGTGGATGAGTGGTTGAAGGATTGTTTACTGTAAAGGGAGGTGGGCGGGTGGGGAGGGGGTGGGTGGGGGGGGTGGGAAGGAGGGAGATGGAGGTGTAAGGGGGGAGGAGGTGGGCAGGGGGAAGGGGGAGGGGGGAGGGGAAGTGGGCAGAGGTGGAGGGGTTGGGTGCGGGGGCAGAGCATGTTGGTGCTGATGCTGGAAACACATCACAGAACTTCATTTGTTATGTTTCGCACCAGGTTAACTGTCGTGACATTAGGGCACCCCTGGCATCCCAGGCAGCTCTGTAATCAGCTGGTCTGGCGATGGGTGTCCCATCTTCATCCTGGTCCTCATCCTGTTCCTTCTCCTCTATGTTCTCCTCAACTGAAGATGAGTGATGAGCCCCTTCTTCCTCCTCCACCTGCAAACCTCTGTCCTGTGCACGTGCTGATCTCACCACAGCATATTGTCACTGCCATGGATGGTGATGGTCTTCCTCTTCGGATCTGCTGTCAAATACATCCAAGGCACCTCCCATCCTGACCTTGTTAATTTGAAATCCTCAATGGTTTAAAAAAGCTGTAGCCAGACAAGCGCTCTCTGCCAAACATTTGCCAGAGGGAACTGAGACAGGAGCTTCAATAATTGTGCTTTTATTCAAATGGAATAATGGCAACTTTAAATACCCACCTGAACTGCTGTTCAAACACGCCTCTGTTCCTCTGGTCATTCGCAAGCTCCGGGAAACCCTTGCCGTGCAAAGTAAATTTGAAGCCATGTTAAAAACAATTTAAAAATACCCCATTAACATCTCCGAAGGATGATAATTGAACCAATAAGTACCAGCCCATTTCCGAATTAGGAAATCCCCGACTTTCTCTCCGACATCCAAATGTGCCCCCATTAAAACCCAGGAGTGGCCATGTTGGAGCCGGATTGTGCTCCCGCTTTAAAAATCTATAATTTTGACTTCCCACCTGCTTCCAACCCACCAGTTCTTGGGAGTTAAAATTCCCCCCAAGGTTTCAGGTCAATAACTTTCATCAGTTGAGTACTGATGAAAAGTCATGTCCTGAAATGTTAACTCTGTTTTTTGCTCCATAGTTCTGATAAAAGGTCATCAACCTGCTGAATGTTTTCAATATTTTCTGTTTATATTTCTGTCCATACTGGTGTTAATCCTCCACACAGGGAGTAGTCCCAGGGACCGAAATTGTCCCTTCCCTTAAGGCTTGTTACCGCCGGAAATGGGCGGCTACACTGCGGAGTGCAATTTTTCGTGGAATGGCCGCCATTTTGAAAATTCCATTCCGCCAATGACCTGTTCCCCCCCACAACTGCTCCGTTGCTGCCGTTCAATCCTAAGTGAGTCATAGAGCACGCACCGCCAATGTTCCTCCCACCCTGATCGTAAAATTCCACTGAGAAAATCTCGCTGCCATCGCTCGGTACTACCAGCAGCTTTCTCTGCCCATGCACTGTGCTTGGAGTGATTGCAAAATGGTGGTGCGGCTGCCATTAAAGGGGAGGGCCTACTGCCACGGCCATCATCTTTTTTTTTTGTCGGCTGACTGCCGTGTCAGGCTGACAATTTTGCCCCTGGATTCGGCCAGACAACCAACAGGCAGCCTGGCACCCCCTCCTGGGTGCCAGGTCGCTGGCCAGGTCAAAACCCTCCCTGGTGGCCCAGTGGATCTAACATAAAGAACTGCAGCGTCTCTCCCCTTTAAGTGAAGGAGAGAGGCGCGGTGATGTGGCACCGTGATGACATCATTGGTGCTACGTTGATGACCGACAGCGGCGGACACTCCACCGGCCACCAACTTCCGCCCCTCTAGTGTGCTCACCGCCACACATCCGCCCCCATTATGACCGACTTCTGGTCCGCTGTAAAAAAAGCCAAAGAGCGGAATTTCGTTCAAGAGGTTACAGCATCCATCGCGCCGGTAGAAGCAGCTGAAACAGGGTAGGTGCACCGGGTTTCCAGCGGTGGGCAATTTCAGCCCTCTAATCCCTTGTGCCTGTCATGCTCCCATATCCCTTTTCCCCTCTTTAAGAACTTAAGAACATAAGAATTAGGAGCAGGTGTAGGCGATATGGCCCCTCGAGCCTGCTCTGCCATTCAATAAGATCATGGCTGATCTTCGATCTCAACTCCACTTTCCCACCCGATCTCCATAACCCTTGACTCCAACAATATATCTATCTCACCCTCTGGGGTGGAGAATTCCAAAGATTCACAAACCTCTGAGTGAATAAATTCTTCCTTGTCTCAGCCTGGAACACGGTGGCAACATGGCCGATCCTTTCGCCTGAGACTATGCTCCCAAGTTCTAGACTCTTCAGCCAGGGGAAACAACCTCTCAGCATCTACCATATCAACCCCCTCAGAATCTTTCTTCAATCACAATTCTTAAATGTTGACATGATCTCTGCTTCAATCACTAACTCTTATAACTCCTGTGAAAATCACAGTGTTCAGCCACCCAGTACTCCACTTTGGAGAACTTAAGATCTGTTTTATTATACGTCCACCTACAAACCCCTCAACAGTGACCAATAACATCAGCTGCTGTTCAAAGTATAGGGCACCATTGACTGTACATATATAAATATTCACATGATCATCAACAGTCTTTGGCTTAACTAGGGCTGAATTTTGGTCTTTTTGGATTTCGGGACGTTAATCACGGCGGAGCAATAACACGAGCGCCTGAAAATAATCTGAACCTTCGACTGCAAGTTTCGGCAAAAATGTAAGTTGGAGGAATGTTGGCCTTAAGTCAAGTGGTGCACAGCGGACTCTATGCACCCGAGCTGAAACTTGCGGCATTATAGGAGGCGGCCATTTTGCGCCTGCGCAGTGAATTTATTTTCCCCCGGTTGCAAACGCTAATGCAGTGGTGGCAGCTTCCTGCACACCTGCGCATATAAACTGCCACTTCAGCTACTTCTGCAGAGATGGAGGAGCAGGGGGGAAGACAGCGTGCTAGGCGCTTCACCAAGGAGGCGAGTGAGGCCTTAGTGAAAGTAGTTGAGAGGAGGTGTTCCGCACTCCACCTTGCTGGGGAGCCAGGCCATTCCCACCTGTTTTTAAGAGACTGTGGAGGGACGTTGCTCAGGAGGTGTCTGCTGCAGATACTGTGGCCAGAACTGCCACACAGTGTTGTAAAAAGGACCACCTTCTCAGGTCCATCAGGGTGAATATAATTTGCATTTATGTATGCCTCCATGACTTCTAACATGAATCTCACCCATTCTGTGAAGTTTTACATGCATGTGGTCCCTCTCAACAGTCTGTGGGGTGGCTTTCCCAATGCGTAACAAAGATGAAGGTTTAATTCTGCACCCATTGGCTTCAAATGATCCATGCACATAAACTCAATCATTTACATCCTTCCTCACAATACACTCCTACTGCTACTATGCCTTTTAGAAAGCTCACCTACAGCCCCCATGTTACATCCCTCTAACCGCCGAACAATTCCTCATGAAGCACATGCAACATCCAAACAGATTGAATGGGAGCCACTACAATATTCACACAGTATCTGTTACGTATGTAAACTTTATAATAGTTTAAGACTTGCCACCAGGGTGAGCTCCTGTTGGAGACCCAAGGATCACCTGCACATCTCGTGCAAGCAAGTATAAAAGGTTGTCTGCCATGCTGATTCTTCACTCTGGAGTTTGATTAAAGAGACTAAGGACACGTCAGTTTGAGCTTACAGCACACAGTCTTGTGGAGTTATTCTGAACATAACAGTATCACCTACTGTACTATGGTAGGCATATGTGCCACAACAGGAGATGAACCCTTTCTGAACCCTTCCTATTTTCTCTTTGCAGTCGAAGCACTCCCACAACAGGAGGGAGCAGCTGCGCACAGGCGGGGGGCCGCCCCAATTATTGCCACTCGCTGATGTCGAGAAACGGATGTCAGCCCTCATAGGTGTACCAGCTTGGACAGTTATCGGGGGCGAGGCTGAGCCCCCTTCGGGTAGAAACATAGAAAATAGGTACAGGAGTAGGTCATGGCTAATCATGCAACTTCAGTACTCCATTCCTGCTTTCTCTCCATACCCCTTGATCCCTTTAGCCGTAAGGGCCACATCTAACTCCCTTTTGAATATATCTAACAAACTGGACTCAACAACTTTCTGTGGTAGAGAATTCCACAGGTTCACAATTCTCTGAATAAAAAAGTTTCTCCTTATTTCGGTCCTAAATGGCTTACCCCTTATCCTTAGACTGTGACCCCTGGTTCTGGACTTCGCCAACATCGGGAACATTCTTCCTGCATCTAACCTGTCCAGTCCCATCAGAATTTTATATGGTTCTATGAGATCCCCTCTCATTCTTCTAAATTACAGTGAATATAAGCCTAGTCGATCCAGTCTTTCTTCATATGTCAGTCCTGCCATCCCGGGAATCAGTCTGGTGAACCTTCGCTGCACTCCCTCAATAGCAAGAATGTCCTTCCTCAGATTAGGAGACCAAAACTGTACACAATATTCAAGGTGTGGCCTCACCAAGGCCCTGTACAACTGCAGTGAGAACTCCCTGCTCCTATACTGAAATTCTCTAGCTATGACGGCCAACATGCCATTTGCCTTCTTCACCGCCTGTTGTACCTACATGCCAACTTTTCATGACACCCAGGTCTCGTTGCACCTCCCCTTTTCCGAATCTGTCACCATTCAGATAATATTCTGCCTCCCTGTTTTTGCCACCAAAGTGGATAACTTCACATTTATCCACATTATACTGCATCCGTCATGTATTTGCCCACTCACCTAACCTATCCAAGTCACCCTGCAGCCTCTTAGCATCCTCCTCACAGGTCACGCTGCCACCCAGCTTAGTGTTATCTGCAAACTTGGAGATATTACATTCAATTCCTTTGTCCAAATCATTAATGTATATTGTAAATAGCTGGGGTCCCAGCACAGAACCTTGCGGTACCTCACTAGTCACTGCCTGCCTTTCTGAAAAAGATCCGTTTATTTCTACTCTTTGCTTCCTGTCTGCCAACAAGTTCTCTATCCACGTCAATATATTACCCCCAATACCATGTGCTTTAATTTTGCACACTAATCTCTTGTGTGGGACCTTGTCAAAAGCCCTTTGAAAGTCCAAATACACCACATCCACTGGTTCTCCCTTGACCACTCTACTAGCTACATCCTCAAAAAATTCCAGAAGATTTGTCAAGCATAATTTCCCTTTCATAAATCCATGCTGACTTGAACCGATGCTGTCATTGCTTTCCAAATGCGCTGCTATTACGTCTTTAATAATTGATTGCAACATTTTCCCCACTACCGATGTCAGGCTAACCGGTTTATAATTACGTTTTCTCTCTCCCTACTTTTTTAAAAATTGGGGTTACATTAGCTACCCTCCAATCCATAGGAACTGATCCAGAATCCATGGAATGTTGGAAAATGACCACCAACACATCCACTATTTCTAGGGCACTTCCTTAAGTACCTGGGATGCAGACTATCAGGCCCTGGGGATTTATTGGCCTTCAATCCCATCAATTTCCCTAACACAATTTCCTGACTCATAATGATTTCCTTCAGTTCCTCCTTCTCGCTAGACCCTCGGTCCCCTAGTATTTCTGGAAGGTTATTTGTGTCTTCCTTAGTGAAGACAGAACCAAAGTATTTGTTCAATTGTTCTGCCATTTCTTTGTTCCCCATTATAAATTCACCTGATTCTGACTGCAAGGGACCTACGTTTGTCTTCACTAATCGTTTTCTCTTCACATATCTATAGAAGCTTTTGCTGTCAGTTTTTATATTCCCTGCAAGCTTACTCTCATACTCTATTTTCTCCCTCCTAATTAAACCCTTTGTCCTCCTCTGCTGAATTCTAAATTTCTCCCAGTCCTCAGGTTTGCTGCGTTTTCTAGCCAATTTATTGGCCTCTTCCTTGGATTTAACATTATCCCTCATTTCCCTTGTTAGCCACAGTTGAGCCACCTTCCCCGTTTTATTTTTACTCCAGACAGGGATGTAGAATTGCTGAACTTCATCCATGTGACCTTTAAATGTTTGCCATTGCCTATCCACCGTCAACCCTTTTAGAATCATTCGCCAGTCTATCCTAGCCTATTCACGTCTCATACCATCGAAGTTACCTTTCCTTAAGTTCAGGACCCTAGTCTCTGAATTAACTGTGTCACTCTCCATCTTAATGAAGAATTCTACCATATTATGGGCACTCTTCCCCAAGGGGCCTCACACAACAAGTTTGCCAATTACTCCTCTCTCATTGCACAAGACCCAGTCTAGGATGGCCTGTTCGCTAGTTGGTTCCTCGACACATTGGTCTAGAAAACCATCCCTTAAACACTCCAGGAAATCCTCCTCCACCGTATTGCTACCAGTTTGATAGCCCAATCTATATGTAGATTAAAGTCACCCATGATAACTGCTGTACCTTTATTGCACGCATACCTAATTTCCTGTTTAATGCCATCCCCAACCTCACTACTGCTGTTGGGTGGTCTGCACACAACTCCCACTAGTGTTTTCTGCCCTTTGGTGTTCTGCAGCTCTACCCATACAGATTCCACATCATCCAAGCTAATGTCCTTCCTTACTATTGCATTAATCTCTTTAACCAGCAACGCTACCTCACCTCCTTTTCCTTTCTGTCTATCCTTCCTGAATATTGAATACCCCTGGATGGTGAGTTCCCAGCCTTGGTTACCCTTGTGTCATGTCTCCGTAATCCCAATTACATCATATCCGTTAACAACTATCTGCGCAGTTAATTCATCCACCTTATTATGAATGCTCCTCGCACTGAGACTCAGAGCCTTCAGGCTTGTTTTTTTAACACTCTTTGTCATGTTGTAATGTGGCCCTTTTTGATTTTTGCCTTTGACTTCTCTGCCCTCCACATTTCCTTATCTCCTTTCTACCTTTTGCTTCTGCCCCCATTTTACTTCCATCTGTCTCCCTGCATAGATTCCCATCCCCCTGCCATATTAGTTTAACCCCTCCCCAACAGTACAAGCAAACACTCCCCCTAGGATATTTGTTCTGCCCAAGTGCAGACCGTCCGGTTTGTACTGGTCCCACCTCCCCCAGAACCGGTTCCAATGTCCCAAGAATTTGAATCCCTCCCTCTTGCACCATTCCTCAAGCCACGTATTCATCTAACTATCCTGCTATTTCTACTCTGACTAGCACGTGGCACTGGTAGCAATCCCAATTACTACTTTTGAGGTCCTACTTTTTAAATTAACTCCTAGCTCCCTAAATTCAGCTTGTAGGACCTCATCCTGCTTTTTACCTATATTGTTGGTACCTATATGCACCACGACAATTGGCTGTTCACCCTTCCCCTCCAAAATGCCCTGCAGCTGCTCTGAGACATCCTTGACCCTTCCACCAGGGAGGCAACATACCATACTGAAGTCTTGATTGTGGCTGCAGAAACACCTATCTATTCCCCTTACAATAGAATCCCCTACCACTATAGCTCTCCCACTCTTTTTCCTGCCCTCCTGTGCAGCAGAGCCACCCATGGTGCCATGAACTTGGCTGCTGCTGTCTTTCCCTGATGAGTCATCTCCCCCAACAGTACCCAAAACGGTATATCTGTTTTGGAGGGAGAGGACTGCAGGGGACCCCTGCACTACCTTCCTTCCACTGCTCTGCCTGATGGTCACCCATTCCCTATCTGCCTGAGTAAACTTTACCTGTGGTGTGACCAACTCACTAAGCATGCTATTCATGACATCCTCAGCATCACAGGATAAAGGACGGTGGCAGCGAGTGGGAGCGGGGCAGTCCAAGCAGCCAGCATTGCGAGAGGAGTGCCGCAATGCAGTTTGTCAGGAGCTGCAGCTGGACACACTTCCTGCATACATTGTAGTCACTTCCCACACAGCATAGGAGGAGCATGACATGGGTCTGGGCTCTCCTGCCATGAATTAACCCTTAAATTAACTTAATTTGGCAACAATGCCAAAGGTTATGTACTGATAAGGAAATAAAAAGAAAAAGAAAAAGATGAAATACTCATCAATCCACCAGCCAATCACTTACCCGCTTGGCTGTGACATCACATTTCAATTTCTTTTTACTTCTTTGTTTTACCTTTGGCCTCTGCACAAGCTGGCCCCTCGGATTGCCGCTGCTCCCACTCACTGCCACCGCCCTTTATCCTCCCGCGCCGCTCCGCACTCGCGATGCTGCCTTCCCGATCTGCTGCTGCTCCCATTTGCTGCCGCCGTCCTTTATCCTTCCGCGCCACTCCTCTCGCAATGCTGGCTGCTCGGACTGCCCCGCTCCCACTCGCTGCCACCGTCCTTTATCCTCCTGTGGGTAGTGAGGGTATGTAAATGGATAGAGCAACTGAAGAGACTGCATTGAGACATATAATGAAGTGGTGGCAGGTCTTCAAGTGAACATGTGCAATGCCACGTTTCTCATCTCACCCTGCCCCCTCCCCTGCTGCTAACCACATGCCTGTTGTTTTCTACTTGCAGATGACCAGCCACAAGTGCAGCATCCTTCAAGGGAGCCTTCTACATCTGGCCATGTGGGAGATAATGAGGGAGGGGAAGAGAGTGTTCTGCCTGAGCCTCAGAACCCATCAGTTGCCCAATCTGGCCTCACAACATCTGGGGACAAGGCGGATTTGCCGGGATTTGAGGAGTCGGAGGCTGCCGGCCCCAGTCACGTACAGCAATGCAGGGTGAGACGGGAATCTCACAGGCCAGCTCTCCGGAGGTTGAGTCAGAAAAGTCAATCTGCTCAACGACAGGCAGACATGGAACTGGACTTGGTGGAAATGTCCAGGGAAACCACAGGAATGCATCGTGAGCTTATGGATGCATTGGGACAGATTCCAGAGAGCATCAACAAACTCACCGCAACAGTTGCGGAGGCAGTGTCACAGGTTGTCAGTGTGACTCCGGCACTGCAGTCCTGTTGGTATTGGTAAGCTGTAGGTCTGTCTTTAGGAGCTGGCATATCTCTGTCAGCATTTCTTTTCTGAAGCACAGCCTTCTCACACACTGCTCCTCAGAGATGTGGAGGTATGAGCGAAGTTCCCTGTAAATCCATGAGGTGTAAGGCCTCCTCCCCATACGTCTGTGACCTCTTCAAATCCGTGGCCCAACATGGCCAAGAACCCTTCTTCCTGCTTGAAACCGCCTGCCAATAGCAACCATCATGATATGCTGATGAACGAGTATTGCCCCAATTGAAATCTCTCACTGGCCTTGTAGGCAAAGTGTCATGGCACATAAAAGTGCTGTTTGCAACTCGGAACCTCACGCAGCATTCTGCGCACAACCGTAACAGTCACTGACAACTGCGATAAAAGATCCTCCGGCCTCCCTTTAAATATGCTGCCAGCAGCACCTGCTGTACCCTGAGACCGCCCGTTTTTTTTCAGACGTTTCCTGTGGTGGCCGTTAAATGAGGCATTGGGGTCGAAAGTTCCATCCGGGCTCCTATTACAGCTTTGCATGACGATTAACGTCATAATCATTCTGAAAACGGAGGGCGGGGCGATAAGTTTTTGCGCCGGTGCAAACCAATAGCCGAATCTTCCGCCAGGGGCTAAATCCTGGACTCCAGGCATCACTCCCAGAATCAGTATTTAACACTTTGCCGGGGTGCTAAACGAGGCGCAAAATAGCTGAAAATCCAGTCTTCACACAAACACAAAGAATAAAGCAGAAAGAAGGTGGCCATTGGGCCCATCATGCCTCTGAAAATGCTATTAATTAGGCCCACTCTCCTGCTCTTACCGCATAGCCCTGAAATCTTTTCCTTTTTAAGTAGAGATCCAATTCCCTTTGAAAGTTATTACTGAATCTGCTTCCATCACCAGATCATAACAACTCGCTGTGTAAAATAAATGTCTCCTCTTCTCCCCCTGGCTTTTTAGCCAATTATTTTAAAACTATGTCCTCTGGTTACCGGCCTTGCTGCCAGTGAACATAGTATACATATTTTTTAAAACACAGTACTCTTTGGAATTTACTCTGACATTTCATCTTGTGCTCAGTGCCAACAACCATTCCAGTAAAGGAGCCCTCACACTCTATAAACTGATTGTATCTTAATCCACCCAGTATCTAGTAATCCAGCAGCCCCAAGGGTTAAACATTGTCATTGTATTTATTTTACTGGATATGTCACATGCCTCTACAAATTCATCAAGAAATCTTTCCTTGGCTATACTGAGTAACAAATGACTTTTTAAACTTAGTATCCATAGTAAGGGCTGGATTTTCGGGTTTGGGCGAAAACGGTACGTGAAAATGACCATTTCCGCTGCGTTACTGATTTTAGGCTGGACTTTCGGCCTTTGGGGTCTGCGCTGGGGTAAGGGAGGTGTTGTACAAGCATTCGCGGTGCAAAACGCGATCCCCGCCAACTTTAGTGCGGCATCTTTTGTGCTGCGAGAGAGACCTCGGGAGGGGGAAATAAAATTCAAAAAAACATTCAAACAACATTACCAAATCGCTGAAAACAATTAAAAAATAAAAACTTTAATTTATGTTTGTTGCAGATTTTCTAACTTACCGCTGCTGGAGTACGGGTCGGGAGACGGCTGAAACTTGGACGGTAACGCAATTCACGTCGTTACATGTCCGGCGCACCTTTCCCCGGCGGTATTTCCCATCGCCGCCACAAACAACGAGCCGAGGATCCCGACCGGGTTTTCGCTGCGTTTTGACCCTCCGCGGTGAAAACCCGGCTGCAAAGCCGGGCCGGGATCCTTGGCTACCTGTTTGCGGCAGCACTTTCAGGCAGTCAGGGAGAGGTGCGCCGGCATGCAACAACGTGGATTGAGTTTGTGACTGACTTTCGGCAATCTTCCCGACCCAGAATACGAACACGTCAAACCTGTCAGTGCAGCCCTGCCAGCAGCGGTAAGTATGAAAACTTACAAAAAGGGTAAGTTAAAGTTTTTATTTTATTTTTTGCAGCTATTAGATAGTTAAGGGTCTTGTAAATGTTTTTCGAAGGTTTTAGCAATTTTGTTTTCTTTTTTTCCCCCGCCCAAGGCCCCTCTCGCAGTGATCACGGCCCCTTGCGGTTTGCGCTGCGAATGCTTGTGCAACGCCTCCCTTACCGATACGCCCCTGGCACAGACGTAAAGGCTGAAAGTTCAGGCTAAAAACAGTAGCGCATCGAAAATGGTAAGTTTCACGTATCACTACCGTTTACGTCGGAAAACCCCGAAAGCCAAAAATCTGGCACATAAGAACATAAGAAATAGGAGCAGGAGTCGGTCATTTGGCCCCTCGAACCTGCTCCGCCATTCAATAAGATCATGGCTGATCTGATCCTGGCCTCAACTCCACTTCCCTGCCAGCGCCCCATAACCTTTGACTCCCTTATCGTTCAAAAATCTGTCTATCTACACCTTAAATATATTCAAAGACCCAGAATTCCAAAGATTCACGACACTCTGAGAGAAGAAATTCCTCCCCATTTCTGTTTTAAATGGACGACTCCTTGGGCTCAAGTTAGGACTCCCGCTAGAACTGCGCACATCGAAGAGGCCCGCCTAATTTGTAGAACAAAAATTGCGCCGAATACTTACCTCGCGATTCTCCGATACCTGTAGGTCCATTTCCAGGTCGGCGCAGCGCAGCAGGAACTTCTGGGGGCGGAGCTACAGCCCTGCGCCAAAAACAGTGCTGGCAGCTGCGCGCGTGCACAGTGGAGGCTGTGCGTGTGCGCAGTAGCTCCTGGCCCTCCCAGCGCGTCCTGTCTCCGGGGCGATGACCTTATCCCTGGCCGAAGGGACGTCGCCCCTATCCCGGGCCGAGTGGCCTGACGCATCTTACCTCGTCGGCCTCTCGCTGGGGGCAAGCTCCACCCGAATTCCCCCATTGGAGCCGGCATCGGTGTTGGCGGCGGTGGGGCCAGCCCGCCCGGCATCTCGCTGGGGCTGGGCCCCGCCCAAAGAGTCGGCGGTGTCAGCAGCCTGGCATCTGCTGCATGCGGGCCCCGCCCGAAGTCCTTGGCAGAGCCCATTCAGCTTCTTCTCCCCCCGCCCCTCTCTTCTCCCCGGTGCTGCAGTAGGTGAGTAGAAATCATTTTTTATTTATTGAGTGATTTTTTATTATTTTTTTTATTTTTTATTTTTTTATTTTTTTTGATTGATTTGATGGTTGATTTATTGATTTATTTATCATTTATTATTGATGATGGTTCTTTATTTGTAAAAATTAAGTGTTTAATGTTTGTAAATCCCACCACCCCCCACCCCTCCCCGCACAATCTCTCAATCCCTACGCCTGATTTCTAAATGTAGGCAAGGTTTTTCTGAGAGTACAAAAATCTACACTTACTCCATTCTAGGTTAGTTTGGAGTAAGTTTTCTCTGCCTAAACTTGCAAAACAGGCGTAAGTGGCTGGACATGCCCTTTTGAAAAAAAAAATCTGTTCTAAAATGAAACTATTCTAACTCTCTAGAACTGGAGCAAACTAAATGCCGAGAATTGCAATTTCTAACATGTTCCATTCTAAACTAGTTGCTCCAAAAAAATAGGAGCAACCCAGGCCAAAACTTGAGCCCCTTATTCTGAAACTCTGCTCTCAATTTCTAGATTCCCCCACAAGAGGAAACATCCTCTCTGCATCTACCCTGTAAAGCCCCCTCAGAATCTTATATGTTTCAATAAGATCACCTCTCATTCTTCTAAACTCCAATGATTATAGGCCCAACCTGCTCTACCTTTCTTCATATGACAACCCCTTCATCTCAGGAATCAACCTCGTGAACCTTCTCTGAACTGCCTCAATTGCAAGTATATCCTTCCTTAAATAAGGAGACCAAAACTGTATGCAGTACTCCACGTGTGATCTTATCAATGCCCTGTACAGCTGGAGAAGGACTTCTCTACTTTTATACTCCATCCACCTTGCAATAAAGGCCAATATTCTATTTGCATTCCTGATTACTATCTCTCCCTGCAAACTAACGTTTTGTTTTTCATGTACAAGGACCCCCAGATCCCTCTGTACTGCAGCATTTTGTAATCTCTCTCCATTTAAATCATAATTTGCTTTGTTACTTTTCCTACCAAAGTGGATAACCTCACTTTTTCCCACATTATAGTCCATCTGCTGAACATTTTCCCACTCACTGAGCCTATCTATATCCTTTTGTAGATTATTTGTGAACTCCTCACAACTTGTTTTCCCACCTATCTTTGTATTATCAACAAATTTGGCTACATTACACTCAGTTCCTTCATCCAAGTCATTAATATAAATTGTAAATAGTTGAGGCCCCAGCACTGATCCTTGTGGCACCCCACTAATTACAGTTTGTCAACCTGAAAATGAACCATTTATCCCAACTCTCTGTTTTCTGTTAGTTAGCCAATCCTCTATCCACGCTAATATATTATCCCCAACCCTGTGAGCTTTTATCTTGTGCAGTAACCTTTACGTGGCACCTTATCGAATGCTTTCTGAAAATCCAAATACACGGCATCTACTGGTTCCCCGTTATCCAATCAACTCATTATGATGTAAATGAGGAGAGATTACAAAGAACGCCAGAAAATTTGTCAAATATGATTTCCCTTTCATAGAACCATGCTGACTCTGCTTGACTGCATTATGATTTTCTAAATGTCCTGATACTGCTTCCTTAATGATGGACTCCAGCATTTTCCCAATGATAGATGTTAGGCTAACTCGTCTATAGTTTCCTGCTTTCTGTCTCCCTCCTTTCTTAAATAGGGGTGTTACATTTGCGGTTTTCCAATCCACTGGGACCTCTCCAGAAACCAGGGAATTTTGGGATATTACAACCAATGTGTCCACTATCTCCGCAGCCACTTCTTTTAACACCCTAGGATGCAGGACTTCAAATCCAGGGGACTTGTCCACCTTTAGTCCCATTAGTTTGCCAAGTACATTATCTCTAGTGATAGTGATTGTTTTAAGTCAAGTTTTAAGACAGACCTCTTCTGGTTCTTGTTCTAAGTTCAGACCATTGCTGAGATTGAGTTTACCCATTCTCTAACCTGAGCAACATGCGATCACACAGGGCCCATTAGGAATAGATACTGAAGGGGAAGATTATTATAGAAATTTTAAAAAAAAATCTGGACACCCCCAACCCTTTTGTTTTCCCATCACCTCTGGTTCCAGTGTTATTGTTAATATCTCCATGTCGCTTGCCCTCTGCCCTATGCCCAGTGTCTCTCAAACCATGCTGAGAAAGTGCCTGTTCCCTAACAGGCAACCAACAACAATTGACTGGCTGCTAGCACACAACAATGCAGTCCTGATCTTCCCAACACGTCTGGAGAGCTCCACCCCGAGAGCCACAGAAAGAAAGCAGAGAGTAAGCATAAACAGGTCTTTTTCATGTTGGCAGGCTGTAACTAGTGGGGTGACGCAAGGATCAGTGCTAAGGCCTCATCTATTTTCAATCTAAATTAATAACCTATGTTAAGTCTTGAACAAAGAATCTGATCAGATACTGTAAGCTTGAAGTAATGTGTGATCGTAGTCCTTTATTACAGGTCTCCAGAGTGCCTCTCCAGCTTATGGCCTCCTTATGTACAGGTGCTCCCGAGGGATTGTGGGATCCCTTGGGATTCCAGGGGATGAGCCCTCTGGTGGTTAAACAAGGTTTTTACAGGTTTACATATATAACAACACTCCCCCACAAAGTCAATAGTGTAACTATTTACTATGTGAGGCGATCTGGGGCCTTCCTTTCCTTGGTTGATCATCTCGGTGCAAATGTTGGTTTTGGTGAGTCGTTTGTTGGGCCCTCGCTGGGTTGCTGCGCAGCTGGCCTTACAGTGCTGCTTCGTGTGGTGAATCCTGCTGGGCTGCTGCGGGTGATGGGTTCTACTTTATGGTCAACCGCTGGGTCGATTGCCACTTGTGAAAAAGGTAGAGTCTATTGTGGGTTGTTCTGGATAGTCCGTGAATCTGAGTTTGGTTTGGTCCAAGTGTTTTCTGCAGGTGAGTCCATTTGAAAGTTTGACCAGAAACACCCTACTCCCCTCTTTGGCCAAAACAGTGCCAGGAAGCCACTTGGTATCTTACCAACACAAATACAGGATCATTAATCTCGATTTCACGTGACACATTTGCGCGACCATGATATGTATCCTGTTGAAGCAGCCTGCTCTCTACCTGTTCGTGTAGATCTGGGTGGCCTAATGAGAGTCTTGTCTTAAGTGCCCTTTTCATGAGCAGTTCAGTGGGAGGAACCATAGTGAGCAAGTGGGGTCTTGTGCAGTAACTAAGCAGGACTCGGGTTAGGCGAGTCTGCAGTGAGCCTTCAGTTACCCTCTTCAAGCTCTGCTTGATTGTTTGCACTGCTCGCTCTGCCTGACCATTGGACGCTGGTTTAAACGGGGCAGATGTGACATGTTTGATCCCATTGTGGGTCATGAACTCTTTGAACTCGGCACTGGTGAAGCACGGCCCATTGTCACTCACAAGGACACCAGGCAGGCCGTGCGTGGCAAACATGGCCCGCAGGCTTTCAATGATGGCATCGGACGTGCTTGCCGACATTATCTCACATTCAATCCATTTGGAGTATGCATCTACAGCCACAAGGAACATTTTTCCCAAGAATGGGGCGGCATAGTCGACATGGACCCTGGACCACGGTTTGGAGGAACACGACCATAAACTTAGTGGTGCCTCCCTGGGTGCATTGTTTAACTGTGAACATGTGTTATATTTGTACACGCAGGACTATAAGTCTGCATCGATACCGGGCCACCATATGTGGGATCTGGCTATCGCTTTCATCATTACAATGCCTGGGTGGGTACTGTGGAGGTCACTAATGAAAATGTCCCTGCACTTTTTTGGCACCACTACCCGATTATCCCATAGGATCAGTCTGCCTGTATAGACATTTCATCTTTGTGCCGCTGGTACGGCTTTATTTCTTCCTGCATCCCTAACGGGACATTAGACCAACTCCCGTGGAGCACACAGTTTTTTACTAACGACAGTAAGGGGTCCTGGCTCGTCCAGGTTCTAATCTGTCGGGCGGTAACAGGTGATTGCTCACTCTCGAATGCTTCCATTACCATAACTAAATCTGCGGGCTGTGCCATCTCCACCACTGTGGTGGGCAATGGCAGCCTACCGAGAGCATCGGCACAGTTTTCTGTGCCTGGCCTGTGGCGGATGGCGTAGTTTTATGCGGACAACGAGAGTGCCCATCTCTGGATGCGGGCCGATACATTCGTATTTATCCCCTTACTTTCAGAAAAGAGGGATATAAGTGGCTTATGGTCGGTTTCCAATTCAAACTTGAGCCCAAACAGATATTGATGCATTTTATTTACTCCGTAAACACATGCTAATGCTTCTTTTTTGATCATGCCCTCTCAGCCTTCGACAGACTTCTGGATGCAGAAGCAACCGGTTGCAATTTCCCAGATTCATTAGCTTGCTGCAATACACAACCGACACCGTATGACGACGCATCACATGCTAGTACCAAATGCTTACGTGGATCATACAACACAAGCAATTTGTTTGAGCATAACAGTTTCCTAGCTTTCTCAAAGGCATTTTCTTGGCTTTTACCCCATACCCATTCATCTCCTTTATGCAGTAAAGAGTGCAGTGGTTCTAACACTGTGCTAAGACCTGGTAAGACGTTACCAAAGTAGTTCAGGAGTCCTAGAAATGACTGCAGCTCCATCACGTTCTGTGGTCTTAGTGCGTTCTTGATTGCCTCCGTTTTCGAATCGGTGGGCCTGATGCCGTCCACCGCGATTCTTCTGTCCAGGAACTCCACTTCAGGCACCAGGAAAACGTACTTCGAGCGTTTTAACCTGAGCCCCACATGATTAAGCCGATTAATAACCGCCTCCAAGTTCTGCAGGTGCTCGATGGTGTCCCGACCTGTAACCAAGATGTCGTCCTGGAAGACCACGGTGTGCGTGACCAAGTTCAGCAAGCTTTCCATGTTTCTCTGGAATATCGCCGTGGCTGATCGAATCTCAAACAGGCATCTGTTGTAAATGAAGGGACCTTTGTGCATGTTGATGCAGATGAAGCCCTTTGATGATTCCTCCAGCTCCTTTGTCTTATAGGCCGAGGTCAACTCCAGCTTCGTGAAAGTTTTTCCTCTTGCCAGCATCGCAAATAGGTCGTCTGCCTTTGGTAGTGGGTATTGATCCTGCAGGGAGAAACAATTGATAGTTACTTTGTAATCACCACAGATGCTGACAGTTCCGTCTTCCTTGAGGACTGGAACAATTGGACTGGCCCATTCCTTGGAATTCCATCAGTGAAATGATGCCCTCTTGTTGCAGCTGGTCCAGCTTGATCTCCATCCTCTCTCTCATCATGTACGGTACCGCTCTCGCCTTGTGATGGATAGGTCGCGCTCCCAGAATCAAATGGATCTGCACTTTTGCTCCTTGGAACTTCCCGATGTCCGATTCAAACAGTGAGGGGAACTTGTTTTGGACCTGGGCACATGAAATGTCGTCGACGGATGAGAGCGCTCTGACGTCGTTCCAGTTCCAGCGTATCTTTCCCAGCCAGTTCCTGCCGAATAGCGTGGGGCCATCACCTGGTACCACCCAGAGTGGTAAATTATGCACCGCTCCATCGTAGGAGACCTTTACAGTAGCACTGCCAGTTACAGGAATCAGTTCCTTTGTGTACGTTCTCAGTTTAGTACGAATGGGAGTCAGGACTGGCCTTGAAGCCTTGCTGCACCACAATTTAGCGAAAGTCTTTTTGCTCATTATAAATTGGCTCGCGCCCGTGTCCAGCTCCATTGACACCGGGAGTCCATTTAATTCAACCTTCAGCATTATCAGGGGACACTTTGTGGTAAATGTGTGCACACATAAAGCTCTGTTTCCTCAGTCTAAGGCTTTGGTTTGTCGTGATCCACCGTGGATCTGTCCTCCTCTGCAACATAGTGGTTTGCAGGATTAGTAGGGTTTCCAGCTTGCCTGCACATACGTTGGATGTGTCCCATTGTTCCACAGCCCTTGCAAACGTATCCTTTGAAGCGGCATGTATGGAAACGATGATCACCTCCGCAGTGCCAGCAAGGTGTTAATGGCCTTGCATTCACCACCATTGATGGTGGACTCTGAGACATCTGCGGATGTGCAGCTGCAGGCATGTGAGTCCTACCCTGTACGTTACATTTTGAAAACAGCATTACTTTGTTCACAGTACTTGCAGCAGCACTCGTGTGCTGAGAGATTTGTTTGGTATTGTCACTGATGGCGATGAACGCCTGGATTATCACTATGGCTTTACTCAAGGTTGGGGTCTCTACAGTCAAATGTTTGCAAATTTTTACTTCATGGCCAATGCCAAGTACAAAGAAGTCCCTGAACATGTTCTCCAAGTGTCCTTCAAATTTGCAATGTCCTGCAAGGCGCCTTAGCTCGGCGATGTAGCTCGCCACTTCCTGGCCTTCAGATCTCTTGTATGTGTAGAACCAGTACCTCGCCATCAGAACGTTTTCCTTCGGGTTTAGATGATCCTGGACCAGTGTGCACAAATCATCGTAAGACTTCTATGTGGGTTTCGCTGGAGCGAGCTTATTTTTCATGAGGCCATATTTGGTGCCCCGCAAACGGTGAGGAGGATCGCCTTTCGTTTGGCAGCGTTCGCTTCTCCTTCCAGCTCATTGGCCACGAAGTATTGGTCGAGTCGCTCCACGAAGTTTTCCCAATCATCTCCCTCTGAAAATTTCCCCAGGATGCCCATGGTTCTCTGCATTGTTGTGGTGGGGTTTGTCATCTGTATCTTGTCGCCAGTTGTTAAGTCTTGAATAAAGAATCTGGCCAGATACTGTAAGCTTAAAGTAATGTGTGACCGTAGTCCTTTATTACAGGTCTCCAGAGTGCCTCTCCAGCCTGTGAGGCCTCCTTATGTACAGGTGCTCCCAAGGGAATGTGAGATCCCTTGGGACTCCAGGGGATGAGCCCTCTGATGGTTAAACAAGGTATTTACAGGTTTGCATATATAACAACCTCGATAAAGGGGCTAAGTGTAATATATCCAAATTTGCTGATGATACAAAGCTAGGTAGGACAATAAGCTGTGAGAACACAAAGGGCTGGATTTTCAGTGTGAGGCTTCTTAGGGCGCTAATGGCGGCAGGCAGTAAATTTAGCGCCGGGAAATAGTTTGCATCGAATTCCACAAAATTCAGCATCTGGGCCCTAATTGTGGAGCGGCGCACTAAGGGAGGTGTTTTCCATCTCTCTTAGGGCGCTAGGCTGGATGAGCAACTGAAAATCTGTTGCTGAAGAGTGCAAAAAAAAATCGAGACACAAACCACAGAAAACATTCCCAATATATTACTGACCCCAATTAAAGATAAATCGCAAAAAGAAAGCAAAAAAAAACAATCACACTTACCGCATGCAGTCATTCCTTCCTTCACTGCCGCTGGAACAGCTCTGATTGCCAGCTTTCCCTGGTGGTCTCACTGTGGGACGCTACGGGTGCAGCTCCAAACAAATTTCACACCGCTGTCGAAGCCGGGGGCATTGCACAATGGCACGATGCTCCTGGGCGGTAGTGCTCAACGCCGCTGCAAAACTGGCACCAAATGTCCCGGCAGGGCGCTGGCAGCTGGCCACCCGGGCGGTAAACATGTCCAGACCCATTACCGCCCTCCGGGCTGCTAACAGAGGCGCAATCACAACAAAAATTCAACCCAAGGAATATAGATAGACTAAGTGAGTGGGCAGTAAGGTGGCAAATGGAGTATAATGTAGGGAAATGTGAGCTTATTCACTTTGGTAGGGAGGATAGAAAAACAGAATATTTTTAAATGGTGGGAAACTTTTAAATGTTGGTATTCAGAGAGATTTGGGTGTCCTTGTGCAAGAAACACAGAAAGCTAGCATGCAGGTACAGCAAGCAATAAGGAAGGCAAATGGCATGTTGTCCTTTAATGCAAGGGGTTGGAGTATCAGAGTAAGGAGGTCTTGCTACAGTTGTACAGGGCTTCGGTGAGACCACACCTGGAGTACTGTGCACAGTTTTGGTCTCCTTATCTAAGGAAGGATATATTTGCCTTCGAGGTGGTGCAACAAAGATTCACCAGATTGATTCCTGGGATAAGAGGGCTGTTCTTTGATGAGAGATTGTGTAGAATGGGCCTATAGTCTCTGGAGTTTAGAAGAATGAGAGGTGATCTCACTGAAACATACAAGATTCTGAAGGAGATTGACAGGGTAGATGATGAGAGGCTGTTTCTCCTGGCTGTAGTGTCTAGAACTAGGAGGCACAGTCTCAGGATAAGGGGTAGACCATTTAAGACAGAGATGAGGAGGAATTTCTTCTCTTAGAGGGTTGTGAATCTTTGGAATTCTCTGCCCAAGAGGGCTATGGATTCTGAGTCTTTGCTGGATTTTCAGCTTTGCCATTTTCAGGAAGAAAATGGAGGTGGGGCGGGAAATTTACCGCCTGATTAACGTTTGCGCTTTGTGGAGCATCTTTTGTCATTTGGGCCCTGTGCCAGGGGCACAGCACAAAGAGAGGCATTGTACTACTTTCACGGCGTAAAATCAGGAATCTCGCCAACTTTAGTGCGGGGCCGGGAGCACTCCGAGAGAGGCCTTGGGAGGGGATAAAATAAACATTCACAAAAACATTCAAAAAACATTGCCAACACCCTTACCACACAAATCGCTGCAAAATATAAAAAAATAAAAACTGAAACTTGCCTTTTTAGCAGTTTATCCAACTCACCGCCGCCGGCAGGGCTGCTCTGCTGTGTTTTGCCTGGTGGTCATCGCGGGGCGCGTTTCGGGGTGTACAGGTCAGGTGATTGTCGAAGCTTCTGTCGGTGTCGCAATGTGAGCCGTTACACGCCCGGCGCAGCTCTCTCCGGTGGTGCTTCTAAGCGCCGACGCAAAGATCGACCCGAGGATCGCGCCCGGATGCAAAACAGCTCACCACCCCATTTTTCACCGCGGAGGGTCAAAACCCGGTGAAAACCCAGTCGCAATCGACCCGAAAGTCCAGCTCTTTGAGTATATTCAAGGCTGAAATAGATAGATTTTTGGACGGTCAGGGAATCAAGAGATATGGAGATCGGGCGGGAAAGTTGCATTGAAATTGATGATCTGCCATGATCTTATTGAATGGCGGAGCAGGCTCAAGGGGACGTATGGCCTATTCCTGCTCCTATTTCTTATGTTCTTATGTTCTTATGCCAGTAATTATGCAAATAGTTTATCTTGCTTTCTGTATTAAGCACATTTAACTATTTGTGTATTATATTGTTATTACATACATTGTTTTATGCATTTAAGTGTGACTTTATTTATATAATAAATGCTGCAAATCATAGAATAAATTACACAAACAGGCATAGAAATTCAGGCCTGCCTCAAAAGCTGTCAGTGACACTGCGGGCGGTGCTAATGTCTGCCGAAAATGGTGGCGCTGGCAGGACTGAAAAATTAGTGCTGGGGACTAATTATCATCAGCCCAGCGCTAAACTCACAGCGTATAGCCGTCCTGGTGGGATTCGTCCTGGCAGGAGGCCCCCAAGTTAACGGGCCCATGCGGCATTGCAGCTAGAACAGACTGCTCTTAAAGCAAGGCTATCATTGCAGAAAATAATTTGCTTTCTTCAAAGGGGAACTGCCTTCTGAAATGAAAAAAAATGAAAATCACGTAAAAATAGCCAGTTTTTAGCCCTTATTGCTCAACATTCTTCTGCGGAAAAAAAGTACACAATTTAAAAGAATTCCCTAATTGCAGTCTTCAACTCTTATGGCTGAATTCCCTTCCACACCGAAAAGAATGGGAAAGTTGCTTAAGCACTAACACAAGTGGCTCAGCAAGCCAGGAAAGGGGCACCCAGGGTCTCGCATGCAACACTACAGCTTTGTGCTGGAGGTCAATACTGCAAAACAGACCCTCTACCCACAGAGGCCAGAAGGCCTACCACAAAGAATGATGTGGGACCACATCACTGAGGCAGTCACTGCCAGAAATGTCATCCCCACCCACCTGGCTCCAGTGCTCAAAGAAGCTTCATGACCTCAGACGAGTGGTCAAGGTCAGTGAATGCAGCTTCAAAGGCCATCTCCTACCAACTGCACCACTTTCCTCACACACTGCTCAATACACGATCCCCAATCACTCACCTACCAACAATCTGTACCAAACACGAGGCACACGTCCCATTCCTAGCCTTACCTTACAGCCCCTTGGAGGAGACGGTACAGGCCATTCTCGGCAGGGACATGACTGAGCCCTTGGCCAGCGGTGGTGCTGAAAGACTACAAGATGTTGGTATCCTAATACATTATCCTTCTTCATGCATGCACCTCGTACATTCCTTCCCTCCCCTCACCACAACTCCACCCTTGTGTCTTCTTCGTGTCACACACCCAAAAAATGCAGTCTACCCAGACATGGTTGGCAAAGAAGAGGGAGAGTGAGGAGGAAGAAAAATAAAAAGAGAAAGAGAAAGAAGAAGAGAAGAAGAAGACTTCATGACATCAGTAGGATAGACAAAGGCACTACAAGACAGTCACTAAGGAAATGCATAATGGTGATGAGTTGATTTCTTGATGTCATATTGAACGGATAGATGTATAAAGTTGGATTGGACAGTTTGCTTTTTGGTGACTTTTATTTCAGCATTGTGGTGAAGAGGATGCTGTGATGGTCATTAACAGAGGGAAGGTAAGGTGTGGGACTAATGTTGAAAGGGGAATTGGTGTTTGTTCACTGGTACCTCAGGTGGATGATTCCATCCCGGATATCCTTCTGCTTCTTCTTTTGTTTCCTCCTCTTCTGCACCATT
Source organism: Pristiophorus japonicus (assembly GCF_044704955.1). Lineage (NCBI taxonomy): Eukaryota > Metazoa > Chordata > Chondrichthyes > Pristiophoridae > Pristiophorus > Pristiophorus japonicus. The sequence continues at coordinate 98,734,048 of NC_091982.1, read as the reverse complement.
CTCTTCGGCACCATTCTCTTCATATTCCCTCTGCGGAGGATGCTGGAAATATGAAATAGAAGCAGAAAATGCTGCAAATTCTCAGCAGATCAGGCAGCATCTCGACCTGAGACATGAACTCTGTTTCTCACGGCATGGATGCTGTCTGACCTGCTGAGTATTTCCAGCATCTTCTGTCTTCCCAGAGGCCTTCCTTTACTATCTGAGGCCTTTCAAGCGTCCAACCGCACTACCTGCACACTTAAAATATTTTAACATGCATTGCACCAAGCCACTACGTCAATAGAAATGTTTAAATCCTGTCCAAAAGCTTAAATGCAAACTTATCTGAAAGATGTGTGTGTCCCTTTAAGAAGTGCTAACAGGGCCTCTGTCAGTTTGCTGAACGCTCTGTTTTCAGAGCGAGCTTAGGATGCTACACTGAACTCAGCGCTAAGATCGAAGTTCGCTAATGTGGCATTAAGTCAGCATTGCACACAGACTTGCGTCACCCTCTCTTAATTTACATCTTCAGGGCTAGCATTGCTATCGGCCCTCACCAAAATGGCAGCCGCCAAGTCCCGCGCCAGAGAAGAGTGGCGCTAAGGTAAGGAATTGAACATCCTCTAATTTTCACAATCTCAAGAACTTCCAGAATTTCCTGACCAAATAAGCCAACTATTGCTTCCTCATATGGAATGAGTTTTTGCATATCATTCGGTCCACCACTCCTTCCATGCTTGCTCTCCAGTTACGTAGAATTTATGTCTTTAAACATGAGGAGTGAGCCATGAAACAGGGCGATTTGGTCTGTGGAAGCTCCTTAACTGCACATATCATGTAATTTGCATATCGCTGCTAGTTTCACTTCTGTCACTTTACTTGTCACCATTTCTCGGTGCCAGTACAGCATTTGTTTTTAACAATTGCTGCATTGTTACATCAACATATGCTACTGTACAACTGCTGTACTGTAACAGTCGTGTCTCACCTTCATGTTGTTCTTTATGTAGAACAATTTTCTTCAGACCTCTACCCAAGTCTCCAAGTAGCCCACAATGCATTCTTTCTTTGACTGACATAGTGCCACATTTGCCATCTCCTTGCCATATTCTGATGCTGTCCTCCATTACCAGAAATCTGCCAATGCTTCTCCAAACAGAGATTAGCAACACACCCAGAGGATCCTGTTAGTAAATGTGACTTCCCTCAACTGATATCGAAGCATTTTCCAGAAATGTTCCAGCCATGGATTAACAAACCTTCCAACACGTATATCAGTTAAGTGCTTTGTTAGCTGCCAGAAAAGCAGAGTGGATTATTATTGCAGATATGTTGTGATTGGCTGCTAGCTTTTCATTACAACTAATGAAATTACATTCTCAGTAATTACATTTTTCAACACGTGCATCCTGCAATTCTATTAGTCAGTTGTAAATTACAAAGAACATTGACAAGTTAGTTGATGTGATACACTTTGTGCATTGCAATCTACAACAGCTGAAGATGCAATGACATTATCATAGCCTACTATCTGCAATAACAACAACAACTAGCATATTTATAGCACCGTTAACATAGTAAAACATCCCAAGGCGCTTCACAGGACATTATCAAACAAAATTTGACACTGAGCCACATAAGGAGATATTAGGACAGGTGACCAAAAGCTTGGTCAAAGAGGTAGGTTTTAAAGAGCGTCTGAAAGGAGGAGAGAAAGGTAGAGTGACGGAGAGGTTTAGGGAGGGAGTTCCAGAACCGGGTCTAGGCAGCTAAAAGCACAGCTGCCAATGGTGAAGAGTTGAAAATAGGGGATGAGCAAGAGGCCAGAATTGGACGTGCAGCCAGAACTTGAGGAGCAGCCCCTTCAAATAATGGAATAGGAGCTGCATACTCACACATTCAACATAAACATGGAACACGGACTCTTCCAGACCCTCCAGGCCAAGTTCCCAATAGATAAAGGAAGAACTCCTGCACAGAGAGCCCTCCATTGGGGACACCCGCCTCCTCCGGACGGCAAGATGGTGCAACAGCTCTACAGCTCTTTTGTTGAGAACAAATAAACAATTAAATCAAATGTCCCCTGTTTAAAGGGGGGGACACTCCAAAACTTTCAAACAAATGCCCTTTTTGTTTTTTTTCTTTTTGTTTTTTTTTTTGTGGTGTTTTTTGTAGTTTGTTTTGGCATTAAAACCACAAATTATACTAGTGCACCCTGGCTAAAAGGGAGGGGACACTAAAACCCGGCAATAAAACAAATTAAACTTTAAAACATATAAAACCAAATTAAAATTTGGTTGCCAGGGGTGACAATGTACTCCAGTCCCTCCGGTGCCCACCTCTCACGGAAGGCCGCGAGCGTACCGGTGGACACCGCGTGCTCCATCTCCAGGGACACCCTGGCTCGGATGTAAGCGCGGAAGAGAGGCAGGCAGTCGGGCTGAACGACCCCCTCGACCGCCCGTTGCCTGGACCGGCTGCTGACACCCTTGACCGTGCCCAGGAGCAGTCCTACGAGGAGGCCCTCGGACCTACCCGCTCCCCTCCGCACAGGGTACCCAAAGATCAGGAGTGTGGGACTGAAGTGCAACCAGAACTTGAGGAGCAGCCCCTTTAAATAATGGAGCAGGGGCTGCAACCTCGCACATTCAATAAAAACATGGAACACAGACTCTTCCAGACCGCAGAAATTGCAGGCGGCCTGGGAGCCCGTGAACCGACTTAAAAATTTGTTGTACGGGACTGCTCCGTGCACCACCCTCTAGGCCAAGTCCCCAATAAATAGTGGGAGGACTCCAGCGTAGAGTGCACTCCATCGGGGACCCCACAACAGCTCTGCAACTCTTTTGTTACAAAACAATAAACATTAAATCAAGTGCCCCCTTATTAAAGGGGAGGGACACTCCAAACAGTTAACAAGTGCCTTTTTTTTTGTTTTTGTTTTTTTTGTGTGTTTTTTTTTTAATTTTGGCATGAAAGCCACAAATTATACAAGTGCCGCCTATAAACCTGGAGCATCCTCACAGGTGCATACATTACACTATTGACATTCCACAATTAAATCTGCCCCATTTATTCTCCCGCTTTTTCTAATTCTGATGTTCGTGCGCGCAATACTTCTTTCTGATACAATTGGCTTGATTATTTTTGTATTTTGTACCTCTTCCTGTGTTATGAATGGAATATTTGCAGCACATAACATTTCCCATCTCTGCCCCTGCTGCTGAAACTCTCATCCATGTATTTGTTACTTCTAGATTCAACTATTCCAATGCTCTCCTGGTCAGCTTCCCACCTTGCACCCTCCGTAAACTTGAGATAATTCAAATCTCAGCTGCCCACATCCTAACTCGCACCCAAGTCCCGTTCATCCATTATCCCTGTGCTCACTGATCGACATTGGCTCTTAGACCGCATAAATCTCAATTTTAAAATTCTCATTCTTGTTTTCAAATCTCTTCATGGCCTCACTAGGTTCACTAGGTTTATTCCTAGGATGAAGGGGTTGTCTTATGAGAAAAGATTGAGCAGGTACTCATTGGACTTTAGAAGAATGAGAGGTGATCTTATTGAAACATAAGATTCTGAGGGGGCTTGATAGGGTGGGGGAATCTAGAACTTGGGGGCATAGTTTCAGAATAAGGGGGCTCCCATTTAAGACGGAGATGAGGAGGAATTTCTTCTCTCAGAGGGTCGTGAATCTTTGGAATTCTCTACCTCAAAGAGCTATGGAAGCTGAGTCATTGAATATATTCAAGGCTGAGATAGATAGATTCTTGAACTACAGGTGAGTTCAAGTGTTACGGGGAACAGGCAGGAAAGTGGAGTTGAGGCCAAGATCAGATCAGCCAGGATCTTATTGAATGGCAGAGCAGGTTCGAGGGGCCATGTGGTTTACTTCTGCTCTTAATTCTTATGTTCTTATGTTATGTTCTCACCCCTCCCTATCTCGGTAACCTCCTCCAACCTACAACACACCAAGAACTCTGCGCGCCCACAATTCTGGCCCCCTGGACATCCCTGATAATCATCGCTCCACCATTGGTGGCCGTGTCTTCAGCTGCCTAGGTCCTAAGCACTGGAATCTCTCCCTGAACTTCTCTGCCTATCTACCTCGCTCTCCTCCTTTAAAATGCTCCTTAATGCTACCTCTCACTTGTCCTAATACCTCCTTATGTGGTTTGATGTCAAATTTTGTTTGATAATGCTCCTGTGCAGCTTGGGACGTTATACTACATTAAAGGCTCTATATAAATGCAATAATGCAACATAAAGTTGTTGTTGATCTTGAATCAAACCAATTCTAATGCACTTCAACAATCTCTTTCCCACATACCAAACCTGAATTCACTCACACAGTACAAAATCAGAATACTGCGAATGTCGGAAATCTGAAATATGACGAAAGATCACCAACCTCAAAAGTTAACTATCTTTCTCTCTCCACAAATGCTGCCTGACCTGCTGAGTATTTCCAGTATTTTCTGTTGTTATTTCTGAACTCATTCACCTTGTGCTGCTCTTGGCTCATTCTCCCTACCTTTAAGAGAGTTTGGAGGTCTGCCCAAATCTCGCAGTGTTTCATCCCAAGCTTAAAATCTACATTTTTAACCCTCAAGCTGACAGCTTGTCAGAAATATTCTGGGCTCCCTGGGCAGTAACAGTGATACTGAAACAAACACATATTACAGTAATAAACTAATCAAATGTGTCAGGGGTATCTTTAATACCATAGTAATAATTCAATTCCACTAAAATAAATATTTGAAAATACAATGTTATATTAAAATTTAAAAATAATTGGTCCTGAAATTACACTATAGGATACGAATTTTTGAATGTTAGTGCATTAATCTGAAATTCCTTTTGCTACTCGTTCAGCAGACATGTTAACCTATTCAAATTAAATGGACTAACAGCTCCACTAAAATAGTAGAAAGCAGAATTTCAGATGTTGTTTATCCTCTAATATTCCACAGTGCAATTTTAGGGCCTTTAAGCATGTCTTCCCACCCTTTTCTCTTCTTCTCCATTTGTTTGTTGGCCTATTTTTATATTATACTTTTACTTTATTTCTAGCTAAAGTAAGCTAAGATACATATAAACGTAGCTTTGATGATTGTCGTGATAGATCTTATCCATCTCAAGCAAAGACATAACTTATCCATGGCAGCTGCAGCCTGATTGTGTCCAGGCAAGGTAACTTGTGCAGGATACACCATGAGCTAATACCATTATCATATCATTATTGCAGTGTATCTGTATTTCTGAAGGCAGGAAAATGCTCCGATTGGTTAAAACCTTCTCTGTGGCCCTGTAATTCATGGGCAAGACTATCATTGATTATCAGGAGTAAACTGGGGGATCATTTATACAATGGAGCATAAACCAGGAAATAGTGGGCGCTTGTAAAAAGGGAACAGCAATAATCATGGGTGATTTTAACCTCCATATTGATTGGACAAATCATATTGGTCAGGGTAGCCTTGAGGAGGAGTTCATAGAGTACATAAGGGACAGGTTCCTTGAGCAGTATGTAACGGAACCAACCAGAGGGCAGGCTATCTTAGATCTGGTCCTGTGTAATGAGACAGAATTAATAAACAATCTCCTAGTAAAGGATCCCCTTGGAATGAGTGATCAGAGCATGATTGAATTTCAAATGCAGATGGAGGGTGAGAAAGTTGGATCTCTAACCAGCGTACTAAGCTTAAATAAAGGAGACTATGAAGGTATGAGGGCAGATTTGGGTAAAGTGGACTGGGAAAATAGATTAAAGTGTAGGACGGTTGATGAACAGTGGTGTACATTTAAGGAGATATTTCACAACTCTCAAGAAAAACATATTGCAGGAGGAAAGGGTGTAAGAGAAAAGATAGTCATCCATGGCTAACTAAAGAAATAAAGGACAGTATCCAATTAAAAACAAGGGCATACAAAGTGGCCAAAAATAGTGGGAGGACAGAAGAATCGACATGTGAACAACCCCAGAAGGCATTTGATAAGGGGCCACATAAAAGGTTACTGCACAAGATAAAAGTTCATGGGATTATGGGTAATATATTAGCATGGATAGAGGATTGGCTAACTAATAGAAAACAGAGAGTTGGGATAAATGGTTCATTCTCGGGTTGGCAACCAGTAACTAGTCGGGTGCTGCAGGGATCAGTGCTGGGACCCCAACTATTCAAAATCTATATTAACGACTTGGAGGAAGGGACCGAGTGTAACGTAGCCAAGTATGTTGATGATACAAAGATGGGAGGAAAAGCAATATGTGAGGAGGACACAAAAATTTGCAAAAGCACATAGACAGGCTAAGTGAGTGGGCAAAAATTTGGCAGATGGAGTATAATGTTGGAAAGTGTGAGGTCATGCACTTTGGCAGAAAAAAAATCAAAGAGCAAGTTAAATGGAGAAAGATTGCAAAGTGCTGCAGTACAGTGGGACCTGGGGGTACTTGTGCATGAAACACAAAAGGAGAGTATGCAGGTACAGCAAGTGATCAGGAAGGCCAATGGAATCTTGGCTTTTATTGCAAAGGGGATGGAGTATAAAAGCAGGGAAGTCTTGCTACAGCTATACAGGGTATTGGTGAGGACACACCTGGAATACTGCGTGCAGTTTTGGTTACCATATTTACAAAAGGATACACTTGCTTTGGAGGCAGTTCAAAGAAGGTTCACTTGATTGATTCTGGAGATGAGGGGGTTGACTTATGAGGAAAGGTTGAGTAGGTTGGGCCTCTACTCATTGGAATTCAGAAGAATGAGAGGTGCTCTTATCGAAACATATAAGATTATGAGGGAGCTTGACAAGGTGGATGCAGAGTGGATGTTTCCAGTGATGGGGGAGACTAGAACTAGAGGGCATGATCTTAGAATAATGGGCCGCCCATTTAAAACAGATGAAGAGAAATTTCTTCTCTCATAGGGTTGTAAATCTGTGGAATTCGTTGCCTCAGAGAGCCGTGATAGCTGAGACATGGAATAAATTTAAGACAGAAATAGACAGTTTCTTAAACGATAAGGGGATAAGGGATCATGGGGAGCAGGCAAGGAAGTGGAGCCGAGTCCATGATCGGATCAGTCATGATCTTATTGAATGGTGGAGCATGTTCGAGGGGCCGTATGGCCTACTCCTGTTCCTATTTCTTATTTTCTTATGGTCTTATGATAACTTAGTTAACAGCATATATTGGGAAAGGGAATATCCTGTCTGACCAACCTTCTCAAATGGAGTTGTTCATCTTCTAAATGATTATGTACCACACAAAAGTCTATTAATTAAACTCAAAGCTGTGGGGATTCAAAATAAATCCTGGTAATGATTAGAAAAGTGACTGAAGGGTAGAAAACTGTTCGGTATACAAGAACTCTACGAGGCTCAGTACTGTGAGCTAAACTTAGTGTGACCTTAGTCTTCTTTATTACAACTCCAGAGTGCCTAAACAACATGGCAGCCAATCTTTTATACTGGCCCTACACGTGTGTGCAGGTGACCATTAGGACTCCAACAGTCACGCCCTCTGGTGGCAAGTATTACATAGTTACATACATAACATCACTCCCCCTCCCCCCCAAAATCTTTGGTAAAAGTTATTTACAAGTTAAGGCGATCCGGAGTCCTTCGCTCCCTGGTTGACTGTCTAAGTTCAAAACCCTGGCGTGTGTGAGTTGGTCAGACCATTGCTGCACTGCACCGCGGCTGGACTGACCGGACTGTCAGGAATGGTGGGTTCATCCTCGTGATTGACAGCGAGGTCGATTGCTGGTTGGGTGTGTGTTGGTGGATCGTCAATGGTGATGTCCTCTTCAGGTCATTCCTGGTTGTCAGTAAATCGCAATTTGGTCTGATCTAAATGCTTTCTGCACGTTTGGCCATTTAACAGTTTGATTATAAACACTTCCTTGGCCAAAACCGTGCCAGCAACCCACTTGGAACCATGACCGTAATTCATGACAAACACAGAGTCGTTAACATCAATTTCACATGAAACAGCCGCGCGATCGTGGTACATGTTCTGCCGGAGTCGCCAGGTTTCCACATGATCTTTAAAATCCAGGTGGACTAGGGAGAGCCTAGTTTTGAGGCTTTCTTCATTAGCAATTCTGCCGGGGGAGCCCCAGTAAGCGAGTGGGGTCACGTCCGGTAACTGAGCAGAATGCGAGACAAGCGGGTCTGCAGGGAACCGTCCGTCACGCATTTCATGCTCTGCTTGATTGTTTGGACTGCCCGCTCCGCTTGACCATTAGACGCGGGCTTAAACGGAGCAGACTTGACATGCTTTATGTCATTATGGGTCATAAACTCTGGTGAAACATGGTCCATTGTCGCTGACAAGGATGTCGGGCAAGCCATGGGTGGCGAACATGGCCCGGAGGCTTTCAATGATGGCTGTGGACATGCTGGATGAAATGATTACGCATTCAATCCATTTGGAGTAAGTGTCCACTATTACTAAAAACATCTTTTCTAGAAAAGGGCCGTTAAAATCTATGTGGATCCTGGACCACGGTTTGGAGGGCCATAACCACAGACTTAGTGGAGACTCCCTTGGTGCATTGCTCATCTGCGAGCAAGTGTTGCACTGATGCACGCATGACTCCAAATCTGAGTCAATGCCGGGCCACCAAACATGCGACCTGGCAATTGCCTTCATCATGACAATGCCTGGCTGGGTACTGTGTAGGTCGCGTATAAACGTTTCCCTGGTTTTTTTTGGCAAAACCACGCAATTACCCCATAAGAGACAATCCGACTGGATGGACATTTCACCTTGCATTTCCCTGGAAACTGCCTACTAGTTCCCATTTAGGACGCAACTCTATAGTAATGATAGCACTGGATCCTGACTGGTCCAGGTCCTGATCTGGTGAGCCGTGATGGGTGACCCCTCGCTCTCAACAGCATCCATGACCAGTAGCAAGTCTGCGGGCTGCATCATTTCAACCCCAGTGGTGGGTAATGATAGACAGCTGAGAGCATCGGCACAGTTTTCAGTGCCTGGTCTTTGGCGGATAACATAGTCATAGGCGGATAATGTTAGTGCCCATCTTTGGAAATGGGAAGAAGTATTGGTGTTTATACCTTTGCTCTCTGAAAACAGCGAAATGAGCGGCTTGTGGTCAGTTTCAAGCTCAAACCAAAGTCCAAATAGGTATTGGTGCATTTTCTTAACCCCATATACACACGCTAACGCTTCTTTCTCGACCATACTATAGGGTCTCTCAGCCTTAGACAGACTTCTAGACATGTATGCAACCGGTTGGAGGTTTTCTGATACATTGGCTTGCTGTAACACACAGCCGACCCCGTACGATGAGGCGTCACAAGCTAGCATTAAACATTTACATGGGTCATAGTGTACAAGTAACTTATTTGAACATAGCAGGTTCCTGGCCTTTTCAAAGACTGTGTCTTGAGATTTGCCCCAAACCCAGTCGTCACTCTTACGTAGCAACATGTGCAAAGGCTCTAACAATGTGCTCCACCCAGGTAGAAAGTTACCAAAATAGTTGAGGAGTCGCAGGAACAAACGCAGCTCTGTCACATTCGGTGGTCTGGGCGCATTCTTGATGGCCTCCGTCTTTGAATCCGTGAGCCTGATGCCGTCTGCTGCAATCTTTCTCCCCAAAAATTCGACTTCTGGCGCCAGAAAAACACACGGAGCATTTCAGCCTGAGTCCCACTCTGTCTAGGCGACTTAGAATCTCTTCCAGATTGTGTAGGTGTTCAATGGTGTCACGACCAGTGATCAGGATGTCGTCTTGAAATATAACGGTGCGCGGAACAGATTTCAGCAAACTCTCTATGTTTCTCTGGAAAATGGCGGCAGCCGAGTGAATCCGAAAGGGCACCTGTGGTATATAAACAGCCCTTTGTGTGTGTTGATGCACGTCAGTCTTTTCGAAGACTCAGCCAGCTCCTGTGTCATGTAGGCGGAGGTTAGGTCCAACTTGGTGAACAACTTCCCCCTCCCCCCCTCTAATGTTGCGAACATGTCATCCGCCTTGGGTAGCGGGTTCTGGTCCTGTAGTGAGACTCAGTTAATCGCTACCTTGTAGTCTCCGCAGATTCTGACTGTGTCATCGCTTTTCAACACCGGAACAATTGGACTGGCCCACTCATTGAACTTGACTGGCGAAATTATTCCTTTACATTGGAGTCTGTCCAGTTCGATCTCGACTTTCTCCCTCATCATGTATGGAACCACCCGAGCCTTGTGATGGACGGGCCGTGCATCGGAGCCGAGATTGATCTGTACCTTGGCGCCTGTGAAGTTGCCGATCCTGGTTCGAATAGCGAGGGAAACTTGCTCAGCATTTGAGCACACGAGGCATCATCCACTGAAGATAGTGCTTTGATGTCGTCCCAATTCCATCGAATCTTTTCTAGCCAGCTTCTGTCGAACAGCGTTGGGCCATTGCCTGGAACAATCCACAATGATAGATCATGCACAGCTCTATCATACGATACCTTCACTGCCGCACTTCTAATGACTGGTATGTGCTCGTTGGTATAGGTAGGCAGCTTTGTATTAATCGGGCTCAGTTTTGGCCTTTGTGCCTCGAAAACCTTCTGGCTCATTATTGACTGACTCGAATCTGTGTCCAACTCCACAGATACTGGAACTCCATTTAATATGACTTTCAGCATTATAGGAGGGCTCTTGGTGGTGAAGGTATGTACCCCATACACTTCTTCCTCGGGCTGAATTGCCTGTGCTGCGTGATCCAAGCTGGATCAATCATCCTCTGCCACGTGGTATGTCGCAGCACGTTTGCACATTTGCTGGAGGTGCCCCATTGTTGCGCAGCCTTTGCACATGTAGTGCTTGAATCGACATTGATGAGCCCGATGATTACCCCCGCAGCGCCAACACGGTGCTAATGGATTCACATTCACCCCCGATAGCGGATTCTGAGTCATAACAGGTCTTGCAGCCGCAGACGTATAGGCCCGGCCATATGCAGTTCGGCCTGCCAGTGACATCATTTTATGCACAGTACTTGCCAGTGAGCTTCGATGTTGAGAAGATATCTGTTTGGTGTTATTGTCCGTGGCCATGCATGCCTGGGCGATCGCGATGGCCCTGCTCAGGTCTAGGGTTTTGGCAGCCAGCAGCTTTCGAAGAATGACCTCATAGCTGATGCCCAGCACGAAAAAGTCCCACAGCATTTGCCCCAACGCAGCTCCAAAATCGCAAGGTCCCGCGAGGCTTCTCAGGTCGGCGACATAATTCGCCACGTCCTGGCCTCCGGAGCGATGGTGTGAGTAAAAATGATATCTGGCAATGAGGATACTCCCCTGCAGCTTGAGGTGGTCCCAAACCAACGTGCATAACTCTGTATATTCCTTCTCCGTTGATTTTGTCGGTGCGAGCAGATTCTTGATGAGGCCGTATATTTTAGGCCCACAGACAGTGAGGAGAACCGCCCTGCACTTGGCCACGTTAGTGTCTCCTTCCAACTCGTTGGCCACAAAGTACTGGTCGAGACACTCGACGAAGGCTTCCCAATCATCACTCTCTATAAATCTCTCTAATATTCCAACGGCAGCCATGGTTGCGTGAAGGTTCGTATTCTGTTACTCGTTGCCAATTGTTAGATATACAAGAACTCCACGAGGCTGAGTACTGTGAGCTGAACTTAGTGTGACCTTAGTCTTCTTTATTACAACTCCAGAATGCCTAAACAACGTGGCAGCCAACCTTTTATACCGGCCCTGCACGTGTGTGCAGGTGACCTTTAGGACTCCAACAGTCACGCCATCTGGTGGCAAGTATTACATAATTACTTACATAACAGGAACAATAAGAACTCATTGGAAGAGTGGAGAGGAAAGGAGTATTGTGTGGGGTACCTCAATTGTTTGGTGCTGAGATCATTAGTGTTTATAATTTACATAAAGAACCTGAATTCAGAAACTTAATGCAATGTGATCAAATTTACAAATGATTCCAAACTAGGAGAGACCGTGGAATCAGAAGAGGCAGTTCAGAAATATAGAGTGAATGGGACAAAATATTTCAGTGGTAAGAATAATGGGGGATGAACTTTAATAAAGAAAAATGTAAAATGCTACATAGGAAGAAAAAATAGATGACACATGTACTTTAGGAGTGGTGTTGAAATAGCTAAGAATGAAGCTGATGAGATCTAGGAGTCTTAGTAGATTTGACACTAAACATGTCCAACCAATGCAGAGCAGCAATTAACAAAGCCGATAGGATGTTGAACAAATAGTCTAAACAGAAGATAGTAATCAAACGTTATAATGCTCAGGTCAGACCGCACCATGCGTACTGCATACAGTCCTGGTTGCTGAACAATAAGAGCGACATTAAAGCACTGGAGGCAGTGGAGAGAAGAACCACAGGCTGATCCCCAGGGACAAGGGATCTGAGTTATGAGGAAAGACTGAATAAACTTGGGCTTTTCAGTCTAGAAAGGAGGCGTCTGAGAGACGACCTTATCGAGATTGTTAAAAATGGACATGCTTATTTGTACTGCCATGTTCCACCTTTTGTCTATGATTGGTCCCGTTGGAGGATAAACCACACCCTGCAGCTTCACAGGAATGTGTCACTGGAACCACCCATCCCAAGGTCTCACTGACTTTGCAAATTGTAACTCGATCCACTTTGACTTCCTGAAGCGACAGAGGACAGAACTCAAAAGAACATAAGAAATAGGAACAGAGTAGGCCATACAGCCCCTCAAGCCTGCTCCGCCATTCAATAAGAGCATAGCTGATCTGATCATGAATGCAGCTCCACTTCCCCGCCCGCTCCCTATAACCCCCTATCTGCTTATCATTTAAGAAACTGTCTGTTTCTGTCTTAAATTTATTCAATGACCCAGCTTCCACAGCTCTCTGAGGTAGCGAATTCCACAGATTTACAACCCTCTGAGAGAAGAAATTTCTCCTCTTCTCAGTTTTAGATGGGCGGCCCCTTATTCTGAGATCATGCCCTCTAGTTCTAGCCTACCCCATCACTGGAAACATCCTCTCTGCATCCACCTTGTTAAGCCTCCTCATAATCCTATACATTTCGATAAGATCACCTCTCATTCTGAATTCCAATGAGTAGAGGTCCAACCTACTCAACCTTTCCTCATAAGTCAATCCCTCATTCCCGGAATCAACCTAGTAAACCTTCTCTGAACTGTCTCCAAATCAAGTATATCCTTTCGTAAATATGGAAACCAAAACTGCACGCAGTATTCCAGGTGTGGTCTCACCAATACCCTGTATAGCTGTAGTAATACTTCCCTGCTTTCATACTCCATCCCCTTTGCAATAAAGGCCAAGATACCATTGGCCTTCCTGATCACTTGCTGTACCTGCATACTATCCTTTTGTGTTTCATGCACAAGTACCCCCAGGTCCCGCTGTACTGCGGCACTTTGCAATCTTTCTCCATTTAAATATTAACTTGCTCTTTGATTTTTTTCTGCCAAAGTGCATGAACATTTTCCAACATTTTTTGCCCAGAAGACAGCAAGGGCCAGCCAAGGTGCCTTACACCAGTCCAAGTACATCCCTCCCCCTCCCCTCACCCCACCATAGATGGGACAGGCATTGTGTACAGATTGTTTATTGGGTATGAAGTGAATAGTGACAGTGTCGTGACTTCTGGATATCATCCACTCCAATGATGTCCCTTGAAGAGAGTTGGAAGAACGTGATTCTTCTTCCCCCCCACCTGTGTCTCCGCCGCCACCTCCCCATCCCCTGCCCGTGACTCTCTCTCTCTCTCTCATTCCCCAGTCTTTCTCTCACCCCCAGTGTCATTTTCTGCCCTAGCCTCTCTCTCTCTCTCCTCCCAGCCTCTCTCTCTCTCTCTCCCCCCAGCCTCTCTCTCTCTCTCCCCCCAGCCTCTCTCTCACTCTCGGCCCCATGCCCGCCAGGGGGGAGAGAGTCGGGGCTTCAGGTCCTGCTTCTCGGCACCACGTGGATGGAATGATTCGAGCTGGGAGGGGGGGGTGGAGCTTGACGGGGTGTGGCTTGTCGTATGTCTGTCAAAAAAATGCAGTACGGGCATGGGGGGACGGGGCTTGACAGCCGCCTATCTGTCAAAAAAAGTGCAGTTCAAATAGTTACAATCAGTTAAAAATAGAGAAAAGGTTAAGCTGGAATGCCCCTTTAAATTAAACTGTGTGACTAGATCTAGGGAGCACAGATTCAAACTAATAAAAGGTAATAATAGGAATGATATCAAGAAATTCTTCTTCACACATACAGTGATCAATATGTGGAATAAATTCCCATGGAAGTAAGAACCCTGGAATCATTCGAGAAACAATTAGATGCTATAATGAGGGAGACATTAGGATCACTCTTCTGGATGATCGAAGGTGGGCCGAATGGCCTTCCTCATCCAGAATTATTTTGTAATCCTGTGAGAACTATTGATGTTCAGTTTTGTTAAAAGAAAATGGAGAATAGATCCCTAAAACACCGGTAAAAGTCCCAGACAATTCTGTGTTCCAATGTAGTGAAAAAGCAAAATGTGACTATAGGAGAGCGTGCGGGTTTGAGGGAGAGTTGGCGGTTAAAAGCACAGAAAGTGACAGTGCGTCAGGAACCCGCCATCATCACACCGACTTCCGCATTTAACTCAGGCACATTTCGAGACGTGCCCGCTTGGGAGAGGCTCAATGAGGGCGACCTCATTGAGGAATTTAACTGCTAGTTTACAGACCAATAACTGCCTTTTTATCATCAGGTTTTGGCTTTAACTGGTTGTGAATGAGAACCTTGCCTGTGAAGGGCAGGTGAAAGCTCAGTGATCATTGTACGAGTTCATTAAGTGACAGCTGGAGAAACCACATAAATACACACCATACACCTGCTTCCTTGCCTAAAGGGAAAGGCTCTGGCTGACACCATTTTGTGCAGAGATTTAGCTTTCAGGTGTTTGCAGGTCATTTCTGCAACCTCGGAGGCCACTCTCACCACATTGCTAGTCACTCTCACTACAATGGAGGATTGGCTTTTTGATCTCTGCTTCACCTGTCATCTATTACATCAGCATGGGTGCCGCTTATGCTGTATCACCTTGGACTCAGAATCGGACCAAGGTTAACCCCTAGCACCAGCCACACCAGCAGCAGCAGCCACAACACCAGCAGCCTTCTACTCACTGATCAGATGTTCCACAGGCGAGAGGGGATCAGCACAGGGGGGCCCCAGACCAGAGGCGATACCCCCAACACAGGGTTTACAGGCAGAGGATGAGCTTCCTGGACATGACTGAGCAGCAGTCCTTCAGGTGGCTCAGGCTATTGCGCCAGATCGTGGCAGACATTTGTAGCTTGCTGCCCAGAGGCCCCGGTGGACACGCCTCACTAGTGACTGTGAAAGTCACCACTGCCTTCAATTTCTTCGCCTCAGGCTCCTTCCAGGGATTTGCAGCAGACATTTGCGGCATCTCGCAGTCAGCTGCCCACTGATGCATCACACAGGTGACCAATGCTATGTTTGACAAGTCAGCCAATTATATCAACTTTGCCACTGATGAGGCAGGTGTTACTGAGCTGGCGCTCAACTTTGCCACTCTGGCTGACTTCCACAGGTGCAGGGCATCATCGACTGCACACATCATGTGGCCATCAGGGCACCCCATCATCATCCAGGAGTGTTTATGAACCGCAAGGGCTTCCATTCCCTCAATGTGCAGCTCATCTGCAACCACAAAAAGATCATCGTGCATGTGTGCGCCAGATTCCCTGGCAGCTGTCATGACTCTTCCGCGCTGCTCCAGTCCACCTCCCTCAGCTTTTCGCACCTCCAAACAGACATCCGGCTGGCTGCCTGGAGACAAGGGCTACCCACTGAAGACATGGTTGATGACATCATTGAGAAGTCCAAGCAATGAGACCGAGGAGCACTATTACGACAACCATATGTCCATCAGATGTGTCATAGAGCAAGCCATGAGCATGATGAAGATGCACTTCAGATGCCTTGAACAATCTGGAGGAGTCCTTCAATACGCATCAGCCAAGGTCTCCAGAGAAATTGTCATATACTGCACACTGCAAAACATGGCACAGCAGCGAGGTTTGGAGCTGCAGGAGGAGCAAGGCGCAGAGCACACAGCCTCTTTAGAGGAGGAGGAGGAACAGGTGGAAGACGAGGAGAAGGAGGAACCCGAGGTGGAGATGGCACCAACTGCGGCGAATATTGCTGCCCAGGAGGCTTGGGAAGGACTCATAATGGCCCGATTTACTTAACTTGCACCGGTGTACCCACATGGCTCCCAGATGCAGTACCAGCTCCCCCCACCCCCCACCCAACAATACTGCAAAGCAGTCCTACAATGGCCAAGCCATTCCTCTCAGCTAAACCCCCATTGCTCAAGGTTAATTAATGGCTCACCATTCACTCCCAGTGATAAGGCCACTTCTTAGGTAGCAGGCCAAAAATAGACAAGACGGGAAAGTTGAGCAATAAAATAAATTTATGTGCGTCAGAAATAGAACTGAAACTTAACATTAACATTTTGTCAAGCACCCTTGTGCATCTATGATTGTGTCTTTTTTCATTTCCGCGTGATTCTATGAGGCACAATTCCTGTGGCTTCAGCAGAGGTAGAGGCCGGCTGCTCACTGCCTTGCTGCGACTGCTTTGAAACCTTTGGCAACATCTTCTTGGTTTTGGAGCCTGTGATGGCCCCGCCAAGACTGCTCCTCCTGCAACTGTACAGGGGACTCAGCCATCGGGATCCGAGACAGCATGTGGGCCTCTGACTGAGGGGGAGGCAAAGGGGGAGAAGTGGGAGAGCTTTGCGAATAGCTCCCCCTTCCATGTCCCCTCTCACCATCATCCTTCTCGTGGGCCACCTGCATTTTCCTACTAGCAAGGAGCTGGAGCACATCTTGCTGGACATCAGTGGGATGAACGCTCAAGTCTACGTTAGTATTCCTCCACAAGATGAGGTCAATGAGTGTCTGAAATCTGTTGTTCACAGTAAGCATGCTCTCGTTGGACTGGCGCATTAGCTGCTCCATGCAGGTGGCCATCCTTTCCATGGAACAGCACATCGTTGCCATCGCCTGCGAGATGGTGGTGCTCATGTTGGAGATGGGCTCCTCCATTCTCTGTATAGTCACACACAGCACAGCTGCAAAAGCTGTCAGAGACTCGCGCATTTGTTTCTGCTCCTCCAAGATCACGCTGTTCGTCGAGGGCCCCCCAGGCGCAGCGTCTGCATGCAGCTGGGCAGAGCTGGGAGCGATCTGCGCCCTCCAGCAAGGACCCCCCCACTGCCATCCCTGTCTCCACCATCTGCTCTTGCTCACTTGTGAAGTGTGAGACACCAGGTGACAGCATTAATCTGTCTTGCACAGGACCCACTGAGCTGTGCGTATCTGCAGTGGTACTGGGTGCACTTGGCTCTACTGACGGTGCGCCCTTAGAGGCTGCAGCTTCCACTGAGGAGTTGTCTTCCTCCTCCAGCTAGACAGTGGTGGGGGAAGGGAGGCAGGGCACTTGATGTATTGGTGGGAGAGTAAAGAAATGAATTAGAAGTTTTATGATAAGAATGTTTAAAATTAACATTATGTACATGATGAAATTTCACTGGCTGCTGACATCAAGGGGGTAAAATTGCCCTGTTCACCGATTGGGGACGGTAACCAGCTGAGGCAGAAGCTCACTCCGCCACTGAATTGGGCTTACCGCCCTCAAAGGAAGTGGAGTGCAATCTCTGGGGCGAGGACTGCTGCGCTACACGCTTCAACGCCCCTTGCCTTCGCTTAAAGGGGAAGGTCGCTGCGCATTCTGCAAGTCCTCATATAGCCTCCACTAGGCTATCAGGGCAGAGTGGGACAGGGCCTGCAGTCAGGCATCCAGAACGGATGGTGGCCCGGACCACACTAGGGCTGATATACCAGAGCTGACAGGAGAATTGGCAAACCAGTAAAGATGGCGAGGTGGTGCACTGGCTCTTTAAGTCCCGCCCCGAGAGTGGATGTCAGCCAGCTTCACGACCTGTAAAGCAGGCATTGACATCCGCTTGTGTCAGCCTTGTGGGCCATGGGGCAATTTGCACCATGGAGTGGTATGGGGTCAGTGTAAGGTGGTGAAGGAGTGCGTGCACGCCAAGTACCTCATCACGGTGGCCCAAGGCACTACTCGTGGCACACGTCACTGCCATGACAGCACCTCCGCAAACTCACGGGCAATTTCTCGGGAGCCGGTAATGCCCCTACTCCCCACCGTGCCCCCCCCCCCCCATCCCCTGCACCCCTGGGGAAAATCTCTTCCGCCCCTGTTAGCACCCCCCGGAGGCACTAACAGGCCTCTAAAAATGCCCCCGCCTCCCCCCGCCAAGTCTCTGTGAGTGACTGTTGTATGCTATGTTGCTGTATAAGATTTAAATCTGTCACCAGGTTGCTGGTCTCGCCATCTCCTACCACCAACAACTCTGCAACTCCAGAGATTTCAAGTGCCTCCTCCGCTGATGGAGTCAAATTGGTGAATATTGGAGGGCCACCTCCAGTTCGCTGCATCTCCCTGTTGTTCTCGGCTCTCTTCTCCTGCAAGGAGGGGAAGAAGAGAATTTTGAGTGAGAGTGATGGAATGAGTGTGAGGGTTACATCTGTAGAGGGTGACTATGAGTGAGTGGCGTGACATTGCCAAATGGCCTCCTTCTGTGGTGTTACTTGATATGATTGCATTAGGATAAGGTTGCGTGTCAGTGGTGGTTAGTCAGCT
Organism: Pristiophorus japonicus; assembly: GCF_044704955.1. NCBI lineage: Eukaryota > Metazoa > Chordata > Chondrichthyes > Pristiophoridae > Pristiophorus > Pristiophorus japonicus. The sequence goes on along the minus strand of NC_091982.1, from coordinate 98,715,337 downwards.
GGGGATGTGAATAGCTGCATAGATAGTGAGCGATAGGTAGATGTGTAAGATAGGTTGGTGTGAGGACTGCTGTGCAGGAATAGGCTTGGGAAGGCAGAGTGATGGATTGGGATGACACGCACATCAGGATGTAGTGGAATGTGGCTTTGCACTCACATTTCCTGATCTCATGAGATCATTAAATCTTTTCCGGCACTGGATCCAAGACCACCTTATGGCAGCCCTGCTGCTGACCTGCTCCAGGATCTCCAGACATGCCCTCATAGTGGGCTCAATTTTGGTCAGGAGTTGCTCCGTTTTTTTTGGAGTAACTTGATTTTTCTGGTGTATCTTAAAAATCCCCATTTTGCACATTCAATTTGTGCCAGTGTAAGTGAGTTAGTTACGATTTTTTTAGTTTCATTGTTTTTTCTCAAAAGAGGGCGTTACCAACCACCTATGCCAGTTCTGCCCATTTAGGCAACTTTGGCCAGCTAATAGTTACTCCAAATCTACTTAGGCCAGCGTATGTGGCCACTTCAGAAAACCCTTGCGGAGAGTTAAGAAATCAGCGCAGGTAGGTACATCAGAGGCCATTCGGCCTGGGATAGGGGCAGGAAGGGAAGCAGAAAGGACCTGCACCTAAACCACCAAGACTTACAAAGCACTAAACCTTGGAAACAAAAAGTAATAAGCATTCAATAACAAATACAAAATAGAAGTAAGTCCTACCTTCATCTTAAAACTCAGCCCTGGAAGGCAGCGGGCTGGCTGGTGCGGGAGGCCACTTGGCCTGGGCTAGGGGCTGGAGTGATCGGCATCAGGATTCAACTAAGAGAGAGGCTGGGCTGCAAATGAACGGGGGCGGGGGGAGGAGGAGAGCAAGTGAATGTGGCATCTGTGGGGAGAGAGAGAGGCTGGGCCGATTGCCAAATTTTGACGCTACTGCGCATGTGCAGACATCGCGGCCCAACTCCAATGCGCATGTGCAGACGTCCCGGCACTGTTTTCAGCGCAGGACACTGGCTCCGCCCCTGACTCAACTGGCCACATTATGTGACCACAAGGAGAAGGCCAGACAGCGGCCAAAATGGGGAGGAATCTTTTTCGGCGCACTTCTGAACGGAGAAAAGCGGCGCATCTCCGGTAAGTGCGCCGAAAAAAGGGGTGGGCCAAAATTGAGCCCAGTGTCTCTGGCTGGTCTGTTGCTGCCTTCCGCAGAGAAGAGGATCTCCCTGCATGCTCTGACACCCTGGACCAGCATTTCCAGGGAGGCATCAGGGAATCTTGGTGCAGCCTCCTGTCTATGCAACTCCATGACCCACACAAATCTCAGTGGTATGCAGCAATTTCTACCTTTCCCAAACACTTTTAGCTCTCCTACAACAACCTTCATCTGGGATATGTGCAAGGCTACTTGAAACATCCATGCTGAAAACAAGTCATCAGTGACATCAGCAGACCCGCTCCATTTAATTGGGCCGGGAAACCTGCATGACTGTTTCAATTGATGCAATTGAGTTAAACGCGCAGTGCAAAACGCGTTGTTAAAATGTTCAGGATGGTAACCCGCTACGCAGCCTACACATTCCCGCCCCGACGGGCAGGTATAGATTCCGGCCCACAAATCAAAGTGCCTAATTATAAATGGGCAGGAGTACAGAATGTGATCCCTAAAACACCAGTAGAAATTCCAGGATCCTATGTAATAAAAACAAAATGTAATTTATTCACTCATCATAGAAGAGTGGAACTGATCATGGGTTAATCAAACGGTCATAACAATTGTTAGCCTGTCCTCAGAATTAAAACCAATGTAAGCCAAAACTCTGAGTGAGAATTGCTGTGTAAAATGGCTGATGCTGGAAATTTGAACATTAAAATCTAAATTCAATCAAAAGAGGGGGGGCAGTCTGTAATGCAACGTGTGATTGCAAAAAATGACACTGTAAGTATTACACTTCCAGCATTACAATCAATTGATATGCATGCACAAATAAAATAATCAAGAATGAAGTCTATATCCTATCAGTTTGAATCTTTTAGGGTTTAGTGAGGGAAAATCACAAAACAATAAATGTTGATATGTGTACCCCGTCTATCAATCAAAATTAGCTTGTTTATCTTAACAATTGAAGAGGTAGAAATTGCACAAACATGTTCACAACAGGATTATTTTCAGACGTGTGATGAATTTGTAATGCTGATAATAAAACATGCTTGTATATTCTCCATTATAAGATATAACAAAAAAGAAAAAAAGTGCCTCTGCTATATCGTTTTAGGATTATGCAATTAAACTATTACTCATCTCATTTCATTATGTACATCAAATTTACATAAAAACTAATTCAAAGGAAAATAAAGTGAGAGTTTGAATGACAAGCTGTCAAAGTACAATTCCTTAATATTAAATAAAAATAAAAATTGTTAAGATTATCAGAGTGAGTTGTCTACTAAAATCTGAATAATGAAATAACTGATGGGAGAGTTATTCTTTCAGAGTTACAAAAAAATATATTAAAAAGGGCATGTCATTCCAATAAAAAAAATCAGTCAATAATATTCAGTCTAGTGAGTTTTAAGTAATATTTGCACATAGATTGTCTTCAGATTACAATTACATGTGGTCATCCATTTTAGAATAAAGCTTCAGTTAACAATCAAAGCCTTGCAATCCTTTACAGCAATTTATCTAGGCTTTTTGTGATCCTAGAGCAGTCAGTGTTCCCTGAGATAAGCCTCATCAGTCCATCAGTGTATTCTCTTTTATATGCCAGTTGTAGATAACACAGTGTAAACCATTTTTTTGTAATCTTGTTGAAATTCAATTTAAGACTATTATGCTTCTAAGGATAGAGTGAAGCATTGTTTAATCTTTGTTCTTAGTTTTTAGTGAATTCCTGCTGATGAATTGCCCATTTGGTTGAAAGCCCATTGCTGATCATCATCGCATCAGATGTGCCACTTCTGTCAACAGCTCTCCAATGATTTAATAGCCAAGTATGAGTTGTGTGGTTTATACATTTCATGTGGTACTTCTGTCACTCGTCTCTCATTTATAATCCTATAGACCAGAGAAGAGAGATTTGAATAATAAAACAAAATCTCCAAAACTAATAAAAGATCCTCTAGTTCACTTTTAGCATGATATACAAAGTGGTATATCACTGGTGTCTTTCAGGATGTATGATCTCCCTTATATTTGTCATCTGGTCACATGATTTGGTGTCAGCAAATGCTGCAATGTTACAACAAGCACTCTCTCTCTCTGAATCATTTATAACAATGTGAACAGAAGAGATCCAGGGCAGACAACCACAATTGTCTTATATTGTGGTACTGAAGTCTTCGCCTTTATTTTTATTGCCTTCTTTCATGTCTCTTTATCACTCTTCCCTTTTTCATTCCTCTGCTCACTCCTTCTTCTTTCTTCCAGCCAACTGCCTTGCAACAAATTTTCTCCTCCTGGCTGTTGTCTCACTCCTCCTTCCACCATCTCAACCACTGGCTTTATTCTACATTCATTATGCAGGACCATGTCTCATTTCCCCTGTCCTCTCCCAAGTTTCCAAATTGTTCCTCTTCCTCCTTTGCGACTCTCTCTCACATCCTAATCAATCTTCCCAGGCCTCCACCTCACTTCCCCCTTCAATATTCTAAGCTTCGGCTTCACTTTAACATCCCTCTCCCAAGCCTTAGCACCAGGCCCTTTCAACATGCTACTCCTTACTCTGTGCGTACACAAATCTTTGCCGGTGACAGGACAAGTTGGGAAGACTGTTAAAAAAGCATATTGGATCCTTGACATTATAAACAGAGGCAGTTATGCTAAACCTTTATAAAACACTGGTTAGGCCTCTGCTGGAATGCTATGTCCAATTCTGGGCACCACACTTTAGGAAGGATGTCACAGCCTTGGACACGGTACAGAGGAGATGTACTAGAATGGTACCAGGGATGTCAGACTTCAGTTACACAGAGAGACTAGACAAGCTGGGGTTGTTCTCCTTAGAGCAGAGAAGGTAAAGGGGAGATTTAATACAGGTGTTCTAAATCATGAAGGGTTTTGATAGAGTAAATTAAGAGAAACTTTTTCCAATGGCAGAAGGGTTGATAACCTGAAGATACAGATTTAAGGAAATTGGCAAAAGAACCAGAGGCGAAATGAGGAGAATTTTTTATTTTAACACAGCGAGTTGTTATGATCTGGAATTCACTGACTGAACGGGTGATGGAACCAGATTCAATCGTAACTTTCAAAAGGGAATCGGATAAATACTTGAAGAGGAAAAATATGCAGGGCTATAGGGAAAGGGCAGGGAAGTGGGATTAATTGGATAGCTCTTTCAAAAGAGCCGACACAGGCATGATGGACTAAATAGCTTCCTTTTCTATGGTTACATGCTATGATTTTATGATTTACATTCCATCTGAAGATCCTGCTCTATTTCCAGGCCTCTGCCTCACTTCTGCAATCCTCTCCAACTAGAATATTAAGCTCCACCTCCACAAAATAGAAATCCTGATACTCCATATTTATCATTGATGTGCTTTCTGTCTCATATCTATCGAGTGCATGCTATTTCTAGCATAACACAGGGATGTTTTTACAGCATCAATAATATTTTTAACAAGCATAATCCATGACAGCGAAATGGTTCTCTTTGTTCTTGAAGTATTGTTTATAGAATCGATTCATATTAATTTCTAACATCAGAAATTTGAAACCAGGTTTTGCAGCAAGGGAGATTAATTTGACATCTAACTGTTGGTGAACTAGACAGGTCTCAATGTCAGAGAAATCAAGATTTGCAGTTACTATTTACTTTTTCTTTTTGTTGTTTTACCTGCCTCTTAGGTTGATGTCTAAAATAATGGCAGTGAATACAAAAATCCTTGTGCTGTGTTACCTCCAATAAACCAAACCCTTGAATCCTTTGAGCATGATAGCAAACAAGGTTGCACTATAAAAGCCACGGCTGTCATTGAGAAACAACTCCTCAAAAGGAGTGCGATACTGAAAGTCTGCTGAGCATTTCATATATCTAGTCGGTGGAATGATAAAAGTTGGCACTTGTAATGCCACAACAAGGAGAGGGGAGACAAAATCTTTCCAACCATATTTTTTTTAAAGAACCGTCTTACTCATAAAAGCATTTCAAGAATCTGTCATTTGCATGCATGCAGCGAACAGTCAAAGCTTGAACATTATATCACAATTACACCAGCCGTATTCAAGTGACTAAGTCAATGAATCCCAATTACTGGAATATCAATGGTCACACACGTGGAATAATTTGTGGCAATGGTGCAGAAAAGCCTGGAAATTATTATTCAAATGGCCAATATTTATACATGACAATTTTCCACAATTCCTTTTTACTATCCATACCTTCCTTTAAAGGAGAATGGGATAGAAATTAGTCCTCCCACAAAAAGGATCAATTTCATGATGCCTGATCTGCACCTACATTAGGGGCGTTGCTATATTGTTGTAGGTGGGTTTCTAGGTGTCCATGGAAGCTACCTGAAGCTGGCGTTAGGTTCCTTGCATGTGCAAGTCAGTGTCTAGTGCCTGTTTGAGGATCTTTGGCAATAATTCACCTGCATGGAGTCGAGCAGGTGCTACAACTTAGTTTTACTCAATTCACCATAACCGTACCAGTGTTTATATAGCGTCTTTCATGATCTCAGGACATCACAGAGCGCTTTACAGCCAATGTAGTATTTTGAAGTGTAGTCACTGTTGTTGTTATTTTTGCAACCCTAGGTAACCTGTATCATACTGCCACCAGAGGGCATACCTGTTGGAATCCCAAGCGATCCCAGCATCCTTTGGGAGCACTATATAAGCAGGCCTCCCATGCTGTACCAACACTCTGGAGGTTGAATAAAGGAGCTAAGGTCACATTTACTCATGTCTACAGTACTCAGTTGCATTACTTTATTATGAGCATAACAACTGGCGATGAGATAATGAACAATCACGCAAAAATGCAGAGAACTGTTGGTATCCTGGAGAAATTCTCAGAAGGGGATGATTGGGAAGCCTTCGTGGAGAGACTCGACCAATACTTCATGGCCAACGAGCTGGAAGGGGACGAGACGCTGCCAAACGAAGAGATCCTCCCTACCGTCTGTGGGGCAACAACATATGGCCTCATGAAGAATCTTCCAGCTCCAGTGAAACCAATGACAAAATCGTATGAAGAACTGTGTACGCTGGTCCGGGAGCACCTAAATTCTGATGGCAAGGTATCGATTTTACACATGTCAACGGTCTGTAGGCCAGGAAGTGGCGAACTACATCGCCGAACTAAGGCGCCTTGCAGGACATTGTGAATTTGATGGATTCCTTGAGCAAATGCTAAGAGACTTCTTTGTGCTTGGCATTGGCCATGAGGTTATCTTTCGCAAACTATTGAATGTTGAAACACCGAAGCTGAGCAACGCCATAACGATAGCCCAGGCATTTATGTTCACCAGCAATAACACCAAACAAATTTTGCAGCATAAAGAGGTTTCGGCAAGTACTGTACACAAAGTAACGTCGTTTTCAGGCAGGAATGCATATGGCAGAACGTACACGCCTGCAGCTGCATGACCTCAGATGACCCAGAGTCCACCATCAAATGTTAATGCGAGGCAATTAACACCTTGTTGGCACTGCGGAGGTGATCATCGAGCCCATCAATGCTGCTTCAAACACTATGTGTGCAAAGGCTGTGGAACAATGGGAACCTCCAGCGAATGTGCAGATGAGCTGCAAACCCTGCAAATCTCCACGTTGCAGAGGAGGATCAATCCATGGCAGATCAGGCTGAACTAAAGACTCGAACCAAGGAGGCAGAAGTGTACGGGGTACACACCTTCACCACGAAATGTCCACCGATCATGCTAAAAGTCGAACTGGATGGAATTCCAGTATCCATGGAACTGGACATGGGTGCGAGTCAGTCTATCATGAGCAAAAAGGCCTTCGACAGGCTGTGGTGCAACAAGGCACACAGGCCCAAGCTTAGCCCCATTCATACCAAGCTAAGAACTTAAACTAAAGAGCTCATCCCTGTTATTGGCAGCGCAGCAATAAAAGCCTCCTATGATGGAGCAGTGCACGAACTCCCATTATGGATTGTACCAGGAGATGGCCCCACACTGTTCGGCAGAAGCTGGCTGGGAAAAATCCGCTGGAACTGGGATGACATCCAAGCGCTTTCGTCCGTCGAGGATGCCTCATGTGCCCAGGTTCTGAGCAAGTTCCCATCGTTGTTTGAGCCAGGCATCGGAAGTTTCTTGACGGTGAAGGTGCAGATCCACTTGATTCCCGGTACATGACCCATCCACCACAAGGCACGGGCGGTGTCATATATGATGCTAGAGAAAGTAGAAATTGAGCTGGACAGGCTGCAGCGAGAAGGCATCATCGCGCTGGTGGAGTTCAACAAGTGGGCCAGTCCGATTGTTCCGGTTCTCAAAGGAGATGGCACGGTCAGAATTTGTGGGGACTATAAAGTAACGATTAATCATTTTTCGCTACAGGACCGGTACCCGCTACCCAAGACAGACGACCTGTTTGCAACCCTGGCTGGAGGAAAGACGTTCACCAAGTTGGACCTGACCTCGGCCTACATGACGCAGGAGCTGGCGGAATCTTTGAAAGGCCTCACCTGCATCAACACGCACAAAGGTCTGTTCATCTACAATAGATGCCCATTTGAGATTCGATCAGCCGGGGCAATTTTTCAAAGGAACATGGAGAGCCTGCTAAATTCAGTTCCACCGTGGTTTTCCAGAATGACATATTGGTCACAGGTCGGGACACCATCGAACACTTGAAGAACCTGGAAGAGGTTCTAAGTCGGCTAGATCGCATGGGGCTCAGGTTGAAATGCTCAAAGTTTGTTTTCCTGGCACCAAAAGTCGAGTTCTTAGGGAGAAGAATCGCGGCAGACGACATCAGACCCACCGACGCCAAGACAGAAGCCATCAAGAACGCGCCGAGACCACAGAACATGATGGAGTTGCGGTCGTTCCTGGGACTCCTCAACTATTTTGGTAATTTCCTACCAGGGTTAAGCACCTTGCTAGAACCTCTACATGTGCTGCTATGCAAGGGAAATGACTGGGTATGGGGGAAATCACAAGAGGCTGCTTTCAAGAAAGCAAGAAATGTTATATTCCAACTGTTAAGTCCTGACTCTAATATATTGACTTACACGAGACACATGCTGAAGTCAAGGTCACTCAGGACCTGCACCTTTAATTTCAGCTCTCCAGTGCTGCACTTGTCTGAGACCTCCCTTTATATACCACCGTGGGACAGTTATGGAGTGTCTCCTGCAAGTGCACCCCTGGTGGTAAGGTATGCTTATTCTTACAGGTCATATCCAGTTACAGTCATGTATAGCATGGTAAGATACAGTTATATACAGTAATGTGAGATACATGACATCACCCTCCCCCAAGATCTTATTGCCTTTATAGATTCAGTCTCTCAGGTGGTCTGCGCTCTCGCGTGAAGCGTCTTAGTTGCGGTTCAGTTGTTTGCCTTGGTGCCTGTTTTTTGTTCGGTGTGATTGCTGGTATCTCATCTGGGCTGTCTGTTGAGACTGCCCTTTCCTCAGGTTGTTCCACCTGTCTGTCCACCAGGTGTGGTGTGAGTTCCACATTGTAGTCTGCCTCTGGTTCTTCAGTGTTATCAGTGAATCTACTTTTTAATTGGTCTATATGCCTCCAGCAGGTTTGGCCATTGTCCATTTGTACAACCAGTAGCCTGTTTCCCTCTTTGTTTGTTACTATCCCTGCAAGCCATTTGGGACCCCGGCCATAGTTACGCACAAACACTTTGTCCCCTATCTCATTCCACCTCCCCCTCGAATTTCGGTCATGGTACTCAGTTAGCTTTTGACGCTTAGCCTCAACAATTTCATGCATGTCTGGAAGGATTAACGAGAGCCTGGTCTTTAAGGTTCATTTCATCAATAGTTGTGTGGGGGGAACCCCAGTCAACGAATGCAGACGAGATCTGTATGCCAGCAGCAGTCGCGACAGGTGGCTCTGCAGCATGGGACCTTGGATTCTGAGCATGCCTTGTTTAATGATCTGCACTGCTCACTCCACCTGGCCATTGGAGGCTGGCTTGAAAGGTGCCGTCTTAACGTGATTTATACCGTGGTCAACTATATATTTGTGAAATTCTGCGCTGGTGAAGCACAGACCATTATCACTGACCAATATGTCAGGAATGCCGTGCATTGCAAACATGGTTCTAAGACTCTCCACAGTGGCGGAGGTGGTGCTCGAGTTTAAAATGGTGCACTCGATCCATTTTGAAAATGCATCAACGACTACGAGGAACATTTTGGCCATGAATGGGCCCGCATAGTCTACATGCACCAGCGACCACGGTTTGGTGGGCCAGGGCCAGGGGCTTATGGGGGCCTCCCTGGGGGCATTACTGAGTTGGGCACAAATGATGCACCGACGGATGCAGAGCTCCAAGTCCGCATCAATGCCAGGCCACCAGATATGAGATCTGGCGATGGCCTTCATAAGGACGATCCCTGGGTACTCGCGTTGGAGCTCCCAGACAAACGCCTCCCTGCCTCGTAAGGGCATAACTACTACGTCTGCCTGTAGTGAGAGTTCATGCATGCGCCTATGGAAGAGTTTGACCTCCTCGGGGCAGGCATCGCGAGCCTCTGCCCAGTCACCGGTTAAAACGCATCTTTTAACTAGAGATAACGTGGGGTCGCTGGTCATCCAGGTTCTGATTTGGCGAGCCGTCATGGGCGAACCTGTGGATTCAAAGGCATTGATTGCCATGACCATCTCACAGTCCTGTTCGTCGGACCCTTCCGTGGTCGCCAGGGGTAGCCTGCTAAGCGTGTCGGCACAGTTGTCTGTGCCTGGTCTGTGCCTTATCGTGTAGTCGTAAGCCGCCAGCATGAGTGCCCACCGTTGAATGTGCGCCGAGGCGTTGGTGTTGATTGCCTTGCACTCGGACAGTAGGGACGTGAGGGGTTTGTGGTCGGTTTCTAATGCGAACTTGGCCCCGAAAAGGTATTGGTGCATCTTTTTGACACCGTACACGCACGCGAGCGCCTCCTTCTCAACCATACCGTACCCACGCTCCACCCGCGAAAGTGGCCTGGAGGCATAAGCAACGGGCTGCAATTTACCCGCATCATTGACGTGTTGTAAAACGCACCCGATCCCGTACGCTGACGCATCATACATAAGGACTAACTTTTTACCTGGGTCAAAAAAGGCTAAAACACTCTTGGAACATAGAAGGTTGCGTGCCTTATTGAAGGCGCGTTCTTGGGCGTCCCCCCAAAACAATCGCACCCCGTTCTGAATAGCACGTGGAGAGGCTCCAGCAGCATGCTCAAGTTCTGCATAAAGTTCCCAAAGTAATTAAGTAGCCCGAGAAAGGCGCGCAGTTCCAAGACATTCCGGGGCCTGGGTGTCAGGCGAATCGCTTCGGTTTTGGATTCGGTTGGGCGGATTCCATCAGCGGCAATCCTTCTGCCCAAAAATTCAACTTCAGGCGCGAGAAACAGACACTTGGATTTCTTAACTCTTAGGCCTACCCGATCCAATTGACTTAGTACTTCCTCAAGATTGCAGAGATCAGAGTCGGTGTCCCTGCCCGTGATGAGTATGTCATCTTGAAACACAACCGTCCCCGGGATGGACTTGAACAGACTTTTCATGTTGCACTGGAATATAGCAGCTGCCGACCTGATGCCGAATGGGCATCGATTGTACACAAAAAGGCCTCGATGTGTGTTGATAGTGGTGAGTAGCTTAGACTCTTCGGTCAGTTCTTGCGTGATATACGCAGATATGAGGTCAAGTTTCGAGAAAAGTTTTCCTCCAGCCAACGTGGCAAATAGGTCCTCCGCTCTGGGCAGCGGGTATTGGTTCTGTAGGGAGACTCTGTTTATGGTAGACTTGTAATCCCCACAGATTCGCACGGATCCATCAGGCTTCATGACGGGGACGATGGGGCTTGCCCAGTCGCTGAATTCCATGGAAGAACTTGTGCCTTCCCGCAGAAGCCGGTCCAGTTCGTTTTCAATCTTTTCCCTCACCACATAAGGCACAGCGCCAGCCTTGTGATGGACCGGTCTGGCATTCTGTGTGATGTAGATTCTAACTTTAGCCCTTTGAAGGTGCCCATACCTGGCTGAAAGAGATGTTCAAAATGGCTTAGAACTGTTGAGCAGGAGGTCCGTTCCTCTGACGACATGGCGTGAACATCATCCCATTTTCAATTAAGTTCTGCTAGCCAGCTTCTCCCCAAAAGGGCTGAGAGATCCCCGGGAACAATCCACAGGGAAAGTCAGTGCACCATCCCTTTGTGTGTGACTGAGAGCATGGCGCTGCCAAGGACTGGGACGATTTCTTTAGTATAGGTCCTTAGTTTGGTGTCGATCTTTGTGAGTTTTGGTCTGTTGCTTTTGTGCGGCCACAGCTGTTCAAATTGTTGAACGCTCATGAGGGATTGACTGGCCCCCGTGTCCAGTTCCATCTTGACAGGTATCCCGTTGAGTAGAACCCTCATCATAATTGGAGGCGTCTTGGTGTAAGAACAGTGGACATTGATCGTGTTAACCCGCTGTACCTCGGCGTCCCGTGCACTGTTCCAACCGTCTTCCGACCCTTCCGATTCGTATACCAGCCGAGCTGCTGTTATTCTGCACATGCGAGCCAGATGCCCTGTGCAGTTGCAGTTTCTGCAAACGGCATGCTGAAATCGACACACCCTGGTTGAGTGCCTTCCCCCACATCTCCAACACAGACCGTTTCCATTGTTTCCGAAGGATGAGCTGTGTCTGGCTGATCTCCCTTGAGCTTCTCTCAATCTGTTGTTGATTACTCGCATTGTGGGTTGATGAGGTGTGATCGGCCATTCATGTGGCCCTTGATTTTGATGGCTTCTGGCGCCACTGTCTGCTGTTGAAGGCCTGCTCTCCTGCCTTTGTCTGTGTGTGGGGGTAGCAGTTTGTTTCACAATGTGAACCCCTTGTTCCGATGCCTCGTTGGTTGTCGTACCCGAAGTATAGATCAGCCTCGTTTCTTCTTCGCCTGCCAAGAACATGTGTGCGACCGGTGCTGCTGCCTCTAGAGTCAAGTTCTTAGTCTCTATAAGCTTTCAGAATATGCCTGTGTGGCCTATTCCTTCAATAAAAAAGTCTCTCAGTACTTCTCTCCTTAGTTCATCGGGGAATTCACATGAACTAGCCAGCCTCCGAAGTTCCGGCACGAAGTTGGGTATGCTTTGGCCCACACAGCATCTGTAGTTGCAGAACCTGTGTCTGGCCAGGTGTACGCTACTCGCTGGCTTCAGGTGGTCTCTCACCAGTGTGCTCAACTCCTCAAACAACTTGCTTGCTGATTTCTCGGGTGCCAGCAGGTCTTTCATTAAAGCGTATGTTTTCAAGCCACAGCTGGTCAAGAGATGGGCTCTTCTCTTGTCTGCCTTATCATCGCCCAGCCAGTCTTTTGTCACAAAGCTTTGCTGGAGCCTTTCTATAAATTCATCCCAATTGTCTCCAGCATTGTATTTCTCATCTGAGCTGTTGGTAGCCATTCTGTGGATTCTGTGATCCCGTAACTCGTCGCCACTGTTAAATCCTGACTCTAATGTACTGACTTACACGAGACACATGCTGAAGTCAAGTTCACCCAGAACCTGCACCTTTAATTCCAGCTCTCCAGTGCTGCACTTGCCTGAGACCTCCCTTTATATACCACCGTGGGACAGGTATGGAGTGTCTTCTGCAAGTGCACCCCTGCTGGTAAGGTATGCTTATTCTTACAGGTCATATCCAGTTACAGTCATGTATAGCATGGTAAGATACAGTTATATACAGTAATGTGAGATACATGACACCAAAAAACTGTTATAACCCATGTAAACGTTTAGTGCTAGCTTGCGATGCGTCTTCATACGGGGTCGGGTGTGTGTTACAACAAGCAAACGAATTGGGAACATTGCAAACAGTCGCCTATGCGTCCAGGAGTTTATCCAAGGCTGAAAGGGTCTACAACTTGATTGAAAAATAAGCTCTGGCATGCGTTTATGGGGTGAAAAAAATGCACCAGTATCTGTTTGGTCTCAAGTTTGAGTTAGAAACTGACCATAAGACGCTCATATCGCTATTCTCAGAGAGCAAAGGAATTAATACCAATGCCTCTGCCCGCATCCAAAGATGGGAGCTCATGCTGTCTGCATGTAACTATGTAAACCGCCACAGACCAGGCACAGAGAACTGCGCTGATGCTCTAAGTTGGATACCATTGCTCACCATCAGGGTGGAAATGGCACAGCCTGCCTACTTGCTCTTGGTGATGGATGCATTTGAAAATGAAAAGTCACCCATTACGGCACACCATATCAGGACCTGGACCAGCCAGGATCCTTTACTGTCCCTTGTAAAAAACTGTGTCCTCCATGGGAGCTGGTCCAGCATCCCAGCGGAGGTGCAAGAAGAGATCAAGCCATTCCAGTGGCGCAAAGACGAAATGTCTATACAGGCGGACTGTCTTTTGTGGGGCAATCACATGGTTTTGCCTAAGAAAGGCAGGGAAACGTTCATACGCGACCTACACAGTACCCACCCAGCCATAGTAATGATGAAAGCTATAGCCAGATCCCATGTGTGGTGGCCCGGCATCGACTCAGATTTGGAGTCATGCGTGCGCCAATGCAACACTTGCTCTCAACTGAGCAATGCACCCAGAGAGGCACCACTAAGTTTGTGGTCATGGCCCTCCAAACCATGGTTAGGATCCATGTTGACTTTGCGGGCCCGTTTCTAGGCAAAATGTTTTTGGTTGTTGTGGATGCTTATTCAAAATGGATTGGGTGTGTAATAATGTCTGTAAGCATGTCCACCGCCACCATCGAAAGCCTACGAGCCATGTTCGCCACGCACGGCCTGCCTGATGTCCTTGTCAGCGACAATGGGCCATGCTTCACCAGCGCTGAATTCAAGGACTTCATGACCCGCAATGGATCAAGCACATCACATCTGCCCCGTTCAAGCCCGCATCCAACGGCCAGGCAGAACGGGCAGTCCAAACCATCAAGCAAAGCTTGAAACGTGTGTCGGAAGACTCCCTGCAGACCCGCCTGTCCCGAGTCCTGCTCAGCTACCACACCAGACCCCACTCACTCACCGGGGTTCCCCCAGCCGAGCTGCTCATGAAAAGGGTGCTCAAAACAAGGCTCTCTCTTGTCCACCCTGATCTCCATGATCACGTTGAGGGCCGGCAGCATCAACAAAGCACATACCATGATCGAGCAAACTTGTCACGCAATATTGAAGTCAATGTCCCTGTATTTGTACTCAACTATGGACATGGTCCCAAATGGCTTGCTGGCACCGTCATAGCCAAAGAAGGGAGTCGGGTGTTTCAGGTCAAATTTGCTAATGGACTAACTTGCAGAAAGCATTTGGACCAAACCAAACTGCGATTCGCAAACAGCTATGAGCAACCCGAAGAGGACATCACCAACTTTGACCCTCCAACACACACATAAGTAGCAACCGACATCATGGTCGACCACGAAGCTGAACTCACCATCCCAGCAGCCTGGCAAGGCCAGCTGCCCAGCAGCCCAGCGAAGAGCCAACCAACTCACCCACACCTGCAGTTGTACTGAGATGATCGACAAGGGAGCGAAAAGCCCCAGATCGCCTCAACCTGTAAATAAGTGTACTATTGACTTTGGGAGGGAGTGATGTTATGTATGCAACCCTAAGTAACCTGTATCATACCACCACCAGAGGGCATACCTGTTGGAGTCCCAAGGGATCCAGCATCCCTTGGGAGCACTGTATATAAGCAGGCCTCCCATGCTGTACCAACACTCTGGAGTTTGAATAAAGGAGCTAAGGTCACACTTACAAATGTCTACAGTACTCAGTTGCATTACTTTATTATGGGCATAACAGTTGTGATGTAGGAAATGTGGCAGTCAATCTGTGCACACAAACAGAAATGTGATAATGACCAGGTAATCTGTTTTTTAGAGCTGTTGGTTGAGGGATAAATATTCACCAGGACACGGGGAGAACACCCCTGCGTTTCTTCAAAACAGTACCAACGGGTCTTTCACTTTCACCTAAGAGAGGGCAGTTGGTTTAATATCTCATCCGAAATTCGGCACTTCCGATAGTGCAGCACTCCCTAAGTCAGCCTAGATTTTGTACTCAAGCCCCTGGAGTGGACAACCACCAGTTTACAGCACTGCGGCCAAAGTAAAAATTATCCCCACAGTAATTTTTAGGCCTATGTGATTATTTTGCTTACAGTGATATACATCAAAGGTTTAGAAAACAGTAGTCAAAATAATACACATTGCAACTGATTCTTTCACACATTCAGTTAGTGAGCATTAACTTAATAAAGACAGCCTTTCTCGATGATTTTTCCACTAGATAACAGATCCCAATTTGATAACTGATCAATCAAGATTCCCCGAGCACTGTTACAATGCTTGGAGAAAAAAATGGTATTAAAAATACCTACAGCTAATCAGGAAGGTTTCAAAACAACCTTTTTTGCCTTGACATCGAAGCAATTTTCACTGATTTTTACTTATTGAGATGTTAAAATAAAAGTTGTTATGTTGAGTTCACACCTTTTTATTTTAGTTATGTGTGAATTCACATTTCCTTGAAGGCCTTTTTTTGTATTTTTTTTTACTTTCAGTTTTTTTTCTGATTAGATTCCAGGGACTATTAGCAAGACAACCCTCAACTTGTATCAGAACCAGGAGCTTACGGAGGATTGGCCCATTCTGGAACAGGGAGGACCATTCATTAATTCACAGGTATCCCCAGACATGTCAACCTCACTGTCTCATAAATCAAGAGAAAAACTCTTCAAAAAATCAAGAGGTTTGGTATAAAAATCATGAGTTGCTTTTTTAAAAAAAAACATAAACCAATATAGATTGACAGTTGGTTTATAAACCTAATTAGTGGCTTATTTAATCTCAAACAGGTCACAGCTCTTTACAGAAATTACAGAATCATCTGAAAATGCTTTACAAAAACCTTTTAAAAAATCCTACCTGTTATCGCCACCTTACACCTGTAGTGGCACCACTTTCTTTGATTTTCTTTTTCCTTTTCCGACATGATTAAAAGATGGATACAATTGTCAAAAAGGAAAATCTCCTTGTAATTTCCTGTCAAATATTAACGACATAGGAACTCATGAACTAATGACCTCATTGCCCTCTAGGAGAAAATACCATAGTAATATGTAAATCTAGGCAATAATGAACAAATTAAAATGCACTATAAGGAAATGTGAGCAAATCCCTGGGTTCTGTGATCCAAATGAGATTACGCTGAACTGGAAAAACGGAAGTCAAAGGAGCTAGAAAGGCTGCTGAATGCAAAATGCAGTTATTTGCACAGCTTCACCTGTGGCTGGTTCTCAGTCCATAGGCACTTTACAAAATAATCTTGGAAATGTGCACACGGGCTTTACGAATCGTTCACAAACCTTCCACCATAAAATATAAACAAATCAACGAAAGTGAATAAAACTTCACAGCGGGACAGAGCCGGAAGCCGGGGGCCCGTGACTGGATCTGGCCAACTACTTCAGAGATAAGCTCATATTACAACCCACAATGGAAAGGTCTGCTTTACAGGCCCGGGGGGTAGTTCCTGGTCGATGGGCATGCTGCAACCATCGTTGGAGGCATTGCTCAGTAATTTCCCCACCCTAGGGCCTGCCCAGCAACCGGGATCTACACCCGGGGCCCGTCAGCATCTAGAGCCTACCCCACGCCCACCCGCGCTCCCCCCCCAACCCGGAGCCGGGGGCGGGGCCTTCCCAGCATCCGGGGCCTACCCCCCCCCCCCCACACCCGGGGCTGTCCAGTGGCTGGGGCCTACCCCCCTCCCCCAGGGCCCTCCCAGTATCCGGGGCCTACCCCCCAAGGCTTGTCCAGCGTCTGGGATCTACCCCAGAGTCCCACGCGCCACACACATGTGAAAGTTTCGGAAAAAATCGCGAGAGTTTGGTGTTCTATCGCAAGATCATGAGTGAGGCTCCATTTCACTCAGAAACCATCAAATCTCGCAATAGATTCGTGAGAGTTGGCAGGTCTGTGATTATCCCTTGGTAATCCTTTGCTGTAAAGTTTATTATTAGGAGGGAAATGTCAGTCATCTTTACATGCTGTTTGGATTCTGATAAACCATAGTCAATTGCTACCTAGTTTGAGTGCACTATCCCCTCACAATTTGTCCCTATGTTTGAAAAGCTTTCTTGTCAAAAATAAAACATCCTTTGATAAAATCAATAAAGGGGAGACAATTTATACACTTTAATAGCATTTTCCCAGCCGCCCTTTCTACTGTAGTCATTTACCTTTGTTCACGCAGCTTACAATGCTGTGCCGATAAATTGAAATGGTGTTGTGCAAAATAACTTTAACTGCTATGCACACACAAAAGTACAGAGCTGCACCACAAAAAATACATAACGGTCGAGAAAATCTATTAGAGTCTGCAAATTGTTCCTCAGCCATCAATTTTGCCAAACATTTTAAATTTTCAGCTGTCCCTTTACATTGGAAATAGAGAGTAGAACCTACAGGAGCAAATGTGCTGGTTCTCCTCCAATAGACATTAGCCACCATCGGAGCAAGGGTGACATTCAGCCATGGCTCAGTTGGTGGTGTTCTTGCTTCTATGTCAGAAAGTTGTGGGTTCAAGTCCCACTCCAGAGCCTTGAGCAACATAGCAGTGTAGTACTGAGGGAGTACTTCTCTGGTAGAGATGCTGTTCTTTCAGATGAGATGTTAAACTGAGGCCTCAATCTACCCTCTCAGTTGGATGTTAAAGATCCCATGGCACTATTTTGAAGAAGAGCAGGGGAGTTCTCCTGGGTGTCCTGACCAATATTTATCCCTCAACCAACATCACCAAATGGATGATCTGATCATTATCACATTGCTGTTTGTGGGACCTTGCTATTATCTAGATAACTGGAAGCTCCATAGCAGAAGCCTGTGGGAGATTTTAATTGGCAGCAGGTTAGCGGAGTGTGGGGCGAACACCAAATGCACCTGACGTCATCAGTTTGAGGCCCAGGCTATTTCAACTCCTTGGCAGGAGGGCGAGTTTGTCTCCCGGTTACACTGAGCAGGACAGAAATGCTAACTTCATCTGCCCAGTCTTGAAAAAGACTACTTGCCTCACACAGCAATTCTATCAGGTTTTAGAAAGCCTACCAAGGAGTTTCCACACCATGGCTGAAGTACGGAGGAGGCTACTTTGAGCTTTTGTGCCCCTCTGTCGCACAGCATCGCCACTCTGCTGCCTACCTTGGAGCATGTGGCTACCTTTCAGAGATGTCAGGATGCTCAAATGGCTGCATCCAGAGTCTGGGCACCAATTGTGCTCCATCTTTGAGAGACGACTAGAACATGTGGATAGAGGCTTTTTATGGATACAGTCTGCTCTCTCGCAAATCAGTAAGAGTGATGAGCCGCAGCACTGTGGGAGTGACAGTGGCATAACGCGTTAACCCTCTCTCGGAATGTCAGCACATCTGCTCCCTCACCACCCCCTCATCCAATGCCCAACATCGTGCCACAAAGTCAGCTGGGCCAGACTGCCCCAGCAGCTGCTGAAGTACTGCACTCTGCAGCCAAGCCCTCTAATGCTGGAGCACCTGGAGGTCACAGGTCACGAGCATCTCAAGGATCCCAACGTCAGCAACAGCAGCCTTCCACCAGCTTTTTGGAAGCCACTGGGGCTTATAGGAGCAGTTGAGTTAACAAACCTTTCTTTATGAAAGGCATTATGGGCTAGAAGTTGCATCACGATCCGATTGGGGCGATAACGTTTGCGGGAGCGCAAAAGTATTGCCGGACGCTACACAATTGATTCTGACGGGAAGTTCCGCTTCAGCGCTCCAAGAGAGAAGTGGAGCGTTAAATCGAGCGCTAAAGGGAGTGAGGGGGCGGTATCGGTAGAGCACTGCACAATGTTCCGTTTAGCGCTGTTGGTTTTACAGGCTCCTTCGCTCCCTTAAAGAGAAAGAAAGAAAGAATAGGATTTATATAGCATCTTTCACCAACACCGGACTTCTCAAAGCGCTTTACAGTCAATGAAGTACTTTTGGAGTGTAGTCACTGTTTGTTATGTAGGAACCGCAGCAACCAATTTGCACATAAGCAAGCTCCCATAACAGCAATGTGATAATGACTAGATCATTTTTCTTTTGTTATGTTATTTTACTGAAACATATAAGATTGTGAGAGGGCTTGACAGGATAGATGCAGAGAGGACATTTCCCCTCGTGAGGTAATTTAGAACTAGGGGGAATCATTTTAGAATAAGGGGTCAGCCATTTAAAATGGAAATGAGGAGGAATTTCTTCTCTCAGAGGGTCGTGAATCTTTGGAATTCTCTACCCCAAAGAGCTGTGGAGGCTGGGTGATTGAATACATTTAAGTTGAAGATAGACAGATTTTTGAAGGATAAGGGAGTCAAGGGTTATGGGGAGTGGGCAGGGAAGTGGAGTTGAGGCCAAGAACAGATTAGCCGTGATCTAATTGAATGGCGGAGCAGGCTCAAGGGGCCAAATGGCCTACTCCTATTTCTTATGTTAATTGAGGGATAAATATTGGCCAGGGTACTAGGGATAACTCCTTTGCTCTTCTTCTAAATAATGTCATGGGATCTTTTACGTCCATTTCAGAGAGCAAACGGGGCCTCGGTTAACAGCTCATCCAAAAGATGGCACCTCCAACAGTGCAGCGCTCCCTCAGCACTGCACTGGAGTGTCAGCCTTGGGTTTTTTTTGTACTCAAGTCCCTGGAATGGGACTTGAACCCACAATTTTCTAACTCAGAGATGAGAGTGCTACCCACTGAGCCACAGTTGACACAGCCATGACACATTGGGAAGGGCCAATGCTGCATACAGTGATGCCTAAGACTGTGGATGTTGGGCGATGGTACCTTCAATCCGCACGTTGCAGCCCCAAGCACTCGAAGAGTGCAGGACTGAACCATCGCGGTTTACAAAAAGACCCAAAATCCAACACACTGGGAACAGAATTAATTTTTGGCCTACCGTACCATCATTGCTTTTAATTAGCGCTCCCCAAGTGGCCGGCCGAGGTGACAATGCCTCCAGCAACTGCCGTTGTTGACGCCCGGCGATGCTGGAGGGGGCGGAAGCAAATTTTAGATCCATGACAATAATGGGTCGCTGCGCACCGGATTACGTCATGATCTCCTTGAGGCAAGAGGTTGAGGCGGTAAGTTTTAGCCTATCTTTTTTTAGAAACCATGCTGTTGTTTAGTTTAAATGATTGGAATTCTAAAGAATAAGAGGAAATTATCATCTTCGGGCTGAAAACTTAAGGAACAATTTGCAGAATAAGGTAATTGTACAAATGACTGTTCTTAATGAATGGATTCAAAAATTATAACCAAGCAACAATCGTAGAAACATTTCCGATTCTCACCCAAGTGCTCATCACAGTAAATGATGCATTGATTTAGCTTCACAGCATGAGCTAATTATTGTCTGAAGAACAATATGAGAACATGAAGATGCAATAATATTATCAGGAATTCTACTTAGATGTATAAAAATTTCAATAAATCTGAGGGAAATGTGGAGCTAGCAACTAATTACCAAAATCTAATAATATTTAATGGCTCTTATAACATTCACTGGAATAGTTGTAAGCTTTATGAATCCCCACAGCAGTCAGTACACGGAAAACAAGAACAAATGCTGCTTAAAGGACAAGGTAAAGTACCTGTACAAGATAACTTTAAAATAAAGGAAAAGGGACATTTAAAATGGTTTAAAATCACATTAGTTTTGGGCATTGTTGACTAAATTCCAAAGCACCATACATTAGACAAGCTAACAAGTATTGAGTGGTGGTTAAAACTTTCTTTGCAAAGTTGAGAAGCGTTTGCAATCATTTGATTTGGGTGGGCTCATTGGTGTTGCTTTTACCTTCCTAGTAGTAAGATTAAGAGAAAGACTGTTGTTAGCTGGCAGTGATAGTTACTGTATCTCTGCATCTCCATCAATAATAATATTTTTCTGTGATGACATGTTGGCCTGGGGTTCATGGACACAGCTCAGCATGTGGTAGAGGTCATTTTAACTTTTGGCGAGTGTGTAAAGTGACCAATATTGAATTAGTTGCCCATTATCCGGCCCAATTTTTATTCCATTGACTTCAACAGAAAGAAAAATCGGCCATGCTGTATTATGGGCGGGCAATTCAATATCGGTCACTCAACACCATAGCCCAAAGTTAAAATGACCCTGAGTGAGTCCATTGTCTCAGCCTTATCTTCTGGGGATTGGTGCTGAGCAGAGATGAGGTGCTTCTTACAGGAAAAGCTATATAAATTGTTGGGCAAATCACCCCAAGTAACTCTCTAGCACCTCCTATCATTAAGAGCAATATTGTCAACATTAACAAGCGACTGGGAGCAGGTCTATATCTGTTTCCTTGGCTGGTGATTGTGGGTGAAACATTCTGAAAGACAAAAGTGGAGGGAGGAAAAACATTTTTAAAACACAGGCAAAAATAAATGTAAAATCTGTGCTATTCCTTTGACGTATTCCAGCTTTGAAGTGAAGTTGCAAGTATATTTATGGAGTCATAAAAATTAAAAGTCATTGGCAAGGTTTAACAGTTACCAACACGGAAACAAGCTGCACTATCTATTAAGTGATTTAATTAAACTAGAGGTGATCCAAAACTCAGCTGCTCGTGTCCTAACTCGCACCAAGTCCTGCTCACCCATTCATCATCATAGGCAGTCCCTCGAAACGAGGATGACTTGCTTCCACACCAAAAAATGATGAGTTCACAGGTGTTTCAATAAAGGACCTAATATTTCAGGTCCTGAACTACATGTTGGAGGGTGGAAGATGCCTGTGCGTGGATTTTTTTAAGGTGTGGTGGCCGTTGCACACCAGCCACCACACGGGCTTGACAGAGCCAGGTCTTGGTCCAGTGGCTAAGATTAACCAAGACGACTTGAGACCTGCTCTGCTGCACAGGCCTAGTGCGCACACATATCACAGTGTGGGCTGGCCCGTGCTGCCCCTGGGCCCACGCCTCTTCTGGCCCTGTACTCACGCCTCTCCTGCTGTATCTGCCCACACTCCATTCAGCGAACTGGACCTTGATGACGTCTCTCTTCACTGCAGTCGCCCTCCTGCACCAGCTCTTGCTGTACCTTGCAGTGGTATGCTGCCACGCTGCCCATGGTCACCGCTCGCCGCTCCTTTTATGACCCCGACCTGCCATTTATGGTCTCTCACAAGTCGGGGCCGCCACACCCATTACCCCTGTGCACGCTGACCTACATTGGCTCCCGATTAAGCAATGCCTCAATGTCAAAATTCTCATCCTTGTTTTCAAATCCCTCCATGGACTCGCCACTCCCTATTTCCTTCAGCCCCATAACCCCTCCGAGATGTCTGCTCTCCTCTAATCCTGCCCTCTTGAGCATCACTGAGTATACTTGTTCAACCATAGTTGGCCAGGCTTTCAGCTGCATAGGCCCCAAGCTCTGGAATTCCCAGCCTAAATCTCTCCACCTCTCTACCTCTCTTTCCTCCTTCAAAACGTACCTCTTTGAGCAAGTTTTTGGTCACCCGCCCTAATTTCTCCTCATGTGGCTCGGTGTCAAATTCTTTGTCTCCTGTGAAGCACCTTGGGACGTTTAACTACGTTAAAGGCACTGTATAACTACAAATTGTTGTTGTTGTTGTTGAAGGAAGCTCCACTAGAACAAGTCAGGAAACCATCATTGATATTCTGAAAACAAATAAAAGTACCCCTCACCGCCCACCCACCCATTCCCCCACCCCACCATATCTCACTACTGCTCTGTAGTGGAACCACCCTTCTGTGCAACAGCACCTGACCCCTGCAAATAAGGTAGTTGTTGGTGTGGAATAGTCAATGCAGCTGCTCGTGGTTCAACAGAAAGGAAGCAAAGGCACACCATTCCCAATCCCAGTTGCCATGCGACCACCACAGGATTGCAATCAAAAAAAAGACTGAAAGTTCGGACTGCCTGAGTGAGCGAGTCAGCGAGAGAATCAGCTGGTGAGTCTATAGTCTCAGTCGTATCATCTGCAGATTGGTGCTGAGCAGAGATGAGGTGAAATGAGGTGAATTGTTCTGAAATGCACTGCCTGAAAGGGTGGTGGAAGCAGATTCAATAGTAATTTTTAAAAGGTAATTGGTTACATAGTTGAAGGGGAGCAATCGGCAGGGACATGGGGAAGGGGCAGGGGAAAGGGACTAATTGGATAGTGATATGTCCTTACTATACAGTATAAATGCACACGAGGCCCATACTTGAGAGAAGGTCACTCTGTGACCAGTAACCTTTATTAGCTAGCACTGAAGTGATGACGGTGGGTGGAGCTTCCCCTTTTATAGCTGAAAGTCCACGTTAGGAGTGTCTCCCACAAGTTCACCACCTAGTGGTCAGTGTTCTCACAGTGTACAACTTAGGTCAGTTTATACATGGGTTACAATGACAGTTAAATACATGACATCACCACCCCCCCCAAAGTCTTATTGGGACCACAGGTTGAGTCTCTCTGGTGGTTTACGCTCCCTTGTAGAGCGCCTGAGTTGGGGCTCCAGTTGTTGGGCACTGGCCTGAGTGTCTGCTGTTTGCGGTGCCTCAGGCCTGTCCGGACTGCCCACAGTGACTGGGCTCTCCTCCGCTTGGTTCCGGTGTTCGGTCACCTGTGGAGGAGTGAACTCTATATCGTGTTCTTCCTCTGCTTCTTCGATGGGGTTGCTGAACATCCTTTTTGTTTGATCCACGTGTTTGCAGCAGATTTGTCCATTGGTAAGTTTAACTACCAGAATCCTATTCCCCTCTTTGGCAATCACAGTGCCTGCGAGCCATTTAGGCCCTACAGCGTAGTTGAGGACAAAGACAGGGTCATTGACATCAATACATCATGCCCTCGCATTCCCGTCATGGTAGTCACATTGTGACTGGCGCCTGCTCTCAACAATTTCTTTCATGGTGGGGTGTATAAGGGATAACCTGGTTTTGACTGTCCTTTTCATTAGCAGCTCTGCGGGTGGGACCCCTGTGAGCGAGTGTGGTCGGGATCTATTGGCCAACAGGTGGCGTGATAAGTGGCTTTGTAGGGAACCCCCTTGGATTCTGAGCATCCCCTGTTTGATCATCTGCACTGCTCATTCCGCCTGGCCGTTTGAGGCCGGCTTGAATGGTGCCGTTCTGAAATGGTTGATACCATTTCCTACCATGAAGTCCTGGAATTCAATGCTTGTAAAGCACGGGCCATTGTCGCTGACCAAGACGTCCAGTAGACCATGGGTGGCGAACATTGCCTGAAGACTTTCTACCGTGGCAGAGGATGTGCTTGAATTGAGAATGTCACACTCGATCCATTTGGAGTAGGCGTCTACTACAACCAAAAACATTTTTCCCATGAAAGGACCTGCGTAGTCCACATGGATGCGTGACCATGGCTTGACGGGCCAGGACCAGGGGCTAAGGGGGGCTTCCCTGGGCACATTGCCCAGCTGGGCACACGTGTTGCACTTGCAAACACAAAGTTCCAGGTCTGCATCTATCCCTGGCCACCAAACGTGTGACCTGGCAATTGCCTTCATCATGACAATGCCAGGGTACTCATTGTGGAGTTCTCTGATGAACATCTCTCTGCCCATCTGGGGCATGACTACTCGATTTCCCCATAGTAGGCAATCGGCCTGAATCGAGAGTTCATCCTTGCGCCTGTGAAATGGTTTAAATTTCTCAGGGCACGCCCCGTACGTGGCTGCCCAGTCCCCATTCAGGACACATTTCTTGACTAAAGACAGTAGCGGGTCTCTATTTGTCCAGACTTTAATCTGACGGGTTGTCACGAGTGAGCCTTCGCTTTCGAAAGCTTCAACAGCCATGACCATCTCAGCAGCATGCTCAGCTGCCCCCTCGGTGGTAGCTAGTGGGAGCCTGCTGAGTGCACCGGCGCAGTTTTCAGTGCCCGGTCTGTGCCGAATTGTAAAGTCATAGGCGGCTAACATGAGTGCCCACCTCTGTATGCAGGCCGATGCATTTGCATTTATGGCCTTGTTGTCGGCCAAAAGGGACGTTCGGGGTTTGTGATCTGTCTCCAGCTCAAATTTCCTGCCAAACAGGTACTGGTGCATTTTTTTTTACAGCATATACACATGCAAGCGCTTCCTTTTCTACCATCCCGTAGCCCCGTTCTGCCTGGGACAGATTTCTGGAGGCATCGGCTGTAATTGACCCTTGGCATTAACATGCTGCAACACACACCCGACCCCATAGGACGACACGTCGCACGTTAAAACGAGTTTCTTACATGGGACATATAGCTATAACAGATTTTTGGAACATAACAAATTTCATGCTCTATCAAAAGCCCTTTCCTGGCTGTCCCCCCAGACCCATTCGCGACCTTTGCCTAGGAGCAAGTGTAGCGGCTCTAACAGCGTGCTCAATTTAGGAAGAAAGTTGCCAAAATAGTTCAGAAGCCCCAGGAATGAATGCAGCTCCGTCGTGTTACGGGGTCTGGGTGCTCTCTGGATCCCTTCTGTTTTGGACGCAGTAGGTCTGATCCCGTCTGCTGCTACCCTCATCCCCAGGAATTCTACCTTTGGAGCTAGGAAGACGCACTTCACCTTTTTCAGTCGCAGACCTACCCGGTCCAGGTTGCGGAGGTGTTCTTCAGTATCACAACCCGTGATGAGGATGTCGTCTTGAAAAACCACTGTCCTTGGAATCGACTTGAGGAGGCTTTCCATATTTCGCTGAAAGATCGCGGCAGCCGAGCGAATCCCAAATGGACATCTGTTGAACTCGAACAACCCCTTGTGTGTCGTGATGATGGTCAGCTTCTTCGACTCGCTCCTGGGTCATGTAAGCTGAGGTTAGGTCCAATTTTGAAAAAAGTTTGCCACCGGATAGCGTCGCAAAGAGGTCCTCCGCTTTCGGTAGCGGGTACTGGTCTTGGAGTGACACCCGATTGATGGTGGCCTTGTAATCACCACATATCCTGAACGACCCATCTGCCTTGAGCACCGGCACAATCGGGCTCGCCCAATCACTGAATTCGACTGGAGAGATGATGCCTTCCCTCAGCAGGCATCATCATCCACGAAGCCTGGAACGCTTTGCCCTTCTCGCCACCGGTGCGTGAAAAACTAGTGCCTCGCCATGTGCATGCTGCTCGCCAATTTAAAGTGTTCCCCGATCAACTTACTGAGCTCTTCAAAAGTCTTGTCCGCCGGCTTCTCTGGCACTAGAAGGTCCTTCAGCAGGTAGTACGTCCTAGATCCACAAACCGTCAGGAGATGAGCCCTGCGTTTGTCGGCTGAATCCTGTCCCAGCCATTCCTTAGTGACGAACTTTGCTGTAGTCACTCAATAAGATCGTCCAATCATCACCAACACAGTACCTCTTGTCTGTGCTGCTAGTGGCCATGCTCGTGTGGTTGAAATCCCAGTTTCTCGTCGCCAATGATATGTCCTTACTGTACAATATAAATGCACACGAGGCCCATACTTGAGAGAAGGTCACTTTGTGACCAGTAACCTTTATTAGCCAGCACTGAAGTGATGAAGGTGGGTGGAGCTTCCCCTTTTATACCTGAAAGTCCAGGTTAGGAGTGTCTCCCACAAGTTCACCACCTGGTAGTCAATGTTCTTACAGTGTACAACTTAGGTCAGTTTATACATGGGTTACAATGACAGTTAAATACATGACAGATAGCTCCTTCAAAGAGCTGGCATAAGCATGATGGACTGAATGGCCTCTTTCACTGCTGTATCATTCTATGATTCTATGGAATCTGGGCTTTGTGAATCAGTTAAATCGATTAGTAGAGCAGCACAAATGTTCTGAAATCTGATTTTTAAGAAGATCTTACAGTTTAAGGCAGATAATAGTGAGACCCACATTAGAGCCTTGTGTACTGTTGGTGCATCATCATTATCATCATCATAGGCAGTGCCTCGAATCGAGGATGACTTGCTTCCACGTCCAAAAGTTCACAGGTGTTTCAATGAAGGACCTGATATTCCAGGTCTCGAACTAAATCTTGAAGGGTGGAAGATGCCTGTGCGTGGATTTTTTTAATGTGTGGTGGCCGTTGCACACCAGCCACCACACGGGCTTGACAGAGCTAGGTCTTGGTCCAGAGGCAAGGCTTAACCAAGACGACTGGAGACAAGCACAGACCTAGTGCGCACACATATCGCAGTGTGGGCTGGCCCGTGTTGCCCCTGGGCCCTCGCCTCTTCTTGGCAACCAAACTCGCGCCTCTTCTTGGCCCCGATCACGTCCCTCTACAATTTCTCGCTGCTCCTTCGCTCCGACCTCGCCGCTCCTGCTGTACCTGCCCACACTCCAATCAGCGACCTTGATCTTGGTGACGTCCAATCCAGTCACCCTCTTTGCTGCCATTGCTCCAGCATGTGCTGCTCCCTGGAGTGATATGCCGCCACTCTGCTCCTTCCGCTTCCCGGCCTGCTTCGATGGTGCTCGCAGGCCGGTTGGTGCAGTGAACTGTTTGTGGCTGTTCATCCTGCCTGTTCATAATACACCAACTAAAGCACAGTGGGATCCAGCTATAATACACAACTGCTTTGCATGTAATCTAGTTGCACATAACAGAAGTCTGTAGCATTATTCATGGTTCAAAAATGTAAAACTGGGAAAGATGGTGACAGTTTGAATTTTTTTTTTCAGGAGAAACTTCTTTACCCAGAGAATGATTAGAATGTGGAACTCGCTACCACATGGAGTAGTTGAAGTGATTAGAATAGATGCATTTGAGGGGAATCTGGATGAGTACATGAGGGAGAAAGAAGTAGAAGGATCTGTTGATAGGGTATGAAACAGTATGGGAGGAGGCTCGTGTGGAACATAAACACTGGCCTGGATAAGATGAGCTGAATGACCTATTTCTGTAAATTTTCTATAATTCTATATAAGGACATTGAAAAGAAGTTGCTAATATCAGGATTGCGTAACTTTAAATTTAACGATAATTCAATAATACATTTTTATTTTCCTGACATCAGTGCAGCCTGAAATCAATACAAAGTTAATTTATATGATGTTCCTAATACTTAATAGTCATTGACAATGAATATAAATGGCATTGAAATAATACTGGCAAAGAAATTGAAAGAACAAACATTAAAATGAGAAGAGTTTGCATCATTTAGCTGTTTGCTGGAGCCGTCTCCTTGATGATGGATTATATTCAGCATATTTTAGTAGTGCTACCTTCCGAGCACTGTTCTAGTTTGGGTTGGGTTCTAGTTTGTTTTTGCTTGTGTTATTTAATTTACAATTATTATTATTATCACAATTATTACAACTAATTGTGAAAAGAGGTAGAAACATAGAAACATAGAAAATAGGTGCAGGAGTAGGCCATTCGGCCCTTCTAGCCTGCACCGCCATTCAATGAGTTCATGGCTGAACATGCAACTTCAGTATCCCATTCCTGCTTTCTCACCATACCCTTGATTCCCCTAGTAGTAAGGACTATAGAAACGTAGTATGGCCATGAATGCATTTTTTTTTAATTGCAAAGAATTATCATTAATGTAATGGAATACATGATTTCGATTAGAAAAGTTTTAAAATACAGCATGTGAATTCTAAGGCTTTGCCATGCAGTTAATCTTTTTTGGATGACTTTATAAAACTTTCAAAAATGACCCAGAGGTATTTTAACTGTAACCTGTGAAGATTTGTGTGGATTACTCCCTATTAACCTGTGACAGTGGATGCGCATAAGTGGTCATAGCAGATAATAGCCCAACTCCTACAGTTCTGAATGGGACAATTACCAAGTAATTAAATATGGCAACGACGGTTTGGGAGCCTGGGGGATAGGAGATAGACAAAGAAACCATTTTATGGGCAGATTGATTGACTGGTAGTTTGATTGACAACACAAGGCCTGAGGTATAACTTCAGATATAACCAGGTCAGTTGCCCTCTTCTCTTTCCTTCCCTCTTTCCCTTTTGTTGAACTCAGTCTCTCCCTTGACCTTACTTCCTTTCTGGCAGTAGGACCAGCAAACAAGTATATACTGGTTGCCAGTGTTGCTGAAAAACGTACTGCTTGTGAAACTATCTGCCTGATTTTATTTGCTTTATTAAGTTCTTGCTCTGCTGCATCATGTAGAGTGGATCCACTGTATTACTTCATTTTCCCGTTGCTTCAAAAAGCAGTTAGATTCAAAAGTTATATTCAAAAAGGAGTTAGATGAAGTCCTTACTACTAGGGGGATCAAGGGTTATGGCGAGAAAGCAGGAATGGGGTACTGAAGTTGCATGTTCAGCCATGAACTCATTGAATGGCGGTGCAGGCTAGAAGGGCCGAATGGCCTACTCCTGCACCTATTTTCTATGTTTCTATGTTTCTATGCTCTGCGCCTCAATAAACTGTTTTTGTCCTACATAATCGTGAACCTTATAATGAGTAAGTGGTGGTCAGATCATGCCCTGAAGATGCTTTTATATTGCGCTAGTGCTGTCAGATTCACCAAATGTGGATCATGCACAGGCAGCTGCAAAGCAATTGTAAAACTGCCAGGACTCGCTAATACCAGCAGCCCAGGAATGGGCCTTCTTGGCAGCTGGTCTTAACAGGTTCCAAATGTTCCACATTTGGTCCGCAGTCGGCTGCACGAGATTCCTTGGAGAAGTCACCAGCACTAGCGCAAGTCTTGAATAATATAAAAGCACCCTAGGAACATAGGAACTGGAGGAAACCATTCAGGCCCTCGAGCCTGCTCGGCCGTTCAATTAGATCATGGCTGATCTGTACCTAAACTCCATTTACCCACCTTAGCTCCATATTCCTTGATACCCTTACCTAGCAAAAATCTGTCGATCTCAGTCTTGAGAACTCCAATTGATTTAACATCCACAGCCTTTTGGGGACAAGAATTGCAGATTTCTACTACCCTTTGTGTGAAAAGTACTTCTTGATTTCCCTCCTAAATAGCCTAGCTCTAATTTTAAGATTTGGTCCCCTCGTTCTTGAGTCCCCCACCCGAGGAAATCGTTTTTCCATATCAAATTATTTTCACATTTTAAACACCTCAATCAGATTACCCCCAATCTCCTATCTTTTGTACTGAAGGGAATACTCAAGCTATGTTTATGCAACCTGTCTAAGCCTCCTTCAACCATCTAAGCTTATCATTCTGCTGAGGGGAAGAACTAGGTCCCCTACATTAACTTTACTTTGCTGATGGGAAGCCTTGTCTGTTGTTCACACAAATCGGAAAATGGCAGGGTCACTGATTCCAGTTCCTGCTATGAGAAGCTGATGCGTGAGGCTCCCTGCTGGTAGTTGCACTTGAATATCAACCCTTATTTCATAGAATCATATAGTACAGAAGGAGGCCATTCATCCCATCGTGCCTGTGTCGGCTGTTTGAAAGAGCTATCCAGTTAGCCCCAGTCCCCTGCTCTTTCCCAATAGCCCTGGAAATTTTTCTAGATTTACGGAGCAAGTGGTAGATTTGGTAAGCTAAAAAGACATCTCTGACAAGGTTTGAATCCATCCAACCACAGAACAAGGAGGGCAACCAACAAGGAAGTTGCTCATGATTGAACATGATCTTCAGAAATAACAATGCCCGTCACATAGTCAAAAAAGATTCAATGATGTAAAGAAGATCCCCAAAAAAAGGCGATTATTATATTTATTATTATGTCCAAGTCGGGAGCAAGCTTAGTAGTAGCATTCCTGCCTGAGTCAGAATGTGTGGGGTTTGAACCCCACTCCAAACATTCATGCTGAGTGGAGATCGGAGCAACGGCTCTGAATTCTGGGTTGACAGCCAATAGGATATTCGCATCCAGTGGGCGGCTCCCTCTCACATAAACCCCTCCCACTGTATCAGACTGAACACTCTATTCGCAGCTATAAAGACGGTTACAGCCATGGAAGGAGAATTCAGATTGGAACCTGTCAGACTGTTGATCAGCTCATGAATCCTTCCACGAGTTCACGCTATTCTCTAATAATAACAAGCACCAAGTCATTGGATAATTAGTGGTGAGCCCATACAATTAACAAAGTTAGCACCAGGGAGCTGAGGTTTTCAGCAGTCTTCAGTAATGGACTGTGTTACACAAGCTGAAGTGATAGATTCCATCATTGAATCCAAATCTGGTCGGTTTGTCATTTCCATACATCAAGTGTCAGAAACTATTAATGTAAGTTTTAGTTGCTGCAAATATATATGTCAGGCACATTGCTTCCCATTACTCAGCCTTTTTTATTCTCTTCCGATAAGATTAGAAGGTTCTTGTCTTACACACCTCTCCACAGATGGATCTGGAGTAACAGCACTCACTAGGTGCTACACAGCTCAAACATCACTTTAACAAACATCAAGGAGTGGAAATCACTTTGCGTTTTGGCAGATATTTGAGCGCGAAATCGGCGTTCCACTTACCAAATTTGCGGTGGGATGTCCCGCACCGAAATTGGCCACAAAAAGTGGCCGCTGCCATATTGTTTCCAGAGCATATTAGGCATCCCTGGCAGCCACCTGCAATGAACGCAGGCCTCGTGGAAATATGTAAATAGGAGTCCTACACTGGAATTAGACCCCTTTTGTAAACTGTTGCCTGGGAGACTTTCTTCGTTCATTCTTATGCCCGCCCAGTAAAACATGCCATGAACAATCAGCAGGCTGGCTGAAGCAGTGATATTTAAAGGAGTCCCATCTTCATTAAGGCAATTCGCTGGAAAGCCATTTTATAGGCAACTGGACATTTTCGAGCCATATTCTAGTTCTTTTGGCTGAGATTTGGCAGGTTTTTGCGAGTACACCGCTGTTGGAGAGCTGACCTTCGGCTGAAGATGCATTGTTCTCTTCCATTGGCTGCAGAGGCTCAGAAAATATGAGAACCTTACTGGGATTAACATTGAGGCCACCACAGCAGTGGCAACAGCAGCACAGATGTGTATAAGGTCAAAGACTATGAAGGAGGCAAGGGCAAAGGAAGGGTTATAGCATTTGGGTCTTCTGGAGCAGGATATCTTACCTCAACATTACACAACCACACCTCCCTCAACCTCTTCATTGTTGTAATGCTTATCCAGCATCTAGTTTTGGATGAACCCCCATTTCCTTCAGTTAAAGATAAGGAACACCAAAGCCAAATTCTTCAGCCCTAGCCACAAACTCTGAACCCTTCCTAATGATTCCATCCCCCTCCCTGACCACTGTCCCAGGTTGAACCAGACCATTCACAACCTTGGCGTCCTTGTAATATATAGCTCCACATAATGGACTGCTGCTCCACCTAGTGGACTACTGTGGTAATGCTGCCATTGCTGTAAATACAATAAAAGCATCATGTGACTAGGTCACCTGACAAGTTCCTGTAGAGCCATCTTGTATGTGTATGCTTTAGTGATGTCATAAAGAATATATATTGATGACATAGGACAGGATAATTGGATTCCCAAGCTGAAATTTTTGTTGGTGGATGCTCCAGCCAACCAACAGAGAGACTTTGAGAGCTTCTTTGTTTTCAGAACAGCTAAAAAAATCCAAAGTAAATGGCTGAACTAAAGAGTCCAGATGGCCGTGCCTATGGGAATAAGAGGCCACTTGGGTGAGTTCCAATGTGACTGAGAGATTTTTGGAGCATATGTGGAGTGATTAGACATATTTTTCATTGCAAATAGTATTGTCGAAATCCCCCATGATGAAAACCATAACTGGGTAATTTTAGAAAGAAAACGGGCTATTTTCCTGACTGAAGCAGACCCCGAAATGTATGAAACCCTGAAAAATGTGCTTGTTCTTGTCAAGTCAAAGGACACATCACTTACGGAGATTCTAGCAGCACTACAGTCTTGAGCCCCTGGAAATTGTTGAAAGTTATCATTTTGGAATACGAAATCAATTAACCAACGAGCGTATCAGTGAGTAATTGTAGCTTTAAAGAAGCTATCCATTCACTGTCATTTCGGAAAATTTCAGGACCGAGCATTGCGTGACCGCATTGTTTGTGGGATGAAAAATGAAGCAATCAGAAGAAAGTTGTTGACAACTGCTAATTTGACTTTTGATTTAGCTTGTCAGACAGCTATGTCAATGGATATGGTTGACCAATATTCCAGAGAATGTTGTACCATTTACAGTCATCAGAAAACCGAGGTGAATTGCCTGGAGGCTGAAAGTAAAAGGCAGTTGGGCCCCAAGGCCTCAACAACTGGCCAAGGTAACAGAGCAATGAAGTTGTGCTATCAGTGTCTGGTATAATACATTGCTCAAAGTTGTCCATATGTAAAGGCAGAGAGTTTCTTCTGTAAGAAAACTGGGCATCTTGCAAAGGCATGCCAACTGAAAAGTAACAGAGAAAACGACTTTCAAGGCTATAAGTAGAAATTGCCAGAGACTACATAACATTGAAGAGAAGCAACAAAGGGGTTTTGGAAATACACGTCATCAGAAGCACAAAGTATCTCACAACGATTCGCAAAGTATCGTCATCAACGTAAATGTTAAAGGAACCAGGATACCCATGGAAATCAGCACTGGTGCATCCATGAGCGTAGTACTGGAATCGGTATATCTCAACAAGTTGAGTGATTTTCCACTGTAAAATTTAAAGATAGAGCTGCAAGACTACTCAGGAGAGCAAATGCCTGTGGCAGGACATATCAACGTACCTGTGAAATACAAGGATCAGTTTCGGAGCTTGCCTCTCTTAGTAGTGTCAAGAGACAAGCCTGCCTCAATAGGTAGAAATTGGGTTGGGATCACTGAAGCTGGATTGGAATGAGATTTTTCATGATGAAATGAGATTTGCATCGAAGGATGTCATCAAATAATATCCAAAGAAGTGAAACCAGACAGTTCGGTCCAAGGCTACAAGGTGAGTGTCAGAGCACAGAAGGACACTAGACCAGTTTACTGCAAGCCATGTCCCATACCATATGCACTCAAGGAGAAAGTTGAGCAAGAACTCAAAAGACTAGAAACTGAGAACATTATCTCTCAGATAAATCCAAGTAATTGGGCTACATCCATTGTTGTTGTACCTAAGTCAGATGGTAATGTTGATGATATGTCCAGGTTGCCATCCCCATTACAAGTTACAGCCAATAGGGAAGAAGTGTTCTATTTTTAAAACATTGATGAACTGCCAGTCACAGCTGAAGAGATTGGTAGAGCTACCAAACATGACCCAGTTATGTCAAAGGTGTATGATTACATAGCAAATGGCTGGCCAAACCAGATATCAGAGAAACATATTCATCCATACTTTGTTCGTACAAATGAATTGTCAGTGGATAAAGATTGTATCATGTGGAGTGCAAGAGTAGTTATCCCAAATAAGTTCAGGTTCAAGTTGTTCGGAGATCTTCATGACCAGCACTTGGGAATGTGCTTGACAAAGAGTTTTTGCATGCAGTTACTTATGGTGGCCAGGTTTAGATTAAGATATGGGGCTAGAAATTGGCCAAGATTGCGCCCGTTTTACTGCCATTTTTTTGCGGTAAAAATGTGTTTTTAGTTGCTAAAATTTTTTTCCGTCATTTTGCAATATTGGCCAGCGATTTACCGCCAGCAATAAAAAATACTGTCTGCCTTTTTTTGGACTGTTTTTGTGACGTCAATCGCTCCGATATTGTCGCTTTTGAAAAATTGGCTGATACCAACATTTTAAATACCGTGAAAAAAAATGCCCAAAAAATGCAAGTCTTACCAGGTCGGATTCACGATGAAACCAGCACTAATGGCGCCATCTTGAAAAACGGAACTACAGTTCGGTGAATAAAAGCATTTTGAGGGAAGGCTGCATTTTATACTTTGAGCATTTTGTGAATTTATACATTGTTTTGAAATACATTTAGGGACATTAAAAATAATGTGGCCTATGCTATCTCTGTCATTATTGCTGGCTGCTTTTTCAATGGAGCAGAGACCTGGAAGAAGGTTTATTCAACAGCATTATCAGCGTAATCAAAGAACTCGCAGACTTATGGGGAGGAGGCCTTACCCCCCACGAGTTTTCAGGTGTTAGATCTCTTAATTTCCAATGAAATACGAACTCCGATGGTAGTTTAACTTTTTAATCTTTCCAGAGAGCAACAAACTGCTTGGCTTCAAGCCAGGTCTTTGTTCTTACTGAGACACATGGTCAAAATGGCTGTATTTATGCCTGGATCAATTTACAGAAAAGAACTCGCCTTCTTTGACCTTATTGGCTCAATTGAAAGTCTTTTAACGCTTTATTGGCTCGTTACCCAAGGTCCGAAAATGTCAAGTTGATTGATGAGTTAATGCAACATGCCGAACTGCATGTAGCAGCCTTGACTTGGGGGTCTGTGAATTTTCACAGTCTGTCTAAATGAGCCTGTTTGAATACTCTATCATCAGGGAACAGCACTCATACCTGCACCTATCTGAGGCACAGTGTGTAATAAGGCTGCGCTTTCGAAAAGAGGCAGTCACAGAGATGTGTCAGCTCATAAAGACAGACATACAGCCTACAAGCGTGAGGAGGACTGCACTGCCCGTCGAGGTGAAGGTGACTGCGGCACTTGCCTTCTATGCTTCCGGCTCCTTTCAGGCATCAGTGGGGGACATATGTTCCATCTCGCAGTTCGCTACACATTGCTGCATTCGCCAGGTGAATACTGCACGGTATGCATGCAGGAAGCATTTCATAAACTTACCAATGGCCAGGGAGGCACAGAATGAGTGGGCTCTAGGCTTTGCATGAATTGCTGGCTTCCCCAAGGTACAGGCTGCCATTGACTGTACACACATCGCCCTGCGAGCACTTTTGGAGGATCCAGAGGTTTACTGAAACCGAAAGTGACTCCACTCGCTGAACGTACAGACCATCTGCGACCATACTCAGTACATCATGGCAGTATATGCACAATGTCCAGGGGGCATCCATGATGCTTTCATCTTGCATGAGAGCAGTGCCTCACAGCTGTTTGAGGGTCAGCCACAAGGCTAGAGCTGGATGCTGGGGGACAAAGGTTACAGCTCGCCACCTAGCTCATGACCTCCCTCCACAACCCTCAGACAGAAGCCAAGCAGCACTACAATAACAGCCATATAGCCACACGCAACATCATCGAATAGACAATTGGAGTGCTAAAGTAGCACTTCTATTGCCTGGACCACTCTGGAGGCTGCCTGCAATACTCCCCTCACCAGGTCTCTGAGTTCATTGTGGTGTGCTGCATGCTACACAACTTAGCCTCATGAGGAGCCAGGATTTTCCACTGGAGATTGCACAACCACCTCAGAAGGGAGGGGGGAATGGAGGAGGAGGAGGAAGAAGACGAGGAACCCATGCCACCACCAGCCCCACAACGACAGGGGAGGAGGCCTCGTGGAGCTTGCCCCACTGCAAAAGCCTTATGTCAGCAGCTGATAATTGAACGCTTTGCATGAAGGCTGAATGGCACGTTTCATCACTGACTGCCCACTCTATCCCACCGTATTAACTATTTCCCTGTTATTCTGCAAATGAGACACTGCACAAGTTTGATTTAGGTGAAAAATTAAATTAAAATGTTTTAAACATTTGTACAGTTGTACATTAATGAAACTTTGTACACATTAATTTAGTAACTTCAATAACATTTCTGAATGTTAAAACTTTTGAAATGTAAACTTTACTTAAATAACAGCAAAACAATAACAAAAGAACAACAAAAGAACAACAAACGCTGCACCAAACATCCTTCAGCTGCAGCCAACTTTACCCCCCATAATTTGAACCCCCCTGTCCCTCTCCATTGTGGCCCTTGGCTTTACCTTTCCCCACACCCCTATCCCTACCTTCGGTGGTCCCAAGATGTTTATTAGCAGCGCGGACAGGGCACTGCTGTTGTTGGGAGACAGACGTAGAAGATGCCATTCGAAGCTCTGGAGAAACTGGGGCTGTGGAAGGCCCGGCTTCTGAGTGTTGAGCCTGTTGCTCAGCCTCACCACTCACTGGTGCTGTCAGTCTGGGTGGCATGACACTGGGGACTGGAGTGCCCTGAGTCGAGACTGTCAATTGCCGCTGGGCATTGACAGCTTCGGCGTTCTCCCGCGTTGCAGCTACTAGCTGCAACGTGCCCTCCCTTCTGTCCGCAGATAGTGCTGCAATGTTTCCCAAGATCCCACCCATGACCTCGAGGAGCTGTCGGCTGAGCTGGATGCTCTCCCCAGACAATCCCACCAAATCCATTTGCCTGTCGGCCTGCCTTTCGGCAAAGCGACTTTGCCGACTCAGCCTCTGCACAGATGGTATACGGGCTTCTGCCCTGGGTGTTCTTTGCTGCAACCCACTGGGACCCGGGACCTCGGATGCTGGATAACTATGGAATGTAACAGTGTCCTCCTCCAATGAACTGCTGTCTGAAGCTGAAGTGGTTAGTGCCTGCGTGGGCTCCCTGCGTGGCTGTCGTTTGAGAGTTGTTTCTCAAACGACAGCCACGAACTTGGCACAGTCAGTAGAAGAGAAACAATTAAGACAGAAAGAGAATCATGATAGAGGTAGAGTAAGAGAGAGAAGTATGAAATTGAATCAGAAGGTTAAATTGAAGAACCATCACTATAAATGGTTAAAGTGGTTACTAGGAAGAGTAGTAAAGATATGTGGTCCTTGCACATATTTGGTCAAGATGTTTGATCATAGAAAGTTTAGGTTTGTTCACATTGATCATATTTTACCTACAGATGTGGAAGGTGTTGAAAGTTAGAATAATTTGATTATTTCTGATGAGTCAGATAGTCTTGTTACAAGTACAGTACTAGTAGCAAATCGTACATCAGATGTACTAGAAACAAATCCAAGAGAAAGTCAGAATTTAAGTCTGAGTCTGAGTCAGGCACACAGCAGTCTGAAGTTGAAGAGAGGTCAAATGTAGATCAAGGGCATCACTTGGAGGAAAAATTCTCCTCAGGCTCAGCCGAGAATGAGTCTAAGTTTGACACCATGTTTGGGAAGTTCTGTTCAAAAGCGAAGGTATCCTCTTCAAAACAGAAAACCAGTGATTCAGTTTAATTTCTAAATATGGCAAAATAAGTCCATATCTTTTGTTATGTATAACCATGCAAGTTATGAATGATGATTATTTTGTTATAATTACTTCTTCATTAAGGAGGGAGAAGTGTAATATATATAGCTCCACCTAATAGACTACTGCTCCATCTAGTGGACTACTGCGGTAATACCGCCATTGCTGTAAATACAATAAAAGCATCATGTGGCTAGGTCACCTGACAAGTTCCTGTAGAGCCATCTTGTATGTGCGAGAGGATACCACCGTAGGTCGGGAGGATAAAAGAGCTGGAGTGCGGGACCCTGGAACGTCATGGGCCACCCCGAC
This sequence comes from Pristiophorus japonicus, assembly GCF_044704955.1. Classification (NCBI taxonomy): domain Eukaryota; kingdom Metazoa; phylum Chordata; class Chondrichthyes; family Pristiophoridae; genus Pristiophorus; species Pristiophorus japonicus. Next base: position 98,676,881 of record NC_091982.1, on the reverse strand, counting down.
CTGCGAGAGGACACCACCGCAGGTCGGGAGGATGAAAGAGCTAGAGCATGACACTACAGCTTCCAGCGCGAGCTGCTATAAATGTGCGACTGCTTCGAAGTGGGGGACTGAATGATGTAATCAAAACCCAGGTCGCCATTTGGAGCGTGGACAGGAACATCGTCGGTGCCCAGGTACAGCGGAGGAGCGGGAAGGTCGGGTGGATGAGCAGTGTGAGATCGTGGCGGAGGTGCGGCGAATGTTTGTGGCAGAGTAACAGCGAGAGATTGTGGCGGAGGAACGGTGAGAGATTGTGGCGGAGGTGCGGCAAATATTTGTGGCAGAGGAATGGCGAGAGGTCGTGACGGAGATGCGGCAAATGAGGATACGGGGCCCAGAAGAGCCGAGGGCCCAGGGGCAGCACGGGCCAGCCCACACTGCAATATGTGTGTGCACTAGGTCCGTGCAGCAGAGCAGGTCTCCAGCCATCCTGGTTATCCCTTGCCACTGGATAAAGGCTGAGCTCTGTCAAGCCTGTGTGGTGGCTGATGTGCAACGGTCACCACACGTTAAAAAAGTCCACGCACAGACATCTTCCACCCCTTCAATTGGAGTTCAGGACTGGAATATCGGGTCCTTGTGAACCCATGTGGAAGCAAGTCATCCTCGTTCAAAGCACTGCCTATGATGATGGGTGTGCTTTAGTGATGTTGTAAAGAATATATCATAGTCCTATTTGACCCTGAGATGAACATCTGATGCTATATCCTTTCAAATATACTTCTATCTCCATAACGTTGCCCACCTTTGTCCCTGCTTCAACCTATATGCTGCTGAAACCCTCACAGCCCCGAACTGGACGCCCGTTTTTCGCGCCACAATGTGCGCCTAAAAAAAACTTACAGATTCTCCGGATCCCTGCTGGTCCTCTGCAGCCGGGCGCAGCGCAGCACGAGCTGTAGGGGGCGGAGCTAGGTCCCTGCGCTGAAAACAGTGCCGGGCCCTCTGGACATGCGTGCTTTAGGGGGCGCGCATGTGCAGTAGCTCCAGGTGCCCAAATCTGTGTGGGAGGGGCCCGAAGCACGCAGCACCTAGCCCTGGCCGAATGGCCTCACTGGGGCTGCGTGCATAAGGCTGCCTCCCACGCCCAGCTCCTGCTTCCTCCCGACTCGACTCGACTCCTGCTTCCCCCCCCCGCCGCCCCCGGACCGGACCCGACCCCACCGCACTGGACCCGACCCGCGCTCCCCCCCCGCACCCGACCTGACCTCCCTCTCCCTCCCTCCCTCCCCCCCCCCGACCCGAACCGAACCGACCTCCCTCTGCCCCCCCGACCCAACCTGCGCTCCCGACCCCGACCGGCGCTCCCCCCGACCCGACCCGCGCTCCCGACCCCGGACCTCGGACCCGACCCGACCCAACGCCACCTACCTGTAAATCTGGTGCTGGGGACGGGCCCTGCCCGAAGTCTTGGGCCCGGCCGGGCCCGGCTCGTTCAGCCTCCCCCCCCCCTTCTCCTTTCCCCCCCCTCCTTTCCCCCCTTCTCCTTTCCTTTCCCCCCTCTCCTTCCCCTTCTCCCCCCTTTTCTTTCCCCTTCTCCTCTCCCCCCCTTTCTCCTCTCCCCCCCTTTCCCCTTCTCCTCCCCCTTCCTCTTCTCCTCCCCCTTCCCCTTCTCCTCCTCCCCCCTTCCCCTTCTCCTCCCCCCTTCCCCTTCTCCTCCCCCCTTCTCTCCCTCCCCCTCTGCCTCCCTCCCTCCACTCCCCCTGCCCCCACCTCTCTCCCTCTACCCCCCTCCTCCCCCTCCCCTCGCTGTCAGAAACATAGACACTGACAGACAGAGAGTGAGAGACACACACAGACAGACAGACAGAGAGATAGAGACACTGACAGAGACACACTGGGGGGTGGGGGGCATCCCAGCATGCTGTTAGAGGGCTCCCGGTGCTGCAGTCGGTAAGTAGAAAATGTTTTATTTATTGATTTTTTTAAAATTATTTCTTATTAATTTTTTTTGATTGATTTATTGGTTGATTTATTGATGTTTTTATCATTTATTATTGATGATGGCTCTTTATTTGTAAAACTGAAGTGTTTAATGTTTGTAAACATCCCTTTAAACACCCCCCCGCCACACCCCCCCCCCCATTCCCTACGCCTGATTTGTAACCTATGCCTGATTTTCTAAAGTGTAGACAAGGTTTTTTCAAGCGTACAAAAATCTTCACTTATTCCATTCTAAGTTAGTTTGGAGTAAGTTTTCACTGCCTAAACTTTGAAATCAGGCCTAAGTGGCCGGACACGCCCCCTTTTGAAAAAAAATGTTTGTTCCAAAGTGAAACTGTTCTAACTGACTAGAACTGGAGCAAACTAAATGCCAAGAATTTGAATTGCTAAGATACTCCGTTCTACACCAGTTGCTCAAAAAAATCAGAAGCAACTCAGGCCGAAACTTGGGCCCATACATTTGTCATCTAGAAAATCGACTATTCCAATGCTTTGCTGGCCTGCTTCCCATCCTAGAGACTCTGTCAACTTCAGCACATCTAAAACTCTGCTGCCTATATCTTACCCATTCATCGATCACTCCTGTCCATGCTGCTGTACATTGGTTCCCAGACCCCAACACTTTCAATTTAAAATTCTAATCCACATGTGTAAATGCCTTCCTTATCTATAAAACCTCTTCCACCTTTACCAATACCACCCCACCCCAAGATTTAAATTCCTGCAGCAAGCCTCTTATGCATCTTTCAGTCCCTTCACCCACCGTTCGTGGCTGTGCCTTCAGTTGTCTCGGCTCCATGCTCTAGAATTATATCCCTAAACCCCTCTCCACCTTCCTCTCCTCCTTTAAGGGCTATTCTTAAAACCCAAGCTTTTCGTCATCCCTCTGAATATCTCCTTCTTTGGCTTGGCATACAATTTTGTCTGATTACACCTCTGTGATATGCCGTGGGATAAGTTCCAACCTTACAGGCTCTGTATAAATGCAGGTTTTTATTTCCGTAGTTACTGTTGTTGTTGTAGTAGTACCACAAAGCATTATGTTCAGCGAGTTGCTGTTTGCAATTGAAAAAATTCCTCTTTCATGAATGATACCTCAAAACATCAGTCTGATGGAATTTCATTTGCCTTACATTAAAGATAGATAAAAACCAAATAGATTGCTTTTCTAGCGCGCACAAATAAAAATAGTTTCGGTGGATTCTAATTGGGTGGTAATTGGACCAACCATATAAAAGTTTTCAATAAAGATCATTGCTAATTTCCATCTATTTAAATTAAGCTATTATACGAATAATTCACATGTCAACGTATAAAAGGTAAAACTACATTAGTTTCTAATCAACAATAAAGATGCACTGGTTGCTTGATGAATATGCAAGTAATTGGAAGGCACAGCACTAAATGATTATATATTTTGTTCAGCAACTTCAATTGTTTTTCAATTGAAATTTTCACTTTGATAGTACTTGACAATTCTTATTATTCCTTGTATAAAGCCACCATTCATGTTCCTCTTGCTTTAATATACAGCTGTCAATAAATAAATACATGTACCTCTCTGGACTGATTGTCTGAGTTATTATTTGAGATAGACAAGATTCTTTACTCACCATAGCTAATGGAACTCACTGTATTGCTGTATTATTAACGCAGCACACAATCCATTGTTTCTTTCCATAAAGGCATCACCTGTTCCATAAATCATTGTTCTGCATTGCTAGTATAACAACAAATGAGGTCTGTAAAATTCAGGGTGATGCATAAATACAAAACATTTGTAAAAGTAATTTTTTACACCAAAACTAAATGACTTTTTTTTAATCCATTAATGAAAGTTGTTTTGCCTTGCAATCTAGTGAAATGTAAGGGAATGTTCCTTTATGCAAACAGTGACTTTTGGATGAGATGCTGAATTAAAATTTAAATATGAAAGATATTTAAATTCCTACAGGCTGCTGTATGAAGAATCACAATCTAAGCTCCATTGTCCTGAAATCACGATGGATAATATCATACTAACACTTAACGTGGCCGTCTGAAGTTACTCTTTCCACTATTTTAGTGGAAACATTAACCCCTTCAAAATATATGGGTTAAGACTCTGCTAAAATAGCAGAAAGAGGAATTTCAGATGAATGTTGTAATATTCCACATTGTAATTTCAGGGCTAATCCCAATACGGTCTAAGATGTCCACTAATCTTCCTCTATAAGTTTGAAATAAGTTTGGAGTGCAGTCTGTAAGAGACTTAGAGCAGAGAACTGTAGAAACTATTTTACACAGAGAGTTGTGGGGCTGTGAAATGTACGACTGGAGTTATTGACTGAAGCAGAGACCGTGTCAACAATTAAGAGTAGGTTAGATAGGTTGAAGGAAAGGGAATAGATGGATATTGGAACAGGTGGGGCACATAGGATTGGAACTATTGCTCATGTGGAGGATAAACACCAACACAGACTGTGCCAATCAGCCTGTTTCCGTGTTGCAAATCCTATATAATTCTTGACATGAACAAAGTCTGGTACCCCTATATGATCAATCTTTCTGCAAGTTACCCTTTAGTTTGTATTAATCAAACTCCTTTAACAGAGGTATGTGAACTATATCAGTATTCAATTACTTGAAGACTTAAAGTTACACTTAGAGATTGACTGAAGAGCTCAGTATTGAGTCTTTACAGGCTTCATTAAGGATCAATAAATAAAGCAATATAGGAAAGATTTGTCTTCCTTCAAGGTGTCACTAAATAGCTAAGATGGAGTTCAGACGTGATACACACATAAAGAGCTGCAGACATAGTTAATGGCTACACTATTGGCAAATTCAAAACTATTGAATTACCTTATTGAATTATTTTGTGCTCATTAAAGAGGCTATGTTAAGCCTTGCAAGTGACTTTCGTTTATAAGCACCTCAACCATGAAAGTACTACACGTGCATAACTGGGATTGTCACATGCCGTTAATGCATATATGTTTTTAAGATTAATTTTACCATGACAGGGTCCAAATAGGTAACAGACTACAAGCCGCCTATATATATTTTTTTCTGTGGAGTCATTCTCAGAGTCTTTCCCTCCTGATTTTTGGTATTCTTTGGAAAATCACTGGGTTGCATTCCAAGGTCAGGTCAAACAACCTTTGGTACTGTTCAGTCGAGCCAAGCTCTGTTTCAAGCTATTGCAACATCCTGTCCATTACTCTGTCCATCGAATGATGTCATCAGGGTGCATCTCCAGAATATTTATTTTATATAAGGATCAGCAGAAATTTCATGGCAAATCTTTGATAAACTTAATTTTATACTTTCCATTAATATTTAATCGAACTCAAATGTTCAAAAATGTCACATTTCGACCCTTAAGGTGTGTTTCTATCACTGCACTGAGCAATGGTTTAAGGCTGATTTTAGGTGCACCCACCTGGTGGAAATGGAGTGCAGTGGCCTGAAAATGGCATTGGGACTCTTCTCATTCTGCTGGTGCTGGCACTCCAGCTGTCACCATCTTGGGTAGGGTGGTGAGATAAGCGACCAGAGCACCTGCCTGTATCAGGCAGAAAGCCACTTACTAATCTGCAGATCGTATATTGGACCCCGACTACAATTTTAGGGTACAAATGGATAGAGCATGCATCACACACGCTCCACCGATTTGTAGCAGTGTCAAGCAGCCTAACCGCTAACCACTTCTAACCACTTCTTTAAAGGGCCCGCTCAGAAATGGCCTTTTTTTAAAAAACTTTTATATCTGTGGGGGGTGAGGCGGGGGACGCAGGAGGAGCGAGCGTGCTTCTCCTGAGCCTTCAAAAAACTCTAGCCCCCACCAGCCCCAGGCTTGGCCTACACCCTCCCCCCAGGTTCCGACTGTCAGCTGGCTTCGTGCAGAAGCCGAATGATTTCCCGCCTGCTCCAGCCAGCGAACTGCCTCCAAGCGCAGGTTTGATGCCCACAGTTCGCCTTCTGCATGCAAATGAGATCTGGGCCTCAAATTGGCTCTGCTTTCATGGAGGTAACAACAGGCACACATTGTGCACCCCGAATTAAAATCAGCCTTGTTGTCGTTTAAGTAACAAATTAACAAATTCTGAAGCAATTTTGTTATCATTGGAAGGGGTCCACTTTGCAAAAGGCTCCCTTTTAGCTCCACCAAAATACAGCTCGATGCCTAATTACTGCTCTAAAGAGAGCTAGTGAACTATAACTGAGCCATACAAGACAATTGAGCAAAGCATAGAAATCAGATCGAAGCGATTATGATACGTGAATTCAATCGAAATGTGCTGAAATAAAGATTTTGTACATTATTACATATAATTTACAGCACAGAAACTGGCCTCTCGGCCCAACTGGCCTCTGCTGGTGTTTATGATCCACATGAGCCTCCTCCCACTCCTTTTCATCTAACCCTAGCTGCATATCCTTCTATTCCTTCCTCCCTTATGTACTTACCTCATCATCATAGGCAGTCCCTCGGAATCAAGGAAGACTTGCTTCCACTCTAAAAATGAGTTCTTAGGTGACTGAACAGTCCAATACGAGAGCCACTGTCCCTGTCACAGTCCCTGTCCTTTAATGTCTCCTTAAAGGTAAATATTATTCGCCTCAACTAGTAATATGTGGAGAAAATGATCTTTTGCACCGCTTCTATCATTTGGTTATATAACACAGGTTTAGGCTTTGTATATTTAATTTTTGATGGATTCGAAATCAGTTGGCAAAGGACAACAAAAGAATTACTCCAGCTTCATGGGAAAAAAATCAGCGGGAGAGGAACCTTGAATACAATGGGACAAGAGGCTTAGGAAGAGCAGAAATATTCCCCTATGTGGGCTGCTTCAATTTATGTCAACTCCAGCGTAATCTGAAGTAATTATCCCTTCAAATCATTCTGCACTCTGTTCCAGTACTCAGAAAATATGCAAAGATTTTGTTCTGTGATGACTGAAAACTTCTATGCTGTGAACTTTATATTTGAGCACTTTCTATCTACAAAAGGATGAAATCACAGGGCACATTTTCCAATGGTGCTGAAATAGAATGGGCGATCAGGGGCTGAGAGGGAGAACACTCTCCACCAAATCCTCTGCTCATTGTCCACCATGTATAATCTTACGACCAACCCTTTAGGAAAGTCTGAAGCACAAAAGCGTAATTTTCTGATTATAATGAATGCTAATGAGATGGAAATCAGCACAGGCTCAATTCACTGATTTTCTAGTGGGGAATGCACTGTATGCTCAGTTTGCCTACAACTAATCAGGATCAGGGACTCTTTGCTGACAGGAAGTCAGCATTTAAAGGGCAAAGTCGTTTTCAGTTATATATAGAGCATGAAAGTGGACTTTTATGTCGGGTTTGCTCTTTGCGCAGATACATTTTATTCAAAGCTGGAAGGACTTGGAGAGATATTGGACATGACAGTGATACTGAATGCAGGAAACCGGGGATTGTTCAGATGAAGTGCTTTTTAATCAGCTGCTGCTGAAGACCTGTGCCTGTAGGCAACTGTTGGACCCCTCTCACTTTATCATCATCCTGTATTTCCTCAGGGTCATCATAGAACCATAGAATCATAGAAAGTTACAGCACGGAAGGAGACCATTTTGGCCCATCATGTCTGCACCGGCCGACAAAGAGCTATCCAGCCTAATCCCACTTTCCTGCTCTCGGTCCGTAGCCCTGTGGGTTATGGCACTTCAAGAGCACATCCAAGTACTTTTGAAATGCGGCGAGGGTTGCTGCCTCTGTTATGTCTTTAGATGCTCTGATAATGACTCCACGAGGAAATGTATTGCACTTGAACTGTAGTGACCTTAGTCCATTTAATATAACTCCTGCGTGAAGATCACACATGGTAGCCTGCCTTTTATACTAGGCCAGGCACACCTGTACAGATAACCTACAAGTCTCCCACTGTAGTGCCCTCTGGTGGCACACCTTAGTGATTATACAGCTGGTGTACAAGTTTCCCATAGTAGTGCCCTCTGGTGGCAATACAAGCAGTAAACATGTCTAGATACATGACATCACTCTCCCCCAAGTCCTTAGTGCAAATCACATTCATACATTGACTGTGCTCTGGGCTTAGCTCTATCTGGTTGACCCTTGGAGGTTCGATTCCATCTTGAGTGAGTAGGTGGTGTTTCGTTGGCAGTAGAGTTGCTGATGGTTTCTGTTTGTGAGTCCCTGACCACTCCATTCTCTCCACCCCCCCTCCCCCACGCCCCCCCCCCTGCCCACATATAGATTATGCTGTGGCTCATTACATTTATATACATTCAAGTCCAGAAAAAAAATAATTTTGCACTTACATCATTACATTTGTGGAACAGTTGTGAGGCAAGTACATTTGACTGGTGAGATACATTCTTGATACATACTTGGAATTAGTACAGGTGTCAGCACCGATGCATGAGGACAGACTAGTTCCAGAACTACTGGATGATGTCCGGGTAGTCTGGTGGCAGCGCGGTGCCCAGTACTGGCAGTTGGGACCCGGTTGGCTCAGGTTGCCTGCTCTCGAGGCCTTTGCCATTGCTCCTAGCGTCGGGCAGGTTCACAGATGCCTGTGACCTCCCTGTCCTTTCTTTAGGCCCCGGGTCACTGCTGCTCCCTGAGGAGCAGTCGTCTAACAGTGCACAAGGAACTGCTGACTCGCTTGCCTGGGCGTTACTTGGTTTGGGATCCTGGTTGGTCCCGGTCCCATTTGGGGGAACTGATGCGGGTGACCCTTTGTTCTCAGGTGTAGCCTTGGTGGCGATAGGTTCTGGGGGCTGCGTCTTAGCGCAGTTTGCTCTTTCAGGTTCAAGACGGTTGGTGCCATTGGGTGCCTGAGAGGTGGAGCCAATCGGGGCAGGGTATTGTAAGGGGTTTTCACAGGGTTGTTGTTGTGCCTTGGGTGTCTCTCTCTGGGCTTCTGCCCTCACAGCTTATGCCTGGCCTGTGAGGTACCCTGAGTGCTGCAAGAGCACCCCTGGAGAGACTGTGTCCACAGCTTATGAAGGGAGTTTTGAGACTCGTGCGTCCCCACAGCTTATGCCTAGCCTGTGAGGCACCTGTGAGTGTCAAACACTCCTAACCCCTTCTTCCCTAGCCTGTGACACACAGTTGAGCGTTTTCGAGGCGCTCCTAGCTTCCCTTACACGGTTCTGACATAAGACTCACGATCAGGAGATGTAATACAATAGAACTGAGACAAAGTGATTCCAAGAGGAACTTTAGGCTTCCAATTTATTTGGCAAGGTGTAACTCAACAAACAGCAATACACCAACAAAACAATCCCCCTAAATCCCACTAAACGGACACAATGAAAATCTTTACACCAGTTTAGCAGTACAATGCCCAGCCTCCCACCTTTCCTGGCCTAACTGAGTTGGGAGTTCTGGGGACCAGAGGTTATACTCACTACTGTGCCTTCCGCAGTCTGGTGGTTTGTTTCTTCTATCTTTGGTGTCTTCGGACACTGGTTTTCCTTCAGTGTCGAGAGGCCTGTGGTTGTGGTTGTTGAATCACGAGGGCAGAGAAAATCATCACTCCTCTACTTCACTACGTCAGAAATCCCTTTTTTATAGCCAGATTATCCAGTCCGCCTCTCCTGCTGAAGTCGATTCTTCTCATTGGTGGACTTTTGATTTTGAAAAATGCAGCAGTTTGAGGTTTTTAGGTTTTTTTCCCACTGATCTTAACCTACTCAAGGTTTGAGTGGGTGTTGATTGCATTGGCCTCCTGTAGCCATTGTGCTAGTCTGGCCTGAGCCAGATGTTTCTATGCCTGATGAAAAAGGTGTTGGAATATGTATGTGGCATTGTTTAAATGCTAATGTTTTCAAGGGGCAAGTTTCGAGGGTATACAGTTCCCAGACAATTTGATTAGTTCCAATGTCCAAACTGGCCCTTTTGATATTGACTCCACCCCTTTTCTTGCAGACCTTTAAAAAAATTCCAAATTCGATTAAAGTTCATAGTTTCTTCCATGTGCACTTTAGGATTTCAAACTTTCTGGTAGATAGTTCCAAATTAAATTCCCTTTCCTATGAGTCCAAACACTGGGGGGGGTCTCCATTTGTGTCCCAAAGTTTTCCTTCCATCAGTTTCAATTCACAGCACAGACTGATCCCACAGCCCTTTTCCTTCTGGGTAAAATGAGGGGGTTTTCGTCCTCCCCTACATAATCCCCCATCTGACACAGTCAGACACCACTCGAGTGTGTCAAAGTTCAGGGTGGTGAGAAAACCCTAGGTCTCCCAAATTGCCCAACTTTCCCCAGTTTAACTCTAAACTGATCCCGTCGATATATATCGTAATTCCTTTTAACGCGGTACTAAACACAGAAATCCAACAGGTTACAATACACGACAGCAACATACATATATGTACTTAAGGTTACAGCAGTAATTGTACATTGAGTCTCATTTCGGTCTCAAACGTAAAACAAAGAAACCTGCCCTGCAAACTCCCCAGGAGCCATGTATGAAAACGTCGTCATCCCTGGAAATAACAAAACCGCCTAAGTGTCGCGGTCAAGCTTTGTTTACACACCTTGAGTGTTTAGCAACGGCTCTCCTGGCTGTGTAGTAGCCTGAGGAACTGCGTTCTTTTTCTTTTTCTCCTGAGCTTACAGCTTGTAACTAGCAGATAAGCTACAATCAGGAGTTGGCCGATTACTAAAACATGCGATCCTACCCGGATCCATGCAGGTATGTCTGCCCGTATTCCCAAATCCCACCATACTGGGGGTTTAATCTGGGCAATCTCCCCTGCTAGAATTTCAGTTTTCTGCTCCATGGTGTAAAAATGTTTTTGAGACAAATCCACTGCCTGGAGGAGGGCTGTAAGTTTCTCAGGTAGTGGGGCAATGGGATAGCCAAACTGGGCGACATATTGTTGTAGATGGCTGAGGTTGTTTTGTACCGTGAGGTGAATCGTGGAAGGTTCAGGGATGGGTGTGATTCTGGTGTGTGCCACTTGAACCTCTGCCTTGGGTTTAAAGCAAAAGCTGCTGTATGGAATTGGACACCACCTTCCCGGTCCGTGTTCATACCGTTGGGCACTTGTGGTGACACAATATGTCCCACCGCCTACATATGCTACCTGTGGAGGCATGTGGTTAGGGGCCATTACCTCCATTGTGCAATTGATAGGCTCTGCCCCAGCAGTGCTGAACCCGCATTGTGGCCTTGCAAAAGCGTTCAAGTGCTGGGGGCACAGGATTACCTGTGCTCCCCTGCTCCGACAACCCGAGAGGTCTGTACCTGTCACAGTGTGCTCCCACATTGTGACATAAGGTGGGACCTCTTGGAATCGAACATGCACCCCTCCACGAATGACTCCCACATTCTCCACTCGGTACAAGGGTGCTGGTCGTGGGGACGCCCCCATCACGGGCATCCTGACCACCACACCCATGATGGTATGATTTGACTTTCCACAGTCCACCGGTACCGGGTAGGCTTCCGATGCTACACGAAGTTGGCAAGGACTCAAAACATTATCGTAAGGGTGCAGTGCTGCTAAGTGCTGGTTGCTGATCCAGGAGGGGGCCTGTCCCTGTCTCAGATCCTCGAGGTTACTCCGTCCCTCTCCCAGCAACCAGGCCCCATAGAGCACGCACACCTCATTTTGGGCGGCTTGATCGGAGGCGTTTCTATCCTCCCGAATCAAGGCGTTTACAGCCCTGGCCTGCGCCTCCAATTGAGAGATAATCTCCTTTAAGTGAACTGTCATTGCCACCTCTTCGTGGAGCGAGGATCCCACTACGGTATTCTCGTCCCCCAGGATTTTGCGCAGCTGATTCTTTAACCCATCTGGAGGGCCAGCTGCATGTTATCCAAACTGTTTATGGCGGACGCCCCGGTGTTAAACCCCGTAAAAATGTCATTTAAAGTGCCATGCTTCTGCCTGTCCGGTTCGGCCCTATCCCACTGTTTATACAAGTCTGTCACTTTGACATCCCCGAAGTCCAGTTCATAGAACTTCCGGAACATCTCCCGCAGCAGAGCCTGGTATAACAGCTCGGTTTCCCGGGGACACCACGTAGGTAGGCGGACTTCTGTCAGATTTAGCACCACTGATGCCACTGCGTAGTGTACCCCCTGATAAAGTAGTTTCTCGGTAGGGACCAACACTAAACCATTCCCCGATCCCCTGGTTGTTGTCGGGCACTCGTGTGGGACGGTGGGCTTGGCCGTGGGTGGGGGCTTCCTTTCCCGAACTACAAGTTCAGTGGCATTTACTGGTACCCGGGGATTAGGGATCACACACGCCTCCCTGCTGCGATCCCATACCACCCCATCCCCGACATCCTGCCACCACCTATAAAAAGCAATGGAGACCCCCTCTGAACACACCCGAGTGGATCCCCACATACACAAATAAATTCCTTGGTCGTACGGCCACCATTTCTCCCAGCACACCGTTACCCCGCAGGATGACTCCATGATGGTTCGGTAGGTATCATTATCCAGACGTTCCCAGTCCGAGTGTCGGTCTCCCATTTCCCTCTTGAGCTTTCTGAGCCACCACCACCGTCCCAGAGGTATGTCCCCTTGGCAAGTTAGGCATACCTTCCTGCCTTCTGTCACTCTCACTCTGGAAGTGGCCACAGTGATCTCCGGGCAGGGGACGGAGGCCTCTCCGTAGGTAAAGTCCTTATGGTTGGAGTACTTGGTGGAGTTCGATCCCAACCACCCAGGCCATTTCCCCTCATGGGAGTAGGTGACCCGGCCATCCACCACCGGAGTCCCTTCTCCTGTGGTCACTGTCGGCGCTCTGCCCCCGGAGCATCCGAAAACTAGGGAGTCCTCGGTGTCCCCTCGGTGCCCGGTGCAGATCCTTAGCGATACCAGCATCACTAACATCCAGTAGGGAGGTGTTGACATCTGAAAGGCAAGAAGAACATGGCCTTGCCTTGAGAGACCTCTCCAGGCTCGGCCCGCGTAACATGTTCCAAACACAAAAATGCTGTACTCAACCGTCACTGCCTTACTTAAACACATATACTCACAACACAAAGTAACAAAACAGGAAGGGGAAATATATACACCGCCACCCGTCCTCGGGTGGCCAGGCTATATCCTGTCACTGTACAGGTGTCGTCGACCACTTGGCTGACCGTACCCTGGGGACCAGGATGTCCTCCGCTGAGGGGCTCGTATAGTCCCCCTTAATGAGTCTTGTGCTGCCCTCCAAGGCCGTCCCGAGCTCCGAATAATCGGTGGGAGACCCTTGCTAGCGCAACAGAGCACCCTCCCTGTTGTCTTTCGTCGTATCAGTCTGGGGCGGGAAGCTAAGTAAACAGGGGACCATGGCGCCCTGGGCTGTGGCACTCTGTTACTCCTCCTTACTCTCGGTGCAGAGTCCCACGTTATGGGCTGCAATGCTATCTCCTCCACCTCTTGGGCTAGCCCCAGCTGATCCACCATAGGAGGTTCAGCTTCCCCTTGGACCTTACTAATGGTAGAGCCTGTCTCCCTACTTCTGTTAGTGGGCTGGGAACCTCTACCCAGTGGTGGGATAGCCTTGCTGGAGCAGTGAACCAGCCCCGGCTGTAGAGCTTCGGGGCCCGCTGCCTCCTCCGGAGCCTCCAAATCCACTGGGGCCTCTTCTTCCCCCAGTGCCTGATTCCCTTCCCTTGCTCGTCCCCTCTGTTTTTTACCTCTTTTGGGGTCAAACAATTTACACTGATTAATGTGATACCACTTCACCCGGCGAGGCAGTCGAACCGCATAGACCATAGGGCTAGCCTTGTCGACTATGCTATATGGTCCCATATATAAAGCTTCAAAAACCCCGACCCGAGCATAGTTCCTCACCATGACCTGGTCCCCTATCTCCCATTCGTGGTGTTTGCTGGGTTCTAGCAGCAATCGGTTACTCTGATGCTGTCTGCCCATGTTACTAGCAGCCTGCCAGTGAATCTGTTTCAGGTGTTCAAACAGGTTCCTGACAAACCGGTCCCGGTTCACCTCTCGGAGCTGCCCTTCGGTGAGAACCGGCGCCAACACATGCACTGGGGTTCTCATGATCCGGCCCGTCATCAGCTCCTGGGGTGAGTACCCTGTGCTCTTTGACTGACTGGCCCGGATTCCCATGAGGACCAACAGTAAGACCTCCACACACTTGTTCGGTGAGTCTCCCGTCTCCTTGCGCAGCCTTCCCTTTAGGGTCCGGTTCAGGCGTTCTACGGGGCCTGAGGACTGAGGGTTGTAGGCGACATGCCATTTGGCTCTTATCCCCAGCACCTTTAGCGTGGCCTGCATCACCTGGCCGGTGAAGTGGCTTCCCCGGTCGGACTCCACGATTTGAGGTAGACCCCACCGAGAGAACACCTCCCTCACCAGGATTTTTGCAGTCCCCATCGCGGTAGCTGTTCAGCAAGGGAAGGCTTCCACCCACTTGGAAAATACATCCACCAGGACGAGGCAGTATTTATAACCTCCCTGGGCGGCCGGTAGGGGTCCGATGTAGTCGATCTGGATCGACTGCCATGGTCCCTCTACCCGCCTGACGTGTCCCATAGACGCCTTCCTTTTCTGAGGGTCTGGGTTGTTTGCAGCGCAAACCAGACAGCCCGCACAGAAGTTGCGGACATCTTCCCAGAAGTCTGGCCACCACCCTGCCTTTTCTACCCGTTGCCAGGTAGATTCCGGCCCAGGGTGTCCCGCACCTGGACCCTCATGGGCCAGCTGAAGGAATTCCCTCTGGTGTTGTGGCGGCACTACCCATTTATCCCCTTTAAACAACATGCCTTCCCGCACAGCAATATCTACAGCACTGTATGGGCCCTCCGCCTTTTCCCCACTTTTGATAGCAGCCAAGGCAGCCTTCAGGATCAGATCCTGCATCTGGACTACTTTAAGGTCCGGGGCCGCAGCCGCCCCTACGCTCCCTTGTGTCCCTGGCTTGCTTCTTGCTGCTGCTATCCTGTCTGCCTCATATGGGTCCCATGGGCGACCTGTGCGAGCACCTTCCCTTGCCAGCAGGTCTGCCTGCTGGTTACCTTCCCCCCGTGGCTCAGTTTTGGAGTGGGCCTTTACCTTATGGATATATACATCCACGGTTTCTCCCACTGCAGCCATGATCTTTTCTAGCAGGGGTTTGGTCACAAGGGACTTCCCATCTGCAGAGGTGTACCCCCGGCGTGACCAAATCGCCAGATACTCTGTACACGAATTGCAAGTGAACATGCTGTCTGAGCAAATCGTGTATGGGGTAGGGAATTCCTCGGGGTGTGTGACCACATACATCACCACCGAGAGTTCCACCTGCTGGGCGCTCAGGGTGCATGGGAGTTTAAGAGCCAAGGCAATTCCTGCCTTGGGATCCCAAACTCCGCAGCCCGTGAGTCTTGTACCAGCGGACACTGAACTGGAGCCATCAATGTAGATCTCGCGGCCTGTGGGGTGTATCCCTGCCCGAAATCCAAAGTTAATGTCCCATACTCCCTCCACAGAGCATCGATGCGGCTGCCCTGGATAGATTAAATTTGCTGCGAGCCTGGGCTCGCAGAGGCCCTTGACCTTTAAAGTCATTTGGGAGAGGAGGAGGGTCCAGCGAGTGATTCTAGCACTGCTCACTGTCCCGTCCTTAATCCTCCCGTCCAACAGCATCTGCGTCGGGGTATGATGGGTGAGGAGTGTAATGGGGGATATTCCGGTAAAGATCTGAGCTCTCTTTACTGCCCAGTGGGTGGCAAGCAAGTGCCTCTCACAATTGGAGTATCCCTTTTCTACCTCCGTGAGGACACTGGAGGAGTACACCACTGGTCTCAGCTGACCGTTTCG
Source organism: Pristiophorus japonicus (assembly GCF_044704955.1). Classification (NCBI taxonomy): domain Eukaryota; kingdom Metazoa; phylum Chordata; class Chondrichthyes; family Pristiophoridae; genus Pristiophorus; species Pristiophorus japonicus. Next base: position 98,661,114 of record NC_091982.1, on the reverse strand, counting down.
CCCCTGGAGCAACACTGCACTTAAGCTGTCACCACTGGCTGCCACCTCCAGGAAGAATTCCTCCCCCCCATCAATTGCCCCTAGGGCTGGTGCTACCTGCAGGTCTCTCTTAAGACGGACAAATGCTGCCTCACAGCCCTCGTCCCATTCCCACTCGACCCCCTTATGTAGGAGTCTGAGCAGAGGGGCGGCAGTGGCTGCATAGTCCTCGATGAAGTCCCTACAGTAGCCAGTGATTCCCAGGAAAGACCTTACCCCCAACACATCCCTAGGGACAGGGAGTTCCTGCACTGCCTTTCTTCTAGCCTCATCAATGGCCCTTTCTCCTGCCCTTATCGTCAGGCCCAGGAATTTTACCTCTCCTAGACCTATCTGGGCTTTCTTGGGGTTAACTTTAAAACCCCCTTCCTTCAGTAAGACCAGCAGTTCGGCCAGCAGTGGACCGTGTTCCTCACTGCTGTCTGTGAACAACAACAGGTCGTCCACATACTGGACCAGCTGGTGTGGCTGGCTGAAGCCTTTTAAGCAGTTCGCCATGCATTGGTGAAAGATGCTGGGACTATTATGAAAGCCCTGTGGGAGGCAACTCCATGTATACTGCTGTTCCCGGAAGGTGAAGGCAAACTTGTACTGGTCTTCCCTCCGTACAGGGATAGACCAGAACCCGTTGGATATGTCCAACACTGTGAAATTGGTTGCGGATGCAGGGATTTCCCCTATCAGATCCGCAACCGCCGCTACTGTGGGGGCACAAGCTGGGATGTTTTTATTGAGCACCCTATAATCCACCGTAGCCCTCCAAGAATTGTCCGATTTCCTAACCGGCCAAAGTGGGGAGTTGACATGGGTGGCTATGGGTCTCAAAACACCCTGCTCGACAAGCGAGCTTAAAGCTGTCTCCAAGTCTGCTTCTGGCTCTCGGGGAAAGCCATACTGCTTTTGCAGGCGGGACATGGGATCCCCATCTATTCGAACCTCCACTCCTGTGACTCTCCCACAGTCGTGTTTATGGGTGGCAAATGCTGCAAGATTTGCTTGCACATAGGCCCGGTACTCGGCCGGGGTGTTACAGACCAGAACCTCCAGGTCGTAACTCCCTTTTGGCTTCATTGTACACAGAGTCCCTTTTCCCTGTTTCTTATCAATAACCATGACTTCTCCCTCTGCTCCCATGCCCACTGTGCCCCATAGACAGTGATTCCTCAAGTCTACTAGGATCTGGCGAGCGATGATAAAATCAGCCCCCAAAATCCCTTTTCCCACCTACTCCCAGTTCATCAGGACGCACTTCCATTGTGTTTGGAGTGCTCCTAAACGAACTGCAAGCGGGACTGAGAAAAACCCAGCCTTCTCATTACCTGTGAACCCAACTAGTTGATACGGCACCCCGTTTGATAGAGGTGAGCTTGCGGGGTGCTCCGAATGGACTATCGTGCTGGAAGCACCAGTGTCCAAAAGGTAGGTACCCAATACAACCTCAACCTCCATCTTGACCCAGGGTCGTCCCCAGGGGTCATATTCTAGTGGGCACAGGTATGCAGGCTGGGTCTGGGCTAGTCACGGCGTCTGTACTGGCAGGGTTGCTGGTGCTTCCCTGCCTGTTGCCGTGGCTACCTTCCCAGTCCCCTCCAGTGCTGTCCTCACTGCAGCTACTATCTCATCAAGGGATGGTGAGGAGCTCGCTCCACTTCCCCCACTCTGGGCGGCTCCTGAAGGACTTCTCCCCCCATATCTCTTTACTGGGCTCCTGCAATCCCTTTTAAAATGCCCAGCTTTCCCGCACCCGTAGCACACACCCTCCTTATCAATTGAGCGGCCCCCCTCCTGGTGCCATTCCCTTTTGGGAATCGAGTTGGGTTTTACTGCATTTACCCGACCTTTGGAGGTTTTCTCCTCCTCCCCTCCTCCATTCCGTTGGACCAGTGCCAGTTGCCTGGCCACTGCTTCCTCGGTGAGGTTGGGGTCCCGGGAATCGAACCACAGTTCTGCCCTGGCCTTGAGCCGGGGCAAGCAGTTTGCCACCAGCATCCTCAGCCAGCAGCCAGTCTGTACCGCGGAAAGATTCGCCCGGTCAAGGAGCTCCCCACAGGCTGCGTGGTATACCACCCACAGCCTGTCCGCAAACGCCTGCGGGGTTTCCCCTGCGAGCTGACTTGTTCTTTCGACCCGTTCGAAAGGACTGCCGTCATCGAAGCCCATAGCCTCAAGGACGGCCCTCTGGACCTCAGCAAATGTACGCTGTCCCCTCCGGCATTCTGCCGGTAGGGCCTGGTACAATTTGGTGTCCAGAGAGAAGAGCAGCAGCTTGGCTGTCTCTGCGTCGTCGCACCCATTAATTTCCCCTGCCTGCATCACCTCCATGAAGTGGATAGATGGGTCCCTGCTGTGAGTGAGTTTGGCCAAATGGGCCACCATGGCCCTGAGTGATTGAACTCCATGGGGAATAATAAAGTCGCTCTCCAGCGCTCCCCGACCTTGGCCACCTCCCTGTGGAGGACCGTACTTGCGCTGCCTGACCGGGCACATCCGCCCTTGTTCAGGATCTTTCTGCGCTGGTCCCTCTATCTCCGGCTGTCCCACCATACCCGGTGCAGCAGACAGTGCCTGGTCGCCTGATCCAGCCCTTAACTGACCCTCGGCTGGAACCTCACATCCCTGCTGCCAAACGGGACACATTGGTCCTGCCCCCAGCCCTGGGTATGCTACTACCTGCGTGCCCCGCCCCTCCTGGTACCCCACCGGACAAACCACCAGTGCCTCAGGAGGCGGTCGGGCGTCTCTTGCCTTTGGATTCTCCTCTACCCCCCAATACTCTCCTTTGTCCCCTGTGGACCCTCCAGGTCCTATCAGGGCGACCATCCCCTTTGCCTGGGATAAAGCGTGGGTGAGAGTTTTAATCCTCTCCTGGCAGGGACCGTGATCTGCAAACTCACTGCTACTGGCCACTTTATAGGCTGTCTGTACGTCTTTTAATTTATTCTCCAGTTCCCAAATTTTCTGGGTGTACCGAGAGTTCTGTTCCCGGAGGGACACCTCACTACCCTTGGCCTCAGTGACCTGACACTGAAGATAGTCCCGGCTATTTCGGAAGGTCTCCTCCAACTGCCGGTTCCTTTGCTGCTCCTCAGCTAATTCGGCCAGCAGGTTGTCCCCAACCGCAGCCCGGATAGCAGAGAGCTCCTCTGATTTCTGAAGACTCTGTTCTAAGTCCTTCACCCGCTGGTTGAGCTTTCGGACTTGGCGAGTGAGGCAAATAAGCCAGATGGCCTTTTCCACCCTGTGGTTGTGGTCCTTCCCTGCTGTCCACTGAGCAGCAGCATCCACTGGGCGCTCTGCCCGTGTGAGGGCTTGCACCCAAGGTTTGGTGAGGTTCACCTTGCCAAAAATGTATGAGGAAATTCTCTCCTCCATTTTAGTTTCCTCTCTTATCACCTCATCTGTTATATTAACATCTCCTGTTTGCTTAAGTCCCTTCGTGGTCGCCATGTTCTGTAAGGGGTTTTCACAGGGAGTGTTGTTGTGCCTTGGGTGTCTCTCTCTGGGCTTCTGCCCTCACAGCTTATCCCTGGCCTGTGAGGTACCCTGAGTGCTGCAAGAGCACCCCTGGAGAGACTGTGTCCACAGCTTATGAAGGGGGTTTTGAGACTCGTGCGTCCCCACAGCTTATGCCTAGCCTGTGAGGCACCTGTGAGTGTCAAACACTCCTAACCCCTTCTTCCCTAGCCTGTGACACACAGTTGAGCGTTTTCGAGGCGCTCCTAGCTTCCCTTACACGGTTCTGACATAAGACTCACGATCAGGAGATGTAATACAATAGAACTGAGACAAGGTGATTCCAAGAGGAACTTTAGGCTTCCAATTTATTTGGCAAGGTGTAACTCAACAAACAGCAATACACCAACAAAACAATCCCCCTAAATCCCACTAAACGGACACAATGAAAATCTTTACACCAGTTTAGCAGTACAATGCCCAACCTCCCACCTTTCCTGGCCTAACTGAGTTGGGAGTTCTGGGGACCAGAGGTTATACTCACTACTGTGCCTTTCGCAGTCTGGTGGTTTGTTTCTTCTATCTTTGGTGTCTTCGGACACTGGTTTTCCTTCAGTGTTGAGAGGCCTGTGGTTGTGGTTGTTGAATCACGAGGGCAGGGAAAATCATCACTCCTCTACTTCACTACGTCAGAAACCCCTTTTTTATAGCCAGATTATCCAGTCCGCCTCTCCTGCTGAAGTCGATTCTTCTCATTGGTGGACTTTTGATTTTGAAAAATGCAGCAGTTTGAGGTTTTTAGGTTTTTTTCCACTGATCTTAACCTACTCAAGGTTTGAGTGGGTGTTGATTGCATTGGCCTCCTGTAGCCATTGTGCTAGTCTGGCCTGAGCCAGATATTTCTATGCCTGATGAAAAAGGTGTTGGAATATGTATGTGGCATTGTTTAAATGCTAATGTTTTCAAGGGGCAAGTTTCGAGGGTATACAGTTCCCAGACAATTTGATTAGTTCCAATGTCCAAACTGGCCCTTTTGATATTGACTCCACCCCTTTTCTTGCAGACCTTTAAAAAAATCCCAAATTCGATTAAAGTTCATAGTTTCTTCCATGTGCACTTTAGGATTTCAAACTTTCTGGTAGATAGTTCCAAATTAAATTCCCTTTCCTATGAGTCCAAACACTGGGGGGGGTCTCCATTTGTGTCCCAAAGTTTTCCTTCCATCGGTTTCAATTCACAGCACAGACTGATCCCACAGCCCTTTTCCTTCTGGGTAAAATGAGGGGGTTTTCGTCCTCCCCTACAGCATTTATACAGGTGCCGTTGCCCTCCTGAGATCGCTTGCTCTGCAGCTTGTCTATATTATCTGTTTGTGGCCACACTCCGTGGTGCATCACTCTGCTCCCAGGGACACAGACTACTGCATTGGGTAGCCCGCTTGACCTGTGTGCTCCCAATGGGTGTTTTCCCGGTTCATTATCTAAATACAGTTGAAATCCTACATCGCACAACGTTTCATTACTCATTGTAGATAAACTGTAGCTCCAATCGCAATCGCACGACTTTTCTTTGCTTATTACGTATATAAAACTCTGATCATCAATTACAAGCTTTACATTTAACTCACAGTTGCTATTACATTGATTGAGAATGTGGAACTGTCCCTTTAATTGTGGTGGGTTGCTGGCCTCCTTTAAGAGAGCCTTGCTATCTTTACCCCAATCCTCTTCTTTGCTTGGTACCATGTGTTGCTCCATCAGCGCTGCACCTCATGGTCTGGCCACCGCCATCTTTTTCTTCAGCGCTTCACCTCGTGGTTTTGGCACCATCTTTCTTCCATCTACGATGATGCCTGCTGTGATTCTCTTCTCCTCGGGTTCTGCCACCGAAGCTGGGGAGTCGCCTTTGGATCCGATTTTCTTCCTCTGAGGTCTTGATACTGGAGCCTGGAAGGTGCGTTCAGGTCGTCTCAGCTGGATCAGCTCCACGCAGTCATGCTGAGCGGTCTGTGCCTCGGGTGCTGTGCTGGTCTGCTCTCTGGTGCCGGATCCACCCTCAGGTGGGGGCTTGCTTAGTCTCTGAGCGCGGAGGACGTCGATCGCTGGGGGGATGAAATCTTCCCAACTCCACTGGATCTTCATCCTCCTTCTTCCGAGTAGCGTTGGTCCATCACCTGCAACAATCCACAGTGGCAACTTGTGCACTGTGTCATCATGGAGTACCTTTACATCCGCACTACCAACGACTGGGATAAGTTCGTTGGTGTAGGTGCGCAGTTTCGCCTGAACCGGGACCAACTTTGGTCGTTCAGCTCGACTGTCCCGTAGCCTCTCAAAGGCTTCTTCATTCATTACTGACTGGCTCACCCCCATGTCCACTTCCATGAAGACTGGAACTCCGTTTATCTCAACTTCCATCCTCAACGCTCGGTGGTGCAGGTAAACATGCCATATACCTCATCGTGGGGCTGAGCTGCCTTTCTGACTATCATTGCATAATCCCCTCTGGATTCATGGCCATCTGCAGACACACCATCAACACAGTGAGTCATATCTCTTTTACACATTCGCTGGAGATGGCCCTTTGTGCTGCAGCCTTTAAACACATGGTCCGTAAAACGGCACTGGTGAGCCCTGTGATTCCCTCAGCAACGCCAGCATGGTGCTAACCGATCAGCCCCCCTCGGTGGACTCAGTTAAGGGATTCGGAGGCCTGTTCTCTCTCCCCTGAGGAGATTCCCATTCTATAGTCCAGCCTCTAAAAGGCACCAGTCTGTGTACCGTACTTACCAGATTTGAGTCCTGAGGATGAGTCATATGCCGAGAGCTGCAGGTCGAGGTCATGAATGCCTGGCTCATGGTGATGGTCTTCTGCAGTGTGACTGTGATATCCGCAGACAGTAGCTTATGAAGAAGGCCCTCATGGCCGATTCCGATGACAAAGATATCCCGCAGCGCTTCGGTGAGGTTTCTGCCAAAATCACACGGTGCCGCCAACCTCCTGAGGTCTGCAGCATATTTCGCGATTTCCTGGCCTTCGGGCCGTTGGTGGGTGTAAAACCGGTGTCTGGCTGTGAGGATGCTCTCTTTGGGCTTGAGTTGTTCTTGGATCAGCATTACGAGCTCCTTGTACGTCTTGATCATTGTCTTCACTGGTGCCAGCAAGTCCCTGACGAGGCCATAGATGGTGGGCCCACAACTGGTTAGCATGATAGCTCTGCGCATATCAGCCAGTGTGGCCGGATTTTCGCCTGCCAGGTCATTTGCTGTGAAGAAATGGTCGAGCCTCTCCGCGAAGGCGTCCCAATTATCACCATCGGCGAACTGCTGCAACGTACCAAGGTTAGCCATTTTCGCGTGAAAGTCCATAATCTCGTCGCCAATTGTTATGTCTTTAGATGCTCTGATAATGACTCCACGAGGCAATGTATTGTACTTGAACTGTGGTGCCCTTAGTCCATTTAATATAACTCCTGAGTGAAGATCACACATGGTGGCCTGCCTTTTATACTAGGCCAGGCACACCTGTACAGGTAACCTATAAGTCTCCCACTACAATGCTCTCTGGTGGCACACCATAGTGACCATACAGCTGGTGTACAAGTTTCCAATAGTAGTACACTCTGGTGGCACATCATATGTAATAGTACAAGCAGTAAATGATGGCCTCTACCCCCTTTCAGGCAGTGAGTTCCAGACCCCCACCACCCTCTGGGTGAAGAAATTTTCCCTCATATCTTCTCTAAATCTCCTACCAATTACTTTAAATCTATACGCCCTGGTTGTTGACCCCTCTGCTAAGGGAAATAAGTTCTTCCTAGCCACTCTATCTAGGCCCTTCATAATTTTATACATCTCAATAAGGTCTCCCCTCAGCCTCCTCGGTTCCAAAGAAAACAAACCCAGCCTATCCAATCTTTCATCTCCCTCAACATGCTGGAGATTCTCCTCTAATGGTGGCTCCATGTGTTGTCCCCGATGCAGAGCAAAGATATGCAGCACACAGCAAACCACTATCATGCGGGACACTCTCTGTGGGCTAGACCTGTACAGGCACCAGAATCATTGCTTGAGGACTCCATGAACTTTGGCCACCGAGCGTGGGATCCTGAGAGAAGTCATAAGCCAAGTGCACAGGGGCTAGCCCTTGGCCCCAAGCAGCTCTTGCTGTACAGTGGCAAGGATTGAGGAGGTGGAGGGTTGTTACAATATATAACCGTCATGGCAGCTGCCAAGAAAGTAGGCACAGATCTGTATGATGTGCTGCATCCTCTCCCTCCAGATGCAACTCTGTTTGCTCCTCCTCCTGTTCCTGTTCCTGTTCCTCGCTGTCTTGCTGGATTGCAATTTCCAAAAGGAACCCTATGAAGAAAAGAATTCAGAACTACAAGCACATTGTAATCATTTAAGTAAAAAAACACTATCTAATGGGAGAAAACTGTCTCATAAAATATTCTCCAATATTACCTGAGAGCAACTGAGGATCGCTTTCAATATTGCTGGAATTAGCTGTACTTTACCCGGGACCACCCATCACTTGTGGCTGGAGCAGGAATCGGTCACAGCAAAGCCAGCAGAGATGAAAATGGCATCAGAGGGTTGTAGCTACGATATTTGGCTCCAATTTGTACGTATTAATGAAAATCATTGCCACCTAGACGTCAGCATGAAAATCAGAACGGGCTGAAATCCTGGCAGTAAATCAGAACACCAAACTATGCAATATTGTCGAATCACTAATACCCCAGTTATAAATACTCATATGCATGTAGCCACACAACAATAATCCCAGTATAGAGAATCTGTAACATGGTCAGTATAGAGACTGCTACGTGGTCAGTATAGAGACTCTGTAACGTAGTCAGTATAGACACTGTAACCTGGTCAGTATAGAAACTGCTACGTGGTCAGTATAGAGACTCTGTAACGTAGTCAGTATAGACACTGTTACCTGGTCAGTATAGAGACTATAACATGGTCAGTATAGAGACTGCTACGTGGTCAGTATAGAGACTCTGCAACGTAATCAGTATAGACACTGTAACGTGGTCAGTATAGAGACTATAATGTGGTCAGTATAGACATTGTAACCTGGTCAATATGGAGACTTTCACATGGTCAGTATAGAGACTGTATCGTGGTCACTATAGAGACTGTAATGTGATCAGTATAGAGACTGTAACATGGTCAGTATAGAAGCTGTATCGTGGTCACTATAGAGACTGTAACATGGTCAGTATAGAGACTGTAATGTAATAAAAATGCTGGAAATCTCAGTAGGTCAGTGACAGGCGACTGGAAGCTCTGGCTCACACTTGTGGACTGAATGGAGATGCTCCGCAAAGCACCCACCCAATCTACACCTGGCCTCCCCAATGTAGAGGAGACCACATCATGGTTATAGAAAGAACTTATTTCTTCCTATCTCGACTCTATTTTTTCTCCCCTTGTCCACTCTCTTCCCACCTACATCCGCGACTCCTCCGACGCCCTCTATCACTTTAACAGTTCCCAGTTTCCTGGTCCCAACCGTCTCCTTTTCACTATTGACCTCCAATCCCTCTACACTTCCATCTCCCACCAGGATGGCCTGAGGGCACTCCGCTTCTTCCTCGAGCCGAGACCCAACCAGTCCCCATGCACCACCACTACCCTCCTCCGCCTGGCTGAACTTGTTCTCACTTTGAACAATTTCTCCCTTAACTCCATTCACTTCCTCCAAATTAAATGTGTTGCTATGGGAACCTGCATGGGTCCTAGCTATGCCTGACTTTTCGTGGGATATGTGGAACATTCTTTGCTCTAGTCCTACTCGGGTCCCCTCCCTCACCTCTTTTTCCCGTACATTGATGACTGTATTGGTGCTGTTTCCTGCTCTCGCCCTGAACTTGAAAATTTCATTCACTTTGCATCCAATTTCCACTCTTCCCTCATCATCACATGGTCCATCTCTGACTCTTCCCTTCCCTTCCTTGACTTCTCCGTCTTCATCTCTGAGGATAGGCTTTCGACCAGTATCCACTATAAGCCCACTGACTCCCACAGCTACCTGGACTACACTTCTTCCCACCCCGCATCCTGTAAGGACTCCATTCCATTTACCCAGTTTCTCCATCTCCATCGCATCTGCTCTGACAATGCCACCTATCACACTAGTGCCTCTGAGATGTCTTCCTTTTTTCTCAACCGAGGATTCCCCTCTGCCGTGGTTAACATGGCCCTCGATCGTGTCCGTTCTATTTCCAGCACCTCTGCTCTCACCCCTTCCCCTCCCTCTCAGAACCATGACAGAGTTCCCCTTGTCTTCACCTTTCATCCCACCATCCCATGTTCAAGGATCATCCTCCGCCATTTCCGCTACCTCCACCGTGATCCCAACACCAATCACATCTTCCCCTCCCCTCCCCTCTCAGCATTCCGAGGGGACTGCACCCTCCGCGACACTCTGGTCCATTCCGCAGTCACCCTCAGCATCCCCCCCCCCCCCACTTCCCCTTCACACGGCACCTTCCCGTGCAAGCGCAGGAGATGCAACACCTACCCTTTTACCTCCTCCCTTCCCACTGTCCAGGGCCCCAAATACTCCTTCCAGGTGAAACAGTGATTTACTTGTACTACTTTCAATTTAGTATACTGTATTCACTGCTCACGATGTGGTCTCCTCTACATTGAGGAGACCAAGCATAGATTGGTTGACCGCTTTGTGGAGCATCTCTGTTCAGCCCGCAAGTGTGACCCTGAGCTTCCGGTCGCCTGTCACTTTAATTCTCCACTCCACTCCCACTCTGACCTCTCCGTCCTCAGCCTCCTATACTGTTCCAACAAAGCTCAATGCAAGCTCGAGGAACAAGACCTCATCTTTCATTTAGGCACTTTACAGCCTTCTGAACTCAACATCGAGTTCAAAAATTTAAGAGCGTAACCGTTGCCAATCTTTGGCTCCCTTCTGCCACCCCACCCCCGCCCCCTCCCCCCTCCAACACCACCCTCCCTGCCCCCCTCAGAGCCTGTTTCTTTCTTTCATTTTTTCTCCTTTTCTCTAATGACAGTTGGTCATTATCCCGCCATTCACACCCTACCTTGACTAATGTTTTTCTAACTCGTGGTATTACCATTTGAATTTGGACCATCATCGCTTTTGTCTCTCTATTCTCTCTTGTCTGCCACCCTATCACAGACCTTCCCTTTTGTTTTTTCTTCCCCTCCCCCTTTCAGTGCTGTTAAGAATCTTTTCTTGTCGAACTCTCTCCAGTTCTGACGAAGGGTGATTGACCCGAAATGTTAACTCTGCTTCCTCTCCACAGATGCTGCCTGACCTGCTGAGATTTCCAACATTTTCTGTTTTATTCCAGATTCCAGCATCTGCAGTATTTTGCTTTTGTAGAGACTATAATGTGGTCAGACTGTAACGTGGTCAGCATAGAAACTGTAATGTGGTCAGTATAGAGACTGTAACGTGGTCAGTATAGAGTCTGTACCATGGTCAGTATAGAGACTATAACATGGTCAGTATAGAGACTAGCATTGTCAGAAACTGAAATAGAACAATAAAAATTATAATTTATATAAAACTAAAACCAGCAATATAAAAGTTTTAATAAATAATAGGTGAAATTAAAGCAACCATGGTCGTTCTCCACAGAAGTTTTAGCTTGATTTTTTTTAAATTTCATAAATCAGCTGACCAAGCAGGCATTAATTCTTGGCACATTTGGAAAGATATGTATACGGTTTGCTTCTTCTGCATTGTCTCTCTAATGCAAGTCTCTAATCCATGCATTGTATGTAATGAATTGGGTGAATGACACATCCTGTGTATGAGTTTTCATTACATTTCTTCTGCGTTGTTGCAGGTGAAGCCTGACGGCTCTACCGTTCACTCCCGCACACTGCTATAAGTCATTACCTCAAGTCAGTTAAGCTAAGGCAAATATTTTCTGAGGTGATAAATTTGTATTAAGACTTATTCTGCACTAATGGTGCATGCAAAACTTTTACTTTTCCGCCCTTCGATTCCATATAGTGGTTGGGACATTGACAACATTATATTAGCAGGTTGAGATGATGTTCCCCTTTATTCCCCTTTTACTCTTGTCAATGTTATCCCTTCATCTCTTCTTCTAATGAAGTTATTGATTCCTCGCTGAGATATAGCTCCATGAACATTAGGTGGCCTCCAGTATCTGGCCTATTACTGAATCCCAGACAGTGAGTGTCAACACAGGCCAACACCCACACACAAGAGCTACCAATGGGGGTCGTTTGACAGAGATCAGGAGTGAAAGGACTGGCTGATTCTTCCCCACATTAAACCCGGGTTCTGAGGTAGCAACCCAACCACCAGCACAGATTGGGGATCAAATCCAGACACTCCTTAATCTGTGTGGCTTAGGTACTCACTGCCTTAACCAGCTGCCTCATCAGGAGGCCAATATATGCACATTTCAAATACTTGTCTATGGTTTAACGATAATTTTTTGCTATCATATCAATTACTTTAAAATGGTGTAATTTTCTCTTACTATGTCAGTGGGTCCAATGTGCTAGAATCCATGAGCAGTCTGAGGCATCTCTGGAGTTTGAAACACAGCAACATGTATAAAACTTCAAGAATTGAATGGCTTTGGTGATTAACATTTTTTTTAAACTGCAATTCTTGCATTAGTGTAAATTTTAATTAGCTACAGCTAACTGCAGTTTTCTAAAGATTTTGTTTTGTTTCACTCCTTTTCAACCTAATTTTCAGATAGGTAAATTAAGACATAACTGCAGGCATAGGTGAACGCTATATTGCTTTGTATATAATAGCAAATCTATGGGATGTGAAATTCTGCAGGCATTCTGCCAGGTCCCAGCTGTATCTGGGAGTTTCCTTGTAAGAGGAGTGCAGGAGGGGGACATCTGTCCAATGTAAGGCAAATAGCAAGCATGAGGCAGTGCCAGGGGAAGAACCCCCTGCTTCTGCTCCTGAGCCTTAGCTGGAACCCAGCATTGTAGTATTCAGTGTATTATAACTGCAGGCGTACAGGGATATATAAGGATGAGTGTGGGTCCCACTGATGGAATGCAAGTCATGAAACTGGGCTGAACCCTTGAATCATAGAATCATAGAACAGGTAATACTTTGAAAAGAATATTCACGGTTCAACTTCCTTGCTCAAGAGGCCAATAGGAAAGTACAGGGGTCGAGGATGGGGGAATGGTGGGAGTAGCGGTAGGGCTGTAAAATATCTCCCCCCCTCCCCACCGCTGCAAAGCTGGGCAGGAGCCAAAGTTTCTGTGCCACAGTTGCACCTGTAGTGATAACTGTGCCAGTCTTTCTTATGCTAATGAGACGCCCTTCCATTGACCCTCACAAGCTACAGTGAGGTCAATGGTGGAGGGCATCGGCAAGCGTGACTCCAGCGTAACAGCCAGGATAGTGAGCCTAACAAATTTCGGGGCCATGGGTTTTTGGCTGTGCTTTAACCCAATAAAGTTTAATGATTACCACCACCAGGTGGCATTCTACATAAAGCGGGGCAATTTACTCTGTGCACTTGCTGCAACAAAATCAAAAGCCCATTCTTTATAAACCAGTTTATGATGTTGCTACATGCAATACACAGGGGCAATCTCTGAGTGATTGGAACAGTCGTTCGGTTTTATGTGTCTATCAATTCCCTTTCTCTCCTCAAGATGTTGATTTTGTGAAAGTATGATTCTGCAGAAAGCAGCTGTTCTTGGGTAGCTCATCTAAGGGGGCATTCCTATGTGAGCACAGACAGTGCAGTCTATTCAACTACTGGAAGCATCATAATGATCCTGTCCTCATTCAATGTCCAAGCACTTTACGGTAGAATAATTGGAAATTGATTGGCGGAGGAGTTTTGCCTTACATATCTTCTCCATAGCTCTTCAGTGCTTATGACAACCGTAGTACCCAGACTGACAGCAGACCTGATATCAGCAAATTCCGCACAGTCAGAGGTCGAACCAGCTCTGTTGTTCTTGGCATCACACTGGGTAGAAAATGTATCAACTGAACCAACAGGAGAGCAAATAAATTGCTTTTTAATATACAAAATAATTTGATTTTCTTTTCGATGGCTATAAACCCTCTCTATTGACTGCTACAATGCATGGTAATAACTAACCGGGTGAAGAGTTGAAACCTTTATGTTTTGCTAAATTCCTTGGTTTTGAAATGTATTGGCTGACATGTAGAGAGAGAAACAGAATGTACATCTTCTAAGACATGACACTGAAGAGCCTTTTACCTTAGTCAATAGTGCAAGCTTTGAAATCGTTTCAAACATAGATCAGTAATGACTACTGTAACAGTAATCCTGCAACATCTATGCAGTTCCAAAATCAGAAAGTATTGGAGTCATTCCAGACGCTGAATCGGTGTCGGGTGGGCTGAACGAGCGTGCTGTTTGATGGTCGGGCCTCATTATCCTGTGGCAGGCGAGCTGCCCATGAGTTTTCCAAAGGGAATGGGCAGTTCGCCATATGAAGGGGGTAGGATTTCCAGCGGGCCCAGCATCGCAAGGAGAGAGGCTGCTTCTCTTAAAGCGAGGATATCTGATTAATACCGCATCACTCTGAGCTGAGATTGAGTATCGCCATGTCTCAAAGAAGGGCACCACGAATTCTCCGATGCAGCTCTGGAGATTTTAATGTCAGTGCGCAGAGTTCTACTGTTCTCCTCCGCGAAGACTCAGGTTCCCAGGCAGAGCCTGCTGCCAAGCTTGCACGGAGATCTCAGAGCAGGTCAATGGCGTCAGCCTCAACCCCAAGACATGGCTTCCATGTCGCAAGAAATTTAACACATTGGGCCAAGTTAAGAATTGTGTCTTCTCATGACACCTCTGCATCACATCTTGCCACATCTCTTTCCCCCACACCGCCCCAAGTACTCCCAGCCCCTTCTACATCTGCATATACTCTAATGTGCAATGAGAATGAGCCTAGTTGCAGCGGAACTATCTGCAGTTGCTGTTTCCCTCACAGCAAGCACATAAAGCATTCTGCTATAACATGGTTGCTCCAGAAATGCGATCTCTTCTCTTGTCCTTACCAGCACATATCACCCTCCTGCTGCTGTCCTGCTCTGTAACACCTCTCCTTTCTGCCCACTGGGTATATCATGAAGTTGGATCCCTCTAACTCATGGTTGTTCCTATCCAGGGTGCTGATCTTGGAGCTGCTGCGTACTGAAGTCTGAGGGGTTGACGGTGCAGGTTGGTTTGGCTTGCCTTCTTGTTCCGAAGAGGTCGATTCTGCAGAAAAAATGTGCCAATAGGAGAAAAGGTGAATGATTAGTAAGTATTGGACAGGATAGCGAGCCTCATGCATGTGGGTTTGGTGAGACATCAGCAATTTGGGCAGCTCCCTCAAATGATGCATATCAAGGATAAATAGAAGAGAGCAAATCACAGACCCAGCTGCTCCAATAATCCCAACTCTCCATCCCCAATGCTTTGAGGGAGACCTGTACCCTGAATGTCGAGGGCTTCCTGCTCCATCGCACTGAGGACCTAGATATGAGCCCGTCAGTTCCTGCCCACTCCTTGGCATTGTGTAGCAACTTGTGCTGCAGAAACAATAGGTGCTTATTAGTGAGTGCCTCTGTTGTTGGGAGGCATATTGCTGTGTGGCCTTGATATGCATCATTTGAGGGAGCTGCCCAAATTGCTGATGTCTCACCAAACCCACATGCATGAGGCTCGCTAACCTGCCCAATACTTACTAATCATTCATCTTTTCTCCTATTGGTACATTTTCTCTGCAGAATCGACCTCTTCGGAACAAGAAGGCGAGCCAAACCAACCTGCATCGTCAACCCCTCAGACTTCAGCACGCAGCAGCTCCGAGATCAGCACCCTGGATAGGAACAACCATGAGTTAGAGGGGTCCAACTTCATGATATACTCGGTCTCCTGGATCACTCAGGACCTTACGGCACTCAAAATGGCTGTGGGACTGACAGAAAGGTAGGGTGGTTAGCACTGCACTGCCATTGTCAATCTCTTAGTGCCCCATTAGCACCAGGAGAAGCAGGTGAAAATCAGCCCCACTATGTTAAAAAGGATTGAATCAGTGCAGTATGGGAGTGTTCAACAGGAATTAATCTAAATCAGCCAATCCCTCAGCACCTTCTCTCAGAACTACATCAAAATCTTTAATGTTTATACATAAAGGCTGGCAACATCAATGCATCAACAATTGCCTTTTCTGTTTTCTCAAATCATTATGTGTTACTCATCTATGACAGTATAAACTGAAACTAGTCCTTTGTTGCCTTCATTAGGCATTCCTTTCCAATTCTTACTGCTTGAGCTTTCTTTTTGCTTGCTGTTTGCTTTATAGCACATTCATAAAATCTCTTTAGTAATCTTCATGTCTATCAAATTATTGATATGGATCCACTCATCCAACATGAACAAAGCTTAACATACAGATGTTAACTTCCTTCAACAAAGCAAACTTCATTGTGCAGTTATGGACATATAGGTCCAAGTTCAAAGATAACAGGATACATACAATGCTGGGAAGGTGAAGGAGTACATTTTCATGAGCCTGATTCCATCGGACGGGAGCTTGGCACTGAGGGACCGCCCGATGGAATCAGTTCCAAACCATTTTCACGGTTGGGGCCTGATTTGAACAATCTGTGCGAGGTGCTAGCAGTGACCCAGCGGTAACAGGCAAATCGTCGATTGGGGAAGGAGCGGGAAATCCAGCGGCTCCTCCATGGAGCTGATCTGGAAGGGGAGCCTTAAAGGGGACTAAGGCAATTCTGCGGCATGGGGGGGGGGGGCCCAGAGAGACAGGCAGCGGATGGGAAGATTTCTGTTGGGGCCAGGAGGAACATTAATGTTTCTCCTGATCCCACAAAAATCATTAAAAAAATTCTTACTTGTCATTTTTTCATCAGCCTGTAGTCATCCCTTTAAGGACTGCTGCTTGGGCTCCTCTACACCAAGACCAATGCGTAGAGAGTGTGCGATGCATGGGGGGCCCAGAGAGACAGGCTCTGCCAAATGGTACTTCAAAATTCTATAGATATTATAGGAACCCGACTTACATGGGCTAATGGGGCTCCTGTCTGTTTCTGGCCAGTGCTTGGGTCACTCATTTCAAGACCCATACCAAAATGGTGAAGACCCAGACATCGGTGGGAGTGGGATGTTAAGTGTTGCCATTTTGATTACGCTACTGGCCTATTCCCACCTGAGCCCCATTTAATCAGCAGGAGAACTCTTGGACTACCTCCCCTCCCCTCCAAGAGGGATGGTAGCTCCTTTAACTGGCATCTCTACTGGCCAAGCTCTGGACACAAAGAGGATCAGAGGTCAAGCTCTAAAAGTGTGCCACATTGTCAGAGATACCATCCTTTAGATTTGATTTTAATCTGAGGTCCCCTCTCTATTTGGTTGGTCTGCTCTGGTGGCTTAGGTGGATGTCTGAGGCCCCTTGATGCTATTCCAAGCAGAGTAGGGACATGTCCTAACCAACATTCATTATTCAATCAATACCTTCCAAAATAGATGCGCTAGTCATTGCTGTGTGTAAAATGATCATTGCATTTGCCTATTGCAATTTTTCATATGTGAAGTGCTTGAGGATATTGTTGAGAGATCTGAGAATGTGATCTGATGTAAATGAAAGCTCACTTTTTTAGAAATTCTGACAGTTCTCTTCTGAACAACATCCAATTCAGTAAGATTTCCCTAAAGTTGGAGGGGTTTTTTCTTCTTTGCAATAACAAAAGATTATTTGTTCTGCATATATCAGCATCTTACTCCTTTAATCTCTTTTCAGGTGTTAAAAAGATCAGATCATGAAACATAGGATTAGGTACATGTTTCTGGTTTTACTTCTAATTCCAATATTCTCTTAGATCGGATGCAGCACATGCAAAAACACGCAGTCTCATTATTAATCCTTTTTTCAAAGACTTCTACAGGATGGTTCCCAATGTTTCTGCAGCATTATTAAATATAAGGTGGTTGTCCAGTTCATGTCAAGCTCAAACCCTTCATTGCAAAAGAGATTCATTAAACTTCAGGGAAGCTGTGTTACACTGTCAGGCTACCTGAGATGGGGTATGGTCTGTCAAGATCATCTGCCTTATCTTCTCCAAGCAGATGGACTGGAAGAACATGTCGATCAGTAAGTATGATTTATGGTCTGGAGAGAAAATGTTGAAGTCTGTCCTGTCTGACATCGGTCGCATCGTGTTTTGCAGTGCAGTCAAGCAATTACTTCTAGTCCAAAATATCTAGTAAATGTTCGAGAAATAGTACAACTCCCACCTTCCACCACTCCTTATTGACTAGATTGCTAATTATCAGAAGGCAAGCTTTCTTGCTTTGTAAACTCCACAAGACCAATGTCAATATGGTCAGAGGCTTCATTCCAATCAACTAGTACCATAGGCCCAACCTTCACCATGCCAACCCATCATCCAAACATCACCCAACATGAGCAGGAAAGTGACTCACCTGCTTTACATCAGCCCTCCAACATTATGACAATCACACTGCGTGACCTTGATATTTGGTAGGCTCCATACACAACGATAAAACAACATTTTATACAACTATCAGCATTTAGGTTAGTGTGATGTGTGGGAACAGTAGAAGTTCCATCTAATTAGCTAAAATATAGGTGACCAACTCTTAACCAAAGGGAAAGTCAAACAGTTTTATGAAATCAAAGTAGTAAAGATTTCTCCGAGTAAGATTCCCACACGTGGTCTGACCATGTTCAAAGCATTCACCAAGGCAGGAGCTATTTTCTAAAAATTATTCCAGAGGGGATTCAGTTAAGTGTGTCATAAATCAGTTCAGCTTGGAGAACTTGCATAGCCTCCCTACAGATACTAATGCTTCAGCTGCACACACACCCACATATACACACATATGCAGTGTGTGAGTGGAAATCGCTAAAGGACTTTTTGCATTCAATTTGAAAAACAGCCAATAAGCTGAATCCCTCACTTGTTCTTAAGCACATGGATAAACTTCATAAGCAACAGAATAGATTGCACAAATGTACAATTAAGGTGCGCTATAATCGCACAATCCCTCAAAATAAGGTGGAAAACTGCAAATGTTGGAGATTTTAAATAAAATCAGAAAATGCTGAAAATTCAAAGGAGGTTGGTCAGAATCTTAAAACAGGCGGGTTGATATTTTGGGTGGGGCTTTTCAGCAGAAATTACATTTTAATGTGGACAACTCCTTTCTAGAACTTGCCAAAAAAAAGAGGACAGGGAATACAGCAAGTGTGAGTCAAGAGTACAGAGAGCACTACAGAATATTTACAATATTTGTACTTGTGATCTCTCTCTGTCATTCTTCCATCCCCTCTTTGTTTTAAGTACTAATGAAGAGGCTCTCCTCCTCACCATGTCAATTCTGATAAAAGGCCATACCTAAAATGGTAACCTGCAGTTTTCTTTCAGACACTGGCCCGAAAATTGTGTTTGGAGGCTTCCTGCAGGCGGACGCCTCTGACCGGAAAAAAAATTAAGAAAATACCTGGTGATCATGGAGGAACATAGAATTGTGCTCGGAGGCCTAGCTTCGCAGTCCAGCATACATGTCTTCCAGGAGCGTATGCGTATCCTGGGATCACATGGGCCTGGACCACCAATCACAATATAGTATTCTCATTCCTAGTAATGGGAGTTCTGAGCGCCAATAAATGTTATCATATGTGAGCTCCGAGCTCCCATTACTATCAATAAGAATATCCCTAAAATAAAACACCAACATAAATTTTTAAAAACTCCACTTTTTAAATTAATAGAAATTGCATTAAATTAAATGTTTTAGAGAAAAATTTATTTTTTTGAAATTTAAAAAAAAGTTTTAATAGTGTTAAAAAATTAATTTACCTTCATAGACAGGGCTTTTAATATAAAAATAAGTAATGACATTATTTTGTCTATTTATTAAAACTCTTATGCTGGTAAAAGCAGGCCTTATGCGTAAGAGTTTTGAAGGACATTCGCTAGGCAAGAGTTGGGCAAATAGCCCAAATATCTGCCCGCGAAGGCCCTTCTCTCGGGGATGCATGTGATCTGTCAAAAGGTTGCAAATGCCGATTTTCGGTGCATGCACATCGCGTGCCTAAAACCGTCACTCTGGGGCCTGTACGGATGCGTATGCACATCGGCAATTTATGGGCCATTGTATATTTCCACCACTCCCTGTCTTATTTCATAAGCCTTGTTTTCTTTGTTTGCAAACATAAAATGCAGCAACATAATTCACATTAAAATGATCATCATGCCACTTTCTTGTGATATAATCAGGATTTAAATTCTGGTGCCGTTATCCATCCTAGACAATATAAGACTTGCGAGGACATTTTTCATTAGCACAAGACCCTTTTAAAGGTTATAATAAAGTTTGATTCGGTAACAAAAATAAATTTAATAGGCACAGTAAAACTCCCACATGTCTAAATGAAAGACCAGTACACACAAATAAATACTATTCCCAAGGAGCAAAAATCATGAACTGTTCCTCTGGGCTATTGTATTTTCCAGTTCTGCTCTATTGGAATCTATCACGCTAATAAATACCAACATTTTCAAGGACACCAGAAATATTCTGAAAGATAGCAATTCTAGGATTTGAAGTGTACCCATGACAATGGACGCCTTTTTATTGTGAAAAATACCAGCTGCAGAAAATGTGGAACAATGTCAAGCTTTCGCCTCGTTGCCTATTTTTCTCCTTTAGTTCTTAAAGGCTAATGATGTGTAACAAACTGTCCTCGAAATGTCTCTATTTTTCACAAAACCATCAGCTGAAATAGTTGTGCAGGATCTGGAACTGGCAGACTACGGACAACGAGCCAAAAGGGAGCTGAGGAGACTGTGAAACGAGCACAGGCGGTGACGGAAGTCATACGTTGAATGGCGTGATGTCACTCGGTATTCAGAGAAAGAGCGAGCGAGAGAGAAAATTAAAGCATACTGTCTGCTCCAAAAAGACATTAAGGTCAATAACATTTCTAGATGTCCTTACAGCGTGTCAAGGTTTTGGCACGAGAGAAGTCACGAGATGATTTCAAAAGGATCACCAGGCATCTTTATGTGCAAGATGAGAATCAGTTTCAATCGCTAATCTGTGGAACGTATGGCGCCGAATTGCCAGAGTTTTTCCTGATCTTCCGTAACTTTAGTGACATTTACCCGGCACGTCTAAAAAAACAGATAAATTGGTACGGTGGCACCCGTTTTACACCCCCTCTCTACCTCTCCTACCTCCTTTAAGATGCTCCTTGAAACCTACCTCTTTGACCAAGCGTTGGTCATCTGCCCTAATAGCTCATATGTGGCTCAGCGTCAAATTTTGTTTTGGAATGCACCTCCTGCCTTGGGATGTTTTACTACCGTACAGGCGTTATATAAAACAAGTTGTTATTGCTGTTGTAAGTTAGGTGTTAAGGCCCACACTGACTTCATCAAGCAGAGTGAGCCTCGATTCTCCTCCACTTTGTTCTTGTGTCAGTCAGGTCAAGCCCTAAATAGGATTCAGGTTGAATTTATATTAGAACTGCAGCGTGAGTGTAAAATGGCTTCACACTAATGTTACTGTTATAAGAACATAAGAACATAAGAATTAGGCACAGAAGTAGGCCATCTAGCCCCTCGAGCCTGCTCCGCCATTCAAAAAGATCATGGCTGATCTGGCCGTGGACTCAGCTCCACTTACCCGCCCGCTCCCCATAACCCTTAATTCCCTTATTGGTTAAAAATCTATCTATCTGTGATTTGAATACATTCAATGAGCTAGCCTCAACTGCTTCCTTGGGCAGAGAATTCCACAGATTCACAACCCTCTGGGAGAAGAAATTCCTTCTCAACTCAGTTTTAAATTGGCTCCCCCGTATTTTGAGGCTGTGCCCCCTAGTTCTAGTCTCCCCAACCAGTGGAAACAACCTCTCTGCCTCTATCTTGTTATCCCTTTCATTATTTTAAATGTTTCTATAAGATCAACCCTCATCCTTCTGAACTCCAACGAGTAAAGACCCAGTCTACTCAATCTATCATCATAAGGTAACCCCCTCATCTCCGGAATCAGCCTAGTGAATCGTCTCTGTACCCCTTCCAAGGCTAGTATATCCTTCCTTAAGTAAGGTGACCAAAACTGCACGCAGTACTCCAGGTGCGGCCTCACCAATACCCTATACAGTTGCAGCAACACCTCCCTGCTTTTGTACTCCATCCCTCTCACAATGAAGACCAACATTCCATTCGCCTTCCTGATTACCTGCTGCACCTGCAAACTAACCTTTTGGGATTCATGCACAAGAACCCCCAGGTCCCTCTGCATCGCAGCATGTTGTAATTTCTCCCCATTCAAATAATATTCCCTTTTACTGTTTTTTTTTCCAAGGTGGATGACCTTGCATTTTCCGACATTGTATTCCATCTGACAAACCTTAGCCCATTCGCTTAACCTATCTAAATCTCTTTGCAGCCTCTCTGTGTCCTATACACAACCCGCTTTCCCACTAATCTTTGTGTCATCTGCAAATTTTGTTACACTACACCCTGTCCCCTCTTCCAGGTCATCTATGTATATTGTAAACAGTAGTGGTCCCAGCACAGATCCCTGTGGCACACCACTAACCACCGATTTCCAACCCGAAAAGGACCCATTTATCCCAACTCTCTGCTTTCTGTTAGCCAGCCAATTCTCGATCCATGCTAATACATTTCCTCTGACTCCGCGTACCTTTATCTTCTGCAGTAACCTTTTGTTTGGCACCTTATCGAATGCCTTTTGGAAATCTAAATACACCACATCCATCGGTACAGCTCTATCCACCATGCTCGTTACATCCTCAAAGAATTCCAGCAAATTAATTAAACATGATTTCCCCTTCATGAATCCATGTTGCGCCTGCTTGATTGCACTATTCCTATCTAGATGTCCCACTATTTCTTCCTTAATGATAGCTTCAAGCATTTTCCCCACCACAGATGTTAAACTAACTGGCCTATAGTTACCTGCCTTTTGTCTGCCCCCTTTTTTAAACAGATGCGTTACATTAGCTGCTTTCCAATCTGCTGGTACCTCCCCAGAGTCCAGAGAATTTTGGATGATTATAACGAATGCATCTGCTATAACTTCCGCCATCTCTTTTAATATCCTGGGATGCATTTCATCAGGACCAGGGGACTTGTCTACCTTGAGTCCCATTAGCCTGTCCAGCACTACCTCCCTAATGATAGTGATTGTCGCAAGGTCCTCCCTTCCCACATTCCCGTGACCAGCAATTTTTGACATGGTTTTTGTGTCTTCCACTGTGAAGACCGAAGCAAAATAATTGTTTAAGGTCTCAGCCATTTCCACATTTCCCATTACTAAATCCCCCTTCTCATCTTCTAAAGGACCAACATGTACTTTAGTCACTCTCTCACGTTTTATATATCGGTAAAAGCTTTTACTATCTGTTTTTATGTTTTGCGCAAGTTTACTTTCGTAATCTATCTTTCCTTTCTTTATTGCTTTCTTAGTCATTCTTTGCTGTCCTTTTAAATTTTCCCAATCTTCTGATTTCCCACTAACCTTGGCCACTTTATACGCATTGGTTTTTAATTTGATACTCTCCTTTATTTCCTTGGTTATCAACGGCTGGTTATCCCTTCTCTTACCGCCCTTCTTTTTCCAAGGAATATATTTTTGTTGAGCACTATGAAAGAGCTCCTTAAAAGTCCTCCACTGTTCCTCAATTGTGCCACCATTTAGTCTGTGTTCCCAGTCTACTTTAGCTAACTCTGCCCTCATCCCACTGTCGTCCCCTTTGTTTAAGCATAGTATGCTCGTTTGAGACACTACTTCCTCACCCTCAATCTGTATTACAAATTCAACCATACTGTGATCACTCATTCCGAGAGGACCTTTTACTCAGAGGTCATTTATTATTCCTGTCTCATTACACAGGACCAAATCTAAGATAGCTTGCTCCCTTGTAGGTTCTGTAACATACTGTTCTAAGAAACAATCCCGTATGCATTGTATGAATTCCTCCTCCAGGCTACCCCATGTGATTTGATTTGACCAATCGATATGTAGGTTAAAATCCCCCATGATTACTGCCATTCCTTTTTCACATGCCTCTATTATTCCCTTGATTATTGTCCGCCCCACCATGAAGTTATTATTTGGGGGCTTATAAACTACGCCCACCAGTGACTTTTTCCCCTTACTATCTCTAATCTCCACCCACAATGATTCAACATTTTGTTTATTAGAGCCAATATCATCTCTCACAGCTGCCCTGATATCATCCTTTATTAACAGAGCTATCCCACCTCCTTTCCCTTCTTGTCTATCTTTCCGAATTGTCAGATACCCCTGTATGTTTAATTCCCAGTCTTGGCCACCCTGCAACCACGTTTCTGTAATGGCCACCAAATCATACCCATTTGTAATGATTTGTGCCGTCAACTCATTTACTTTATTTCGAATGCTGCGTGCGTTTAGGTAAAGTGTTTTAATACTAGCTTTTAAACCATGATTTTTAGTTTTGACCCCTCCTGCAGCCCCTTTATATCCATACATATTGTCCCTTCCTATCACCTTGTGGTTTACACTTACCCCAGTGCTACTCTGCTCTGTTGCCTCCTGCCTTTTGCATTCTTTCTTGGGGTCCTGTTCATCTGCGCTCTCACCCACTCTAACTAGCTCAGAGCCCTCTCTTGGGTTCTGAATACTCCTCGCATTGAGGCACCGAGCTTTCAGGCTTGCCTTTTTATTACACTTTGACCCTTTCGAATTTTGCTGTACATTGGCCCTTTTTGTTTTTTGCCATGGGTTTCTCTGCCCTCCACTTTTACTCATCTCCTTTCTGTCTTTTGCTTCTGTCTCCATTTTGTTTCCCTCTGTCTCCCTGCATTGGTTCCCATCCTCCTGCCATATTAGTTTAACTCCTTCCCAACAGCACAAACAAACACTCCCCCTGGGACATTGGTTCCGGTCCTGCCCAGGTGCAGACCATCCGGTTTGTACTGGTCCCACCTCCCCCAGAACCGGTTCCAATGCCCCAGGAATTTGAATCCCTCCCTGCTGCACCACTGCTCAAGCCACGTATTCATCTGCGCTATCCTGCGATTCCTACTCTGACTAGCACGTGGCACCGGTAGCAATCCCGAGATTACTACTTTTGAGGTCCTACTTTTTAATTTAGCTCCCAGCTCCTTAAATTCATCTCGTAGGACCTTTTTTGTACCTATGTCATTGGTACCAATGTGCACCACGACAACTGGCTGTTCTCCCTCCCTTTTCAGAATGTCCTGCACCTGCTCCGAGATATCCTTGACCCTTGCACCAGGGAGGCAACATACCATCCTGGAGTCTCGGTTGCGGCCGCAGAAACGCCTATCTATTCCCCTTACAATTGAATCCCCTATCACTATTGCTCTCCCACTCTTTTTCCTGCCCTCCTGTGCAACAGAGCCAGCCACGGTGCCATGAAGTTGGCTGCTGCTGCCCTCCCCTGATGAGTCATCCCCCTCAATAGTACTCAAAGTAGTGTATCTGTTTTGCAGGGGGATGACCACAGGGGACCCCTGCACTATCTTCCTTGCACTGCTCTTCCTGCTGGTCTTCCATTCCCTAGCTGCCTGTGGACCCTTCACCTGCGGTAAGACCAACTCGCTACACGTGCTACTCCTGTCATTCTCAGCATCATGGATGCTCCAGAGTAAATACACCCTCAGTTCCAATTCCGCAACGCGGACCGTCAGGAGCTGGAGGCGGATACACTTCCCGCACACGTAGTTGTCAGGGACACCGGAAGTGTCCCTGAGTTCCCACATGGTACAGGATGAGCATATCACGTGACCGAGCTCTCCTGCCATGACTTAACCCTTCGATACACTTAATTTGGCAACAACAATGTTAACAGGTTACTTACTGATATAAAAAAGAAAAAGAAAAGCTACTTACCAATCACCAGCCAATCACTTACCCCTTTGGCTGTGACATCACCTTTTGATTGCTTTCTACTTCTTTTTTGCTTTTTCTCCAGGCTGGAGCTGCACAAGCCGGGCCTTTATAGGCCTCACCACGCACCTCGAGTTCCCGCCTCCGATCTGCCGCCGCCTTTCGCAGCCGCTGGGCATTTATAGGCCTCATCACGCACCTCGAGCTCCCGCCTCTCGCAGCCGCTGGGCATTTATAGGCCTCACCACGCACCTCGAATTCCCGCCTCCGATCTGCCGCCACCTTTCGCAGCCGCTGGGCATTTATAGGCCTCACCACGCACCTCGAGCTCCCGCCTCCGATCTGCCACAGCTTCTCGCAGCCGTTGGGCCTTTATAGGCCTCACCACGCACCTCGAGCTCCCGCCTCCGATCTGCCACAGCTTCTTGCAGCCGTTGGGCCTTTATAGGCCTCACCACGCACCTCGAGTTCCCGCCTCCGATCTACCGCCGCCTCTCACAGCTGCTGGGCCTTTATAGCCTCACCACGCACCTCGAGTTCCTGCCTCCGATCTACCGCCGCCTCTCGCAGCTGCTGGGCCTTTATAGGCCTCACCACGCACCTCGAGTTCCTGCCTCTCACAGCCGCTGGGCCTTTATAGGCCTCATCACGCACCTCGAGCTCCCGCCTCTGATCTGCTGCCACCTTTCACAGCCGCTGGGCCTTTATAGGCCTCACCACGCACCTCGAGCTCCCGCCTCCGATATGCCGCCGCCTCTCGCAGTCGCTGGGCGTTTATAGGCCTCACCACGCACCTCGAGTTCCTGCCTCTCACAGCCGCTGGGCCTTTATAGGCCTCACCACGCACCTCGAGTTCCCGCCTCCGATATGCCGCCGCCTCTCGCAGTCGCTGGGCCTTTATAGGCCTCACCACGCACCTCGAGCTCCCGCCTCCGATATGCCGCCGCCTCTCGCAGTCGCTGGGCGTTTATAGGCCTCACCACGCACCTCGAGCTCCCGCCTCCGATCTGCCGCCGCCTCGCGCAGCCGCTGGGCCTTTATAGGCCTCACCACGCACCGCGAGCTCCCGTCTCCAATCTGCCGCCACCTTTCGCAGCCGCTGGGTCTTTATAGGCCTCACCACGCACCTCTAGGTCCCGCCTCCGATCTGCCGCCAGCTCTCGCAGCCGCTGGGCCTTTTCAGTGGCCCAGAGTTTCTTTCAACAGTAACATTTGAAAAGTAATTTCCTAACACGGCAATGAAATGCGAAGGCTGGATCATTTTTAAAGCTCTTGTAACATTACAGCCCTTTGCCTTCAGCTCCTCTTTGTTCTTTTGTTTAGTTTTTTGTTTCAATAATATAATCTTATGCATTTCAGCAGACTACAAATCAAGCCTTGACGGATAATTTTCTTCTAAACCTAAAATTGCAGCTCCAAAAGTATCCACTTTACAAAAATTGCTGCCTCAGAGGCTCAGGAACATATTATTAGAAGGTGAATTGTGGGGCCACTGATTGTGGATGAGTTCTAAGAGCTTTGCACAAAAGGACAAGGGTTTTATCAAGGCAAAGTTGAGCAATCCTAATGGAATTGGATGCAGATATACAAATTGCGTGACCGCAATTGTCTTCAAGTTAATGGGGCTGGATTTTAGGTTTTTCTGTTTTCAGGGTGAAAACAGAGGCTGGACGGGAAAGTTACCGGCCGGGAATAGGTTGCGTTTTTGTAGGGAATTTTCGCCATCTGGGCCCTGTGCCAAGGTGTGCAGTGCGAAGGGAGGCATTGTACAACTTTTGAGGCGCAAAAATGGGAAACTTGCAAACTAAAGTGCCGGGCTGTGTGCACTCGGAGAGAGGCCTTGGGGCGGCGGAGGGTCAAAAAACCTTTTAAAAAAACTCAGAAACATTCCTAAAACATTGCCCACAGCACCACAACACAAATCACAAAAAAAATTAAAAGAACAAATACTCACACTTACCTTTACAATACTTACCTTCATTACCGCCGCCGGCATGGCTGGACCGCTCGGGTTTCCTAGACGGTCATCGCGAGGTGCGATTGCGAGGCGCGATTCCAGGCGTACGGGTCGGGTTCGAGTCAAAACTCGGACGGTGTCACAACGAGAGGCGTCGCACAGCTGGCGCAGCTCTTCCCGGCAGTGCTGCTGAACGCTGCCGCAAAACCCGACCCAAGGATCGCGGCCAGACGCAGGAGACTTCACCGCCCCATTTCACACCACTCTGGGGTGAAACCCGGAGCGCAAGGGAACGGAAAATCCAGCCTCTGGTGTTGGGTTACCATAGCTGATGTTATATTGCTTAATTTAATGAAACGCATTGCCATGTTAACATTAGTTACAATGAAGAAAGTGATACATACACCTGTTATATGTTTTGCAAGATTATATAATGCACATTGTTGTATAGAAACTATTCGGTGTACAGGTATTAAACTCTGTAATATTTAGCAAAGCGCTGTGTATAATATTTAAGTGTTTAATATAGTACCTTATTTTTTTATTGAGTGTGGTAGTTTATAAACAGGTTTGATATATCTCTGGAGAGATGCATTAATGTAGTGTTGTAATAATGTTTTATATTGTGCTGTACAAATATGCTTAGCGCCATAATGTTTAGATTTGTTTAGTATAGTATTGTATATAATAATATAACCTTTTTGAGTGCCATTATTTTTCAATCTAAGTAACAGCTGTGTGAAACTGGCTTAAATACCAGAAAATGTGACCACCATTTGATTTCAACAGAGGATGGAGTTATGCTAATTACCTTCTCGGTGTAAAAGTCCCAGGAAAATAAGGAATGGGGTGATTAAAGGAGTAGTTCACTTATTTCCTCTTCCTTTTGTGCAGTTCAATAGTCGCTATGCCATTGATGCACCACTACAATGTCGCAACTTCCCAGGAGAATCTGCATCAATGCAAATGCACTGGAAAAGGGTGCTATCACACACTGAATGCATTGACTGAGGTTGCTAATTTGCGAGATCTTTCCAGATTGAAACCAATATGATTTAAGTTGCTTATTTGCACTGATGAGAAAAGCAGTGCATCTTTCTTTTGCCACTGGCAGATTTAATATGATTGATATATGAAAATCATACATTAACTCTGACAGCAGTGAAAACATTAATTATATAGAAGTTCACAAAATTTGCAACCGTATGCTAAGTGTTTCCATGTAAAACATGGAATTTCTTTCTCCCCTTTAGGTTAAGCATTCCGTTGGTCTTTCATCTAATTCCAGGTAATGAGCACTTCTCTTGGCTTGGCTTGTCCTTTCTCTAATATACTAGTCAGTGTTATAGAAGAGGCATTGCGCCTCAATTAAAGTGCACATGTTACACTTTAAAGCTTTCAAGTTGGAGATATTCACCAAATTATCTCTTGGAGACAAAGTTTTGTCACATTATCTTATATTGCATTATAAATAAAGAAGTGTTTGGCGGCTAAATATTTGAGCAAATATCTTCCACCTGGAATCCATTCATTGCTTCATAATCCAGGGGAAAAAAGACACACATTTGTCTGCTCGAGAAAGGGAACGTGTCAAATTACCTGGGACAAGAAAAAAAAGTGAATGGAGTATTTTAAAACAATTTAACAATCCGAAAGAATTGAAGAATTCATTTTTGGCATGGAATAATGGATACATTGACATCAATGTGACACGATTTTTGTGTGTTAAATAATGAAGGGTGAAATTTCCCAAGACCCCTGAACCACGGTGGAGGATCTTTACTTGCACTTGGCGGCTCATTGGAGAGTCACGGGCAGCACCCTGAACATTTTCCATTAAGGCGCCCCCTGCATTTCAGAACTCGCCAATGGCGCAGCATCTCAGGCAATTCCAACACTCATTCCTTCCACAAACATGACTTTGTGCAAAATTGTAAAAGGAACTGTACAGGTAGTTTGTATTCATCAAAGGAGCATTGCAGAACCTGACAATCAGCGGGTCCAGGTTATAAAACCCTAGCCGTTCTGATTTTCCAATGGGCATTTTGGAGTTGAAAGTTACCTCTGCACTATCTGCATGTGTGTGTGTGTCCCACGCTATGGTTGTGTGTGCGTGTGTGTGTGCGCGCGCGCCCGTGTGTGTGTGCGTGTTTGTCCCGCATTATGGGCGTGTGTGTGCATGTTTATGTGCGTGTGTGAGTGCACGTGTGTGTTTGTGTGTGTGTGTGTGTCCCACACTGTGGGTTTGTGTGTACATGTGTGTGTGCGTGTGTGTATGTGTTCCTCACTATGGTGTGTGTGTATGTGTATGGGTGGATGTGTATGTGTCTGTGCATCTGCATGCATGTGCGTGTGTGTGCGTGTGTTCCACACTATGGGTGTGTGTGTGCATGTGTGTGCATCTGTGTGTGTGCGTGTGTGTGTGTTTGCGCATGTGTGTGTGCATGTGTGTGTGTGTGTGCGTGTGCCCCGCACCATGTGTGTGTGTGTGTGCGTGTGTGTGTGTGTGTGTGTGTGTGTGCGTGTGCGTGTGTCCCGCACCATGTGTGTGTGTGTGTGTGTGTGTGTGCATGTGTGTGCGTGTGTCCCGCACCATGAGTGTGTGTGTGTGTGTGTGCGTGTGTGTGTGTGTGTCCCACACTAGGGGTGTGTGTGTATGTATATGTGTCCCACACTATGGGTTTGTGTGTGCATGTGTGTGTGCGTGTGTGTATGTGTTCCTCACTATGGGTGTGCGTGTATGTGTATGGGTGGATGTGTATGTGTCTGTGCATCTGCATATGTGTGTGTGTGTGTGCGTGTGTTCCACACTATGGGTGTGTGTGTGCATCTATGTGTGTGCATGTGTGTGTGTGCACATGTGCATGTGTCCGCGTGTGTGCGATTGTGTGTGTGCGCATGTGTATGTGTGCGTGTGTGTGTGTGTGTTTGCGCATGTATGTGCGTGTGTGTGCATGTGTGTGTGTGTGCGTGTGTGTGCGTGTGTGTGTGCGTGTGCATATGCGTGCGTATGTGTGTGTGTGTGCGTGCGTGTGTGCATGCGTGTGCGTGAGTACTGCACCGTGTGTGTGTGTGCACGTGTGTGTGTGTGTCCCACACTAGGGGCGTGTGTGCGTGTGTGTGTCCCACACTAGGGGTGTGTGTGCGTGTGCGTGTCCCACACTAGGGGCGTGTGTACGTGGGTGTATTTGTGTGTGTATGTGTGTATGTGTCCCACACTATGGGTTTGTGTGTGCATGTGTGTGTGCGTGTGTGTATGTGTTCCTCACTATGGGTGTGTGTGTGTGCGCGTCTGTGTGTGTGTGTTTGTGTGTGTGTCCCGCACTATGGGTGTGTGTGTATGTGTATGTGCGTGTGCGTGTGTGTATGTGTGCGCGTGTGTCCCGCACTATGGTATGTGTGGATGTGTATGTGTGTGTGCATCTGCGTGTGTGTGTGTGTGTGTGTGTGTGTTCCACACTATGGGTGTGTGTGTGTGTGTGCATCTGTGTGTGTGTGTGTGCATATGTGTGTGTGTGCATGTGTGTGTGTGCGCGTGTGCGCGTGTGCGTGTGTATGTGTGTGCATGTGTGTGCGTGTGCATGTGTGTGCATGTGTGTGTGTGTGTGTGAGTGTGCGTGTGTGCATGCGTGTGTGCATGTGTGTGTGCGTGTGTGTGTCCCCCGCACCATGTGCATGTGTGTGTGTCCCACACTAGGGGTGTGTGTGCGTGTGTGTGTGCGTGTGCGTGTGTGTGTCCCACACTAGGGATGTGTGTGCACGTGCGTGTCCCACACTAGGGGCGTGTGTGTGTGGGTGTATTTGTGTGTGTATGTGAGTATGTGTATGTGTCCCACACTATGGTCATGTGTGTGTGTGTGCGCATCCTGCTCTATGGGTGCTTGCATGGATGTGCACAGCCCCAATTTTCCAGGATTGCGAAATTGGTGCTCATATTTAGAGCACATCATTACCCAGAACACAATAAAAGAAAGACTTGCATTTATATATTGCCTTTCACACCACCAGATGTCTCAAAGCACTTTCCAGCCAATGAAGTACTTTTTGGAGTGTGGTCATTGCTGTAATGTAGGAAGCACAGCAGCCAACTTGCGCACAAGCAAACTCCCACAAACAGCAATGTGAAAATGACCACATCATTTGTTTATCTTGTTATGTTGATTGAGGCATAAATATTGTTCAGGACATTGGGGATAACACCCCTGCTCTTCTTCAAAATAGTGGCATGGGATTTTTTACATCCACTTGAGAGAACAGACCAGGCCTAGGTTTAACGTTTCATCTGAAAGTTGGTACCTCCGACAGTGCAGCACTCCCTCAGCACTGCACTGGAGTGTCAGCCTAGATTTTTTGTGCTCAAGTCCCTGGAATGGGATTTGAGCCCACAACCTTCTGACTGAGCCACAGCTGACACTTACAGCTGAAAATGGATGAAGGTAAACCAATGCCAGTACCGTATTGGTGAATATATGTATAAGGGCCGAGAGCATGAAGAAATCCAGCGCAGGCAGCGGAAAGAGCGTGTGGCAAACCAGTCCCACCTACCCCTTCCCTCAAAGACTATCTGTCCCACCTGTGACAGGAACTGTGGTTCTCATATTGGATTGTTCAGCCACCTAAGGACTCATTTTTAGAGAGGCAGCAAGTTTTCCTCGATTCCGAGGGACTAGCTATGAAGATGATGGTGAATATATGTATGTTAGATTACTCTCAGCATTGAAGCACAGCAGGCAGACAAATAAGCTATTGAAATGTAAAATAAAACTACAAATGAGCTGTCTTTTTTAAGTGTGATTCTACTCTAATCTGAAGTGCCTCAACGGGACAACATTCCAGCGTACAGTAGATCAGTAAATTGACTTGACCAAATCCAAGCAATTGCTGGTTCATAATTGGATTCAGCTTTCATTGCTACCAATGACACAACATTTATTGATCTACAAGGCCTGAAATCCAAGGAAAAGTCATCAAGGGAGATTAAGATAGCTACCGTTAGTCAGAAAACTGATCAAATGTTGTAATCAGATAGGGGTGATCAATTGCATCCTGCGCAGCTGATCAATTTTGTCTACATTTGGAGAGATGGGACAAGGAAGAAGAATACAAGAATTATTTCTCCGAACTAAGTTGCAAACTGCTGAACTTGGAGCATCTCCAGAGTAACGATGGGCATCAGTGAGGAGTTTGAACTAGTTGCAACAGGTGTTTAGAGAAAACTACCGACTAGTTGTCAACCAGTGGATTAACTTGTGTGAACAGCAGATGTTGACTAAACACCTCGGCCTAGAAATTCGATCGCGGCCAAAAACAGGCGAGTAGTAGGTGGGGCATCTGTTGCACAAGCCTGCTCTTGTGGACATAAGGGCCACGTAAAATTGGTGCTGGTAGCTCATTGCCATGGGTCAGCATTACCCATCCTGCTTCTTGGATGCACCTCTGTTTGGGGAGGCTGAAACCTGGTTGTCTTTGACGCCACTTAAAAGCAGCCAGCACCTCTTAAAGGTGTGGTGCTGTGTGGCTGCAGACAGGATGGAATGCTTGATGGCTGCAAGACCCTGTAGGTCGTCAGCCCAGGTTTACTAATGCCGGTTGGGGGGCCCTGGGCCAGATGATGGACAGAAGGACTGCAATCCTGTTCCCAAGGCAACACTCCATCACCAGTGGGAAGAGGTTGCTGAGGAGATCATGAGGAGCTTAGTTCCAGGACATGGTTGCAATGCCAAAAGAAGTTTAATGACTTCACCAGTGTTGTCAAGGTATGAATCTCACCTCTCACTTCAATTACTGTTCCTCATACCTGCACCATCTGCAGCCTTACTACTCACAACACTCCACTCTCTGCTTCTCTGTACTCTCCTACAATGACTGCACCACACTTCCCTCCACCTCCTTCTCCTCCTACTCACACACTCTGTTGGTGTTTTGGGGATAGGAGAGCTGGTTATGGGGAAGTGCTTCTAAATGAGTTGGTCTCTGAGAGCTCTTGCAGGTAGGGGCACCGATGCTCAATGTTGCTTGTACTCTTCTTCGTGCTGCTCCTCATCCTCCTCCACTTCTTCTTCCTGCCCAGGTGCTGGTAAGGGCTGATCCCTCAGTTTAATAACATTGTAAGCATGAAGCTGGAAATAGAGTCAGGGGTGTATTGTAGAGTTCCTTCCAAATGGTCCAGGCGGCAGAAGGACTGCTCAATGAGAGTTCTGGTGCTGGCATGGCTCTCATTGTTGGAACGCTCAGTCTCTGTGCCTGAGTTCCTGACAGGAGCCATGAGCCACACCCGGAGGGGATATCCTTTATCGCCATGTAGCCAGTCCTTGACCTGAGGGCCTGGTTGGAATAAAGATGGCACAGAGGACTGGCACAGGCTGATTGAATCATGACTGCTGCCAATAAATTGGGCAAGGACCTGCATGATGAGTTGATGGTTGTTGCAGACAAACTGCGCGTTCGGGGAGTGGAATTTCTATTGAGAAAGATGCTAGGCTGGTGATGAGGGAATGCACAAGGCAATGTGAGTACAGTCTACGGCACCTTGGACCTTGGGTCAGCCTGCGATGTGGGCAAAGCCGCGTCTTCTCTTATGCTGCTTCGCTCTGTTTATGGGGGATCGTGATGTCAGTGTTTCTTCTGATCTCCTCGGTTACCTTCCTGATACAGCGGTGCACAGCAAAGTGCGAGAGGTGACTGATGTCACTTGCTGCAGCCAGGAACGGTCTTGTGGCCATCTTTGCAGGCACAGGTGGTAGTCCGTGCCCTGGTTTGGGACTCCGGTTGGGGCTGCAACAGATGACATAGCTTGGTGACAGCCTCGTCGTTGAAGCACAAGCGCCTCACACATTGCTCCTCGGTGAAGTGGAGGCATGAGGAGTGCTCCTTGAAGACCCGCTGTGGGTATGGACTCCTCTGCAGTGGCCTCCTGGGCAGTGCCCTCCTCCTCCCTCTTCTCTCAGCTGCTCCTGCTCTCCCCTACTTTCTTCGCTGCTTCCTTTCCTCCTGAATCCCCAAAGGCAGATCTACCAGACTACCCATGACTGGAAAAAACTGACAAAAGCAGTGCAACACCAGCACAAAAGTTCTTCCCAGAAATCAGAACACAGAAAATAGCCCAAATAAAGGCCCAGAACTTAACTAGCAGCCTAAGAGGACAAAGCAGCAACTGAGCGTATTAACTCACACTGCTACAGGGCCCTTGCTGACTGTTAGCGCCATGAGTTGAAGGGCCAGCTTATCAGGTGATGAATCAGGTGCTGGGGCAAGCCACTTTCACAAAAGGGACTTACAGCCTGTGCATGAGCCTTATTTAAATACTGTAATAAGTTTCCTGAATTATCCTGGCCTACAGACCAGCCCGATCCAATATGAGGAGAGCACACTTCCAGCATGTGATTGGACCCTAAGGTGCCCATTTTACGCCTAAAAAACATGGGGCTAGACTTTCCCTAAAGCCCCTCAATGCCCGATTGCCCACTGAGAAGAACCGCTAATGCTCGGTGAGTAACACTGGCGAGAATTTCCATTTTTATGTTTAAAGTGATTAAAACTACTCGCCCGGCGAGAAAATGGGCGTTGCACACTCATTGTCGGCGGTTTTCTCGGCAGTTAAGTGGAAAGTTAGTAACATGGGCGTTCGTTACCGGAATGGACAGTAAGTATTAAAATTTAGTCCGAGGCTGCGGTTGGGCCTAGAGAGGAGGGAAAACTTTTTTTTTAAATTTCAATTAAAAAAAATGTACAATGCATTCCCAAGACAGTTTTAAACCTAATCGCCGGTTTAAAATTTAAAAAAAATAAAGAACCTTTACCTTACCTTTCTTTGCAGGGTACTCACCACCCGCCCTGTTTAAGCAGCTTTAAAGTACAGTTCTCTCGGCGATCTGGACGTCGGCAGTTGAGCCCAAACTTACGCCCTGGCGATTTTTCTCGGCGTTGCATGTGGGTGGTTTGATCCTGGCGTCTGTGTTCAGATGTGGGCGATACCAAGGAAAAACCCGAAGTGGAAACTTTTGCCGGGTGGAAAAACAGCTGTACTGCCGAGAAAATCGCCGACAATGAAGGCGAAAGTCTAGCCCATGCTCTTTCCTGCCTTCTTCACTGAATTTCTAGTCCCATTGTTCATCTTTGCTCTACTCATGCATTGGCTTAGCCATCAGTCTACTGCAGATTCAGGTCATGGAATTTACAATAACCATTGACCAATGTGAATAAAAATATTCTGTTTGATACTGTTGTAATCAAGGACCAGAATGTATCCATTATTGCCAGGATGCTGAGAGACCGATCCTTCAGGTCTAGGGAAACAATGATTAAAGAAGATTTTGAGTAAAAGCTGAAGGAAAGTGCTACAAATTTATATATAAGCAAAAAGATTAGGGGCTAGATTTTATACTTTCGTGCATATCACCCAAAAATAGGTGTTATTTCCGGTGTGGGCGGTAAAAATGGGTTTTCAGATAGCTGGCTTCTCGCCCATTCTCAAAGCACCTAGTCTCCATTTTTGAAACTGGGCGTTATCGCGAGCGATATGAAATGGACGGTCGTGTCAAATCTCTCTGACCTTCTGCCGTAAAGTGTCGCCGTCCTTAACAACGGCATAGCAATGCTCAATTCCCGCAATTCAGGAGATCAAGGGTCATCATGAAAAAATCCTGAAAGGCAGGATAAATCTACATTTGGAAAGGCAAGGATTAATTAGGGACAGTCAGCATGGATTTGTTAAGCGAAGATTGTGTTTGACTAACCTGATTGAATTTTTTGAGGAGGTAACCAAGAGGGTCGATGAGAGTAGTGCGTACAGTGTAGTATATATGGACTTTAGCAAAGCATTTGATAAGGTCCCACATGGTAGACTGGTCATGAAGGTTAAAGCCCATTGGATCCAGGGCAAAGTGGCAAGATGGATCCAAAATTGGCTTGGAGGTAGGAAGCAAAGGGTAATGATTGATGGATGTTTTTGTGACTGGAAGAATGTTGCCAGTGGGGTTCCGCGGTGCTCAGTACTGGGTCCCTTGCTTTTTGTGGTATAAGCTTGGACATTGAATAAATTTAAGACAGACATAGACAGTTTCTTAAATGATAAGAGGATAAGGAGTTATGGGGAGCGGGCAGGGAAGTGGATCTGAGTCCGTGATCAGATCAGCCATGATATTATTGAATGGCAGAGCAGGCTCGAGGGGTCGTATAGCCTACTCCTGTTCCTATGTCTTATGTTTTATGTTCTTATATCAATGATTTAGATTTGAATATAGGGAGTTTGATTAAGAAGTTTGCAGACAACACTATAACTGGCTGTGTGCTTGATAATGAAGAGAAAAGTCATGGGCTGCAGGAGGATATCAATCTACTGGTCAGGTGAGCAGAGCAGTGGCAAATGGAATTTAATTCAGAGAAGTGTGAGGTGATGCACTTTGGGAGGGCTAATAAGGAAAGGGTATACACATTAAGTGGTAGGCCACTTAATACTGTAAATGAACAAAGGGACCTTGGAGTGCTTATCCACAGATCTCTGAAAGTAGCAGGCCAAGTGGATAAGGTGGTTAAGAAGGCATACGGAATGCTTGCCTTTATTGACCGACGCATAAAATATAAGAACAGAGAGGTTATGCTTAAATTGTATAATACTTTGGTTAGACCACAGCTGGAGTATTGCGTGCAGTTCTGGTCGCCGTATTATAGGAAGGACGTGACTGCACCAGAGAGGGTGCAAAGGAGATTTATTATGATGCTGCCTGGAATGGAGAATCTTAGTTATGAGACAGATTGGATAGGCTGGGTTTGTTCTCATTGGAACAGAGGAGGTTGAGAGAAGACCTCATTGAGGTGTACAAAATATTGAGGGGCCTGGACATAGTGAATAGTAAGGGTCTATTTCCATTAGT
Organism: Pristiophorus japonicus; assembly: GCF_044704955.1. Lineage (NCBI taxonomy): Eukaryota > Metazoa > Chordata > Chondrichthyes > Pristiophoridae > Pristiophorus > Pristiophorus japonicus. The sequence goes on along the minus strand of NC_091982.1, from coordinate 98,623,829 downwards.
GGAGGGGTTTATTATGAGGGGGCATAGTTTTAAGGTGGTTGGTGGAAGGTTTAGAGGGGATTTGAGGGGGGCTTCTTTACACAGAGGGTTGTCGGGATTTGGAACTCGCTGCCTGGAAGAGTTGTGGATGCAGAAACCCTCCACTTTTAAGAGATGGAAGATGGGCACTTAAAGTGCAGTAACCTGCAGGGTTACGGATCTAGAGCTGGTAATTGGGATTAGGCTGGATGACCTTTTGTTGGACATAGAAACATAGAAACATAGAAAATAGGTGCAGGAGTAGGCCATACGGCCCTTCGAGCTTGCACTGCCATTCAATAAGATCATGGCTGATCATTCCCTCAGTACCCCTTTCCTGCTTTCTCTCCATACCCCTTGATCCCCTTAGCCGTAAGGGCCATATCAAACTCCCTCTGGAATATATCCAATGAATTGGCATCAACAACTCTCTGCAGCAGGGAACTCCAAAGGTTAACAACTCTCTGAGTGAAGAAGTTTCTCCTCATCTCAGTCCTAAATGGCCTACCCCTTATCCTAAGTCTATGTCCCCTGGTTCTGGACTTCCCCAACATCGGGAACATTCTTCCTGCATCTAACCTGTCCAGTCCCGTCAGAATCTTATACGCTTCTATGAGATCCCCTCTCATCCTTCTAAACTCCAATGAATAAAGGCCCAGTTGATCCAGTCTCTCCTCGTATGACAGCCCAGCCATCCCTAGAATCAGACTGGTGAACCTTCGCTGCACTCCCTCAATAGCAAGAACATCCTTCCTCAGATTAGGAAACCAAAACTAAACACAATATTCCAGGTGAGGCCTCACTCAGGCCCTGTACAACTGCAGTAAGACCTCCCTGCTCCTTTACTCAAATCCCCTAGCTATGAAGGCCAACATACCACTTGACTTCTTCACCACCTGCTGTACCTGCATGCCCATTTTCAGTGACTGATGGATCATGACATCGAGGTCTCGTTGCACCTCCCCTTTGCCTAATCGGCCGCCATTCAGATAATATTCTGCCTTCGTGTTTTTGCCCCCAAAATGGATAACCTCACATTTATCCACATTATTCTGCATCTGCCATGCATTTGCCCACACACCTAATCTGTCCCAGTCACCCTGCAGCCTCTTCGCGTCCTCCTCACAGCTCACACCGCCACCCAGTTTAATGTCATCCGCAAACTTGGGGATATTACACTCAATTCCTTCATCTAAATCGTTAATGTATACTGTAAAGAACTGAGGTCCCAGCACTGAGCCCTGCGGCACTCCACTAGTCACTGCCTGCCATTCTGAAAAGGACCCGTTTTTCCCGACTCTCTGCTTCCTGTCTGCCAACCAGTTCTCTATCCACGTCAGTACATTACCCCCAATACCATGCACTTTGATTTTGCACACCAATCTCTTGTGCGGAACCTTGTCAAAAGCCTTTTGAAAGTCCAAGTACACCACATCCACTGGTTCTCCCTTGTCCACTCTGCCAGTCCTCAAACAATTCCAGAAGATTCGTCAAGCATGATTTCCCTTTCATAAATCCATGCTGACTTGGTCCAATCCTGTCACTGCTTTCCAAATGAGCTGCTATTTCATCCTTAATGATTGATTTCAACATTTTCCCCACGACTAATGTCAGGCTAACCGGTCTATAATTACCCGTTTTCTCTCTCCCTCCCTTTTTAAAAAGTGGTGTTACATTAGCTACCCTCCAGTCCATTGGAACTGATCCAGAGTCGATAGACTGTTGAAAAATGATCACCAATGAATCCACTATTTCTCGGGCCACTTCCTTAAGTACTCTGGGATGCAGACTATCAGGCCCCGGGGATTTATCGGCCTTCAATCCCATCAATTTCCCAAACACAATTTCCCGCCTAATAAGGATATCCTTCAGTTCCTCCTTCTCACTAGACCTACTGTCCCATAGTACATTCAGAAGGTTATTTGTGTCTTCCTTCGTAAAGACAGAACCAAAGTATTTGTTCAATTGGTCTGCCATTTCTTTGTTCCCCATTATAAATTCACCTGAATCTGACTGCAAGGGACTGACGGTTGGCTTCACTAATCTTTTTCTCTTCACATATTTAGCGAAGCTTTTGCAGTCAGTTTTTATGTCCCCTGCAAGCTTCCTCTCATACTCTATTTTCCCCCTCTTAATTAAACCCTTAGTCTTCCTCTGTTGAATTCTAAATTTCTCCCAGTCCTCAGGTTTGTTGCTTTTTCTAGCTAAATTATATGCTTCTTCCTTGGCTTTGACACTATCCTTAATTTCCCTTGTTAGCCACGGTTGAGCCACCTTCCCCATTTTATTTTTACTCCAGACAGGGATGTACAATTGCTGAAGTTCATCCATGTGATCTTTAAATGTTTGCCATTGCTTATCCACCGTCAACCCTTTAAGTATCCTTTGCCAGTCCATTCTAGCCAATTCATGCCTCATACTGTCGAAGTTACCTTTCCTTAAGTTCAGGACCCTTGTTTCCAAATTAACTGTGTCACTCTCCATCTTAATAAAGAATTCTACCATATTATGGTCACTCTTCCCCAAGGGGCCTCGCACAACAAGATTGCTAATTAGTCCCTTCTCATTACACATCACCCAGTCTAGGATGGCCAGCTCTCGAGTTGGTTCCTCGACATATTGGTCGAGAAAACTATCCCTAATACACTCCAGGAAATCCTCCTCCACCGCATTGCTACCAGTTTGGTTAGCCCAATCAATATGTAGATTAAAGTCACCCATGATAACTGCTGTAACGGTGCAGATATAATGGTAAGTACTGCAGGGAATAGAATACGGCCAGTGTGATCTCCTGGACTAGTTTCGATCGCCTGGATGGATCAGAGACGAATTTTCCCAGATATTTTTCTCCATAAATTGTACTGGGTTTTTATCTGTTTTTTTACCTCTCCCAGGAGATCACTTGGCTCCGATTGGGGTGGAGTGTAGAATGTTTCAGTATAAGGGGTGTCGCAGTTGTGTGAGGCGGACTGGTTGGGCTGGGTGCTCTTTGCCTTTATGTCATTGTTCATAGGTTTATATGTAAACCTTAGGGCTGCTGACCAAGGGCCATGCGGCTCTTTGTCTGCCGGCACGGACACGATAGGCCGAAATGGCCTCCTTCTGCGCTGTAAATTTCTATGTTTGTATGTTTCTATGTTCTATTATGACATGCGCAGAAGAGGAGACAGAGAGACAGGGAGCTCAGAGGAACTGAAAGTGTGTGTGGCTGTGGTGTGTGCTTGTTTGGCTGTTGTGGGAGTCACGAGGGAGATGCACCAGCAGCAAAAAGTCTACTAAGCACCAAGAACATAGTTGGCACCGAGTTTTTGTCCAACAAATAAGATATAACATGGAAGGGATGGTGGAGGTCCTGGAGCTGGTAGCCAAGAACACTGGTGGCAGAGAGCTCCAAGGTGCCTCACCCCCATTGCCAACCACACATGAGAGCCAGGAGCAACATCTTGCTTCTGGATCAGAGCATGTTCCCACCTCGGGACCATCCTCTCCCGTTTCTGTCCAAGCAGCGATTCGGCCGTTTTTCCTCCCCCGCCTCCCCCCCCCACCCCCGAGGAGCTCCTCGGCCAGGTGGCTTGGAGTCAGGAGGGAAGGGGAAGGGGTAGAGGTGGGGATGAGAAGTGGGGGGCGGGGGGGACGGTTGGTTTTTGCAGAAATACTGAAGATTTCAGACAAATGTTCGGTTTAAATGTTTTTTATTTAACAAAGCCTTGTTGCGCATTGGCTCAGATAGCTGCACCGTTACATCCTGGTGATTCCTGAACATCAAAGGTTATAATTGCACTTAATTTCAATCAACATAAACTTTAACTGTCACCAAGGTGATGCCCACCATTGATGTATGGCCTGCACACCCAGCAGTGTCTCAGCCTTGTAAATAACAGCAACGTTCTTTCAGGCAAAGCGCTCATTGATGAGCTCCTGACGTAAGGCTCTTGCAGGTTTCATGCCACCATGGGCCCTTTCATGCAGTCTACAGGGGGGCGGGGGCATGGCTTCAGCATCAGCCTGATTGTCTGGGCCGATGTCAGCATCCGCCACCTCGTCCTCCTCGTCCTCTTTGTGGTGAGGTGGACTGTCAGACTCTTCAGGCAATTCTTGTCCCTTCCTGATAGCCAAGTTGTACAGCATTGTGCACACCACCACGAATTGAGCTACCTACTCATGGTGATATTGGAGCTCGCCACCTGAGTGGTCCAGGCATTTGAAGCGCTGCTTAAGCAGTCCAATGGTTTTCTCCACGATATTGCAAGTGGCTCTGTGGCTCCCGTTGTATCGCCTCTTGGTTTCGGTGTGGGTGCCACGCAGGGGGGTCATCAGACAGGTCGCGAGGCCATATCCTTTGTCACCAAGCATCCAGCATTGACCTTGTAGCTGATTGTTAAACAAGTCAGATACAGTGCTCTCACGCAGGATGTGAGCATCATAGATGCTGCCCGGAAATTGAGCATTCACTGCCATTATAATTTGCTGGTACTCGACAATGAGTTGGACATTCAGGGAGTGGAATCCCTTGCAGTTCCTGAAAACCTTTGCATCCTGAAAAGGTGCCCGCATCGCGATGTGCGTACAGTCTATTGCTCCCTGCACCTTGGGGAAGTTTGCATTTCTGGAGAATCCTAGAGCCCTCTCAGTCTGTGCCTCCCTGGTCATAGGGAAGCTGATCAAGTCCCTTCTACGTGTGTACAGGGCTTCAGTGACCTGTCTAATGCAGCAATGTGTGGCATGCTGAGACAAACCGCAAATATCGCCAGCTGAGGCCTGATAAGAACCGACGCATAGAACAACAGTGCTGCGGTGACTTTGACCTCGATGGACAATGCAGTGCTGATGGTGCTGGAAGGCTGAAGATCACCCCTTATGAGCTGGCATATCTCAGTGATAACCTCTTTGTGGAAGCGCAGTCTCCGAAGGCAGGTGGTGTTGGGCAAGTTGAGGTAAGACCGCTTGTCCCCGTACTTGTGGGGGGTGTAACGTCTGGTCCTCCTCATCAGTCTGGCACATCTTACATTGGGCACACAATGCTGTGGAGAATACCTTCGGCCATCTCAAGTCTGCAGCATGCAATTAGTCATCAAGAGAGGGTGAGAAAGGACAGGCCCCATTGCAATAGCTCTCTGTTTTCCACTGATTGGTCATAAACAATAAATGTCCCGATGAAGACACCTATTAAATTCCAATCGGTCACTGTATGGTCAAGATGTTTGTACAGATGTTCACATCACCTCCAGAGTACATCCGACCTCCCCCGAAGTTGAAGCAGAGCAGCCTTTTAAAGGATGCGACATATGATGTAGAACATGGTGTCCATAGCGCTGTGATTAGTTCCGGTTAGCTCCACTTTTTCCGGGCGTTTTTTTGGGCGAGTGATATTGTGGGCGATATGTGTGCGAAGTGGTAAAAGTGACGCTGAGCGATCTCATGGCCGCTAGTTTCGGCAAATGTGATCTTTACAACAAAAAAAAGTGGGTGGTCGGTATTATTGAATCTCAGCATTGAATCAGTGCAGAAATTAGCACTGGCCGATATTATGGGCATTGATTTCGCCCATTCTGATGATCCCGCCCAAAAAAAGTGGGCAGGCGGTATTATTTTTTCCCGGCATTATGCACATGGGGAAAGTAACACTCGCCGATAATTTTCAAAAAAATGCCCGTCAGTTTCCACTTTATGACTAAATGGGCGATATATGGGCTTATACAGTAAAATAGACGTTAAGTGGGCGTTAAGCATGTAAAAAAAGTGGAAAATCTAGCCCTAGGATCACTCCATGGAAGTATTTGGAAAAAGAAGATCTGGGAAATATGGAGCCGACTCCAAACAAATTGATATGTCATCTGGAATCTACAAAGCCAGGGCTTACCAATGGATTGGGAAAACCACATAATGTGCAATGGACAGAACTTAATCAATTTCTATCACATCGAGGAACTAGGACATAGCTGTCTGCTACTGAAGTGAAGAGATGTGGCATAAAAATCAATCGAAAGGCTTTCCAGCAGGCTGTCAACAGCCAATGATAAAGTCTAGGAACTGAGGCCGACAAGAGAGTAGCCCCAAAATGCTTAGAACCATAACTAACATTCAGCAGCTGAGGACATAGAGGGTTAAAAATATGATGGTCCCGGACATCATTCCCATTTCTCATGAGAGTGTTGTTACTTCTCCCGCCAGTCACAATACCTCATCACCCACCCCACTGATGGTGTCCAGGAGTGATCGCGTAAGGTCAATGCTCTCCGCACTCATTGACATCATGTGAACCACATCTGTTAGATCCTGCATCTCAGGAGAGTGCTGTTGAGCTCTCCTTCCCCTCCTGGGTGTGCCTTGCTGCATCCCAGTGGGACCCGCAGCCTCAGACGGTCAGGCCCTGGGTGTGCCAGGATGCACCCCACTGGAATCCCCAGCCTTGGATGGTGGAAAACTATGGAATGTCCCACCAACACTCAAACCACTGCTCAGGGAAGGGCTGGCACCGCAATGGGCGACACCTGCACTTGCTCAAAAGTGAGTGCAACAGTGGGGGCTTCATCCATCCCCTCACCCTCCCACTCACCCCCAAGCTCTTGGTCGGGAAGGTGGGATTGGACGATGTTCTCCTCTTCAGGCTCGTCCGCGTCTGGCTCTTCTTCTGCATCATCAGGGTTAGCCTCAAGTTCTGCAAAATATAACAGAACAGACAAATTGTTAGCAGCAGAGGAGGGGGCAGGGTGGGCAGTGTTATATATGTGAACTTGTATTTACTCGGTACAGCCACCAGTGGGCTCATCCCCTGGAGTCCCAAGGGATCATATAATCCCTTGGGAGAACAGGTATTTAAGGAGGCTTCACAGGTTGGAGAGGCACGCTGGAAACCTGCAATAAAAGACTAAGGTCACACTGTACTTTGAGCTCACAGTGTTCAGTCTGACTCTTTCTCCATACACAACAACTGGCGACGAGATACATATAGCGAAGCCAAAGATGCAGAGAACAATGGGCATCCTGGAGAAATTTTCGAAGGGAGATGATTGGGAAACTTTTGTAAAGCGACTCGACCAATACTTCGTGGCCAACAAGCTAGATGGGGAAGAGTTCGCTGCCAAATGAAGGGCGAGCCTCCTCACCATCTGTGGGGCACCAACGTATGGCCTCATGAAGAATCTGCTCACTCCAGCGAAACCCACGGAGCAATTGTACGATGATTTGTGCACACTGGTCCGAGAGCATTTGAACCCAAAGGAAAGTGTTCTGATGGCGAGGTACTGGTTCTACACCTACAAAAGGGCTGAAGGCCGGAAAGTGGCGAGTTATCCGGCGAGCTAAGACACCTTGCAGGACATTGCGAATTTGAAGGATATTTGGAGCACATGCTCAGAGACTTTTTCGTACTTGGCATTGGCCACGAAACCATACTTTGCAAACTTTTGACTGTAGAGACCCCAACCTTGAGCAAAGCCATAGCGTTTATTGCCACCAGTGACAAGACGAAGCAAATCTCTCAGCACACAAGTGCTGCTACAAGTACTGTGAACAAATTGATGTTGTTTTCGAATCGTAACGTACAGGGCAGGTCACACATACCTGCAGCTGCACATCCACAGATGACTCAAAGTCTACCATCAAGGGTGATGAATGCAAGGCCATTAACACCTTGTTCGCGCTGTGGGGTTGATCATCGTTTCCATTCATGCTGATACAAAGAGTATGTTTGCAAGGGCTGCGGAACAATGGGACACCTCCAATGAGTGTGCAGGCGAGCTGCAAAGCCTGTTAAACCTGCAAACCACCATGTTGCAGAGGAGGACAGATCCACGGAGGATCACGATGAACCAGAGCCTCAGATCGAGGAGGCACAGGTACATGGGGTGCACACATTCACCACGGATTGTCCCCCAATAATGCTGAATGTTGAACTAAATGGACTCCCGGTGTCAATGGAGCTGGACACAGGTGTGAGCCAGTCTATCATGGGCAAAAAGACTTTCGAAAGGTTGTGGTGCAACAAGGCCTCAAGGCCAGTCTTAACTCCAGTTCGCACGAAACTAAGAACTTACACAAAAGAACTGATTCCTGTAATCGGCAGCGCTACCATAAAGGTCTCCTACGATGGAGTGGTGCACAAGCTACCACTCTGGGTGGTACCGGGCGATGGTCCCACGCTGCTCAGCAGGAGCTGGCTGAGAAAGATACGCTGGAACTGGGATGACGTCTGAGCGCTATTGCCCACTGACGACACTTTGTGTGCCCAGGTCTTAAACAAATTTCCTTCGCTGTTCGAACCAGGCATCGGGAAATTCCAAGGAGCAAAAGTGCAGATCCACCTAATTCCGGGGGCGCGACCCATCCATCACAAGGCGAGAGCAGTACCGTACATGATGAAAAAAAGCATAGAGATTGAGCTAGACCGGCTGCAAAGAGAGGGCATCATTTCACCGATCGAGTTCAGCGAGTGGGCCAGTCCTATTGTCCCAGTCCTCAAGGGAGACGGCACGGTCAGAATCTGTGGCGATTACAAAGTGACTATAAATCGTTTCTCCCTGAAGGACCAATACCCACTACCAAAGGCCGACGACATCTTTGCAACGCTGGCGGGAGGAAAGACATTCACGAAGCTGGATCTGACTTCAGCCTACATGATGCAGGAACTGGAGGAATCATCGAAGGCTCTCACCTGCATCAACACGCACAAGGGCCTTTTTGTTTATAACAGATGCCCGTTTGGAAGCCGATCAGCAGCGGCAATATTCTAGAGGAACTTGGAAAGTTTACTGAAGTCGATCCCGCACACAGTGGTTTTCCAGGACGACATCGTGGTCACAGGTCGGAACACAGTCGAGCACCTGCAGAACCTGGAGGAGGTTCTTAGTCGAATCAACCACGTGGGGCTCAGGTTAAAACGTTTGAAGTGCATTTTCCTGGCACCTGAAGTGGAGTTCTTGGGAAGGAGGATTGCGGCGGATGGCATCAAGCCCACTAACGTGAAGACGGAGGCAATCGAGAACGCACCGAGGCCACAGAATGTGACGGAGCTGCGGTCGTTTCTGGGACTCTTGAACTACTTTGGTAACTTCTTACCAGGTCACAGCACACTGTTAGAACCACTACATGTCTTACTACGAAAATGGGGTGAATGGGTTTGGGGCAAAAGCCAAGAAAATGCCTTTGTAAAAGCGAGAAAATTGTTATGCTCAAACAATTTGCTTGTGTTGTATGATCCATGTAAGTGTTTGGTACTAGCAGGTGATGCATCGTCATATGGCATCGGGTGTGTATTGCAACAAGCTAATGATTTCGGGAAACTGCAACCGGTTGCTTACGCATCCAGGAGTCTGTCTAAGGCTGAGAGAGCCTACAGCATGATTGAGAAAGAAGCATTAGCGTGTGTCTATGGGGTAAAGAAAATGCATCAATACCTGTTTGGGCTAAAATTCGAATTGGAAACTGATCAGAAGCCACTTATATCCGTTTTCCGAGAGTAAAGGGATAAATACCAACTCATCGGCCCACATCCAGAGATCCGCATACAACTATGCCATCCTCCACAGGCCAGGCACAGAAAACTGCGCCGATGCTCTCAGTAGGCTGCCATTGCCCACCACGGGGGTGGAAATGGCGCAGCCCGCAGATCTAGCCATGGTTATGGAAGCATTTGAGAGTGAGTAATCACCCATTAATGCCCGGCAGATCAAAACCTGGACAAGCCAGGACCCCTTATTATCTCTAGTCAAAAGCTGGGTGCTTCACAGGAGCTGTTCCAGTGTCCCAGTGGAAATGCAGGACGAGATAAAGCCATTCCAGCGGCGCAAAGGTGAAATGTCTATACAGGCAGACTGCCTTCTGTGGTCCAATCGAGTAGTGGTCCCCAAGAAGGGCAGAGACACCTTCATTAATGACCTCCACAGTACCCACCCAGGCATCGTAATGATGAACGTGATAGCCAGATCCTGGCCCGGTATCGATGCGGACTTAGACTCCTGCATTCACCGATGTAATACATGCTCGCAGTTAAGCAATGTACCCAGGGAGGCACCGCTAAGTTTATGGTCTTAGCTCTCCAAACTGTGGTCTAGGGTACACGTCAACTATGCAGGCCCGTTCTTGGGTAAGATGTTCCTTGTGGTTGTAGATGCGTACTCCAAGTGGATTGAATGTGAGATAATGTCGGCTAGCACGTCCGCTGCGACTACTGAAAGCCTGCGGGCCATGTTTGCCACACACGGCTTACCCGATGTCCTGGTGAGCGACAACGGACCATGTTTTGCCAGTGCTGGGTTCAAAGAATTAATGACCTGTAACGGGATCAAACATATCACATCTGCCCCGTTTAAACCAACGTCTAATGGTCAGGCGAGAGAGCAGTGCAAACCATCAAGCAAGGCTTGAAGAGGGTAATTGAAGGCTCACTGCAGACTCGCCTCTCCCGAGTCTTGTTTAGTTACCGCAGGAGACCCCACTCACTCACTGGGATCTCAACTGCTGAACTGCTCATGAGAAGAGCACTTAAGACAAGGCTCTCATTAGTTCACCCTGATCTACATGAACAGGTCGTGAGCAGGCGGCTTCAAAAAAGTGCATACCATAATAGCGCAAATGTGTCACGCGGGATTGAAATCAATGATCCTGTATTTGTATTAAATTATAGACAAGATCCCAAGTGGCTTCCCGGCATTGTCGTGGCCAAAGAGGGGAGCAGGGTGTTTCAGGTCAAACTTTCAAATGGACTCATTCACCAGAAACACTTGGACCAAATCAAACTCAGATTCACGGACTATCCCAAGTAACCCACCTTGGACCCTACCTTTTTTGATCCCCCAACATACACACCAGTGGCAACCGGCACCAAGGTCGACCACGAAGCAGAACCCATCATCCACAGCAGCCCTACAGAGCCCAACACACCAGGCAGCCCAGCAAGGCCAGCTGCATAGCAGCTCAGCGAGGATTCAACAACACTAGCTTCCACACCGAGACGATCAACCAGGGTAAGAAGGGCCCCAGATTGACTCACATTGTAAATAGTTACACTATCGACTTTAGGGGGGAGTGTTGTTATATATATGGACTTGTATTTAGTCTGTACAGCCACCAGAGGGCTCATCCCCTGGAGTCCCAAGGGATCCCATAATCCTTTGGGAGCACAGGTATTTAAGGAGGCTTCACAAGTTGGAGAGGCACTCTGGAGACCTGCAATAAAAGACTAAGGTCACACTTTACTTTGAACTCACAGTGTTCAGTCTGACCCTTTCTCCATACACAACAGGTGGCATGAGTAGGCTCACACAGTGCAGGCAGCAGGCTGATTTGAAGGACCAGAATGAATGAAAGCACATTGCATCAACCGAAGCATAGCTGATGGAGACATCCCCATGAACCGAAGCATGGCTAGCCCGCGCAGTACTTAACATTTAGCAAAGCCAGACTGTGGAATTTGCAGGACTTACCCTCTCCCTCGAGTTTGGGCCCAGCTTGTGCAGTGGTGGTTGCTTTTTTCCAGGCAGGATCCATCAAAGCAGCGACCCTCTCTTCCAAGGGTATCAGTGGCTGCAGATTGGCTGGGTCTCCTCTTGTTTGAGTTCTTTCCCTTTAGTTCTGTGCCACTTTCCTCTGCAAAGATGAAAATACAACTTTTTAGAGAGGATGTCTTTCTGCTGAGTGGGACATATATACACCTGGACACATTTACATTACAATTGCAATCGCATTGAATAAATGAAAATATTACTTACGCTAACTACTTGACCAAGATCCTGCCACTTCTTTTTACACTGGCCTCCAGACCTCGGGGTGGTCACCATTGCGCAGTAATCTTCTGCAAGTTGGTTCCAGCATTTCTTCATTTCTTTGGGTGGAACTTTAATGTGACCTCTGCTGGTGTCCAGCTCCTGCCATCTGGCCTCAATCACAGTAAGTAGTGCCTCCACTTCATCCTGTCAAAAATTCTTGGTCCTTGCACCGCGTTGCATCTTGTATTGCAGCTCCGATTTTTCCAATGTTCTCACACAGCACTCAACGTTCTCACACATACAACTGGCTCTTTAAAAATGGCCGATTCACAGACAGGAGCTTTACTGCGTATGCGCGCCCATAGGATTAACGTCAAAAACGGCCTTTCTTTTCGCGCTAGTGCAGAAGGTGCTGCATCGTTTTTTCGGTGCAGACAGCAGGTTCCACCGCCCCCCCCCCCCACCCACCCCCCCCCGCCCCCCGAGGAGACTGGACAGGCTGCACGGCGGAAAATTTGAAAAATACAGCGGGGAAACTTGACACAAAAACGGGCGAAACTCCGGCAATACACCAGAAAACGGCTGTGGGCATAATTGAGCCCAAGGTCTCTAATAGGCCGTACTCTTTCTTTAGTTAACCACTGTGCTCTCCTTCAAGCTCACAACCCCCCAAGATGTCTGTGCTTCTCTAATTCTGCCCTCATGAGCATACAACTGCTCAACCATTGGTGGCCGTGCCTTCAGCTGCCTTGGCTCCAAGCTCAGGAACTCCCTCCCTAAACCTCACCGCTTCTCTACCTCGCTTTCCTCCTTTAAGACGCTCCTTAAAACTTACCTCTTTGACCAAGCTTTTGGTCATCTGTCACAATTTCTTCTTATGTGGGCAGTCATGACATCAATCAGCGTGTAATGCAATAAAGTGAGAAATGGTAGGAAGTTTAGTCGGAAGAACGAGGAGAGGCAATATAAACTAAAGGGTACAATTCTAAAGAAGGTGCAGGAACAGAGCGACCTGGGCGTATATGTGCACAAATCGTTGAAGGCGGCAAAGTCGGTTGGAAAAGCAATGAAAAAACAGATGGGATCCTGGACTTTATAAATAGAGGCATAGAGTACAATAGCGTGAAAATTATGATGAACCTGTATAAAACACTGGTTCGGCCTCAATGGAGTATGGTTTAGGAAGGACATGAATGCGTTAGAGAGGGTGCAGGAAAGATTTACAAGAATGGTTCCAGGGATGAATGACTTCAGTTACATGGATACGCTGGAGAAACTGGGGTTGTTCTCTTTAGTGTAGAGAAGGTTGAGATGAGATTTGATAGAGGTGTTCAAAATCATGAGGGGTCTGGACAGAGTAGGTAGAGAGAAACTGTTAACATTGATGGAAGGGTCGAGAACCAGAGGACACAGATTTAAGGTGATTGGCAGAAGAACCAAAGGCGACATTAGGAAAAACTATTTATGCAGCGAGTGGTTATGATCTGGAATGCACTGCTTGAAAGGGTGGTGGCGGCAGATTCAATCGTGGCTTTCAAAAGAGAATTGGAAAAGTGCCTGAAGGAAAAAAACTTTCAGGGCTACGAGGAAAGGGCACGGGAGTGGAACTAGCTGAATTGTTCTTGCAGAGAGCCGGCACGGGCTCGATGAGCTCAATAGCCTCCTTCAGTGCCGTAGTCATTCTATGGTTCTATGATTCATTCTATGCTCTGTGACATTGCATTCAGGCTTTCTGGCAGGCCTTCCAATGCACCAAGCATTTTGTTGTGCATACCCATCAGCTTTGTTCTGAAGACTGCCCCATTGAAGTCCTCATCCAAGTCCTGTGCAGCAGAACTCATGTGCGACCTTTCCCTCTGGGGTACTGGCATCTGGGCTACCCTTTTCCCCTTCCCCAACTGCAGCCCACCCATGCCCTGTAACTCACCACATGCGGATCCTGCCTCTAACTTCCTTCTAAGTCCGCACAGTGCCAATATCTGAGCTGGTGGCTGCGACTGTCAGGTCGAGTGACGGTATTTCTTCTTCATCATCACTTTCCTCTTCCTCTTCCTCTTCCATCACTGACTGGCAAAATTGGATATCTTGTGCATCTGAAATGAGAAAGTCAAAACGGTAAAGTTGTGGTGAGGAGGAGGAGTGGGGTGGGGGGCAAGCAAGGAGTGCATGCTTACACCATCTGCAGCTTGTAAGTCAGAAGAGATTGTGGGATGAAGGGGAAGTTGGAAGTGGGACATGAAAATCAGGATTAGTGATGATCATACCGTCACCTTCATTGGTTTCATAGCCACTGCTGGCCACGGCCTCAGTCACAGCCATTCCAATTATGCCGAGCTCCGTCTTCTCGAGTGGGGTCAGGATATGGAGACGTGCCTGTCTCCCTCCAGTTAGTTGACGCTACCTACAATTGTGTTCCACCTTGTGTCTGACCGATATGACTGTCATGCTGGAATAGCTGGCAGTGTGTGCAAGCTGTGAGATGTGGGTATGAGGCTTGCAGCAGTGGTAAGTGTGTGAGGATGTGACGGAGCATATGAATGTGAGGTATGAGCCGTGATTGATGGAGGTTGTTGGTAGGTGAGTGGTGGGGGTGTGGTGCATTGAGCAATGTGTGAGGCTAGTGTTATATCTCTCCTCCTGTCCACCTCCTGCACCAGGGCCTCGAGGCTGCGTCCAAAAATGTGGGAGCGCTCTTTCTGCTATGTTGCGCTATCTTCACCCTTCCTGTAGGTCACACACTCCTCTACAATGACTTCCAGTATCTACTGCAGCCAGAATGCACTTTCCCTTTAACATTTCTATCTCTACTTTGTTCAAGTGTGCTAAGTATGTTTCTGCTTGATGTTTGTGAGTGAATAGGCAACTCAGTTAAATGTATGGATATTTCTTATATATATATATATAACCTACCAATGATTGCCCTTTCTCATACCTGAATTTTTATTGTGATAAATTCTGAGTATTATTGCTGTTTTATCTCTTTGCTGCATCATTCTGGCCTTGCAGTGCACATTATTCTGACAATCCATAAACAACCCACAGAAATAATAAGCCTAAGATTTGCATGGCCATATGTATATGTCAGGCCTAGAGTCCACAGTGCACACAAATCATATTCAAATAATAAGCCAATATTTCAGTTCATGCAAATTTCTTTATATAAAAATAAACTTTGAGCCCTACGGATACAATTTAACTTGCCACTCTTCATCCACTGATTTGCCCAACAGTAAATACAGCTCAAGATCTTACTAATCTATGCATGGCCTCCATTCTTAGCTCTCACCCCCACCCACCACCCCACACTGCCCCGACTTCGGGGGCAATCAGCGATTCCGGCTCAAACTCATTGAATATCGTCGAAAACAAAATCTGCCATAAACCCGCGCATTCGGCAGCGTTTTAAGGCGTAATTTCTTTTTAATTTGCTTTAATATATATTCCTTGATATATTTAAGAGTGGTAACTTGGTAAAGTTTGATTAATACAGCTGAAAATTGGATTTAAAATAAGTATAAGTATTATAAGAAAATGACTTTTAGAAAATATACAAAACTATTTTCTAATTAGATTGGGGTACATTAGTCAGTTTCTGAGTACTTTTTTTAAAGTTTCATTCAAAACCTTTTAAAACATATTTAAAAGTGTCCTGCGCCCAACAGTTCCAGCTTAATTTTGAGAGCCTCCTCGAAGGCCTGCAAACGAGTGCAATTAGTGGAAACTCCCAATGGTGATTAACTCACCCTGGGAGTCTGGTCGGTTTTTCGGGCGGGGATGATTTCTGGTGCGACGTTTGTAAATGCACCGAACGCAATTTATGCTTCAAATTCCACAATCTGTTGCGCCGGTTGTGCCAATATCGGGGGAATTGCGGCGAATATACCAGAGCAAACGAGCGGAGACTGTCGGCCATTGATGTTTAGAGTGGGAGCGCAACACAGCTCCAAAGTGCCACTTCTGGGTTTAAAGGACGTGCATTTGGATACCAGCAAGAAAGCTATTCGCTGATGTCGAAGATTTCCTATTTGGATGCGAGTGGGAACTTACTGGCTTAATTAACAGTCTTAGCAGACGCTAATTTTAAAATTGTTGTTAACTTGGCTTTAAATTTTACTTGTGCAGCACAGGCAATAATGGGCAAGATGTAGAAGTGGTGTGAATCATTAACTTTTATGGGGCATTATGGAAAAAAGGAAACTTAATAACATAACATTTTGTCAAACATTCATGTACATACCCTCTTTTTCTGACGCTTTCTACCATTTCAACATGGTGCATCCTGCGAGGCTTCAGCAAAGGTAGAGGCCGACTGCTCAGGTCCCTGCCCTGACTACTGAGATGCTTTTGGCCTGTGCCGTCTGGGTATTGAACGCCAGAGGGCCCCATCAAAGATTGCTCCACCTGCACCTATGCAGG
This sequence comes from Pristiophorus japonicus, assembly GCF_044704955.1. NCBI lineage: Eukaryota > Metazoa > Chordata > Chondrichthyes > Pristiophoridae > Pristiophorus > Pristiophorus japonicus. The sequence goes on along the minus strand of NC_091982.1, from coordinate 98,607,690 downwards.
GGTAGACTTGGCCATTGGGAGATGAGGCAACATGTAGGGTGCTGGCTGGGGGTGTGAACAATGGGTGAGAAGTGGGAGCACTTTGAGTGGTGTTTCCACTTCCATGTCCCCTTTCATCATGATCCCTATCCTGGGCCAGCGTCACATCAATCCTATCACTCTGCTGCAGACCAGATTGGCGAAGATCAGTAAGGCCACGGATAAGGTATCTGATATACTGTTTAAGGCGGCAGACATGTTGGCATCCAAAGTCTACACGGCTGTGGCCATGACCTGCATTGACTCATTTGTTAGGCTTGCTTAAAACTCCATGGAGGCGGCCATTCTCTCCATGGCAGACTTTCTTGCAATTTCCTGTGCCACCAATCCACTAGTGTCCGAGTTGGACTCCTCCACTCTCTCCACTTTTGTGGAGTTTGTGTTTGGCACGCCTGTCAGTACCTTGCTAAGTTATTGATGCACCTCTAGCATTCTCCTTCTCAAATATAGCCCCCAGGGTGCAGCATCCATGTCCAGCTGAGCAGTGCTTGGAAAGGATTGTGCTTCCACCCTGATGTGGACTCTTCACAGTTCCTGCTGCCGCCAGTGTCTGCTTATGATCACTTGTGAATTGTGAATCACCAGGTGAAAATCCAACTAACTGTGTAAGTGGACCCACCAAAGTGTGAGTATCTGCACTGGTACATTGCTGTAGGTGCACCATCAGAAGGAATGAGGTCTTCTGAGGAATCGTCCTGATGTATGCCCTGCGACACTTACTGTAAGCGTGAAGGTCCTTGAAGGCAAACGAAAAGGGCATGATTTAGTCGTGGCAAAGTCACAACCTTGACAATCACCATACTCAGTCACCTCAGAGTTTAGTCTTGATGAAATGAAGTCAGCATGTGTGTCACAGACATTTGTAATTCTGTCACTAACAATACTCAAAATATCTGTCTTTCCATCTCCAACTGAGAGGACACAGATGTGCCACATATCCCCAGGGCCTCCTCCTCTGCATTTATGAGCTGTACTATTTGTGGAGGCCCACCTCAAGCCCTGTTCCTCTCCCTTGCATCATCAAATCTAGGTCGTGCCCTTGCTCTACCCTCACCATCGAACCTAAACACTTGCAATTTCTATATGTGCACTGTCCCTTTAAATACAGCTGAGACCGGGACATGTGGGTGCGCATCACGCCCGTTGCACAGCTTAGAGATGCAAAACCCGGAAGTAAAAATTAATTGGTTCAATTCAGTTGAGATCGCAGAATTCGACCTACTCAGTTGACTTCCAGGTTTCCCCCACAAAATCCTTCCATCCCCCCACCCCACGCACGGAAGCAGTCTTCAGATTAAGATGAGGGCCTTTGAGTATCCTTCCTTCCTTGTTGGAAAGTTCCTATCTTCTGTTCAATGTATTAACAGCATTTTATGAAACAAATTCTGCCAGTTCTGGCTGACTCAGGGTTCATAGGAACATCGGAACAGGAGTAAGCCATTCAGCCCCTCGAGCCTGTCCTGCCATTCACTGAGATCCTAGTCGATCTGTACCTCAATCTGTTTATCCGCCTTTGTTTAACATCCCTCGATACCCTCCGCTAACAAAATTCTATCGATTTCAGTCTTAAATTGCAATTGATCCAACATGCACTGCATTTTGGAGAAAGCAATCCAGATTTCAGCTACCCTTTGCGTGAAAAGGCGATTCCTGTTCACTTCAAATGACCTCACTCTAATTTTAAGATTGAGCCCTTTTGTTCTTGAATCCTCCGCCAGAGAAAATAATTCCTCTGTATCTACCCTATCAAATCCTTTTATCATTTGCAATACCTTGATTAGATCACCCCTCAACCTACTCAACACAAAGGAAGACAAGCCAGGTTCATACAACATGCCTTCATAATTTAACCCTTTAAGCCCTGGTATCATTCTGTTGAAATGCAGTTCAGATTTATAAATTATTTCCAGTTTCCTATTAAGTTCTACACTTAAATTGATGTCTCCTTTGCAGCTGGTATTTATTCAGAATTCCTCTCCGTATGTGCCCAGAATATTGTGTTCACTGAGTTGGGCCACCTAAGCTACCATATTTCTCATATTTTCTTAACATACATTTTTCTGCTTTAGGGCTCCAAGCTGTCGTGTTGGCCTGGTCCCCATGACAAGTTTAATTACTTCAATGAGAATGATGTTATAGAGATGTCCTTTACACATAAAAATTGAGTCTGCTGTGTAATAATTTATCTATAATTCTTAGCACAATAACTATCTCATGGTAGCCCTTGAAGCATAAATCAGTGAAAACAGAGTGCTTCGAGCTCAGAAATCAGATACAGTTAAGAACAATGAGTGCAATTAAATGGAGAAAGTGAGTAATGTAATGATAGGAATAATATCATTGCAGGGGTTCAGTTTCCCTTTAAAGAGGGCTGAGCAAGCCATACACTTTCAATATCTGCCTGTTTTTCTGGAGATTGTCATTTTATACAGGGTTGATATTCTTGCTTCACTTTCTCCAACGTGCAGAACAGCAGTGGCTAACAAGGCTTTCGTGTCATGTAGGACTTGACGTACTTCATCCAGCTTGCCATTTAAAGTTTACAGTATGCTACAGAACATTTCCATTCCAATGCACTTGGTTGTCTATGTCTTGTTCCTCTGTTCCGTCAGGTGACGAATCCTTGCAGGCGAGGGACAGCTAGGGTTTGTGTAGTGTGTCCGATTTTTTTTCCTCCTGATTGTCTCTCCTTCCTTTTCTTACACTGAAGTTAGCAATTCATGCTGAGGCTATGACGTCAGCTCCCCTTCACCCTCCCCCAGTACCTGTCCAAGTAACTATTCTTCAGTAAGAACAGAAAATGCTGGAAATATTCAGCAGGTTTGGCAGCATCTATGGAGAGAAAACAAGAGTTAATGTCTCAGAGACCATTCTTAACGACTGAGGGGGCGAAATTGCCCCGTGTCCCATTTGGAGACGGTAACCTTCCGGGTCTGGAATGTTTATCGCCCGGCTCATAAGTTCCGCCTGCCCTGGCTCAGAATTCGTCCCTTCCGCCCCTCAATGGAAGCGGAGCACTATCGGAGGCGCTCCGTGTTCATGGAAGAGCACTCCTGGGGTGGTAGGGCACTGATGAGTTCAGTGCTGCGCTCCGGAGCTCAGCCCCCCCCCCCCCCGTCGACAATGTCACTGTTACACGGATACTCTGGGTAGCGCTGATGCGGCAGAATACCCTTCCCTTTAATTAAAGGGGAGGGCCACTGCGCACTCCGCACTCCCTTTGGCGTCTGCCACTGAGCACCAGGGATGCCCTTGACCGGGCCAACAGCCCGGCACCCATACGATGTGCCAGGCTGAAGGAGGGCAGCCCGGTCGAGGCGGGGGCCACCACTGTCAGAAGAGTCAGTCAACAGAAAACTATGGCAGACCAGGGCACAAACGGCCTCCCCTTATCCAGTTCAGAGACACTGCATCACAATGCCCCAACCCAGCCCAGGGTGTGTGCAGGACATGCCCTCAGTATCCAAGCGGGGTCAGCACCCGCAGTGGCAGTTGCCCGACCTGAGACACCGATGAAGCCTGCCACTCGCTCCTCCAGGTCGGTGAGTGGCAGGGTCTGAGCGGACCGCCGCCTGTCCACACCCGCTCGCGGCAGTTATGGGACTTCTTTTCCTGCAAAGATGAAAATGGGAATGGTTACCAGAGAGTCCATGTGCTCTTGTGGTACACAAAGATAGCCACCAAAGCACTTATACCATACTGTCTGAATGTAATGTAGTCCTCTGTTTAATGGCCTTAGAAGTTGCATGTGGTTTATCAGGAGGACATTGAAGTGCAGAAACATTTTATGAGATCTCAGAAAGCAATCTTAATAATGTGTAAAGATCATTCATGGCAAATAGGGTGCCATACTAAGCCTACCTATGTGTCATGTATTTTAGGAGGCAACCCACAGAGTGCTGAGAGTCAGCAACAGCATGAGAACAAATGGTGTGTCAGTTTTATAATTTAAGTAATAAAGGAGTGCATTAATAAAATTTGTATTCACTCTAACGACCAACAAAAGATCATTGAACTTTTTACGGCGCTGTGTGACAGTACTTATCACAATATCTGAGGCAGAGACCTCCTCAGCAATTTCCATCCAAATTCTGTTAAAAATCACTAGCAGGGGTCTAGATCCACCCCTCCTGTGTAGTTCCTGCCATCTCCTCTCCACAGCCCTCACAAGAGCTTCGTGAGCCTCCTGTGTAAAATCGCCTGGCACACTGTCTGCTATCCTCCTTCTCAATCATCGAAATCACATTTTAAAATGGCTGATTCAGGCCTGGGTGTACTGCACATGCGCGCAGCGGTGCCCTGCATTAGCGTTTGCGGTCAGACAGCAGACCAGAAGCCCGGGAAAAAAATAAAGTTTGCGCATGTGCAGAATGGACGATTTCTTTTATGTTCAGAACTTTTGGCTCCGGCGCAGAAATTCTGTCGTGCAACGCCGGTCTTAGCGCTAACGCCCGTTGTGAACTTTCATTTGGCGAAAGTTGCACGCTCTGGTGCTAACGCTAACCCGGCGTTAAAATTTGGATTTTGCTACAATTTGCGCCCGAAAACGGACAAAATCACAAAAAGCCGAAAATCCAGCACATAGACTGGGCAAACTAAATTTGCAATAATAATGTGAAGGATGAACACAAGATAGTTTTCTGGTCAAGTATGTTGAGGAACTAACTAGGAAGCAGGCTATTTTAGATCTAGTATTGTGCAATAAGAAAGGGTTAATTTATAACCTTGTAGTAAAGGGGATCTTAGGGAAGAGTGACTATAATATGATAAAATTTCATATTAAGTTAGAAAGTGATTTAGTTGAATCCAAAATTAGGGTCTTAAATCTAATCAAAGCAAACTACGTAGGTATGAGGGACGAGTTGGTTACAGTAGATTGGGAAACTATGTTAAAAGGTATGATGATAGATGAACAATGGCTAGCATTTAAAGAATGAATATATAATTTACAACAAATATACATTCCTTTAAGGCACAAAAACCCCACGGGAAAAGTGGTCCAACTGTGGCTAACAAGAGAAGTTAAAGATAATATTAGATCAAAGGAAGAGGATTATAATGTTGCCAAAAAGAGAAGTAAGCCTGAGGATGGGGAGGATTTTAAATTCAGCAAAGGAGGACTAAGAAATTGATAAAGAAATGGAAAATAGAGTATGAGAGTAAACTAACAGGAGACATAAAAAAGACAGTTGAAGCTTCTATAGGTATGTAAAATGAAAAGATTAGCGAAAGTAAATGTGGGTCCGTTACAGGCTGAAACAGGAGAAATTATAATGGGGAATAAGGAAATGGCACAGAAATTAAACAAATACTTTGTATCCGTCTTCACAAAAGAAGATGCAAGGAGAACCAAGAGTCTGGCGAGAATGAGGAACTGAAAGAGATTAGTATTAGTTTTAAAAAAGTACTGGAGAATTTAATGGGACTGAAACCGATACATCCCCTGGACCTGATGATCTACATCCTAGGGTTTTAAAAGAGGTGGCTATAGCAATAGTGGATGCATTGGTTGTCATCTTCCAAAATTCCATAGATTCTACAACGGTTCCCATTGATTGGAAAGTAGCAAATGTAACCCCGTTATTTAGGAAAGGAGGGAGAGAGAAAATGGGGAACTACAGACCAGTTAGCCTGACATCAATAATAGGGAAAATGCTTGAATCTATTATTAAGGTCATGGTAACAGGGCACTTAGAAAATAATAATAGGATTAGGCAGAGTCAACTCAGATTTGTAAAAGAAAAATCATGTTTCACAAATCTTTACAATTTTTTGAGGTTGTAACTAACAGAATAGATAAGGAGGAGCCAGTAGATGTGGTGTATTTGGATTTTCAGAAGGCATTCGATAAGGTGCCACACAAAACAAAATTAGGGCTCATGGGATTGGGAGTTATATACTAGCATGGATTGAGGATTGGTTAATAGACAGAAAACAGAGAGTAGTTAGAAACGGGTCATTTTTGGGTTGGCAGACTGTAACCAGTGGGGTACCATAGGGATCAGTGCTTGGGCCTCAGCTAACCATAATCTCTATCAATGATTTGGATGAGAGGACCAAATGTAATATATCCAAGTTTGCTGATGATACAAAGCTACATTGGAATGTAAGTTGTGAGGAGGATGCAAGGAGATTTCAAGGGGGTATAGACAGGCTAAGTGAGTTGGAAAGAACATGGCAAATGGAATTATGTGGGGAAATGTGAAGTTATCCACTTTGGTCGGAAAAATAGAAAAACAGATTATTTTTTAAATGGTGAGAGATTGGGAAATGTTGGTGTTCAGAGGGTCCTGGGTGTCTTTGTACACGAATCACTACAAGTTAACATGCAGGTACAGCAAGCACTTAAGAAAGCAAATGGTATATTGGCCTTTATTACAAGAGGATTTGAGTATAGGAGTAAAGATGTCTTATTGCAATTATATAAGGCCCTGGTGTGACCACACCTGGAGTATTGTGTACAGTTTTGGGGGTACAAATTCCCCCCCGCCTAAAACCCCATTCCCTAAAATGCATGCACCCCATTTCGATGTTTTCACCACAGCAGCGGTTCAGATCAACTTTTTCGGGAAATTGCGCTCTTTGGTTTTTTTTTTGTTTTCATCCAGCAGACGGTCATAATGGGGGGCGGCGATTACACCTGAGGGGTGGAAATTGGTGGTGGTGCGTATTCACCATCGCGATGATGTCATCACGGTGCCGCGTCATCACGGCTCACATCTTCACTTAAAGGGGAGAGCCGCCACGCTTTTTAAACTTCAGTCCACTGGGCCACCAGGGAGGGTTTCAGCTGAACCAGCGGCCTGGAATCCAAGAGGGGGTGCCAGGCTGCCTGCTGGTGGCCCGGTCGAACCCAGGGGCATAATTGTCAGGCTGGCCTGGCAGTCAGCCGACAAAAAAAAACATGGCCGCTGAAAAAGGCTACAGCCTCACTGGATCACCGCGGAAAAGGTTGTTTTGGCACCGCCGGGCAAGCCGAAGATTTTCTGAGGAGAATGTCGCCGTCGGGGG